>NC_061501.1:11314820-12668184 GCF_022539355.2 Hippoglossus stenolepis | reverse complement strand
AACCAAGCAAGGATATGAACTTTGAGGTTGCATCCACTAAGTGCACAGAAAACAGTCATAACCGTAATAAAACATTCATCACAGTAGTAAGATATTGATCAGTTGGATTTTCCATTAAAATGTGTTCATTGGAAAAATGTTGTTCAACCATGAGAAATCATTAACGTGGACATTTTGTTTGGTTCTCCAGAAACCATCTGGCTGGTGAGCAGCAGTGTTTCCCTCTATCCTCCCATTGACCTCAGATGACAAGTTTGGGAGAACCAAACTCACATTCGTATCTTGTTTAACTTTGACGAACTAAAGGATCCAAGTACTCCCACTATAGTATCTGTTCCTGCAGCTCCTTTGTTATAGGAAGAAAACTGAGACGTGCCACAGTGGTGAAAATAGGGGGGTTGAAAAATGTGAAAAACGTGAAGGTGTGTGAAAACTTTCTGGAGCAAGTGTGTTCCTGCAGCTATTTTACAAATCATAAACCAGCACAGAAAGAAAAGCAACACATTGAAAGATACACAACAAATCAAATTTATTCAATTATCGTTTATTAATTCAAAACAGTTAAATTTTGACTGTCAGTATGATCTACAGCACGTATACAGTATGTTGTTTCATGTTAGAATTGGGTAACATTGTTAAACATACAGAGCTGTTGGTGTAATGTGATATGAACTGATGAGTTCTGTTTGTGGTCCTTTAAAAGAAGTGGATCGTGTCCTCTGCCTTCTTCTCTTGCTGCATGTCCCTCAGCACAGAGCTGCCTCCTTGACATGATAATGGTTTAAAAACACACATGTGAACATGCTCCTCTCCTCCCACATGGACCTGCAAGGAAGCAAAAGTGAGCGTTTTTATTCACCTGTGTCCAATAATCACTCTGCTTGTATTAAAATTTTTGGTCTCTTGCAACTCCTGAGGAAAGAAATCTGGGTCATGACATGAAAACATCAGGTTTCTTCGCTGAACAGAGCAGGCAGCCAAAAATAATGCTGGGAGTTTACTTGTTTCAGGTTTGACTGGTTGTCTCTTAATTACTTCCCGTTGTGTCATTTTGGCTGACACCTCACTGGAGCATTAACTCTACATACACATCAGTAATGATTATAAAAAATTGAAAATTGAGATGTAGAAAGAAACTTGGCATGAGAGCGACAACAGTGAACCTTGACATTTAAGCCTGATGAAGCAAAACAAGGGCTGAAAGTTAAAATAATTTTGGGGGAATTGCAGAGCTCTGTGATCATTCTGCTTATAACAGCTTCAAATCTCATTTTTGCAAGAGATTAAGAATAGTTTCTCGTCATCAGTCTGGTTTGTAGGAGCATTTGTATTATTTGTATCATCTTGTGTGGACAGGATTTTTAGATATAATCTTTGTAATATATAATTACCTTAATGAAGTAGATGGTCCCAGCCACAGTCTGCATCCTGTATGTCTTGGCTGTGAAAACCTCAAAGCTCCTCTCTGCTTTCAGTTCAACGTAGGACTTCATCTGATCATAAAGTTTCAAAAGCATAAAAATGAAACACAAGCCCTGTGAACTGTGAGGGAATATCTTGTTTTCTACTTTTTTTATGGAAGCCCAAAGTAAATATGTGAGAAACCTCAAAATAATGACTTGTATATCAAATGTAATGATTTCATCACTTACTGTGTCATTATTTTGAGTTACAATCTCATTATTTTAAGTAATGGTTTTTGAACTAGCAATTATTTATTTAAGAAACTAACTCATTATTGGATTGGGTTGAATAAGTAATAAAAAGTCATTATTTGGAGATTCTACATCATTATTTGTTATTATTAATTCATTGCTTATCATTATCTGCACAGTTCCATGGAGATCAAGATGAGGCAACACCTCTAACACACCCACATGTGTTTGTTGGAAAAATGTTGTTCAACAATGAGAAAAACATTCACATGAACATTTTGTCCAACAGACTTGTGGGAAGCGACAGGTCTGAACAATGACACTTTTTGGACTGAGAAGAGGAATTCTACACTCCTTGTTCCCGACATTTCTACAAGAAGCAATTTATAAGAAATAGAGTATATTAATGGCACACTCCAGATGCCCTCTTTCCACTGGTTGACATTTCGGTTCTGCCATAAGAAAGAAAGATGTCAGAACATAACTGAGTTCAAAATATCTCCAGAAACCATCTGGCTGGTGAGCAGCAGCGTTTCCCTAAATCCTCCCATTGTCCTCAGATGACAAGTTTGGGAGAACCGGACTGTAGATTTCACATCACATTGTTTAAAACAGAAAAAGACACAGTAATATTTTGGCTTGTCTTTACATGTCAAGAAACGTGGAAGTGTTAGTTGGGCTTGTTAAAATGAGTTGGGTGCAGAGGATTAACCACCTTAGGTCTTTTGGTGTTTGCATTGTAATGGAAAATTCCACTGATCAATGTCTTACAACTGTTTTGACTGTTTTCTGTACACTTAGTGGATGCAACCTCAAAGTTCATGCCCTTACTTGGTAATCTCCCCTCCTGTTGACCCTGATCTGTGCAACTGGGTGCTGGGGTTGATTCCTCTTTCTGTAGCAGCAATGCCAGACTGCAGACATTTTCTATCTGCTTTCTGTTGTGTTTCTCGTTTACTACAATGTATAAAAACCTTCCTTTTTAACTATTCGTTGTTGCACTCTGAAGCTTTGTTGCTGACTGCGTAACATCATTTTTCCTGACTGTTTAGATGATTGCTCATATAGAAAATCAAACAGACAATAACACGTTTGTGGTTTTATTTGGAATTGGAGTATTAGCCATTGTCTCTAGATTATTATTATACTGTCCCTCCGCAACTGGATGACCAACTGGGTGCTTATGAAACACATCTGAAACAGGCCTTCCTGAATGGTCTGCTTCCTCCACTATGGGCAGACGTAGGCCGCACCTGCATTGGGGTCACCGAGGCTCGCTTGACCGAGGTCAGGCGTCATGCTGAACATGCTGAACGTCATCAGAAAGAAGCAGAAGACAAAGCTCAGCAGAAAAAAGATCAACAGCTCCAGAAAACACAGCTAACCATGATGCAGGCTGTGTCAGCACTGGTGGGGCCCCAAGTGTTTCATCTGCAGACAGAAAAGATATTGGGCCCATCCCAAAAGGTTTGAACATGACTTTCTGTTGTCTCCCTGTTGCCCAATGAATCTATTAGGAAGGGACTTGATGATTGCGTTAGGCCTCAATTTGGTATCCTCTCCTGATTCCGGTTACACAACATTCAACCCCACCCTCTTTTCAGATGTCCCAAATGGCGCATGAGCCATTGCTTGTGTATCAGGGGCACCTCCCTATGGATGTCTCCACTGAGTTGCTCTCCAGGTCACGGTCTTTAGTCACTTCTTCTTTTTCTGATTTCATGCACTTAGAGGTATTGCATTGTACTTCACATGTGACAGACGTGCCTGATCATGCTTATGTGGGGAGTTAGGGTGAATGTACTTCGGTTCCGAGAGTGCAGCTGCTGTTTCGCTCACCGACCAGCAGAAGCCACTATTCTGCTTTCTGAATTCCAGCCCTCACATCTCGCCCTCCAAATCCCAGGACGACCAGTGAGGGATGTAGGACCATTTGTCAGATCATGTCAGGCTGATTGGCAGTCCACCACGACAGCTGATGTACCGTATTCACCTAGCATGAATGCTTTCAGTTTCAAAATTTCTCCAAATCAGTGTTTTCCGGTCACACGATCATTATATGTGGTTGATGACTATCTCCATTCTCACATCATGTTGTGAAAGCCCTGATATTTCTCCTCTTCTTACAGACTTACGTACCAGAAACGCTGTGGGCGAAGAACAAATATGATGTGGGCCTCATCAGAAACTGTGACCCAGTCAAAATCACTCCATGTAAACAACAGTATCCACTCAGAGAGGAAGCTGTGGACGGGATACGCCCTGTTTTTTAATCCTTTTTGCAGGCTGGTGTAATTGTCCCCTGCCCTGATTCGCCTGTCCGCACTCCACTGTTTCCAGTTAAGAAAATCACAGACAAAGGTCAACCTACTGAGTGGCGATTTGTGCAGGCTTTGAAGGCTGTGAATGACGCTGTAATCGCTCGACTGCCTATTGTTCCCAACCCATACACGCTGCTTTCCCAAATTCCGCCTGACACAGCGTGGTTTTCGGTTGTAGACTTATCCTTAAGTTCCTTAACTTAAGAAATGTCTTCTGTCAGCCTGCAACCATCCATTATCTATACCCCTTATCCTTTGAGGGTCGTGCGGGGAGCTGGAGGCGATCCCAGCTGATATGAGTTGAGAGGTGTGGTTACACCTAGGACGGGTCGCCAGTTTATCAAAGGGCTGACATACACAGACAAACATTCACACTCACATTCGTATCTTGTTTTACTTGGACGAAGTAAAGGATCCAAGTACTCCCTCTATAGTGTCTGTTCCTGCAGCTCCTTTGTTATAGTAAGAAAACTGAGACGGGCCACAGTGGTGAAAATAGAGGGGATGGAAATTATAGAAATCAGTGAATAAATAATCAAAATTACAATCTACAGCAAATAATCGATCTTCTGCTACTACACCACAGAGGGCATTTGGAGTGCAGAATGGAAAAATGATTGGTTTCAGAAGGTTTACCAGTTATTGTTAGATGAATTAGATACATATATTAATGTGCATAAAGTCCCACAGTCGATTGAATTAAGGAGAGGCCACCACTCTGCCCATGTATGATGGAGACATGTGCAAAACCCAATGAGGACATCTGGTGGACACATACGATAAATCCAGCATCAGTGAGAAACCCAGTTGTGACAGAAATCCTAATCCTGACTTGAATCTACCAGCGATGATAGATCCATCAGTGTGAAATACAATACAATATACCTCAGGTCTATATTTGGCCATCTGTTCTAATTTTCCAACACTGTCTGCAGGCTTTTGTGTGGAATTGGTTTCTGCTAACACCAACAGAGACAGAACAATAGATGATTCTCTGGGTTCAGAACACATCCAGAAATGTGTCAGAGAGCAGAGATAAGGATTCAAAGTTAGCCTCCTCCTCCTAACCTCATCACTCTATGTATTGAATGTATTTATATTGTGCTTTTGAAGTCTTGATGACCACTCAAGTGCATATACAAAGCATCTATGGACAGCACTTTCACTAGTGGCACAGCCATCGTGGGCAATTTGGGGTTCAGTATCTTGTCCAAGGGGGCGGGGGG
Source organism: Hippoglossus stenolepis (assembly GCF_022539355.2). Classification (NCBI taxonomy): domain Eukaryota; kingdom Metazoa; phylum Chordata; class Actinopteri; order Pleuronectiformes; family Pleuronectidae; genus Hippoglossus; species Hippoglossus stenolepis. The sequence continues at coordinate 12,662,982 of NC_061501.1, read as the reverse complement.
AACTGGGAACAACTAAACAGTGACGTCGCCTTCTCTGACAGCTTCATTTGAATATTTCACAGCCATATTTTACGGTGGCATTGGTTGCAAGTAAAGATGGACGACATGGCAGCTCCCCAAAAGTGAAGTGAAGTGAAATTGTCTCGATTGCCCTCTGGTGGCAGGCAGCAGTATTTGTCTGGCGGAACCTCCTCCATGTTATTGGATGGGACAGGGACCAAACCAAAAATAGTTGGTGTAATAAAATAGTTTGTTATTGAAGGTAGTTGATATTGATGAATGTCCAAACGTTCATTTTTCTGGCAAGTTTAATTTAATTTGTTATTTGATACAAAAAAAATGCAGCGGATCATAATGATTGACAGCTGAGACTGACTCTCGATTGGCCGAACACGATGCATTGGCAGGGCCTTGATACCATGACTCCATCCCCCGATCATTACCGCACTGACTCTGGTTACAAATAACGTCAGAGGCAAAAGATGGCAGGTTCATTTAGCTTAATTTTTGTTCGACAGAGAGATCGTGGAAACATGACGTCCATCTTTATACACAGTCTTTGGTTTTAAATCGCTGGCAGAAAACAGTACAGTCAGCTAAGTCTGCAGAGTCCTGTGGGAACATAAATGGTTTTCATGGAACCAGACACCAAAGACAGATGAGTCTCAGTAATTCAACAATGTGCTGCAGGGATATGATGCACCAGCAGTGACAGCTTTGAAAGGTGGCAGTATTCAGGCAGTCAGAAATCAAACAGATATCTGTGCGTGAAAACTTTGCAGGTTATTGCTGCAAATCTCGAGGGCCGGCGAAAAGATTTTTTAATGAGCACAGAGTAAGACGAGGGTTCAGCAGTGATAATGAGGCTGCACTGAATATCTTCGCTCACAATGGCTGAATTATGCCATCAGATGGGGAAGAACTCCCCCTGGGGAGCGATGAGTTAAGCTATATGCAATATTCCTCCATCTGCGGGTGGTGGGTGGCGATGGGAGAGCGGTTTCCACTGACCGATACAATTCTGGAGACTGGGAGGCTGCCAAAGGGATGAAAGTGTGTAATGATGGTGAAAAAAGCAGGAAACTCACACAGAGACTGTTCACTGATGGGGAAAAACAATTATCTTTTTATTATTTATTCAAAATAGGTCAAAGGAATGGAGTCTAGACGGAGACAAGTAATGAGAAATTAGGAAGCACATGTGTCAGGATTTTTTTTTTTTACCACGAACAAAGTCATGTTAAGACCTTGGGAGATGTTATGTGAAAGTCGGAAGAAGTTGCATAACAAGAGAGCGCTGAATGCTTGAATTGGGGTTCTTCAAAAAACTGGCTGACATATAATATTACTCATCAAGTTAAAGCAGTTTGTGAAGATGTAAAAAAAAGGCCAAACTGTGGGATTAGAAGCTTTGTTCAAATCGAATAATATTTGCAGATGCTTCTGTGGCTGGAAAGAGTTATATCATCGAAATGCCAGTGGGATATTTTTTTCTTTTATAAGAAACTTGGTTGAAAGATTCTACAAGCTGAAGCCTTCAGGGTGATTTGTGAAGTTTGCTGCAGTGCTACACTCCCAGTTGACGTTTATCTGAAATGCATGAATCAACTGGGGATGTGGATTCTCAAACTGGCTTTAAGCTATTTAACAAAACTCCCAGTTTGTTAATATTGTCTTCCAGAAAACCTCAAGCACACATAACATGCAAAAATAGAGATTATTTCTCTGGCAGGTGTTTGACACGTGCCAGCAGCTGAATGTGCAATGTGGTTTCAAGTTTGAGAGGCGGTTGTGGCTCAGGGTAGAGCGGGTTGTCCTCTAACCAGGAGGTCAGAGGTTCAATCCCGGTCTCATAGAAAAAGACCCACTCAAAGGGACAATGTCAGAAGATGTCCTAAGTAGTGCAAGATGGAGGTGTTTGCTTGACATTCAGCAAAGTGACAGGGAGAAAGCGATCTGATCATAAGGAGAATATTCAGAAAAATGAATGACACTAATACTGAATTACTCTTTCAATAAAGTATCCATCTTGACGACTGTCGACAAAAGCATATCTCCATTACTACTTTGAGGAATGTGTTTTATATTGTCTGCATGTAAAACAAAGTCTGATTTCAATCCCTTATAAAGAACCACACTGCGAGGAAAGGTTCATTTGCCTCGTTTTTTGACTGATAAATGAGCTCGTAATTCAAAATCCTGCATTTTTGTGCTTTTGTCATGTGCCTTGTGTATTTTAACTCTTTCTAATGTCTGTATGTTTGTCATTTTAATGTATATAGGAGAGTTGTGTGCATTTTATTGTCCCTTGAGCTACAGATATCTTCGAGTCGAAAAGAAACTGTGAATAACACACTTATCCAACTATTCACACACACACACACACACACACACGGAAAAGATACGAAATTCAACTGAGTTTTCCATAAATAACTAATAGTCTTTTGTTCATATTTGGGCTTTGATCTGTGCCGCGGAGAGATAAACCCTCTTTTAAAATAATGGCCTGACCTTTTTGTTTTCAAGTATATAAATATACAGTCAACTCTGAGGTTATCTTGAAATGAAGAGTTGACAAGGGGGAAGCCGTTTGTCAGGTTCCCTCCTAAGTAAAAAAAACTGAATAAAACCGCTCGTACATCTTGTGTACGTTTAATCCGTACACAAACATGAAAGAGTGATTTACATTTCCAAGAAAGTATGCATATAAAGTATAATATATATTATTTCTTGGCAAACATGTCTCCCCCTGCTACCCGTCTTTATGCTAAGCTAAGCTGCTTGCCTCCTGTGACTAGCTCCATATTTAACATGAGTTATATTGATCTTCTGATATTGATCTTTAACAATTAAAAAGCAAAAGAGAAAAAAATGGAGCCCTTGAGCACACTTCACAAGAGCATCACGAGTCGGACTATATTCAAATTCAAAACAGCTTTATCTGTCCCCGGAGGGCGATTCTAAATTCTAGAATCTATATTGTGTGAATCAGATCCAGTTCATATAATGACATTCTGTGTCCATGTTCAAAATCGTTTACAGTGTCAACACTCCTGAAGTATAAAAACTGTCTGTTGTCTGAACTGTGCACCTGTCGTCCTGATGCTGTCGCGAAGCTTCTGCCAGGTCGTTGCAGGAGTGAACACCTTTGGTCCCACCTTTGGTTCAGTTTTACGGACTTTTGCAACCTCAAGTGTGAAATGCGGAGAAGCTTTCAACAAAGGTAAATGTAATATGCTAATATTACTATATATAATTATTGTTTTATATTTGATTTAAAATGTTCTGTTGCCTAATTAAAGCAACAGGTTGAGCATCTTCTGCCAGTGTCATCACAATGAATGGACAGCAGGCGCTTTATCAAGGGTTTTCCATGTGACTGTCAAAAACAGAGAGTCTGGTAAACTCTGGCATTTTGATTTGTAACGGAGAACAATGGGCTGTCAGGGGCTGAGTTGAATGAAAGCTTGAGTTTACCCTCACACCTGCTGCAGAAGTGAAATAAACAGGTTTACACCAATGGATGGTGAGTTGCAGTTGTTCCACGTTTCAGTAAATACGGTTTAAACTTGAAAAGGGGGGATTTTGTTGTTGTCTGTCATGTTTCCAGCTTCAGTGGTGACGTACTCGCAGCTGAAGACCATGTTGTCCGTCCGTGACATTCAGCTGTTCGATGTGATCTGATGAATACCAGGCCGGACACATCCCAGATGCCGTCAACATCCCATGTGAGAGATAACACGTGAGCAAAAGTAGGATAATGACGATTTTCCATGGGTTCTTTTTAACTGCTATGTTTTCTGCGCGTGTGTGTGAATATCAGTGGGAAACCTGGAAGAGTCCCTGAAGCTGTCCCCAGAGGGCTTTAAGGACACATTTAAAGTGAAGGCTCCTGGGAAAGATGACGACAACATCGTATTTCATTGCAGAAGTGGGAAAAGGAGCGCCAAAGCACTGGACACCAGCCGGCAGCTGGGATTTAGCAGGTAAAACAGCAGAGTCTATGGAGGAACACAGCGGTACAAGTTACATTAATACATTGTAGAATCAAAGTAATTAATTAAATAATTAGTTAGTATATTTATCTATAAATGAACTACTCTATTTAAAATTGCAAAAACACATACATACGTTTTGTTTTACGTTTTATAATTCATGAATGCTTTATTACTAATCTACATGACATACATACTGTGTATATGCATGAAAATAACATGAAATATGCAGTATCATACAACTAGTTTTTGTTACTATGATCCTATGAAAGACCAGTTTAAATAAAACTGGATTTACTGTTTAACTGGGAATTAAATTCCAGACAAACTAATTCAGATTGAAATCATGTGAAGCAATGTGGACCCTGTTTAACTACACAGTGGACTGTAGCCACTGAGCCGCGTTAACGTCAAACTGCTGCTGTTTAGTTGTGAATCGCTGCAGCTTGTTCTTCTCAGGGCGAGACATTATGAAGGAGGCTACAGTGAGTGGGCCGAGAAGAATGAAGAAAAGTGAATCCGGGCTGAATTCTGCTCTTTATAATCACACAAACTCCATTATATCATATTTACTGTATGAGTTACTGTTTAAATTCACATTGACTGTCACTTTATTAGTTATGAATTTCTCTTCATATTGACTGTTAATTAAAGATTTAATAAGAAAAACAGGATTTCACTTCATTGACTTGTTACAGTTTATTGACTGATTCAAAGTTTACAGTCGGGTTTGTCAAGTTGTGCTGTTTTACTTTTAGATTAAATGATCTATGACAAACATCCATCACGTCTTTGTGTCCTGTGTACTTTGTTACAGATACACATTACACACTTGTTATGGCTGTTTTTACAGTTGTATCATAAAGGTGATTGTTATTGTGTAACAGCCAACAATGACGTATTATTCATCTATTTTTAATTTCATTGTATTAGTTTGCAAAAAATATAATTCAGCTGCAAAAAAAAATCAATATCAAGAAAAGGCAAAAAATATATAAAAAATAAAAGCCTAAATCAAAAAATAATCAGGAAAGTCATACATTCATAAAACAAGAAAGAAACACAGCTGCATTATGACATTACATAAACAGGAATTTTTTTGTTTAACTTTGTCTCATTTGTCTTAAATTTCTAAGGAGCGAACAAGTATTTTTGTGTATACTTTGTTTTCATATACCTCCTTTACTCGGGAATGTGCCATATAAGCAGTTTGGTCTCTGGACCAGAAGATGGCGGCAAAATTTCAACCAACACAAAGACAAATGTTCCTCTCCATATTTCCACCACACGTTTCCTTTATCGTTACTGTAGTGATGCGCTCTCAGGCCTGACCTTCACACTGGTATTAGTCCAGACAGTTACAGGTCCTTTTAAGAAACAGATCTGTGAGCAGCTGTCAAGACCTGGATTGACACAAGGTCTGCACATCACTCATCCAGAGGGTAATCCCACTCCCCCCTCCATCTTCCCATACATCCACTCCGAGGGGCTATTTGCAAAACATCAACTGTATAGCAGGTGTGTGTGTGTTTATGTGTGTGTTTGTGTGCGGGGGTGGCTGAAGGAATAAATGCTGTGTTTATGATCTCGGTCTGGAGGTCATGAGAGGACGGCTGTGAAAGCCCACTGTGGGTTTCTACGTCAGAGTGGATCCTCTTGGTGACCGTGGATAAGGGGTTTGGACATGCTTTTAATCCAGAACACCTTCCTTTTTCCTCTTCTTTGCACATTTAACTCATACATTATAAATCACCACGTCAGTAAGGCAACAGCAATTTCAGAAAAAAACATTATACACCTCCAGATGCTTCCATTCATGTAGGAGAGACTGAGATTGATTCTCTGAATGTTGCAGAGTGTGCATAAATGGAGGTGAAGGGAAATCAGTCTTTAGTTGTTGAATGAGTGGAGGAGCGGTTTTGTGCTGTAACATCCTCCCAAGTCAGAATTCAGGATGCGTTATGGACATCGCACACCCTCAGTTCTGTCAAGTTACAAATGCATGGATTCCTGCCAGCTTACAGTGCGATGAATTAGGATTCTCTTCAGCTCTGCGCGGCACAGGAGACATTTTCCAGAGTGCTGCCATCGAGATGAAGGATGAGTCAAATTTCCAATGAGCACCAAGGACAGTGTGGCCACTTTGAGATGAGCTAAAACACAAACTGACTGACTGGTTCATGGTGAAAAATGAGCAGTTCAGGTTGTCAGCTGTTGTGGTTACAAAGAGCAGTTCATTAATCTACGGCGTTGTAATCATATCTACACTGTGGCTTTTGCTTTTGCTCCCATATGTTAAAGATATATGGAAACAAGAGCCATGTGGTCTTCGTTTGCCTCTCAATAGAAACGTTAATGTCATGATATAACCCTCCATAGTGCACACAATTGGGTGCCAGAGAAAAGTCTTACACAACATAACGGGACTACTTCTGCAGGTTGGAAGAATGAAATAACACCTTCCCTTGGTTCATTGGTTTGGTCTCATTTGTTGGGTCATGTGCTCTAGGAACTCCTGCAGGGCTTATTCCTCTTACCTTAAAATGTCATGTGGAGGATAGCAGAACAAAGCAGGCTTGCTGGGAGTGTGGACACCCTATACGACTTTTTTTCATCTGCACTGAGATTTATTTTTGGCACTTCCTATGTGGAGGAAGGGGGTTTGTGGACCCATATAGGACACATCTATACATTTCTTTCAAGCATTGACCCAGAGTGGTCTAATTTACTGGTTTTATTAGGTCAACATTAGACTATTTTTAATGCGAATGTCACTTCCAGCAAAGCCCGACCCAGACTGGTTCAGGGTCATACTGAGGAATACAGCCATGGGGCATGATTTCAGCGCAATCCATGCAGCTGTAATAACTCCCAAATAAATGAGTGGGAAAAAAATATCGTATTTATGATTAAGTGATGAATCTTTTTGTGGTTGTAATGATTGGTGAAATTAATTCGCTGCTGCATCACTTTTACGCGAAGGAAGGCGCCACCTGACGTCTCCACTCGACCATATACGCGCGCCACCGGTGAGCGCAGGCGGCACAATCAAAGTGTACAAAGCTCGAGGCGCGTGTGTTAGCGGCTGTCACGGAGCCACTGAGCATTGCGCGTGTTTAGCGTTCACCTCTATCGAAGAGGAGCTCCATCTGCGCTTTGACTCACACATCCACATTCTCCCGTGCGCAATGGCACCGACCGAGCGCTCCTCCCGCTCCTTCCGCTCGCCTCGCAGCTCCGGACGCGGTGACCGGACAACTTTTAACTCTGCGCGGATGATGCTTTTCCTCTGTGGCATCTGATGAATCCTCCACTGGGAAACAGAAACAGGTATTTGGTGTTTGTTCTGCCTTTACGCACGGTTGAAAGTAGGTTCTTGTTTGCATTTGCACCACTGTTTGTTTGTTGAATTCTTATGTGCTGATTGGTTTCCTAATTGTGCCATCCTGCGTGCGCTCTGTTCGGTCATCACATAGCAAAAATAAATGCGTTTTTATGTGTAATTACTCCTCAGCGTTTGGCTACTGGACGATATTTGAACCCAATCTCTCGAAGCATGATTGTGAAGCATGATAACCTGCTCCTATTATCAGTTTTAATTGAATTTTGCGATAAAGGTTTGATTCCCTGGCAGCTGTTAAGCATTTCCAGACTTAAAATTAACATGGAGGAAAAGCAATCACCTCCTGTGAGCGTAACCTCAAACTAAATGATCCACAATTATTATTCTTGAGTTATCTTTAGGTCTCTATGTGGTTAAATACAGTGAAACACCCTTCCTTCCCTCAATTAAAGGAGCACACACACTGAGCAAGTATGTGCCCGTGCATGCGTGTACTGTGCAGTTAAAGGTTCTAGTGATGCCCACTTGAAGGTCAGAGAACTTCACATTAGCAGTGACTGCTGGAGGTTAATAGGAGACACAGGTCCAGGCAACAATAGAGTGAAGGGGGAAAACAATTTGTATTAGTACTTCAGTTCTACAAGTGCGAGCAGACCCGTAACTGCAGCTCCATGAAACCTTGTATCACCAAACAAGAGACATCAGACTAAAAATGAGTGTGTGCATATATGTTGTGGGTGTGCATGGATGTGATTTTGCTTACATGTTTAATGATTCATCTTCCTCCTGATCTGGCGCACCTAATTTTGTGCCAAACTCAGGGCTGCGTCCCCCATTAGGAGGCTTCAAGGTGATCGGCGTCTGGTGTATCTTTGCTTCCCCAGATTCTCAATAACATGATACTGCAGCCATTGTGGGGAAAGAGCGGAATTATAGACTGAGGAAATCTTTACAAGGCTCCTGGGTTCGAGCCAGCTCTAAAAATGTCCCTGGTTTCTCAGACTTTTTCTGTCACAGAGAGAGAGGAGCTTGGATAAGATGGATCCGTTTATTTACCATCTAGACTCAGGTTTGAGCATTGCCTCAGCACTGTTATCTGGACTCGTGCCACATAGGGAGGATTGGGAATAAATGAGGGAAGGATGGAGTGCAAGGAGCAGAGCCCGGGACCGGAGCCAAGCGGACCTCTCAGGGTGGTAGCACGGAGTTATTACCCCCTCCCCAATGAGCTAACCTCACTGACAATGCTCAGAGGCACGCAGCCAGCCCCTCATTAAAGTTGCCGTCTCTGCGTAGTAGTTTGTGTCTTGGTTAGATGTGTCTGAAACCATTTACAGGAAGGAAAGGGGGCTACATTTTAAAGGCTGACTGGAACCATCATTAATTGATTGCAATGTTGATGAAAGTTTGCCGTTAAGAGCATGGATTTCTGCTGAGTCTCATATGGAGTTGATTGACTCCATAAGTATCACGAGGAGGCATCAATATGTGCTTCCGCTTTTCATTCAGAGGGAAAAATAAAACACTTGTGCCAGGGTACAGCCAACAGAAGTGATCCACAGGCAAGGAGCATCACTGCCGGGAGGCATTTCAACCATTTTATTTATCAGTTCATCTGCCTATAGTTGCTAGGAGCCAGTTTCCCAGAAGGCCTCTGTCACTATCATCTGATGGCCAATATGCTGCACTTCCATCTGACTAATGAGAAATGATGTCTGTGTCTGCATGTGAATCCAAAAAAAAAGAGGACGTTATGTGACGCATGCTCTTTTCCTTTGATAGGTCTGCCAAACATATCACCTCCCATGTCACAGGGGCGTCTCCATGGCGATGTTTAGTACCGCTGAGCGGCTCTGGAACGAGTCAGAGCGCCTCGGATGGGACGAGCGGAATGAGAGCTCGGAGGGAACAGAGCAGGACAATGGGGAGCATAACTACTACGCCATGCTGTATTCCCTGCTCATCCTGGCCATCGTGTTTGGGAATGTGCTGGTGTGTCTGGCTGTGGTGAGGGAGCGCTCCCTTCAGACCACCACCAACTACCTGGTGGTCAGCCTGGCTGTCGCTGACCTGCTGGTGGCTCTGCTGGTGATGCCCTGGGCTGTGTACCTGGAGGTGAGGAGTGTCTGTATTCACTACCTCTCAGCATTGATCTAAAGAACTTCTCACACGTTCTTTGTCTGACGTACCCGCACATCCCGACACCTGTCCCACTGGCATGACCCCTCTTGATCCAAATGTGTCCTTTAAACATATACAAAGGTATTAACATGAACATTGTTAATACAACACGTAGCCTCGGTATCACTCTCAGTATTTTAGCTAAACGGTTCAGCTGCTCCTTTTAGAACCTTCAACAGTTACTGGCTCACCAATTACTTTTAACTACTAATTTCAGCTGTTCATAAATAACTTATCACAAGCTAATTACAATTATTGCAGATATGTAAATGACCTAACCGTTAAAAAAAATCTATTTGAAAATGTGGTTTAAAAAGAATAGATAGGGTAAGTGGATTACCAAAATGAATAAACAACTTTATTTCCCAGCTGCTTTTCAATTTGTTCAGTCATTTCATTTCTTTTAGTTTTTTCATTTAGCCTTTCTTTGACACTTTTGGCCTTGTGCTGGTAAAACAAGGCAGAGCCATACAAATTAATCATAGGATGCAACAACTTCTCTCTCAGTTTGGGGATCCAGTTCTTTATTTCTCCTTTTTAAGTGCACTTTAGAAGTCCATTTATTGTGTTCATAATGATATGTTTATTGACGGTTTTCTGTTGTTTTTGTTAAAACCTTTTTAATTTGAACTATTTATTGATTGATTTGAATTCCATTCATGAATTCTAATGATTCATCTTTTAATTGTCCCTTAAAATATAAAATAATTGAATATTTTGTAATTTATTCATAGATTCTTTAGATACATTTCCATGGCACCTGTTGTCTTCCATAGAGTCGGCTTAACTGGGGGGTTAAAATAGTTACTCCAGTTTGTATTCCTATTATTCCCCTCACCCAAAACACATACATTTGGATATCATCTGATCAAATATGAATTTTGATATGGATTTTCTGTTTTTTTAAAGCCCCTGGCACCTGCATACAGTAGTTGGGAGTCACTGATGGAGAACTGCGAAGGAAAGCAGCGCAAGAAAAGCTGAGGGGTAGTATTGGAGTTACAGGGGACGTGGAAGAGATTAAAACCCAGATGCTTGGCAGTGAATGAGGAGCTCACAATAGAGAGGAGACGAGAGGAGACAGGGCAGAGCGCTGCGTGGGAGACAAAGTGGACTTTTGCAACGAAAGAAGAAGCTGGAGTCAGACAGGAAAAGGATGAAGGTCAATGGAGCTTATTATGTAGTGACAACTATGTGGGTGATAGGAAGACAGTAATGATGATGAAAAGTAGTTTAGCCAGGCCAGTGTTTCACTATTCATGCAGATTATACATAATTGCTGAAGGATATATTGAATATTAACAAATTATGACTTCATCTGCTGGAGATAATTGACTGAGCTTCAAATTAGGAGGAAGCGACTGCAAACATGTGAGTTTCATTTTTATCAGACCTTTGAGGCAAATAGGTTTATATGCTTCTTGTTAATTTGTATTTGCACTTCGTTGATTACTGTGACATGGTTTGTATGCTAATTGTTAATTTTCTCTACCTCCCCTTAATGTCATTTGCCGTTCAGTAGCTCTATTAACTGAACCAGTGCTCCTGATCCTCGGGCATCCACATTTTATCAAAGTAACACGCTGACAAAGCACTGAAGAGGTGCCCTGTTTGTAGAAGCACATGCATCCTTTGCTGCTCTCAGACCTGCAATTTTCCGGAGGGACTGTGCATGAGTACAAGACAAAAACAAATCAGACTTCAGGGATTTTTAGGCTGCACGTGTAATCAGGGGAAAAAATTGGGCTCAGGAGGGTTAAGGCCCAAAAACAGAAAGCCTGCCAGGTTCGCTTGGTTAGTTAGTTTTCGTAGTTCTTCACGGCAGAAAATTAAAGTCCAAGCAGCACTGTAGTGACAACGCAAATGTCCGAGTCAGTTATCCTGCCAGCCCCGTGTGAGAAAACAGCTAATGAATAATAAGCCAGCGAGACGGCTTGTTGATCATGTTTCTAACAATCACATGTGACGGACGTAAAAACTGTGATACAAATGTGTCAGGATGAAAATGAGGTGCCATACACGTAGAAGAAGCTGACAAAGACGTCTACTCGAAAAGATAATGAGATGGAAGAGCTGTTGTTCAAATACGTATCGACCAGGTATGCTGATATCCTGCCTCAACCCAACCACCAGCCCTCACCTGAAAGTTACTGAGATTATCCTATTTTTATGAACACATCTGACCCGATCAATCCCCTGTTGTGTTTTTTATATGTGAAAACGGCCCTTGAAACATGAGGAGTACAAGTGTGTTTCTCACCAGATCTAAAAATCAGCTGCTTGAGGTCGAGTCATGTTTAAGCAGCCACCCTGCTGCTCAGAGTTTGCACACTATCAGCAGAAAGCATCATTTATCACAGCGGGCAGAGGTTCCAGCCACAGGTCAACCAGAAAAGAAAAAGAAATGAACACACTCAGTGAGCAGAGTCGGACAAATTAAAGAAGATTATATCCTATGAAAGGTAAATTAAGTAACCCAGGCACCTCGACGGGATTCAGTCATGAGTTCAACTTCCATGCAAGCAGTCATGCTGTTAGACCCTGTGCTACGTTTTTCATTTTAGAGTGGAACTCTTCACATGAGTTTCAGAGTCAGATTTACAATCCCATTAGGAAAGGGTCATTAAAAGATAGTATGACACCAAAGTACAATGCTCATTAATTTAAAAAGAATGCAAAGGTCAGGAAAAAACACACTAGATCAGAGTCAGGGGCAAAGACATTTCACTCCCAGGACTGGCACCGCAAGCACCATCACCCTGTGAGCTCTAATCTGAAGGACGGCAGATTAGCTTGTTGTGACCGCGGGGGTTGCGGGTTTGCCTCTGCCAATGTGTTCTGGCAGGAAAAGAGAGTATCGCTCTTCCCACCCTCAGCAGGTACTGCACATGCCCTTGAGCAAGCCACCTTATCTCTGCATGGTGCAGTTGATCTTATGACTTATATCTGAGGGAAGTGCTCGTATTGGCAGCAGTGACTGAGCCCTGTCCACAATGATGTTGAATGCTGACTGCAGAAATATGGCTCCATTCATGGCTTCTTGTTCAGGACAAGATTTTATCACTGTTTTATTAATGCATTAATGAAATCTGTCAGAAAGATCATTATAATACAAATTGTCTCCTAATTACACATTAGCCCCCGACTTTTGTCAATTTACAACTGTTGTGAAATAAGAGTTATACCTTTTTTTCGTAAACATGTTATTGGCCCTTTAGAAATCATCACAAAACTGTGCAGTGACATGAAATGCTCCAACTCCCACCCCCTCATTTAGCCTTTTTGAAGTTCTAATCCTAGCTCGAGGAATAAATGGGTTCTTTCTCAGGTCCATGCTCCACCCCTCCACAAACCTTCATGGAAATATGTTCAGTAAGTTTTGAGTAATTCTGGCGAAAGTCAGACAGACAAACAAATAAGCAAAAAATTGCAGGTGGTCTCACCAGGTTTGGAGTAAAGAAAATTGGACTCTTTGTATAAATGATTGGGAGCTGCCAGTAACTGTAAACTTTTCAAAAATATATTCTATCTCACGGCCGTGAAGTTGATGATGGGAGAAGCGATTTATCCATAATAAGAGTTGCCATGCACAGGCTGCTAGAGGGGTAAATTAGATTTGCTCTCTTTACCACAATGTTTTTGCCGGCTTCAGGTGTAAAACAAAAATGAAAATCTGCGGGGGATGATTTGATTACCGGTTGTAATATTTGTGAAATGATTGTGAAATAAGTTTTCCAGTCTCAGACACGACCAAAATATATGAGTGAGTCAACAATGAGCCAGGGAACATCTGTCACACGTGTCAGGCATGTTTGGGTGCAATTTGGCGAGTCTAGAATTACTGTTGTGTACGGTAAGAACTGTTCTGAATTGCATGATTAGACATTTTGTACAAGATTTGGTTTCAGATTAATTCCAGGGCCTTATATCATCGGCTATGATTATGTCACCGAATAGGAAGGAGGTCATATGAAAACGAAATATGCCGCCTTGTAATTTTTGTCGCCAGGAGAAAGTTTTTTAATTCCTGAAGAGGGTGGAGCATCTGTAAACAAAGGTGCGTTTGATTTTAGGCGATGCTAAACTTGGAACTTGATGATTACATAGGTTGAAGGTGCTGCACAGCTGAGTGGTCGACCTTGTCCGTCCCAGAGAGAGAATCTTGCATCAGTGTTAGCAGGTTGTAATAGCTCATTAAATTATAATCAATCATTGTATCAGGGTGTTAATGAGGATCCTGCTCCAGCCACAGCGTTAGTCACCACCATCTTCAAAAGCATGCTTCTTGTAACTTCACATTACTTACACTGTTAGTGTAAAAACGCTCATTCCAACCCACATCAAACTGTCTATTCATTCGCCAACTGATTCTACATTTGTCCAATTGTTTTAAATGCGTTTCTCCTGCTGGGAATTTGATTGAATTTTGTCTTCAAACACCGTCGATATGAGTCACCGTCATATTCCCACACCCTGTACACAACATCCAAACGTGTGCCTTGTTCAAACAAGTGTTGTGTACATGCAGCATACACTGCGCTGTATAGTAAAAGATTAAAGAGGTGCTGCAGTGATTTAGCATTGATCTTCCATAGAATTTGATCATCTGAGAGAGAGAGATCAAGAAGAGAAGAGGTCAGATTGATGCACAGGCTGAGATATCCTGATTATTATCCCTACGCTGTGTCCCAGTTCCACAATTCAAACTAGTGCAGTGCAACGTGTATACTGTACTTACTGTCATAGTGTATTAGTTGCAACTGAAAATATCATCAATTTGACCATACTGTAGTAACAGGAAAGGCTACATATGGTGCACCATCAAATAGTTCTTTTGAAAAAACATTTCTGATGGTGTTTTATCTTCTAAGATCTTTTCAAACCACCTGTAATTTATTCTTTATTCATTTTCCAGCTGTGAGCAGCTTCTTGTTTTCCTTTTTTGTAGTGAATCATGGATCAATAGTGTGTGTGTGTGCACCAAAGAGACAAACACACTATTTTAGTTTTCATATTGACTTCTTTGAATATAATGAATCTCTTCTCTCGTGATTAGAAACACTATGTGGTGTGGAGTTGGGACACAGTGTGGATTTAGCTCCAAATACATGCTGGTTCCTGCAGTTCCTAGAATGTAACTTGGCTTGGTCATTGCACAATCTGCACAAGCTGAACACCCAAATCTCAGGTGAACCAATAGGCCTCGTGTCATACGGATGTAAATCTCTGACGCAGTGACTCCCTGTTGTTGTTCCCTACTGGTCGAATCATTTACTGCATGTCTTCCCCATCCTCTGTTCCCCACCTTTCCAGTTTCTCTCCACTGACACCACCAAATAAAGGCAAAAAATGTATCTTAAACATTTTTCGGATAACGTCACCCGCGTTTAACAGAGGAGGGTTTTACAACAGATTTTTTGGCACCGACCAAGATAAGTAAACACGTTTTTAAGTTTAAAAAGTGCCCAAAAGTGAAATCAGAATGACCACATATGGGTATATAGAATGAGGTTATTTTGAGTGTGTGTGTGTGTGTGCCTGCAGTCTCTCTCTCTGTGTGTGTAGGTAGGCGTATATTCCCATACCAGATTTAAGAGACTCAGTTGACGCTGAGCTCGGATCCCATTCATCTTAGTCAGACAGTTATTACCAGGCATTATGAAGCCTAAGAGAAAGCCTGTCGGTCTGAGCTGGGCTCTAAGGGAGGGGATGGAGGTGGTTTAGCTGGGGGGTTAATGGGATGACCTTCAGTCCCTGTGTTTGACATGGTCTCTAACTTCAACGCTCATTACATGCTTACAACATCAAGTATGTCGTCCATCATGGTGCTATCATCACAGTTTACGCTTGACCACTTCAACATATGTGCATCATGCATAAATTAGTCTCATTAACACCCCTATTAGCATAAACGCTGAGTTGGGTATATGAAGGAAAACATGGCAGGATATTTCTTTTTAATGTAAGATCAGCCAAACCATATCTCATGTGCACATTTTTCCTGCTTCTTTGCTTTTACTGCCACATGAGTGCATTCATGTGTGCGCTGGCGAGGTGCTTCACACTTCACGGTTAAGATGGGGAAGGGAAACGTGTGCGTTGTTAATCTGCCCGTGTGTCCTGTGCAGGTGGTCGGCGGTGCCTGGCTTTTCAGCCGGCTCTACTGTAACATCTTTGTCACGCTGGATGTGATGATGTGCACCGCCAGTATCCTCAACCTGTGTGCGATCAGCATTGACAGGTGAGTGTGCCATGTGTGTGTGTGTGTGCGGTCCAATGATTACATATGTTGTGGGGACCTAAAGCTGTTGACACAGTCAAATTATGGGGAGTTGTCTTCCTTATGGGGACAAAAAACAAGTCCTCATAATGTAAATCATTACATTTTAAGGTGAAGACATGTGTAAGGGTTAGATTGAGATTTAGGTTAGATTTAGGTTTAGGATAGGTTGAAGTCAGGGTTAGGTTTAGGTTAGGTTTAGGTTAATGTTAGCGTTGGGTTTATTTAGGTTAAAGTCAAGGGTATAGTTAGGTTTAGGTTCGGATTAGGCAAGTAGTAACTATATTTAATGTTTGAGTTGGTTATCAATGCAAGTCAATTATAGTCCTCCGACGTCATGGAGACACAAGCTCTCTGTGTGCGTGCGTGTGTGCGTGTTGTTATCGTGTATCATCCGTGATGTAAACATCATCCTTGTGAGATTTCCATATTTCCATTTCTTCCTCTTCTCTTCACCTCATCTCATAGATATTTCAACACAACATCTTCTCTGCTGAGACAATATTTTCCAATCACCTTCCATAAGGGGTTTCTCCCGTCTCATATCCTCATGATACATGTGTGTCTAAGTGAGAACCTGTAAGAAGATTTAATGTCAAGGTTTTACGTAGACTTGAGTGTGTTCACATCTAATTGCCTTGCATCATGTTTGCATTACCGAGGGAGCAACAGCATCAGTTCAAACCTTTACTGTAGATGTGCCTCTTCAACATACATTATTTATTTGCTTCGTTTTTCTTGTTGTGTCACATTTAATATTTAATAGCTCTGCAGGGTCTTTGAACTTACAACCCGCAGTTCAGACCCAGAGAGAGAATAAAGTGCATGAGAACCAGAGATGTCAGGCGTATGTTTGTATTTGAAGAGCGTGTACGGAGGAGGAGTATTTGTCTCCGTCTGCAGTTAATAAGACTTTCTGTTGTGTGCTTCCAGAAGATGTTATCATGTGTAAAGCTGGATTCCCATCCAGGCAAAGCGTGCAGCTGCCCACAGTCACAGTTCTACTCAGCATCTGTTGGCTTTTGGTGATTTAATTGCACATTTGTAGAGCTATTTGTACCACTGCAGTGGGCCTCTATTATTGCCTAATGTGCACCTGTCATGTAGAGTGCCACCGTCAGTTTTAAAACCTAATTATTCCAGTTTTATATTGTGCTCACGTTGAGCATATTCCCGAATAGAACTGTGCTAAATGAAAATGACCCCAAACAAATTAAAGCACGTTAAAGCTGCAGCCGTAAAGAGAGCAGGAGCACCGGCCGGATTCTGGGTCCTTAAGGAGACATATGAGGGTTTTTCAGTTTTTCCTTCCTCTCGTGTGTTCAAGGTTTTTTGTGAATGTAAAAGGTTAAAAGTTAAAAAGTCAAAGGTCCAATGTACATTGATCCTGAAGCTGATCCTGAAGCTGCTGAAACACCTCGTCAGTAGTCCGGCCGATACTTCAGCTATAGCAGCTAGTCTGTACCTAACAAAGCAGAGGCTGACATTTACTCCACACGCTGGACGTGGCTGGCCAATCACAACAGAGTAGTTAAGCTGGCCAATCAGAGAACACTGGACTTTATCGGGAGGGGCGCATTAAAGAGACAGGAGCTAAAACCAAGTGTTTCAGACAGAGGCTGAAAAGAGGAGCTGCAGCAATGGACAGTCTGAGGAAAGTGATTAGAGCAGGTGAACCCAAATTAAAAATATGAACCTGAATATGAGCAGGACACCTTCCTTTAATGGGAACTTGGATGTGTCTTATTAGATACACGATGCCGTTTTTAACCCCCCAGGTGAATGCAGCCATGCCTGTGAATGAACTGTAAAGCTTTTGTATATATAAGTGTTTTATACTAAAAGTCACACTCATCACTCACACTCTTATAAAACACATTTAGATTTCAGTGTTCATGCTGGAGGAGCCGGGGGATCAGACCACCAACAGACCACACACAGTACAACAGTTTAGTAAAAAATTCCCAGCCTCTGATTCTGTTTTTTTGTTGCTCTTCACTGGTTTGTAATAATGAGTACTACTCTTCTTCAGAACTTTTCAAACTCCTACAGGGGATGTTTTCTGAAAGACATGACAGTGATATTTCACTCAGCCGCTCAATATATGACCTTGCAGCAACAATATGTCTGTGTGGGGACTGATTATCATATACACTTTCAGCATATTTTGATGTACCATTAATTGCATTTGTTAACGCACCTTCTGACTCATATGTTTGTCCTGCAGTGCTTTTGTGCACAGCCCATAGTTTGCTTCTGAGGGATGAAGTTATGCGGAGCCCCTGTGGTTCCCTGAGATTGATTATTAGACGAGTCAACAACGCGGCTACAGTATCACTGGCTTTGTGTGGTGCTTAATGAATGCAAAGCACCGGGGGCATTTGGTGTCTTTGATAGTGTACAACACCGGCATTACCTTTGTCTCTGCATTGTTTATTTATAAGTTCATAGCACACGCTGCAGCAGGGATTTGTCGCACTGTTTAAAGGAAGATTTAAACGAAAGGCAGTGTAAGAACATCACAGAGGAAGTTCTGGCGTAGTACTCGCTGCACAGGTCGTGTTTTGAGTGGCGACCAAGCCGAGGAACCTTGTTTTTCATCCCCTCATACGACTCGAAACAATGCCTGATCAATAAACCATGCGCAACACATTCTTTTTCACCGCTCCGCTTTTTCATCTCAGGGTTTATTTAACCAGACAGCAGTATGGCAGGAGGGGTGAAGACGGAGTTACGCAGCGAGGGAAGAGTATTTTTAGTCAACGCCTGTGTCTGTTTGGCTCCGGGTTTCGCCCTGCAATTTGGCCTGAGAAGAACCAGAGTAATTAGTCTGATGAGGATAAACAGTCATGGCAGTTATTTGGCTCGAAACAACATAACATCACTTCCATTTTGGGTCGGGGTCCAGTATAATTGCTGCAACTTCTGAGCCATTTTTTTTTTCACAGGCTCATTATACACTTTTGGTGTAGTGTGCTGATTAACTGTTAAGTCAAAGCTCCACTCGTTTTATTGCTGGATAACCATATTATTTCTGAATAGAAATGCCTGGTTTGCTCCTCCATTGTTGGTCTTTATATTATTCACTGTCTCACAGCAGTGTATTTCTTGGCATCCTCAAAGCTCAACTCCTTTCAGGGACGCTCTCTTCCTCCCTCTAATTATACTTCCCTTTTACTGTACTCTACAGTATCATATCAGCACTTTTCTCCTCATTCAAATGTCACATCTGATCTCCTGCGCACATTTTCACAACTGGACTGACACTAATTGGAGTGTGTGTGTGTGTGTGTGTGTGTGTGTGTGTGTGTGTGTGTGTGTGTGTGTGTGTGTGTGTGTGTGTGTGTGCGCGCGCGCAGGTACACAGCTGTGGTGATGCCCGTCCTGTACAACACTACCCATCGCTCCAAGAAGAGAGTCTCTGTGATGATTTCCACTGTGTGGGTCCTGGCCTTCGCTGTGTCCTGTCCCCTGCTGTTTGGCTTCAACACCACAGGTCAGCTCAGACTCAGCCCAACAATTTGTCTGGCAATTACAACCCGATAAGATCAGTATTAATACAAGACAATCGATACAAATCAATTCAGCTAATTCAGAAAGCTACACACAAGTTGTTTGCATGTTGGTTCACTTGGCATCAAACTGTTGAAAATAAGTTAAACGAGAAAAAGTCACTTTAAACCATGTTCAAATAATGCATAGAACTTCCCAGTTGAAATATTAACGTCAGCTTTTCGGACGAAAGGGTCTACACAGCACACGAAGGCTGAACCGAAATGAGACAGTCTGGTCTACGGGGGATTTCCAGGATCTGCGTCAACACCTTCACCCGTCCTTACCGCCGTCGCCTAGCAACAGAGCTGTAGTTGGACAAGACGATGAAGTTTTAATGCCCCCTTGGTTTTTTAACATGTTAGCTGTTCGGTTGAGGTGAAGCTCGATACTTACTTTTTAAAGAGTAAACATCAGATGT
Organism: Hippoglossus stenolepis; assembly: GCF_022539355.2. Classification (NCBI taxonomy): domain Eukaryota; kingdom Metazoa; phylum Chordata; class Actinopteri; order Pleuronectiformes; family Pleuronectidae; genus Hippoglossus; species Hippoglossus stenolepis. The sequence goes on along the minus strand of NC_061501.1, from coordinate 12,643,210 downwards.
TGCACCACTGCAATGAATCTTGGGATAGGTTGGCCAGAGAAGGATCCACCCAATGGAGCTGTTGTTGCTTTTCGGCTGCATTTGGAGGAGCCTTCAAAATAGGACAGCCTGTACGCCGCTGTGACGCAGTCAGTCTTCAAATGCAGCCTCAGAAGGAAGCAGCCGCTGAATCGGGACACAGCTACGATTGAGTTGAAATACATGAAATTTACGCTTCAGTGTTCTCAAAGTGTGACGAAATTCTGACGCTTAAAAGTTGGGATATTTTGGCCTCTGCTCCTTAAATTTCAATGTCAATCTTGCTTTTGCAAGTACATACACGTTACTTTGAGCACCTCCATCTCAGTTTGTGGCTCTGTAGAAACAGAAATTTACAAATATTATTGTCGCTTTAAATTTTTTTTATTTACGGATCGACATCTTATCAAATGAAGTCACTGCGGATTTAGAGATTGTGTCATTTGAGGCATGTTTTCATTCCTGTTCTGCAAAAAGAAAATGTTGCCGTCCTCTGTTTCTTTTCATTGTGATGCGGGAACAGGGATAATCCACGACTAAACAAAAATAATGGGCAGAGAGAGACATCAACAGTAGCTATTTTCATTTCAAAAGCCAGCAGCACAGATGCATCACTGCTTGCACACAATTAAGAGCATTAGTCAGATACAATGTAAAGGGATTCAGAGATACTGGCATTTGGTTTAGTCTACTTACGGCCACTGCAAAACAATGGCTGGTGATGAGAGGAATCCCGCTGTTTTGTCAGTATGCATCCACGCGTCAGCAGCAGGGGGAGGGATCACTGGGTTCACATTAAGTCGCATAGGGACAGGATTCTTTTACATCCTGTAAATGAAATGAGGAAAAAGAACAAAATAAAATAATTAAAATGTTGTTTAACCCCCTAAAAATGTGTGAATCTAACAAGTGAAGGTTTATAGAGTGGGTAGGAGCTGTTTCTGTCTGTCCCAGATACCTTCTCTGTGTGTAGTGTGGTATGTGAGGGATGTGGTATTGATCCAGGGGGACATCCAGGCGGAGGCAAATCACTTCTCAGTTTGTTCATGCCACTGACATGCACCATATATTTCCTAGCTGCACTCAGATCCCATCTCGCTTCAATTTACAGCGCTATCAGCTAATAGATATTTAACTCATGAATTGTGATTGAAAAATTGTTCTACAGTCTGTAATTATTATGTCAAATAGTCCCTTATCCTGAATTCATGGTGCAATTATTGTCAAATCAATCATACCTCCTTCTCACAGTCATGGCTGTGAGTGTGCAGCGCCGTATAGATGTGAACTTACACAGAATTCGAAAAGAGGACAAGTTACCAAGGTCATTTTGAAGATGGAGAACATGCACCTGGATCAGAGGATCTCTTTTACTAAACTGTAATTTGGAGGTTATTCGGCGTAATGTTTGTTTGTTTGTTTTTCTTCTATCTCAGATGACCCCATGGTTTGCTCCATCTCCAACCCCGACTTTGTGATCTACTCCTCAGTGGTGTCCTTCTACCTGCCTTTTATCGTCACGCTGCTGGTCTACATCCGCATCTACGTCTTCCTCAGGAGGAGGCGTAAGAGGATCACGTTCGGCCAAGCCAGCAGAAAGATCCAGCCGGGTTCCACCCCGCCATCTGCTGTGAGAGACACTTATATTAATCTCTTTCCTTCTATTTCTTATTTATGATAAAACTTTCTAATAAGTCATAAATATTTACATGTTCCCACTAATACTCTTAATCGGTCAATACATAATTTGCAGGTAATTTATTTATAAGTTACTAGGCATTGATAAGTTGCCTGGTTGTGGCAGATGTTCATTCCTCTTTAGTCTCTTCATTTGACAGTTTGACCTCTAAACAATGTCACAATAAAGACACAACATAATACAAAAATTGGAACATCAGCAGAGAAAACAGAACTCTATGAAGGATGCTTTAGTAACGGTAGCACATAGTAATGGTTTCAATTTGGTTTAGGCAGTAATTTTACAGATGCTGTTGTTTTATATACGAAAACTAACTCTTTATTTAAATTTGATATCTTTTAAGTTGAAGCAATTTAGAAATCACAGAAAACATTTAGAAGCAGATTATTTTGATGCAGTTTAGCGAGAGCGGTGTTGAGAAAAAAGCCATCATCCTCCGTTACAAACCCTGTTATAAGAAACTGATGTGTTCAAGCTTGAAATAACTGCTCTGTTTTTTGAGCTCCTAATTGGCTTAGTCTTGCTTAAATGCAAGGTTATCTCTTGATAGAATCTTATATTCTTAACTTCTACAGATAGTCTCTCCACCTCATTCACATCCACATATATTATGGAGACTTGTAATTACTGACAAATTACAGCTCACCTTTATATTAGACCTTTTTTGTTGGACACACTCACAATGTGCGCACACTATCACCTGCCCCGGAGCCTGAGTTAACGTCACAGAACAAAATGTGACACGTAGCAGGGATAAGAACAGACACTGGGTAAAAAGCGCCTCGCCAAAACGCTGGATTTTAATAAGTGCGATAATAAGTCACTTTGTATCGGAGGAGATGTCAAAGGAACCTCAGGAGTATTAGTTTGCTGGAACAGGAGGGAGAAGCAGTGTGATAGTGAATCAGACTCTTCTATAAATGTAGGCTGAGAGCAATAAGCCATTCAGACGAACACAGGCCAAATGTAGAATGTAAATATGCAGCTCGGCTTTATAGCTGACACGACTGTCAGTGTATAAATCTGAAGATGTTGCTAATTAAACTGACCTGTCAAGTTAAAAATAGTCCAAATCATCAGGAGGAGTGTGTTCTGTGAAGTCTTCGAGCTAATTTATACAATATCAGTTTCTGAGGGGGAAAAAGCAGGAGGAAAGAAAGGTGATATAATGCTAATGTCACCCTGCTACCATCCTTACAATGGCAATGCTTACAGGCTGTGAGTGTCTGTGTTCAATGTGGATGATGCCACGTACCCATCTTAACTTAGCAGGGAAACATTCACTAATTAGCAGCTTTATATATAGCAAGTCAGCAGCCAAGCAGAATATAGTTGTTATGTTATCCATAAATTTCCCTCGGGATCCATAAAGTATCCATTCATCCCATCCATCCATCATCAGGATGCAAACATGCCCACAGTGACAGCGCTAACAGGCCGATGCTCAGCCCTGATAATGAATGGCTGTATATAAAGATGGAGGAAACTTCCTGCCACAGTACAGTACGGTACACACACAAGATTTAGCAAACTAGCAGTCGGGTAACGTAATGCAATAAAGGCTTACAGCGAGCAAAGATAATACTGTTTGGAAAGTCAGCAATTTTTCCACATATATTGTAAAACTAAAGAAGAAAAAAGAGTAAAATTAACAACTTCCATTATCCAAGGAAAAATTAAGTTTCATGGCTTTTTTCGATTTCTGAAAACGTCAGCAATAAAGTTACACTCAATACAATTGGGAGGATCAAGGTCTTAAAAAGCACGTTCGTACGGACTTTTCTTGTTAACACAGTAACGACTATTTATATAATATAATATGGGAATAAAGCTGCAATATCAAGGTCTTGTTAATATTTAACCGTGTTCGCAGTCGGGGTTGGCGTTAGCATCATAGCATCTTAACATTCACGTTTGCACCAAACAGAAAGTAAAGCTTAGGTTTAAGTGATGGTAACATGGCTAAAGAAAGTGTATTCCTCACAAGTTAAAAAGAGAGTGAAAGAAAAGTAATTGTTTTAAGAAACTTTTTAGATTGTCCTTAGAAAAGCAATGTTCTACCCATTTCTACTATCAGCAACTTGTGCAAATGTGGGACTGTTCATTAAATGGTTGGTTTCTTAGTGCAAATCTGCTATTTCCTCACACGCCGTCATTTCTTTGATCACATCCATCACTCTAATGTTTGTCCCATTAACATCTATCATCCAATGATGGCTCTATCTTAATAAGCACAGGCAAGGATACATCAAGTCAAATGAATCTACCTTATTATTAAAATATGGTGTAAAAAAAGACGCAATTAGATAATTCATTAAAGTAACTTGACCAACTCAGGCACTTCCTGGAGTTTCTGGCGTAATGTGGTCGAATTCTTTCCACCCCATTTCCCCTCCTTGTTGCACACTGATGCACAGTCAAGTGCTCTGTTTCAACAGCAGGTTACAGATAATTGGTTGTGGGATCTCATCCATGAGTTGAGACATCCATCGTAAGATCCAAGTCCTGGAGCTGTTCTGGCTGAGAGAGTTCAACGTGTTTTGAAATAACATAATGTGACTCGATCTCAGTCGACTGGAAGAACATTTGAAACGAGGAAGGAGTGGTTCCGTCTTTTCCACGTTTCAAAGGCGACTGTCTTTATTTTTGTACTGAGGTTTAATTTAGTCGCACAGTGGCTCAACAGTGAGAGCGAATGGAAACATATCAGACATTAATCTTAATTCACTTGATGTATTTTGTCTGTGTCAGGGACACTGCGAGATTTGTTTAAAGCATCCTCTGAGACGAATGGAGATGAAGCAATGAGGCTCCAAAGTAAATGGCACAACGATTGCCTACCTGTAGACTGATGGGGAAGGAGTGTGAGGATGAAGGGGGGGTTTAAGGTTTTCTTTGGAATATATTTTCTATCCTGAACTGCCATCTGATTCCCCAGGAGACCTGTCTACAAGAAGAGACTCCCAAGGCGAAGCAAGACCTGTCACCTATAAGGATTAAAGTGGTAGGTATCATTTTAAATTAGAGATTCCAAGTCAACTGAGAGATTCGTGGATAGATTTGTCAGCGCTCTAGTTTTGCTGAGTGCACTGTAGCCTAATTCCTGCCTAACTCTCATGCTGACTGTGTTGGCGTATTGTGACACAGTGGGAGGCAAAGCGGTTCTGTTTTTAGCTTTTCATGTGGGTCTGTCTGTGTGTATGCTCATGCACACTTGAATTCCTTGTTCCGCTGTGTGGTCGCAGCCCAGGGGCCTGAGAAGGAGCCAAAAATCGTGATTCTGAAGCGTGGCTTGTTGCCTTGCCTCACCTGGTCACTCATCAGCTGAGCAAGGTCTGATGCACAGTTCTGCACCTGCATAATGCCCAGACTGCTCAAAGGCCGAGAGAATAACAATGTAATTTCCCCCCCGGAGGAAAGCGCGTGATGAGATGAGTGTGTGAGAAAGAAAAGATTATGAAAATGAAAATTCCTGTTTGTGGTCGCACTGGAAATGATTTGTTTTTCCTTCACCAAAGGAAAATGGCTCATTGGAGCTGTAGCTGCTGAATTAAAAAAAGTAAAGAAAGTTTCTGCTGGTGCAATAGATCAATGGAAAAAGCTATAGAAAATGAAATATTGCATTAAAGGGTAATGCACGAACACTATAGTCACATTTTTGGATTTGTGTTGAATACTAACTGTCCAGCTGTGATTTAAAAAACATGATGGAAGTACCACTCTGCTTCCAAAACCTTCCACATAAAGTCAAAGCAGAATAAAATAAAAGTAATCATTGAATAGATTCCACTGTAGAAGACGTTTTTAAGAATGAATTTAGAGCAATATACCAAGATCACCTTAAAGCTGTAATAATTGATTTGCTGACCAACTTCTAGAGAAAATCTGAATCTCTTTAGCAGCTAATTGATCCAATATGTATATATAACCTTTTAGCTGGTCACCAAACATTAAAGCTGCAGCACAGACCACCAAAACATTGCTAATGTCTAACTAATGTAAGGAGACCTGTGCATTAACGCAATCTCCTGATAATCATGTTCTTTTGTGCCGACAGCAGACTGTAGAGCCATTGACTCCCTCCAAGCCCAACCTGCTCTCACGATGTCTGTGGCGCAACCACCCGAAGACGGGACCGGTGGAGAACTCAGTGCTGCCCCCGGTGGACACGCAGAACTACTGCAGCATCAGCCACGCCTCCTGCGGTCGCACAGAGCTGGATCTGGAGCAGGATCGGGGGGAGCGGGAGGCGGAGGAAAACCACCAGGACGAACAGGCCTCGGTCAGGATGCGGTGCGAGGTGAAGGATCTCTCCAACGGGCGAACGCACACGGCACTGCGGCCGCTGCCTCACTTGCACACCAACAATGCACGATTCAGGAGCATGCACGCGCGGGAGAAAAAGGCCACGCAGATGCTGGCCATTGTGCTTGGTGAGTAGAGGCTGTGTGGAGAAAATTAAAGTGTATCTATGACAACTCTCAATTCAGGACATTTTAATGATGTCACATACGACCAAATTGCTTCCTCTGTCTTTCTGGTTTTTACACCATATGTAACCTCTCAGCCTCCCTGCTCTCGTCTGACTGTGTTGGTATACCAGTCTATTTGCCTACTTCATGTGCATTTGCTGCATTATTTGCAGAAAAAAAATCAAGCGGAAATGTCAAAAAACTCCTGGCTGGCTTCAGGTTCACAGTTTGTGTCCACACACACTCCGGAGCTCCTGACACAGCTTCCACACGCTCCAATTATCAGCCAGGTTGCTACAAGCCCGGTCCAGTTAGCTCTGGCACAGCATAGATCCTGCTGACACAAAAACGGAATCAGTGGTGCCTGATGACATTACACTGGTGTCGGTGATAACAACACACACACACACACACACACACAGAGATGATCTCGATACAGCCCTCTTCCCATCTGATTTTCATCCAGACGATCATTGTTTTCCTGTGATGACGTGACCCGAATTAAACTCTTTGAATTTAAAAGTTGCAGGGTTTATAGTTGTTGATACATAACAGCGCCTGTTTAATAAATGTGCTTAATACCACACAAAGTGCAGGGAATTGAAAAAGCGTTTTAACTGAACCTTTGCTAAACCTCTTTTAATTCCTCTTTAGCTTTTCTAACAAGCGTGACTCAGTTTATAAAAAGGACAGATTTCCCTCTAGAAATTTTTTTTTTTTTTTGCAGAGCTCTTTGATTACATACAAATTAAATGTCTCATTTCAAGCAGATTTCCATGGAGACAACTATATTATGCTAGAAAATGTAATGTATTCGGTTTGCACAGGGATTTTTTTCATGTCAGCTCAAACCCGACACATTGATTTATGTAGTTAGTTAATTATCACTTTAAGATTTGCACATTATCAGCTAATGATGGTTTTCATTTTATTTAATTTCAGTCTCTCTGTATTATTTGATCAGGATTCAGACATCACCTATCTGCAGGGGTTGCTGTAGTAACGATGTACGCGTCAGTAACTCAGACTCAAAAGACTGTCGGCTCATGTTTGAGACTCATGAGCAGACACACTTTTAATCGATTCTTCACAATTTAGGATTTTTTGATTGAAACCCTCACATAATAATCCGGTAAATATTGTCCCATGTACATAGTTTCAACCATGAAGATAAATAAATGTAAAGCTTGACAGACCTGCTGTGCATATAGTGGCGAAATTATATTTAGCAAACATGAATTGTGATCATGATTAACATGAATTTTCTCTTTTTTCTCCCTCATTCTCTTCTAATCTTCATCTTCTTCACATTTCTAAACTCTTCCTCTCCTTTAAATTTACACTACAAACACTCTTCCCCACATTTCACATTCACGTTTTCTCTGGCTCCTCACCGTTTTGCTCTACTTGATCTTTCCAAACATCTGCAACCCTGCATTCCCTCTCATCCTTTTCTCCACACCAGGCGTGTTCCTCATCTGCTGGCTGCCTTTCTTTGTGACTCACATCCTGAATACCCACTGCAGGACATGCTACGTGCCTCCTGCACTTTACAGTGCTTTCACTTGGCTGGGGTACGTCAACAGCGCCCTCAACCCCATTATCTACACCACCTTTAACATCGAGTTCAGACGGGCCTTCATCAAGATCCTCAGCTGCTGAGGAAGGAGGCAGTAAAGGAAATTAAAAAGGAAATGAGGCTGCGGACTAGTGCTAAAACTCTGGTCCGGTGCGCTTTGTAATCCACGACCACGGACTGCTCATGGTCAAGGAAGGCAAACACACTTTGTGCCCTACAGGAGTTATTCAGAGGCAGCGAGGCGATGGATGGAAATGAACTGACACCGTGTCACGCAATAATAAATGTAAACAAAAGGGGATTTATGATTTTCTGACTCAAACAAAGACTCAAGCTTTTCTTTCTCAACAGGGCTGGGACTTCATTTGAACAGTATTACTCTTTAAATAAGACTTTTCCCATGCATAAGGTCTTATTGATAGCACAAGGTGTTTTCTCGTGGATATGTCTTGTACAGTATGTGCACTGCTCGTTGGCACAGTTCCTCGGTTCAGGACTTTTCGATCAATGAGAGTTTGGAAACCACAGAGGAGCTTTAAGGCTGATGGATTGATCGCAAACCTGCAGTCCACCTCGTCCTGAGGCAGGCTGCCAACGCACTGTGTGGATTAACTGATGTTATACCTCCTCCAGCCCCCCCCCCACTCCATTATCTTCACCATCAGTTATTCACCTGTGCATGCAGAAATCAAAATTCAAGGCCATCCAGCAGAATTGTGCTTGAAGGATCGAAGTGGTCCCTGCCAGGACTCACATCATTTTGATTGTCATATATCTTGACGTGGAGGCATTGTTTGCCATGTGGATTTTTTAAAAAGTGACATTTTGATGTTATGCACAGTGAAAAAATATGTGTTTTTTTTAATGGGTCAAACTTCCCCATTATTCCTCTGAAGCTCCGATGAAGGCAGGCGCTTTGTGATCTTAACAAAACGAGCACGATTGTAAACCATGTGGAGAGCAGGTCCGTCGTGGACAGAGTTGCTGCAGTGTGTTGTAAATAAAAAAAAAAAGATGAACCATCTTCCCACCTTGTAATTATCTATGTCTACACAATGATACAAAGCTCGCATATTCATGTGTGCGTCTGAATGTTGCTTGTGATGAAAGATGCCATCAGGTGCTGGAGGGTGAAAGTGCTCCGGGAAGGATATTGGGCAATTTCGGGGCAGAAAAAGAGAAGCAACTGTGACACAGACGGAGAATGAATCTGAGTGAAAAGCACAGAACGAGATAAAGGATGATGGGAGGAAGGAGTAAAGCCAAACAGGAACGAAGTGGAATGAGTAAAGATCAAAGATGTCTGTGGGAGGATAAAAGAGAAGGTGGACCGTGGATAGCTGCAGGATGAGAGGGGGTCGGTGTTTCTCAGCCCACATCTCAAGCTCTCTTATTTCTCACCGAGGCATAAACACCTGCTCCCCTGACACTTTGTGCCATTGCGTCGACTCAGCTTTGTTCCACTGAGTGTGCTTGTGATGATGAGGCACCAGGTGTGTACATGTGTGTGTGCGTGCCTTGATTTATTGACGCACGTTAGGATTTGAGAGGAATCTCCAGTACACGGTAATCATGAGGCAAACCTCAATAAACCATATGATTAGCTTGTGTTTTCTGAACCCTCACAATAACCAGATCAATATTCAATACAAGTTAGAGATTAAGAGAAACATAAATTTACGGGGGGTACAATCAGGTTATAAATCAAAATGAAGGGGATGAGATGTTTGTTTACCTTTGTTCTATAATTTGAATATTCATTTATTTAATTAAAGCTTCATCATGGGTTATAAATGCTACACAGCTGTGGACATGTGCCTCTAGATTACACCCAGTCATTCAGAGATGATAATCAAACCACTCATTCGCCTCTTACTGTAAATGAACTGCCGACAAGCCCGACGCCCCGAAGGCCTGGGGACACTGTGGACCCCGGAGGCTGCGGTGCTCAGTGCATCCAATAAGAAGCAGCTCCATGGATTGAACATGCTAAGGACATTTTCCATTCGTCCTCACAACCAGCGAGGCTAAAAATATTACGCCTCTCCTTAAAAGCCGCCAGAGGAAAGGTTACGGGTTAATTAGTAAAGACCATGTGCTCATCCAATTTCATGGCACTCTGTTTTTACATTAAAGAACGTCTTGTGTGTCTCGGTTGACATTTTGTCATAAAAACAAACAACAACATGTGATTCTCTGTGTTTGTATACGGCAGAGCGAGATAGAAGCAGCTGTCGCAGATGACAAATGGGAGAAATGTCTTCACAGCATTAACTCTTGCTTAATTAACTCAAGACACGAGTTAATTCACGATGAGGCTCTGTTGTTCACATCTTAGACTTCAGTCACACGACTCATCCCTGTCAACTATTTGTATTAAATCAACAAATCTGCTGTTTTAGTTCGGCATCAGCCAAGTTTTATTTATTTTTTCAAACAAGGAATCATGCCCTTGTTTTGAGTATAGTGTATATGGAAAAATCCTATACTATTATTTTTATCCTCTATACTCTATTTGACTCTCTATACTTTTATTGTCAGTATAGCATATTTCTATATGCCTGACATTTCCTGTTCGTTTACCACTTATTTCCCCCCTTTTAGTTTTTCATTCTAAATAATATATTGAAGAATTTAAGGATGGAAACAGTTATTTTTTATTCTAATAATTTCAACATTTTGTGATATTGTATTATAGGGATAGCATTTTAAAGGAAAACACAAAAAGGTGTAAAATTACACATTAACTTTCAATTAATTCCAATAAATTGTTTTAATAACCTAGAGAGTCGAGAGAAGCTTAATGTGTCAAAATGTGCAGTTTAATGTCTCTTAAATCTCAATACTGTGTGATTGAGGACAAACGTATCACGACATTACATGAAGTGTTACAGCACTAGATCCCAGTAGGTGTAATTAGCCTAAAGAGATGAGAGTATACAGTCTGTGGTAGTTATCCCAACAAACTTGACAAAACAAGTAGAGAAAAGTTCCGTCTAAAACTGTTATTGTGGGCTACTTGTGTTGTTGGTTTTCAGGCAGCAATGATTAATATAAGTCAGAATTTGAAAGAATGATACAGTTTGTCTAGCACTTGCCGAGCATGGAACACAAGGGACTTTCCAAAAGAAACCAAATGGAACACAACGAGGCACAAGCAGAGCATTTCAACCAGGCAAGAAATGAATAAAGTCAGTATCTCAATAAAATATCATACAACTTGACTCATTCTGGAACTACAAATGGAGTCAGTGGGTTATGAATGTTTCTTTCTGATGCCTTTGGGAATCATGGGAATACAGTTAGAGCGCCAGCGGTCAATTCAGCAGTCCTGCAGCCGCTCTGAACCAAAGTGATGGACAGACAGACACGACTCTCTACAGACTCCTGCCGCTGCTGGAGCAGAAGCAGAAGTATAAGTGGCCCCTGTGCTCCCGAAGCAGTCGTATCCCTGAATATTAATGTCAGGATAAAACGCACTTCAAACTGATTAACTGGATTTACCTTTCTCTTCACCCCAAGCATCTGTGTATTTACTGTACTTACTGTCAGTGTAGATACTTTGGAGCGACATGCATATATGCCTGGAGAAAACATACACAGGCTTCAGGTGATTATATAATTTGCTGCGTGAGATGCATGAGCCTGATGTGTGCATGTCTGTGCAAGCTCAAACAGGTGAGTATACCTTCTTTGTGTCCGTATGCATTCATGTGGGGTGCATGATGAAACATGGTGTAAACAGGTCTGAGAGAGCAGGCGGATCCTAAAAGTGAAGGAGGCCATCCGAGAGTGGAAGTCAGAGGGAGGTGCAGCTGTGCTGCTCAGTGTATATGACACATCGGAGGAAGGGAAAGACGGATGCTGCGTTTGTGTGTTTATCAGCGGGTCTCAGAAGGAAGAGGATGCAGGCCTGAGTGATGGCTGCTCATTGTTGGATGACACAGACGTGGTCAGACCTGTCCGCACTAATGCCGATATTTTGCGAAATTAACTGTTTCCTCTGCATTTGAGCCTCTCGTTTACACGCAAACGGAATTTCTAGTCACTAAAACATAGACTGAGATATTTGCTCCTTCTTTTCACGAGGTCTGATTACAAGTTTGCAGCTAAATTTATCATCAATGCACCACATTACCAAAATTCCTCACCCAATATTACCTCCACCACAGTGGTCTTATATATGACAGATCATTGATGCTTGTTTGAGCATTCCTTGTATTTTGTATAACGAAGGTCATGTGGATGGAAAAAAAAGTTTCTATCCACTGTGGTCTCATAATGCAGACTGATATTTTCTAAAATATCTGGTGAAGCAAAACACAGATTTAAGTTGACGTCTGAAATCCCCTCAGTTCCCGTCTCTACACAATTAACAAGTCACCTCCTGCTTCTTCCTTTTGTCTTAACGGTTATGAGAGGCTTTGTGCATTTCTGTGGGCGGACGAGCAGATGTGATCGGCACTTTGAGTTGTTTGGCGGTCGGCTAGCGATGATGGATAAAGATGTTGATTACAGTTAGGGGTGTCCACACGCCTTGACAATCAGTCTGCCCCTCTCTCCTTCCACCAATGCCTCCCGCTTTATTCCTCCCACCAATGTGTCAAAGCAGCACGATAATCATCCTCCCCTCTCTGTCGCTCCCTGCCACTCATGCACTTGCTACAGTTCCCAGGTTTAGGGTTAAAGGTTCAAACACAGGGGCATTGTGGGGGATCGGCGGCCACATTTAGCTTATGGATACCGATGAAACAGTTAAAACCAAGCAGTACCACAGGAAATCATGGGGGGCAGTGTAGCCAATAGTTCAAGCCAGACCCCCATAAGACATAAGACGCTTTCTTAAGAGTAACAGCATCATAAACCTCCTCCACCGTCATCGTGGTTGTTGTTGTTGTCGGAAACTCTCGGCCCTGCGCTGGCCTCTAGCTGATGTATTTTTTATGGCTGGCCCTAACTCTCCTCCGTATCCCTCTTTCCATCCTATTTTAACCGAAGCTAATTTGTAATAACAGCTGGATATGCTACAACTTCCAGACGTAAGTGTGGTATTGATCTTCTTAATGTTTTCCCTGCAAGAAATCAAATAAGTGTTTTCCCAGAATGCCTAATTCTTCTTATTAGAGAATAAATCTCCAGGAATATATGTGAGTCAATGCAGTGCCCTCCTAAGTGACAAAAACACAATCATTCCGGGTTTGTTTGCGTAACACATCCAGGCCATGGATCCCCAACTGTGTGTGTGTGTGTGTGTGTGTGTGTGTGTGTGTGTGTGTGTGTGTGTGTGTGTGTGTGTGTGTGTGTGTGTGTGTGTGTGTGTGTGTGTGTGTGTTTAAAGGTTCCCGTGGTGATATCATGTGGCCCAGGGGCTCTTTAAAGCCCTTTAAACATGTTTTAAGCTCTTTAAACATGTCAGCCACTCAGCGAGGATCAAAACAAACGGATGGAGTGAGTACCCAACACTCACTCATTTACACTGACATATTAGTAAAGCTCATAAATTCCAGCATGGGGAGGTTGGAAGGTTTGATTCAGACGTAATCAGTTACATTCAGCTGTCTTCTGCTGGGGAAGGGGATAACAACAAGGGATCTCTGTATTAAGATAGTTTTTTTTGTGTGTTTTACCTCACCAGTGTTGTAACCTCTTTTTGTCCAAAACTAATTTTCTTTCATTTTCTCCATTTGTACGACAGACAGGTTGAAACTCCAGCCATATGATTAACGACCAATTGATTCTACAAACTGAGATACAGCCGTCACACATTTTCTTCTGTCTTTCTGTATGATTGCAGTGTTTTTTTGTTTATTTTTATCTTGACCAGCACACATGGCCCGCTCTGATAACATGCTAAGTTGTACAAGTTCTTGCCCTCGACGCTCTTTTGCAAGTGAACCCTTTTAAAAAGTGTGGCCCTGCCCTGCACCTGCTCACAACTCCTTCATGTTTCCCCAGTCTTGTTTATCATAAGGAATTAGCATGAGTAATGGAGGCCTCGAAGGGCCCGTGTTCTGTGTGTGATTCGTGACTAGGATGTATAAGTAGCACTGAGGGTTTGATGTAATTATTTACCGTGATTAGATATAATTAGCTTTATATGGTGATGCAGTGTGTTGGTAAATAAATGGGACATTTTAATGATCTTTTCAAAGTAAATTACTTCAGTGAGACACCTTTAAAATCATAGATTGAGCCTGTTCTTCTTTTCATAGAAGATGTTGTTATATATAAATAAGAAGAGAGAAAATGCAAAAAAGAATCAAGATGCGGCATGAATACTCCAACTGCAGTCTATTACAGGTGTAGTGTGGACAGTCAATTAAGGGTCCTGCACCAAGTGGTCACCTGATAAGCGCCTGACAAACCTTCCCACAGTTTGCATGATTACATGCACCCAATCACATGTGATCCAGTGCACAACCCTTGTGCACACGCTATCACACAAACACACTCAAAGGTTTGCATAGCCTGCTACGTTCCGATGTTCCCTTAGATTATTTCCTGAGGAATAGATTAAAGGGCAAACGCTGCTGCCCCGAGAATTACCATCACAATGCGGCCGTGTGATTATTATTGGCAAGGCAGGTCTCGACCAGGGAGCTACTTTTGGAATTAATGAGCAGACGGAAGAGAGAGACAAAGATAGAGGTTGAACAACCTCACCACACCTATCAGGATTCATCTTAGAATAATCCACTCTCCCCTCTTCACTGGGAGGGAGCGAACCAGAGGGAACTTCCCTCAGTGCACGAGGTCATGTACTTCCCAGGAGAAACAGATTAATTCTGGAGAAAATTATAGCAATTATGAATGATTATTTTATAACAGAGACATAGTGGATCTTGCAAATTGCACTAATAGTTGCAGATAAGCTGGGGTCCCTAAATAGAGGCACACATTCAATAAGATGTCAGGAGTTGGTATGCATAAGTAATCCTTTCTATGCACGGTCACACCCTCAGCACCTGGGCTCCCCTTACTCTGTCAATCTGTTGAGCCATTAAAGTGAGACCTTCCCTGCACCTTGGCAGGAATGAGGGGGAACAACATGCTGTGTGAGTGGTTTTTGACAAAAATGCATATTCACATGTGTTCATCTGCAGAGAAAAAGAAAAGATGATGGTCACGTACTTGGTAATTAAGTGCATGCAGCATTTGTATAAGTACATGACATTTAGACCCAAACTGCTATAATGGCTCTCTAATTACACACTCTGTCCTCATGTTCGCTGTCCATTTCAAGCAGGCTGCTGATGCTTTGACAAGAAATACTTCACCGGTGAGTCGAAGCACTAAAAAAAAAAAAAAATCATTCCTCATTCTTGCTGATTTGGAAATCTATCCACGAGTCTGTTTACGAGTTTTTTTTATCACCCTCCCAAGAGCGTGGATGCAACCGGTTGCCTTAATCAGTACATAGGCACACACACACTCCATCTCTGTTTCCTGATAGATCCTCGCTGCTATCTACTTTCCTGCTCTCACTTTCAATTTACCCCCGCTTTTGTTTCCACTCTCTGCCGGGTGAGATACTTTGCGCATGTGACTCCGGCACCAAGCTGCAGAGTCTGAGAGACCATGCTAAACTGATTTCACACTCAATCTTTATTTCCCCCGACCCATTTGTCTCCTTCTTTTGTGTCATCGTGTTTGACCCGTTCCATTTCCAGCTCATTCCCCCTTCCAGTCACACATGTGTACGTGTGTGAGGCTCTTGTGTATTGATTGTTGGGTGAGGATGCACAGGTGGTCGTCACTGAATGGCCGTATTGACTATTTTGAGGCTGTATGCTGCTGCCTGCATGTGGTTGGAATCAACCTTTGATTCAAAGGGATCAAGACCTAATCCCTCTGTTTCCGCCATAAAATCCCTCTCACATCTTTAATATAAAGCTACAGACACCGTAATTGGGACTGGAAACACAGAGACAACATGGCTGTGTATAAAAAGATGTTTCAGCTGTCAATCATGATGTTTAGCATATCAGCGTGTTTTTTTTTCCCGAGCCATGTTCCTTTTTCCAACTCTGATCCATCAACGTTTCTCCAGACGCAGCCTCCTTCACGTTCTGTTGCCCGTGGCGCCGTCTCTGTCTAATTTTCCTGTTTGTCTGTCGCACCTTTCCTCTCTTGTATAATCCACTCTCCCCGGGTGCAGGCCCCTGCTGCCTGTTACTCCTGTGAAACTTATTAATTAAATGTGCAGATTGAAAGACCCCAGGGAAAATGTTTAATCGATGAGCACAAATAGATGACTTTCATTCCTCCCAACTCCACCCAGAACGCTCGCCCAGTCGGCCAGATTGAGAGAGAGAGTGTGTGTGTGTGTGTGTGTGTGTGTGTGTGTGTGTGTGTGTGTGTGTGTGTGTGTGTGTGTGTGTGTGTGTACTTTACAATTACTAAGAGGTCATCCAAACAGTGCAACAGTGATCTCAATCACTAGATGCTAACAGATTCCCTGCCCCTGTGTCACAGACAGAGATAGTTTCTCTCTTCCTCTCGTTTTCTCTTATCTCTGCGCTTAAAATGTTCACATTTTTGTCCGCTTCCCCCGAGCTGTTCTCTCTTCCCGTCCCTCATCTCCTCCTGTGCTGTTGATATGTCAGCTAAAGCAGGAAATTACTGTGCTTCCACAGGAGACATAATTGGTGGGCTACCTAATGCTTGTGCAGGAGGTTTCCTTTAACCAGCGGCTGTCATCTTATTCCCACAGCCGGATCCCACTTGTGGTTCACAGGCGACTCACAGAACAGAGGTTACATGCAAATGAAATTACAACTGTGCCTAGCCATGTACAAATTAAGACAAATATTCATGCAAGAAGCGTGGCACGGGCACATGTGCACTCACTCCCTTACATACTAAGTGCACTCAGTAGTCAGACACAGGGGTGCCTGGCCTTTCTTCAGCTGCAGGCGGTGCTCTGACTCGCCCAGCTGTTCTTTTGGCCCTGCAGCCATCGCTGTGTCTGACCTCAACATTTCCAGCAACAACAACCCGACCCAGCTGCCTCAAACATAAACAGCACCCACAACAACGCCGAGATGCAAAGTCACAGAGAAAACACGACTGTGATTCATCGCAGACTCAACAGCCACTTTGAAACGGGCCGAAATAGATTTCAAGAGCCTGCAAAGATGTAATCCGGGAGTTTTTACATTTTCGTACCCCGACGTCGGTGGCTGTTTCATCAAAATAGGTTAAACTTATTTTTGTTGTTGTATATTTAGTCTTATGTAAGTTAGCGGTGTATAGAAATAAATACTGACAGGATGTAAGACCGGCAACGTCAGACAAAGCATCTCAAGTGGCACAGAGCTGTGTTTCAATGGTCACAATCAATCTCAACTGCTGACAACAAAGGGAAATATGGTTCCATTTATACATGAAACCTTTGAAAAATACAATCTTGACTTTTCATTTATGTTCTACTGAACAAATGTGCACAATAAAGCTGGAGTTGCCAAGTTTTTCTAAAACATTTATAAGTTGTGTGTGTGTTTTTTTTAATGTTATTTTCATCCAAATTTGTTTTTTCGCAAATTTCAAGAGAGAATAGACTTGAAAGCTTTTTGCAAATTATCATTTATCTTTAAATCTTAAATAAGATAAGGAGATAATTGGGGATTTGAGTCACTTCTTAGAAGACAGCTTTGTATTTTGTATTAACACACTAAACCTCATTAAGGGGGACAGCAGTCACTGGGATTCATCTGGTCAATAAATGAACGTCTGAACAAACAAACCAACCAACCGAACAAGCAACAAACGGTGAAGGTGTGAAAACATCATCTCCTCGGTTGGAGGTAATAACGATGCAAAGAAATCTCTCAGAAAAAGCAGAGGACTCGTATGCGAAGGATTTTGTGCATTATATCTGAAAACTGCACCTGCTTTGATTAGACTCAGATTGGATCGGTGTCCTGTTGTGCTCCCATTGGTGTTTTTGATTGAAAATATAAGAATGCATTTACTCATCTGAGTAAAAAAGAAAATGCTAATTCAGGCTCCCCTGTGTACTTGTGCTGAAAAGATATAAGATGTGGTGACATCCACACAGGCTGAGGCCGTGCCCCAGTATCTAAGAGGCATGTGGCTTTAGGGACCAGCAGGCAGGAATAATAATGTTCTTTTTCTGCTCCTTTGAGCCTTTTTCTGTTTTTCTCGTTGTGATGATGGGGGAATTTCGTGCATTTTTTACACACCCCTTATTTGTATCTTATGTGTCATGCTTGAATAAATATAGCCTTTTCTTCAATTAAAAAATGCTCTCTTATTATAAGTGGATTCATACAAACAAATCATTAACTAGGCCTAATGTGTGTGTTCTACTTCTCTGCACAACATACATATAAACAACAACTACAAACAAGCCATATTTTATTTAAAATCTTCAAAGAACCATGAACGCAAACAACTTAAGCGACAGCAGTAGAAATGTTTCTTGAATCACCACGTGCACATGCATGCAGAAAATTATATACTGTCACAGACATCACCTCAGTGGTGTAATGATACTTGAAGCAGGTGGTGCACTGCTGATTGGATATGGGTATACTGTGGCCCCATCTTATGCATTTCAAATGACTTTGCTTGTATGTGTACTTGAAAAAGCAGATGTAAAAATCTCAGTTTCAATTTGTACACGTTCATCTGCACTGCTGATCACAACGCTGGTGTGATCGCTGCGCCGGAAATCCCAAGTGGGCGGGTGAGAAACCGAGCTCAGGACTTGTGGCGTGGAGAAGTGGACACCAGCAGAGATTTGTGTCTGTACGTGTGGCCGCCTGACAGACTTTTCATCAACGACAGCCAAACGCTGGAGTGATGCCAGAGAGTTCGGATGAGTGTGTAGGCTCCATCATTCACAGAAACACACACTCCCTCCAGCCTGGTCCCACAACATATACCAGAGGTTGTCAACAACGTTTGTTTCAGGGCCAGAAAGCAGGGGCCGTCGCAGCAGGACAGGAAAAGCAGGGGCTCCTGAGAATGGCTGATTATGTCCACAGCCACGACAACTATGTGAGAATCCATTTAAATTGTATAATCGACTACATGCAGGAGACTGTAACAACACCACGGTCAGAACCTCCTACTTGATGCCGCTAGTTTTATGCCAACAGCTTTGTGATTTTAGAGGTTTGGTTTAAGACTAGAACTGAAACTTTACTACTTCACATTTATTCATGTGAATGCACAGTATGCACTTTGTTTATCATTTTGATAATAAAATAATGATTTAAAGATTGAAACGCTCCTGGCGATATGTTTTGTTGGAGCAGGACTTTTAGATAACAAAAACACTGACTGAATAAGAAACATATATGCGGCTGTATGTGTGTGTTGTGTTGTGTTGTTGATCTCACCAGTTGTTTTGTTTCTTCCACAGCAACATGTGAGCTGTTGTCCTCCTCCTTCCTCCGACATCTCTCTTCAGTAGCTCATATCTCACTGTTTCAGAAGACTGGAGCCTGCAAATATTGAAAACAGAATTACTAGATAATCAATCACATCGGTCAAAATGTTCAGCTTTCACTTGGATGGTTTCTTTATTGCCTTTCCACCTCAGCACGAGCCCAATCACAGCTCTGAAAATACTGTTCAGTGTTATTTTCTGTATTGAACATTCAGGGTCAGAGTTAAACAGCTAACATCATCACCATCCTCTAAAACGAGCGGTCGATATTGACCAGCAGCTATGGCGGCCGTCTTCTCTCCAGGAAGAACGCAACAACAAACCTTCCTCTAGCGCAGGAGCATGTTTTCATTCACTCGGAGTGGAGCGAGATGAGCAGCAGTTCGCGGAAAGAGAGAAGGGAAGCAAGAGCGGTTCAAGGAGCAACTGAACAAATCAATGCACTGTGCACGATACTATAATAACTGTAGATGGAAATATAGATGGATATTTTTTTCCTCCTCACATTTTCTAAATTCATTAATTCCCAGTTGAGTTGAGTGGGTTTGGGGTGGGGGTGAAGGGACTGACATCTGACAGACGTCCTATCGGCTGAATACATAGTATCCACACCTGAGCCACCAGGACATCTGTCTCCGATCTAATCATGTCACGAGGAAATTGCCCTCAAACCCAATTAATGTCAGTGTTTCCTTCCCAGTGGCAGCACCGATCCCACTGCTGGTTTCTGAGCCAAAAACCAGGAGCATCCCCAGGATCATCTTAAAGAAGCCTCAGCTCCACAAGGACGGTGCTTCTCTTGGATATTTGACTTCACACAGATTGATGTTTGTGCTTCTTTCCTGGGCTGGGAGGGACAGGGGGGGGTTGGTTTGAGATGTGCATGTAGGAGCATCATTTGTCGGTCATGGTCTAAAAAGCTCGTGTGAGGGGGGTTAATGGTTTAAAATTAAACATGACTGAATTCGCAATTTGAGACTGAAACCCTCAGGCACAATCTTCCTTTCACTTCTTTATCCAAAGACCACGCTGAGCTGGAAAAGATCGGATTTGATCCACTCGTAGATTCTCTCTGAAGGCGGATTTATTACATAGCCTCTTTTTGCAAAAATGTTTCCCGGGACCCTTTGATGTTGTTGGCAGATTTTCTATTTGTGTCACCATTGTCCTGCTCTTGCTATTGCATGGCCACCACATTGACTGCAGCTCTGCCACCTCGATGGTTTAGATTGTTAACTTCTTCACTGGCGCGGAATGAATCCTGGGATTGGTTGGGCCGAGAAGGATCCGCTCGTTGGAACCGTCGTTTCTCAGCAATTGACGGATGCTGTTGTCGGCCGCATTTGAAGGATGACTCCAGCAATAGGAAAGCAAACAAAACCCTGAATGTATGTTCCCAATATGTGTTTTTTCAGCTGGAGAATGAACTTTGTGTGTCCTTGTCCCCTTGGCTGTATGTTGTATGTGCTGTGTTCTGAAAAAGGAAGAAAATAAACAGTCAAGGTCAGAGTCCATCAATTCCTGCATTTTTAAAAGCAGAATTTATATACATACATACACATACACTCATTCTTTTTGTATACCATACCTGCCTATTTTGGCATCAACAGTCTATACATGCACATACATGGATACATCTATTTCAACATCTCCTGGCATCTCCTCGTGCCACTGCATTTTATTCAAGTACACGTCTGGACAAAAACAATATTTCCATAGTGAATGGTGAATATGTCCAATAATATGTCTGTATTTTTATTTTACTTCTTATTTTTATATTGCTGTTTTTTATTCTCTTGTCTCAATCTCACTTGTCTGCTGCTGTAACAAGTGAATTTCCACACTGTGGCATTAATAAAGTTGTGTCTTCTTTAACAGTGGATGAGCCGCAGCGCCCGGTAACACTGACTCTCTGGGATCCGGTCATAATGAGAATCAGCTCGACTTCTTTGAGACGTCGAGGCCTGTGTGGCTGCTAGTTATCAGGTTGAGATCAATGCAGCAGACCAGAGGTGGCGGTGGAGCAGGAGCCCTGAAGCAGCTTGACATTTGCATATTCATGGATGGAGTTCTCAGTGAGGGAGTAGAGGCTTTTAAGAATTTCTCAGTTGTTTGTTGGACTTTTATTTGTTGAAAATCCATTACAAACAAAATATTGCTCAATGCAGGGTACTTTTATATTCTCTAAATTGTGGCCGGGGGGGATCTTTAAAAGGAGAATCTGCTTAAAAACACATCACCATTTGTGTTGAGTCTGCTCCATGCTGCGCTCAACAAGCTCAACAAGCGAATCTGCTTTTGATGTCCCTTTGAAAGATTGAACTTCTAATTCTCTGCCGTTAGCAGAGAAGCCGCGAACAGAGAAAACCAGATGATCAGATTTCTCTTCACGCTCCTCATTCCTCCTCTGAAAACGTTCACTTTCTACACCGGCCTCCTGCTCCCTCGAAGGCTGCGGGTTAATGCTCTGCCATCCCATAACTCTTTCCCCTCCTCATCCTGCAAATCAGAGGGAACACAATGTTCCATGTTCTTTCAGGACAAAACTGTACTTCAAAATAATAATGGCCGCACCTACTGCTACATAGGCCAATCCTCGCCCTTCGAGCCTCGGAGTCAGAAAAACCTCCGCTAATGCTGCACATCCGCGCGGGGATCAAACCGAACCTCCTGAGAGCGCCATCACTTTTTAATCAAGGCTCTGCATGCACCCGTGAAGATGGCGAGTCACGCTCTCGAGAACAGAACCCACCACGCTGTCATTACAATCAAATTCCATTGATTTCCGCCTGATTGTCGCGCGCGAACACGACAAAAGGTAACATCTGTTTACACTTTGAGGTAACACGGCAACGCGCGGCCCGTGAAGTCAGTGTGTGACAAAGGCTTTTAATAGATAAAGTGCTGAAAGAGTTCATGTATGTTAGATTTTCCCTCGTCCTTATACATTGTTTTTTCTCTTTCAAACAAACACCCCACGAGCTATTTAAGTAACAGAGGCAATTAAATACAAGTGGGTGGAAGGTGCATTATAAATTACCTTGCAGGATCCTTAAGGAAACCTCATTCATGAGCAATTGTATGACACCGTTTGGTGAATCTTTAAATCATCGCTCATTGTGGAGGAGGCTTTTAAAACCGCTTCCTTTCAATAAGAACTGCAGGGAGGCATCCTTGGAGGAACCTTTAGCTGTAGACACTTCAACCACAGCCAATCATCGAAATGTTACAAGCAGCTCCTGTGGTCTACCTAACACGCTCTCTCTTCCCCTCCATGCATCTCTCCCTCCTTCCATTTCTCAGACCAGAAATTGCGCCGAAAGAGGTGTTCCTTCCTCAGTTCCCCCGTGCTAACACACATGGGTAAAGGTCAAATCCTTCACGGCCTTTTCATCTGTCCAGTGTCCTCCTAAACGGAGCGCGGCCGACCTTTCGTTTCAACTTCCCGTGACCTCTGGTGCAGCGGAGCAATACAAACAAAAAAAAACCGCTTTAGCGCAACGCAGGGAACCAGTCGAGAACAAGCTCATCCGACCTTCAGTAACATTTGGTGCCTTTGAGTAAATCCCTTAATTAACTGAACATTTAGAGCAGATTGTCCAAATCACCGGGAAAGCAGACAAATTAAGTCTTCTCAGGGTTTTTACCTCGCTTGATAGTAACAGCTGTTGGCACGTTTCACAGTAATCAGGCCTTTGGGGACTGAATCACTGTACAGACCAATCATCACACCCACACTTTAAAAGGTGCCAAAAATGAAAAATGCTTCTCACCCTTGTGTCCGTGGGCCTATTGTTCGGCTATCGATCGCTAGAAGACAAATATACGACCGAAAAATGATTTTTTTCGATGTCGTCTAAAAATTCAAATTATTATTATTTTTTTACTGTGGAGTGCGTTTCTGCTGAGTCAGAGGCAAATAAAATGAAACGCTTCCTCCAGTGGATTGTGGGTTTAGGTCGACCTAACATAATACTGACACTGACAAAAACCGCAGGTCGTTTGCCCTCCTCCTCTATTTAATGGAATTTGCTGTGTGTGTGTGTGTGTGTGTGTGTGTGTGTGTGTGTGTGTGTGTGTGTGTGTGTGTAAACCTTGTGACAAAAACAAGCACTGACTTTTATCCTTATTGCTGAGTTTGCACAAACGAGCCAGAAAAGTAATCAGCAAACATTTTGATTATTGTTAATTAATTCATGAATTTTTTTTCAAGCAAAAATTAAAAACGTTCTCTGGTTGAAGCTTCTCAAATGTGAAGATTTCCTTCTTTTCTGTGTTTACTATGATTCATTTTTCGTTTAACCACGGGGCCCCCACCTATAAAGTGGGTATTGCATCCTGCATACGCGTTAACAAGCAGACGCAGGATACGCGAAGCACCAACCACAGATTGTATATAAAGATGGACAACATCACAACTCCCCAAAAGTAAAGACAAAGCAGATTGATTTTTGGTTACACTAGTTATACACTCCTGTCAACACCATGGATATTGGTACATCAAGTACAAATACAAAGAAAAACACTTTATGTTACTTTGACAAAAAAAAGTGTCCAAAGAAAATACACAGGATTTGTGTTCCCTATGAATAAAAGGCCTGCACACACAACTCCTGCACAAAGACTTGACTCTAAGATAAATTCTTAATACTTTCCCAAGTAGCAAACTTTTCTTTTACTGGTTTCATGTCATAACCCGTGAAATAAAGAGATACTCCATGTTAACCAGTAGGTCTGTAGCATTAATATATTATGACCTTCTCTCTATATTTAAGCGAGGTACTTCAACCTACACTTATATATTACGGCGTGCGTATAGTCGCAGCCCTGATAAAATATTCAGTTGGGGCGTCTGACGGTGGCAGAAGGTCCCCGCTGATTTAGAACATTGTCAGCTGATGATTAATGTGTATAAATGAATCCCGAAATACATCTGGGGGCTAATAAGACGTTTGGCCTCCTTTTTAGCGAGCAATCGTTGAACACAGAAGTTGAACCAAGTGTTATTGGACTTTAGTCAAACACAAAGTCTGGGTAATGTTCCACTGAGCCGGTAAACATCCAGGTGAAGTTTCTATCTTTTCTGATTCTACACAGCTGATGTATGAAAATGCCTTTTGTGGGTGTTTAGTTCCTCTTTACAGCTGATTTGTGTCTCACCGTCTCATCCTGCGTCTCTTTCAGATTGTTTTACGTCTCCGTGAATTTGCAAGAAGTTAATCACCTCAAGCAGAGAGAGATGGTTCCGTGCTCAGTAATCCATCAATGGCTGCGGCTGCAACACCTTGTCGAGTCAATGATTTAAGCTTCCAAACTATCGTGGACACTTGCCTCTCAAAATGATAAACACTGACACCTTCTTGTTCCTGTAAAAGACTGTGGACGCTCTGCGCTGACAACACAATCGCTCACCGATAAGAACCCCTCTCCGGCTATCATCTCCTGCACGGCACCACCTGCTGCACCTCGCCCTGCTGCCGCCTCCTTAACTTTCTGCCAGGGAGCAGCTGAGCTTATTCTTTTTTAATGTCGCGGATAACAACCCTGCCGCCACGTGACATGCGACTCAAATGCGAGACACTGCAAACTTGTCCTGGGAGAGAAAGTCAGAGGAGGAACTTGTAGCGCTCCAACCTGCATCACACATTCCATCTGGATAATTGGTTGAAATGAGCTCTGAGGGCCACCTGCTGACTGACATTCAGAGCTCATTTCACATGGAAATCGTGTCGAATGTCAGTCACGCTGCAGCAGAGAAAGAGCAAAACCCTCGGCTCCAGTCTCTCTCACAAATATTAAACTCCCACATGGAAATTGACTCGTAAAGTCATATTTAGTCTTAATCGGTGTTTCGGACACATTTTCTAAAACTAGCGCCACTTTAAGTTAATCAGCAGATTAATCCCTGTAATGAAAGTGTAAAACTGAACAGCTTTCAGATTATAACTATGTTTTATATGTTTAGCAGCACTTTAAATAAAATCATTGCATTCAGGAATCAAAAGCCTCGTCTCTGTAATAGTGTGTCATTGCCAGTTTAATCCTGCACAGCGGCCCTCATACATTCATATTGTTTATTATTACTAAAGTTATCATTATTGTAGTTACAAGGGGAAAGTAACCCCGAATTAATATTTACAATATATTTTTATGATTCTCTCACAAGGAGCCATACAAAATGGTCTGTTTCATAGAGAGAGAGAGAGAGAGAGAGAGAGAGAGAGAGAGAAGAAAAGGAAGAGGAGGAGGGGGAGAAGACGACGAAGAAGAGGAGGAGGAGTAGGAGGAGAGGGAGAAGAAGAAGAGGAGCAACAACAACCAAACTTTCATTTATAGCGTTTTAGTTTTTATGACTCATAACTCCAACCTTCCCTCGCTGTGCTGCTTCCAGACAGGCGACTCCATCTCCTGTAAAAACAACACATAGATAAATAAAAAGACAATGATAAGCAGACGGTGTTTTACTTTCTCAGCAGCAGAGACAAACAAGCAGCCAGATATTGTTCTCAGCAGTTGACGATAATTAAAATAAACACAAAAGGGGTAAATACTGAATTTACATTTGCCAGGTGGACACGACTACACGTAAATGTTGATGTTCAGTCAATGTGTTAAATATTCACCGCACACTAGTTTGAGACGGGAGTTTTACGAGACTCCAATAGTCTCCACCTAATCAATCAAATCCAGCCGTCATAATTTCACACAAGAGCTAAACCTATCAGGCTATTTCAAAATACATTAAAGTAGATTAAAATACATTAAAGTACATTAAAGTATATTAAAATACATTAAAATACTGTTAGACCTGTGGCCTCAGCTCTTATCATGACTCAGCAAAGTTATATAAATATCAGACTATGATGTCAAAAGTAAGAGCTTCTTCTAAAACTAAAATGTTTTAGACTCTTTTACTCAGAAAATTACCCAAAAAATTATATTTTGCATTTTCAGAATAAAATTGAAATATCCAGAAAAAAGAAAAACTAAAGTCCAAATTTGGTAGAATATACGATCTACTATCGTTGCCATTGAAAATGCCTTGTGTGGCTGAAATTGTAATTATAGAATCAGTTTTAGTAACAAGGAAATTCTTTCTCTTCTAATACATAAACACAGTGTGACTCGGAGGAGATTGTGCCAAACACTGTCTCTGCACAAAAGGAGAAACCACACAAGCTCTGAGGAGCTGGCTGTGTTTAGGAAACTGAAATAAGCTTGAATTGGCTAAATATCGATGTTACACCAACGCTCCAGCAGCTGGCACAGCCATCACTCGCTCCACTAACTGGATGTGATGGACCAGAGGAGCTGACTTTATTCTTTGTAACTTTATTCACGATTTTATTTTTTCTTACATTTTTCGTTGATTTCTCAGAAAACTAATTCATGGATCTTGATAAAAACAAATCAGACATGTTAAGAGAACAAATATTTATGAGTGTGTGCAAATTGGTGCAAATCCAAATAAAAATCTGGATCTAGCGAATTTAAACATGGTTTCATGAGGGGACTGTTGGTCCTTGGGGGGGGGTATTTGTTCGTTTGCTTTCAATTCTTCATTTTTAACTATTGAATCACCTTGTAACTATGTTCTGAAAGGAGCTGTATGAATTACTTACATCATTATTATGATATAGTCTGTCCCTGATACTCCGCTGTTTAATGACATATTGTTAACATTTCTTTACACCATTATTTTCTACGATCTACAACCTCTCGGGCTCAAACTCCACCACATTCTCCATCTTCCAAGAACTTACATTATGTTCTGGTTCTCTGTATCTCATCATTACTGCGATCACTTATGTTCCACTTTATCATACAGTTGAAGGTCAAAAGCCTGATAATAAATAATAGGCTGGAGTCCAGAGCTCTACACTTATTAGCAGCAGTCATTAGCAGCTTCAAAGGGACCTGGGTACTATTAGAACAGGATGGGTCGATTTGTGCCAGATGCTTTTCTATACATTTGTGTCGAGATTCCCATTATTTGGGAAACTGTTGTTGCTCGACACCTCGACAGAAGCAGGATGTGAATAAAACATCAACAGCAGTTATCCGGGGAAAGAAAGCAACAGCCTTTCACTAGCTTCTCTATTTTTACCAGCTAATGTGAGGATATACTTCACAACCTTTTCCACACTAGTTTCTGTCCGCGGTCATCCCATTAAATCTTAAAATAAATGAACTCTAGAGGTCACTGCTTGTTTTAGCCTCCTCCCATTTCCCCCACAGGCATTAATAAAGTTCCAACTTTTCATCTCTGCTCATTTTATGCCTGTATTTCTTAAACATTTATGCGCAGTGCCCACCTATTGACAGCGGTAAATCCTCCAGCACACTTCCTTATATAATGCTGGAAGCGGTTAAGGTAACCCACAGGTACAACAAAAATCCTCACGGCTGCTCCATAAATCTGTTACACTCTCCTCTCTCCCGCTCTGTCCCGCTCTGTCCCTTGTCCCCCACTGACATGTCTGGTCTGGCGGTCAATTACGTCCCCTCACCTTCAAAGAGCCTCCCTCCATCACTGCATGGGAGGCAGCAGAGACCTGTATCTTTATCTGATCTTTATCCATTCCCAGCAGCAGGAATGGTTGGAGCTGTCAACTCAAACCTTCACTTAACTTCCCCGTAACCCGCCAGAGACAAACCTCCACCAGCGTGTAGAGAGTGGCGTTGACTGGTTTAATACCACGCACAGTCTCATCATGCTGGTTAGGACTACATGACGTACGAGGAGCTATTTGATGTATCCAACTGATGTGAAAATTAATTGAGAATGACAAAAGCTTGAAGAAAACAGATCAATAACATATGAGATGACAAAAAAGATTCCATCCTCAATAGGAAAGACTTTTTAATGTGGATCAGCAGAAAAGCAGAATCTATTTTGGGGATTTTTTTTGTCAGTCGTCGGCTCTCCCTCTGGTTTATGCTGCAGTGTCAATGAGTCCAGAGGACATTAGTCATTTGCTGACCTGCGACCGGGCCACAGGAGGACGCACATGGGGAATCAGTCAGAGTCGATAGTCCGCCTCCATCCATCCTCACATTTCTTTATGCAAATTCCTCTTGACCACTCGTCAAGCTCCTATCCCTCTTCAGGCACCCAACCATGTCTGCTCAGATCAATACAGGAATTTAACAGGAGCGCTCGTCCAGATGTGAAACCCAAGGCACCGACAGACATCAACACTTGCCTTTATCTGCTTCGTTTTCTTTTAATCCTCCCCCTTCTCTTTTAAACATTCGTAAGAGACATGACTTTGGTAACATAAGGAATGGCTCGGCAAGGTCTCTGCAGCATCACAGCCCCACATCCTCTAACTGTACTGGAAAGAGCCAGATCGAGTTTTGATTGCCTCTGGCAGCTCAG
Source organism: Hippoglossus stenolepis (assembly GCF_022539355.2). Classification (NCBI taxonomy): domain Eukaryota; kingdom Metazoa; phylum Chordata; class Actinopteri; order Pleuronectiformes; family Pleuronectidae; genus Hippoglossus; species Hippoglossus stenolepis. The sequence continues at coordinate 12,614,641 of NC_061501.1, read as the reverse complement.
TCCAGCGATCCTCAAGAGGAGTGAGATCAATCCCTCTCGTATCTTTCTGATTTATCCGTCTTGCTCTTTTCTCTCCGTCTGCTCATCCCTCTCCCTAAGTACCCGTCTCTTTAGGAGGTCCACTTTATCACTGGCCATAGCCTCTCTTAAGGCGCCAAAGAAGCCGTGATAGTGGGCTGTGTTGTGGATCATGAGCAGGACTCCGGCCAGCAGCTCATTGGTCACCAGCAGGTGGTGCAGGTACGCCCTCTGGTGGTTCTTGCAGCAGTAGCAGCCACACCCCTCCACCAGGGGCCTGAAGTCGTCCTGGTACCTGGATATAAGTTCAAAGTGAGTTTAAATCAATTTAACAGGCGCATAAAAGGAACAAATAAAGATTCTGAAAGCGCCACTGCTCATAAAACCCTTTACAGTCGCACAAAAACCCGCCACAAACCTTTTGTCTTTGAGATTAATCTCAAAGGACGTCATTTGTGTTTGATCGTCAGGATTAAGATCTCCGTTCGGTTGCGTCTTCTCTGCAGCGTCCCTCTCATCATCTTCCAGCTGCAGCACTGCAACAACATGCCAACGTGTCATTAATCAGTCCACAAACCCTTCACACCATAACCTCACCCTCATAAACTCCCTTTGTGCAGAACCGTTACTCTCCGTCAGCGAAACTCGACCGCCAACATGTACAGTATGTTAAACCCCTATCAACCACAGCTGTGACCTACATTCTCTCCACTATGATAATTTAATGACTGATGTTCTGACGACTGATGCCTGTCTTACACAGATGGGTGTTCGCTGCTAGTTGACTTCACTTAAACTGATGAGTATAGGGAAAAGTGACAGAGCTGATGAAGAGCCGTCTTTTATCGAGGGGCCGTTACAGACACGAGGGAGGCGAGGGAGGCGAGGAAGATGAAAAAGAGACAGACGATGGACACAGGAGAGGAAGACAGTGGTTGGCAGTGATGTGAATTATTAAACACAGAGATTAAATGGCAACAATAGAGCAAAATTGGATTAGTGGAAGCTGGAGTGGGTGAAGCAGGGAGCAGAAAGGAGTATAAACAGAGCGTAAAAAAAAATTTGATAACAGAGGGGGTTCTGCGTGGAGCCCGAGGAGGGGGCGGACAATCATGAGAACAAAACAGACCAAATGAGGCTTGACCAAAGCTAATAAGATGTAAAGGGGCGCAAAGTTACTTTTGCTGAAGAGCGAGGGCAACGAATACAGAAACTGAAGCTGAGAAGAAAAGGGCTTTAAGTTTGAAGAGTTAACACTATGAAACAAATAATAGCATCTTTTACACTGATTATTAATCACTGTCAATGTTCGGACATAAAGGACTAAAGGAAAACACACAAACAAAATCTTTCCTATTTGAACTAATAGGTGATAAAACCAAGTGTTAACCAACCCACTGGTTTGTGAACTGTTGAAATGTTTTGAAACCTTGAATTTGGTTTTTTGGTGAAACTAGAAGTAACCATATTTGGAGGAGCTCTTGCAGTCAGGAACAAAGCACTGTACCATGTCGCTGACAACACTTTTACACTATAGGATACAGACAAGACACAAACTATAATATATTGCAACACTATATAAACAAGGTAAAATTCAAAAAGAAGTGCACTGGAAGTCGTTGGAAAGGGATAATTCATGAGATGCATAGTTCCACCACTCCCTGCAGTTTTTTAAGGAAAAGAAATATCACAAACTCTTTGTCTGTTGACCAAATGTCCAGTTACAGATTTGTTGGGTTAAACGCACTAAAGGAGAACATATCAAAAATGTACAATGGAAAAGTGTCACAGAGGAATACTTGGAGAAGGAAGGAGGAAAGGAAGGAAGGAAAGCAGATTAGCATGAAGGACGTTAACTGGGAAGTGAAGGTGTCGACCCCCTCCCTACACCCATCCTCCTCTACACCCCCACCGGCGCCTCATAATTGGCTGAGAGGGGAATTAGAGTTTCTCTGCAGGTTTGACACCATCGCGGCTCTCACCTCCACTGAACTCCATTAAGCTACCTGTGCAGAATCGATTAGTGCTGTCTGACACTTGATGCTGCCGGATACCAAACTTCACTCCGTCTGTCAGAGCAGTTTAACACAACTTTTTAATGAAGCACAGAAGTCCGTGGCGGCGAGCCGAGGTGCTGCGGTTCCCACAGCTCTTGTCATAACACTTCTGTTGATGTCCACTTGGGACAGCGATCCCAGTGAAGGGCCTGGACTTAATTGTTGCCTTAAAAAGCAGCTGCAATGTGACACACCATGGATTTCATTTCATCAGCTGAATATCTCCCCAGCCAATTATTCATCTGACCCGGGGCTACATAATACACACGAGCCACGACACACAAGCAAACAAATGCACAGATTTTCACTGGTTGCTGGATCTATGCCTGATTTTAACGCAAAATAAATACCCTCATGGGCCGAGCAACATGACCACCATACAGACACACACGCGTGTTTCCTATTAATTATTTAGAAGCTCACACTGCAGTCACTTAGGCTTTTTGCTCGACAAATTAAAAGCGTTGTTCATTTACTGAAGACACTCAGCTTTACACAGTCTTCAAACTGAACCATTTGAGTCTGATTAAAAGGAGAGAAAACGCTCTTCTGAGAGATGAAAGCCTCTTTACATTTATATACGAACCAGGAACATTGACTTTGTAAGTGTTTTCAACTCAACATCAAAGGCTCCCCCTATACAAATTAATCCACCAGAGTAATTACTGAGCGTCTTTAAAAGAGCGCTCAATGCTCTGCACCATTAAAATATCGAAGTGGTGCCTCTTCCCAGCTTTGTAGTATTCATTCGCATTGTGCTCGTGACATTTCAGTATATATACACCAAAAAAATATTCTCTCATCGCTTTGTCCATAAGTCATTTACACACAGAAAAAATACAAAGGAAACCATTATGGTAGGCAGGGATTCTGCAGGTTTCAACAAGTAGATTTTAAGACCTTTTTAGAATATAATGAATTAAATTCAAGACATATGCCAAGTACAACAGTTATGAAGGAATATCAGTCCCAAAATGAGAGAGAGCGAGAGAGAAAGAGAGAGACCCCTTACCCAAACTCCCAAATGACACAGTGAGGCTCATATTCAAGCTCCTGAAGAGGAATGCCACATTTTCCACCTTTTTCCTTCATCGCACTTTTAACAAAGTCATTCTGTAGCTTTGGGCAAGGATGCTGTAACTGAAAGGTCGCTTGCTTTGACAGGAGCAAACCTGAAAATAAGCACTGAAGTGCGGCCAAATTTCCAAATGTCTCATTTTAGCCCCTTTTCCCCCCTTTGCCCCATTTAAAATCTGGAATTAAAAAAGCGTGTGAAAAAATACAATGACATTTACATAGGTTAGTGCCTGAGAGGAAAAGCTGTTGTTGCAGAATAAATCTGGGCATGCATGAATTGTATATTAATCTATAAAGGGGGAGTGAGGTTAATGCAACTTAAACAGGAACATTAGCAGCAGTTAACGAGACAGAGCTACATGGCCTCATGTTTCTAATATGTTTGAGCATCTAAACGATGTGTTTTTATTAATCAAGTTTCCTGCTGAGGGACCACATATAAATTAATAGAACCATAGTTGTAACTAAAACAAAACTGCTAATTAAACGTATTATTCACTTTTGTCTGGCATATCAATTTACCTCCTAAATAACCGGAAATTAAAAAAGTTAACTAGGACTACTCCTCAGCACAGCTATTCACCACACCTGCAGGGGGCGCTCTACCTGCGCGCTCCGGGTCCGGGGAGATGTCGAAGCTGAAGCAAAGAGCGCAGCCTCGCTCCGTCACCTGGAACGGGAAAAAGCTCTCGAACAGGTCCACGCCGGCCTCAACGCAGGCGAGCACCTCGTCAGGTCGTCCGACACCCTGCAGCAGTCTGAGTCAAGGACAAAAGCAACACAAAGCCAAAAAAAACGTAAACATAAATGTAACACACACACACACAAACATCCACAACATATTATTGATACACAAGAGTCTTCCTTTCTCTATTACTCTTCTTTATAACAGCACTTGAGAATGACTCCATGTCACTTTCCAACAGGAAGCAGCGTTTCTAGAGCGACCAGCGGGGATCGTGCCCCATGGTATTTGAGAGGAGCTTGTTCACAAAGTGCATCCAGCTCCTTCAAACAAACTGTCGCTCCTCACATCCCTTCTCCCTCAAACTAGTCTGAGCCATGGCCAGACGTCCGCCAGCGACAGGAGCGCTCATGTGGAGCCGCCTCCAAGGCCGAGGCTCTGAAAAGGGGATTTACATGGAAGAACCAGAGACTCCTGTGGTGAGTTTGTCCTTGAGACTTTATTTTCTCAGACTGTTTGCAATATCTTCAAAAGGAGTCATTTACAATTTGGCAAATGGGCTTTCACAGGATTCAAAATCATCTCAAAGTTTCAGCTTTATCAATGAGAGCTAATACATGGGGCTGCAACTAGAAATAACTTCATTGGATTAATCAATCCTTTCTTTGTATAATTATTATTTATTTTGTTTATCTAAAATGCCAGACAAATGACAGAGCCCATCTTTTGTCCAAAAGTCCAAAGATGTTCATTTCTGAATGTTGATTAATTGTTTCAGCTCTAATTCAATTGATGATGTAAAATGGAAGAAAGCAGCGACTCCACAGTTTTATCAGATGATTCACAATCGACAAAGAGAAAGAAATCGTTTCTAATTTGTGATTTCAGCGTTTTTCTCACAGACCACTCCAGTCCTTTACAGTACAATTACATTCACACATTCATACAGTGCATCGATGGACAACACTTTGTCTACCACACACCACTCATACACTGGTTGGCACAGTCGTTAGGGGCAATTTGTGGGTTCAGTGTCTTGCCCAAGGACAGTTTGGCATGCAGACTGGACGAGACTGCGATCAAACCACCAATGAATAGTGTACAACCCTTTTTTTTGTCTTAAAAAAGGTGTTTGTGTTGGCCAGGACTGAAATTGTAAACATTTTAATTATATGCGAGTAAGCTATTTTCAGCACACAATCCATAATTGCAGGAGACAATAAACATGTAAAATGTAGTAAAACGAACAAAAACTAAACTTTTCTTTGAGGCTGAGCTGACATCACGACTGCTGACAGACTGAGGACGGGTTGGGTTGAGCAGCAGCAGCAGCAGCAGCAGCAGCAGAGCTGCTCGGTTTTCACTTGTAATCAGTCAAGCAGGAAAATTAATTGAATGAGTAGGACCCACCAACTGGGCCCACTCGCCCTGTGAATCACGTTGTTTTGCACACAAACAGCTGTGATGTATGAGTAAGTGCACTTTAAACTATACTGCTTCACTGCTTGGCTCATTCACTATAAATGCAGAAATAAAATGAATGAATAGTTTATTGATCTATGAATCACTAACTATTCAGGATTGTAAGAAAAAAAATCTCGTTAGAGCTTTACAACTGATCAACTGACAGCGTAATTGACTGTTCGTAAAACTGAACTACACGATTTTTAGACCTATTTTCCAGTTGCTGACGACAAAAGCCCCAGATCAAAGGCAAATGGACATCGTTCAAAGGCGCGACTGGAGGGGCTAGCTGAAACGTCACGGACTCTGAGTACATTTCGAGCTACGCACAGGATGGGGGTGAAGGTGGTGAGGGTACATGGAGAACTACGATGAATTTTTTGCACTGCATGTGACTTTAATCAGGGAAAACACGCAATAACCATGAGTGTGAAGGACAGGCTAATACAGGCTTTGTGTGGTGAGGTTAACATGGCTTTTCTCACATATTGTTGTTTTTTTCCTCAATCCTGGCCTTAAACTACAGTCACTTATAAATTGTTCGTCAATCTGTTGGATTTTTGCCTGTGTTGTTTTTGTTGTATGAATGTGTGTAAAAGAGATTGAACTACAAGCTTATATTAAGCCGTCTGAAACTACTAAGTAAACTTTTGCCAAAGTTTTCTTATTAATGTCAAGATAATGAATAAGAGTTCAGAACAGAGGATACAGTTTGTTTGTTTACTCACCCTCTATTCTTCTTTTGTTTGGTTCTACTTGATTGCCCGTCCTCACTGAATACTTTTCAATTACACACCAGGGAAGAGTGTATGATTGGTGGGGAAAGAATCGCTTTAAATCAATACACATATTTCGCATGCAGTCACTAGAAGTGCTGACCTGGGTTTGTCCTCAGGCAGCTCTTTGGTCACAGCAGTGATGAGCTGGGTCCTCAGGGCCGGGTCTATGGAGCTTGACCGGAGGCTGTCCAGACAGAATCCAGCCACGGGCCTCTTGGCCGTCTCCCTTGCCGAGCGCACCCTCTCTTCCAAGATGTCTCCTCCCTCCACCACGCCGAACACCTCCACTCCCTCCAACTCCTGACAATGACAGACAGGTGATTAAACATCAGACAGAAAGATCCTGCTAGATAAAAGGAAGAGAAGAAATTAGAAGGACAAAGAAGAAGGAGATTGCTGCAGAGAACCAACAGAGATTTTGAACAGATTACAGCCCCATTTTCTAACCACACACACGGTGCATGATGAGGTTTGCAGGGACACATTTTGAAATGTAACACGTAAATGCAGCTTTTATCAATAACTGCGGAGAAAAACACAGATTCACAAAAAAAACATGTCCAACTAGAATAACCACCTTTCTGTTGTTTGCTTTAAGTTGCAGTTTACAAGTATTTTGTTGTAATGACTGTATGAATTCATGAGTTATGGCCACAAACTTGTCTTGTGAGGTCACAGTGACCTTGACTTGTGACATTTGACCACAAAACATTGAAACACGTCATCTTTGAGTCCAACTGATCACTTCTGCCAAGTGTGTTTCTATCATTGTGTTTCGGCGATATCTCCTTCACAAAGCCAGGTCACCCTGACATTGGACCACAAAGATTTAATCAGTTCATACACTTCAACCAAATTTGAAGGACTACCCACATAGATTGTGTTCATGAAAAGTGGGACATGCGGACAGATAAACAACCTGAAAATATAATGCATTTTGTGCCGTTGCATCATTGTAAATTCTTTACGAGGTGCAGTGCTCTTTCCAACTCAACCCCAGCACCTAAAGCTATTGATTGCATCTAGCACTACATATGTGTCAGTCAAGACAACTCTACACTGCAGCTAAAAGAAAGAAAATCTGTTTTTTTGAATTGTCATGTCTGATGCAAAACCATTACACACCCACTGATGAAGTATTGCTTCCTTCACTGTTTCCAGCTTTAGCACAGCTGCTCAACAACCAAAATCAATCCTTGTTTTGTGTCATCATGACCAATTAACAAAAAATTATTTACAGTAGGGGTGCAAGAAAATATTGATACACTTGAGAATTGCAATATTATGTTTTGTCGTGTTCTCAAATTGTGTTGTGTTTGAAGTCCTGACTGTTAGTTATCAGTGTTGTAATCTATCTCCACCAATTTGACTCCTACATAACGTATTATAGGCATATCATGTTGTGTTCTTTATACCGTGAGTTTTCCTAAAATTTTATAGAAAAGCAGAATATATAACCTTGCTTACAGTATTGCAATATATAATGATGTATATGATGGTAAACCCAGTTTACAAAGTAATTTAAGACGTAAAAAGAGCAACAGTGGGTGTTCAGTGTGTGTGTGTGTGTGTGTGTGTGTGTGTGTGTGTGTGTGTGTGTGTGTGTGTGTGTGTGTGTGTGTGTACCTGTGAGTTTTGGTGCACCAGCAGGCACTCATCCAAGTGAGCGAGAGTACGATCCACAGACTTTCGAACCCGTTTGAGTGACGTGTTGTTCTGCCACGTCTCTCCGTCGGCCATGCTCTGGTACCAGTCTGGCTGCACGACCTTCTGCAGTGCCATGAACTTGGCCACAGTCAGCTCTATCCGCCCACCGCTGCCCCACACTGACACCGTCTAGTAACATCAGAGGGAGGACATTTTCACTGGCAAACACACATTTGAAAGTAATAGCTTTTGTGATGCTTCAGCTATAGTAGGACGGGAGATGCAGGCACAGACTGAGATGAGCAGAGAGAAAAAAGTGGAGCAACAAATGAGTGGAATCCCATTATGTTGATTTGTTCTTGAAAGTAAAAGTTTAATCTCACCTTGTTGGTAATATAGCCTGTCGGACAGGGGGCCGCAGGGTCGTGGAGCGAGCAGTACAACAAAGTATCATGAAGACCTGCAGAGGAACAAAACCCAAAATCAATGTGCATCAGTCACAAAGAACAAAACCAGACAAAGCGTTCCTGTCAGCAAAGGCTGAGCACAAAGCAAGGTGACAGAGCGAGATGTTTTATTACTAATGTGACAACTCCGGAGAGAGGAATGAGGTGCCGTGGCCTTATCAGCAAACACAGCTGCAGCAGAGGATCAAAAGGTGAGAAAACAGAAGGTTTAAAATGCTGTCTTTATTTCTAATTATTCAATCACTACTCTTCCCTTCTGGGACTTTGGAGACAGCACTGTTATAATCCCCTGACTGTCTACAACAACTGACGCAACACTGATTCCATTTCTAATTTAAACTTGTGTTTGTCTGAAGCAGGGTGAGGCTTAGCACCACTACTACTGATGTACAGCGAAGCCAAATGAGGCCACTCATCCAGGGCATTTATTTAAATGTTACTCAGCACCACATTTTCCTCAAGTTCACTGAGCTAAATCAGCTTTTTAATGTTGAACTAATAGGCTGTATTTAAGGATGGACGACACGTCTCCACTTCCTCCCACTATCCAGAAATGAAAGCCACATTTTGAGCCAGAGTTTGTGCAGGAGCGTTAAGGAGATGGAGCCCTCGACCAATCAGAGGCAGTCTCAGCTGTCAATCATTACATTTCAGCCCATGTTTTTGGCATCAAATAACTAAATAAAACCATCCTACCGGAAAATGACCACAGCCTCTACTGCTATTGATGAAAGTAATATTGCAACAATTATTGGTATAGATTTTTTCCCTTTCCTCATCTACAGCATCATAATCTTTGCAGTGGAGACGAACTGCTCCAATCACACTTTAATTAAGCTATGTTACCAAAGGTACTGCAGTCAAATTACAATTAGAGTCTGAACAAAGAACATTTAAACTGTAATAGTTTTCAGCAGACACATAACGACCAGTGAATTAAAGGAATGAGGAGAAGACGACAAATATATTTACAAACAAAACTTCTTTTCAAGAGGCGGCAACGTTTTAATGTTTAGAAGCACGAAAATCTATAATGTTAAGTGTGTAATGTGTGTGGGTGTAATCACAAACTGCTGTTGGGGATTTTCTTAATAACACCAATATCACACCTTGATATATATCTGCTAATACAGATTCCAATCTGATACAAGGTTTGGCTCATTTAAACAAACATGTTGACAAAAACACTGTTGTCAAGAGGTGAAGAATGTAGGAACCTTCAATCACACCAAAGTTTGTTAATCAATGTCAATGTCAATTTTATTTATATAGCACATTAAAAACAACTTGGTTGTGCAAAGTGCTTTACAGGTGTAATGGTATAACAAAAGGACAGTAAAACGTAATACATCATAGTGCAAGTAATACAAATAACATACAATTATTAATGTAAAATAAATTAAATTAAAATAAAATAAAATATAATATATACGATAATCAACATTTTCGACCACTTAAGGTCTTACATTCAGATTACTGAATTTTAGACTTTTCTAGACTGCAGAGAAACACTGAATTGTGGGTTTAAAACAATATGTCCCCATATCTGATCCAGTGTTGGGTTACATATGAAAGAAAACTGTTAATACGCACATGTAGTTTGATGCATTTGAAGCAAAACTATGCTGCTTAGATATCAATACAAGCCTTCATGATTTGAATGAATGTCATCATATTTATGTCTAATCAGTGCTGTTTAATCGCTCTCCACTCCTATTTCCTTCGGATTACTGTCTGAAGTAAAGAACATTACATGAAAGAGGAAAAGATGAATTACATGTGACTGAGCTAGTACCTGCAAACTTCCTGAATCCATCCTTAAACTCCTCCAACACCTCCTGGTGCTCTGCTCTGCAGGGGGGGGGAAATGCAGGTTAGATCTCAGAGAGAGCCCAGTGTGTGTGTGTGTGTGTGTGGACTGGGTTGAACTCACATGTTGGACAGGGAGACCTGGGTGACAGAGGGCAGGTTGCTCAGGGTCTGCAGTGTGTCCTGGGTGAGGTGGGGGACTGTCCCCAAGTGTGTGTACAGGAGACACCCCGGGACCTCCAGGCGGAGCTGCTTCGTCCTGCCGAGCCCCTTCAGGACCCCCAGCCGACCTCCTCCCTGAACCAGCCGGGACAGCTCCAGCTTCATCCCGCTGCTCCGAGCAGTCCAACCCGGTCACTAAATACCTGCAGCACAACGCCTGGAAGTCCTTTGTTATCGTAATGTCGTTTGAATGGGGCTGATAGCAGTGAGCTAACGTTAGCTACAAGCACGGGCTGTAGAAGAACACGTGAATTAGCCACGTAGCTTAGCTACGTACGTGTAACGACCTTGTACAAGCTGTCGCAGTGAAAACGAAAACAATAAAAACTACACATTCACTACTATACTTCAGTTAAACACTTTTAAAAGTCAGGAGTGAATTTCTTTAGCTCACAATAAAAATTCAGTGTGACAGGAACTACAAGTCGCGGAATGATGTCGTCATCACTGGGCTAAGGGATACTTTGAAAACTTCCACACAAAACAAAAAAAGCAGTAAAAACCATTAATGTATATAATATGTTTAATGTTTTAGGTGGATTTTATGTTTTTAACTCTAATCTACATTTCAATTCTTTTTTTTATGTTACAAATGTGGATTTATATTGTATTTTTATGTTTCTTAGTTTTTTGTCACTGATTTATTTGTATGTGCGTGACACCATGTTTACATTGGCCACTGTGTGCTGATGGTTAGAGCACATATGTATAGATCTATAGGAAGCTGGTTAAGTATAAGTTAATATTTCATTAATGATCTATAAACCAGGGGTGATATAAATAAGTTTGTACTTCTTCTCACTCCTTTTTGAAAATGCTGATTAAATAATCACTGTTTGTGAATAATACTTTTTTGCTGTTTATTTTTTTTCACTTGTTTGTATAATTTCTCTTTTTTATTCACACATGTTCGACATAAATACAAATGAATGAATATGAGTATATGGCACCATAGATGGTTATTCAACACACTTACACATTAAAAACTGTTTCAATTATTTTATTTTAATCTTTATTTCGTATTTTCTCTCAGTGTTTGGCACATTTGTGGAGGCAAACACTGTTACTATAGTTACCAAGGAGACGCTAGTGGGAAATGTAGTTCTGTGGTGTTCCGTTTGTCCGACAATTATCGAAGGAAGGAGGCTAATTTACTACATTTCCCAGAAACCAATGCGATCAAACGCTCCGGCAGTTGTGTTTACATCCCTTGTGTTTCGTCAGGGCTTTTTGTAGTGACTTCTGAGAGACTTTTCGTCGATCTAATCCACATTTAAAGTATTTGGCCTTTATATTTAGAGTATTCAAGTGGTTATACTTATAAATAGATATGACATATAGAGTAATGATTTTATGGAATACACTACAGTGGAGGTAAAAGTCGATAACGAAGCAGATGATGACTTTCCCAGGTCACAACCCTCACCTGTTCAGGTGGAGGAGCCTCAACAGGAGTAAAACATCTGCAGACAAGGTAAGTTTACTTTCCTTAACCCTTTGATACACAAGCTATGCGAACACCTTCTAATTATTAGCACAACATGGGTCCAAAATGACCCGTATTCATTTCCTGTGTTATTTCATGGACCAGTGAGTGTTTCTTTGCTATATTCTGTTATAGCTTATTCTTCCTTCTTCATTTTGGAGAAGGCTCCTTTGATTAGTCTTCTATGTCATTAAAGGAGCCTTCTTCATTCAGGAGAGCTGGATTCCGAGACACACCCACAACTCCAGCTTGATTCTGTAGAACATAGTCTAGGTCTTCAGCATCAGAGATTTCCGACTCAGAATCAAGACCAAGAACTGCCTCCTCATTTCCCTCATCCTGCTCTTCATGCAGCATCATTATGACCATTTCAACCGTAAGTCTGAAATGATTGTGACCAGCCATACGAACACTCTGGATAACGAAAATCAAAAGCATATTTTCAAATGCATATGAATCAGTCTATTAAGTATATACTGTTATATTTCGAGTATATAATAAGACTTACATGCATCAGATGTTCAAACGCAGCTGTGTGAAATGAATGGTAGGTGTGTGTAAAAGTGATGTAGAAATACAAAATTTATGAAAACAAGATATTAAATGAATACTTAGAATATTAAGTGATAAAATACATTTGTTTCAAAAATATAGTAAAGAAACACTCAGGAAATGAATACGGGTAATGTTTGACCCATGTTGTGTACAAAAATGATTTTTAATCAAAAAGTAACAAAGAAAACATTTTAATATGTTAATTGGGGAATACCTGAAATACTGAATGATGATATTCATTTGCTGCAAAGATATAGAAAATAAAAACTGAGCCGGGTCACTTTTGACCCATGTTGTGTATCAAAGGGTTATTAAGTTAAAAGTCTTCACAGATGTTAACATGTGTCTACTCTAAGAAATAAAACCCAAGATGCTCACCTCCACTCGTCAATTATGTTTTCACTCTCTTTACCTTTCTGGATTATCAAATCTCCTGGATCATAATTGTACAGAGTGCCCTGTTGGATTTATGAATGAGGTGTAAGTGTGTTAATACTATGTGGCTTGTTTCAGAGGCCAGTTTAGAAATGTCTCACAGCAGGCCTCTCTCAGATCCTCACATCACTGCCGCCTGAGCCAGAGATTGCTGCTCGTAAAGCAACGTCTGGGAAATTACTTTTGAAGTAATCTGCTGGCTAAGGCTAAGCTTTCCTGGAGAACTAATCCGCAGGCATCAGAAATTGGCCCAGCTGTCACATTTGCACATCTACACCCGCAGTTCAAGGTCTCTGTGAGCTTTTCAAGGCAGAAAGGTGACCATGAGAGCAGCGGTTCCACGGGCCTCTCGCTCGCAAACAGTGTCAACTCAACTGAATTTATGTTTTTCTCCCAATAACAGGTGCACGTGAAGAATGGGGATATTGATCAGTGGAGGAAGGTGAGGGCAGCTATGTACAGATGTGGCTTAAAGTGCTGGTATCCTGACAATAAAACTGACTTGGTATCCACCATTCACTATAACATATTCAATAGAAAAGACACATAGGATTGGGTCATACTGGGCTGCAAATTGAAATGTGATAGTTTGAATGTCATGGCGACGGAACATTTGTGTCCACGTCAAACAAAATCTATAGGTTATTTCAAGACCCACATTTATTTTTCCACCATTCAAAGCATCCTGTTCAATCTTGGGTCTGTTTCCCTCTTGCAGCCACAGACAGGGAGGTTGGCTACAGTCTCACGGACCTTAAACTTCTTTAGAATATAAGCAAATGTGGTCACGTGGAACATTAAACCAATTGGAGATGATCTAGTTGCGTTTATATCTTTTTATTTAAACATTCTTGTCCAATATTATCTTTCGTATCTCCTCAGGAAATTCTCTTCTTTTCTTTCCCCTGTCCACATTCAGCACGGTGCACACAAACATACCAAACAGCACAGTGACACATTTTCTCCATTTAAATAGGCTGAACGAGTGATTATAAGATTGAAAACGCTAATTATATATTCCTGAAACATAACATTATAATCTCTTATGTTTTTCACATCCAAGCATCTCTATGAATCATCATTTTCATGCCATTGTACAATATCTTTGTTCTTTTTGTATCATTGTAAACTTAATATGTTTTGCTTTTCCAATGACATCTTTTTGTCCATTTCCTCGTCCTCAGCGGGTGGAGATGGCCTCGGAGTTTGCTGTATCTAAAGTCTTCTCCCACAAGACACCTCAGTCAAGAAGCAGCAGCCGAGCCGTTCCACTGCAAAGCTCTGACCAGTTGAAAGAACACGATGACGCTTACAGTGAAGGTAAGTTAGCCAGTTGCCAAAAATAAACAGAGCTGTCCACAGAGGAGTTCTTTTCCTGTGTAGCTGAGAGTTGACCCGGTGCAGCAGGTTGAACCACGACATTCAGGTTGTTGGTTGTTGCTTCTTGCAGCTCAGGCTCTTCTTAATGGTTGGCTGGGCAGTAAGATGCGGTCGGAGCTGGAGGTGGAGGAGGAAGATGACCTGACGCGCTCCACTGGGAGGAGACGCCCCGCTGCACCGGCTTGTACTCAACCTACCGCCCCAGACTACGACAGCTTTGATGGTAAGAATAAAAACTGTGTCACTCACCCAGATAACCTGTGGCTCATTATTGTTATCAATCACCAGTTCAGAAAATCTGCCCATCGATCAAACCAATCAAAAAACGTACTTTGCGTACAGATGATCTCACGTTAATGACATAAAATCACTCATACAGTTGTTTGAAAACTCCTCACTTGTGCAAAATACTTAGATCTCTACAACTGCCTGACCGAGGAAGAGGAGTACGGCTCTGTTAAAAGCTTCCTACAAGGCCTGATGGAGCAGGAGGTTTTAGACAGTGGGATGATGGAGGAACTGGTGCTGGATGTCGGACAATCAAGAAAGAAGTTCCGGGACCCGCTCATCACAATGGAAGCACGACACCAGCAGGTACGTGACGCTCAAAATTCTTGAAGATGAGATGACTAATGCTGTGGGTTGGAAAATGTCTCCATGACCGAATCAGCTGGAACGAAGGGGACCTACCATTGTGTTCTCATTTGCTCTAATTGCAACTGATTGTCACTGAAGGTGCGAGAGAACAGGGCCCAACGTGACGCAGAGAGGCAGAGCAAGCAGAGAGAGAGAGAGGCTCAGCGGGGAGCCAGAGAGGAGGCAAAGAGGAGGGAGCGAGAGGAGGAGGCGAGGAAGAAGCAGGAGGCGCACAGACAGGCAGAGATGGTGCAGCAGGAGATGGTGCGACTGCGGCGTCAGATGGAGGAGAGGAAAGGCCCGGACCGACTGATTCGACAGAGGTACGGTCTCCATAGCAACCGCCAGCCCTCTGCTGAAGTAGTTACAACAACCCGATATCCAAAATTACCCCATGTTTCCTCACTGATTGCGTTGGATTTGATTTTGGTGGCTCCAACTGCCTATAATGGGTAGAATGGCTTAATGGTAGCTTCCTGACAAGTAAGCCTGTGATGAGCCAGCTCCAAGAATTGTGGAAGTGTCCCCAAAGAGACCAGTGTTGTGTAATCATCTCTCAACATGTGTGTTCTTACAGGCCCAGGTCTGTCTGCCTCGCAACTGTAACTCTGTCTTAAGTAACTTCACTGGAAGCAATCAAAGGCTGTCACCATACAAATATTTAAATTTGATACATCATGAGTGGGAAATTATAAGAAGCTAAAATATTCTTCTTGGAGTAAGGATGTGCGCACAAGGGATTATGAGTGAAAGCATAGACTGTATATATTTACTAGCTGTACTGCAACCAGCCACCTGGGGGCGATCGACATGCTTTGGCTTCATTTTTGAGAAGCAGCAATGTCGTCCATCTTCAATACAGGCAACGAGTGAAACTCTTTTGCAGTGACTTCCACAGTGACAAAAATAACTATTCTCTATTCAATACAAACTGATGTGAAGATATTATATGAACAAAGATATATTCTCAAATATACAACCTTGTTCGCATGCTAACATGCTGATGTTTGGTGTAATGTTCGCTATTTTAATGCTGGCATGCTAATATAAGCTAATTAGCACTAAACACCAAGTACAACTGAGGCTGATGGAAACTTCAATAGTATTTTGTAAATATTTGGCAAATGAAAAATGTGAGTTAAAAATAGATTCATTGCCTTCTCTAGTCCTTCATATTCTTGAGTAATCATTATGGTGTTGTCATTGATGAATTATAATTTTATATTATAGCCATAAAACGCTGGAGTAACTAAGTTTTAAGGGAATTAGAGATATATTATTTAAAAATTAAAAATTTAAAGGTGTTTGCAATAAAATGTGATAAATTCCTGCACAGTTGGGGAAAAACATGAGTGAATCTGTGAAGCTGGATGGAGGAGAGAGTCTGTTTTATTTCTTTATGTGGCGATTAATATGATTATTTGGTGAATTATTGAATGGTAATATACAATTTTATTCATACTGACATTCACACTATTTCTCAGTAATCTTTGGGAACATGAGTTGTTCATCTCAGGGCTGTGGTAGAGTCAGTACTAGTTGTTTGTTTATTCCACAGGGAGAGAGAGAGAATGGAAGGTCAGAAGTCGGCCAGTAACCTCCAGTCAGCTCCAACACATTCTGCAAAACAGCAGCAGCAGCAGCAGGACGCAGAGCAACTGTACAGAGAACAGGCGATTCAAACCATGCTTCACTTGAGCAACCTTAAGGTTGGTACCAGTATTGTGTGTGTGTGTGTGTGTGTGTGTGTGTGTGTGTGTGTGTGTGTGTGTGTGTGTGTGTGTGTGTGTGTGTGTGTGTGTGTGTGTTTGTGTTTGTGGTGCAGGAAATGTAACAATGCTGATGATGTGTGTCTGTTCAAGTGTTTGCAGAGGCATTTTTCTGAATGGTATTCAGTCGTGTTGGACCGAAGGCTTCGTATGGGTAAGGCCGGGGCCCTCTCTGACTGGAAGAGGAAGCTGAGAGCATGGCGAGGCTGGCGGACAGTGGTGTGGGCAGAGCAGAGGCAGCGAGAAGTGGCGAGAACAGAGGAGAGGCTACGGACCGAAAACAGGCAAGAATCATGAAGTGGTAGAGTGCATTCCTCCGCCAAGGCTCACAGAGTCCTTAAAATCAATCAAGCTGCACCAAACTGCACACTCATATATATCAGTTCCCTGAATATACAACATTTTTCTCATCAAGATTCATGTGGCCATCCTTGGGGAAGGTAATAAATGATGAAACGTCCCATTAACCTGTCAACGCCTTTATCACAAATTACACCATGTCTACTAACTCCTCTTTTCTAAATTAGAATATAAATTGTGACATTATCTCTTCAGTTCACTCACTGATAAATGAAACATTTATATCCTGTTAACTTTACTCAACAATAATTGATGTTTGAATATAAAATCCCATCTGTTTCCTCCTCCAGACAATGCCAGCTGGCTGTGGAGAGTGACCGAAGGCGGCTGCTGAAACATTGTGTGAACGAGTGGCGGCTGTGGTGTCGCAAGGAGAGGGAACAACGAGAGCTTTTGGCCCAGCAGCAGGAAACCCGCCGGAAAATGGCCGCTTTAATCAGCGCTGCATCAACAGGCAAACTCAAGCCCCCAGGAGCCCCCCTTGATCGACCAATAATGGCCCCACACGAGGCATCGAATCCACCAGAGACTAGGAAGAAGGTGACAGATGCATTAAATTTAATAGTGGCTCAGATATTACACTGAGTGGAATCATGACTAAAACATTAGGACTGTTCTCAGCAGGAAGTGTGAAAGGCGTCATCACTGAGGCAAACAAGCAAAAAAAAAATTCTCTTCCAATTCTTATCTTTTTGCGTGAGATGAGCTGAACCTTTTTCGGTGCTTCAGCCAGGGAGAAAAAGATTTCCTGCTGAAATATTCACAACTCTGGAGAGAGGGCGAGCAGGAGGAGAAGGGAAACAGAGAGAAATGAGAGGTGTAGGACACGGGAACACAGCTCGAGGGACAGAGGAAGCAGAGCGGGAGATGAAGTTGGAACTGCAGGAGTTCATGGTAGAAGGGAGACATACTTTCCTTATATATATCAGGGTGTAGAGATAGATCGGAGCTTGGTGCTGTTTCTGTGCAACCCCCATAAGCTCTTTATAGACCTCGGCCTAAAGGCGGTGTTTCTGTCCGTGATTCTGTCATCTATAATTTACCAACTTCTCCTCTGTTCTATTACATTCGCTGTAGGGGGATCACCACAGGTCAGGCTCTTTGGCCCGTAACGCCTCTGCACTACATAAGGATAAGATGCCTGCGAGAACCGCGGCACAGCCCACTCAGCCATGGCAGGTGACCCGAAGGCATGCAGCTCCAACTGCTGCTGAGCTCCAGGATGCACGGCAGCAAGGGGTCGGTGGCGGCTTCGCCTCCTCAAAAAGCACCACCTCACCTAGCGACAGGTTTGAGAACAGACACGCCATCCAGCAGCAAGTCATCGCACAACAACGGAGGCTGCTGAAGGTGCAGCAAGAGCAAATTGCACAGCTGAAGGAGGAGCAGAGCGTGAAGGGTTTGGAGGAGGAGACGGAGAAAACTGCACAGTTCTCACAACCATCAAAGCGAAGAGGCTCGAGACCAAAGAGCCGCGACTCTGAGCCCACAGAGCAGAGGTAATGAAAGGCACTGAAGATGTCTGTGGGCTTATCACATTCACACTCAGAGGTTTCCACTCAGAGAGGCCTCACAGTCCCCTTAAATTCAATCAAGCCGCAACAAACTTATTAATATCTGTCCCCTAAATATGCCTGATACATGAATTATTCCCCGGGAAATTGGTGAAAACCCCAAAAGTGAAAAAAATTGCGCAATGTTAAATACATTTCTTGATTTGCCCGCTGATCCGGATCCTCACACAAACATGAATATGTTCTTTCCTGACGCGAATCCCGATCTTCCACCAGGTTTTATGGTAATCCGTCCTGTAGTAGTTGTGTAATCTACCAGACTAACAAACAAACATAACCTCCTTGGCAGAGGTCATTAACTCACCTTGCATCATTGTGCACTCACCAGTGCTTTGACATTAATTTGCAGAATTAATTTTGTAACTTGGAAACAGCGGTGGAAACCTCAGGCTCCATTAGTTAGCAGTACTGGAGCTCTCAGTCATTTCACACAGTCCTCATCAGCACATGGATTCTGCACAACAGATTTTTACATATCAAATTGTCTTTGCATTTTATAGACTTACTATCGATGTGAAAGATTAATATGGATGACAAGAATTTAATTGAAGTGACATGGCATGTCCTGTTTGACATTTCCAGTGCTGTAGACTAATTTGAAGTTTAATATTTTTTATTATTATGGATTCTTTTTTCAGTTGGATTTGAAAATGACCCTGAAAAAACACTGTGGAACAGCATTTCAAATGAGGCTCCAGTTTGTTTAACTCGACACTCATAATTAATTTTTCAGCCTCCAGGTAGAAGCATTAAAATAATACACCACATCCAAATCAGCATTCATTTAAAAGTTCTCAGTTACCTCAAAGACACGCTCTATCATTAATGCAGCAGTTTTAATAGCAAGTCATTTACTGAAGAACTAGTTCACCCTTACTCCGTTTCCTCACTGTTTGGACGAGCTCATGATGCGCGCCTCTTTTTGTTTACTATCGATTTTCTGCACCGACGTCGCAGCAGAGCAACAGCAGATACAACAACGTGGGACGCCACAGTCGAGCAGATCCCTTTAGACATGCTGCATCATCGTGGAGCAGAAACTAAACTTCATTTCAAATTTAAACAACATTGTTTATACATTGTTTGTATAATCAGTAACTGAAACCCTGGACTGAATTATCGATTGAACACACACACACACACACACTGAGACGAGAGGAAAGCAGCATTTTTATGGCTCCACGCCGGCGACAGCCAGCGGTCCGAGGAATTACTGTATGTTTATGGGTTGTCCGTCCGTCTGTTGCATTCCTGTGAACACGATATCTCACCAATGCCTTGAGGGAATTTGTTCAAATCTGGTACATACGTTCCCTTGGACACGCGGATGAACTGATTAGAATTTTGTGGTCAAATTTCACTGTTACCTTTCAAAGCCTTTTTTTCTGCCTCGCGAACATGACATCTTAAGAACGCCTTCAAAGAATCCTTTCAAATTCGGCACAAATGTTCACTCAGACTCGTGGATTAACTGATGGCCACACTAAACATATTTTTAGCCTCTTGAACATAATACCTCAAGTCTGCCTTTAGGGAATTTCTTCAAATATTGATCAGTTGACACTTCAAAGATGAACTGATAAGATTCCAGTGGTCAAAGGTCACAGTGACTTCATAATACTCTGAAGAAAATGTACGTAGACTGAAACTGCCCTGGTTGGCGGAGACCATCTGCCATTATCGGCATCTGCCAATTATCCTAGTTTTTTTTTTGTTGATCTATCGAGTCTTTGCTGCTGTATGGGATTATTTAGTCACTTGGATAGTGTGTATATACTGTGTGTATGTGTTATCCTATACAGTATGATGGCTGGTCTCCCATTCAATCCTTTCTCTGTACAGCGCATTATGAGCTAGACAGCCTCTCGAACTCCACATACCCTCAAATGTGCTATTAGCTCTGAAACTCTCTCAAGATGATGAATAGTCCTTAGCTTCGCTCCCTTCTCTCTCCAGGGTGGAGACTAATGGCACAACAAGTTGGCAGGTTTTTGTGTGTGTGCGCGGACTCTTGAGTGGCCGAGCATGGGAGGAAAGTTTTAACCTTTGTCCGTTATTAGCTTTCCTCATTAAAAACAAATCTCACAGGAGTAAAAGGAAAGAAGATGATCAGTTACAGGAGAATTCAGAGAGAACGGAAGAGCAGGAGGTCGTGTAAAGTTAATGTTTTGAGCTTGTGTAATTATATTTCTGTGACAAAAGATGAAATACGCTTTCCAAGAAGCCTGTACAACCCATCGACTGTATATGAAGATGGACGACACGTCCCTTCTTCCTCACACTGTCCAGTAATGAGGCCAGAATATACGGAAATATGCGATCTTGCACATTTGGAGTCTGCACAGTAGCGATCAGGGGATGGAGCAAGGTCCACGCACTCGACCAATAAAGAGTCAATCACCTGTTTTTAAAGCATCAAATAACAAATCAAAATCTAACTTACCAGAAACCAACCATGAACAAACATCTGTATGATAAGAACTACCTACAATTTATTTGACGTGAACTTTGACTTTTTTAGATTGGTCCATGTCCCATCTGCTAATATGGAGGAGGCAGAGCCTGAAACCAGGTGTGTGTCTGTGCTTCATATCCTATTTTTGAAATGTTCGTATGAATAAAAAGCAAAAAGTTGTTACAGATGTATGTGAATGTGCAGACAGGTTTGTGACAGCTCTTTGTTTCTCTTACCTCTGGCTGTGATTGTTACTGTTGCAGGGAACAGAGAGTTTCCGCAGAGACCGACAATCAGCGGACGCCTCCGAGGAAAGCTGTCACATGTCAGACATGCCCTCCTCCAATCATCTCCGGTCAGTCCTACACTATTCAAGCTCAACACAGCGACTCACATACAGTATACACAGAAACACACAGAGACTCTTATAGAGGAAATTGCTTGACCTTGAGTCACGAGTATGTCAGACGAACTGCAGACACTATAGCCTGTAGGCAGATGTATAGAGAAGTCCTTCAACAGCAGCACTGATGCTACCTTAACATCCACGTTGAGAATTTTATATAAGAGTGAAACATACATAAACACACATATCCTCTGGATGGAGTGATGATTGTCCTTTCAAAACTTTAAAAAAATGTAAAACCCGGTTGACTAAGCTGGTTAGTACATTACATACAGAGGGAATTTGAGGATGGACAATCGTCATACTGTTTCGTCTGCTTGTGTTAAGACGTTGTAAAGTGGCGATGATGAATTCTTTCTGCCATAATGCATAAAAAAAGTCAAGAAATATATATCTTGAAAAAAATGCACATATCCTCTCCTGAGAATAACAGACTCACCCTAATCCCTCAGCCATGGAGGCCCGCGCCCGCCAACGCACAGAGCGAAGGAAGGAAATCGAGGAGCTCAAGAGAAAGAAGGAGGAGGAGAAGCTGGTGAGAGATTGGGAAGTCGTGTTCAGGAGAGCTGAAGTGCTTTGTACCGTCGTGGCAAGTTGTAATTGTTTGACGGCATGTTGTGGGGGGGAAAGAACATAACCAAAGAACCTGATGTTTCCAGGCTGAGATGAAAGCAGCTGAGGAGCAGAGAAAGAGCGAGGAGGAGGAGGAAAAACGCAGAGCAGCAGAAAAGAGGAGGGAGGAGAAGAGGCTGGAAAGAGAAGTGAGACGTGTTACATATTTCATGGATGTTCACAAAGTTATGAGCCAAAATACGTGAAGCAGTCGAGGAGATGACTGCTTCTTGTATTCTGACTCATATTTATAAGCTAGTGACTTAACACGACACATTGTGACACATTGCAGAATATTAAATGAATGTCACTTTCTGTGTGTGTTTGCAGAGGGAAGAGGAAAGTAAGAGGCAGGTGAAAAGGCAGCAAGAGCTCCTGAAAGTCGCCCGTCAACACTACCTAGGAACCTTGTTGCTACGGAGAGGCCTGGCGCCGTGGAAACGCCTCATTCAGCTCAAACGAGCCAACACACAGGTAAATCACCTGTCGTACGTGCACGGCATTAGCACGCACACTCACACACACACACAATTTCCCTGAAAACTTAATCTGCTCTCAGTCCTCCCAGAGAACCCAGGAGGCGTTCTTGAGTCTGGCCTCAGCTTTTAAAAATCTTATTTAAATGGGAAATTGTGCTTTGGGCGTTTCATTATCTCACACGTTGTCGGAAACGAATTTCAATAAGCAAAGGAGAGAAAATTTGACATCCAGAGGTAAATGTGGCACGAACCTCCCAGGCGAGGTAAATGCCGAGAATGTGAATAATACAAAAAAAGCCTCCCCGGTTATAGACTTGCTTGAACATTAAAAAGAGCGCATATAATAGTGTTTGAGAAGCTGTTATCTGCTGTAGAGGTGATGTGCTCACAGACTCTATTGAAGGCTTTTTATCATTCAGAAGTGGCCACAGCACACACACATTACCAGAACCTGCTACTTTTATGTACTTTTTCTTTGCAGTCAATCACAAAGGCAGAAATCACACTGTTGGAAAATGTCATGAATTTCCAAATTATCACAATTATCAGTATTGTATAGTTAAAATGTCCTGAAAAAGTACTGATACACAAACTTAAAGGCATTTAAGAAATTTGTATTTGTTTGTAAAGAAACTTCCCATAATGCAGATTTAAATGAACACAACCTCAGATAAGTAAATGTGCAAAGTCGTGCATATTGTTCTTCTAAAGTCTTTGTTAAATGTCGGCCAAAGTAATTTCAGAAGAGCATGATAATGCTGGATGCTGCTTGTTTGGTTCCAGCTCCGTGTGAGTCTCCACTGCATTTTACATCATTTACGGTTTCTCTCCGAGCAGCGGAGTCAGGTTGTTAAGTGCAGACATTGACCCCAAAATATCAGCGTTTGTTAAACGCACACAATTTGCTGACAGTGGAATGGTATCAGCTGCTGATCACGGAGCACAAGCAGCTCTCCTGCTGTCACTGCGTAACCGCTCCTTCTGAATCACAATCGGGGGTTTATTTCCAAATAGGTTCACACATACAAGGAATTTGCTGCGATGTGTTTGTGCATGAGCATAAATATACATATATAAAAATAGGGAAAAGTAAGAAAAATACTCTTAACACTAGAGAAAAGATGTTTGCAATATGAATGTTGGATATGTAGGTTTGTGCAGTCTGAGAGTTATTGGCGACAGAAAGTTCCAGGTTTCACAGTCTCAGGTGAGGACATGGATGAAGTGAAATGATGGAGTCCTGGGCCTGAGGGATGAGAACGTCCTCCATGTTTCTACTACATATAACAAATCCACATTGTTTGGAGACTTGTTAACTTTGGTTGATGCTGGAAAGTTCTGACCAAATCACCATGATAATAACAGCAATGAAACAAAAACACTTTTTTACCATTTTACTGTGGTATATATATATATATTTATTTTATTTGTTTTTATTTGTTCTATGACGATTATTCCACCTTAGAATTATCCATCTGTTGGTGCTGTACTTTCCCTGATATTAAGCACTTTGATTTTCAGAGGTGCTATAGAAAGTTTATTATTATTATTATGAAGTAACACAAACCACATGCTGTGTATCCACAGGCAACCCACTCCAACACCTTTAATAGTCTGATGATTGTGAGCAATGAGCAAACTGTTTTTGGTAAAAATACTCACTTGGCATCTAAATTAAACCCAGCAAGCCAACAGCAAAGACACAAACCACACAGATACCCTCCATGCAACGACACTTATACTCTTGGAATGTACGATCAAAGCAGAGACACGCACTCAAACAAAGTGAAAACGTCCACACCAGCTCAGAACACACCTTTCTAACTGAATTCCCTCAACGTCATTGTCAATTCATCTTCCAAATGTTCCCTTCCTTTGTCACAACATCATAAGGAAATACAGAAAACCCTCTGCATACATGCTTCACAGCGAGATAAAAATCCCCTCTGGGCCCTTCTTCACTTCATACCACTCCATTATTTCTACCTGGCGCATGTGATTGAGTTTGGATGCTTTCACCATCGCCACTTTTTCTTTTCAATCACCGCCAGCTGGCCGAGAGTCATCACAATCTCCTCCTCCTGAAGAGCTGCACACTCGGCTGGCAGCAATCAACAAGAGAGGCCCTGTCTGGGAAAGAAGCTTCTGCTGACCAACTGCACCGGCACTGTCTGCTTCAGAGGAGCTTAAGCTGCTGGATGAGAGTGTGTATATACACCCACACCCACACCCACACACACACACACACACACACACACACACACACCTCAACAAGGATTGCAGCTGCCCCCAATCTTCTGACACTGTCCTCTCCCAAATACCTGTTGCATTTTCATGTGGCCAGTCTTGAAAAACAAACATTATAAAGTGATTTTCTTGTTTAAGTCGGTGCCATCTCTTTCACCTCGCCCCCCCTAACTTTTATTGATTTAACTGCCGAGTTGAATCAATAAAAGGTGTTGAGTGACAATGAGCAGCATTTTCCAGCTTTGGAAGTGGAAGATAAATCATTTGTGTGGCAAATGTTGCACCTTTAAACTAGAGTGACACTCAGTGGAGTAAAGCTCTGCCCAGGCCCCAACAATCCAAACATGATTGTTTCATTCATAAAGTACAAATATAAAAGAAAAAAGATCTGAGCAGTATTCCATGAAAAATTCACAAAAATCATCAATATCTAATTTCTTTAAGAAACTCACAGAAAAACACTCGGCCCATACCCCACCCTTTCACAGAGTTTCAATAAAATCATTTCCGTAGTTTAAGCATAATCCTGCAAACAGTCAGACCAACAGCAATGACAACACAACGTCCATGGAGGTGAACATCCCTGTCTCTAAGTGAGCGTGGTCTGTTTCAGCTGAGGGACTGGCGGCGGATTCAGCAGGAGCAAGCCGAGCGTTTCTATCGCACACGCACTCTGAGGAGGTTTCTGCTGGCGCTGCTCAACTATGTGACCCAGGAGAGGCTGGATGACTGGGACCGTCGGGAGCTGGCTCAGAAGCACAACAACAGGTCTGCTACACAGCACTCGGCCATATGTTCACTGTATGGACGCTGCAGTGTGCTCCTCTGGAGACACTTACTAACAGGGTGTCTTATAAATACAAGATGGGATGTAATTTCAGACCAATCGGACTACAGTACACAACGATACCACGATGCCTTGACATTAATTTAATATAAAGACTCTCAAAGGCCTTTTCTACTTAAAGTTTAAGACTGGGCTTTACTTTCCTCTGTTGTAAGTACGACAGTTAAAGACAAAGAGTCGACACTGCAACATCCATTGAATAAGAAGTTGTTACACATTTACCACGATGAAATATGAGCAGTGGTGACGCACCGACACATATTTTGTCCTTTTTACAGCAACTGCCTGAGCACTAGATTGTAAATGACACCGTCATCTCCTCGTCTTCAGCGGAGTGACTCGCATCTGCTGTTCCCTGCAAACGTCTCTTTGTGTTATAATTAATGGGAGTCGGTTTCCGCTCTTGCCAACTTGATTTGGCATAGAGAGAGTGGTTCTGGACTAAATGGTTTCTGACCCAGAGTAACAGAACATTTATTTGCAGCATTAATCCTCTTCCCCTCTATCTTGTACTCAATTCATTTTGTAATGTGACTCTAACGAGACTAAGAATTGGTTGCTATGCTACCAGATTTTTCAGGCTGTCATCGGGCACAGCAGAGATTTGTGGTAAATGCAAACTTTACTATTTTATAACAACTATAACTAACATTACTGTTACCAATATGGACCTTTTCCTACTGTGATTAATGATCACTGTAGCAATGTTCCAACTTTCTGATTTAACTGTCACTGCCACTAAATATGAACTTCAGCTTCCAAGGCCAGGTCGGCTAAATGACCACAGCCTGCAGGTGAATTTTCAATGGCCACCCAGCTGCCACTGTCACCGAGCCCCAAGTAACGTCATGTGAAAACTCATTAGGTGTTGTCAACTTGCAGGTCTCTGTAATTTAGCTTCTTATTGCCCACTTGCTCTGTTCCCATCTGTCCCTCCATCTGCCTTCGATTTAGACGGGTGCTGCGGCGATGTTTCCTGGCCTGGAGGCCGCTTCCGTGTTTGCTGCGCAGGGAAAGGCAGCGGGAGACGCGGCGGGAGAAGCTGGGACGGAAAGTGAGCGAAGTCCTGCCTGATTTCTGCTCGCTACCACCGCTAAGCCCCTGGGAGAGAGAGTCGGAACTGCCCACTCACACAGAGGACACACAAACTGTGCCGAGGACACTCATAGAAACACAAAGAAAGTGAATACAAGCGCACATTTCTCACATCCTTTTAATAAAAATAAATAGAAATTCATTTCATACAAACATGTGGACGCATACAATTACTAGGATTCAAAAATGTTTTCAATCTCTGTGACAACTTCAAATCAGCGAAAGTGAACTTCTCTAGCTGACAATAATGTGTATTGATTTATTAGCTTCTTTCATAATAATAGGAGTCAGTCTGAACAAGGTCAGAAGACTATGTAATAAATTCATATCTACCCAATCATTCATTATGTTTAATGCAATGACAGGTCACAGAATTTTAATTAGACTGATTATCTGGCTGGTGCAGGGATGTTTCATTTACCTGTGACATAAATATGCGCGGCACGTTTCAGAAGGCCAGGTGAGCTGTTCACCTTCGTGAATGCACTGCAGATGAATGCGTGTGAAGGATGGAGGAGGAGGTGAAGTGTGCAGAGAGACCATCCTTCTCAATGATGTGCAGCCCATGTGTTACTGGACTGATGCAGAAGCATCATTATGTCGCTGTGCTCAGAGAAAACATCCTAACGAGGATCTACAGATCACTCGCTCTCATGTCCCTCTAGTTTGTCGGCTCCGACCAAGGCACTGGAATGTAGAGGAAACATAAAGACAACGTTCAAATCAAAGGAAGACATCCAGTGTTACATTAATGGCAGTGAACACATCTTGTTGAAGTTTGTCCTCGTTACTGCTGCGTGATAAAGTCAGCGAAAGTCAGGTGGCATCTGAATAGCCGCAGAGAGTCGGTGATAAGTCCTCCCAACAAAAGACGGCCAGCGAACTTAAGTCAGTGTGAGAGGAGCCATGCTGCCATCCGGTGGACAGGAACAGGACAGCAGCCATTATCACCCACCACAACCCCCCCCACCTCAAACTGTTTTTTTAAATCAGGCTGCGTAACAATCTCTTACACCAGGTCTGTTCGGTCGAGAGAGGTAGGACTCAGTTTGTCCCCCATGGCCATGAACTCGGCCCAGTTGCCACGGAAACCCAGAGAGTAGACGCCCGTGTCGACCACGAGCCCCCAGCAGGCGCTGCGAGCGGTCCTGTCTCGCAGAGCGCCGCGTGCCTCGCGCTCGGTCACGTTGTGGCTGACGTTGATGACCTGCATCACGAGCAGGTGAAGCAGCCCGGCGGTGACGATGCTGCTGTACCAGGCGCAGGTGAAGCCAAGAGCAGCGCTGGAAACAGACAAGGAGAAGAGATGGTGTAACCTGCTGCCAGATAACAATGAATCACCACCCACACACACACACAAACACCAAACTTACAAGGTCATTACTCTTTATATAAATGACTGGGTGGGCTTGTAACCACAGAAAATTAATTTAGCCTAAACCTGCAAAACTATAAAGTAGTCAGTGTGAGCCTTTTAACAGTGGATGTGTTGTCTGAGGTTGAGAAACATCTTCTGAAGACTCACTTAAAGTGTGCGATGCCGACAGCACTGCCAGAGCACGTTATTTAATCTACCGCTCTTCTACCACTCTCTTGTTGCTCCCAGCACAAGTCTCCTCTCTAGCAGCTCGACAGGATTCACTCCAAGATGCTCTGTGAAACTGATTCAACCCTGTTCTGAAGGAGGCCTCGTGTCCAATAAGCAAGAACCTCAGACAAAGTTATTTTATCTGTATTTTGGGGTGAGTTCTGGGAAAAATTTCCGAATGCCCCACAGTGCCTCGGTTTAAATATACAGTTTCTATTGGCTATTAAAAGAAGGCCATTTTGATTGCTGCTTCGAGGTTATCTGCAGTTGCCTGTTTCCATGAGTTCCATGTGAACTGTGGATAAACCCTGATGCCGAGTTATTCCTTTTAGGCATAAAATGTTAATTATTGAGCGATTCAGGAGATGTTTAAATTTGTTTTGTGCAGAATTGTAATAAAAAATTAATGTTTTTCCATTACATTTCTCAACCAATATTCATTAAGACAAGTAAACCAAAAAATGGTGGTGGCAGTTCTTTATACAATGGAAGGAAAATTGAGGTCAATATCGATATTAACATGAAAAGGAATAGTTTGACATTTTGGGAAATAACCCTTTTTGCGTTCTTGCCACAAGTTAAATAAGTAATAATACCATTTGCATGTTTGTGCCGACTAGAAAGTGTGCGTGTCGGTGTTTTCAATACCTGTACTGGTCGTAGACGCCCGGGCAGTAGAGCAGGGAGGTAAGCAGGGGTTGGGTCGGACACACGCTCTGCAGCACCAGGCTGATCCCGTACACAGACGTCGACAGGAAGAGGACGAGTAAGAGCAGGAAGCTGCGGTGATTGGCCTGCCCCACACAGCTGTTTATCCTACCCCGGCAACGACGGACAGGGAGCAAACACACAAGTACAGACACACACACACACACAGACAGAACATTGTACTAAGACTCGAGGGATATATACGACACATAAGACAAGCAGGAACACACATATACTGTAGGAAAGGACTGGAGGGAAGCAAGGAGATGTTCACTTGGAGCTGGAGTTACGATGCATGTGATGTTTGACTCGACATGCAAATATGGTCAATGAAGACAAAGCAGAAACTCTGTATTAAACTCACAGAAACCACTGAATGCATTTCCATTTTCCTTCCATTTGGCCTATTTATTTATGGGACTGATATCTATGAGTGTGTGTGTAGTTTGCTGCAGCTTGATGAGTTTGCTTTACTCAATGCCATTCACGTTTAGAAAATGTAACTAATGTTTGCACTATAGATTATGTGTGAAGAAGAAAAGCAGACAAACCACAGCAGTGTTTCAGATGCAAGACAAACAGCTGCACAAACACAACAGTGGAAGAAACAGGGAAGACGGGCCGAGTGAAAGGCTTTTTAAATGGAACCCACCAGACGCAGTGGTGGTCGAGACGCAGCACGCACACACCACAGATCCGACAGTGTCCCGCCCTCGGGGGCTGCACCGCCCTGCACACTGGACACCAGTTCCTTTGGCTGCTCTCCTTCGGCTCCATCCCTGATTGCTCCCGTGACCCTGTCCAGTTGGGTACTGTCATCGTCACATCCTGCTTCCCTCCGTTGGCGGCGTGGTCCCTGTCTGCCAGAGGGCTGTAATATGTCACTGTGCTGTGGATATCATCTGGCTTTGGCAGCACGGCGCCAGGTTCTCTCTTAGTGTGGACGAGAGCTACCAGAGTGAGGATTACCCCCACAGTCACCACCGAAAGCTGGACCAGGCTGATATCCCCACGGGGAAACACCTCTGTGACGAACATGTAGTAAGTGTAAGCCAGGGAGAAGAGAGCGAGGCTGAGGAAGAAGAGTGTCCGTCCCTTCTTGCGGTGGGTGACGTAGTAGTACCACAACACCAGAACGGGCAGAGCCGTCAGAACCACAATGCCGAGCAGGAAGTGAAGAGCAGCAAGGTGCAGCAGGACAGGAAGGAGAATAAGAGGAGGGATGACAGACAGCTCCACTTTGCGGGCTCCGCCCCACAGCCAGGGCACGCGAATCCGGTCATTGACGACTGCTGAGACCTGTGACAGGGATTCAGGATTCTGGGATTCCCTCTTCAGAAACCTGACGGGGAAAACAGGATTATACTTTTACAACATGAGCTAAAATTTCCCATTCACTTAGCTCTCTTAACTCTGCCTGTACTGTTGAGTCAATCTGACTAAAAACCCAATTTGGTCTTTGCAAACTGAAGTGTGTTTATTTATTTACAGCAGGGATCCGATAACAAGTGGTCACTCGAGACACACTCTGATGCCCGGTGTGAACTGATGAACTCTGAGTCATCCACATGTGATGGGATCATTTTGAGGTGGATGTCAATACCAGGTCCGAACGGGTGTTTTACATTCATTTGGCCAATTAATCAATTAATTCCCAAAACAGTGTCAACAAGATAAAGTCATTTCACTCCTTGGTTTGTAAACTTTTGTGTTGGAAGGTTTTTTGAAACCAGACTTTAATATAAACAAACTTCTTTATGTAATCAGTGTGGTCGCTCTTGGCTGGTCACTCAAGCTAATACAGCTTTCAGGCCCTTCTGCTTTAGATCCACTTTCCAGACCCGGAGTCTACGTCCATTTTTGGTCACAGCCTGTGGTTGCACCCCTAGAGTTAGATGTCTCTGACCTGTCACAAACGTCATCCAGGTCCTCGCAGTCACAGCAGCAGGCTGCGACATGGCTGCGCTCCCCGTGTCTGTTTACATACTCGCAGCAGCACAAGGACTCATCCTCCTCCCGCACCTTGTTGGCTCGTTTCTTCATGACAAACAGCCTGGCAGCCTGTGACAAGTTAAAAAAAAAAACATCAACAATCCTTAACTGAACTTGCGTAGGCGTTATGAGAAAGACAGTTTAAGGCAGATGAGAGACAGAGGTGAGATAATTGACATTTGCACGGTGCTTTAGATGGTGGATCCAAACTGATTTCCACCATCATTGCCAACACTGCAAAGCAGACCCCGCTCATTTGATCCTATCCAATCCACCTCCTGTCCTCACATCTGTCACACTGTAAGAAAGTGAACAGCCTCAATGCTGCAGCTTTAAAGCCCCACGGTTCAGAGAGCAGCTGAGTCAGCGGCAGCGTTTGTAGCAGGTCTTCAGTCTCCTCTTGATCACAGAGAGCAACACCGGATGAGGGGGATTAATCCTTCAGCTCAATTAAACCTCTCTGGGGGCATGTGGCTCTGTTGAGGAGGCCTGTGTGAGACTGATTCACAAAAAATCTGAGCGTGTGTTATTACTATTGTCCAGCCACTGATCAAACTAACAGTAAAAAAGGGACATAAAGGTCAGCAGCACCAGAGAAGACAGATGACACAACATGTTCTGATTAATGGGAGTGTGGTAGAGCCGAACAGCACACCTGCTCCCTGACCACAACAAAAAAACAAGACATATACTGCTGCAAGGATTCATGACAGTGGTGCTAAGCAGTTTTATGTCCTGATGTAACACTTTATTTCCTGTGGTATACACTTCTTTTGACTTGCAATTGCTGCAGGACATTGAATAGCACTGCAGAAAGAAATAAAAACAGCCCTGTATCCCTGTGAAGACATAGATGAAGACACAGATGTCTGTAGTTCTGAGTGAGGCCTCATGATAATCAGCTGTAATTAAGAACAGGGATGTATTCTGTAGAGATCAAGTTAACAGACCAGAAGACAGAAAATCAATATGCAACTATTTTGATAAACGCTACTTTTAATAAATAATTGTGGTGTTTATGTGCAGACCTCTGTAACTAAGCTTCTTTTTTGTTTATCCTGAATATTTCAGGGCCAAAATCCAGGCTTCGGTGCATATATCTGAAAGTAGTTTTACGAAATGTGATTGTGGCTTGATATTTTACAGTTTAACCACATATCAAGATAAATAACTATAAATAAAAAGAAAACACAAATACAACCAAATGTATAGAACCTGTATCAGGAAAATAAACAGTGTTATCGCATTAGAATAAAAAACTGGAATCTTTTCTTCATTGTTTATTTTCTAAATTAAAAGTTTTTATATTTAAAAACATAAACACTGATATGCCGGTGAAAGGCTTGTATAGGACAGTATGTATCGGCTAAACGATTAATCGGTCTCTACAGTGAACATTGAAGTCGATGTAACTTGATAGTAGGTTCGTTGAGTGTTTCCTGGGCAGCACTGACACATCATACTTCATGTTCTTCATGCTTCTCGTGTATTAGCACTTTCACAAAGTTCACAGTTCAGTCTGGAGGCTGCTCATCACAGATTTCAGTTCAAACATGTCCGGAAGCGACACATGGCAACAACTACATCTCAAACACAACGTGAGTTACACAACAGAAGATAAACAGAGGAGTTAACAGACCTGAGCACTGAGCTGCTACATGCCGACAGGTTCCGGTAAATATCGACTGGACGGTATCTTCCGCCGGGCTCCTGAGCGGAAGTGTCCGTCCCGGTGACGGCTCTGGTTTCCGGTGTACCGCTCTGTGTTGTTGTCGTGTGGACGATACCGGAACAACAGCAGCAGCTGCAGCGGGAGACCCGACGTTTAATATGGAGTCTGTGGTTCAAGCTTCCGGGTGGAGTGCTTACCGCTGGTGACGTCACAGGAGGTGGACTCTCTCTCACTCTCTCTCTCCCCACACACACACACAGTAACAGAGTAGCACACAGACAGAAACACTGACACACAAAAACACACATTTCCACACATATTCAAACACACACAGTCCCTCACACTGTGGTGGACAGCACCCACTGAGAGTTTGAGGTACTGGAAATACTTTCTTTCTTCTTTCCATCTATCAATTCATACTTTAAAATAAAATTCAGAAGAGCAATATTATTTTTCAAATTGAAATTATTTAGCAAATTAATTAAACGAGGTATCTATGTCTATTCATGTGGAATAATCTTTAATCTGGAGTGAGACTAATCCAAGATTGCTAAATATTTTCTACACCAAACAATTTGTCAAATAAGTAACTAGCAGAGTAATCGATAATATTTCAACCCTGATAGTGTTGGTTAGAAAACAATAGTGGCAGCACAAGTGAGTTAAGAGATCATATTTATTACATTGCAATATATCTAAAACTGTACAACACAGAAACAAGTGGTGGCTCGAAGACGTGGTTTCAAATGAGAAACGCTGAGCAAGGTTATCCAGAGAGAGTTGGGCGACACTGTAAACATCAAAGAACGGCTCAAGAGAATTTTAGTGGTGTGTCGCCAACAAGTGATTATAAAGAAACACAATAACCAGTGTTTATATCGATGTGAAAATCACAGAACAGAAGTTGTGTGTATGATGTTGACATAGTGAATGTACAGTGCTGTTATAACCTGAGATAGTCCCACTGACCCTACACATACAAGGAGAAAAATACAGACAAGTGTGATTATTCATGTACAGAAGACAGAGATAAATCGAACACGTCATCGTTGTTTGGACTTTTGGTCCAGAGCAGAGCTATAAATTAATAAAATATGTATTAAATATGTGGCCCTTACAGCCACATGTTCTGTACGCCAGATTTGGCTCCATACAAAGTAAAGTTTTCCGCTTGCAATCTAAAGTCAATTTAAAGTTGCAGCATTCCCTGCAGTTTATATAGAGCAACAATCTCATGATTACAAAAGAGAAGACAAAGTTTAGAATTAGAGCTGCAGATACCACAATTTTTATTAGAAAATATAATAATCTAAAAAGATATCTAAAATATAGCCTATAGTCTACGAGGCACTTGTGCAAATGTTAAAATGTGCAAAATTAGAATTTGTGAATCAATGTTATTCAACAGCTCTGTTTCTAAGAGTGGACAACAGTTCATCGGATGTGGTGTGAGGTCCGTCAGAATACAGTCAGGCACTTGAGGGAAGTTTTCTGAGATCCACTGCCACCGTGTAGGAGACGAGTCGCAGCAGAGGCAGCGATGGGAGCTGACGATAATCCCCCCCGCTCCACCTGTGGCGGACGCTGATGTCACCGTGTCCTCGCATCAGTCAGTTAGCGTTTTAAAAACATCCTGACACCTGAGGCCCCACGACAGGCTTTGGGTTAGCGTAACCCCTGGCAACACATGGCATGTCAGGGGGTCTGGGGACGTCTTCATGGCAACATCAGCGGCAGTTGGGTCCTGCTGTCCTGTCTTTCCTCTACAGGGTAAACGGGGGGGTTGGCGTTCGATGGTCAACGGATGAGGAGCGTCACTGCGGCGCTGCCGTCTGATTGGCCATGGCGAAGTTTTGTTGTAGCACAACGAGAGAGCTGCGGAGCTGCGAGGAAAAGAAGAACAGACTCAGCAGCTATAACAAAGATATGATGGACTCCTGCTGGCTTTAAAATAAAACATGAAAAAGTTGCACGTCTGTTTTATCTGAAGGAGAATCAGTGCAACGCGTGTTCTTCATTTAGCCAATTCCCTTCATATCATTACCTTCGACATGTTTTCTTTTGTTTGTCTGTCTGACAGCAGGATTACGCAAAACTAAGGTTTTCCTTAAAACATTATCCCCCCAAAAAAATCCTATTGTTCATCAAGGTTAGATACAACACCTATTTTCTATGTAAAGACAGAGCAGTAATGGCCTCCTGTGCTGAAAATAAGTCACACTCGCCCTGTGTGTGTGTGTGTGTGTGTGGTGATCCGAGCTTCTCTTCTTTGTTTTGGTGGCCAGTTTCATGTTAGTGCATGTGAGCCCCTCCCTGTTAAACCATTGGCCCTCCTCATGTTCGTAAGGCAAAGCTCCAGCTCCTATCAACAGAGATGTAAACATGACACCCAGTTGGCCACGATCGTTTATGAGCCTTTCTTCCAACACGGTGACGTCTCTCAGAGCAAAACAAACACTGTGAGCACACCTCCACAGTGCTGTTACATCAGAAACACAAAGGCTGATGAAACTTGCATGCGACATCTAGGAGGCGATGAATATTGTACATAAAACCTTTCATTAAAAACAAATCCTCTGTTTTTGTTTTTTGAGTACAATTAAAATCCTTTAAAAATGGCTTTAAATATAGCTACCTTATCAAACAATTTCAAGCTTCAGGTTTCAATTTATGTTCAGCATTTCTTACTGTAATACTCAATGTATTTAAATGTAGTAATCATCAGTCTATATTGTAGTTTGTATTGCTATAGTTGCACAGTTTGCCATCCGTGTACTGAATTTGGATTCCCTAACTATGTATTGTTGTACTCTGACAAAGTAGCTGTTCAACAGTGTTTGCTGTATTATTAAAAAAACCTTCACTAGATCCAGATTTCTATTTGGATCTGCATCAAATTACAAAGACTCTAATAGAAATATCAGTCCCCTAAACATGACAGATTTTTTTTTAATCAAAGTCCGTGAATTATTCTCTGAGCAATCATGGAAATGTTGAAAAACATCTACCAATGTTAAAGAAAGTGGAAAAAATACATGCCAACTATCAAACAGGCGCAGAGAAAAACATGTGATATAACTGTATTTCAAGCACACAAGTTAAGAAGATGACATGTGCCAAAATGTCAATGGTGGAGTGCACCATTTTGCAGAAAAACGCTTCACTCATGGCCTAATTGTAGCTGTAGCTCTGACTCACCTGCTCTAAAAGGTTGATGGAGTCCTGCAGTACATTCTTCAGAAGGTACAGCTCGTCTCTGGTTCTGTGCACAGGGCCCTGGACCAGGCTGTCAAACGAGGTAAAAAAGAGAGCTCGGTTATTATGATGTGCACAATGAGTGATTTACTTTTGCTGCAGAAAAGACGGCAGAAGGCACAAAAACCGAAAGAAAGTGAAGGAAATGCGAGTAGAAGTCTAGAGTAGAGGAGCGCTGATGGGTGACGGTCACGGTCACACACACACACACACACACACACACACACACACACACACACACACACACACACACACACACACACACACACACACACACACACACACACACACACACACACACACACACACACACACACACACACACACACACACACACACACACACACGATTGTTGTGAGTCATTTGTACAAGAGCTCACTTGTATGTGGGTCGCTTAAACGCCGCAGATAACGACAACAACAAAAAAGATGGAGGAACTAACTGCTGCCTCCTCTCCACCCACACACCAGGACAACTACTTCCTAAGTGAACTACTTCCTGAGTGACAGTTACTGGTGATGATCCAAAGTTATCTGACCTGGCCTCGCTCCTCTCCCTCAGGCGATGCTTTGTGCTCAGGTACATGCGGTGGGCTACATCCTCCATGGCCCACAGCTTGAAAAACAGGCCCAGATTCAGCAGCGTCAGAATCAACAAACTGGGAGAGGCGGAAAGAATTGGGATTAAAGTAAATACTGGTGTGCACAGCAGTACGGAAGCACCAATACCAGAAATGACCATACACAACATTTAGATATAATGACTTATCCACTCAACAACAGTTCTCAGCTAGTACGGGCGCAATTTAGAATTGTCACACCCACGTTGTTTCACACGTTTCCAGGTTGTTTACTCACATCAGACTCATCCCAGCTACTATCGTTGTCATGTTCCATCCGCCCGACCCTTTCATTTCCATGGGGCCTGGAACACAATCGGACAGATCAATAAATGATAGATTTTCTTTCCTAAATGCTGCCGTTTGAAAACAAAAGACCCGGCTGCAGACAACATGAGAAATTTTGGTTTGCAACATTTTGCTGGTTTCCTGCCTGTTCAAGATTTTGCAACAGCTTGAGATATAAACATTGCATTTGTCTGGGTGTGTCACAGAGTGGGACCAGATAAAGACAGCGACGTGCAACGGTGAGATCGGTGATTTTCAGCAGTTGCACCTTTGTTTTCGAGTCTTTGTCAACACTTTGAGAGTTTGTTGTTGAGGTAGAAGCAACTGGGATAATTTTCTACATTTGTCTCTATTGTTTACAGCTGTCACATGGAGGAAAGTTGTCCCGAGGTTTAAAATTTACATATGTTAAACTGATATTTGCAGAGACTTTTTTTTTTTGTTAGCATAAACACTGTAAACAAGGGAAAACAGCTGGCCTGGCTCTAGCGAGTGCATCTCAAGTTCACTGACACGTTACACTTTGGGTTTTGTTTTTACGATTAGAAGGAAACAGTGCATCCAGTATTTGGGCTGATCTCATTGTGTTCATGTGGTGCCGGAATAACCGGAAACATTTGTTAACGACTGGGAAAATTGCACATGAACACACCAAGGTCAGAACAATTACTTCATAACTTGGGAAATAGGACCTCTTGGCTGCAGCTTCATTTATAACAGTGAGACGTACGAGTGGGATCAATCCTTTCATCCACATCTTGCCAAAATGGCTCCTTCAAATTGACTGTTAAAATAAGTCATGTACCCATGTTGCCATCTCTGTGCTGCTCTGGATCTTGTCCATACTGCTTGTTGGGCTTCATGTGCTCTGGCAGCGTCCGGCTGTACGTCCTCCTCCTCCTCCGCAGCCCACCAATCTTCCCTGGGTCGCCGCCTCCCTGATTCAGCTCGGCTTCCTCCTCCAGCAGCTCCGTTTCTGTTTTGTGTCATAACACGGCCACAAATATGGAAAAACACAATTATGGGACAGATTCGGGTGCGTTAACTATGTAAAAACACCACATGGTTGCAAAGCCAGAAAGAAATGCACACACTTAGACACCGTTTTCTCAATGGGTGACTAAACACATAAAAAAAAACCTTAAAATCGTACATTATTCATGAAGGTTTCCTGTTAAGGCTTCACTGATAAGAGCAGCTCCAGTGTGTTTCGGGAAGTAATGCTTGTTATCTTCCCTTTTATGGCGTCATATGACTGTCATGCTCTTTCTGCGTACTTGAAAACACAGTTGTAATATGTTGCACAGCAGCAGAGCCGGCGAATGAAAGAAGACAAGGAAGTGCTCTCCACAGCGAGCGAGCTGCGCTTTCTACTCACCGAGCTGTCTGAAATAATCTTCTATGCCGCTCCAGGAGTTTTTAGTGATGAAGGACTTGACCAGGCCCCATGGCTGCTTCTTATACTTCACATCGGTGTAAATGCTGGAAACACAATATGGAGTTTTAAAAGCCGGGCATATAGAAAATATGAAAATCAGCAGATCAATTACAGAAACCTCACCTTAGACGGCACTTCCGCTTCGAGCTACTCTTGATGCAGTATCTGTTGTGAGTGTAGAAGTAATCGTGATAAGGAATGTCGTGAGCGTACACCTCACAGTCCACGAGGTAATGCTGACCATCACTGGATTCTTTGTACAGCGTCTGGAAGGTAAATGGAGGACGACAGTGAGAGATCATTCACACAGGAACGCGTTTTTTCATCCGTTCAAGGGCGTAAACCCACCTGGTTCTCTGTGGCCGTGGAGAACTTGCCAATCAGGGGGTTGCTGATGGCAACTGTGTAGTTCAGGCTCCTCTTCATGTTTCCCGAGGCGTCTTTTTGCCAGGCGGAGAAGGTGGGACCTGAAAGCACAAAAGGCCGAACGTGGCAGCTTCGATTAGGTGGAACTGGAGAGGGAGTTAGATTTCTGGACAGGAAGAAAAGGAATGAGTCTTACTGGTTATCTTCCTGACGCTCATAAACCTGCGGATGAAGTTGGAGTCAGTGAAGATCAGCTCGAACATTTTGACGGCGCTGATGTGGAAGACCTTGTTTAAATTGACTCGACCCTGCACCTGGGTCAGACCCACTCGCTCCTCCACTGTCAAAAGCAAGAGAAAAGTATTGAAATATCACAAAATACATGCACTCAAATATCCTCCAGCGCCTGGGGTTGTGGTTTTTTCTAACCTTCTTCAATGCTGTCTGAACAGCTCGGCTCAGAAACGCCATTCTCATTGGCGTTGAGGTCAAGGGACAGCGAGGAGCGCTTGGAGGCCCGTTCTGGCGCCAGGCGGTCCAGCGACGGGGCAGGACTGCGGCGCTGGGACAGGGTGCTCCGAGAGTCATCCTACAGGAGAGAGATATTTAAAGAGCTGTTGAAACATTTGGATATGCACAAGGCACACAAGAGAGGAATACGCTACTTTAAAATACCATGTTTGCTGAATTCTGCGAGCCAAAAGGGGAAGGCATATCCTCCCCCTGAGGGGTGGAGGTGTCTAAGGGCCCATGCTCCAGCACAGGCAGGCGCAGGGAAGGGGGCCGCTCCAACCTGCCAGTACCATCATCCCCACCGGGCCTCGCTGTCAGGCTGCAGGCAAACAGGAGGAGTCAATATATACATTGCCAACACATTATAATTGTGTGTAATCATGGGGAGGCTCAATGTGCTCACCTGCTCTGCATGTTCAATTCCGACGCTATCTGCATGCACTCCATCTCCTCATGGCTCAGGCCCAGGTCATGCCCATAATGCTGTTTCACCATCTGCCAAAACTCCGAGCTGGTCAGCGGCTGAAATGGAAAAAGGAGGAGAGGTCATGGGGGCATGGAGGCGTCCAGCGTGAGCAGCTGGGTTGGAAATGAGCTCCTGCAGAAACTTAAAACCGTAACGCGAAGACAAAAAACACAGGGTTGTGTGTAACCAGGAAACATCCACACAGTAAAATGTAATCTTATCTCTGTGCGTGACAACCAACCTCCAAACATTATTGTCCCTCTGAGACGCTTGGATACTCATCTGACATTTTTTTGTGTTTGGACAGGACAACAGAAGCTCAATCTCACCATAAAGAAATGAATAAGTTACCTGAAATATATTTAGGATCGAATAAAAACACGTGGAGGCACATGTGTTCAGAGGAAATGTTCAGTTTTGACACAAAAACAAAGTCTCCTGCTCCAATTACAGGAAATGTAAACAGACTCTATAATCCCAGTATTATTAAGACTTTTTAAACCATATGGAAGCGCAAACAGTTTCTACAACAATTACCAAGATTGGGATCCATTCCCACGGGCTTTACTTACTTGTCGGTGGACATGTCCCCGCGGCTGTGAGCTCGAAGCGGCCGTCACGCACTGATCTCTAACCTGAACCCACTCACATCCAGGAAGTCCTACTCCTCCTCCTACTACTCCTCCTCCTCTCCTGGTTCGAGCCGCCCCGATTTTTTTTTAAACAGCGAGATAAAAGTCAACAAGAGCCCGTTCGACCTGTCGAAAGTCCGGTTCACGGCCAGGTGAGCAGCCCGGTTACGTTTTAGTCCGACCCCGCTGTTAGTTTCACTTCAAAAAGACGCAGCGTCAAGTGCGCACCGTGCATCTTTTGGGTTGGAGGCGCGCCCCCCCCTCCTCCTCCATGCAAACCGATGCCACACCTGCAGGTCATTGAACTTTATGCGCTGCGGTTGTTACAGGCCCGAAGGGGTTTGTGCTCCGGATCCCAGCAGACACACTTCCCTGCGGGGAGGCTGCTGCGACACAGCCCTTCCTCCACAAGAGCTGAGACAGACTAAAGGAGGAGTAATGGCTGCCTGTAGTTTATTATCCAAATACAAGCGAAGAGACACCACCCATGCAGATTTGGATCTGCACCAAATTGCACATAACTAATAAATACCAGTCCCCTAAATATGACTGAATTTTTCCATCAAACATGAATTATTCTTTGAGAAAATCAAGGAAAATGTCAGAATGTTAAAGAAAGTAAAAAAAAATCCTGGATCCGGATCCAGATCTGCACCAAAGTTGAATTGGTTCTTCCCTGATCACATCTTTCCACTAAGTTCCGTGTTTATCAGTCCAGTAGTTTTTCAACCCTGACAACTCAACTTCACTGGCTGCAGTAAATAGATCCTGCCTGCTCCATGTTCTGTTGGTGGGAGCTCTCTCTTGTGGCTCCATCCCCTGATCTCTACTGCGCAGACTCTGGCTCCAAATGCACAAGATGACAGAGTTTGTATATTTTGGCTTTGTTTCTGGATCGTGGAGAAGCTTCACCCATCTTTATTTACAGTCTATTGCTTAAATCTGTTTCCAAATTTTCCAAGTGATTCGAGCATTTATGCTTTAACCGACAGTTGCGCAGCTTTTTACTTTCAAACTGACTGTTTGAATTAATCCCAATAGCACTTCAACTGCTCACGCATGTTACAAAACGACAGCTGCTTTCACTTCTTTACTCTTCAGCTGATATTTCAACAGTTTTCATCTCTATCTCTTCACGTTGGCCTCATTTCAGGTGTTTAAGTCCTCAGCTACGTCCTCTGCTTCACAGTCAAGCTGACATTTCAGCCTCCTGAAGGGAACTGTCAAACTACCTCTCACATGCAAATAACATTTCATGACCTTTTGACATATTTACGGTGTTTGCTCCTGCAGTTTTCCGCCTGAGCGTGCACGCTTACAGTTTCAAAGTGATCTCACCTGATTTATTGTTTCTTATCTATGTACGTTTACAGCACAAAGACCTTGGTGAGAGATGGCTGAGCTGATCTCTGTTGTACATGAAGGTTAGTTATTCCAAACACAAAGTACCGCCGTATATTGAACAGTAAATACAAGCTTGTGTCTGTCGAACCCATGAGCAAACCCTGCTGCTGCTGCTGTGTGCAGATCTCTACCCAACAGCAGAGCAGCGCTGATAACCTCTCATACAGACACACAGCGATGTGTACTCTGGACATGTCAGATAAGTGCAGCAGGCAACTGGGGTAAAGTCACAGACGTGCCGGCTGCTTTACCTTGTTCAGCAGTGTGTTCTGCCACATGCGGAAAACCGTCTGGTAGCTTTTCTCTCTCGCAGAGAAGGAGGTGAGGAAGAACTGAGGGGGAAGATGTGAAGAGAAAATGGTCATAAATCATGTGCTTGTCACGCAACGCCTGCTTTTGACTCTTTTCCAACACTGTATTATACCTTCTCTGTGCCCATGCAGACCTGGATCGCGTTGGGAATCAGCCGCGCCGTTTTCTCTCGGCTCATCGTTGTGATGTCTTTCAGGGTCAGTGTGATCTATAAGAGGTCAAAGGTCACAACGCGGGGTAATCAAAGAGGAGGGGGAAAAAAAGGGAAACTGCAGATAGCATCCCACTGTCAGACAGAGCTTTCTACACTGGATTTATTTAGTGATCACGTCTGGTAACGACTCGTATGAGGAGGTGTGAGGAGCTCACAGCAGTGAGTTGATCTGACGCTGTATCGTGTGGCTGACTGAGGCGGTCTCAAGTGGAGCAATTAGTGAATCCTTCCTGTTATTCTTCCTTTAGTATCCGGGCTTTGTGAGTCCTGCAATCTGTTGCACCTGATTGCAAAATCTTGCATCTTAGATGTCTGAAATGCATGCGCTTTAGATTCTCTCAAGTTTAATCAGTTCATCATCAGCTCTAATTCTAGGCCTGTTGTTATTATTATGCAGCATCCAGTCAAAAGGGGCTGAAAAACATTGACTCTAACTGTTTTAATCTACTGCTTTAAGGTGGATCTTTCATTTAAATACGGCTCCAATATCCTGAACGATTCTCCTGAACTTAAAGGAAGTAAAAAGTGGGTAAATGTAAGAAAATGTAGTTAACTACGGTGGCCCTGAAGTACAAATCACAATGGAAAATAACAAATAAGAAAAACACAACCGCAAATATAAAAACACAATGACAAATGAAAACCATGATAGAATATAAGAAAAACACAACAGGTAGAAGATAATATTGTTGTGTTTTGTGATTTGCAGTCCAGCACCACTGAAACAAACTACCATCACTGAAATGTATATATCACAGTAAAGAGGATGAATGAATAGAATCATTTGAAGTTATACATTTCTGTGTTTGTTTGCTTCATCCACATGTGACATGGACGTGTGACACTCGACCACACAGCTCCTCCCTCTGTCTCCCGCCCTGTCTTATTATTACCTTGGTGCCCCGAAACACATTGCTGTAGAAACAGAGCCAATTCTCCGACAGGTAGAGGCGTCCCTGAAGGAGGATTTCCCTCTGGAGCGCACATGGGTAGTCTGAGGAGAAAGATATCTGGAGCTGGTGAATCATTAATACAGATGAGTTTGCCTGAGGTGATGTATGACACACTATTTTTTTTCAAAACAGCTCAGTGTAGTAAGATATTGTGCTGTACTCTTGTTGAGTGTGTGTGTGTGTACAGATGAAATGTGTATTATTTATTTAGAACACTGGATTAATTGGAAGAGAGTTGTTTTGTTTTTTTAATAGGGCTTTAGCTTATTAAGGAACAAGACTATGTCCCATCAGATATTTAGCTTTTTCATGACACGAAAAACTCACATGTAACATTTGCTATTAATACTGAGCATTACTACCAAAGTGCAGTGGCCCTGAAGTGCAAAACACAATCAATAAATCACAAAACTGCATTTCGGTCTCATTCCTGTTAAAAAATTACAAAATGCATCAAACGGTATAAAAACAGGACTTAAATAAGTTGTATACATTTTTTCCTACATATTTTAAAAACGGATCTTTATAGAAATGGATCCTAGATGTCCCATTTCACATTAGTCTAAAAAGGGATTTAAGAGCCTGTTCCACCCAAACTAGTGCAGCATTTAGAATAGTATATGGACACTTTCATGGCATTTCAAAGTAGCTGCATGTTAAACAATGACATTAGTATCTGGATTAAGAGCTAACACCATCAGAAGAGACATCCTACAGAACTCACCCACTATGAGTCTCTCGGACTCCGGCAGCTCTTTGAACAGCTTCTTAAACTCGTCATATTTCTGCTTGTAGGTTGGCAGAGGAGTCGTAGGCGCGGCGAGACACTGTCCCTGAGGGTCAGAGCTCTGATGGACGAGAAGGGGAACACATTACTGACACCGAGACAAAGACGTTAGAAGTTGAAAGGATTTGTTCTGTCTATGTGCAGAGGAGAAGATTGACTGATAAGCTGATTGACTGATTGACACAACATCTGACCGGAGATCAGAGGGAGGCAGGCAGACAGAGTGAGACTGAGGAAATTAGTTTGTTCGGATGATAAACAGCATCTTTAGTCTTCTGTGCTTTGCATGAGAGGCACAGCAGCAATCCCACTTGTATGAGGTGATGGCGTAATAAGGCTGAGCCACAAGAGGGCAGTGAAACTTTTTTCCCATGTCATTGTTTATCATTACTTCCACTGGAGCCGAGTGAATGAAGTGAATAATATCAAAGATCAAATGGTTTAAATGTCAC
Organism: Hippoglossus stenolepis; assembly: GCF_022539355.2. Taxonomy (NCBI): domain Eukaryota; kingdom Metazoa; phylum Chordata; class Actinopteri; order Pleuronectiformes; family Pleuronectidae; genus Hippoglossus; species Hippoglossus stenolepis. The sequence continues at coordinate 12,570,421 of NC_061501.1, read as the reverse complement.
ATACAAGCAACATTCATGATTCCACTTAGCAGCAGCAGCTTTTAATGTAAACAGGCACAGAGGAAAGTTTTTTACCTCATCAGAACTCCATCTGACATTCTCCATTGATGTGGTCTCATCTGGAATGTCATCACTGCCCAGTCCTGACCGGCTGGATACCTGCTCCATCTGCTCTGCTGCACTGCTCACATCCAAATAGAGACAAAGATCCGCTACACGATTGTCAAGTTTCGACCATTATTTAAAGGGTTTAGGTTGAAACACCTTGTCCTCGAACAGGGACATGCAGCAGCAGCATCTACCGCAGGGCTTGTAATTATCACTGCAGCAGAACTGGTTTGACTGGGAGGACTGCTCAGGGACTTTACTCATACCAATGAACGCAAGCTTTGCGCACTAATGACTCTCATTGAGCACAGCCGTGGGGCGTAATGACGTGGAAACACCGCGCAAAAGGAACAGATTTGTGTTACAGTGGGAAAACAGAAGAATCCAGTAATAACTCAGCATAAACGTAAAATGACCCTGAGCCAACACCTCCCATTTTGTTCTCGCAGCGATATAAACTGACTCGATACTTGATTAAATGACTGAGACATGTAAAGACGTCCAGCGTGTGTATAAACCGCTCTTACGCACGGTGCCATGGGCGCACAGGTGTGCCATGGCTTCAGCAAGTCTCAACACGCGCATGATCCGAGACAAATCTGCTCTTGACAGTGACTTACCTGGCACGGAACGGACCCAGGACTTCCTCTGTGTGTGAGCGAGATAAAGTTGCCACAGGAAGACACTGCTCGTCCCTCACAGCTCTGAGTGAAGTGAGCTGCAGGTGCATGCCACCAAACCGTGGGAACATACTTTAAAGGGAGTTGTCACCTCGTTGGTGACGCTCATTGGTCTCGATACAACTGGCTAATGGCTCCAAAACTGACCTCTCCCTTAGGATCATGTTGATTCTAATTATAGATAGGTACTTTTTTATTCCAAGTAAGGTGAAGGAATGCAGCCTTGTGATGCTTTTCCTTTCATTTCACTTTATTAACAAATAAAACATTTAAAAGCCACATCAGGACATCTGTACTTTTGATTGCAAACATTTAAATTATCTCAGACCTTTAAAAAAGGACAGTTATTAAAAGATTGTTATTTTTTTTCAAGGAGCATCTTAGAGGCAGCAGGGGAGTGTTATGCAGAAAGACCAGTTCCACAGCATTTTGAGAAACCATGAAGTCAAACAATGAACAAGCACAAACACACACATTATTCTTTTTGCCCCATGTTTTAATTCTTTGGGAGTAACACGATGAAAGCACTGAACAGCAGAGCGTCAGAGTTCGACACATTCACACAGTAAAGTACACAACACAGAACAGCATGAAACACAACCATAAAAACCAAACCCCCCCCCAAAAAAAGAGAGAACAGCAAAGCCTTCACGTCAAAATGCTGGCAATAAATAGACTGATCTTATTAAATTTATATTCAATACTCTTCTGTACAGATGGTCCATGAATTACATTACATCAACTGAACGCGCCTCTTCAGAAAGAGCAACACAGCTACACAGGCAGCAATCATGTAAACAACAGAGGAAGGAGGAAAGAAGGCGAAGAGGTCCCTCATTCAAACACATTAAATCCACACACACACACATACACATGACCTTGACCAGGCAGAGGATCCAGGGTGAGCCTATACAAGGCTACAAAGAATAATGAATACAGTACAACTTTCTCGTTTCCTTCCACATACAATTGTGCACATAATCACCCTCAGGGGAGCACGGGGGAGCACACACAGGTTCTGGGAGTTCGAGGAGGCGGAATGTGATTCTGCAGTGGAGGGGTCAGAGATGAAAATCGGAGAGGTCTCCAAAGGCGGGAGTCTATTCCTCCAATGTACGGAAGCTGTTCTGCATGTCCTCCAACAGCTGAGCGTACTCGGCCTTGATCTTCACCTCGCCGTCCTTCACTGGGTCCTGCACAGATGTAGGAACACATTCTTAGAGCGTGAGAAGAAAACAAGACGCCTGAGCAGGATCATCTGTGGTGTTTTAACAATGACCTGCGTTATCACCGTGTTCTCACAAACATAAGCTCCTCGCATGGGAAGGGAGTTAAACAAAGGAAATACACTTTCCCTTCCTTCTGGGATGATGCACAGAATGACTTGACATTGTCAGAGCTTATTACTTTGGTTTTCTTAAAGTTATTGTGTTTGGAAACCAGGAAATATCTGGGCCAGTTTCTGTATTTGAATCAATGTTCCTTTGCATAAAAAATTGCATTTAAACAAATGAAAAGCAAAAGCTGAGAGGGGGTATTGTAGTCAAAGCATTGTAGAGAACATTCTGACATAAAATTAACTTTCCACTTTTTCACTACGATTGTTAGAACTCAAGCATTTCTCAGAAAAAGCTCAAAATGTCCCCTTCAAGATTTACAGTATTAGTGACACCTTCTCTAATGTAAAGACAGATGTCTTGTTACATTCCAATTCAACAAGTTGTTCTTGTATTGAAAGTGTATTTAAAAAATCTAAGTCAATATAACTATTATTCTTGCGTTATGTTCCCTTTATATAAAATTGTTACGTTTACCTAAAATGTAATAGTATTATAATTTTTTTTTATTAAAGGCTAATGAAGACCTTTGCTTTTCTCAGCCTTTTTACCTTGAGACTAAAATAGAATAGAGTTTTCTTAGTCTGAGCTTCACAAAGACTCAATATGAAACTTAAGAAAACAAATTTGATATGGTGAGGTATGTGGAAAAATATATATAAATAAAAATAAACAAAACTGATTATTGTGTGAATTGTGTTTTAACAACTTAAAAATCAACCTGAGAACCACTTTGTTCATACATAAGGCAGACACCCACACACCTTGAATTTCATTGAGCTGAGCCTGTAGAGGATTTCTCCCATGTGCTCCTTGATCATGGCCCAGGTGATCTTGTTGTCGCTCTGAGCTGTGGTCTCCACCGCGTGCCGCGCCATGTCGTAGAAAGCGATTGTGTTGGAGAGAATGCCCACCGTCTTATAGAAGGGACAGAACCTGAAGAGAGCATCAGTTAAAGTGATCAGTAATCAAGAGATGAAATTAATAATTCTGTCAAATGTTTTAGGCTTTAAAAACGCCTATTTAGGACTAATCAGATTTACAGTGACAAAAAATCTCAACTGCAATGTTTCACTTTGAGTTTCCTTCGAAAAAAGTCCAGGTAGGAGGAAAAGTAACGTTACCTGTCATAAGGTGTGTAACCGTTCTGCTGCAAGAAGTCGTCTTTAATCAGTTTGGCCACTTCCAGTGTGATTTTATCCGTTTCTGCGAGTGAAGCCTGTTAAATCAAAGTCGTGATCAGGTCAGCAGCTGCTTTACAATGTGATTTCTGCAGAATCAGCTTCTCATTTTGAAGCTAATTATAACACTGAATTACCTTTCCAACGAGCTGCACAATCTCAGCCAGGTCCTCCTCCTCCTGCAGGATTTCCTTGGACTTGGTACGCAGGGGCACAAATTCCGGGAAGTGCTTGTCGTAATACTCGTCGAGAGCTCGGGTGTATTTGCTGTAGCTGATCAGCCAGTTGACAGAAGGGAAGTGCTTCCTCTGTGCCAGCTTCTTATCCAGACCCCAGAACACCTGAGAGAAGAGAGCACGGTCACTAAAATACTGAAAACAACTGAGCTACTTAGTTCAAGTGACAGTGAGATCAGAGTTTGATTATTTACCTGTACAATACCGAGTGTGGCTGAAGTGACAGGGTCAGAGAAGTCACCACCAGGAGGTGAAACACTGTGGAAAGAAACATTTTCATTTAACTGTTGATGTCCTCCAGTAACAGTCAACAAAACATGTGCCAAGTAATGTCTCCCCCTAGTGATGTAAAGCTGTACTCACGCTCCTACGATACTGACGCTGCCCTCTCTCTCAGGGTTGCCCAGACACTTCACCCTGCCGGCACGCTCATAGAAGGAGGCGAGACGAGCACCAAGGTAGGCAGGATATCCACTGTCTGTGGGCAGATTTAAAAATAACTGATTTTTAGACACAACACTACAGACAAATCTGCTTCACGGAGGTAAATCGACTGAACACTGCATCACCCAACTGGCTCTCTTTCAAAACAAAGAGGTGTGAGCTCCAATGTGAACACAGAGGACTGTAGTGGTGAATTCAGGTGATATTCTTAGCACAGATTCACATACACATCACCTCTGCCAAGGAGATTATGTTTTCATTGCTGTTTGTTTGTTTGTCTGCAGGTTTACATAAAAACTACTGATCTGATTTACATGAAATTCTACTATAAATATTACTATAACCCAAAGAAGCAATCGTTCAAATATTCATAGACTCCTTGTTCTAAATTTGGTTTTGGGCATTAAAAAAAATCGTTTCCCTCTTTATTGTTTCTGATTAATTTTTGATTAGTCAAGTTCTTATTGGTTTATTCATTTCAGCTAAAGTTAGATTATACAACCTTGTGCTATTTGATGGTCTGACTAAAAGGTTTAAGATTTAGGAAATAAGCAACAAACACAAACTTACAAGTCTTCCTCATTCAATCATTTACTTAATAAAAAGCTGTTTCTTCTCACACTGATATGAGAAGTCAAAGAAGGAAATGAGAGTGTGGTTCTTTATAGGACCAGCAAAAAAGAATTGTGCACAGTCACAGCTACTTCCTTTTATAAAGCAGAAGCCACTATAAAACATGTGATTTACGCCAAAATGATTTTCTAGTCTCTTGTAATCCAGTTTGAAGTTTGAGTCTGATGCCGTAGCTGAATTTACCACCTGATGTCATGTGAAGGTTTTTCTTTATTCCCATTGCCAAGAATTTATTACTGAAGCGTGAATCAGCTTTTTTATAAACTCCAGCAGCCTCCAAACTTACCAGCAGGCATCTCAGCCAGACGGCCAGAAATCTCCCTGAGAGCCTCGGCCCAACGAGAGGTGGAGTCGGCCATCATGCTCACGTTGTATCCCATGTCTCTGAAGTACTCTGACAGCGTGATTCCTGCCGAAACAAAGTCAATCAGTGCACAAGGCTCATGGGAGCTAATCTACAAGCGATCACAGAACAAGAATGAATGAGTCATCCATTAAGTTACCCTGCTTATTGTTTTCATTGTGATTTGTGTTCATAATAGGTGTTTTTTCAGTTACCTGTGTAGATGGAGGCTTCTCTGGCAGCTACAGGCATGTTGGAGGTGTTGGCTACCAGTGCTGTTCTTTTCATGATGCTCTCCGTCTTCCCACCCACCTCCATGGTCAGCTGTCGGCCAGACCACATTAACAATGTCAGTTACCCTGAAAGTCACTCTAACCAGTATGAAGAGTGATTGGTGTCATTACTCACCTCAGGGAAGTCTCGCAGTACTTCTGACATCTCGTTACCACGCTCCCCACAGCCAACGTAAACGATGACATCACTGTTGGAGTACTTGGACAGGGACTGGGAGATGACAGTCTTGCCACAACCAAAGGCTCCTGGGATGGCTGTGGTACCTCCTTGCACACATCTTCACAAAGGAAACCCGGGAAAAAAAGTCAAAATAGCTTTAAAGACAAGTAAATTGTCTTTCTCTAAATGTTTTTGATTGAAAAGGTGGATGTAGGACTCACGGGAAAAGGGCGTCCAGAACTCTCTGTCCAGTCAGCAGCGGGTGATTGGCAGGCAGCTTCTCTGTGACAGGCCGCACTTGTCTGACAGGCCACACCTGCACCATGGTGAACTTCTCCTTCACGCCCTCAAACTCCAGCTCCATCACCACATCCTAACACAGACACACACACACGTTAAAAACAAAGCAACAGCTAAAAGTCACTTAGATTTTAGCAGAGCTAAAGATGGAGGCTTGTTGAACTCACGGTAACATCATAGCTCCCAGGAGGAGCCACGTAAGTCACGGTGCCTCTGTTCTTGGGGGGCAGCATGATCTTGTGCTTGATGAGGGAGTTCTCAAACACATTGCCATAGATGTCTCCCCCTGTGATGTGACTGCCAACCTAACAGTAAGAAAGGAGAAGAGATGTTCAGCTAACTATTCAGCTAACTATTCCAGCGTGAAAAGAAACAGTTTGCACAAACACAAACCCGCAAGCTCTTGCAGGGAGTAAACTCCCACTTGATGTCTCGGTTCAGGGCTCCGATGTTAACGCCTCTGGGGATGTAGATACTCTGTGTCATGTCATTGATGTCCTTCAGGGGTCGTTGGATACCATCAAAGATGGACCCCATGATTCCTGGACCCAGCTCGACGGATAGAGGCTTCCCCGTCCGCAGCACAGGATCTCCAACAGACACACCAGCTGTGCTCAAGCTCAGGAAAATCTAATGTTTGTGTAAGAGCTCAGAACAGTTTCTCAAAGAAGAGGAGTACATACTACTGAGTTCAGTCTAATACAACAGCTCCGCAGTGAATCTTACAATTATGACCATTACGAAACAGAGACTATTAAAACACAAAACGTTAGGTTGCCCTATGTAATTCATTAGCTTTTGCATTACATGAACCAAAACTGGTACCATTAGGGTTATCAAGTCAACAAATTATATCACAAACAGATATCATAATACCAGGACTCAGATCTGTTTGGACATACAGGGGGGGGACATTGTTTAACAGTAAGGATACATGTCTCCTCGTAGACCTGGATGGTCGCCATGTCTCCCTCCAACCTGATGATCTCTCCCACCAGCTCACTGTGGCCGACACGCACCAGCTCATACATGGCTGCTCCCGCCATGGCTGTGGCTGTCACCACTAGAAATACAAGCGTGGTATAAATCATGAGAACAAATGCATTTAGCCTGGTATCGTTAGACGGATGTGGACATGTTTGTCGTGGCAGCTTTATCAAAAACTACTGTGTGTGGTGTGAGTGTCTGTGTGTGTCTGTGTGTGTGGTGGCTAACCTGGTCCAGAGACTCCGTGAACATATCCAAACTCGCTCTCTCTGTCCTCATCCCTGATCTTGGGCAGCTTGGACGTGTCCATCTTCACGGGTTTAGTCGTCTAACTGTGAGGAGAGCGGAGAGGAGGAGAAGAATATGAGAGAAACATTCAACAAAGGAGAACTGAGGGAAAGGAGAAAATGAAGCAGACGAGTGTTACAGTAGCTGTCAACAGCAACAACATCTACGTCTCCATTTTAATAACTAAGGATTTTATTAGCAGTCAGCTGTATTGAAGTGAAACTGAGGCTCTGATTACTGCGATGACAGCTCACTTCATCTGAGATAAAACGGCACCAATTCTATGACAACTGTGAAATCTACCTTTGTGTTTCCACTGTGTTTATGGTGCTGTTGACAAGGTTAAGGGATTATGTCCCAGGAATCCCAGGAAAATCACTGAAATGAGCAAAATGATGCAAACTCATAAAGAAAATAAACAGATTTAGTGCTAAACTGTACCACCGTGCCAAAATTTAATATACAGACAAATATTAGTCTGCCTTGCAACCATGGTAACCTCAAGGAAAATACAGCAACAGCACTGATCACATCCCCATATCTCTCAGTGTTACAGAGCCTGATCTAGGCTGCAACCCCCCCCGTCCCCCTACACACACCCTCCTCTCCTCCTTCTTGGCTGCACACACATCTCAGGTCCTCAGTACTACAGTCAGAGTGACGTGTCAGACTAACATTAGAGGGGAATCCCACGCAGTGCAGCATCTTCCTCTATTTCCCCTTCACATGTGTACGGACAGTAACACAAAGCTTGCTCTTTTTTTAATTATGTTTAATGTCTCTAATTCTAATTTTCTATCCTATTATTCACATTTTCCCTCACTAATTTAGGTCATATCTGTAGAATCGACCCTCAGCTACATGCAGGAGCAGCACAAACACAAGCTGTCATCAGTCGTGACTGCAGATGCCGTTAACACACTGAGGTGCGGTATGAACTGCAGTGAACTGTGTGTTTCAGCGAGGAGAGATCAAACACACACACGCTGTTATTGCATCCCTCATTTCTTTTTCTGACAATCCCATCACATACTACATCTGTGTCCTTTCTTGTCCTTCCCACTGATGCACAGATCATCCTGTTTACGCTCAGATGCTTACACCATCTGTGCAGGAGAACAGCAGCTCCACCAACAGGTCAATGCAGGAATTACAACTACACCTTTGAAAAAGGGCAAAAGGGTAATTTGAGGTCTGGCGATATGGCCAAAAACTATAAAGATATCGATAACAATCACGATGAACATGATTTTATCTCTGTTAAGTTTAAAGACAGATTTTTGCTTATACGTGAATGTTGTGTTTTTAAAATCTTCTGTGAGGGAAGGCCTCCTCACTGTACTCCCCAAAGGCAAAAGCAATATATGGACATATATATTGAACTTGTTATATTGCTATTAATTAAAATGATATTACAATAATTATAATATAGTTATTGTTTTTATCTACACGTATGCTTGAACTATCGAGATATCAATGTCTTAATCATGTTTTTTTAAAGAGCCCTCAAACTGCAGCATACAGAGGGAAGATAAGGCCTATTGTTTTCATGATTAATTCATCACAGACCATCCTCTACCTGCTTGTTTATATAAACCACACAGATCAAACTACAATAACGTATATAAAAGATTTTATAAAGACTTTTGTGGTGTATATATATTAGATGATTTGTGACATAAATTCTCATTTAAATAATACAACATTGGTTCATAACTCCCAGATAAAGGAGTCACGGACAAAGAGACGCAGCAGTTGATCATATGATCCTGGCACATGACTGACTGGCATCCGAGTGAGTCTCTTTAAGGAAGTGGAAAAACAGGCATGGTGCAAAACTGGGAAGTCCACATTTGATCTGTGGAAACACTGGAGAAACACGGTCCCTCTGCAGAATAATGAGCATGTTGCTTACTAAAGATAACTTCATCCTTCAAGCATCGCACCACTGACCTTAGCTGTAGCTTTGCTAGCTGTGATGAATTGGTGGAGGGGGAATAGAGGAAGGAGCGATCTGATGTTAAATGCCAGATATTAAAGTAGAAAGAAGGGAAGCTGGGTTGTTAGCCAGGCACAGAGAGGAGAGAGGGCTGGTTGGGTATCATCCCTACAACTCAGGATTTGTCTCCTGATGCTCATCATTGAATATTGCAGCAAAGAGACAGTGAGATGACACTGAGATGTGTACATGCACATACTTGAGGTCTGTGCAGGCTGAGAAATGTGACATGTATGTGAGAGGGCCACACACAACCTCCTCACACACTCCTGTTAACTGCACGGGCTTTGGATGCAAGGTGGATGATCACATGACTGAATGAGACCGTATGTGTTTATAACAATAGGCAAGTCATAGGTGTGGTAGCGTGTATATAAAGTAAAACATGGTGAACAGGGATCTTTGCTGTGAAAAAGGGGATTTCTGCTTTAGTTAGCTACATCATGTCAGCGTTAAAATTCAGCAGACACATCGTAAACAAACATGTCTGTCATCCCCCCCTTAGTTCCGTGTCTTCACCCTGGTGAATTAACCCCAGCTAGCTGCGTGTGTTATTCGCTTTAATGGAAAACGACACTGGTGTCTCGGCCTGGTTCGCGTTTGCTGGCATAAGCGTTTTTTTTTCCCAGCGCAGCGGGATAAACGAACGGTTTCATCCTCGAGTCCCGACAAAGTAAAATGTCGGTTTGTAACATGGCGGTGAACGTGACCAGGACACTCACCGTGTGATGGTGCAGCGGCGGTTCGGCGTCTCGACTCGGCTGAGGGACGACGGGAGCTCCGGTGAGATGCGTGACAGCGGACTGAGGTCAGCTGACTTCATTCACTTGCCTCTCGCTCGGTTTTTACTGCTGGGGGGGGGCCACTGCAACCGCCGCCATTTTGGATCCGCCTCCCAGGATCCGCGGCAGAGATTTTAAAGGGCCGAGCACCAGAGAGCCACCGACACTTTATACGCATGTTTTAATTCAGTTTGTAGGTTCATTTCCTGCACTGATCTAGTTTTGTTATAACTATAACTATTCAGTCTACAAAACCACTAATGTTCTTTGATAAAATGAACAAAACTGCATCCAGGATCATGTCAAACTGATGAATATGTGCTGAAATATACCTAAATATGACTACACTGTTTGTTGCCATACTTTGTTATTAAATGCCCTGATTCACAGCCTGTATCATCATTTATTGATTTAAAACACATTGAGGTGGGACCCTCATTTTCAATGGTGCAGCAATACAAAAATACAGGGAATACATGAACTTTAAATTCAACCAGCAATAAAATAAGTTCAAAAATAAATCAAAGTGACTCCTGTATTTTTACCTAACCGTCACAGAGAGGCCCCACCTTGTTGAAATAGGCGTTAACATATTTATCACGTTCAAGTGCAAGTTTATTTGTCACAGGTAAGTTCACAAAAGGACCATTAACTTTATTACAATAATGGATTTGTAACTGTGAAAATTGCCGGAAACATTTGGGATAATGTAAGTTCACATCTCAAAAATTATAAATAATAAAACATAGTCATTTGAGGACACTTTAATGTAAAACAAATTACATATTATAGGTTTGGTGATTAATATTGTATTAAACATTATAAAGTCCACCATTGTTTCTTACAGTTTATAGTTTTAAATGCTAGAACAGTTTTGCTTAAATAAAACTTAAAGGGTTGATTAGTATTTAGAAAATAAACAGAGCCCTGGATGGTTTTTAGGTATAAATATGGAAACGCTGTCAGTGTCATGTGTAGGCGCGGTGCAGCCTGACAGACCAAACCCAGGTGAAAGAAGTCCCCGGCGGATCTGCAGCAGCGGTTGTGCGCATGCGGGGGTCAGAGTTCAGGGGCTCCACAGTCGTGGAGGAGTGCGGCGGCTAAGCTAACAGCAACCAGCGCAACTAGCTACATGTGGAGGGTAACACGGGAGCCATCCCCGACCCCAACTCTGTCAATTTTCCTCCTTCTCACCCCAAACTACGGCAAAGTTCGGCCCCATCGAAAATAAGGGATAATATCTGTTTACAATGAAAGGGTGAGTGTGAGCTTCGGAGTCGAGAATAAGTAGCTTAGCACGAGTAAAGTTTGTCATGTCTTTTTTTTCCTCCCTACAAGAGGAGGCGGGGAGCAGACGGCGAGGCTAGCTAGCTAGCTAACTCGCTAGCTTGCCAAGCTACCTGCTCTTAGGTGCCGAACAGAAAATGCAAACGATAGCACCGATGCTAAGCTGCTTCTGTCACGACTGTTCTCGTTAAGTTAACCCGCTGCTGGGTCGGTTTAAGTCGCTAACGAGCAAAGCTAACTAGCTAGCTGCTGCCGGGAAGCTGAGTCAGTAAACCTAGTGGAGCTAAGCTAAATGTCAGCCGCTGCCTCTCAGATCATTTGTGTGTTCATATCAAAGTCGACAACAGCTCAGTTGAACTTGAGCTCAATCAACCTCGTCTGTCAACCAAACGATCAGACTAGTTGCTGAACGATCCGTGGAGTTGGTCAACTCGGTGTCAGCTGAGTTAACATTACACCCGACACCAACTTCAGAGAGTGGCAGCTTGCTCAGTGCAACTTGATCTGTCAAAGTGACGCTCCAGCAGAGATGCTCCACGTTTTTACGCACGCTGCTCTGGCTAAAGTCTCGACCCTCAGATGACACGAGGGCGATTAACACACTTCTGTCTCAATTCAGGATTCCACGAACATCACCGTGTGTGTGTGTGTGTGTGTGTGCGCGCGTGCAGATGCTGGCTCTGCACATCCTAACGAACAACACACGTGACCACCAGCTGTTTTTGGATGTGTGGTCCTACTAAAAATACCACAGTGACCCACTCAACCAGGCTAAATGGACTGTTGTGTTTGGGTCACTCACTGAGACATAAATCCTAGTTCTTACTCTGGACTTTAACAGGTGCACCATAATAGATATAAATTTAAGACTCAATCATTAGCTCCACATATGGTTGTTTGCTAAATTAAACTACCTGTCATTCCTCTGTGTTGTAGGATGAGGTTTGTGGAGCAGTGACGGACCTTCCACTTACTCTGGTTTGCCTGTTGCATGACCGGACTTAGGGGATTAATCACTGCTGCCACGAATGATCATTTTGATTATCAAGTAACCTGCCAATCATTTGTGTGACTAATTAACAATGGTTAAATAGACCCATCACAGCCACAAGCTGCTGTTCAGTAATATTTAACGTTTTATCATAAAAAAAATGACCCAGAAATGAATCACTTACAGTTGATACTTTATTTGGCACTGACTCTATAAACAATGTTAAGCTTTTTTTAAAAATGGATCCATTCGGTTGGTTTGGAAAAACAAGATCTCAACTAATCAGCTGTACTATAGCTTTAAGTTATCAAGACACGATGACCAGCTGTTGTTGTTTTCACTCTTGAATGCATTTTGAGGTCAAAAATCCTCAATCTGATTGTGTACCTGCTGTCAGCTATTTGACCGTTTCGCTCTTGTTCCAGTAGCCGGATCGAGTTGGGGGACGTGACTCCCCACAACATCAAGCAGCTTAAACGCCTGAACCAGGTCATCTTCCCTGTCAGCTACAACGACAAGTTTTACAAAGATGTGCTGGAAGTGGGGGAGCTTGCAAAGCTAGGTAAGAGATGCATCATGTAACACACATCAAGAAAATGACAAATAAATCATGTTTTAAAACAGAAAAAAGTCTTACAACTGTAAAAGAGTTGAGAAGGATCAAACAACACTGACAGTATTCAGTCCCTGGTGCAAGCAGCAGATTTAACAACCACATGAATGAAAAGTATTTTTAAATAACTCCTTCATTACCACATAAAATCATTTTTCTTTGTCAATAAACCCTCAGATTCCTCTACTATGCAATTTATAAGTCATAACTTTCTACGTTATACAACGTTAGGGATTCCCTGGGTTTTGGTGGTGAATCAATGTTTCTGCTTCTTTGTCTTGCAGCATACTTCAATGACATTGCAGTGGGTGCTGTGTGCTGCAGAGTGGACCACTCTCAGAACCAGAAGAGACTGTACATCATGACACTCGGCTGTCTAGCACCCTACCGTAGACTCGGAATTGGTAAGGAGCTTTGAATCTCTTGGAGACGCTGGAATACACTTTGTGATCTTGTGTTTTTGTTTTCCAACTTTGCCAATGTGTCTCTTTTCAGGTACGAAGATGCTGAATCATGTGCTAAACATCTGTGAGAAGGACGGAACTTTTGACAACATTTACCTGTGAGTGTCTTACTGTAGAGAGTGTATGATGATATTTAGATTATTGTAGTTAAGCAGGAGTGGAAGTTAATGTGTATTTTCAGTGTAGATTAATTGGATGATCTTTACAGATAATGTTCAAACTGACCCTTTCTTTCAGCCCTCATCTGTCCTACCTCTAACTAAACTTCTTTTTTCCGTCCCTGCAGTCACGTGCAGATCAGCAACGAGTCAGCCATCGACTTTTACCAGAAGTTTGGATTTGAGATCATCGAAACAAAAAAGAATTACTACAAGAGGATAGAGCCGGCAGATGCCCATGTGTTGCAGAAGAGCCTGCGCAGCCCATGTGCACCACCCACCGGAGAGCTTCAGAAGGGAGAGTAGGGGCACAACATGGAAAGAGCACCGATGTGCTCGCCTCCACAGAAACAGAACTGTGACAAATGCCCCAGGGTCGACACATTCAACACTTTCTTCAAAGGACGCTAAAAAGAGAAAACAAATTTAAAGTACAAAAATTGCTGCATTTATTTTGCAAAGGGGTCCCCTTTTGATTTTGCATATTTTATTGCTCCCCTTTCCTCATACAGAAAATAGAAAGTGACAAAAAGCTCAGTATCCAAACGTGTTCGTATTGACAACGTTGCCAACTTCAGACAGTTTTAGACTTGGTGGAGGGGAAGGGTGTGGTGTTTGCAAATCATACTGTTTGTGTTTGAGTTGTTTTTATGCGGTTGTTCAAGCTAATGGGGGCATATCTATACTGTGGCGCAAGGGAAAACGGTTGGTTAGAAGCAGTACATGTGTTTGAAAAACCATCACTGACACAAATCCCAGCTGATCAGCTCGGAGTGAGGCTTTGAGTGGTTCCATGGAAGAGTCACAACTCTATTCCCTCACCACCTGAGCCCTGGGATGCATGGGAAATGAATCAGTTTGTTGATATGTCATGTCTGTAGGGGCAAAAGCAGAAATGCATCCCCTCATTACAGGCTAAAGGAAGGCTGAACTGTTTTGAGGTGGTGAGAAGATGTTGTCGCCACTCATAATTTCTGAATAACACTTTACCAGCCTGTTAATTTAATTCCCCTTTCAACTGTTTCTGTTATTTTTTATTTTTTACATTGAGGAGGCAAAAGGTTCAGAGGTTCTGCTGGGTTTTACGACCAAGAGAAAAAACATTAAGGAGTAAAAGAAACAAAATATTGTATTGACTGTGTACAATGTCCTGTGTGGAATGTCCGAATAACAACAGATTGGCTCTTTAGGATTGGATTTGGGCATTATTTTCAGTGGTATAATAAAGGTGTGTTTGGATGTGTGTCTCTAAACACTTGGAAGTGATTAGAGACATCTTGCCTTAAACACCTTTGGCACCTTATGTTGCCACCGTGCAGAAATGGTCTTCTCAAACTTCCTGCCTCAGCCTCTGTTGCTTCGTGAGGTTCTGAGGCTCAGTTTTGAAGTTTTGGTATGGTCTTCTAAAACAGTGTATTACCCAGAGGAAGCTCTGATCCCTCTGCATGCAAGGAGAGTTTTGTCCTCTCCACTGTAGTATAAGCATGTTTTTTCTTTCTTTGAAGAATTTTATCTTTTCTGGAGCTCTATATTGTAAGACTTTTTAACATCTAAATAAAGGAATTACTATTTGCAGTAAATGTGTTGTAAATGTTCTTATTTTTTTCTCCATGTTCATAATGAATCATTAACTGAAAACACCGAAAAATGGTTGAAAAAAACGTGTACAGTAGAAATATCTGGGTGCATTCGCTGTAAACCCGCCCCTGCATCCCATTTACCACTTCCTGATTGGCTGAAATCCCCCACATCTGTACTCCTATTGGCTGTCAGCTCCTCCTCTGTGAGCGCAAGTTAGGTTTACCCAGATTGTTTTGAGAGATGAGTTGAGTGGAAAGCTTTGCTAGCATCCAAACTCAAAGTTCCCACAGAGGCAGACAGGCTCCAACATGCCGAGGCTACAGGTTAGTAAACACTGCCGTCCGTTAGCTGCGGGTTGTCAGCGGCGACGCGGAGAAATCCGCCATTAATTCGCGCTGTAATCATGTCGGTAACGGTGAGCTAAGCTAGCTACTAGCCACCTAGCTAACATAAAGCTAGCTGAATAGCTGTTGGCTCAGAATGCTAGTTTCTTGTCAGTGAAGTGAGGGGACAATTATCTGAACATCGTTCACTGTCGCCACCGTGAACCGGAACTCGCTCGCCACCACAGCTGCTCGTCGTTGAACAGTTGTAAGGGTGTAATATGCAGGTAGATGAGTTTGAAGTTAGCTGTGGAGCTAGGTTGGTTTACACCAGCTTGTTAGCATCTAGTAGTTGTGGTACAAGCTCAATGCAGCTTAACAGCCTCTTCTTATAACTATATCATCTGTTCTGTATGAAATCATGACAACACTACTGCTGGTTAATTAAACCTAAATGAGTTCTATCCCTGGTGTTCCACAGTGTCATTGTGCTTCAGTATAATTCATCCTCTGTCCCGATGCTTCATTCGTTGCAGGTTGGACACGGGATGGATTTAAGGTCCAGTTATTAAATGTGTTGACTGGCACTTTAACCCAAAGGCAACTGTTAGGACAGGATGCCAGAGATGACTGAAACTCAGACTCCTGGTCGTAAACCCAAGTAAGGATCTCATCTGCTAGTTATTGTGTTTTGAAACCAAATTGTAAATACAGGTAGATTTCAGCCAAATGTAATTCAATTTGTGATCTCAATTCATTTTCTTCACAGAAAGAAGAAAAACAAAGAATCTCACAATGCAGGTAAAATGTCTCCCATCCTATGTTTCAGTTGAGTATGTTTTTCTATAACTGGAGATCATTCAAGTTTATTCCCTTCTTTGTTTAGTTGAGAGACACAGAAAAGAGAAGATTAACACTGGGATTAACCGCATTGGTAATCTTCTGCCCTGTTCCCAGGCACTTAAACAGGTAATGGACAAGCTGACATTATTATTTCTCTTACTCAGCAACATGTTATGCTCATAATATTTTCTGTACATGTGGTATAAGTTAATATCAGATCTTCATCCTCTTATCTGTAGAGCAAAAATATGATATTGGACCAAGCTTTTCGCTACATCAATGAGTTGAAGAAACAAAATGACGCAATGCTTCTGGAGGGAGGCGATAAAGTCCAAGGTAAAGTTTTTACAAATGTACACCTCGCACATATGTATAGATTTTCTCATAGTTAGATTCTAACTGAAGTCATTAAAGTGCATAATTGATTGATTGTGCGTGCTTGTCCTCTGTGCAGCGGAGGAGATCCGTCGGCTGCGGCGTCAGGTGGAGGAGCTCAGGAAGGAGAGTGCTCACTACATCGAGCTCCTCAAAGCCCATGACGTCAACATTCTCGAGGACCCCACTATCCACTGGAAGGGAAAACAACGCTGTGCCAATGTGGCAAAGGTGACGCCTACTCACCAGCTACCAAAGGGGATCATCGTCTATTCCAATGGGAATGTAATGTGCCCGGCAGGGATGGAGAATAGCCCTGGGAAACAGCCATCAGAAGCCTTAATTCTTCAGCCACCATCTGAGGTTAGTGGCAGGTTAAGGGTTAACGGAGCCCTGCTGCAAGTAAATACTTCTTCTACCACCCCTGCACTTCTTCCTGGCTCGACCGTCACACCCACCCAGTCAACGCCAGGCTTGAGAGTTGTAGAGCAGTGTGTGGTCGAGACACCAGTTGCAGCCCCCAACTTGCCACCCTCTGTGTCTTACATCACTCTCCAGATCCCGACAGCCCTGCCCCAGCAAACGCAACCTGCCACCCCAGCCCATGCCCTCACGTTAACAGCCACCTCTGCCCCACAGCTCCCCACTGAAAGCTCTGCTTTGCCTGTGTCCACTTTCCCCACATTTACCCAGACTGTAACCAGAGCGACAGCCGCAGAGGTTGCCTCTTGGGTCACACAGGACACTGCCATCAGGACAGTGAGTTACAGTGCAGTCCCCAACAGTCAAGCCCTTCTTAGGGCAGGAGCAGCAGGCAGCACACAGACTACCTGGACAACACTGCAGATCGCGGGGAACACAGTACAGCCAGTTTGCCAGAGTCTACCCACTCCAGAGGTCAGTAACACCACCCAGACTGTTCAGCAGGTGACTCTGTGTCCAGTGGGCAACAAACCATCTGTTCAGCCAATTCAAATACAGATGCAATCAAATGTCCCTGTACAGCAGGCACCCATTACCGCCCACATTCAAACGCAGCCCTTTCAGAGACCACCCCAGCTACAGCCTGCAATCTTGAACCAGGCACATCCTCAGCCTGTCCTAGCCCCCCAGCCTCAGTGTGCTGTTCTCCCTCAGTCAGCCATAGTACCCCAGCCAGCTGTGGTGGCCCACCCTGCTGTTGTGTCGCAGCCCCAGCCCGCTGTCCTTCAACAAGGGTCGTTGCTTCCCAGTCCTGCAACAGCCCTCATTCCTCAGTCTCAGCCAGCCCTGGTGCCACTTCTCCAGACCATGCAGGTGCTGCAGGTCAACACGAACGGAGCAACAGCCTCAGGTGTAACAGCACCACAGAACTCTAACAACCAAAGTGTGGTCATCCTGCAGCAGGCCAGCACTTGCCCAACCCAGTCAGTTGTAAGGGAGGAAATAACCAATCAGACACCCTGTCAGCATATTGTGATCATCCAGGCACCCAATCAGGTTGCACCTGCCCCTCAGAATCCTCAGGTTGGCATGCTGCCTGCCGCCGTTCCCTCTGCAGTACCTGCAGCAGTGTCCACTCAAATATCCACAACCAGCAGTTCAACGTCTGCCACTTCATTACAGAGTGTTGGAGGGAAGCAGCTGGTGCACATCCTTCCACGTCCTGTTCCGCCTCAAATGACCCAAACCCTACAGGTCACCCAGGCATCGTCTTCTCCGCCGGTTCCTTCAACCCCACAAACTATCACTGTGAATGGCCAAGTTTTCGCCTTGCAGCCCATTAAGACCTCTGACAAAGCAATTTCCCAGGGTGGCCACAGTACACTCCAGCTGGTCCAGCCCACAACCACAGAGGAACCAACTACTAATGTGGCCCTCAACAGTTTAGGGGCCCTCAGCAGTCTCAACCAGAGCATCTCTCAGGGCCTCCCAATTACCATCTCTAGTCAGAACAATGGTCAGCATGCAGCTGCTCAGTTAGCAGTCGTCCAACAGATGCAGCCACAGCAGCAGCCTCCTGCTCCAGTGCCTGTCTCTGGAACCACACTTGTTCTACCTGTCCAGCAGCTGCAGGTCCCTTGTTTGACCCCAGTCACATCAGGGCTGGTGCTTAATGCCTCTAAGCCTTCAGGAAAGAGGGTTCGCACAACTTTGAATACAAAGAGAGCAACAGCTAAAAGGACGAAACCTGTCAAGAAAAAGGAGCTCGTTCAGGTGCAGCCTGCTGTTGTTGTTTCAGCGAAGCCCACGGCTGCTGCAGGAGAGAGTCAGACAGTTCAAACTACAGTATCTCAAGTTTTACAATCCTCCACTGTAAAAATCACAGACACTGCCCCCACGTGTACCACAGCTGTCACAAGCACAGATAGCAGTGACGCGACAGGAAATGTAACCTCTACGCAAAACACAACGAAAATCATTGTCTGTAGTTCATCCAGTGAGACAAATATAGTCAGTCAATCAAATTCACAGAGCAAAAGTTTAGTCAGTGCATCTCAGAGTGATGCTATATTCAGTCAAACTTATACTGGCTCTACGACAACTCCAGTAACAACGGTCAGTGCCACACCAGTGAAGTCATCGGTTAGTGAAGCTGTGGCCATAGAGAGTAAACCAGCCGTAGTTTCTGGCAACAACTCAACTGTAACCAAAGTCTCAGTACCAGAGGTTAAACAGCCAACCACCAGTTCGGCACTCAGCACAACACAAAGAGAATCAGCTGCCACCACTGCTGCTTCGAGACAGAGCAGGTCTGTGGTCAGCTCGGCAGGTGCCACTGAGAGTGGGTACACGTCCACCACTGTTTGCACTGCGTGTTCGACTCCAGTCTGCACCAGCAGTGTCACAACAACAGCACCTGTATCTTTAAATCAGCAAGCCAGCACACCAACATCTGTATGTCCTCCTCAGAGATCTAACACCCAAGCCCCCGTGCCCTGTAATAAGCCTCAGCCTCAGCCCACCACTTCATCCTCTGGGTCCATAACTGTGGCACCAATGTTATCTTCAGCCCATAGCTCTGTTTCCGTCACCTCAACGAGTTCAGAATTTAGCAAAAGAGTCACTGCCAGCAAAGCACCATCACAGCTGAGTGATATAAACATATCCCATCCCTCCATCTGTCATCCCACTGAGGTTAAACCACCTCCGGCCCCCAGAAGAGACAGAGAGACTCAGGAAGAGAAACACTCCACAGCAGCAGGGAAGGAGAGTTTGTTGGCAGCGACCTCTGACGCCCCCTCTAGAAAGGACTTTGCCCTGTCGCAGCAGGTGTACACTAACCTTGATGATCAAACTTTGGAGCACCCTATGACATCTAGCAGACAGACAGATTCTCCCATGTCTACAGGAGCTGGAGGAGGCAGAGGTTTCTCCGTGGCATCAATGCTTCCTCAGGGCCACAGTATTAGTGCATCATCAGGCTCCTTTGGAACATTTACATTCACGTCGGAGCAGGCAGAGATGCTGGCCCTGGCCATGCTAGAACAGGACAGCCCTGGGAGGAGGAGTGGAGGCTGCACTGGGGACAACACGGCTTCGTCTATTACAAACCAATGGGAGCCTCCCAAACCCTCGCCGGTTTCTAACAGTAAAGAAAGAGGCTCAAATGGACAGCAAGCAAAAGTGACGAAACCCATGGATACAGTTAAACCTGCTGTCCATGTGTCAGTCAGAAGACAAGTGGGGGAGGGGTCTGTCAGTGCACCGAATGGAAGCAGACATCAACAAAACATTTCTTACTCCCAGTCTCAGTCGCTCCCCCAGGTCCAGACTCAGAGCTCAGCCCAGAGTGGTACTGGTGCCAGCCTCAGTGTCAACAACCTAATCAGACCCAGCTCCAGTCAGCAGCCCTACCCCGGTTCCCCCAGTCTGACTGGCCAACAGGGCTCAGTTCCCTCACCTGTGGGGACCTCAGCCCACATATCCCAAGTCTCAAACAACGCCCTCTCACCCTGCTCAGGTGCAGCTCAGCCGAACGAATACACCCCCATGAAAACTGCGTTAATGAGGGCTCAGACTGGAGTTGGCGTGGGCGAGCGACAAGTGAAGATTATCTCTAAGCGTCAGGCCCAGGAGGCGGTGATGCTTAACACTGGAAAACGACCCAAGCTTTGTCCTCCATCGGCCGCCAGTGTCACCCATATGGAAATTAAAGTTCCTGATCACAGCCAGATGATGGGACAGCTGCTGCCCACCTCCTCAGGTGTCATGACAAGGATTAACTCAGAAAGTGGAGGGCCCCTCTTCTCCACAAATTCTTTCATGAGCCCAGTAGTGCGGCCCACAGATGGGCACTGTGCTCCTCAAGGGCCCCTTGAGCAGAACCAGCCGGGGGTGCTTCACCTGCCCCAGGGTCACCCGCAGCATCCTGCAGCCCAGCCCGGCCAACACCTGGGGGGGAACCTTTACATGAAACAGCACCAACAAGAGCAGCAGAGACACCATCTGTATCATCTGCAACACCACCTGACACAGCCTGACCTTGGACAGCGCCACTCACTACACCAGAGGGCGCTTCAGCAGCAGCAACAAGAGCAGCAGCAGCAGCAGCAGCAGCAGCACGTGCAGAAGAAGCGGGGACCGGTCAGAGGAAATCAGACGGGTTCACCGGCTGTGCTGCAACAGAAGCCACATCACCTGGAGAAGTCTGGAGTTCAGCAGCAACAGCAGCACTCGCATCAACAACAAACGCAACATCAGCAGCACACGCAGCAGTCGCAGCAGCATCCGCAACAGTCACACCAACAATCGCAGCAGCATCAACAGCCAACGCAACACCAACAGTCTCACCCCCAGCAGCACCAACAGCAGACACTTCAACAGCAGCCCCAGACGCAGCATCAGCAACACCAACAGCAGCTACAGCAACAACAGAGCTCCCACTCCCGACACCAGCAGCATCTACAGCAGATCCAGCAGCAGCAACACTTCAGACACCAGGAGAAGAGCTGCGAAGCCCAGTCAGCAGGATCCAGGGCCCACCACAGTAACCACCTGGCTCAGCAGGAACACCTCAAGGTGGGTAGTGTCACAGACTTTGTCTCCTGCAGTGTTTAAGTTGAGCTTTGTTGCTTTTAATGTAACTGCCATTAACAGGTTTTTTATATTAGTTGATACATTTGAAAGAAAAAAGTCTTTAACAGAAAGCAAAACAATACATATTTATTTACCATTTAAATCATATCAGATATCAGCTGTTCACTACCTATTTGCACTGATTTGATTATTTTCGGTCTGTGTTTACAATTGGATACAAAAACTAACTAGAATGGCACACATACCTCCATAAAGGCCCAACAAGCACACACATAAATATCAGTCCCCTAAATATAACCCCTTAGCCACAGTTCAGACAGAGAAATGAAAATAACAATTCCAGGTTGTAAGGATTAACATTTTTATTGTACTACCAGTTGTCAGACATGGTATGGATTCAATATTCTATTTATAAATCTATGGGAACCTTCACGAAAGATTATAAAATAATATGTTTTACAGTAACTCAGCTGAAAGCACAGATTAATGATGTTTATGTTTTCCCTCCCTCAGTCTGGTCAGGACCATAATGCTATGCAGAGGATGATGAGCTCCAGGACCCTGGAGCAGCAGCTCATCTCTCCTCCCAGCAATCCCGTGTCCCGGTCGTCCGAGCTGGCCTGCGCTCCATCGCGCCAGGAACGCCATCGTGTTTCCAGTTACTCTGCGGAGGCGCTCATCGGTAAAAGCCCCACAAATGGTGAACAGCAGCAACGCATGGGTCTTCACCTACAATCTGGACACGGCACCACCCAGGAGCAGCCAGAGCTCTGTGGTTACCTGGACCGAGGGAAGGCCAATATTTCACACAACCCGCAGAGCCGCCTGCCTTCAGATCATCCAGGGTCCGCTGATGTTCAGCGGGTCTCAGAGTGTCCGCCCTTCAAGGTTATGAGTGGAGGAGCGCATCAACTCAGTGGTTTTGAGGTGCAGGTGTCTCGTGGAAGTGACATGACAACTAAGTCAGTGCCTCCTTCTCAGAGGGGCCCTCAGGGGCAGCAGCAGGGAGGGTTCAGGATGAATGTTGGCCCTCCCCCAGACAGCAGGAACCGCGGCGGCTACAGTGTAGCTCATCCTGGTTCACAAGGAGTACAGGTTGGACCGCCGCTGCCCCGAGAGCAGGAAGCTTGTCACCAGAGTTTTATGCAAAGCCTCCTCTCCCCCCACCTTCCTGAGCAGAGCAACCACCAGCGAGCGGTGCAGTGCTGCCCCCCAGTCAGCATGGACTACAGCTGTGTGCCTGGAAGCTCCTCGGGAGACATTCAGGCCAAGGCCTCCAACCCCAGTGTGCCGCAGACGCAGAAGGCTGCCGCTATGAGGCTCGGAGAAGGCAACAAGGGCCATATTTCTCAGGTTAGCAGCAACATGCACGGAGGCCCCGGTGTGCGAGCAGGTCTCCCCCATCCTCCAACTCCCCACAGCAGCTCTGAGCCAGGCCGCTCCTCGGCGCCCTCCAGACCACCCACTGCTGTCAGCCAGCACTCCCGGCACATCACCCGGGATACTCAGCCCACCAAGCTGAGACCCGGGGACCGACCTCGGTCCGGTGCTCTGAGATCGAGCAACCCCTTCGAGCCAGAGGGCCACCTACCTCTGCCCTCTGGAGGAGGGGTGCTGCTGGGCCGACCACAGTCTGGAGGAGAGGCGCGGCGCAGCACTATCGTTCGCTTCATGGCTGATGGTGCTCAGGTTCCCAGTGAAAACAACCTGGTTCCTGAGCAACACATAACACAGAACTTCGGTTTCCCTTTTATTCCCGAGGGAGGAATGAATCCTCCTCCCATCAACCCCAACTCCACATTCATCCCTCCAGTCAGTCAGTCCAACGCCTCCCGTACGCCCGCCCTTCTCCCTGTGGAGCCCCAGAATACTTTACCCTCCTTCTATCCCTCCTATTCTCCAGCAACACACCCCAGCCTTCCCAGTGACGTCACCCTTCAATACTTCCCCAACCAAATGTTTACCAGCCCAAGTGCCGACAAAGGCAGCGCTCCCCAACTCAACAACCGCTTTGGCTCGATCCTTTCCCCGCCTCGCCCTGTGGGTTTTGGTCAGACCAGCTTCTCCCTGCTCCCAGATATGCCCCCGATGCCTATCACCAACTCGTCGGGAATCACCCCTCACATATCCAACTTCAGCCTCACCTCTCTGTTCCCCGAGATCGCCACTGGCATGCCCACTGACGGCTCGTCCATGCCCATGTCTCCCCTGCTGTCGCTCTCCAACACCTCGTCTGCCGACTCAAGCAAGCAGCCAAATCGCCCTGCCCACAACATCAGCCACATTCTGGGCCACGACGGCAGCTCGGCCGTGTGAGGAGAGCTCCTGCTGCATATTTATGCTGCTCTCAAGTGAAAGTCTACGTTTCTGTTTGAGACACGTTCTTTTAAATGGACGTGAAGCACCAGATGAACAGTTGCTAGATCGATACGTCTCACACATCTGGTGGAGATTTTCGTTGTTTACATATTCACACGATTTCAATCTCAAACATGTTCCCGTGTCGTACATTTGATGTTATGATTTGTAATATTTCAAGAATCATTTTGACTTTGGGGACATAAAAGCTCTTTGTTTGAAGTGTTGGTTAAACCGACTGTTTGGTAGTAAAACAAAATCAAAGTTTAGTTTTAGGACTTGAATTCAATGTATTCTCGGTTATAAACAAACCTGCACAGTCACCTACCAATGTAATTTACTAACTTATATCAGGTTGTATTGTACAGAATCTGTTTTGTTTTTTCCCAAGAGCTATTTTGTAAATACCAATGTTTCATATCAGAATTGTTAGATTATGTATGTATTTGTAAATACAAAATTGATTAATAAAGTTTATAAGAAGACCTTTGTATTTGCTGCAAACTTGAGAATTGTGTGTTTACTCTTACACTCATGATCCACTAGGAGGCGCTTGAATCCAGTAATTTGTTGTACCATCTCTGAGGGTGGTGCAAACTCTGAAGCAGGAGAAAACTATTATTAGTTCTTGTGATGCCTTTATTCTAACAAAAATGTTTTTTAGCTACATTTAATTTTTGTATTCATAAGGAAATCACACAGTAAATGATCTATTTTCACTTTTAGTCATTACTACATTTTTACATGAGAAGTCATTGATCAAGGGTCAGGCTACACCCGTCTTCATTTCTATCTCAACTACACACCTACAAAGTTTTGTGGCTGCATCTTACATCATATTATTATTATACTCAAAACCATAGAATATGTAAAGGAATATATTCTTTATATATTAATAAACAGTCTATGGTCAGTGCACAGGGGAGGAGTTGAGAGAAGGTTAGTTCAGGGTTGTTCAGTTCAAGCCCTTCAGGTTGAGACTTGCTAATTGTTTGTATTGAAATTAATTTGATATCCTTTGTTTCAGGGCTTCATAGTTTGCATCCTAATTTCAAGCATATATTTCACTTCCTATCAGTTGCCTAACACACGTGTGGTTTGATGTCACTACCTCTGTGTATAATGGAAAGGTGGAGTTAAAACCTGTGAGTAATTCAAACTGTTTAAATACAGAGGGGAAAGGAGTTTTCTATAAACTGGATCCTGATGAAGGCCTGAAATATTCTTTCTTAACCTCAGTGGATGCATAAACAATGTATGTTGCAGGATTTTGCAGAAAACTACTGAACCAATTGCCATAAAACTTGGTGGAGGGATGAGGCCTGAGCCTGAGAGGAGCCCCTTCAATTTTGGAGCAGATGTAGAATAAGGAAAAGTGACGTTTTTTATTATGTTCTATCTTGGATCACACCCCACCTCTTCACAAAATTTCATGTAAATCAGTAGTTGTTTTTGCAATAACTAGTTGAACTAATGAACTAACAAACGCAGACGAACACATAACTTCTATGGTGGAATTAATAAATATATAATATAATAAATATGTTCAATATATATATATTATGTAATATATCAAATAATTTAGTTTATCACAACACTTCCGTTTCTCTTTGATATTTCTACTATAGGAACACTTCACATGCCATAGACGGACACACGAAGCACACGGATCAATTTCATAAGCTTTTATTTACATGCAATAGTGCTCCAGCATGTGCAACCATAAAACGGCTATATTTAAAAAAAACAAAACAGGGAGTGTAGATTCAGGATCTCCTTCATTTCGACTGCAGACGTCTCTGGTAAAGACTTAATACTTAATGCACCGACCTGTGAGGGAGGAACAATAATAATACTGACACACCTGTCACAGCGCCCTCACCTGGCTGACATTTGGTAACCAGCGAATGAGTAAACACAGAAGCGGTTGCAGTGTAACGTTCAGCTTATCAACGACTGAGTTTAAAGATATATTCCAGAATCTCTCCCATTCAGTGACACAGAATAAAAAAATAAATAACATACAATATATAATCTCTTGTACACTACTGAAACACAATGATTTATGTTGCATACACGTGTTAATAGTTTGTTAATGATGAACGAGGCGTAAAATACGTTTGTGTTACTGCTATACAAAATGGTTCTTGAGGACGTGATAAAGCAACAGCGAAGAAGCACCTCCTGATGTCACACGGCATCAGACTGGTTTCAATGGTCCCTTTTGACTCTGTTGCACGTAAAGCTAAGCACCTAAGGCCCACTGAGGATGGAGGTCTATGAGGAATGACGTGAGGAGGGTCTGGACAGGAAGTGCTAATTGTCTAACATCTTATTTCCCTCCTCAGGAAACGCAGACAGCGTTCAGCGTTCAGCGTCACATCCCTTAGTCCGTGACGCAGTGAGGGGGGGGCAGCGAGAATAAAGAGTCTTTTTTCAATATGAAAATAACCTTATATACAGTATAATCAGACAGCTATGTACAAACACATAAATATATAAATATCTGTGATACAAAAATAAATATTTTCTCTCGTTTTCTTCTGCTTCTTTCAAACAGTCTCTCATGCATCTGTCGTGTTGTCGCTCCCTTCGTCCTCGGGCGTCGCTTCATTCGGGAGGATGCTCACTTCCTGTATCGTTCCTGCGTCTAGCGACTGCGGCGTCGTGGCCACCGACGAGGGCGTGGTGAAAATCCCCTCGTCTTCTAGAGATAAAAGAGGGAACGACGCCGACTCTGTGGGAAGAGAGAGGTGAAGAGCACCGGTCAGAAAACGTAAGGGTAGGTTGTTGTTTTTTTTAAGGAAAAATACATCAAATCAAAATCTTCAGCTTGAGTCAAGTTGTGACAAAATAAATTCAACTAACAGTCGACTTCTAACGTTTTCACACCATGTCTCAATCAGGAAATGGAAATTATCTATATGTAAGACCCAAGTATTGGGAATCTAACTTCACTTCATCAGATATTAATAAAAGACTCCACACGTACTTTGAGTGATGCCGTCGTCCTCCACTTCATCTCCGTCACAGAAGCTGCCGTCTCCTCCGACCTCCAGCGAGTCGAGGAGCTGGTGAGAAGAGTCGAGGAGCTGGTGAGTGGAGTCGTCGGGGGAACAGCACGTCTGTTGGTGATGATCTGCACCACTGATGAAGATGAGGAACAAAGCAGGGTTTACATCCAGGTTGTTATGGGAGGAAGGAGCAGGACACTTCTCCAAATGTCCCAGGAGACATTTTCAAAGAGTTTATTTATCACCTGGCTTTAGAATTTATTTATATCATTATTGGTTACCATGTCATTTTCTATGCATTTGTCAAATTGCGCAAATATATGAATATGAAAGAGTAAGAGGAGAAGAAAGAGATGTATAATGAAATGCATGAAACATATTTGGCCTTTTTGCCTCAATAAAATATTGACAACAAATAATTGATCATAACTAATGAATAATTAATGTTCTGGCTGACAAACTAATCCTTAATAAATTGATTGTTCTGGCTCCAGTTAAGATAAACATAAAACTAAAATCAAATACGAAAAATCATCAGAGAGTAGATCTACAAAATGTAAAACATAACTATTTCCTGTTATCCTACAGTAAAAAAGTTTTACACATAAACGTACCTGGTGGAGTAGTGGTAGACGGGCATGTGTCCATTTGACAGCGGCCGTGGCAACAAAGTGTCGCACTCCATATCACAATCCACCTCATTCTGCAAAGAACACGAGCATTCACATCATTATTCAAGGACTCAAGGACTTTCTCGACAATCACAGCCGGTTAACAACTGGGTCTTTCTTGTACCTGCTGCAGTCCTGGCAGACAGTGTGTCGGGTGATGAGGTTTTCCATTCGGAATGTATTCTCCGTTCCCCGGGTAGACGCCATGCGGAGCCGTCATGTGGGCGTCCAGCGGGCAGCGGCCCACCAGGGCGAGTCCCTGAAGAGGCACCATGGTGTACTGACATGACGACACGGGGGTGGCCACAGCAGGGAAACACAAGTCGGACGTTTGCTCTGAAATAAGCACAAAAAAGGAGAATTACACGGATAAAGAGGCTGAGACGTGATTTCCTGCAGAGACCCGAGGAGCTGCGAGGAGCCACTCACTCTGTTTGGCCCAAGCCCTCCACAGGCAGAAGGGGATGAAGGCGACGATGATTAGGATGAAGGTTCCCAGGACAATGCACACTATGAGGTAGGGGAGGTCGCCGGGCCGAGGCACCAGTCCACTGGGGAGCCCAGAAACAGTGTCTGGGGACTGGGATGGATCAGTCCGCGGGGAATTCGGACGAGCTGAGCAAACAAAACGTGGAGAGAAAAAGGTCAACAGGACTGTCTTACACGGACTGTGGGACTGTTCGGTCAAGTTCGAATCAGCCAAACGGCCTCACCCTTCGTTTCAAGGATCACCACGTTCCCGAACTCGCTCTCGCCCTTCTCGTTGAAGCTCTGCATCTTGATGTCGTAGGCGGTCTCCGACTGCAGGTCGGTGATGTAGTGCCAGTATTTGTCTCCCTCCACCACGTCCTTCTTGTAGTCGCTGTCGTTGTCGCTGTCTGTGGGCCGGTAGTATATGTAGAAGCCGTAGATGGGCGTGTTGTTTACAGGAGTGTACTGTTGAGGGAAAAATTATATTTGTTACATTTTATTTTGTGATTTCTCCAGGAAAAAAAAAAAAACACACTTAAGTTCTCACCTGCCCCGTGATCAACAGTAAACAAATATCACACTTTTATTTATATTTTTTGGGGTTTTGCATTTCTCCTCTTGACTCACCGTCCATTTGAGAATGATGGTCGTCTCATTGATGGCTTCATTGTAGGTGATGTAGGGTCCATCCACGGGGCGCTCGTGGGTTCTCCCGCCCACCACAGTGTACGCCTTCGAGGGAGCGCTGGGAGGACTGGAACCGATCACGTTCACCGCCACCACACGGAACTTATAAGAGGTACCTGCAGGGAAATGGATAACCATCACTAATCTGTCTCTGGGGGCGGCGAGCTGCACTGAATGGAGTTATATGCTGTGTGCTGTCTAATGATGTTTGTTTTCACATTACTCTGTTTTCCTTCTCGCAGCGAATGCAATTCAGTTGTGGCTTTGATTGATGGCAGCAATTACAGAAATGGCTCTAACAACATTCATTATGCTGATGAATTTACGGGGCCGTGGGAATGTGATGATGCAGGACATCGTCGTCGTAATTACACGGGGCGACAGCTCCACTTAGTCTGTGAATAGGAACAGTGTTTTAGGTGCGTGTAATGGCGGACCGACCTTTCTCCAGGCCCGTGATCTCCACCGAGAGCCGCGACGGAGGGATGTTTTCCACCGCCGTCACCCAGTCCTCTCCGGCCTTCTTCACCTTCTTGTACTCCACCCGAAATGACTGGATGGGGAAGCCACGGTTACCGCGAGGAATCCAAGTCACATATGCGGATGTTTCCGTTGCCGTGGAGACCGTGGGCTTGTCGGGGGCCTCGGGAGCTGCAGCGGAGGAGAAGCGGTGTCAGACGGAGGACGACATCAGACATAAAACTCAGACAACTTTCTGTAATTATGACGAAACACACCACAGGCAAACTTACTGGGAGCTCATCCTCCAGTGACGGAGAGGAAAGAGAAGTCGAGAAATGTTCGTGTTAGTCAAAAGGAGAACGAGAAGCAGTTTTCAGTCACAGTTATCACAGCAGGAGTTAGTGTCTTCGTTAGTTTGGTTAATCAGAGGAGACTTTGCCACAGGAGCAGCTGCAGGACACTTACGAGAGAGACTCGGGGAAGGAACGGCCGGAGTCTTCGGTGGATCGTTTTGACCTTTCCGACCTGGAGACACAAGAACATCAACAGTCACATCAGAGTTTAAAGAAAGAAAAGACAGTCTGAGTCATGTTTAAAAAGACTGGTGACACTCTGTACTTTTGTGTTTGCCCACAAATGCCATGATTTGACCAAAGTCTGTCAATACCTTCCAACTGACTGTGGCACACACGGAAATTTAATTTGTTCCCACAGAAAACATAAATCTTTGAAAAATGACTCATGAATTTATCCCTTTATTTAAAAAAAAAAAAAAAGGGATCAAATGGTTTTCTAAATCTGCTGGGAACTGTAGTTTTCAATCAAACCTCGCTCAACAGGAATAAATACTGTGAAGTAAATAAAGTACCTTTACAGTAATTTACAGTACAGTGTCGCTGTACATCATAAAGAACATGTAAGATACTGTAAAGGGGCCTATTGATGGTACCATTATTGCTCGAAACTCTGCGACTGCTCTGACAGTGTCGTACCTTTGCCGGTCCTGAATGTCATCATCGCAGGCTGTCCCAGACCTGCACAGTTCTTGGCGGCCATCTCCACTTCATACAGGCTGTCCGGCTGCAGCTTAGCCAGGGTCAGCTTATGGAGGGAGCCTGAGATGCTGCTGGAGGTCCACTCTGCTAGAGGGTCTCCCACCTGACACAGAAAATGTGCATGTTTGAGTAAGAAGAGGCTAAAACTTAAATTAGTTGAATTTGAGAGTATCCCCCTTGTTGTACCTTTCTGTATTTGACCATGTACTCCAGCACCGGGACTCCTCTCTCGTGCCGCGGCCTCCAGGTGAGTTCATAATAGTCGGCCTTGCCTGTGCGAGGCTGGCTGAGGATGACGGGGGCCTCTGCAGGAAGGATCTGTCCTGGCAGCTCGGAACAATCCAGAGGCAACATGGCCCCTGTGGCCCCGGGCCTCACCGGCGGCTGCTCCCTCAGCACCTTGTCCGGGCTGAGCGGTCGATAGATTGAGGGTAACTTCCCTCTGGCTGAAATCCCTTCAGAGACAGAATCAATTAATATCAACGGCTGTGAAATACAATTAAATCTGCGATAAATGATAAAACTGCGTGACCTACCAGTCGATACTGTGATGAGGCGGGCAGATGCCTGCGAGCTGCCCACCCCGTTCTCAGCCATGCACTGGTACAGCCCGTCATCCTGAGGGCCCACGTTGAAGACGCGCAGCATCCGCGGGGTGAGGCGATGGCGAGGAGATGGGGCGAGGGGCCGAGCGTTGTGGAGCCACATCACTGCCGGGGTGGGCTTGCCGCGGGCCTGACAGGTGATGCGGACGGTCTCGCCGTACACGACCTCCGGCTGCTGCAGCTCCACCGTCACATGTGGAGGCTCTGAGGGAGCGAGCGGAGAAATGGAGTCAGACACAGAAACAGACGGAGGAGGCTGAGCCCGAGTCGATGTCTTCAAATGACTTGTTTGGTCGGAATAGATTCAAAACCACCAAAAAGATATCTGTGGTTTATATTAAAAGCTGAAAGCATTTAATGTTTGGTATTTTTGCTTGTTAAATAACTTCAACAATCCATTTCTGTTTAATCATTTCAGCTCTGACAATGTCACATGTGTACGAGCACGTGTGTGTGAGTCAAATCACAACCGTGCACATGTGTGTGTGCAGGCTATAGGACTGGGGGGGGTGGGTATGTAGAGCCAGGCCAGCTAGTTGATGGTTGGCTGCTTGTGAATAAGGGAAAGACAGAGCTCATTACAGCTTCTGCAGCTCTCTGGCTTTAATTAGAGCCAGCTGCAGGGAAATAAGCCCACAACACACACACACACACACACACACACACACACACACACACACACACACACACACACACACACACACACACACACACACACACACACACACACACACACACACACACACACACACACACACACACACACACACACACACACACACACAAAAAACAGTCATCCATAACTTAGCAATCAAGTTGTGCTACAGAATAGCGAGCTCTGTCTCCACCACCTCTCAGCCCAGGCTTTCGTGCTCCTCACACACGGGTGCACGCACACATACAGACCCCCTGTCTTCTCTGTCCGCCAAACAGGAGTCAGTCGAACTATTAAATCCATAACACAGACAAAACTCTGACCAGGAAAATAAAAATGCACTAAAGCTGCTTTCAGATGTGCGTAGAAATCCGCAAATATTCCTGAAATTATCCAGAGGGGCTGCAAGTGAGAAGGCAAATATCTGAGTCAGTTGCTCTGGACATTGCTCGGATCTTTTCCTGCCAGCCCCCTAGTGAAACTAACCAAAACCGGAAGGCAAAATGTTAAAGGCAAACTCCGGAGAATGCCCGAAAAATTAGGTGTGGACATTTTCCGGAGTTCATTACTCTGCAGCGATGTCATGACAAACCTTTTTTTTTTTTACAACAATTATAATTTTTTTTTTAAAAACAATGATACAAAACATGCTAAAGCAACTTTTTGCTCCCTCACCAAACACTTGGACGTCGTAGAGCACCGTGGCAGAGCTCGCTGAGCCGATGCCGTTGTCCGCCCGGCAGATGTAGGTTCCCGAGTCGCTCTCGCCCACTGCATCGATCAGCAGGTTGCTGAGCAGGAAGCGCGTGTTGTTATGGAAACGCAGGTCCTGCCCATCTTTTGCCCAAGTGACCTGCGGGGTAGGGATGCCACTGGCGACACACTCCAGCACCAGCCGCTGGCCTTTGGTCACCATGATGGAGCGAGACGCCGGCGGATAGATGATCCGAGCGGCTTCTGACGTGGAGCCTGGAAGAGACGAAGAGAGTCTCAAGTTTAAAGGGCTTGTAAACCTGTTGTTGATTAAATTATATCTAGAACACAACGAAATAAATCAAGATGCGAAGTCGAAGCACTTTCATCTTTGACTTGAAAGCTGCGAAAGCGTGTTCGTGTTCTTTATCTCCTGCGACTAAATGTATTCAGGCAAGATCGGACGATAGAAGTCACACAACTGGCAACAGTAAGACACATGTGCACCACATGTTCCTGCTGCTACCAGCTTTTTTCTGTTCTTATTCAACGAGCAGTGGATATTTCAGTATGACATCTAATTACATTTTCTTTAGATCAAGTTATACTAATAGAAAAAACCTTCGCTGTTCTTTCTTAACATGTGTGTCAGAGACGGAGACTCACGGCGGATGCGCAGGCGGTCAGCAGAGGTGGATGTTTTGACTTCCTGAGTGATGGGGTTGTACGCAGCGCACTTATACGGCCCCTCGTCGTCCTGCGTGGCGTTGGCTATCTGCAGGTTCCCTGACGGCATGATGAGGTAGTTCCCTGCAGGAAAGAAAAAAAATTAAACAGATGTCAAAAGGGATGTTAAGTCCAAATAATCCAATAAATTAATCAGTTTCAGGCTAAGACTTCTGTAGGGGGAGTTGTGCTTTTAATGGCTTGAAGACAAAGATTCAAAACATTTTAAGTATTTTCCTTTATTTGATGAATAACCTTCCAGAAGGGAGGGAGATGTGCAGTTAAGGTCCCAGGCTGGACTCAAGCCAGGGGACACTGGGGTTATGTGGTCTGGACCCGGCCCAGGCTCGGACAAAACATTTTTGAAATGGTATCTTGGTTTGGGTCGGGTTCGGTCACGTTGGCCGGACTTTCTACTTGATTTTTTAAACGCAGCACGTGTCTGTAATCAGGGAAAACATCGGGCTCGGGTTCCGACTCAAAAAACAAAATGCCTCTCGAGTCCAAGGGAAGGCTCCGCTAACTTTCTCTCGGGCAGCAAATTACAGCCTGATTGTTTTCTTCTTTCTTTGCACAACGCACATATGTCAGAGTTAAAGAGCAGAACATCACCACTGGAGATCGAATGTGCTGTCCTGAGGATTCATAGAGGACAATGTGGGACAAAACAAATACTGTTGCTGTTGCTAAGTGTTTTGAACTTATTCCTAAACTTTTTGCAAAGATACTGGCGATAGTATATGTAAGAAAATACAGGGTTATGACTGAGACAGAGAGCAACCCCAGAAAAGTGAAGTCCACATTGTGAAACACTGTAACATGATTCCTATGTGCCATTCTACAGCACGTCTGCACCGTCGCCAGCGGCCACAAGGTGGATCCCACGGAGTGCGACCGCGAGCGGTTGTTGAACGCTAGTCAATGTGGTCTTCATTTCCTCGGAGATAAGCTGCAGATATCAGTACCTACAGCTCGCAGGCATCATCAACATACCAGACACAAACCACAGGAGCTTTTCTTCTCTTCCAGCCAACTTAGAAGTAAATAGTTTGAAAAATAAACAGCTGCATTCCCATGTTTCAACACTGGAGATAAATACCCTTATCACTGGGTGTATAATGGGCCTGATAGCAGGATTATAGCATTCTGGGAAATTTTAAAGATAGTATGGGAATGAGGAGGGAGGCAGGGAGAGAGGCGGAGGAGGATCATGGGAGATCCTGATGAGAAAAAGCAGCTCTGGTACCTTTGGACGTCTCCAGCCACTCCTGCTTGACGCTGTAGCGGACCTGAGCCTTGGGCTGGCTTTCAGGCAGGTGGCATTCGATAACAGCCGTGTTGCCCTCGTCCACCTCGATGTCCTGCTGGTCGTCAGGCTCGAAGTCGCGCAGCTCTGGAAAACACACGGGCAAGAGAGAAGTCAGTTTGACAATCATCCAAAGAAGAGCCTGACCGACACATGAGCGGATATGAGAGCTTTGACAGACATGTTGATGTTCATGTTTGCAGATATTCACAGATATTCACAGATATGAACCCTTATTTTAGAGATTAAACATGTGCATTTGTGTTTACATTTCTGTTTATAAATAACAGAAAAAATTCCATCGCACACATATTTATCACAAGTGCGTTGGAGAAAAGGAAGTGAACCAAACTTTACGTGCAGTGGTTCATTTGTGACGTTTCGGTGCCTTTGCCAGGTTGAGCACAGAAATAAATCACTGATAGCGGCAGGAGTTTTTTACCATAATGTTTGATAGATTTTTCTACTACTTTTTTTTAATTAAATTTCTAAATATGTGGTTGTATTTGTGTTTTCTTTTTATTTATAGTTATTTACAATAAGGTTTAAGGTTAAAATGTCAAAAATCTAAACTCAATTACATTTTTCTGTCAGTGTGATGCCTTAGGAATCAACCAAGTTATATTTAATATATTAGTAGCTGATATTTTACTGGATTTTTCCTAATACTGAATGTGAATCACATCTAACTACACATGTACACAGCTTTAGAAGAAGAAAACAACAATATTCTGAGCTATAATAAACTGTAATAACCGAGCGGTTTCCATGTTAAGTGCCATTCACATCAGCCCCATTGTTCATAACCACATTTCCACAAGTTCTCTGTTGAGCTTCCTATATAAATAAAATCCTCCTCTACCTCCGGTTAGTCTCATTTCTTTCCCACTGCTCATCTTAACGTGATCCGACTGAAGACATTTTCACACCGGTTCATTTTCTGTTTTATTCATTCCATGTCACTTCAGATGAGGCCGAAAAGCCTGAGAGTGGTGTCTGTAACATTCGAGTGGGTGTAGTTAATCCTGTCCAACATTATACTGCGACTGGAGCCGCTCGAGACTCTGTGGGAAACGGAGGAGTGAGATTACTGGGGCCATGTGCTGCAACTGTGTCCCACAGACACGCAGTCTGCACGCCACAGACACCCATCTGACCTCTGACCTCCTTAAACCCCCACCTGAGCGGCCCCGGGGCCTGGCCACAGAGGGGTCAAAGGTGAGAGGTGTTCGTCCTATAAAGTTTCACAGAAAGATATCCAGTTTGCGTTCGGGGAGGAAACGGCAAGAGGAAAAAAAAGGACAAACGCTCCAAAATCTTAGCAGGGGACATGCTGCCATTTTAGAGATTTGAAGCAGAAGGAAAATAACATGAGACAGAGGAGGAAAAAAAAAGGAAAGGGAGCAGACAGAGAGGAAAAAGAAAGTAGCCTAACAACTGGAGAAATTTGTCATGATGGCGTCCAGCAGTGAAATGAAAGATAAATAAAACTTCTCCGGGAACTCAATTAAACATCCAGCAAGCCGTTGTTGATTTATTCTTAACAAACACGCCGTCTCTCTCCATTCTTTCCAGAGGTGCTAAAGCCGGTGTGTTTTTCTTGGACCGGCCGCGCTCCCTGGCAAAAAGTCCGAGCTGCTGGTGCACAGACACTCAGCCGAGGAGACTTTGAATACGGCTCTAATTCAATAAGCAAAGTTTGGTTAAGGCCACGGTATCTGCTGATAGCGACGTCGCCGTGATTTACTCAAAGCGCTGAGCAAACAGCGTCACAGCAGGACGCTGATTTATTCACCATGCGTCCTGGATCCGTCCCTGTGTCTGGGGGGGTCCAGACACTCATCGTCTCCGACTCTGTTTCAGCTCTTATTCTGAAAGATGAGAATCCCAGCCAGGACATGTCAACCAAAGAGTTGTGTGTGTGTGTGTGTGTGTGTGTGTGTGTGTGTGTGTGTGTGTGGTGTGTGTTAGAGGGAAAAAATGTCAAGGCCATGTGGCGCTCCATTTGCTAAATCAATCAGGTGCTGTTTTTACAGCCACCTTCCCCCCTCTGCCTCCCCCCTTACCAAGTATCCATCCATCTCTCCTCCATCTGCCTACTTCTCCCAGAATTTTTTTTAAATACACCTTTCAACCCCCCCCCCCACCCACACACACACAAACTGCACTGCCCTGCATTCTTAACAGGAACAACCCTGCATGTGTGCCTTTCAGGTGTGTGCGCGTGCATGCGTGTGTGTGTGTGTGTGTGTGTTCATCCTGCAGGAATGGACGATTGATGGTGTTCATAAAGTGCTGCAGACCTCCCGCACCAGCGCTGTTTGGCACGGCCGACTTTGAAATATTTGTAGAGAGACAGTGCATTCATCATCTTTATGTGCAGCAGTAGGAGGCCCGCGTGTTGTGCATCTGAATTATAACGTGTTTGTGCAAACGCTCACGTTGTGCAGATACATGTCTGCGTCTTCTGCAGCTAAAATAAACGGGGGAGGGTGATTGTCTGCGTAAGAATTCGAGCGAGGAGCTTTTAACCGATGCCAAAACAGCAGAGATTCTTCGGAGGCGGATAGCACGGAGGGTCTGGAATCAACCTATCCTCATCACAAAAAACATGTGCACACAACTAGGAGGGCTCATATGGAAAGGCAGGCACGTACACACTCCCCATGGAGCAATTCCTTGGGCGGTTTGGGGGTGGCCGAGGAGAAGCCGTTATTAAATTAGAAACGTTTTTTTGGGAAGGGGGAGGCAGGGCGACCAGTCTGGCTCCACATGTGGTTATCGCAACAGGATTCATCCGCTACTGGAGCCATCAATAACTTGTTTAACGCCTTTGTGCGCGTCTCTCATAACCACCACTTGACAAAGCGTCACTCAGCAGAAGTGAGGGGAAAAATTAGAGCGGGATGTGAGGAAAACAAAAGAGGAGGGGAGAGTGAATGATAATGAAAGGAGGGAAGGGGAGAGAAAGTGACAGGGTGCGGAGTGAAAATTGTGCGAGGGGAAGAGAAATGCGAGCGTGTGTCATGTTATGGAGGTGCTTCAAGGAAACAGGAGAATGTGACATCCCGTCTCATCTTGTCTCGACTGGCCTGGAACACAGCCTCATACATCACAACCCTACATGTAAAACAATACAGTTAACAGGGCTGCTGCTTTTAAACTAACGGTGTGTTTTAGTCAGGCACACACCCATATCCTCTGTCCACCCCCGCACACACATCTGCCCCCAAACCTCTACCCAATTACGGGGCCATAATTTCTGGCGAGCCCTGCTGTCGGGGCCTGTGGAGAGGAATGCGATGTTGTGGGGAGAAAAGGGGCCAGTGGAGGTGGGGAGGGGGCCCCCAGGCTGAGCTGTGGTCCCTTCTTGCTGCGCGGACTGGCCCCGGCCCTGGGTCCCCTCCATTCCTCCGGCTCCAGTTACACAGCTTCAGGCCCCCTCCTGAGTCCCATGATGCATATCAAATATAACAACACACACTCAAGAGCAGCAAAGCACTAAAAATGTCAGTGTGGAGAATAATTCACTTTAACTCCATTAGATCAATATGATACAGCAGATGTTGTTCGTCAATGGAATGAATAGATACTTTCTGAATCCTCAGTTATATCACAGATGTGCCACAGTTTTCCATCATCAGCACAGAAACTGTCGCTGGACCTTTGTAACAATCAGTGGAAAAGTACGAGGTTTACTCACTACTGTTGCTGAAGTTCTTAAAGAAACAAACACCGCCTCTTCACTGTTTTTGTTTTACTTCGAGAACATTAAGTCAAAGACATTCTGACAAACCAAAAAAAGGGGCCAACAGGAGGGCCTGTGTATATTTGCCGCAGCTTTGTGTGGGCAGTTACTCACTGGCAGCGGTGACGTTAGCGGGCACACTGGCCAGGGCTCCAGCGCCGGTGCTGGCCACACACTGGTACCGCCCCAGCGTCAGGTTGGACAGGGCGGGGATGAACAGGCCGACGGGGCCGAGCACGACGCCAACATCCCCGTCCACCAGCTCCTGGTCGTTGAGGCGCCAGCTGATGTTGGCGGAGGCAGGTCGGGCGCGGCAGCGGAGGTTCACGCTGCCGCCCAACTTCTGCACCACGGACAAGGGCTCTTCGGTGAAGACGGGGACCTCATCTGAAGAAAAGATCATAAAAGTTAGAAAGAAGCAGATCAATTATAGTTTTCTTTCTTTTTGCATTTGATTCCAGTAAGTGTATAAAGACATTTTCTGAGTGCATGTAATGTTGTGAGTAATAATCGGGAATATGAAGGGAATAATGTATTTCCTACTCGTGCAAACACCATAATAGAAATAACGTCTTATTCAGAGTAAGGTCAATAGTCGGAATATTGAAGTTTTTTAGTTTGGCCTGGAAATTAAATCAGAAAGTTGTGAGAAATCCCTTTTAAGTAATAATCAAATCATCAAAACAGTTGCAATGTTTCTTTTAATTAACTTATCAATTAATGGGGTAATTACTGCAGTTCTACATCTTTCAATTTTCACTTCACCCTTGGTGGCGAGTGCAGCTTATTGCAAACTACCTTCTGCTGCAGATATATTTCAAACAAACTGCTGTTGCTGCTGACAGACACATTAAACATTTCCCTCCCTGTGAGCCACACTGTTTTTATCCCTGGCAAGATTTATCCTGTACCAGGTGTTTGGAAAAACTAATGTAAAGGCATTCATGCACTTGAGCATAGACAGAGCCTGTAATATGTTCCCCTGCAAACAAATGAAGACTTTTTCTTCTTCTTTTTATGCAGATTGTTACTTTGAGATCCAGTTTTTTTTTCCAACATCTTGTTTCGTACACTCACCGGAGACAGAGGCGCCGCTCTGTAGGCAGCACAGTAGTACTGCACCCAGAGCACACAACACTGGAGCCCTTCTCTTTTTCATCCACGGAGTCCAGTCTCTCGTTCCAAACATCTTCCATACACTACCCCCTGAAACACACAAACACACAGGAGAAGGTTAGAGTCATTTACAGGCCTGATGCACACAGAAATATCAGCATGAACCATTTTCTTTGGACAGAAACACAAACCTACATCATCCATATAAACATTGAGTCTTGATTTCATACATAACCCCGTGTCTCTCTGCTTCTATCTTAGTTTTATACACATACACAAACAGGCAGCCATTAACGAAACACAACCCAGGCGAGGAGGCGCACTCAGCAGCCCCCTCAGCAGCCAAACTCCAGACACAAATAAAGCCTTTCTTTTCTGTCAGCCCCCATCGCACCGCTGACCCCCATCTCCTCCGCCTGCACCCGCACCCATCCAGCCCTGCATCCATCAAAGGGGCGCCCTCATTCTGCGGGCCGTAACCCGACCCCTCCACCTTCCCACTCAGGTGTAACCGATACAGGTAGAGGGTCCAGGAGGGAGGAAGGGAAAACACACAGGTTGCATTAAAGAGTCGGGACAAAGAGCAACTAATGAGAGGCAGGGCAGGGGGAAATATAAAGCACAGCAACGTGCAGGAGGAGAGGCGGAGGAGCGGTGGACTCGCTCACTTCGGTGCTGTTATGAATATGGAGACGATGGTCAGTCTATTAACAGTTAATGCAGAGAGAGGAGCTTTTCTCTCTCCCTTGTCGTTTGCTGCCAAGTTTCCCGAATTCTTTCCTGTCAGGTTAAACTAACAACTTCCCGTCAGAATGAGGAGGGTGGTCCTGCAGACCTGAACCTCTCCCACATACATACAGTACATGTCGCTGAACATGCACACACACACACACACACACAAATGGGCAATGGCTACGGTAAAAATGGAAGCAGCGCAGAACTTTCTCATACATATTTGTTCCGATCTTATTATGGCAGTGCGATGATTAATGAGGCCCGGAGACGAGGGACTCACACACACACTGGGGGCCAAAGCAGGACAGTAAAGGGATGGAAACTCTTACAGCGCACCTTCATCATCTAATGGCAGCAGTTTAGCAGCCTGGCACGTTTTTCGAAAATGAGCAAAGCGGCGTGCTGATGGAAAAGCAGCTGTTAACGACACAAACGAGGCCACACGTTTTCTTTGGACATCACTGAGGAGTGTAAAAAAAAATTCTAGACTTATTTTCCCAACTTAATTAATCATTTTATTTATTCATCAGCTGATTATTTGTGCCACTAGGGAGTACAACCCTGATTTCATCTTTAAAGTTGATACAACTTATTTTTCAAACATCCAGCACAAAAGGAGAAACATTAGCATTCATTTGGATTCGTGTAGGTGGTCTACTGGAACACTTTAGTCCAATATTCACTCTCCTTTTAGCTCAGTTTAGGTCTCCACCACCTCTTTAGCTGCTTAATGCTTCACTATGATCCCCAGCTACTCGTTTCAGGTCGAACAGGCAGGGTACAGCAGATGAGAGCTGAATGAGTCAATCGAAAACCGTGACCTTAAAGAGGCCTGTGTTAGTTCCTAATAGTGACTGACCTCTTTCACATATACATGATTGTTGATTTAGAATATAACAGCTTTAAGCAAAAAAGCCAAACAAGGGATTTGCTGCTTTTCTCAGTTCTGTAACCTTTATATCTTTGCTTTGGGAAAGTTATTCGGACAAAACGAGCCATTTGAACAACACTGTGAACTCGAAAGCTGTGGCAGACATCAACCCTTAGTCGCAGCCCTACATACATGTTCAGTTTCATTTACTCACTGGTCTCCTCAGAGTGGCCCATCAGTAGTGGGCTGACTCGGTAAACAAACAGCGAGCTACTGTGGGGACGAGGAGTGAGCATAGGTGAAGGCCTGTGGCTTCTGTGGCCGCTCGCTGTATGGACACAACCCGAGACAGCTGCCCATTAAAGACGTACATCTGTATCGAGCACCTGTCCCGACTGCGAGGGTCGCTAACCGTAAACCACACCGGTGAGTCTGCCAACTGGACGCGCAGCGGGACACGCTACCTCAGCCTCCAGACTTCTTACCTGTCCCTTCAAAATAAAAGCAGCAAGACGGACACAAAGAAAGAGCTTTGTTGCAAGAGCAACATGAGAAGGCCCCTCGTACATCATCACCCCCCCACAACGAAAAGCCTTCCTCCTCCGAGCCCGTCTGTCTGATTCATTAGTTAGCTGGGTCCTGTGTTTGCTTAGCAGATACCCTTCCACAAGATGAACAGTTGGCCTAACATCCACGTCCAACTTTTTCCATCCATCCATCCCAGAGAAGCTACAGGCAGAGAGAGAGAAAGAGAGCGAGGAGCCTCCTACGCATCAGCGAGACTGATAAAAACCAGAGCATAAACACAGACAGCTCCACTAAATTAAGGACCGAGAAATCGTGAGTGTGTGAGAGAGAGAGAGACACCAATAATGAAAAGCACAGCATGGCAAACACTGTGTTAGCAGCTTTGTGGTATTAAAACATACTTCAGTGACAGTTCTTTGAGGAGAACTGTGTGGATTCTTCAAATCTGTCAGTTGCAGTGCAGAAGTATGATGAGTGTACAGAAGAGCTAGTTCTGCAAAAATGTTCAAGACTCCCAAAAGGCCTTTTCGTTTTTACTTTGGTATCAACTGAACTGCGTCTGTTGCTGCTGAAAGTTGACTTTTAACGTCTGATCCAATTCATCGTCCATTTTCTGTTTGTGTTTAAAGATATAATATGTAGCAATTCTGCATTAAAATGTGTAAAAACAACTGGACCTATGTTATATACCATGTTGTCTTGCACTTGTACTCGCTAAAACTCTCCAAGTAAACTGCAAATGCGCAGAACGAGAAAAGGAAGACAACAGCTCCCATGATCCCTCGCGGTTTGTTATTGTTTGGATTGAGAGACCACTAACGGAGAAAAGTTACATATCGTACATTTTAAAGTATTTTGGCATCTCGATTTATGAAGTTTTCTTTAAAAACTTGAGCTGCTCTTCAGAGTATTACACAAGGTATAATTTTGGTATCAGTACCAAAACGCAGGAATTCTTTCAACACTTCCATCTTTAATATTTTAGTCGATATGCAGCTCTAGCAGACCTTACTGACCAAACTCCCCTGAGCCACATTAAGTATAGTTTCTTTTATCGATTACATAAGAAGGAGCAGCTGATTCTTTAGATCGGTTAATAGACAATTGTCAACTCATTTTGTTCGAGCCACATCAATCCTTGCAATCATGTTATCTTAGCATAAAGATTATGGCAATAAATTCCCTGCACTTAAACATGATATTGGAAAAAGAGAGCTCTGGTATTAGATGGGAGTTCACATACCAAGACTTAAGGAGTCAGTATTGTGAGACAAAAGGTTTGTATATGGATATCTCAACTATTAACACAAGAAAATGGTCAAATGTTCATTTCAATGGTCACCACTGAGAGACCAGAGAGCATCCTGACTCGTATTCTGCTTGTGGAAACTCGTCCCTCCCCTCAGGGACTTAAGACTTGACTTTAACTTGTTTTGAATAACTTGAATCGGAGCCAAGTCAAAAACAGCTCTGAGCACAGGTGTCTGTGGGTGAATTCGTGTGCAACATCTGCGGCGTACAGTAGATATTGTTGAGGGTACAAGGTTTTTTTGGGGATGTGGTGGTATGTGTGCGTATGTGTGTGTATGTGTGTGTAGAAATGCATCGTGAGTGTAGGTATCCGAGTGCCTAATATGTCTCTGTGGTGGAGAGTCACTTGACAGAAGTTCATTGTGAGCGTGCTAAGTAAAGACACCGGGGCCCCTGTTCTCCTGGGCCACTGCCGGTCCCATTGTCCTGCTGCCTCCGTGGATAAATTCATTTTGACAACCCTGCTAATTGGATAAAACCAGACTGGAGCCTCCTCCCTGAGCTCTCACATTCCATCTGCTTTCTGGCATGGAGAGGACACACGGGAGGGGAGGAGGTGGTGGAGGGGCTGCAGGATAGTAACTCCTTCTGAGGAGCTGAGCTGTTGAATATTTATCACCTCCCGAAACCCCCCTTCCCCAGTTTTACGTCTTTTTACACCCCGTGTCCCCCCCACCCCTCTTCCATCGAGGTTCTCCAAACACCACAAAGCCCCCCTTTAGATAAACACATGCGGTGTCAAGTGTGAGGAGTGCCGGGGGTTCAACTGCCCCGCTCGAGCCCGCGGCCCACAATGCCATGCTGCATAGCTGCCATGCGGGAGGCCAGTTGCCCCTGGCGACGCTAACAGGCAGAACGCACCTTAATAGAGTGGAGAGTCATTGTAAAGCAGTGAGCCGGTGCACGGACAAAGACCCCGTGGACCCCGGGAGAAAGGGGAGACGCTACTCTGAAGGGCCCGGGGAAGAGCTGATGGGCCTTGCTCAATGACCAAAGAGGAGGAGGAGGGGGCTCAATGACCAAGAGGTTTGAGAGTAGTATGTGGAGAGTTTTGGAGGGAGGCGGGGATTGATGTGCGATGGGTGAAGGGGGTTTATGGTCGGAGTCGGGGGTGTGGGTGGTGGGGGTGGAGAGGTTGGCTGAGAAAGCAGAGCGGCGACTCAAATTAATAGAGAGGATGTCAACTGGCAGGCGAGCAGGAGGAGAGAGCAGGGCCTCGTCAATGAGAGGGTGTGTTTGAGAGAGCGTGTGTGAGAGCGTCACTGAATGTCCCAACATATTTTCCCCTCACTCTGTCAATCTGTTCGCTGGCCTCTCGCTCCGGCCCGGGGCCTGTGCCGAGCGCTGGTGGAGGACGAGGAGGGTCCCGGAGATTGCTTAACAAAACAGGAACACACCCGCTTTACCAGCGGACCATCACGCAGGGAAAGAGCAACAACACAGCAACAAGACATTCAAGGGCAGCAGACTGTTTTCATTATTGATTAACCTGTCAATCATTGTTTGGTCTAAAACTCACAAATCTCAAGTTCAAATGCTTGATTGTTCAATTTTAAGTGTCATTTCAATCTACAATGAATAAATTACATTTTTTAAAGATGTTTGTTGATCAACAAGCCGATTAATCAATTCATTGTTTCAGAACTTAATTGTACACATGTCAAGTTAGTTTTTTTATCAGTTATGTCACTTTAGAGTCAAACTCCAATAATACATAGAGGACCTGGCCCAATATAGTTTTTAACATGCAATCACTCGTTATTCACTTTT
The DNA here is from genome assembly GCF_022539355.2 of Hippoglossus stenolepis. Classification (NCBI taxonomy): domain Eukaryota; kingdom Metazoa; phylum Chordata; class Actinopteri; order Pleuronectiformes; family Pleuronectidae; genus Hippoglossus; species Hippoglossus stenolepis. The sequence continues at coordinate 12,526,214 of NC_061501.1, read as the reverse complement.
TAAAAGATAGAGTAAGAAATTGAATAAAGGGCCTTGAATGGCATGTTAGTAAGTTTAAAGTATGATTCTCTCATATCTGATTTGTTCCCCTGCATCAAAACTTAGAAATACAGAGATAATATTTTTACAGCACGTAAACGCTGCTTGAAGTGGCTTCTCTTCTTCAAAGTGCGAGCGAGACCTCAAACTGACGTGCAGAACATCCACTCTTCTTTGTTGTATAAAAACTTGGCAACCAAGAAATTCCTAATCTATTCCCATCCATCTCTCCGCTCCCCACGGACGAGCTCTCTCCGGCGAGATGAGAACCTTCTGGAGTCTTATCTTGGCATGAGGGCTCTGGCCAACAGGTGGAAAGAGAACCGGTCCAAATCCTCCACTCGAGACATCGCTCGTTCTCATGCCATAAAATTACACATCAAAAGCATCTAAGCATCCCTAACGAGGCTGAGAATTTACCCCCTCCTCCTTCATAACACACACACACGCTTCACAAAGTATTAACGAGCTATATGCTCGTCCAACCCCTCCTTTGCCCCCCCATACCGACACTAACGAGCTACAGAGCGTCGAGGATTAACGAGAGGGATCTGGAAAGACCCTGCAATGGAAAGAAGGGGGGCGTTCTAATCAATTAGGCACCGCAGCATTTGCATAATTTAGATAACGAAGCTGAATTAACCACGGAGAGCTAATTATGGTGCCACGGTGAACACACACACACACACACACACACAAGCACACACACGCATTCCGCTGCCTGGTGTGGGATGCCAGTGTGCCCACCGGGGCCATGGGAACAGGATCACATCATCGCAGCTTCAGGGGAAGTTTAAGCCAAAGAGATGGACCACAGAGTGATGTAGGTACTAGACAATTACATCAGAGGGAGGGAGGGAAGGAAGGGAAGACAGGGAGGGAGGAAGGAAGGGAGGAAGAGGGGCAGTGACCAGGATTGAAATAACTGATATAAGAACAGATGGATAGAGAAGGAAATTAGGATGAAAGAATAAATATAACTAGAAGCAAGAATAACAGGAAAGAAAGAAAGACATGAGTTAATAGGAGGACAGATGGATGGATGGACGGATGATCGAAAGAGGATAGGAAAGGAGGGTAACAGAAGGAAAGAAAGAAGGTAGGAAAGGTGAATGACAGAAGACGGATGGATGAATAGAAGGAATGTCAGCTGGATAATAGAAAAAGGAAAATTGACATAAGGAAAGGTGGATATGGAAGGAAATAAGGAACAGGGGAGGTTACCAATGGGAAAAGTGGTCTCAGATGTTGGACCCAACCATATATGGAAGGAGAGAAGGGACAACAGACAAATTGATAAGAGGGAAAGAAGAAGAAAAGATGGATAGAAAAAGGAAATGATGAAGAGGTTAGCCGGACAGATACAAGAAGTAGCTAACTAGCTGCAGTCTAGCTAGTTGGCTACACAGATAAACAATAACAAGAATAAAATCAAATATAAATGGCTGATCGAACAACTAACTTTACTGATGCATTAAAAACTGTATATATGATCCTCATGTATTTAAAAGTTTTGATAATAGATTGTTTGAATCTTTTAATCAGGTAAACATGAACTGAGTAGCTCCACATTTTTGTTGGGGTTACAGTGGGTTGTCCTCCAACCAAAAGGTCGGCGGTTCGATCCCAGTTCTCATAGAAAAGGTGATGCCCATAGATGCACTGTATGAACGTGTGTGTGAGAATGGCAAAAAAAAAAGAAAACTGTACCCATATATTCAAACATATCACTGTACAAAAACATATTGAGTATAAGTGTAACTTTCGTTGGTAGAAGTTGGCCAATTTGTGGGAAGCTTTAAGTGACACACACACACACACACACACACACACCACACACACACACACACACACACACACACACACACACACACACACACACACACACACACACACACACACACACACACACACACACACACACACAGGCAAAACTAATACCCTGGATTTCACAGTACTCATCACACAAACACACACATGCAGTTACATATTTCACTTACCCACAACCATTCTTTCCCTGCTTGTGTTCTCTCTCTCTCTCCATGCACACACGCACACGATGACACATAAGCAAGCAATCACACAAACTCCTATTACATGGTAAAAGTATACTCACAGAGGCACATAAATATGCAGACCTCAGGAAGTTTTTCCAACACCAAACGTCAACATGCGAGAAGAAGAAAAAGAAAGAAAAAAAAACAGGCTACCACTTATCCGCGACCCGAAAACACAAACTACATACACGCATGCACGAGTCACATACATGGAGTTTCATGGCTGTACGTGCATGTGCAGCCCCCCGCTCCCTGTGTGTTCCTGCGTCGTTTTGGGGGGGGGGCGGGTGGGGAGGATTTAAGGGGTGGGAGTAGGGGGGTGAAAGGGGCCCCCGAACTCCTTTGGCAGCTCATGCATCAGAGTGAATGGAACCAATTATAAATCAAGAGCAATTTCTCCCCATTATTCAGCAGGAGGGGAAAAAATGAGGGGGAGAGGGAGGGAGAGGGAGAGGGAGAGGGAGAGAGAGAGAGAGAGGGGGACCGTCTGGCCCCACAACTCTCAGTGGGAGATGAAGGACGGAAGAGAAAAGCAGAGCGAGTGAAATATTATATGAAAAACAGATACGAGGAGGCATTTGGAAATCGAGATAAGGAAGAGAGGAGGGGGAGGAGGACGAGGTGGAATGGAGAAAGGCCGTGGAGTTATATAAAAAAAACGGAGTTATATAAAAAAACGGCCGGAGGGGGAAAGTTATAGGAAAAACAGATATGAGCGTTATTAGAAAACAGAGAGGGGCAGGAAATTGAACAGCAAAGCGAGGGTGTGGGCCGTCGACTGCGTTCAAGATGGTGCGAGCCGACTTTTGACTCCTGACTGCGCCACGGTTATAAAGTAAAAATCCGCTGCGTACGAAAAGGAGTTTCTTAAAGAGGACAAACAGCTGGAGGAGGCTCGGTTCAAAGAGAGCTCTCAGTTTCAGAGGATGGATTTGTGTGTGTGTGTGTGTGTGTGTGCGTGTGTGTGAGAAAGACAGAGAGAGAGATGTGGTCAAGCACAGCTACCATTTGTCCCGTCACTCAGAGCCTCGGATGTGCATTATCCTACGGCAGAGCCCCGAAATATCATTAAATAAAAACTCCACAACCACACGATTTGCACGGCACACAGAGACGAGCGCTGTCAAATGGAAAATTCCAGCTGTGATAACCTCGGGGGCCCAATAACTAACTAATCTGGTGCCCAGTGATTTATTCTGTTGAATCATGTCTTCTCCTGCCAGTATGACATTCTTCGATGATGAGTTTCTTCTCTCTGGGGCAACACTTTAAAACTGATTATTGGATCAAGCGCTGGAACACGAGCCAGGTTCTTTTCTTGTCTCCCTGATGCTTTTATTGTTTCGTTCACACATGCTCGAGACAGGAGCACGGCACGCAGTGGTGCATCTTTTTAATTTGCGTTACAGCATGAGAAAGGATGGAAATGCGTGCAGGCTTCAGGTCTAACACCTGAACTGTAGACTCAGAATACACCAAATTAAGCAGAGTGTGTGTGTGTGTGTGTGTGTGTGTGTGTGTGTGTGTGTGTGTGTGTGTGTGTGTGTGTGTGTGTGAGAGAGAAGCAAATAAAGGGGATAAAGTGTGTGATGGGGGCCTAAATGCAGCAGTCAGGGTGCGACCTCGTGCCTGTGTGTGAATGATCTACTGGAGTGTCTGGGTTGCTTTTGGCTCGTAATAACAGCCCTCTAATCTTTGTCCAAATATCTGCTTTGCACACACAGGACTATTTGTCTACACACACACACACACACACACACACTTCACAGAGTCTGGAGTTGATCAATGAGCTAACAGCACTCACACCACACTCACAGTGTGTGTGTTTGTGTTTGCATGTGTGTGTCAAAGAGAGAGAGTGTGAGAGCGTGGTTTGGGAAACTTCATTATCCATTCAAGAGCTTCTTCACTCTTACTTTGAGTGGTGGAACTAATCGACTCAACTGGTTTTAAAGACCTTGGACGATCAATAATCAGCCGTCAAGTGGATGCCTGATTATATTTATGACACGCACACAAACTAAGCCCTGTTATTGGAAGGGTACTAAATAATCCCCCTTTCCAACTCCCCGTCAGAACTTTCTCCTTCACTATTCCACCCTTTTTTTTCAAACCTTACATTCCTCCCTCTCTCTGTGGTCCTGGCTGACAAGGAAGATCATGAGCAGAGAGGTATGCAGCCCCAGGGGAGGGGTTTGGACCCCGGCCACCTGCCGGTCCAGGTGTCCCTCTCTGGTTATCCAATGTCTGACTGGACACAGGAACCCTCCCGGGGGCGCACAGGCCCGTACCCGAGCCTCCAATCTGTCAGCACCGGAGGACTAATGCACCGCATGTCAACAGGCCAATAATGTCCAGCTCCGGGAAATGAGGCAGCCTTCTTTGGCCAGGAGTGTGTTTTCCCTGCTAGTTTATGACTAGTCGAATGATCCAGAATAACTCCCGCTGATATTATAAAGGTGTAAACTCCCTCATACAAATGCTCTTTTCCTCTTTTTCCTCTGTGTAATCCTAAAACGACAATGCAGGTGAGCCTTTAAGGGCCAAAATGACAAGCAATACATTCCTGTGCAAAGATAATCCTGATGGGACAAGAACTGTCACTCACATGCACAAAATCCTACACACACACACATATTCTGCCTAAAAGCCGTTATGGCTGCAGGAGTGTACCCGCTGTCACGGAGATGAAAGCATGCCCTCAGGAAGGATTTTTTTTCTCCATTGTGAATTTACACCGATGCTACACCCTTTACAACAACAACGCTGCAACTTTCCAACACCGCAGTCAAAACTCTCTGATCACAAACATGAGATCGGAGCAGTAGCAGCAGTCCACGATAAAACCGCCGGCTGTTTATACTCTGACAAATGCATCTGGAAATCCATCTGCACCTTAAGACTCTGATTTACCTCCTGGTGAGAAAAGTAAAATCCTATCCTTCCACTCATATCTGACATCATACTTCAACATGGCACAGTCGACGTTATATATATATATATATATATGAGCAGGAAACTATTGCTATTGGCTGCAAACCTAAATCCACACAGTAACTTCTCTTTACAAGGAGACACACATATACGAAAACTCAGCTCCAATAGACTGGATGAAAATCTATCCGACAGATTTTGGCCAAATACGCGGAAAACTAGTCTCCACTACACGTCTGTTTGGCAGGAAACCAATAGTCAATCAAATTAAGTTTCAAGATCAGGCTTCACTGTAAAGTTCTACCTGGAAACAAACACATCAGACTGTATCGAAAATACAAGGAAGTTAGTTTACAACCTTAACCTGGAGATGTGCACATTTTCAGGACTTTATACACCTTCAAAAGTGTTTTTCTCTACTTTTAGTTTATAGCAGTTGTGGCCTGTGACTTTATTCTAAAAGGGTTTGAAAAACACAAGTCTATACTATAACAAATCTATAGGGATTTCACCTGTAATATTCAGTTATGGATTTAATCTACTTTATAGTAGTCCAAGTGCAAATGTAAAATTATCAATGATCATCTGTCACCTCACACCATATTTATACCTGATTATTTGATCTGAGCAACGTTTCAGAACCCAAATATGTTAGTTTGTTATCATATGTCAGAATAAACTCAAATATAGTCAGTTTTCCATCACATATAACCAAAAAAACAGCAAGCTGGAATTATGGGATATTTGCCTGAAAATGACTTGCGTGACTGAAAGAAAGTTGCAGATTAATACTTTTTGGCTCAAGCTTTGGGTGGAAGGAGTATCAACAGTACCACTTCCGTACTTCCCAGCAATAACTCATATTTTGGCAGTGGACTGCAGCCTGAGAGCTTTTCATTCAGTTGCACAAGCTGAATTAATACAAGCATGGTGTTACAGTATAGAGAGGGACTTGAAGTGTATATATGATGTGCAGATATGGATTTCTTGTATTTTAACCCCTACGTTATGACACTAGGATGACATGAATGTGAGGATACTGTGACGGGTGCATGGCTGCTGCAAAACTGATCATGAACTCCCATAATTATGTTTTTCCATCCAGCACATAATCAATCAAAGGGGCCGTGGCAGTGTGAGAAACAGGCAGATAATCAGACTGAAATCAATTAGTTCAACTTTCATCCTCCCGACTGCCAGAGATGATCAACAACAACAACCAAACCAACAAGAGGCTGCTTCTCCGGGGGTTTTTTTATTTTTTTTTACTGAGACCAATTAATTCCCTCATAAGCTGTGCGCCTAATTGGAGGAGGCCAGGCCATTCGTTTCGACTTTTAATCCAAGTGACATTGATTCAGTGGGAACAATCGGCTGCTCTTGTCTGAAGCCATGTCTGTCACTGGATCGCCCGAGGTTCCTCCATGCGAGGCGCAGGAGGCTTCATGTAATCCAAATAACAAAACGACACCTGGGGTTGGAAACTTGAGCCCCTGCGGCTGTTCCTGCAGACCTCCACCACCACCACCACCTCCTCCTTCTCCTCCTCCTCCTGCGTGTCCTCTGTGTCTCCACCGGGCCCCCACGGTGAGTGACACCCCGGCCAACACTCATTAGCAGGGCCGGTGAGGATTAAGACAAACATTTTCTCATTAAAGCAGACCTGAATGAGGGACTGATATGAGGAGGATCTGTCCTGGATGCTGTCACTGTAATGGAGGCTTTGTTTATTCTGAGGACAGGAGTTTGGGTGGAGGAGGGAAGGAGACAGAACGCGCACAGGTAGAGTTGTTGTTCCATGACAACAGGATGGTGAGGATGGAGGAAACAGGATGTGATGTGGGGCCGTTTCAATCTTCATTTGCAGATGCATCTTTGGGAAACTGATTCCTCAAATGAAAACAACACCTTCCTTAATATAATGGGCATTGTTGCCGCACAGCTGACATAACCTGAGGAGACTGTTCGGAAGCCTCCTCACGCACAGCTCCACTCCTGCACTCTCATATGATAACATGGGGGTAAATCTGGCAGAGCTTCACCATGTCTGTTTTCTGTTACCCTATGGGAACCGACTATAGGCTGCGGCCTGCAAAGCGCAGACACACTTTCACCCCAAAAATACGCACAAACGTCCAAAAACACAACCGCGAATCTCTGCGACGTGTCACAAAAGACTGATCCTCACCCTCGCGCATGTATCGTGTTGGAAGTGATAACAAATAAAAGCGGAAAGTTGTGTTCGGGAGACTACGGGACGCGGAGTTCGAGCCATCAACAACAGGCTAAGCCCGTGCGTAAAGTTCACTTTTCCTACTTTAAACCAAACTCCACAGACCGATCAAGCAAACACGCGCACATTAATTCAAGTGTAGATGATCCGTGGCGCGGATAGTTTGTAGTAAAGTTTGCGTGAATCAATAAGCTAAGGAAAAACAAACCACAAATGTAGCTATCGCCAACGTGAAGTAGTCATTTAACACCAAAATCGCAACTTTTTACGCAAACTAAGGATCGTAAGAGTTGGTGGAGACTCCCGTGAGACTGCGAACACGCACACATAAGCACACAAGTTGGTATAAGTTTATAACACAGGCTGATAGTGAGGGGAACAGCGTAAAAACACGGAGCGCATGAAGGGATAAAACTCACCAAAAGGCTGCTCGCACCTCGCTGTAGCCTCCCGATCTCCTCCCGGCCTCCTTCCTCTCCTCTGCGCCGAGATTTAGTCCCAAACAAGAAAAGCAGCAACAGTTTTTAACTTCTCGTTTCCCTCTCAAAAAAAAAAGCCTCGCTGCTTTTTTGGGTAATTTACTGCGATGCCATCGACATTTTTCTCCTTGGCTCCCCCAAGTTCTCACATTGAAAGGCCGTTTTTGGATGACTGAGCTCTCAAACAATTCTCCCTTTTGCGACGCCTTTTCGGGTCCTCCCACTTCCCAAGCAGGAGGAGGGATCTGAACAATGGGGACTGACTGGCTCCCAAAATCCCCGGAGCTGGGTCCTGCGCGTTTCTCCACGCAGCAGATCCGTGCACACACGCAGCTGCGGAGGACTTTAGCTCGTGGAAAGGTAGTTACGCGCACGTAACGCACAGGAAGGTGTGTACATGTGAAGAAACAACTCCTTAAAAAACTTCATGTGCTCAAAACTACGGTGTCCTGTAGGGGGAAAGTGCGCCCCCTCCCCCTCCTCCTGCTCTGTTCCCCCTGATTTGGTATGCGTTGGTCCCCACAGAGTTTGTATTGACCCCCATCCATTGAGGCCTGCAGGCCCTCTCGTGCAGCTGTGCAGGTCTGTGCTGGGTTGTGTTGTTGTGGACGGGCTCAGTCAGGACAGTGCAGCACACACACACACACACACACACACACACACTCACACTCAGACTCAGACTGACACACTTCCATACCAGAGTGATCACAGCTCTAACACCCCCGTCCCCGGCTGAGGAATTCTTCTTCACCACTTCAATCAGCACACTTTGAAACCAGGGGAGCCGCTCCAGTCCACTTCATTAATAACTGACTATTCCCAGATCACAGGCTCTGATAGTGAGGGGGTTCTGTTGGTGGTGGTCTCGCCTCTGTGAATGCAGGAACTCATGCAGGAACTCCCACCATGATGCACCTGAGGCGTTATTGTGACCCACTGACAAGCCGTGGCCCTCCGTGACACCTGTGGCTCTTGTGCACATCTGATTGTGTTTGCGTGCAGACATATTGTGGACGTCTTCAGCCATTTTTTAATGACTTAAAGCATACCTGCATTTAAATATCTACATCATAGCATCAGACCCAGCAGGATATTCCAGCCTCAAGATGTTTCCGAGGAGTCATTAATCATGAGTGTTTTCCAGTGTTGTGCTGCAGTTTGCCAGCGCTTTGCAACTTCTGCCAATGTTTTGGTGTTGTTGCTACCAAGCAGGCCCCTGTTTGCATGTGGCTGCCTCACACTAGCGCCCCCCCCTGCACCACACTGCAGAGCAGAAAGTGAGGAGGGAAAAAAAATGGGGACTCCCAACCCCTAAAAAAAAATAATAAAACCTTCCACGACGCCCCTCCCCCCCTCTCCATCTCTCCATGCTGGGCAGGATGAATTAGCCCGGGACAAAAGGCTTTGTGGGCCGGCCATGAAAGGCCTATTAACCATACAGCATCCCCCAGAGGCCCTGCCCGCAGGACACCGCCTCCCAGAATGCCACTCTCTCAGCAGGCCGCAATCCCAGCATGCACCGCTTCCCTTCAGCGCTCACCCCTGTCACCCCCGAGCCTCACTGTGGAGCCCCACACAGATTGTCATGTAGATGATTATAAATGTTGTTATGAAAGTGATGGCGAGCGAGGAGGAGAGGAGGCGATGTCAGCGGTGTGTGAGCACGTGTTGTGATTTGTATGTTTCGCCAACAAAGACGCTGAGTTAGATGGAGTGAGAGCGCGGGGTGAGTTTTGGGCGTCAGCTGTCAGGTGTGAATTCTGCCAGTGTGTGTCCCATTCTCTTAGATTGTATAGTCCAACAGTGTGTGTGTGTGTGTGTGTGTGTGTGTGTGTGGAGTATGAGGTGATCTCTCCTCGAGGGTCCAAACTGTGCGATGCCGTCTCCTCTCCGACCTCCTCACTCCATTGTTTTGCTGGGCACCATGACGACGACCCGCTCTCTCTCCCTCTCTCTTCAGTATCCTGCTGACCTTAACAGCTGTGTCACTTCCTCAGTGTGACAAAACCAGAATGAATCACACAAAAACGCACACACACACACACACACACACACACATACTTTGTTGTCAATAGGTGAACTAAATCACACAACCCCACTTTCACTCTCACACACATGAAAGGGAGACAGAAGAAGAATCCTGTACTCTCCCTCTTTGTACGTTCACATTAATCAGTATAGACGACAACACATTGAACAGGTCATGACGAAATATTAAATACCTCCAGTTCATACTGGCTGTGATGAGATCACAGTGCAACATCAGTGTGAACATATATCATTCTCATCTATTTCTATGCAGCTGTGGCGTTGGAACAGTGGAAGTGCTCATACTGGGCACCAGCAAAAAAATCTTTGAGATCAATGGGGAAATTATTAAAGATTGCTGTTAACAACCAATCATTGGGTAGAATGGACAAGGTTTTTGTATCGTAGGTTTCAAAAAGTCACAGAAATCGACAGAGTGATACTTTGTAATGGTGGTTTCAGACGCCACTGGAGCATCTGACAAGTACTTCAGTTTAATATCATCCAGACCAATAAGCCTATATGCTATATGCTCAGAATATGACATGAAATGATGCAATACAGGCTTGTACTGAATTAAGTTTATAAAATAACAACCCCAGTGCTGCCATAAGAACTCTCCTATGGCTCGTGGTCAAAACATGGTTTTTCATTTGCTGCATTTTCAAAACATGACGAATTGGATGATACGTGTCTCGCCTTTTACATTCATGCATCCCAGAGTCACAATTCACCAGACTTCTAATGCATTCTGCAGACAGAAATACTGAAATCATCTTCATCCATTCACCTCACACACTGTGACAGGTTCGCTGATGATGCACATCACTGTGTCATGGGCCTTAGAATGAGAACTGTGAATATAGCAGAGATTACAGTATATTCACACCATGGTCATTTCCCAGCCAGTAGAGACAAGAGGGATGATTACAGTGACGAATACATTTTTCACGCTTGTATTAAGATAAGACTGAAAATTAAAAAATCAGACCCTCTCCTTTAAAGTGTCACTATTGTCTCCGTGTTAACAACAACAACCTGAAGCTCAGTGGGAGTGTCAGGGTTCGTCGGCCCTGACAGGAGAAATGTGCTGCCGGTCGCTGCACAAACACCCTCAGTCATGGTTCGTATCATTGCAATAACCCAGCCATCCAAACAACAGGTGTTTCTGGACCAGCCCCGTGTCGTCCTGCAGGACCGTCCTCTTTATGGAGCATAATACCATTACAGTATCTGAATAAAGGATTAAATGAAGCATGATGGGAGGTAGAGTCAACAGCACAGTTTTCTTAGCATATACAGCTAAAAATAAATGCAGGCGAGCTGAGAAACTGCAGAGCACATGTCAGAGCTGTCCAGTGAGAGATTCAAGCCAGGGGTCTGGAGTCATCTGGTTTTTTCCACCACTTCTTCTTCTAAATTTCTTTCCTCTCTTAAATTACAAAATAAAAAAAGAAATGCAGAAGGCGCTCATGGGAAAATGTTCCCATAGAAAAGTGAATGATGGTGTTTCGTGACCTCTCAACTGCAGCTTCATGCACATAACTTATCTTTCTACAGTGGAGGAGAAAATACAAAAATCCCTCGCTTGAGTAACAAAACCCGTCCTGAGGTCCAAACTGTACTTAACAGTTATCTGACTTTAAAGTGGAAAGAACTACGGTTGAGTCGGTGCACATATGAAGACATGAACTCTTTGGCTTATCCAGGATATAATCAGGATATTGCTTCTTTATTTAAAACTTGCTGTTGAGCTTCTCAAACTCTCAGTGTCTCGGTGTGTGGACAAGAGGTACATTTTTCATGAGCTGAGAAAAACAGACATGTTGAATTTAATATAATGTGTTTTAAATGGTGAATGTCACATAAGAAGAAAAATAATTTCCTCAACACTTTAAGGCATTGTTCCACGTTTAGGAAAATACAATTATTCACTTTCTTGATGATAGTTAGATAAAAATATAAATACCACTGTCAAACCAAAAAGTACCGTAAACTAAAAGCTATGTTATCGGAGCTTTTTTTTTCATTGTCTTTTATATTGTTGTTGATTGATAAGAGAATAATTCATGGATCGTGATGAAATAAATCTTTCCTATTTAAGGAACTGGCATCTATTTGGAATTTGGTGCAGATCCCAGTAAAGATCCAGGTCCAGTGAATTTAAATGTGGTTTCATAAAGAGACTTTGCCATTGAGTTGAAAACGATGTATCTCACAAAGTTAAAGAAAGTTTAAACAAAGTTCCTGGATCCAATCCCCTGATCCACATCTGCACCAAAAATCCAACGGGCTCTGTCCTGACCCTTATCTGTCCAGTGGTTTTTGCGTAACCCTGCTAACCAACAGAGAAACAAACAAACAACAGGAACACTGAGTGCACATTCCTCTGCCAGAGCTGATGCCCATTCTCACCATGTCAAAGCAGATTTTTCCCATTAGACTAATCATCAAGACTGTGGCGGTCGGCCATATTCTAATTTGTCCAGCACAGTTTCATAATGACCTCACATAATAACGCTATTATAAATAAAAAGATCTCTAATTTGGGGCGTTTTGCTCCGTTCCTGTATTGTATGGTTGTGTGAAGCGTCATTTGCCTTGTGCCAAGTATACCAACTGAATTTATCTGGAAATGCACAATCAGTGAGTAGTTAATAACAAAGCAGAGACTTTCAATATAACAGTTTTATTTATTGTTCGTTACATAAAACCTGATTGTGCAAAGTATATGTTGCAGCCATCAGACACAGTTAATGTAAGGAAGTAAAATGTAGCATTGTAAAGTTACAAAGTCGTACTTTCACCTGAACACTATTGGAGGAAACATGCCTGAGTTTTGCAGACACAGCTACATGTTGCACTGCGCCCTGGGCTTCCAAAGACAGACACACAATCAAAATTCTTCCTGCAACTGAGGGAGAAGAGATTTATGACATATTTTTCCTTTCAGATGTCTCCAAAGCACTAAAGCACTCTCACACACACACAGACACACACAGACATAAAGAGGGAGCATCTTGTACTATGCATTGTTGCCTCAGGAGCTTTTCATATCCGGAGATTTTATTGTTCTTTTTCATTTCCATTGATGTAAAGCTCTGTGTGTGTGTTTGTGCTGGAGGGATATGGAGGGTAATAGGCTGTTATTGGTTCTCATTCCAGTGTGATTGTGCTGTTGAGACACAGATCCAGGCTCAGGTGGGGTCGGACCTCAGGCTGAGTTAGCGAGTGTGTCACGATGAGGAATGTGCCGTGTGAACGCTCTGATTAGATGTTGTTTTTATGCTCAGTGGTAACTTGGATCCATGGGATGTAATTTTCTGCAACAGTTTTTTTTTTTATTGCACATCTAAAACCGAGGTGACAGGGAAGACATTTGTTAAGGCTCATTTGGTTTATTTCATTTACAGTATTTACTTGTTTTGTTCGTTTTTCCAAGGATTTTGCAACTTGACGTCCATCCACTTCGCCAAAGTGGGTCACCATCACTGCTTAAAGCTAAAATCTGTAACTTTCCATCGCTGGTTCCAAACTTTAAGCCTCTAAGCCAAGATCCACCCATCGTCATCCTCGAACAATTTCCTTTTAGCTTTTCTGTTTTGTCTTTTAGACGATGTTTTTATTACATCTCTGTGATTACAACAAAGTCTGACATTTATTTGAATCATCATTGTAGAAACAATGAGGGAGCCCGGGATTCAATATACAAAAAGTGACAACGTGAAATAAAGGTGAACATTTAGGTAAGAAGCACAGCTATAGGTTTATTCATTAATTAACATCAGTGCATCACCATCATCAACTTTTTGCCATTTGAAAAGTTGAAGTGAGGACTGTAACTGTAACTGGACAAGCTATACAACCTTTGAATAGGAAGTACCACAATATTACTCTTTTAAACAACATATCAGCAGCATTAGCCACCATGACATTAACTTTCGGAGGCACTCTACTCTACTTCGCTATCTCTACACAACATTTTAGCATCTGATATAATCCTGTAATAGTCACTTGTTCAAACAATGGTTGCTGTTTATAATAGAAGTTAATTTAAGGTAGGTAGGTCCGCTGTGAAACTGATATTTACCAGTTCGCTTTGCATCAGTTTTGATATTCTTACAATTAGTCTGTATTTCTACTAGTTTTAGATTCCAATTATAACTCATAAAATAGACATATCTGACTTTCTGAGCATGAAATCTGATCTTTATAGACAACAGTAAAACTTAATCCTACAAATCCTATATACTAATATTATGCCATATATAGGCTAGTACACACACACACACACACCCGATACAAAGAAGATGCTCATTTGCAAAACGTGTTTCTTCCATGAATATGTAGAGAACATAACTGTATTTCTTGGCCTGCGCCTGTTCACTTAATATCCACTTGAAGGCTTAACTCCGAGCATTGTTAGTGTAGAGATTTTGTTCTTGCGATTGTTCCAGTAATTGTTTGCCCTCAGCAAAAGCCTCAAACATAACTCGTGTGTTGCAACATGGAAAAACCCCAAAATCCTCTTATTGACACAATCTGACAGCGGCACGCCAGCCTCGCTCCGTCTCACTCGGCCTTCTCCTCTTCCAGGTCTTTATCAGCGCAGCCATGTTATGACTGGTGCGGCGCAGTAAATATTCCCTGCTCTTTGCGGTATTAAATTTTAAACTGGCCCTGAAGTCTAAAAAAGTTGTGACTTTATATCCCTATTGGAGTGAAGTGTGAGTTTTGACTCTCGCAGCTAACCGTGTCCAGATGAGGCAGACAGTCCTAATTGGACCTGGAGCCAGTTAAATCCCAGACCCGCTCTGCTCAGCTCATGTGGCTGTTTGGCCCGATGCAGGGAACTGTCCGTACACCACTTTACTTTTGAAACACATTAATATCTGAATATACAGTCTGCTGTGCTGCATTTATTCACCTACGTCTTGCTTTTGCTCTCAGGGGAGGAGGAGTGGTCCATCAGAGGAGTGGGATTGGTACAAAAGGTTAGAGAGTAAATAGTTGCAGACACAAGCCTGTGTTGCTCTAAGGGTCAAAAGGTTTGACGAGAGCCGAGGCCGGGAGTTGTACGTTGTGTATCGGACGTCAGGGAGTGGACGCCAGAAGACAAAGTGGCAGCGCAAGGAGAAAAACCCCTGATGTTTGACATTTTTTATCAGGCACCTGGTTTTATCATCCAAACCCTCCCTGTGTATGGTTTTATTTGGATCTGTCTCTCTATCACTCCCCCTTTCCTTTCCTGGACTCCCCTTTCATACTTTTCCCTCTTTCCTCCCATCATCCATCTTGGCTTTTGCTTCTCCTCCCTTATTTTGACTCGCTTTCTCACCCCCCAACCCCGCTCCCTCCTATCATCTATCTACCATCCCTCCCTCTTTCCACGTCTCCCTCTCCGACTTCCTGCTTTCCAGCCTGCCAGACGGTCATAATTAACGGGGAACACGATAGTCCCCCTGGCCCTCGGGAGCCCTCTACACTCACTGCCCTGAGAGAGTGAAAGAGAGTGTGTGTGTGTGTAAATCCCTGTTTTTTCCCCCGTACCTCCAGACTTGGCCTATGGTCCGTGCTCCACTCAATGCGTCTTTATGTTCAGTGTCAGCAGCGAAGCATGATCTCACTCCCTCCAAAAAACACAGCAAATGACTTACAGAGGCTCCCAAACACAGGCCACAAACACAGACAGGCATACTGTCCAAAAGCAAAAGCACACACACACACACACACACACACACACACACACACACACACACACACACACACACACACACACACTGGCAACGACTGTCATTATGACTAATTCACACGTGAAAGCAGGAGAAAGTAAAGAAAGCCAGGGAGCAAGACTCCATTAAATAAAGCTGCCTGGTTCTTCAGTTAAACAGAAACTCAAGTGTTTCCCCTTGTTTATGAAATTATTGTTCTGTTGCGTCAAACTCACATTTGTGCGACACAAAAAGCCAAATAAATCACAAAATATGTCCAAACAGTGTGTTTCCCTCACATGACCATACCTGTCCTTATATGTGCATATCTGTGTGTGTGTTTGTCTTCCGTGCCCCCTTTGCCTTGGCATGTTTCCCCATCTCCCACCCTCCTCCTCCTCCTCCTCCTCCTCCTCCTCCTCCTCCTCCTCCTCCATGTTGTTGTGGTGCTGGGAGGCAGATCCCAGATCAGAGGGCAGGGACCCGGCAGCTGATAAGGCGCTGCACTGATGCTATCTGTCAGTCACTGCCAGAGGGCGGGGCTCAGAGCCAGAAGGTCAGGACTCTTGCGGTCCCTCGGCTCCCCCCCCTCCTTCCTTATCTAAACACACAAGAGATGCTTTCACAAACAAGAATAATCACAAAGCACGGGGGGGGTCATAATAACATGAACAACACACTGCAACAATACTCAGAATATCCAAATAATACCAATTATTCTATGTACCTTTGTCTAGTAGAGGATATTTATTTTATAAATGGATTAATGACTGATCATGATGCAGATCAGGAGCACTTCTGTGTTTTTGCAAGTTTAGCTCTATAAATCACTTCTCCTGGCTTTTTCTAAATGCATCCTACAAGTCTTGGATCGTTTATTTCCCATCGCTCCAGGCCGCCATTTCTTTTCATTTCTGCCTGGTATTAAAAAGAAAAGCTTGCTTGACTCATGCAATCAATCACAGGGAGAATCAAGTCAAGTCATTCTTCGCCGCAGGTTTCGTTCCTGTGGTGCAGTAATTTAAGTGCAGACGGAAATAACTGCACTGTATTACCTCATAAAAAGAATAGTGACAAAAACAAAATGCATTCTCGATGTTTCTCTGTGACACAACTCATGCAAGGCTCAGTTATTACAGATATTATAGAATTAAACAGAATTCACTCAATGTCTGAGAAATGCATTCAGCAGCATGTTTTTAAAATGAATTAACCTTTAACAGTAAATTACTGGGTAGTACAGTAAGTGGTCTAAAGCACCAGTGTATGATTCCATAAACCGTGTCGCCCTCTGTGCCAGTGTTTCTCTGCAACATGAGTCTGGAAGAACATTGCTTTTATTTCATTTAATTTAGTAAATTTCTGCAATGCATCAATTCCAGAGGTACTTTATTTTTAAAAAAAAACTCCCTTAACAACTTAAACAAGGCATTGTTATAAGTTTGTACTAGATGCACTGTTGGCCCCTGCACATGTATATTTGTACGTGCCGTGAATAAACTGAAATGCATGCGTGCACATAATCCACAATCATTGTTTGTTCAACTAAATTTCAGGTTTTTTTTCAAATTCTTGAAGTTGAAAGTTTTCATCCCAACACCTGTTTCCTCTCTGTGCACGTGTAAATGTGCACGTCTCCGTGTTTGTTGGCCTCCTGAACGTGTGCAGGTGTCTGTGCTGCCCACTGTCAGTGTGTGTCTGTGTGCATGTGCGTCAGCCCTGCAGTCTAAATATTGTGTTGTGCTCTAGTAACAGCTCTTCCTCTGGCTCTGCAGTAGCTGCACACTCGACTGTTTATTTTCTTTCCTGACGGACGACTTCTTATCAAATAAGCAGACACTGCCTCCGAGCCCGCTGTCCAACCACGCGCTCCCAGAGGATATCCCGCCCACTCTCCTCCAGGCTGTCCGCAGCGAGGCCTCGCCTTGTGCACGGTGAATGACAGCAGAACGAGCCACTTACACCAGTGTCCGTGCTCAACGACAGCTTCCATTCATACATGTAGATCCATAGAGTGACTGTAATAAACAATCTTCATCTCCTATAACGTCCTCCTTTAATGTGAGGATTTGCTCAACAGTGCGTGACGAGCAAATCCACAGATGCTTCTCAGATATTATCTTGGAGCAGCGGCGATGCTCCCTTCAGCCAGGATTTATAGACTTGTCTTCAGAGACACCACATATACGGAGCAGATGTGACAGATGACACAGTGTTTTCTCTCGGTCTCCATGGTGATTACCCTCAGTTGTGACAGAGAGATAAGAGCCGATGGTGGCTTCCACAATGGAGGCTTTATGAGTCAAATATGGGTCCGAGCAGACTCTATACTCCCGTCACATCTCCAGCTCCGAGGGGGTGCTCTGTTGTTTGTTTCAAAGTTTGTGGGGTTGAATGTGCAGTGTCGTGAAACTGAATTTCCCCCGAGTGGGACATTAAAACAAACTAAATGGATTTTCCACAGAGTCCAAAGAGTGAAATATCCAACCAGACTCTGTTTTATTGAGATTCAAATTTCATTCCTGATCCTGGAAACAGCAGCTGACGAATCAATCTCACCACAAGGTCAATTTAGAAGCTGCTCTCTTTTGTCCATTCGGCTTCATTTTAATGAGGAGACAGTCTGGGAATCTGGACAAGTCAGTGACAATGGGTGGACTCCATCGTCTACAGATGACGACCATGAGGTAGGATTGAAGTCCGAGCTCAGCCAGATTGGGGAAAGTATTTTGTTTTTCTGTTGCTGCTCCATCACACAAAGTGAAACTTTTGCATAATCTTATTTACAAATACTTGTAAAGCACCATGACATCATTGGTAGCCTTAACATTTTGAAAAGCAGATTGTAAATAAAGATGGATTGGATTATTTTCAAATTTTACTTTTTGGTTACTTTTTAGTCACTTTCTAGTTCTGCATTTATGGTGTGAAAAAATACTGTGTCCCAAATAAAATTTTAAAAAACTAGTGTAAATCTGTTTTTTGAAACTTCAGTGAATTTTAAATCTGTTACTGTGAAGAGATGGAACTTGTTGATACTGTGAGACAATGTTTCACAACCGCAAAAGTTCCTTCATGGGAAACCAAAGGAGAAGACTTTGTTAGTCATCAGTGTTGTCATCAGAAGACAGATGTAGGATCTCTGGAGCAGATTTCTAAACCCTGACAGAATAACCCCAGTGATGTCATTGTGACGTCATCAGGGTCATCTCCAGTTGGACCACACATGTTTAGCAGAAAGAGGTGTAGAGCTTTAAAAGACGTGTGCATGTATCAAAAATGTTTGGATTCAAATGAAAAGGTACTACCAGGTTGCATTATGGGATGTGTAGGATCCATTGTATTTGGAGCTTAACGGATAGAAGGTCAAGATGACTTGATTTCTCCACCTTTCTTTTTAAAAACCTCACTCGTGTCCCTCAGATTTCATGAAGTACTAGTACATCATAAAACAAGACCTGTTCCCTGAATCTAAACTTTGCTGTATACTTTTTTTTCTTCTGTTTCATGTCACTTACTGTAACAGATGAAAACCACCCAAGTTGAATTTCTTGGAAACTTACCTGGCCAAGAAAACTAATTCACTCTGTGTCCTTTCTTTTTTTCTCTTATGCTCTCAGGTGGAATCGGTCCTAACTAAAACCACATGGCCATTATGAGCCTCCTCTTCTCCATCACTCCTCCTCCCATCTGTGTGTGTGTGTGTGGGGTGGTTGGGGGGTCAAAGGAGTGAGAAACTGCAGCCGTAGTGGACCGTGCATGGTTGTGATTACATGTTTATGTCCATATTTGTAAGTCTGCTGGAAGGCGTCCGCGTGTGTATGTGCGTGTGTGCGTGTGCTGCGCTGATGACAGAGTGTGTACATGTTTATGTGTGCGAGAGTGAAAGTGTGTACACTGCGAGTTGTGAGAGTAAATAAACGCCGTGCAGCGGGGACTCACGTGGCATTATTATCAGAGCTCAAAGAAAAGACAAACTGTTTTTTTCAATCTGGTTTGATTCATACCACCCTCTGCTGCCTCCTCCCTTTCTCCCCGACCCCCACACACACACACACACACCAACACACACACACCACCTTACCCCCCCAGCCCCAAATTCAACACATGGCTCCAATCAGGGGATTATTTTTAGCACTTTGGGGTTTTCATGAAGGAATTCCAATCAGTTGTATTGTGATTGTCTTCAGTATCCACACTCTCGGCCTGAGACTGTGAATGGAGTCTGCAGTCGCAGCTCCACAAACCAATCCCCATTCACTGTCTCGGAGGCGAGTTTGGGAGAATTTGGGTCATTTGGGCCTTTTTCTTGTTGTTGTTGTTGCAGACGCCTGCCGCTCGATTGCAATCGTATCCCGGCAGCCTCGCGACTGGGGAATTCTTTACAACGGCCCAGATGCAACACGAAAAGCCAGTCCTCTGTGGAATCACTTACTTTGATGATCTTTGTGGAAAAAAGAAAAAAAAATCCCACAAAATAAAGTTTGGTTTGGAAACCACAGATCAAACACACACACAAACACACACACAGAAGGACTCGTACAGTATGCAAACTCACACACTCACAATTTGTGGTACAATGAGGCATTCTTTCTCCCTCCTTCTCTCTCACACTCATACACACACACTAACTTACACTCATTAATCTGGGCAGACTCAGGAAACCGCTCCAGTGAGCTGGCTGGAGGCCCCGGGAGGGATCGGAGGGGTGGATTTGAGGGGGATCAAAGCCAGGACAAGAGCCGTAGACTCACTGAAAAGAAACAGCAGAGAGGGAAGAAAAGAGAAAAGAAAGTTTGAGAGGGAAGAAAAGAGAAAAGAAATTTTCCTTTGCTCTCGAGTTCTGAGAATACAGGAAGGAGGGAGGATCTGAAACCCGTCCATTTAATGAACTGGGAGTGTAGAGAGTGTGTGACGGTGTGTGTGTGTGTGTCTGTGTCTGTGTGTGTGTGTGTGTCCCCACTCATACCTTCACGATGGGACGTGTGTGTGAATAAATGAAAGACAAGTTCTGAATAAATGTGGTTGTTTAGAAAAGGTTCTGCAAAGTTCCTGCATAACGAGGAAAAGCCGCAAAATGAAAACATACTCAGATATACTCATGTGTGCAAACACACACACACACACTGTACACTCATGCACAGGCCAAGACACACACACACACACACACACACATGCATTTCACCCCCAAAAAGCTCAGCAGGGAGGGTCGTCACTCCCTAAGAAAATATTCCCCAAAGCACTAATTAGAAAAATTATGGTGCTCGTTAATACCCAACCCCCCCTCACACACACACACACACACACACACATTCCCTCTCCATCTTAACCCCCTCCCCTCCTAAGTCTTGCAGAAGAAGAAGAAGAAAAAACAAAAAACAAAACAAAAAAGATTCTGGCAGAGAGAGAAGAGAGCGTTCCACTGGCAGGCCTGGGTCAGGGCCCTATTTACCTACCGCAGCACTGCTCTCTCTCCCTTACAGCACCGAGCACCTCCCCTCAGTGCCGAAACCTGACCCTGTGTCTCTCTCTCTCTCTCACACACACACACACACACACACACACACACACACACGAACATACAGTACATGGAACCAGCCAAGAAGTGGCACATGGTCCTGGTTAAAAGGTTCTTGGCTCCAAATGAAACCCAATCTCTTGTAGAGTTATTCCTCTCGTTTCTTAAACTTAATTTCACAAGATGTATAAGAGAAGGAGTTACCCCCCTCCCTCCTCCTCTCCTCCTCCTCCGTCCCCTTCAATCATTCCTTGTTCTCCTCAATTATTCTTCCCCCTTTCTCTCATCCCGATTAAGTTTCAGGGTAAAAAAAAGAGAGGGAGGATAAAACAGGCGGAGGATTTGTTGAGCCTCTACTATCCATCGCTGGAGCCATTTCAGGAAAAATGGGAGCGAGGGAGGGAGACAATAGCATGGACTTTCTCACAGACACAGTGAAGTGGTTCAAATGTAAACCAGCGAGCTCGGAAACCACACACACACAAACACACTGTACGTGAAAACACAGGCAACGTTTCTTCACACAAGTCTTAATCAGGGCAGATGAGGTGACAATTTCAGGGAATCAATTTGTCTTCTCTCCGCTCTCTTAGCTCTCTATCTGTTGCTGACATTTCCTCCCTGTACCATAGCCGAGCCCAACCGCCCATTACGACACCGCACAGGCCCATATTAAATGTATATATAGTCACGCTTCAGACCAGCAGACACTTTCTCACACAAAAGCTGCAAAGAGCGAACACGGGGTCGTACGACAAAACTATATGAAAGGAAACGCAGGCGCAGGCGGGCTGGGGAGGGAAGCTGAAGCTTGACCAAGATCCAAGATGGCCTCGGCCTGCGTAGGCGGATGAAGACAGTGAAATCCAACATGCCTGCGTCTTGTTTCACGGTATCCTCTCTCCCTCTCCTTCTCCTTCTCCCCTAACACGCTCCTCTCCAGCGCTCATTAGAAACATCTCACTTAGGGTAACAGTGTTATTTCAGCGTTTGTAGCTCGTTATGGGAGTGTTTTTCCTGCGGCGTGGCCCTCGCCGTGAGTGTGCGTGTGTGCGTGTGTGTGTGTGTGTGTGTAGAAGGAGGGAAAGGGAAGGGGGAGAGTGGTGGGGACGGAGGAGAGGTTGAGGTGAGGTGGAGGGGGTTCTTTAACATGGGGGAGAGCGTTGAGCGTTGAGTGTGATTCCAGATGTGTTTTTTTACTGCTCTGGCAGGGATGACAGGGCTGTAAAGAACCTCTCTGGAGTAGCCTGAAGGGGGAGAGAGGAGGGGAGGAGGGGAGGAGGAGGGGAGGAGGCGGAGTTGGATGTTCGGCGGCTGAAGGCCCCCGGGGGACGAGGCCAGAGTGGAGTTGGGGCGGGGGGGCAGGAGAAAGGTTTGAGGGGGGGGAACTGGCGGTGGACATGGTGGTGTTCAGGGGTTTGGGAGAAGTTAAGTACAGGGCCGTATTTTAGGACCTCGGGGACCGAGACGGAGGGTGTACAGGGGGGGAGGAAGGGGGAGGGAGGGGAGGAGAGGAGGAGGGGGGGCAGAGACAGAATGATAAAGCTTTTCCTGGCAACCACGTCCCACTTTATTGGCTCAGGTGTGTCGAGCAGGGAGTTTGGAACGGTGTAATGGTGAATGGGGGATATTAGCGTGTGTCATAGCAATGAGCCCAGTGTGTGTGCGTGTGTGTCTGTGTGTGTGTGTGTGCTTCAGTGTGCTAATGAGAAAATGGAACCAGGAGAAAGACAAACAGGCAGTGTACTGAATTGAGCAAAACTGTGTTTAGAGTTTGACTCAGTTTAAAATGTGGCTTAAGTTGAGTTTCGATGCTGACTCGACGCTTTGCTGCATGACCTCCCCGACTCTCTCTCTACCTTACACACTTTAGAAAAGGCCGAATGCAAAATATCTTGAAAAGATTACCTGGGAAAAAGCGAAACCATGGTCTATCTTTAACCCATTGTACTTATATGTATTTGATAATATGGTTAAGAAGGGAATCAGGCTAAACTTTTGATCTGATCATCTGAGCAGCCGTGCTTTTTGTTCGACTGCTGCAAACTTTGTTGTTGACGCAGTGTTGTTGTGTTCCCAGATCTCTGCAATTACTTCAGTGAGTAGCCTTCAATCTTTCCATGACCCAAAGACACTACGGCCAAAGTGACCAAAATAAGACCTAAGCTGAAATAAACTCGAATTATCCTTTGACACAACAATGAAAACGAAAACAATAAAATGCAATTAAAGCTCAAGTCTTGTCAAAGCTGAAGTGAGCTCCGAGCGGCTTTGACAAGACTTGACTCAAGACCTCGGGCTGAAAGACTTTAAAAACAGCTCTTGTGTTTGTCATGCATGAAATGTGCGTGGAAAATGAAGAAAAGCTGCGAGTGAGGGACCAAAAAAAGGGAGGGAGAGAAAGAAAACTATATCATGCAGGAGACATGATGTAGGGGTGTGAGTGATCCGGCTCTGTGGGTCCTGCAGCTTGTTAGTCATGCTTGTTAATATGCGCCTGTTTTACGGGCTCTCATCAAAGACTGATGTGGCGTTTCATCTCAACCTTACCTTCTCCACACAGGCAGAGAGGAGAAGAGGAAGAGGAGGAGGAGGAGGAAGGGGAGACGTTAGTGCTCTTTGTAAAGAGGTTTTTTTTTTTTTTGTCGACTGGGTAAAATAATATGTCAGATTTTTTGCTGGGGCAAGGTAAATGTGAAAAGCAAACAAAAGAAAATGCATTGGAAAGAAACCATTAGGTAAGAGACTGTTGTCATGGGAGGAGGAAGTCAGTAACTGGACGGAGAGCACGAGGAAAATGGCAGCCACCTGCAAATTTCATCAACTTAAATAAGAAAAACTTTTAAAGATGCATAATGAGTGGAAAATACGACGGGTTTCCTCAGAAAAAAACCTAAATAGAGAGCAGCTGTTGACCCATCAGAAAAGTCACGACGAGTCTCTGCAACAAAAAGGCGGAGGCACAAATTGTTCAGACCCCCTGAAGTCAGATGAGACGATTGAGAGAGTCATCTGTGTTTTGTAGAAAGCCGGCAGCCGACTCTTTTAGCTCAGAATAGCATGAAGAGAGGAAACAGGGAAGATGCAGCTAACTTGGCTCTGGTAACAACAGGAGGACAGAAAAAAGTAAAGTGCAGCAATGACAGCCCAGACAAAACACTTTTTCATACACATGAATAAAAAATAAATGTATACATTGATTAATTAATTGATCTTAACAGGAGTCCATAGATTGTGTGACCTTTGACCTAGTGTGTGGATACCTGACCCAAGCAGGTCCTGAGTGAGTCCCGACGGGTTCCTGGCCGGGTTTGGACAAAGACTTAAAATTTAAATTCAGCTTCAGGTCGGTTTGGGTCACGTTTGTTGGGATATTACTTTATTTTTTACACTGCATAAGCCTGTAATCGGCAAAATGTCAGGTTCAGGTTGGGTACTAACCAGTGCTAACACAAAAACAATGCCTGTCAAGTTGGGGTCGAGGTCAGTCAGTTTTTTCTCATAAAATTGCGACCTGAGCCACACTTTACTTTGGACAGAGCCAGGGTTGCAGATACCTTCTTTGTGCTAAGCTAAGCTAAATTAGCTGAGGCCTAATGCACGTATTGGCACAAGTATGGGAATATGGTTATGTGTTAAAGTCCGGAAACGCTCCTGAAAGACATACACTGCATTATTTAATCAATTCTTACTCCTTTTCCAGAATCCCAGATGTTTTTTAATGTAAATGTGGGGGAGGCTGGGGGAGAGGGAAGTGGAGGAGGAGGTGGCGGCAGAAACAGGCCACATCGCACCACATTGTACCCGACACACACTGCGTACGTGTGACCGCTCGCTCGCCCTCTCCAACCCCTCCTCTCCCTCGCTGTGTCAGTCCTCCTGAGGAACGCCAGCACCTCCAGGTCCGGAGAGCAAGGCTTTCTGGGAGATCAGAAACAGATGTGCCTCCTGCCCCTTCTCCTCTTAACTCTCACAAAAACACACGCGGCGTCTTGTACACACACACACACACACAGACGCTGGCGGCAATTCAGAACCGGCACCAGGACCCAGCCGGAGTGACGGGCCAGCGTGACCCTGAGCTTGACCCCGGCTCGCTGCACCTCAGACAGGAAAGGGACGCAATTGGCTTCAGCTGTGACCCTCCTGCCCCCTCCCTCCCGCCCGCCCCCACCTTCTCATTAAGACAAACTGTTTTTAAAGGCAAAGCAGCTTTCACTACCACTAAAGCCAACACCCCGGAGCATGGAGAGGGGCGGCGGGGCGAGGAGGGGGAGGCACGGAGGGAAGGTAAAAAAGAACAAGAAACAAATAAGAGCCGGAGCAACAGGGGCAAGAAGGAAGTATTTCAACAAAAAAAGAAAGAACAAGAGATCAAGGTGAAGGAAAAAAGTTAAGAGAGAGAAAGGGCAGAGTGTAAGAAAATCCAGACTCTGGGGAGAGAGAAAAGTCAGGCATATCACTTGCAGCTGTTGCAGGCTCATGTTCCCAGAATCCATTGCAACTTGGCACATTTTTTTCTAATAAGAATGGGCGGCGTCATGGTTACATTTATATCAAAACATCCAAAACAACCGCTTTGAATTGGAGAGAGAGAGAGACGGCTCTGGAGAGCGAGAGAGAGAAATGAAGTCACTTAATAATAATTGCAATAAACTCTGCGTAATTATAAACAGCATTTGTCTTGGAGACAGACTGCTGAGGGGACAAACACCATATTTGTTTGTTTAGGGATATACAGCGAAGACATATGGGAGGAATTAGACTTCTTTCACATCCATAAAGAAGAAAAAATGACTCTCAACTTTTATATTTCGCTTGCCTCTGCTTTTGTCATCGTTTCTGATCCATCAAACCCCCAAACGCCCGCTTTTCTCTTCCAAATTCTTCCGAACAGCGAGCGTTATTCAGACCCAGTGGAAAGTGTGTGTGTCAGATCTCCTGTTCCATGTTGGAGTGTCTGCAATACTGCTGAAAACATTAGCATATTTCATGTTTGGCAACCTGCGACGGCCAAAAACCTAAAGTAAAGAAAACAAGCTCCACAGAGCTGCGTGTGTGTGTGTGTGTGTGTATATGTGTGTGTGTGTGTGTATGTGTGTGTGTGTGTGTGTGTGTGTGTGTGTGTGTGTGTGTGTGTGTAAGTGAGAGTGGCAGGGCATGCTGAGGTAGATTAATACCGCTGCTCAGAGGGGGGTTCCTCCATTCAGGGCTGACTGATGTGCGTCCCAAATTGATTTATGAAAACGGCCCTTCATCAATTATGTGTGGAGAAAGAGAGAGAGGGAGAAAAAGGAGAGAGGAAGAAAGAGAGGATCCTGGGGGGTAGAGTGGGAAATAAAGAGGACAGAGAGGATGACGCTGGGGAGGGAAAAAGTGTGTGAATGACGCCGCTCTGCTGAGGAATGTGTCTAATGGACGTCAGTTCATGCCACAGGTGTCCGGCATGGTCGACGTGATGGTTTGTCATGAGAAGTACAATGAACTGTGGCTGATCCTGATGTATGCAGCCGGCTCTTTAGGCGACACACTGAGCATGATCCAGCTCCAACATTCATCTTCACGTGCAGCATTCATACGACATGGAGACGACTTGTGGAGTAATGGCTTGTTGAGTCGGGTTTTGTGTGTGTGAAGAAAAGGAAAGAGGTAAAAAGTTAGGAAAACGCACACACACACACACACACCCTCCGTCCCAGTAACTGCGTGTGGATGGACACTAGTGGAAGCAGTAGAGGTTGTGTTTGTGCAGCAGTGAAATGTGGTTTTTGTTGTAATAATAGCCCAGTTTTGTTGGGGAAGGGGGCAGCGGAGTAGAGCAAAGCTGCAGTTGTTTAAAAAGCCCTTCCCTTGCTTTGCCCATTGTGCCTGAGACAGGGGTGTGTGGGGGTAGTGGGGGGTCACGCTGAGAGCTCGTTTCTCCTGCCTGTCAGAACTCTATCTGAGATCCAGCCGG
Organism: Hippoglossus stenolepis; assembly: GCF_022539355.2. Taxonomy (NCBI): domain Eukaryota; kingdom Metazoa; phylum Chordata; class Actinopteri; order Pleuronectiformes; family Pleuronectidae; genus Hippoglossus; species Hippoglossus stenolepis. Next base: position 12,499,259 of record NC_061501.1, on the reverse strand, counting down.
AACTAATCAACTCCAATAGGCCTCCCCATTACCCAGGGTGCATTGGGGCACAGGCTGGGGGCTGGCCGGTGGGAAACGCAGAGAAGGCAGAGATCCCCCCCCCCCCTCACACACACACACACCCACCACTACTACCACTATCCATTCACACACACACACACACACACACACACACACGCACACACACTCCATACTCCACCAGCCCGTGCAGTGCACACAACACTCCCACTGTTTCACACTGAAGCAATAATAAACACTTGCAATAATATTTTCACAGCAAGCAATAGCCTGCTTCAGATCAGACCCTCACACAGCTGTGGAGTACACTCCTACACACATTATGCCATGCACACAGGCACACACACACACACACACACACACGCACGCACACACGCCATGACCATTTCACACACATGTCACACCACACTGCTGCTAAAGCCTGAGACGTTTTAAAGGAACGCTTGGTAACAAATGAACAGAATTATTTCAGAAATGTTTCCGTGCATGACAACAACAAACTGCATGAAAACAAACTGAGCGTAAAGATCTACAGTATGTTTATGATGTCCCAGTGGTTTGTGTGGTAATCAAACCAATAACTGTTATAATTCCCTTTAATCTAATTTATTTTTATGTCTCCCTTTGTTCTTCGTACTTATTTTGAAAGCTGGAAAATTAATGTATTGTGTGCTTGCTCTACCACAGTGCACACAATACATTGTTTCCTCTCAAAACATTTTTATTTTGTTGGTTTTGGTATCAGTCCTGTCACGTTTTGCTATTTTTCCCCATTGTTTGAGAAACTAATAAAATCTTTTGAAAAAGAAACCAATAGGAACTTGGGAAACAGTTCAACATGAACTCCTCAGGAGCAGCTGCAGCACAATAACATTGCCTTCTAGTGGCAATGTAACATCACTGCAACCTATAAGTTTAAATGTTAAAATTAAGATTACATGATTTATCTGAACTTTTAGTATTAAAGAAGTTATTAGGATATGTTAAATGGATTAGTGGTGTCTGGCCAAAAGAAAGAAGATAATTTCTACTGATTGCAGAAAAAAAACATATCCACATGTTAATTGATAAATAGTCTGTCCTATTCTAACTCAAGGAAAATGATGGGTCATTTCCTAAAAGATTAAAATAAAATGAGAATTATTAATACTTTTCTTTTTAGAAGTAAACTAGTTCCTTCTCATATGTCTCCAACTTGTTACGGGTGTGTGGCCAAACAACTTTACCTAAACAAGAATCCAAAGATTTCCTACTGATTTTAGAAAAAGACAAATATAAACATTTAAATTATAAACATATTCCATTCTAAGTCAAGGAATATGATGGATTAAATGCCAAGAACAAGGAAGTAAATGAGAATTATTATAATTTTTCTCTTTCCAGAAATAAACTCAATAAACTGATAGACATCAGACAACGCTGATGTCACTTTGGACGCTGTCAAAAGTGTGAGCCGATGTGTGTGTGTGTGTGTGTGTGTGTGTGTGTGTGTGTGTGTGTGTGTGTGTGTGTGTGTGTGTGTGTGTGAGTGAGTGCACAAGCTTCAGTGTGTGTTTTCTGTGTGACTTCAGCCTCCTTCACTGAGGTGAAGTGGGGGCAGATTTAAATGAGGAAAGAAAACTACCCCCCTCCATGACACCCACTTCATTGTGTGTGTGAGTGTGTGTGTGTGTGTGTATGACTTGGCTCCAGTCTGACTTTGTCTCATCCAAAATTTTCAAACTCCTCATTCCCCTCACTACAGTTCCTTCCCCGCCACCATAACCTGTTGCATGATGCATGTGTGAATGAGGAGTACCAGAGGTATGATGAGGCCCACAATAAAGTGGTGGTGGTGGTGATGGGGAGGGGGGGCAGTCACATGGGAACCTTCGCCAGACCCTGGGGTGGGGGCATTGAGAGGCACCGGTGTGGGGTTAATCCCCATTCACCCCGTCCTTCACCCAGCCGAGCGGGGCACAATAAGCCCCGCCCGCCTCCCCCTGGGTCTCCACGGTGACCTCTGACCCCACGGTTGCGGCCACTATCCCCGGGCCCTTTATGCCTCCATTCTGTGATTATCTGCAATATTTACTCCCTTTTGATTTCCTCGTCGACCATTGTCGTCGCCCACACAGCTCTCCTGACTGACTGCCGAGCTCAAGTGCTCTCCTTCCTACGCCAGCAGCACCCCCTGAAACCTTAAAGCCCACAGCAAACACCACCTGAAGTGGGAACGAGTCGCTCACAACCACTTATTTATGGCTTCTTGATTTAAGGAGGCACACAGAAGAGCAGCAGTCAGTAAACGGACAAAGTCAAACAAGTGCTGGCAGAGAAGTGAACGTGTTGCCCCTGGTTACCATGGAACTGCAGCATCCCTGTTGGATTCCAGCTGTGGAGCTCTGCTGCATAGTTTATTTCTCTCTGCCCTGATGTTTCCTGACACAACTCCATAATAGATAAGATAATAAGAATACAAAAATATTTATAGAAAATAAAGTAGGATTATAAATAGATAGAAAATACATATTGGGAATTGGGAAATTTAAGTGAACAATTAAACAAATCATAAAAGATTTAAAAACAATTAACTAACAGACCAATACCCCAAATATATATATATATATATATATAAATAAAAGAGAGTAAAGAGAGAGACAAGCCCACTCAGTTTTTTAAATCCTAATGAATGAATGACTGCAGGTTGCCACAGACTGTAAACTCCAATGCACCAGTTTCACTTGTATGAGTTTAATGGAAAGATGAAGATAGAATTAGAAATGGGAAGATACATTGATAGGGGTAAAAACAGTAAAGGATAAAAATGAAACATTAAACCAAACTGTCTGTATGAATTTCTGAATAAATAAATTTAAAAAAACTGTTACAGAGAGAAGATTTAAAACTCCAAGAAGAAAGAACAAATGTTTGTGTGTGCATGCACAGTGTGTTTTTGTACTATGAATAGCCACAAAAGGCCATACTTTAGTTGAAGCCACAGTGGAGAGGACAAAACAAAGAAACTCCTCTCACTCCTCCTCCTCTTCCTCAGTCGTGGCTTTTGTACACACAACTTCTGTCTCCTTACGAAAAACACAAACACACTAAATCATATCCAACAAGTTTCAGAGATGTGGAAACAGACCATGACGGTAACAAATCCTATATCACAGCCTTATTGTTATTGTTTGCTTGTAGTGACACTTTCACATTCAACCCACTATTTAATAGTATGTGTCTAAATGTTATCCTCCATAATCTTCAATAGATAGAGTGCATGGTACAACGAATAAAGACAAATAGACAAAAGCTTAATTTAAAAGTTTTATATTAAAATCATTCAATTAAAATCAGCTATTGAAATGTGCAGGTAAAATATTAAAAGACAGAATTTAATAAAATGTCCTCAGGTTTCTCAGGGTGAATAATGAATCATCTGACATGAGCGGACAAGGAAAACCAGCCTTCTCTCTCTCTCTGCTTCTCCATCTGTGGGAGAAATAAAGAAAATAGGATTTTGATTCAATTGACAGTTTGGTGAAACATGAGCACATCTGTGAAATCTAGTTTGTGTGTGTGTGTGAGAGTGTGTGTGCGCACCTGTGTTTTTCCACCTCTGGTTTCTCCCTCATATCTGTGAGAAGACACTTCAGAACCAGCAGATCTGCAGCAAAGAAATATGATAATGTTTAATGTACAGAACAGACCTGTTCTTATAAACCACAGCGTCGGTCTGCTCATGGAGAAACTACATGAACAAAAATTAAACAGATGTTTTACACATTCAGACCATTGTATTTTTATTAGTATTCAACTTTGTTTAATATCATTTGAGTAATATTACAATACATTCTTTTATTTTCCTCCTCGAGCTATGATGATCCAAATATGAACTTCAATTCCCAGACGATGATGTGTTTGGTATTAGTGTGGATCGCTGACCCCCGCCCGACCGGTCTGGACCAACATTTTGAAATGATATTTGGATTTGGGCTGGGTTCAGTCATTTTGGCAGGAGAACGAGGAAAACATCGGGCTTGAGGAACGTTCAGACACAGAATGTCTGTTGGGTTCTGGTTGGCCTCGGTTATTTTCTCGTGGGCTTGGACAGAAAACTGTGGCCCGAGCCACACTCGTTGGCACGTGATGCTTTTTACCACAAGATGTGATCCCTCACTTTCTACTGCTGAGGACAGTCTGCGTATCTATTTCATGTTTGGTGTTTGGAAACTGTTCCCTGATGTCAGAGTAGAGCATCTGTGTCCAAGCATTTCTGTTACTGTGTCACTCTGGACCGTGAAGTCTTATTACCTGACTCCTTGGTTTCATTTGGGCAGAGAGGAAAATAGAAAATTGATTTCTAATACTGAGCTACTCACCGTCTCTCACCACCGGCCTGTGACAGAAGCTCCTGTGCAGGCGGCAGCACGGACACGTCTGGACTTCCTCCTCCAGCTGAGAATGACATGATAACAGAGATTTTTAATGATCACATGTGATCAGAAAGACAGAGACGTGTCAGGTCGACCCACTGTACCTGCTGTTTGTGGGCTGAAGGCAGACGTAGGGATGGGGGAGACAGAAGGAGAAACTTTGGAAGAAACGTGTTTCTGTTGCTCAATAAGCTCCAATAGGCGACCCCTTGCTGCTGCACTCTGCCTGTTTAGCTCTTGGAGGCGCTGTTCCACCGTGCTCACACTGGGGTCATTAGGAGGGGTCGTCTGAGAGAGAAAGATGAGACAGAAATCCTGTGTGAATGTGGTAGAAAAAGTAAAACAATTTCAACAAATTTCAAATAAAGTACATGAGGAAAGAATATTTAATATTAATTTGATAAGTTGAGAAGATTTCTTTCTGCAAAAATTGTTATTTTACTCAAATTTTTTAAAGTTAGATAATTATAAAATACAGAGCCTGATCTAAGCTGTGGAAGAGGAAATTAATCTTCAGAAGAGTTGTGACCAACTTTATTTCCAAAGCCCAGGAAAAATGTAAACACTTGATTTATGAATGGGTTCTATGCCCATGTAAGGAAACTCAACCTCACCTGACGAGTGGCTTTGTGTCCATCAGCGACCTGGATGTTCTGGCTCCGTCTCCGTGAGCTGCTGGACCCTGACGTCCTCCTCTCTCCAACGCTCTGAGGTGTAATTCTTCCACTGCTGCCAGAGCTGGGTCTCCTCTGCTCGATGCTACTGTTGGGCGATCCTCCGCCACCCGAGCTGAGGCTCTTAGCCTGACTCAGCTGGGCCCATATCAGCTCGTTCTGCCTGCTCAGCTGAGCGATCTCAGCCAGCAAGGCCTCTGGAGGGAGCTGTGAGCTGAGCGGGTCGGAGGACGTCAGTGAGAGTGAGGAAGACGAGGGAAGGCTGGTGAGAGGGAGGCTGGTGAGGCTGGAGGCTGAGAACAGGGCCTGGATGTCCTCAAAGGAGCGGAGGTTATCTACAGGAAGAAGCTGCTGCTGCACCGGTACGGGGTGAGTCACTATGAAAGGGGACAAAAGCTAAATTAGGATTTTTATATCTGATTGACGAGGGGGTTGTATTGGGTTAGAATGAGACTGTTACCAGGAATATGTTGCCAGTTGTCGCTCTGTCGAGGTGGCGAGAGCAGGACGGCGGGAGAAGCAGATGCTTGTATTCGCTCAGGAACGAGCACAGACTGACAAACTGCACACAGGTAACAAAAAAAGTTAACCAATTATTATCATTTTATAGTACCACATATATATCCATGCACACACAAACAGACAGTATGAACCTGCAGCTTTGACATCAGAGTCTCGGGGTGGGTCTGTGTGTGCCTCCAGGAGTCCAAGTCCCCCAATCAACAACACCACTGCATCCAGCTTCTGCTCCAGCTCTGTGGTCCGCTGCAGCAGCCCTGCCTGAGAGGAAACACCAATAAAATTTAAAAAAGGATGTATTAGTACGGTTGGAAACTAACAATGAACTAGATTCGAACAATAAAGTAAGATCTGCTGCACCTGCAGGGCGGCAGCCTCTTCTCTCAGAGTCATGGTCTCTGCAGTGAGAGCATCAATCAGGCCGCGCTGCGCTCTCAGCTCCTCCTCCAGTTTTCTCCTCTCCTCAGACTCTTTATGAACTTTCTCGTCCGTCTAAGGAGGAGAAAATGGGATAAGTTAAACAGATGATGTTAAAGTAAACACTATGTCTGCTTTATTATTACCACAATAATGACTAAACAATGGACCTTGGTAAAACTGAGATGATCCAGTTCATGTAGGTTTAGTGCAGAATGTGTACACTGTCTATAAGAGATTTTAATGGAGACTTTATTGTTCTCCTGCTGTACCTTTTTGAGGTGGTGCACTAAACGTCCGACCGTGGAGATCAGTGCAACAGAGAACCCAGTGAGGCCTTGTGTTCTGTGCTGGTTTGGACTCTGTGCTGATCCTGGTTCTGTGTCAGGACTCATCGTGTCCAAGTCGGCCTCCACCTGACCCAACATGGACTGGAGCAGACCCAGACTCGACTGGTTCCCACTGATAGAAGCAACACAGGAGCCGTTCAGCTCTGAGCTCAGAGAAATACACTTCCTGGTCCTGCTGGTTCTAGTGCGGATCCTTCCTGCAGAAGACAAACATAGAAACACAACACATTTTACTGATATGAAAGCATTCTCACATTTAAAATGTCTATTTTTGAAAAACTCAATCGCTAGCAGACATTACCTGATTGGCTGAGAGGCCTTTCAGGGTTCAGCACTTGAGAAACCAGGACAGACGGTTCCTCCTCGTCTTCCTCTGGTTGGCTCTGTCTGGTCCGAACACGCTGAACAGCCAATGTGGCATTTAGAGCTGAAAAATGCAGGATGAGTCTGTGGGTACTGTGAAACTCTGATATGTAGTCTATAAATAAAATAACTGAAAGTATGAAAAGTTCCTCACCTGTTTGATCTGGTGCTCTCCCTGATGTGCAGGGGGTTGAAAGAACATGATCTCTGTCTCCATGGTCAGCGACGGGATGTTGGGCTTTCTGCTGCTGTTTCACTTTACCCCGAGAGTGTGCCTTCATTTTTCTCACATTGGCCCTGCAAAGAAAATAATGTGAGGGATGACGTGGTGTGAGCAGGATGTGAAAAAATATATTTCCCCCCTTATATGATACACAAGTGACTTTCTTATCTCAAACTAAGGTGGTGCACTGGCATTAGTACCTTCTGATTACATGATAGTTTGAACTGCCAGAGGGATTTGCATCTTCATCACTGTGGTCTTCCTCTGAGTCTTGAAGTTCATTAAGAGCCTGGAATGAACCATTCAATGCATGTTAATGTAGGTCAAATAGTTTGTGGTCATGCACTAAACTTACAGAACATTAACATTTTTAAAAAACTGTTGAAAGTTGGTGATGGTATTTTGCTCAGTAAAATATCAAATATTTACAGCTTTATTTTCCACACACAAACCTGCTGGTCCATCATAGACTGGCTGAGGAGGCACAACTGAGTCGGAGGATCTGGTCTCTGGAGAACAGGCAGTTCTGAGTCAGAGTCACAGTTTGGAGCCATGGTCACACTCGGATGCCCTGTTGAATTACATATTTACACACATTACTTAAACAATCAATAAACAGAAATACCAGCATTGTCATCTAATCTTCCATGATGTCAACATCTAAATACCAGTGTGCCTGCGAGGAGCATCTCCAAACAAATCCTTGACCACAGCCATGGCTCTGTCCGAGCGGGCCAGCACATCCTGCAGCAGCAGCTGGTCTGAGAAGACCTGCAGCGTTACCAAAACACCACATTCATCACATTCAACTCAGTACAGGGGAAGAGTTTGGGTAAGATTTCAATGCCTGTTTCTATTTAACAAACAAAACTATATTACATTTTATACAAGCAGCACAAAAGACACTAAAGATGAATGGAAAATCAAAGTCACACACCTCCCTGATGATGCTGAGGCTGGCGGGTTCCAGAGGGGCAGGACTCCTGCCGTGTCCGAAGCGGCGTGTCAGAGCTTTCTCTCTCAGTTCCCACTGAGCCGCGGCCTTGTTGTGCGACTTGTGAATCTCATGCCGATGACTCTGAAGCAGAAGAGAACAAATGCATAGGGACTGTGACAAAGAATGAACCGCTTAGGATTTGTGAAGCTTAGCAAACTACACCCCCGACCAATAAATGTATTCAATGTTTCAGCTCAATCAGCCAACTATACGCCTGTTGAAATATGTTTTACAGTGAACATTAGGATATGAAACAAACACAATATCACAACAATGCAGTATTCCTGAACATGGCCCCAGACCTTACCAGCTCTGCAGGTGTCAGCTTGTGCACAGACAGGTCACTGACAGTGCTCTGCAACCGACAAAGAACAGATCACAATCATACAATTTCAAGATAAACAGGTCACTGACTGTTTCTTTCCTTGTCTGTACTCACCACCCACTCTCTTCTGGGAGCTGCTGCCTTCTTGGGACGAACAGGCCTTTTCCCTTTGTTGTGTTGTTGTGAGCGTCCCACTCTCACCGACGACATCTGCTCACAGGCAACGACACGAAGAGGAACATGTCACTGTGGAGATACTTCCGGAAAGTGGCTGCACGCGTATTAACCACCAGTGGAATGACTGATGCTAAGCTAGCTCTGCGCTACGTTTCCTTCCCATCAACCTCAGGTGAAGTTGGAGCATCAGTAGCTGCTGAGCTAGGCTACACAGCTGTGCTTCACGTTAGCTCAAATGTTTACACGCACATTGTTAAATAGTGAACTAGCACTTACGTTTTAGAAGCAGCGGTGTTTTACAGGAGCAGCGTCTCGGGTTGTTTCTGCCGCTTTAGTCTCGGAGGCGGTGGAAGTTAATGTCAAGTCTCCTTCAGCGTGAGTGACAGGTTTTCAACAGTTGGCGCCACTTCCTGTGCTGTTGCCACGGACACCGCTTCACCGCGGTGCATGGCGGGAAGTGGAGGCGGTGAGCCCAAAGAAACCCAAACAACGCTAAAGAGTGCATACCATAATAGATAGTGATGGAAAGTAACTTTATATACTTTCTAATTCATGAGTAACTTTGAGGTATTTTTACTTCACGTGATTATTTGCTGTTACTACGTTACCTCTTACTTTACTACAACTTTTTACCTCAGTAGATTTGTTTGACAGTAATAGTTACTGCATAAGTTACCAAAAACACATAAAGAACTTCATTACAACAAACTTTATATTCTAAGTTACTATATATAAAATACTGTGGTTTGAAAATGAGCTGCAGCTAAAGCAGACACCACTAGATGGCAATGTCACCCAGCAAATCCCATGCCGGTGTGGGTAGAAGGAATAGGGGAGTGAGGAGGAGGAGGAGGGAGGGGGGGCTACCTGAAGATTTCAAACAGCCTAAACTCTCATCTCTTTTTCATCTGGAAAAAAAAAACTGTCAGATTTATTCAGAACAAAACTCAGAAAGTCAAACTGAATTTTGGGGCAGTTGGTCAAAACTAATCTCTGGTGTTGAAGTGTCTTTTGACAAGAATGTAACCGGAATAAGGGGGTTTCACCTTCAAAGTAAAAGCATGACTTTGTGAAGATTGTAGTATGTGGTTGACATGAAAGAGTGATATGAACTGGATGATACATGGCAACTATTGCAGTAAATCACAGCATCTGCATTCATAGATGACGACTAGTGCAACCAATTAAAAATGTCTCTGACAAAAGGTTAAGGTGAAAATGTCTATGAACTCAAATTGTAACATTCCCATGCTGTGAATTAGATGTATGGATACACATGCGTTTTTTTTAAATATCTATATTTAAACTTTGAAGTATTACCTCATTTAAAGTACCCACCAAAGTTGAAGCATGCACATTGTGTTGTGCGTTTTGGGGTTTAAAAGTTTGAACAGGAAGTTGTATGTGTTAGTCATTCTAACTTGATGCAGGTCGGTTTATTGCTCTTTTTACGCAGAGGTGTGTTTTTGCATCTGACATTTTTTTACCCGCCCCTCGCCCACTGTGAAGTGAAGACTGCGCGCTTCAGTTCAATCTGACTAGACTGGCCCGCACTTGGCTCCATGACTCTTGACGCATGGACAATGCGCACTGAGCCACAGAAGTTTGAGGACTTATCTTTACGCACGGAGTTCGTGGTGAGGGGACACGGGAGCTACAGCAGCTGTGCGCCCATGGATCAGGCTACAAGTGTTTGTTTCTCTGCATCCCTGTGGGAAGTCATCTGAAGAGTGTGGAGGAGACGTGTCCTGCCTCGCTGGAGTTCCAGGGGAGATCACTGTTGGATTTATCAGAGCTCAGAAGGCTTACAGCTGGAATCTGTATAGTTCTTCTGTATTTCTGGCACCTTCTCCTTCAGTAGCGTAATTACGCGTTTTGAACAATTTTTGGATCATAACCTGGGCTGCAAAGTCCCTTTTGGAGACGTTGGATCTGCATTACGCACGAAATTCTTCTAACAAATGACATCTTCTAAGCGGTTTGTTGCTCTCCCACTGCATCCCCTCCTTCCATCGCACCGATCGACCGTGTCACACCTCCACCAGGTTTAGACGCGGGGGAGTGAAAGCCTCGCTGTCGCTTCCAGTGAGCCAGCGTGCGGCCGCGGACCACCTGGTCGAGGATGTGGGGCGGAGGGTTCCCGGCGTCTGTCACCGTGATCGTGACATTCCTCCTGGTCATCATCGACGTGAAAGCGAGCGGGGAGTATTGCCACGGCTGGCACGACTCCCAGGGCGCGTGGAAGGAAGGGTTCCAGTGCCCGGAGAAGATCGACTCAGACGACGCGATAATCTGCTGTGGGAAATGCGAGCTGCGCTACTGCTGCGCCAGCACGGACGCGCGGCTGGATCAGGGGAACTGTGACAACGACCGGCAGGCGCAGGCGCCCGGGACTGAGAGCAAGGACAACAAGGACTCCGGGGCAGGTATAAACACACAACTTATACTGCTGCAAATATAAAAAATGTTCATCATCATACTACCCAATTACGCGCAAAGCAAAAGTTTGGATGAAAGACACTCCAGAAGAGGGTAAATTAAGACTTTAAAAGTTATTCAGTGAACCTGAATATGCTGGAACGTGGTTTCAAAGTATATGATGAGATTCAAAGTAGAAGCCTATAATCCCCATAATATTCACTGTTGATCTATGACAAAGAAAGCCTGTTGGGTATGTCGTAGACAATGCGTAAAAGTAGTTGTGCCAGTGGAGTGACTTTGGCGCCCCGAAAAGGATTGTTTAGTCTCAGCTAAAACGTTGTTTTTAATAGGATTCAATATAAATATCATAAAAACGAATGCGTAAACCAACCCTTAAGGGTGAGCGAGGTGGCACCGGGCCCAGGGCGCACGCACAGGATGTCTCAGATTTAATATTGTAAATCGCAGACCTATTACAAGCGCAGGCCTCCTCTCATAAACCTCACACAGCCACAGTATCTCCCTGTTAAGAGGCATCATCTGCAACGACAGCTGCACAGGAGACAGCAGAGACTCCTCCAGGAACCCAGTTAACTGCGCTTTCACAAATGGCACAGTGTCTGCGCCGTGTTGCAGCACTTTATAAATAGCTGTGTTTGTTCTGGCTCGTGACAGTGCGAGAGGGGCCGGGCTCAGATCCCGCTGTCCTCACGGGGATCAAGTTTGGACTTGACCGGATCTTGGACGGTGGCTCTCCCCAAAGGCGCTGACAGGCCTGTTCATAAAAAACACAAATCGCGTTATGTATCACTTCCTACCAGACTCCTGGAGTCCTTTTCCCGCCCCCACACCCCACCCCACTGCAGCCTCTCCCTGGTGCCTCTGTGCTTTCAAGGGATTCATACTCAGATCGGTTTTATACAAGGCACATAGATACACTTTAAAAAAACTGCACTTAAGGGAGGCTTCATTACCAAAAACAAAAGCAACATATACATTTCAATATGTGGTGGATTAGGTGACTGTATAAACTTTTTTCCCAGGCCTGGCTCCTCGTTCATCAATGTTGATATTCCCATATGTTAACCATAAAAGCCTCTTAGAGCTGCATCATATCTGGAATAAACAATGAATAAGGTGATTGCAGCACACATCAGATAAAATAGTCTTCGCAGGCTCATTTCACAATATCCCTGGGGGATATTATGTCTTCTTCTGGACCTGCAGCTATAATCTGCTATTTGCTAAGACCATCCTGCCTTATCACTGCAGGAAGAGGCATATACATTTCATTCAGTGGCCTCCAGCCAACATAACTTAAAGACAAGCAGCTTTTTCCTCACCAAGAAGAAAGGAAATTATGCTTTTTTTCCCCCACACTCTAAGCCATGCTCAGTTTGTGCATTTCGTTCATTTTTCATGTGCTCGCGGCTTATTAATCATCCGGTAAAGATACACATTGCAATGTCAATGGATAACAGGCAGGAAATTATTAATGTGCTCAACATGAAGGAACATATGGTATTTGGGAACAGAAGAATGCCCGTGGGATAGCCGGGGGAGAGTCCAGCCAGTCAGCCGCAGAGACTGTGCCCAAAACAAGGGCTTAGGAGAGGGGGCTGCTGTTCCTGCTGCAGGGCTGCCACAGCTCAACCGCAGCAACAGGTGTGGAGGGGTGACAGCGAACAAAAAGAGGGTCTCAACCACCATGTGCACTAAAAAGGGATTTTTGGGCTTCTTTGTTTGAATTGTAAGACAATCAGGGGCTGGATTTGACTAAATGCTTAGCTGTTAGAAAGTTACTTTATAATGTTGAGGTACTTTAAATTCGTGGCTTCTAATCCTTTTTCACCAGTGACCCCTGACACAAAGCTACATATAGTGAGAGACACTTTTCATGCTTCTGTGATACGTTTGCCTTTCCACCAAAAAGTTATTTCTATTCAAAACTTTTTACAAGGTTTATTCAGAAAAAACTCTTGACCCATTGATGTTAATATATTAAATATTTTACAAGTAAACAAGTAAAAGAAATATACAATTTGTCTTGCAAATGTCCACTTTTAGCAATGGATGCTGATGGTGTTATGGTGTATTCGTCTAATACTTTGATTTATGACTAAATACCCTCAAAAGCCTCTGAAATTCCCATCAGCCTCGGTTCTACTTTAGGTTTAGTGCTAATCAGCAAAAACCATAGACCTATATATAAAAGATAAACACACCAAAGATCCCATAAAGTATTTAACTCAAAGCACCAGTGTTCATACATCCTCACAGAAGCTAACTTGGTAAAAGTCTTGTGTTGTTTTTATTTTCTTAATTAATTCATTTCAGATTTATCTTGGACCCAAACTCTAAACTGGAAACCACTGGAATAAACTTGTTTACACTAAAACTATCAACTCGACTAACAACAGCAACAGATCTCAAAATAGAGTATATAATAATATATCAGCCACAAGCATTGTTTTTCTGCATGAGTACTATTACTTTTGATACTTTACTGATAATACTTTGCTTCATTTGAAAACAGAATCTGCGTACTTCTCCTAACACTCTGCACACATGCTAAACTTTATCGTCCCCTCCATCACTGATTTACTGTACAGCATTTTGGAAAGGAGTTCTACATAAAAAAAAAAAAAGAAGGGATGAACAAACATAAGACGAAAGTTTTTACAATTACTAATCCTGAGCAGCCAAGTAGAAAAAAGGGAGTGGAGGGAGCAGAGATGTGGAAGTACAGGAAGAGATGGGGCAGTTGAGGGCTAACTGGGACATTTCTGCTCTGGTAACTTATCCTGTATGTTGCCTGTGCAGAGTTCCTGTTAAAACCTGTTTACTGCCTGGTGTGTAGCTATGAGGTATATAAGCCTCTCAAGTTGATGCTTCTCGTCAAAGGGGAAATGGGTCAAGGTCCCGGCTCCTCTTGTATCAGACTTACACCTCCGCAGCCAAACCAGTGTCCTCCAGCTCCAAACAGGTTCCACGCGGTAATGCTGTTTAATACCCGGCTACTTTTGATGAGCATTTTTGAAAAGTTTTCTCAAGACTTGTTTCAAAGAGCGCAGAGACAAAAGGAAACTGGAGCCAGTTGCCACCTCTCTCTCTCTCTCTCTGGCATACAGTTACAGCTCATAACACATGGGCACATTCAATGCAGAAATGAAGTGCACCCCGTGGGAACAATACAGCACAACTAATCACTTGCAATGTAACATGGTGGTTATTGTGTTTGCCTGAGCAAGCATGGGAATGAACTGCACCTCGGGAGTGACCTCATCTTACCTGTCGCTGCCGTTTCTGCCAAAAAAACGTCCACTCCGTTCCTTCAAAGGTGCCGCTAGTGAAACAATGTGATTTATTTTCAAGCAAAGTTATGGTTGATGGTGTTTCTGAGTTGTTGTTGTTGGAGCGTCTCCTCCTCACTTAGCAAATTTACAGACTGACACTGAGAACTTCACCTATAAACATGTCAGGGACCTCTACCTGTTTATTGAGGCCTGTGCAGCACTTATTTGACCTGTGGAATAGTGATTTGCTGTTTTCAGTTAATATAGGAAAGGTCAGGGGGAAGGAATTGGCCGCCTCCTTTGATTTAAAGGACCGAATAACCCCACATTCAGCTGCATTAAATCAGTCAACTTTAATACCCTTCTTTAAACAGGAGCCAAGTACTGTAGCTCAACTTGAGTAACTTATTTTCAAAGGCCCGGTCGTAAATAGCTACAGAAAAGGAAGGGTCACAAATATCTGCTGGCAGGGGCGGCTTAAGAATGTCACCCGTGCAAACACACACACACACACACACACTGCTCTGCTCTGCAGGGTGGAGGAGGCTGGGGACACAGCAGGGTGCGCAGGATTAAAACAGATCAAAACAAAGTTAATAACTGCTAATGAGAGTGTGGGGCTCCCCGGGGACTCAATCCCAGTGCACCTTTCATTCCTAAACTCTGGTCCAAACACTCCTCTCTGCTCAGGCTTTTGTTAAACTGTCTTACCCAATCTCCACTCACACGTAGGAGCTTTGCTTGTGCAAGGAAGCGAGACATGTGAGAGTGTGAGGTCGGCTGCTTTGAAGCTTCCTGGTCAATATAAGTCACTATTTTGCCACCTGAACAAGCTACTTAATGTGAATGTGTCTTTCTGTCTTCT
Organism: Hippoglossus stenolepis; assembly: GCF_022539355.2. NCBI lineage: Eukaryota > Metazoa > Chordata > Actinopteri > Pleuronectiformes > Pleuronectidae > Hippoglossus > Hippoglossus stenolepis. Next base: position 12,484,199 of record NC_061501.1, on the reverse strand, counting down.
CTCGCTCTGCAGTACCCATCTATGTGCCGTTCCTGATAGTGGGCTCTGTGTTCGTGGCCTTCATCCTGGTGGGATCTGTGATCGCCGTGTGCTGCTGCCGCTGCCTCCGGCCCAAGCAGGAACTGTCGTCAGGAGGGGCGTCAGGAGGCGGGCCCGGCAGCGGGCGCCTCTTGGAAACCATCCCCATGATGGCGAGCACTTCCAGAGGCTCGTCATCGCGCCAGTCCAGCACGGCCACCTCATCCAGCTCCTCAGCCCCACCCTCCGCACCCCGCCCTGGTCCCCCTCCTCTCATGCGGGCTCAGGCCACTTGCTGTCTGCCGCCTGACGCCAGCGTCTTTGTCAACATGCCCACCAATTTCTCTGTACTCAACTGCCAGCAGGCCACCCAAATCATGCCTCACCAGGGACAGTTCCTGCACCCGCAGTACATTGGCTACGCTCACCCTGTGACCCAAGCTGCAGCCTTCATGGACCCCATGCATGGAGGATACAGGCCCCTGCAGTCCCCGTGCCCTCCTCCCGCCGGAGGGTCGAGTATCGCCAGTGACCAGAAATACCCTCCAGTGACAGTGTGACGAGGGCCAACATGCAGACCACTCTGCCACTTTGTTGTGAAGACTAACTTGTGAAGTTTAACATGAGAGGGCTGCGCCAGAGACCTTTCGGGGACACTGCCAGAGTGGAAAAAGAAAGGCAGGGAGTCAAACTCACATGAAGGACTCATAAAGCCATTGCTGGCAGCAGGGCCTGCCCCGCTATTGTGTGTGGTGTGTGTCTGTTATGTGTGTGTCATGTGACCAGTTGCCAAGTTGGAATGAGCTAAGCTCAGTCTCTGATGGGGTACCGTGGATGCATAAACAATGTTCTGTCTTGATGCAAAGATTAAACTGCATATTGGAGAGTTACACTGCCCAGATGGGTGATAATGCACAGAAAACTGCAGCCTGCAGCTCAAATCAAGACTGTGCACGTGTTTGTCTTTGCATGTATGTGTATGGGAGAGTGGGAAAAAGGTTTGTTGGCTTGTATCTGCTTGAATGAATGATGACTGGATGATTTATAGCAGTGGGTTGAATGAAAAGTGGTTATTCAGGCAAAACAAAACAAAATATGACCACATGCTGTGTTTATGCCATGTGCACATGTGCACTTGTGAATGGGTTGTAAGTGGTTTATACAATACAGTGTGTTTGTGTTGAAGGTTTGAGGACAGACAGTGTGTGAGAAGATGTTTGTACTGTATGTGTGTGAGTTTGTGGGAGCGTGTGAAGTGTGGAGGGATGCGGTCGTATGAGTAACTGTGAGTGAACTGTGTGTGTAATGGGAAATGCAGGTGGTGTGATGTGAGAGGCAGTTGCAATCTCCCTGCAGACCATTTAAAATCTAATGAAGTGAACACAGGGCGCAGACTGTGACGCTCCACCCTGCTGCACAGCCTCCCTCCTGCCACCCAAAACGAATAAACACAAAAACTTCTGGCCCGACTGCGCTGAGCGGAAACACACGGACACACGAAGCAAAAAAGAAACAGACAAATTTCATGCAAGGCCGCCAGTTAATGTACGTGAGTGTGTGACGGAGAAGAAGTGAGAGGCTGCTCTCTGAAGATTGAGGTTAATTATACAGCGAAAAACTGCCAAAAGCCCCCCCCCCCCTCGCTTCTCCCCTGTGAGGAGTGTGTGAGCATGTGTGTTTGTATTTAACGCCCCCACAGCTCAGAGCGTTAGCAGAGGGCAAAGGCAGCTCCAGGGCAGCTTTTACTCATTATTTTCCACTTAAGAAAAAGTCACAGAAATGGTGATTATCAGTTGTTAAGGAAAAAAAAAATTTGTGAAACCTGCATATTTCTGTTTTGCAGCTGGTAACTCACAAGTAACAGTAATATGCAATTTGAGAAATGTGCTCCACCAAGTGTGCAGCCTGACATGTCCCACTACGGTAATGCTGAAACCAGTATGTCTGTGTCCTTTGTCTGTACTCCGAGCACAGTGTCTGTAACAGCAGGCAGCTCGTGTGAGACAAAGAAAGAGTGTAAAGTGTAAAATGGTAGATGAAATTCAGCCTCATGTTTTTGTCCCCTCTGTGATTTGGTGCAGGAAGGACTCTTTTCATATGAATTTCTGAAAAAATAAACAACTTTTAAAGCAAAAAACATGTGTTGAGAGTTTACGTTACAGTTTTATATCACCGTCTAGAGTCATTACTATTAAACAAGAAAGGTTTTGTGTTTTAAAACCCTGAGGGGAAAGGTTTGTGTCATTGTTGTCCCTCCAAGTTACTCCGATTTACACACCAACCCTTGGAGAAGAGGCGATGGAGAAAAGAAGACTTGAAGAATAGAAAACAATAAATCTGTGTTGTGAATGGGGGTTTTGCAAAGAACATTATCCTAACTTCTCTTTTCCCTTGGAACACTCGCCTACTTGGCTCTAATTACACACAATCACAGACAGGGCTGCTACCTGCAGAGGACAAAAACAAATACCTGTCACATCACCCCACACAGAGAGCTGAGGAACAATAAACCACAACAATGGACGGTTTAAAACCTCGACCATGTGGAGGTGAGGTTTTGGCAGCCTCCTCCACGTCCTCAGCTACAGTAATGTGGAAAGCAAGCGGGGCGTGGGGAGCCACTGGGGAGGAGTTGAAAAAAGCCTAAATGGTTCCCTGGCTCCCGCTCGGCCGCGGCCCGATGGATTCTCCATACTGTTGCAGCTGTAGCCGGTTTGGGCTGGGCCTCATCCAGGAAGGTGGGTGGGAAAAGGGATCTCCAGCGCTGGACTCCGGTGTCCAGGGGCCGGGGCTCGATTAGTCCACTGACGGTCCATCTCTATTAAGTCTCCTGAGCCTCGAGAAGGAGTGTGGGAGAGGTTTGATTCTGTCGGTATATGAAATCATATACTCGTCATGTACTAATCAAAGCTTCCTGTCAGAGCAGACACGCTGTAGCCACAGTTTGACTCAGAAAACCACTTGAATGCACCAGGAGACAGATTTCAGTCAACACACAGAGACATTTTGTCAGGCCATGGATTGATTAGATTTAATGATTAGGACTCCAGTGGACAACCCCCCCCTTCCCTCCCACTTCAGTGTTGCATTCCTGAAACAGTGTCCTCAACACAGAGAACGCAGACAACGGACTCTACATTCAGACAAATCCCAGAGCCAGAAAAACACATGATCCAGGCGAGAGTCTCAATCACATCCCTTCTGTTTAAATGCCTATTAGAACTAGTTCAAGTAAAATACTCCCTTCTAAAACATGTCTCCATACATGAATACAAAAAAACAGGCATTAATGTAAACAGAAAAACAATATAAACACATACACATTAATGTTCGCTTTAATAATAATAATAAAAAAAGTTAAAATGAACAGTCCGGTAAATAGAATCCAACAGAACCGTGGAAGAGGGAAGCGCTAACGCCAGGCCTGCTCAGCTGTGGATGCTAGTCGGGCGGCCTCGGGAATCACAGGAGCGGTCGGAATCAAACACAGGAACGATGAGATGGATTTCTCTTTTTTTTTTGTTACTGGCCAGGGCGAGGAGACGTGCAGCAGTTGGATGAGAGACATGGAAGCTGCAGAGCGACGGGGAGATGGGAGAGATAACGAGGAGAGAAATGAAGGGAGAGATAAGCAGGAGGAGGTCCCAGGGGAGCAGGAGGGGCTCAGGTCCAGTTTGGGGTTAGGGGTGTGCGTTCTGCCTCAGCGGCGTCTCTGTGGTGTTTGGCAGTGAGGCTTGAGGCTGCGATGGGACGAGCTGGGTGCTGTAGCTGCGGGTGCAGGCCTCCGGCAGTCCTCGGCCTGTGCCTCCCTCCCTCCCTTTGCGAGGAATTCATTTGCGCTTGCATGTGTGTGTGTCTGTGTGTGTTTATTTTGATGTCCCCTCCCGTGTCGGCATGTGGTAACAGACGGGCTAAAGCCACGTCACGAGAGCGAGGCTGACACACAAACACACACATACATACACACACTGGCCGAAACACACATGCACAAGAAACACAGGTGTGTCAATGCGTTCAAACAAACATGCACAGGCAGATACAAACGCACTACATTGCGCACACACAAACACACACATAAACACACAGTGGCATGATCCAAACCCAGTCTGAGGGGTATACTGGTATGAGTAGCAGTCTGAGTTTGAGTCTTCATGTCTGTGCCTGGATATGATGGCTCATGCCTGTGCAGCTTGTGAAAGTTTATTCTGTATACTCGGCCTGGTCCCCTCTCTCAAGTTAGTCCTCTATGTGTCAGCTCCACGCCTGACCGTGACCCCCGCCCCCGGCGAGCGGGATCGGGTCGTAGTTCCAGTAAGGCCACAGCAGGGGTCGATCGCCCAGCGTGAGGGCGTCACGTAGAAGTCTATCTCCGCTGTCGCCTTGATAACCGTTGCTACGGCGAGCCAAAGTCTTGGCCAGGGGTGGGGCTAGAGGCTGGGGCGCTGGAGGGTGGTGTCGTAGGAGCGCACGACCTGGGATTGGGACACCACACCGTGCTCCTCCTGAGAGAAGGCGTAGCCGTCTGCAGAGAGGAAGAAGAAGAAGCGTGTCAAACGATGAACCATCTTTGTGTATTAAGTTACCACATTATTAAGTTAGTATTTTAGAATGTAATGTGCTTTCATGTTTGCAGTCTAACTTATTTATATTTAGACTGATAATCAGTTCATCACATGGAGAGAGAAGGCAGAAAGAGGTTAACAAATGAGAATCTGAACTTTCTGAAATTTACTTTAAAATTATTTTTTTTTAAATACTGGTGGATATATTTCCGGGTGATAATTGTTTCAGCTGGAGAATGTACAGGGGTTTTTATTTCTCTGCTCAGGTGCTCGGTGTTTGTGTTCTTGGCCAGACATTGGGAATATGTCAATGCTCAATGCCAATTATTATAATTTAGTTTTCTGGCTACTGGAGAAACTGGGAATAAATTTGTTTTCTCTCATGCTAAAATATGGTAAAATATCGTATACAGCTGTAGCCGAATACAAAATGGGGAGGACTGGGATTGGGCCGCCGACCTCCTGGTTAGAGGTTGACCCGCTCTACCCCCTGAGCCACAGCCACTCACTTCTCACTCCATGTGGGGCACAGATCGTAAAACATCAGTATCAATTTGAAATATCAGTTTTAAAATGTTTTCTTAGAACAGAAACATCAGATTTTGCAAATATACACGAAATAAAGTGAAACACTTAATTTTCTTTTCTGTATTTAATGTAATGAGAGTGAATAAAGAAATAGAGATTTGTAAGGAAACAATTGCAACAACAATAATTGACAAATGTGGACTTACATGGAAGATGTGTATATTCGCCTTAAAGCCTGTGTTGAAGCAGGACTTTGACGGTTAGTAAATGTGTCTGGAAGAAGAAACTCACGTGACACAGTCTGCTGCACCGAGTTCGAGCGTCCTACACTTGAAGGTGTTTTCCTAAAGACTCTTGTCAGCAGATGGGCTCGTTCGTTTAGACTGAGGAGGAAAGAGGAAGAGCAGTTACATCACAGTGTCGACACGTAGCCACTGGTCTACAGGTGATTTCAGAGAGAATCTCCTCTACTCAACGCTACAGCACAAAACCATCACAGGCTACTGGAAAATATGTTTTAAAAATCAGGTTCCTGGACTTTTAATTTCTGAAGCTAATGAGTAGGGAGATACTCCTTCAACCTTCAAGGGTCTTTGAGGAAAACGCTGCAGTATACAAGGAGAAAGTAAAAAGCCTCCGTCAGTGATCCACACACAGGAGAAACACACAGATCAATAAGGCAGCAACATAAGTGGACTTAAGACCAGGGAGTTGGTAGGAGGTGGATTTGACTCTGACTGCTTCTGACATTCAATTTGAGCCAACAGTAATTCATAAACTGCCTGCAGGGCAACAGGACATCCACAGTAAACTACTCCTCACTCCCCACTCCTCTCCTCTTAACTGCCCCCATTCCGAGAAGAAGACTGGATCCTCTGTTCTGAGACCACACGCCGTCACGGCTCCTCTCCTCCCGTGACCAAAAATAACTAAGCCTTCTCCAGGTTTTGCACACAAATGCACGTATGCACCTATTAAGTTCTTATACCTCTCTCCAGTCTCCTCGTCGTTGTTAGAGCCATTATAGTTGTTAGACAAAGGCACTGGATGGAAATCTAACACTTGTGTCTTTTATTGCCACGTCAGGGAGTCGTTATCTTTTGGCAATTTCATTTGTAAAAACACATTTTCTATCTTATCTGGCATTAACCAGCGGTGACTTCACACAAGAGGGGGTTTCCTGGCACTAACGCAGCAGTGATGATGATCAATGGAGTAGTTATGGGGAGGGGAAAAAAAAGTCGGCCTTCCTGAGTTTCAAATTTGAAGCGAGCAGTTAGGAAATTCTCAACACTGTACGTGACTGTTGGGAACCTTCAGTGGAGTGTGAAAAAAACAGGCGGCTCTGAAGTTTGTTCAAGCTCTCTTTGGCCAAAAAAAATTATGTCTGTTAGAAAGATGACAGCGCTGAGAAAATGATAAAAGACTTGAACGGTGGTTGGACAAACAAATGAAAGGCTCATGCATGAGTACGACTCAAGTTCTCCACCAGTGATGTTTCATTCTGACGACCTCCCGATTTAAAATGGTCCAAGGATGTGCTCCGTTTGAACTCTTCCCCCGAGACGCTCCTGTACGCTACCTTTCCTCCTCCTTTCCCGAGCAGACTCCATCCAGGACCTCCCCAGGAACTACAAACACAGATGTGCTTCTTTTCCATTTTGCTCAATTTCCTGCCTGCCCACCCTTACTTTACCTCTCCTGATTCTAAATGGAGAAGGGCCCAACGATCCTGGATTTAGAGGCAGGGTCGGTCGGGACAGGGGGCCTGAGTGAGGATGAGGAGGAGAACTGTGGTCGCCCACTCATCCCTCGTGAACCTGACGACATACCTCAGACCTCTCCCGCGACTTCCAAGAACCAAAACTACTCAGAGAAAAAAGGTTGTCCTGGTCGACTCACGTCTGACTCATTATTACAGTGAGAAATAATAACTCTTAAAAAGACTCACTAGAAAACCACTGTGAAATATAATATAATATTACAAGCAAAGCCTGCTTTACAAAAATCATCAAATACACTTCAAATATCAAAAGTAAAAGTACTACTATTTGTTATTGCTAATGTATTTACATTTAAGCAGCATTTTAATTTGAAAGAGCTGTTCACCTGTTTATTAAAAGTTCAGAGAAGCTCAACTCCAAACCCCGAACTGGAGAATCACTGGCAGTCGTCACGGCCATTATCTTGAACGGCTGCTACAGAGCGCTGGTCGCCAAGTTTATTAATATTGGACATATCTTCTGTCCAAATCGCACCACGTTAGACACTGTGCTTCCCTGAGCCCTCAACAATACACATGCCAAGTGTGGTGCCAATAAAATGAACATTTCTCGAGATGTGTCTTCCACATACAGAGATTTCTGGAAATAGAAGTTGATGAACCTTCAAAGTAAAATGTCACTAAATCGGACAAATAAAGGAGCTCGGAATGGAAATACTCAAATAAAGTACAAGTACCTCAACCCTGCACTTCAAAACTTGAGAAAATGTAGTAAGTTACTTTCGTTGGAGGGAAACCTACAAACACACTGTATCTACAACCTGCACAGACAAAACTAAACAATCCAATTGTTTCTAACACATCTCTAGTGACACCACACACACACACCGAGCTATGGTAAACACACCAGTTCTGTACAGCAGTTCAAATTGATCCACCTATGAAGCCATCCAGACAGAGAGGAAGAGAAACAGAATGGACATGAGAGTAGAAATAGAGAGTCACTCCACGGCAGCTTGTAGTGAAGCACACAGGTCGTCTGAGGTAACAAACGCAGGAGCTACCTCTGTGAGCTTGTGACAGCTCTGGCTCTACGGGACCTCAGCCTTGGCTTTGGCCCTACGGACGGTGCCACACAGGAACCAGGAAAACCGTTTATTTCATATACACACAAACATATTACCTATGTACCATGTTTCTATAAATAATGATGGGATCTTCTTAAAAACTGTATGTAGCCATTCTACTTTAAAAAGGTAGGGTTGGTAGTTTGTTTTTGAAACACTTTCATATCTTATTTGGTAAAATCCTCTTCACGCCCCGATAACCATGAATAAATAAAGCGAATGTTTTGGGGACGTAGCTTTGACGAACGGACCAATGGGAGGGGGGGGCGTATGTATCGGTAGCCTGCTCTTTCTCCCCTTTCCAGGATTACCAACCCTAGCTTTAATAACACAAAATCTGCATAAAAAAAAAAGTTCTGATGACACAATAAAACTGGATGTGAATGCAAGTGTGCTCCCATGATGCTTTGCAGAGTGTAACATATACCTGCGGCCGTTGGCGTCCCTAAGTACAGCTGCCCCCGGGTCGACGGCCCGAGCCTCCAACTCCTGCACCTCCTCCAGAAGAGACTTCCTCGCGGTGCGACGTGTGCTGTGAAGCAGAAACAAGCTCATCGGACTCACGAAGGAAAGTCTGAGTGTTTCACATTGCAGACGCGAGTGATTCATAATGTTAAGTGTGCGTAAGTGTTGACACAGACTCAGTATGAGTTATGTAAACGCTTCGGTTGACTTAAAAAGCCTCTGTATGGATTTCCCACGTATTTATGTTCGACGCGTTCTACTTACGCAGTCCAGGCGAAGTCTTTGAGTAAACAGGCAGTCGGCACCAGGATCAGGCCGAGCCAGAAGTGCCAGCACTGCATCACCTTGCCAGCCTGCAATGACAACACACAGCCTCCATTTATTTCTCCCCGGTATTAATTCAATTTAGTATTAAGTCATTTTTCTCCGCAGTGAGCACAGAGGAATAAGCGGTGAGACATTTGAGAGCATACAGAGCATAAAGAATCAGAGTTAGCCAAACCTGAATACCTCTGATGTTCGCCAAACACATTTAACAGCTTTCTCACACCCTGCGTCTGCGCCACAAACTGGATTTAACACAATATTCCCACAGCTGAAATACAACGATTCCCCAATGACGAAAGATAAAAACTCGAGCAAGTATCCACACATCACCCCTACCTGTCTCTGCAGCTGCTCTCCCCGACCTTTGACCCTCAGCCTCCAGGGATTAATCACCCATCTAACCACTGTCTCAATTTGTCCGCCTGTCTCCCCCCCGCCTCTCACTCGCCCACGTCTCGTTCTCCTGTGGTTCCCTCCAATCTCGCTCTTTCACAACTTCTTTACATTATTACCGGCTCCATCTTCGCTTGCTTGTCCTCGCCTGATCCTGTAAATCCCTCAGTTTTTTCCCTTTATGACCCAATATCTCCCTTTTAGTAATCTGCACAGAGCTCTGCTGTGTTTCACAAGCTCTGGTGTCTTCGTCTCTGGGTGTGAGCCTTTAAGTCAATAGTCGCAAAGTACTTTGTGCGCTATGACGTCCTTCACTGCAGGTTTATTAGCCGTAACGTGTGCTTCCTGTATCCTGCGATCGGATACAGAGATACAGAGATAATTAGGCTCCCAGAGGGAAGAGGCGACAAGGAAAATGAATCGGAAAAGCGTCAGGAAGATATCACCTAAAGCAGCTGGAATCACCAGATGATCCGAGCGCACTCACGCAAGCACTCACTGTGTCTGTTAGTGACAACAGAGGAGGCAAAAGTACACACATTCGTTACTCAAGTAGAAGTACAGAGGCTTCTACTACTAAGTAAAAGTACTGATTCAAGCTGTTTACTCAAGTAAAAGTATAAAAGTACAGCCTCTGAAATGTTTAAAGTAAAGAACTCTTGTCACATTAATGTAGTTTGAAGACTATTGTTTGAAGACTTAAATCACCAATTCAACTAATTTCCTTGCAAGTGAAAGTGCAGATATTTGTGTTAAAATCTAGGGAGTAGAAGTAAAAGTCGTCAAAAACAGAAATACTCAAGTACAGAAACCTGAAAAATGTACTGAAGTACAGTAACTAAGTGTTTGTACTTCATTACTTCCCACCTACACATAAACGGACACTGAATATATCACATGCTCTTCATACATTGGGAAGATGGAGACAAGCTAAATAAATTTCTCTGCTTTGCTTTTACATCCACAGAAACAGATTGTTGGTCTCCGCCAAGTTACAGTCGACACAAATCACACATAGCTGGACACACACAGGGCATTAATTCTGGCGTGTACAAATTTACACACAGTTTTTTCTAAGAACTCCGCAGCTATTTTCCATTATCCGGCCCCCCGTGGACAGATGGAAATATAGATAGCAGGAGTGGGGAGAAATGAGAGAGGTAATGGGGTAGTTAAGGGGGACGATGGAGGGCTGTGGGGGATGGTGGCCGAGTGTCTCTGACCATTCCCCAGTTAGACCGAGCAGCTGCAGAGATATTTGACCGCATTCCTGATTTCTGACACAAATTGAATTAATGGGCTGGGGTGAGTTGAGACGGTCCGGTTCCCTTCCCCTGCCCACTCAGGGGGGCACCTCAACTCACCCCTGCCTTTATCCCCCGAACTCTAAAATGAGTCTCCCAATCAAGGGGTCTCCACGAGCGCTCCTCACCCCCCCCGCTGGACCCTCATCATCATCATCAGCAGTAGCAGCAGCCCACCCTCTTGAGTCAACACCTCCGCAGAGGGCAGTAAAAGACCGGGGGGCTCGGGTGACATGCAGCAGGTGCGGGACGCCTGGTGAGAGGGGCAGGAGGCGCATAAATCTCCCTCCGGGGTTCCATCAGTGCCGACGTGGAACACCCAAGAGGTGAGTCTCATAGGCGCCATGTAGTGGTAACCAAGAACGAGGGAGGGGCAGGTGATGGAGGCTGCGGAAAAGAGACGTCGAGCGGTAGGGCTATTTTAACCCCCGTCACCCCCCCGCCCCCTGTTGCTGAAATGAGTGACACATGTCTGCTAGAGGGAGGACTTGCCTGGCCCAGCATGTCGGGGGCGATGGGGATGGAGGGCCAGATGGCTGAGTAGACGGCGAAGAAGACCATCCAGAGCGCCATGCTTCCCCACACTGCCAGGTGGGAGAACTGCAGCGGAGAGAGAGAGAGAGGGATGCAAGAGAAGAGGGGGAGGGATTAAGACACAGAAGAGAGAGACAGCGTGAGGTCAAATAGTTTACATACAGCTCGTCCGAATATAGACAACCTTTCCCTCCCTCCTTCCCCTCCCTCCTTCCCCTGTCTTCATCCCGCTGTCTGTGATGTGCTGTAAGTGGACACTGTGTGAATTCCAGTGGGTCCCTGCTTCATTACTGCCAGGCTGTTGTGTGGACAGCTGAACGGACAAAGGTGTCGGAGCCCTTCTGTCCGTCCTGCCAATCTCAATCTCTCTCCCTCTCTCCCCCCGACAGCAGCGGTGAGCAAAACCATGTCAAAGGCCGAGCTACTGTCGCTTTCAACTCGACACACATCTGACTTGATTTTGATACACAAAGTGTGAACCAAATGTTTTGGTCAGATTCTTCCACCATAATCTCCATAAACAGATTCTGGGCGGAGGGACAAGATTTGGGGAGATTTTGTTTAACTTTGGTGTCCCACATGTAAACAGAGGGGAAAAGAGGCTGAAGACATTGAGCAGAACGCATCTTCTGAATTCGTCTGCAGATAACTGTTAATAAAGATTAGACAAAATGCCGTCGGGACCTAAAAACACCCAAAAAAGTGACGTTGTTTGTGTCGGAAACTATTCTGACTTTTAACGGTTAGGTGTCTTTTAATCATATTATTTTACCTCTATTATTATTATTTTATACCCCTTTGCTGTGCTTTTGCTGAGCAGTAACGATATCAAATCAGTCTTTACAAGATTAATCTATTGGAGCAAATTCAACGCTTGTCGCAGCTTCTTCACAGCAAAAAACCTTCACTTTACATCAAGTGTTATTTCATTATGATTTGGAAATGTTTTAAGTTTTATAATCAGTGGATACAGTTGAATATTGCACAGCAGGGCAATGGAAAAAGAGCTGTGTGGAAGAAGAGCTGCATGTAACTACAGTATGAGAAACCTCAGACCTCTGCCACAACATCAAGGTAAACCACATCTCTCCTGACTATAAAGCATTTAGACCATGTTACATGAATCCTCACCATGAAGCTCTGATGAAGAGGCCCCCCCCCCCTCCTCCTCTTTATTTATCAACAGCTGAGTGAAATGCACCACGTGTTGTGTGGCTTATTAGAGTGTGTTAATGTTCCTTACCTTGGTCCAAGCTGTGGTCTCCATTCCAGCTTTCAGACACACTGTAACAACCACATACTACACACACACACACACACACACAAACACATGGGAGAGGAAGGGAAAATAAAAAACACAACAGAGAAACAAGATTAGTACACTGGCGACTGTGGTGATAATAAACATTTATGTTTTATAGTAAACTCAGTCATGTCTGGTGAAATAATCAGGACCCCCACAGCCACTGGTAGCCTACACACACACACGCACACACACAACAAATAAACCCCTCTGACATTCACATGACACTGCAGGGAGTAAACTGATAGCGAGACAGCGAGATGGAGAAGTGAATGGAGAGAGGAGATGGATGAGGAGGAGAGGAGACAGACTGGCTAGACAGGACTGGACTGACTGGAGACTCCGAACGGCTCGGAGGAAGCTACACAACGCTGGTGTGTACACAAACACTGTGCACATTCAAAAATATAAACACAACTGTCTGCCAACAGACACAGGAGTTAAAATATAACACACAAGTAAGATGCTTACCGTGTAGACCATGTTCCCGACAAACAGGTAGTCGTTTCCCTGCCCGTTGGGGAAGGGCGAGTCTGTGTGGGAAAACGCACAAGCAAACAATATAAGCGTGACACAATCCACAATTATTATACGTTTTTACTGCGATGAGTTACTCACCGTGCTCCAACATTTTGAGCGGAAACCAAAAGAGGATAATTGAATGAATCAGAGCGTTGATGCAGTGTCCCCAAAACACCTGAAAGACAAGAGAGAAAAACAAGTCAGAACACATTCATGCCCCACACACACACAAAAAACTGCAAAACACACAACTTCAGCTTTTTGCTACCAAAAGTTCCCTCCTGTACTGCACACACACACACACACGCACACACACTCCAAAATGAAAGACTTCCTTATTCTGGCCCTATGAATCTCATTAGTGGTCGCCATGGAAACACCCCAGTCTCCACGCCACTTGTTTACTCGCCGGCGTCCCAAACAAACAGCAGGCATCACTCGTCAGCCCCGCAGACGAGCCGCGATGTGTGACGGGTTGGACGCAGAGTGCAAAGATGACAGATTTAAATTTAACTGTCAGATGCAGCACTTCTGCTTGTTTGTTTGTTTGCGTAGGTGAACGCAGACTGTAAAATGTGTGTGTGGGCCTGTACCTTGGTGTTGAAGCCCTCGGCATTCTGGGTGATGCGGTAGAGCTGCGGGAATCGGAGCATGTTCTGCTGGCTGCACGGCCGGTCAAATATCCCCAACGTGAACGGAGGCAGTGCAGTAAATATCTGGATCACACACACAAATACACACACATTAGTGACACATAATACACATAATACACAGACACGTGTACTTTTACTAACTGGACAACACTCATATCGCACTACATCTACTACTACTACTTCAATCATGGTTTAAAAATGGACGTTTCCAGATATGAACTTTGAAGAACTTTGAGAAAATTTGGTCTGGACAGTTTGTCTTTGACGTGTGAGGAACACAAGAGGAGCTTGTTCGGGTCAGACACGTTCACAGCAACAGAGAAATGTCTGGAACATTCATGTTAGGGCAGGCACTTGGGTAGAGCATGCAGGATGCAGAACGTGACGTGTAAATCCTGCTCCAGACATCACATGTTTTTGTTTACAGCACATCAACACATCGCCAAACGCTCTCAAATCTCGTTTTTTCTTTCGGAGTTGACATCTTTGTCAGCATCTTCTACGTGTATGGCTCCTCTTTTGAGATATGTGTATTCTTCCAGTTGTGCGTACGTCATGTTCAAAACGCTTTAATCAACATGTCCACTCGCTTGCTGTGACTTTTCCAGACATTCTCCTACGTTATTCTCACATTGGCTCACTCTGATATTTTCCGGACACTTTACTAGAAGGCCAACAGGAAAAGTTCCTGAAAATGTCCAGAGCAACTGACTCTGATATTTGCGTTCTCACATTCAGGCCCTCTGGAAACATTTCAGTGCATGTCTGAAAGCAGCCATAGAGACACACTCTCAGACACACATGTGCATACAAATGTGTGTGTAGAGAGCAGTGATAAGAAAGTAGAGTGAGATTGATCAGGAGATAGGTGGAGAGCAAGAGAGAGGGTGATGAATGTCAAGCAGGCGGGGGGATATAGTGGAGAAATGGAGAAGAGTTAAAGAGAGAGGTAGTTTGAGAGCGAGTAGAGACGTAAAACTCACCACATTGTAGAGGCCTATACACCAGCGCTCAAACAGGATCTGCCCCGAGAAGCCGTTCACAAAGGCAAACCAGAGCTGGGTCACAAAGAGAGGGATGAGAGGGGGATGAGAGGAACAATAGAGGAGGGTAAATCTGCCTTTAGGGATACAATGATAGTGGAAACAGTGCAGAGAGATGGACAAATTTATGCCGCTGGTACATATACACATGTAGTAGAGCACTTCAAGCATTGCAGTGCATGAAGAATCCATAAATCCTGCACACCGCTCATCACCTGAGCTCATTTGATTTAGTAGTTTCAGGCTACATCCATTTTCCGTAGCAGAGCTGATGCTTAATCATTTGAAAACGCATCAGCTCTGCTACGGAAAATGGATGTAGTGTCCAGTTTGGAAACTCTGCTGGCCTCATTTTAGTTTGAAAACTTCAGGGCAGTGTTTTAGTCTGAAACAGAGATGTTTTAAAAATGATGACACTCACAACCCTTTGCTGATTAGGTCGTGTTGGTCATGATGAAACTTTTGCTGATTCGTCACGCTTGTTGTTTGTACAAAAATCGTTTTATTTTGAATGAAAACATAGAAGTATGGATGTAGTCATGTACTCAATCAGTAGATGATGAGGTGAGATTCTGGGGCCTGCTGGGAAGTTTTAACAATTTCTGACTTTAAAAAAACAAAAAGTCGCTGTGATTCTAGGACAAGCTGAGATCAGATTTCCTTTGAATGATGTTGCTCAAACACATAATAGGAATTTCATGTCATCCTCGTGAGGAAACCCCTGGAATAAAAGCAGCAAACATCACCTCCGGCTCAGAGAGCAGCAGCGTTGACAGGAATCGTTTGAGGCAGAGAGACGATGGTCCGATTTGTTTAAAAAAGTCCTTCCAGCGAATCATGATTTGGCAACGACTTATCGATTTTACAATATAAAAATATGCTGGTTGCACTTCCTGTGGCTCCATTAAAACCACTGAGCATGAAGTTTTAAAAGCATTCCTCACACAGCTTGTGGCTGCCTCTGAAACCACAGTCTGACTCCACAGAGCTTAATTTACCCAAAACACAATGCTTAAATGTGACTGTGGCCCAGGGGAAACCTTCATTAACGCCTTGTTTACACACACACACACACACACACACACACACATTCGTGGAGCAGACACAAGCTGATCTGAGGGCCGATAGAGAACATGTTTGGGGCCACTGGTCGGAGTTGTGGCATTCCTGGGGCATACAGTGCAGCCTACAGCCTAGGGGTGAGGTCAGATACACAAAATAACACTCTCTCACACACAGAGACACACACACACCCATCCCCCTTATTCTGTCTCCTCTAAGTGGACAGAGACAGTCTCTAACCTTTGGCCTAGAGTGCTCTGCAGGGAGCCAATCATGTGAGATAATCACAGAAACACACACACACTGTGGTGATGTGAGTGGGACAGTGGGCAACAGGCTGCAGCTCCCATGAGGACCTGCACCTGCTGGCATCCTTAATGTCAGACAGAGGGTGAGGGGAGGGTGGAGCACAGCTGACAAATACCCCCATTACAGGCAGGCAGGCAGGCAGGCAGGCAGGCAGGCAGGCATCACACACACACACACACACACACACACACACACACACACACACACACACACACACACACACACACACACACACACACACACACACACACACACACACACACACACACACAACACACACACACACGCCGACCCCTGGAGCCAAGGTCTCATCGCTGCTGATCTACAACACACGTTTTTTTTTTTTCTGTGCAGTGTGTGTGTGTGTGTGTGTGTGTGTGTGTGTGTGTGTGTGTGTGTGTGTGTGTGTGTGTGAGAGTAAAAGAGACAGAAAGCAGACACCAGAAGGGCACCTCGTCCATCACTGTCCGCCACGTCGACAAACAGCTGCAAAACATCTCTGTTAATGTAACTGTGTGCGTAAGCCTGTGTGTGTGTGTGTGTGTGTGTGTGTGTGTGTGTGTGTGTGTGTGTGTGTGTGTGTGTGTGTGTGTGTGTGTGTGTGTGTGTGTGTGTGTGTGTGTGAAACAAAGAGCATGTGGTGGCAGAACTCTCACCTCTATAATGTAGAGGACCACGTTCTTATAGAAACAGTAGAGGATGCACTTGGTGACACGGTTGTAGCTCCACGCCCCATGGACCAATAGCAGCTTCTCAAGGTAGCAGAACTGCCAATCAGAGAGGGAGAGAGAAACACTTAAACATCGGCCTAGATACAAAGATGAATGAAGTAATGATAAGAGACAGAAAATGGCATGAAGAATGTCACAGGGAGAGAAGGAGAGAGCTGAGGGGAGAGGACGCTCACTGATAGAGATAAGTTGTGCAAGATGCCCGGAGGTGAAGAGATAAAGTAAAACAGTGAAAGTGACAGAAAACATCTGTGTGAGAGACAGACAGAAAAAGACAAGACTCCTGAACCCTCAGGTTGTTTCAGCCTAATCACATCTCCATTGAGTCGCCACAATGAGCTATGTAGATAAGAAACAAACAACAATCATCTATCTATTACAGATCGATGAAAGTCTCCCATCACAGTTTTAAAGTGATGTCTTCAAATTGCTTGTTTTGTCTGAGCAAAGATATTCAATTAACAATGATATAAAAGAGAGAAAAGGAGTAAATCCATTAGATGTTTTCCTCTGTTCACTGATAAATGAACTGAACCATAGACTGTAAATAAAGATGGACGAGGCTTCTCCACTTGCTCACAGTTTGTATTGACAACATGATATGTGAGTGGCCCCTGTAAACAAACTCTCCTTTCAGTTGTCCCCCTAAAGGAAGGTCAAAGGTCGGGATTAACTGAACAGTGAGCAGGTGAGGGTTCAGTGTCTTGCCCTAAAGACACGTCAGCAGGGTGGGCAACCAAACACGCATCCATTATCTACGCTCATGGCTCCACGATTCGTCCGCTAGCCCACCTGTGCTATGGAGTAGTCAGAGGAGTTGGTGGCCTGCATGCCCTCGTTGCCGCTGATCCCCACTCCGACGTGAGCCGTCTGTATCATGCCCACGTCATTCGCGCCGTCCCCTATCGCCAGCGTGATGGCCTTCACGTGTTTCTTCACCATGTCCACGATTTCGGACTTCTGCAGCGGAGACACTCTGAGGAGAGAGTCAAAAGAAATTGTTATGTTAAATTCATAGAGCTGTCGGGGTTTAGGGGGTAGAGGGGAAGATGGCGAGCAAATAACAGTCATAAGGAAAGAAAGAATTAAGTCTAGGAAGTTAAGAATGAGAAGGAGTTGAAAGAGAGAGACAGATAAAGGGCTGGCCCAGCTCTGTTTACTGCTCTTCACCTGGTATTAGGAAACAATGATTCACTGTTCTGCTCAAAAGACTGAGAAGCTCACGTTTGATGCGTTTATGTATACGTGTGTGTGTGTGTGTGTGTGTGTGTGTGTGTGTGTGTGTGTGTGTGTGTGTGTGTGTGTGTGTGTGTGTGTGTGTCGGGGGAGCTTCCAGTGGTACTCCACCCTCTTGACCCGTATCACTGATCCTCTGTCTATAACCGGTTCTGTCTCTCCGCCAACAATGGAGGACCGAGGGAGTCTCGATTACAGATGCTTCCCCTCAGGGCCGCTGAGAGTTGATGGCGAGGCGCTTTCTGAAGCACTATGGGTATTTTTTCTTTACACTTAATGGAGTCATGTGTTGCGTCTCTGAAATGACACCCTTCATCCCATGCTGCCCCCTCCCCCCCGTGGTGGTTCTCTCTGGATTTACTCCCTGTTTCTTGGCTCCATTTGCCACAGATGGAAGTTGTGATGTGTTTTTGATTTGTGTGCTGGAGATGAAAATTTAAAATTCTGAAGAAGAAAATGTTTGAAAGTGTCAACCATGATGTCGTTAGTCCTGCACCCGTAAATCTGAATTCATGTGTGATCCAGGAATTTTTTTGATGCTATAAAAGCTGCGTGGACTCTGGCTCAGAATGCCTTGGATCACGGCGTTCAATATGTTGGATTCATTTCTGGATAGTGGGAGGAAGTGGAGACGCATTGTTTTATATGAAGTCTGTGGTTCAAACCCCTGTTTGGTCAACGCCTTTCTGTGGTGTTCTCATGTCCCACCGGTGCCAGTGTGCAAGTTTTCTCCAGGAACTTCGTCCAAACACATGCGGGTTAATTTAATTGTCGCCTCTAAATTGCCCGTGGGTGTGAATGTGAGCCCGTATGGCAGGTTTATGACAGACTGGTGACCTGTCCACTGCGCACTCCGCCTCTCGCCTGATGTCAGCTGAGATTAGGAACAATCACCCTTAACTGGTCGTGATCTTCGGAGGAGGTTGTGAGAGGAAAACTCCAACCGCACACGGTGTTTACATTCTTAAATGCTGCATTCTCGACCCAGGGACTACGACTGAATTTGTCTCCATCTCTGTTTTCACAACACGCTCTGCATGAGGAGGCGTTCTCCTCTGCCAGTTCACTGTCATTCACATGCACAGAGCTCAAGTGAGCATTGCCCTCACAACCTGTGGTGAAAACCAATACTGTACATCGACAAAGGGAGAAAACCGACACTGGAACAGGGATTTAACTTGTACAACAAAGCAAAGTTAGATTTCTCATAGTACAGGACATGAAACTGTAAAGTCAAATGAACAGTGTGAGAGACAAATGTTCCTATTAGACTTTAATATATAGTAAGTTTGAGTTTTACATGATGTCTGGTTTTCCTCTTCAAACTCGGTTACTGTTTTAACCGTCAACTGTCTGGTAAGCACGTGAGTAACTCAACTGGATGTATAGATCAAATCCAGATATTAAACATATACTGTATTTCTCTAAATATAGTTTTGAAGAGACGTGCAGTACAACATGATGGTAACTTGAGCATCTATGCTTGAGGATCCACTTAAATTGTTGCCAATACTTCAAACAGTTCAAGAGGGACTTTCACAATGAGTGTGTGTGTGTGTGTGTGTGTGTGTGTGTGTGTGTGTGTGTGTGTGTGTGTGTGTGTGTGTGTGTCAGGTGCAGCTCCACTCTGTTCGTCAGTGCTCTGATAATGATGTTACAATATTAAATTATGTGCGGCCACAAGAGGCATCACATGCAAACAGAATACAATATGCTGCTTTGATAAAGATATGACAAAATCAAATCATGAGCAGCTGCAAAGCCCCTCACACGCACACGCTCTGCTGGAGGCTACGGGTCACAGCGATGGTTGTTCTTCTATGAATATGGATGTAGGATCATGTACCGGTCAAGCTTAAATCACAGAGCTGGGTGGTCCGCTTCATTCATACACTGGCGTGGTGCAAAAACACACATTTACACACACACACACACACGCACATGCACAATCCGCCCCCTCCTCCGCACACACACACGCCACAGGATATTTCCAGGGGTAAAACCTCAGAAACTTGGCCTCTGAAGTCATCGCTGAAGGATGGGATCAACCTCTGCTCTTTGTATTTTCCTGTTCCTGCGTCTGAAGTGTGCGCGAGTGCGTCTGCCTGCACGTCTCCCAGGCCTCCCACCACAAATCTCCCTTTATCTCCCCCTTTCTTTCCCGCTCTACGTTTCCTCTAAACACGGCTAACGGGGTCTGCGACTGTGTAAAGTGGCATCGGGGAGATGAAAGCCCCGCGGTGCTCTCCACGGTGGAACTGAGCAGAAAATAAGCAGCCGCTAAGTCCTCCTGTAAACAAACGCGGACTGAAGTCAGGAACCCATGCGTACGAGTGCACTCAACGTCCCCGCCCCTGAATCACACACACATCCATCATACGCATACAGCAGATAGAGAGAGATTATCACAGAGACACCTCTACTTAAAAGTCAAACCTCTAGCTGATTATGTAGTAACGCAGTACAGTGCCACACACACACACACACACACACACACACACACACACACACACACACACACACACACACACACACACACACACACACACACACACACACACACACACACACACACACACACACACACACACACACACACACACACACACACACACACACACACACACACACACACACACCTCTGGTTCTCTCAGGGGTCGCAGGATGAATCTAAAGCATTGTGATGATTACTAGGGAAGAAACCAACACAAGAGTAACTGCGCGACAAGGAAAAAACTTGGTTGTTTTCCCCAAACTTCTCTGTAAATTCATCTCATTTAACAATCTTCCTAATAAATCCAGAAATCTCTGTCTGCGTATCTTGGAGTCAGTTCTTTGATTTTCTCTGGTGAACTCCAAACATGGTGGGATTGTAGCTGCGGACTCCACGAAGCGCGGTGTTGACAGTGACAGTTGTAAAGACCCCAACCACCCATTTGTTTTTAGGCTGCTAGAGTTACAATAAAACTGTGACATCATCATTGATGTCACGGTACACGGCCTTTTATCAAAACTCACAACTTCACGCTTCGGTACCGGAAGTTTGCACATGGTCTAAAAATGTATTTTCTTCACATGCTCTATGCTCATTTTGGTCTGCATGAAAAAAAAAAAGGAAGGGATGTTTGGTACCAAGCTCTCGCTGGGGTAGGGAGAGATAGAGGAACGGAGGTAAAGGGGAGCACGGGGATGTAGTGAAGGAGCGGGGAACAGAGGAGAGGAAGCTGGAGGCTGTTTGTGAGGCCTGTGAGAGCCGAGTCCGGATATGGGCTGGATACGCAAGAGAGTCAATTACTTCCCTCTTGGCTGCATGAACGCACACACACGCACACACACACACGCACACAGCCATTATACATTTCCATTGATACAAAGTGCACTCTGTTCATACTATGTTTACTGCATGTTCCCTTTTTTGGTCATGTTCCACTCAGCACCAGCTGTGATGTTTAATAAAAGACTTTCCACGCGTCTTTTGTCCGTGCATGTGTGTGTGTGTGCGTGTGCGTGTGTGTGTGTTCTTGTGCCCATTCCTGGGGTACCAGCAGTAAGTGAGTCATGACTTTGACATTTCCATGAAGTTGAGCATGTTACATTTCTCCTGCTGTGCAGCGGGACGGTCTTTTATCATCCTCATTCATTTGCAGACCGTGGGCAACCGACAACATATACAAACACATGCAGGTATGCAGGCCTGTGCACGGTCACACACACACTTTTTCTCCGTCTGTGCCGAGGTCCAGTTGAGCTTTGTGTTTTTGTTCTTATAACAGCTGCTTCCAGTTGCTGATTTGCTTCCTTTCATTAAAATGAGCAGTTTAAGGATTTAAATCCAGTGACTCACACTCTCACCACCACCTCGTCCTGTCAACACTTACTCTGGACTTGCACATAGGTGTTTTAGCATTTAACGGCATTCATTACACGTTGTCTAATGTGTCGTTGCAGCACAAACCTGTATCTTTAGCTCATGGAGGCAATTTGTGGTTAAACCACAGTCGCGTACGTGTTGTAATAAAAGAAGAGGTAATGAGATAATGTGCAGGTATGTGTCATCTTTTTGAACACAGGTGTTACAAAAATCTAAAAAATCTACAGCATCCATCTATCTATTAGTCTCTATCTCTATCTACCTATATCACCCATCTCTGTCTCCATACATACATCCATCTATCTACAACTCCATTCATCTATCTCCAGCTATCCATCCATATGTATCTATCCATCCTTCCATCCATCTCTATATCTATAAAAAGGTGGAGAATGTACATATCGAAGCCTGGTACAACAAGCAACTAAAATCAAGGATTTACCTCACAGAGATGTCTTAAAAATATTATTGGGAGTTTGTACATTGCATTGGGTGGATCTCTCTATTGATTTACATGTCGGGGTTTCCCACAGCAGCACAATGACGCTGTGTATCTGTACGGACGTCTCCATACACAGAGCTTTTCCTCCTGACTGATTAAAACTCCAGACTTTGTCTAGACGTCTTTCAGACTGATTTGTTCGCTCGATGACAGGACATCAATTTTGTCCACACTTCACTCGTCATCAAATATGAAGTTAATGAACCTTTCCACAGGATGTTCAATCTTCATGCTCCTATTTATTGACACAGAGGCTTATAGACACACCACAACTACGACAAATTGTCATTACCTTTTAGATTAATATACAATGTTGACATACAATGCCCTCAATGAGTGTTTTCCTTACCGGCAGCAGATGACGGCCTTGCAGGACAAAGCCAAGTCGAGGAAAGCCTGGCGGAGCTCGAAGGACAGCGCGTACTTCAGCGTCTGGCCGTCGATGATCAGCGCCAGCTCGTTCTCCTTCCTCAGAGAATCACCCAGCGACGAACAGTGGGCCGTCAGCGTGGCACGAGTGGCCTAAGACAAAGACACGGAGAGAAAAGTTTTATTCGTAAGAAAGATTGATCAGATATGTCCCCTCTTTCAGTTCCAAGACAAGTGGACATTTTATCAACATGCTTTTACTGCCTCCATCTCCTCAACTCTCACACATTTGGATGTACAGCAGGATGAAATACTATTGGCCTCCAAAGAAAACCAAACCTCTGAACCTGCCAACCACGTTCCTGTAGAGCCTAATCTGCCCTCTGACCAATCATAACTCAACATCTCACCCTGAAAGCGATTCTTTGTCTTATGCAATCAGACAGCTGCCCTGGTATCATGTTTTGCGGGGAAATCGTGGTGGTGAAAATACGACACACAGACCAATTTGTTTAAAAGTCAAAACCGCCGGCGATAAATGGAAGACATATGGCCCCGGCTGCACAGGCTCTCTTCATGTGAGGAAAGAATTTGCTTCTGTGTACATTAAAACGATTATGAACGCCAATATAAAGCTCACAGTTGTTTCTAGACGTCATGACAACACGCTGATGCTGCAAGGTTGAGGCGGCACGTTGAGAAGGACAAATACAGAGCAGAGGAGAAGAGTGAAAGGGATAAATTAATGTATTGTTCATTTATTTATGTGTGTGTGTCGGCTTCCCTGCAAGGCAGACGTTTGTGGCAGTTTTGATGGAGCTCTTGATAATAGAGGAACAGAGATTAATAGAGAAAATAAACGTCCCATGGAGATGTAATGAATTCCATGTGGAGGAGCAGGCCCAGTACAAGCTACCAGTCACACACACACATTGAATTAAAGTCGGATTTCCATAAGATCCCAATGTTATAGAGCATAAACATAATAGAATAACAATATATGTTTCGAGGTGTGTAGACAAAGAGTTACAGTTGTTCAGCCATTCTGATTGTTAACCAACAGCAATTTAAAAAACTAATAAAAAGAAACAATGGTTAAATTTCAATTAAGAATCATCTTCACAATACGACGGCGCACTAGAGCCACTCAGGAGAATATCAGAAGATCCGACTGTGGCCAGCGTTAAAATGAGGAACGTGGTGAATCTTGTGAAGTTATAATTCAGTATAGATTTCACTAATAACAAAATAATGTGGTTCTGAGGGGTCAAAATATTATGTGTCAGGAATTTGTGTAAGAAACCGTCTATTCTGAGGAAAGAATCACACAGACTTGGAGGAAATGTGTGTGGTAGTGGTCGACTGTGAGGTTACGGTTGGTTACATCTGTGCGATATTCAAAGGGGGTTTCATAGTTTCTCAAGAAATAATGAGATTGGGGTTCCTATAATATTATGACTTTACTCTAGAAATGTCAGAATTTATTTCCTCTTCATAGTCCTTCTTGTTACAACATGTCAGAACAAAGAAAACTAACTAAAGAGATATTAAAACCTATTTCTGCTCTACAGCTCCAGCCCTGACATAGTGTTTACTAACAGCTCTTTACATTGGGAGCATCACCAGGCGTGTTCAGGTTAAAGTCTGTTAAAATCACTCCAACACTAAACAGATGGAACAAGACATTTTTATCCATTAGGAAAATCCAGTACAGTCGCTGACAGCTCACTTAGTCTCTTATCTCGGGACACTTTTGTTAGTTTAACATGTGGAATTCAGCTTACACACATAATAAACAAGGAATGACGCAAAGTGAAATAACCCATAGAAGGAATTGTTTATGGAAACATGGACAATAATAACAGAGCAATCAGCCACAGAAGACTAAACTCCAGACAGAAAAGTGCACAAACATTTGGACGTTTGGTGCCGTTAAGAATCTACATAATCTCTCTCAGTGGGTTATTGTCGGCCATGAGGCCAGAGAGAGTCCAGTGACCCACTGGGAGATGAACCCTGTGTCAAACCATCAGCGCGTGTGGAAGAGACAACACAGCGAGCGGACACAAACACACTCGCATGTAGAGGCCATGATTGTGAGACAACCCCATCAACAACAGAGTCGCTCTACTTCTTGCCAAATAGCAACGCACACATGCCTCCTCTTACCCCAAAAAAATCCCTGCTCTTGTTTTCTCAGCCTGAGGCTGTGTGTTTTTCTTTGTGCGCCGGAATTCCTGTTTGCATTCACCTTTTTCCCCCCAAACAGGGGAAAGGAAAACAAAAACATAATGAAGGGATTAAAGCAGATTACAGGTTGTCAGAGTTCTGAAACACAAAGGGGCTGTGTGCGTGTGTGAGAGTGAAGTGCATGTGTTTTTATAGTGGAGTAAAACACGTGTATGCATGTGTGACAGATGCATGCATTGGTTGTTAGTGAGTTTGTGCGTGTGTGTGCATGGCGTGCGAGTGTGAGAGATGAGAACCTTTTAATTTTTTCTCTGCTTGTCTTCACCCCATCACAGAGGAATGGACACAAAAGCCTCAGCAGCATAAAGCAAAGTAAACAGCTCATAAGTGAAAAATTACAGTATAAAAACACTGTAGACTACAATGGCACTTAGAGCACATACCTCTGCAAGAGTCCCCTTACATTGCAAAAGTGCCTGACTTTTTTCATCAAGATTAATGAATTATTTCAAAGGAAATTGGTGAAAATATTTTTAAAAATGCACTTTCACATCATTAAAGACCGACTCAGCTGCTTATTATCCCCCCTAAAGCTCGTCTTTGTTCCTCATAATAACATATTCAAAAGGTTTGTCATGAAAAAAATCCCCCTCACGGCCTAAAAATGGCTTAAATGTAACTCTACACCTTCCTTCATCATTTCTTACCCCGCTCCTCATCTCCCCACCCTCACAGCTCACCATTGGTTGAGGAGCCTTTTCCAGCTGCTGAGCCCCACCCACAAGGTGACAGGATTGGTCTCTGAGGTTTGTGACATCACCATCCCTGAATCGGGTTTTTTTCAGACCGGCATTTGTTGACACATACGCAAACGTGAGAGTCAGAGTTCACCTCAACTCCATGTGAATGGGATTCCCCTCACGAAGGTTTCCTTCACCTTCTTTCTCACACAGACTGGAAGAGAACGGGAAGGTTTGTCACTAATACATTTGTGTATGTGTGACCGGGCCCTAAAACTGGAAGCATGAAGCCATGATGATGACTGCTTATTTATTAAGTACGACCTTTATCATATAAAAAGGTATGAGGGGGACATGTTTCGAAACTTTGATTTAATTCTGGATCCACTCTTTTGTCCGGATCCAAAATATTTTTTTCTTGCCCCCCCTCCCATCCATCTTTCCACCAAATTTTGTGGATATGTGTTCAGTAGTTTTTGCTTAATCCTGCTAACAAGCTAACAAACCATTTTATATAGGATTTTTTTTAGGGGACAACTGCAAATTCTACATCTTTCTCAATCTATTTACAGAAATATAATGATGGTCCAACGAGTAACTGTCTGGTATAATGATCAGGCCATACAGGCACAGAGAGGCTCACGTGTATGGGTCAGCCCCTACATGTACAACATTCAGCTGCTTAGCATTGAGGCACTAATGCATCACAGTGACTTGTCACAGCAGGTCCAGTCAAAGCTTCAGTGGCTGAGATAACCAGGGATAATAACCAGGCTGCGTCTGCAGGGAAGCTACAGGAGATTAAAAAAGTAACTATGGTACAAACACTGGTTAGCTCTTAAAGCTAAACAGTCGGCCGCACACTAAACACGGCAAGACCAGACCCAACCGAATCCCTCTGACAAAAGAACAACGTCTTAACATGAAAAGAAACAGCTGGGTCCACTATGATCTGTTAACACTTTCTGAAAGAGAACAAACACGAAGGCAAAGAAAAACGCTTCCCTGTGTGGTTTCCCCCTTTCTCACGCTTAAAATTACCTGCTATTTCTGGAGACCTCAGAGGAAAAAGAAAGAAAAGCCTAATTCTTTGATTGCACCGTTTCATTATGACAGATCTCATTAGCAAGCACTTTTTAAGCTCCAAAATAAATGTTTATTTTTCATATGCATCTGAGCTCGGAGAGGGCGGAAACACACCCACACACACTTTGTAAACCATGTCCACAGACCCTGCTGCACGGAATTTTATCAGGTTTATATTTGGATCACAGAATGGGCAGGGCATGGAGGCGGTTTGAGATATCACAGGTCACCTTCTCCGATTGCACACTTCACCATAAAATGCATGAGAACAAACACACTTATCTCTTTCCTGTATATATAAATATATATATATATATGAACACAGAAAGGACGGGAAAATGTTGACCCGTTCCAGGCCACCCTGTCCCTTCAGAGAGACCAGGATCACTGGAGCTATTATAACAAGCATAAAAAAAATATACCAAAAAAAAGGACTGAGTAAGATGAATGAGAGAATGTACAAAGAGGGAGAGAACGACGGAGAGGGAGAGGGACGAGACTGAAAGAACGAGGGAGTCCTGCTGAGTGAAGAGAAGGTGGAGAAAGACGCGCTCGTATCTGAGGTGCAGATTCTGTCACCAGTGAGATTTAATACAGCGTTTAATTATCAGACTGTGCATCTGTGCAAACACCCACATCCTCTGCTGCCTGAGCCAGACACACACACACGCACACGCACATACATACATGCAGCTGACAAAAAAACATACAGACACACACATGTGGTGTTAAACAGTGGGGGGGGGCCCGTGTACCAAAAAAACTATTAGAAAATGAAAAATGCCAGAACAATGGAGCATGCATGCTGAGGCACAACATATGTGTGTATGTGTGTGTGTGTCTGTGTGCGAGCAGATGATTAATGAGCAGAAGAGAGATGTTGTTTGTTTAAGAGTTGTACTGCGGGCAGCATGACAGACAGAGAGGGATTGTGGGAAAGTTAAGCGTAATGTATATACAGAACTATCAAGCCGATCATGTGCCAGTGCATCTTGGGTAAACGGCGAGCATAGGATCGTATGCTTCAGGGTGTCAGTCTGTGTGTTTTGGAGGCGACAGATGGCACTTGTCACGGCTTCAGCGCTCACAAACCGTTTACCCAGGAGGCATTGCTCACGGGGTTTGTTTAGATGCAGAGGAGCAGCAAAAGGAGATCGTGTTACCACTCACTCATCGCCCCCACATGGCTCAGCTAAAAATCTCCCCCCTTCCATTTCTCTATCCAGATTGTTCATCTCTAACATGAAGTACAATAAACATCCCTCTGCTTTATTCACAAACACACTCCTTAACGACCGCAAAGATAAACACCATATTTGTGTTGTTCCTGCTCTCCCTCCAACAGACACACACACGCATTTTTCCTGTCACACACCACAGACGCTGTGTAGTCGCTTCCTGTGTGCGGACGGGGCGCTGACAGATGTGGAGGCAGCGGTGTGAAGGAGACATGGAGCGCGGTCTCAGCGTCTTCCTCCTGGACGGCGAGATCAACCGCACAGATCAGCACTCGCGCCGCTAACAGCGCAGAGAGGGTGAGACCTAAGTGGGACACTTTATTATTTTATTTTTTTAAAATGGGGGAACAGGAGGTCGACGTTGAGGTGAGATTCTGTTTTCACTCACGCCGCAGGTTGAACTTGCACACAGGCCATAGAGGATAAAGGAGTTGAGCCGGTGAGAGTTATTTTAAGTGCGAGATAAGTGAAGCAGAGAAGAAAGTGTCGCTTTCATCCACAGTGACCAGCAAACATGACCAGAGCTCTGTGAAGCCGACCTGATCGACACGCATGACTGTGACACACATGAGCAGGATACATGCATCTAAAAGAGAGAGCACGTGTCTACACCTAAATTCACATATATCAGAAAGTAAATCTAGATTTGTGCATATGATGAACTTTATTTCATGAGATGAGAATATCAGTTATCTGATCAGACAAATGCCTGAAAACCTGCAGGACGCCATCACTGTATTTTGTGTATAAACAAATGAGAACCAGGATTTTATTTCTCCTCTTTTCTAACTGAATTCAGTTGCAGCGGTTATGTGATCTTGTTTATCTGTCTCATGTTTGTTGTTTAATATTCACACCCACTTGAAAGTGGGTGGCACTAAAGCAGACAGTACATCATGGACTTGTCACATGAAAAACGCCACTCGTGACCCATATTTTAACGTCAACCCGAGACTGTCAAATAAAAAGATTCTTCTTCTGCAACAGAGTGGTGCTTTCAAGGGGGGGCTGCATAATTCAAGTTAAATCCAATACTTTTTAGGTGATAATGAATCAAAGTCAAGACCTGTGTCAAAGTTTGACCAGAATTAATTACACTTCCCCATAATTGGAGCGAAGTGGTCTCGCAGCGAGGAACGTTACGCCGTGTTATCTCTCAAACTACAGACAGAGACAGTATTCATGGTCTTTCCCACAGCTGAGACGAGTGAACTGTGATAAAACTGACCGGGATGATCGTGGACTCAGTTATCAGTCCTGTTATTAGTCTTGTTTGAAGTTTCATTACAGCGAGCTAATATCTCTATTGTTTGGGGAAAACTACAACACACAGAGACATTACAAACTATCCAAAACATTTCTTAAAGCATGACGGATGTAGTACTTACGACCTTCCTAAACATATTTAAGACTTTATTTTCAAAAATGAAGACTATGAAACCCAAAAAGTTATTCATTCCAAAAAGGGGGCGATTTCCCTTTGTGTTTGTGCTTCTCCACAGAAAAGTCAGAGTCAGCTACAGGACAGAACCACCAACCCCCGGAGCTGTCGAACATTATATTTATGAGTGTGTGCAATTTTGGTGCAGATCCCCAAAAAAATCTGGACTAAGTTAATTTAAATGTAGTTTTATGAAGGGGACAGTTGGGCCTAGCCAAATGCATGAGAGCCACTCTAATTGCCCTTCACTTTTATTTAATTTTAGATTACATATAAAGATAAGACCTGTAGATATGAGCTGTAGAATTTGTTTCGCATGTGTGGCTGCAAAAAAAGATTTAGACCTCATGATAAAAACTATACAAGTCTGTATGTGCACATGTGCTATTGGACTTACCAGTAAGAAATAAACAAACGGAGGAGGGGCTGACAGAAAAAAAAGCTTTTACAGTTTCCTCTGACCCAGACTGTTTCAACCAGACAGCAATTACACTTTGAACTATTTACTTCTACAGTCCGACATGTGATCAGAACCTTCCAAACCGTGTTATCAATGATCCACTTACAGTGCTAACTGTATTGGCGTTCAGCCACTTGTGCTCATTATATAGGCAATTCTCAGTACCTTATTACCCTCAACCCTGTCCGACTCAATCCACTCCGCATCTAAATGGCTTCGCATGCCGTCTGGCTTCTGACCAGCGAGTCTGGGAGCTTTCAGACACCACGTAAAAACACGTAAAAGAAACGGTAAAATTTAACTATTTCTTTTACTAGAAGTTGGCGTAGCACGAGACGGCGTGATGGTCATCAGTTGTGCAGTTAAAATTAAAACCATGACCAACATTAAAATCCGTTTACACATGATGCAGGGTTAACTACACAGAGGTCTCTGATGTCATGTTGACGATGTTTCATAAAAAACACTCAAATCTCCAAATCACACCAACATCTGCAGAACGACTTGCATGAAGCAGGAGCATGATGGATGTAAACATGGACGTCTCCACAGCAGGGATTAACGCACACCTTGGGCCAACAAACATGCACGCACACACACACCCATAAACAAAGCACACACACACACACACACACACACACACACACACACACACACACACACACACACAGTTCCTAGGCTTAAAGTTTATGAGCCATAATCTCCCTCCGTCTCACGTATAAACAAACTCTGTAAAAGTGAAAACACTGATTGTGTGTGTGTGTGTGTGTGTGTTTATACGTGTATGTGAACACACATGTGGGAGTCTGGGACTGCGTGTGAGACACAGAGACACATGACAGCAATCAAGGCATTTAGGTAAAGTCACACATGAAACCTGAACGTAAAGAACACATAACTGGGGCATAAATCGAATCTGGAGATAAAGAATGTCTCAGATCTCCCTCTAACAGGAACATAAATACACTTAACGCGCTCAGTCTGTACATTATGTGAGCGTTTAGCTCGGCAGAGGTTAGGCTGAGAGCCACGGGGAGGGTGAGAACACTGAGAGCCAGGTACTGTATGTGGATGTATGTGAAAGAGAGAGAGGGGGGGAGAAGTGACAGTTCACTGCTTGTCTCTTTTCATCCCTTTCTCCAAAGGGACACCAGAGACTTTAATTACCTGCAGATGTACGCACACAATGAGCCCCACCCACCAATCTGCCGGGGGGACCACACCTTAGTTCCCACGGTAACCCTCCTAAGACCCCCCCACCACCCAACACACACAAACACACACTCTCGCCTTCCCGCACCTTTACTGTAAACACACAAACACACACCAAAAAGAGATATCGTACAAAGTGTACAGAGACGTGATGGAGGCAGGGGAGCGGGAGGAAGAGGAGGGTCTACTCACATCCAGAGAGTCCTCGTTGACGATGATGAGGGACATGCCGTGTGTCACCAGGCGACAGGAGTAACCTGAGAAACAGACGCAGTTAGTGGAAGGAGGAGAACGGGGGTGGGGGGTGGGATTAGATTTGTTCAAACCCAAAACACAGGTGAAAAACTGGTGTCGAAGACTACAAGCAATCCTGCAAACCGCTTCTTTTTTCTTCTTCTGTTGTTTAATTCACCTCAGTGATAATTCACCTTAGTGACCCAGGACTTGTGTATGGATGTTGGACATATAACTGGCCCCTCTGAGTAAATTGTGGCCCCTGATTTAGATCAGCCACTGATACACAGGTTTGTGAAACTGAAGCAGGAGCGCGACATGTGTCTTCACATAAGATTTTGTTTTTCAATCATCAGACACCAGTTTCCTCGAGGTCTGCCAGCAGAAAATCAAAAGTCCCTTCCGCCACTGGGACACTGGCACATTTCACTCAGAGATCGAGGACATGTCTGGCATTTGACGGCGCACACAATGCCCCCTATTCTTCTGGCTCTAACTGAATTAACTCCACGTAGGTTCCTCTGCTGCTGCACGTCAGGCTGCGGCTTCCTCACCATCCCTGGATTCAATTCAATCGCTGTCCTCGTGATGTAAAACTCATACTTTGCCTGCAGTGTTGCTTTTAGACGGGTTTTCCTCTCACCTATGTTGATGGCCGTCTCCTGCTTGTCTCCCGTGAGGACCCAGATCTTGATGTCGGCCCGCATGAGAGTGGCGATGGTCTCTGGCACGCCAGCCTGGAGACGGTCCTCTATGGCCGTGGCGCCCAGCAGCATTAAGTTCTGTCGGTGGCACGGGAGAGCGTGACAGAGAGAATTTGGGATTCAAACAGACAACAACAATCGAAATGTGGCACAAACGGTACAAAAGGCTTTAGATGAATAAGTAAAAATAACTTGAAATAACGTTAAAACAAATCATATTCCGGATTCAGATCACCAGACTCTTCCTCTGCACAAAACATCATCCACATCTAATTTAAGGATGAGAGCGATGCGAGCGGGCGAGCGAGGAAGCTCAGCTCAGCCGGTGAGGGAGCTCATTTTGGTGCCGCTGTACCAACTCTGTGTCTTCGTGCCAAGAAGTAACCCATTACCTTTCCCCCCTCGCTTTAATTTGTTCAGCATTTAAATGCACATGTACCCTCATTAGACACACTCAGGCGCACACACAAACACACACTCGCACAGACACACAACTTAACACTACTGTGTTGTTGACTCCAGTTTTATGGGGCTTTTGGCAGGCTGGCGCAGGTAATTACCCGTGTGGTCTCCCAGTCTGAGCTCCCCCCTCCTCCTCCTCTTGCTTCCTCTTTTTTTTTTTTGCCCTTCATTTACTTTTCTCACCTCCCCTCTTTCCTCCACATCTTCGGTTTTCCCACCAATAAGTTTGATTCTCTACTGAATAACTCCGAAATCTGTGTCATCACTACATCAGTGTTGTCTTTGACCAACCACCATACAATTTCCATAGTGTTCAACCATGATGTAAAGTCCAGTATGTGTGTTTTTACTTTGATTTGAAGAAAATAGATAATTAAAGCATGAATAAGCTGAGTGTGTATTGGAAGTTAAGCACTTGAGGAATAATGAAGTGACACCACGGTTGTTTAAGTGAAGGACATGATGGACACACTCTGCCCCCTGCTGGCAGATATGAAGTGTGTGTGCATGTGTGTGTACAGAAGAGTTTTATGTTCTTTCAGCTCTCTACTCCAATTTCATACTAATCCATCAATTCTCCAATTCACTTTTAAATCTGCTGCAGAAGGAAATCTAATAAAAATGAAACGGTCCAACACAGGAAACCTCTTGGTCAATCAAAAGAAAAAAGAAGCAGCTTCCTCCTGGTCTGTGTGGTTCTTTCTTCACTCTCTTCCAGAATCCTTTCAAAGTCCTGACACTTATGATAACGTGGTGCTGATGAGCCAAAAGATTAAATATTTTGATTTGTACTAACTAGATGCGTCACATTACCTGTCGAAAATGACTCATTGCCAAAACTTGTCTTTCTTCTCGTAATCTCAGATTGTTTTACTCCCCCTCATAACCCAACGTACAAGGTTAAATGACTTTTTTGAGACTGGATAGATACCCATCACTAGAGCGGAACAGAAGGTGCGTTTACCTTTTCCAGAAGTTCATAACACTCCTCGAGTTTCTGAGCGCGGTCCTTCAGCACAGTGCTGACCCGGTTGTATTCCTTCAGCCACTCCTGGTAGGCGTCTTCCTCCAGGTCCACGTAGGCGAAACAAAGAGTGCGCAGGCCTGAGTGGATCAGCAGGGGAGAGAGAGAGACAATCAATCAGCGTGGTCACAGAAAAAGGTTGTGTTATTTAGTGGGAGTGAGCTGTCCAATGTTTTTTTTATTTATTTGGAAAGCTAAGAGAGAATGGAGGCAACACAGAGACAATGGTGATTGAATGGTGAATTTAAACATTAAACTGAAGTGAGCTCACGTAAAGTCAAATCTTTTTTTATCCTGAGATATTTGTATTCTATTCTAAAAAAAGACATAGGCTAAAATATTATGATGTAGACATCTAGTAAAAAGGAGACTCTTCAACTCTCTCCTCCACTCCTCTTACCTTCAGTTGCAAACGCTTCCAGATGAGCAATGGATAATTCTTTGTACTGGGACGCCTCAGTCAGACGTTCAAAAATGACATTATCCTGCAAAAAAAAACACAACACGACCGACTGAGAACTGAAACACAGACGCCACGTGAATGATAGTGCGGAGACATGATAGTGACGTTAAACATACAGCTCCTTTGCAGTAAAGCCGGAGCTTCCCGTCGGGGGTCCTGACCACCACAGACATGCGTTTGCGATTACTGTGAAGGAAAGAGTGGGATCAGATTTAAAAAACGTACTGCAGCCTTGTATTTAGAGAATCTACTGACTGAGGGGAACATTTAAGGGAGAATCACCTGGAGAACTCGAGGACGTTCAGCAGCTCATAGCTCATCTCTTTTCCTCTCTGAAATATAAACCAAATTTGTTATTTTTACCCCCGTTAGAGAAAGGCCTCTTTTACTGTAATAAAGTACACAAATACACTCTTACAGCTTCGATGATGACGGAATGCGGCGTCCTTGCGGAGAACACAAAGCCGAGTCCTTTGGCCCCTTTGACCAGAGCTCCCTCATCTGGAGACGAGGCCTGGTAGATGATCTGGTCGTCCTCTCTCTCTGGGACCACCGTGTGACACACCGCCATCATTGTCAGGAACTCGCAGATCTGAGGTGATGTAGGCTGAACACACAAATCAGAGCAGACACAGGTATTAACACCAGACTCAGTTGATTTATTTGGCAGAATCCACTTCAAATAAAAGAGCTGCGAGAAGCTCCTCAGAGACACCTACGTGGTCCTTCTCAATGTTTTGAACGAGGGCCGGATCGTCAAACTCTGTCGAGTTATTGCTGTTGGCCGGCAGATTGCTGAGAGACAGAAAATGTACAAGAAGAGTTAGTTACTGTGTAGAAAAACAATCTGACCGGCGAATTCAAATGCCTAACTTCCTTACAGGATAAAATAAACAAAGCCTTTGTCTATGTGTAATTGTCTCAATGACAGTTTCATTGAAATGTTTGTTTATGTTTCCGTCTAGAATTCAAGGTCATCTTTTCTATTCAGCTTTAAAAAGTAAATAAAAATGTGATTAAAAAAAAAGATAAAAAAAGTAATAAATAAGGCGCCTTTTAGTGGTTTTGGTTTAATCTTTTTGTCCACTTTGAATGGGTGATCTTATTTTGACAGGAAAGGTAACTGGGTCACAGAGTGATGGACAGGGGCATTGTGGGTCAGGGTCGGCGTGGAGACAAAGAATGGAGGCACAAAATAACTTCTATCCATGTAAAACAAAATTCACATGTGGTCTAAGAGGCCTTGTCTTTGATTTATTTGATTTATCTTCTGTTGAAAAAGTCCTAAAATGCATATGTTTTATATTTCTCTTGTAGTTTTCACGTTATCAAATGAGGAACATGTGAGGGACAGAAAATAAATCTTCGAAAAAATCTGAAGAAACTCGACCATTATTTTACTGGATCTGTGTAGTTACACTGTTGTTCTAACCAAAGCATGCACAGTGTGTCTAAAAGAGTCTAAAATGAAGGAAAGGAATAGAAGAAAAAAAGAGAAGACGGCGGTGATTTACCTGAAGTCCTCCATAGAACGATCACAGTCGAGATCAGGAAAGTGGCTGCAGTGATGAATGAGGTTGTGGTGAAGAAGGAATCAGTTCAGAATAAGCAGAGGAGTGGTTTAGTTCATTTGTGAGAGCATGCGAGAGTTGGATCAGCTGATTTAACAACAGGTCGTTTTTTTACAAGTTAGTCCGGGACTAGGACTGTGATTAGAGATTAAAGGAAGTTCAGTTCAGCACAGGAAGACATGTTCTTACAGATAAAGCTAATAGGTAAGAATGTAGTTTAATAAAAGAGGCGACTGACCCGTATGTTATTCCTGCAATCGTACACTTCTTGAAGGTCATGACGTTACAGGTCAGAGTTCCCGTCTTGTCGGAAAACAGATACTTCACCTGAAGACGACAGGGAATGAAATCAAACAGCACATATTGACAGGTCTGGATTAAGTGAGAGTGCACATGATAATTGTTCAATAAAATCATATAACCTTATATAAATACAGTATATATTCTCTTCACTATTATCTTTTACATTTGCATTGTACCTTGCTAATTTGTTTATTTAGCCACGATTTATCCCATTTTATCAGGTTAACCACACTTTGTATGATTGGTTGATGATTTATTATTATTATTATTATTATTATGTCATTTTGAAGCTGACCTGGCCAAGTTCCTCGTTAAGATTGGACGTGCGAGCCACGGCCGGTGTGTCTGTCTCTGCGTAGTACATCTCCATGTCCTGAGGAAAAACAAAAGAAGGAAAATCGTGAATGTTTGATTGCTCGTTAAATCATTCGATCACATGTTAAACAGTGACAGTGGTTCATACCCAGTTGATGAAGAGAGCCTGTGTGAACTTGACCACCTCCAGGGTGACCAGCAGGCTGATGGGGATCAGGTTGTTGTACAGGATGATGAACGTCAGCAGGTTATATGCGAAGTTCGTGGAGATGTCACCTGCGCAAATGCACAACAACCTCTCATTTACTGACCTGTAATGTTGAGTATTAATCCAAATTCTCAATTACTGTGAGGAGATGGGAAGTGAAGTGTGTTGGTGTGTGTTCTCACCGGCCCGGGACAGGTACCAGCAGGCCTCCTCGGTGTGTTCCCTGTTCCAGATGGCAGCGCCAACAGAACTGACCAGAGCCATGACCAGCAGGATTCCAAACAGAACCAGGATCTGCATGTTGGTCACTCGCTCCACATTAGAGCGCTTCAGTGGCGCCTTGGTGGAATTCTGAAAGGTCAGTGAATACAACCAGTGAGAAACAAACAAATACTGGAAGACTTATCGAGTTAATATTAGAGCCTGACCAATATGGATTTTGTGGGGCCGATATTTAAATATTGACCATTAGAAATATGCATAAAAACTATTTGGCAGTGGTTCCCAAGATGTCGTTATAAACCCTTATGGCATAGAAATGTGACTGAGACTTCATATTTTACAAATAATCATTAGTTTGTCCATAAACTTTAGAATAAATCATTATAAATAAAACACAAAAACAACCAAATGTATAGAACTTTAATTGGGACAATAACATTTTTTATTGTAAATGTAAAATTGAATGCACATCTTTTCTGCACTGTTTATTCTGTAAACAGGTTTTCATGTCAGATAACCAGCTGATACTGATACTGTGTCCGAAAGCTTCAGATCGGCCAATTTTTATTGGTCAACCGAAAAAAATCGGTCAGGCTCTAGTTATAATAATGTCTCTAGAGAGAAAAGTTAATTTGCAGGACTGTTTAATGTCTTTTGTTTTATTAAATTAATGTGTCAGACATACATGTAAATACAAACATGGAATACTAAAAGTTTTTTTCTTAAAGTGTTTTAGCTAAAGAATGCATTAGCAATCCCAACACTGGAAGTGAAGATTAAAAACGAAACTAGCTCCCAGTAATAACAGCTGATTAAAAGCTCTGAACTAATCCTGCAAAGTTCACAAAGAAAAAAAGGTTCTATGATTAAAGAAGATCACACAGGCAGTTTACTGCGTTCAGACAAGACACTGGGGTTTTACCTGCATCAGTTTGGAGTCATGGCCGGTGTAGACAACGATTCCCACAACCCACTGGGTGTTCCTGAGCTGGGCGCCACGCAGCAGCACCTGGTCTGGGCCCAGGGGAACGGGACTGAGGACAGAAAGAGAAATGATGAGCAGGAAACTTTATGAATTAATGCAGATATAGGGTGGCCTGCATTGTTCAGGTGGTTTCATTTATTTATGTTACTTTCTTAGCTAAACCTGTCTTATACAAAGACACTATTTAGATACAGTATATATCACTTGGACAATTTGTGATTCTCAATCCGTATCTACGAAGGGAAACAACTGTATGTGTGTGTCTCACTTGTGGTTCTCCAGCCGCAGCGTGCCGGTGAAGTCATACAGGTGCCGGTTGGGTCCTTCACACTCCAAACGACCGGTCAGCGCGACCAAATCCTCCAGCGTCTGAAAGCTGGCTGTGAGCGAGAGACCCTGGAGAAACATTACACGTGAAAGGTCAAGTCAAGGAACGTTTACTTTCAAACATAATGATCAGAAAGAACAATACGGGGAAAAAACAAGTTGCAGAAGAACAAAACAGGTCATAAACAAGAGATGAGAGAGACAATCAGACCTTATGTGTGACACACCGTTAATTAATTTATTCACTTGCATTAATATGTATTAGGTTTCTAAAACAAACTTTCTAATTAAAACTAAATTACAGACTTCGCTTCAGGTGGATTAGTCGCTCCCTTGACAGTTATTGAGGTGTATTAATATTTAAGTTTACAGTGTTTACACAGCATTGACATCAGGCAGGAGAAGAAGTTCCTCACTGACTCCAAGCTGAATCCATGCACTGTGAATCTGAATGGTGTCGTACCTGTCTGATCTTCAGGTTGGTTTCTCCGTCCAGGTTTGAGGTCTCAGTGTAACACATGGCCTGTGGCTCACTGGGGAACGGAGGCAGAGGGGAGTGTTATACAACAATATGTTCCTCATTATTGTATTTACATTTTATGTGCCAAATAATCAGGCAACTAATCAAAAACAACCTACTAATCATAGACTGGTAGAATACGCATGTCAAAAGATGAACAACGGATTTCTACTTCCACCCACTTTCCAGAAATGAAGCCAAAATATTTTAGAAATGAATGCTGCCATATTGCAAATTTGGACCCAGAGTCTGCACAGTAGCAATTGTGGGATGGAGGAGCCATTACAGCGAGGTCCCGACGATATGTGCACTTGACCAATCACAGGTCGGTCTCAGCTTTCAATCATGACATTTAACCCTGTTTTTAAAAACATCAAATACCTAACTAAACCCAAACGTAACAAAAATGTCTATGTTAATAACAATCATTGGTTGCAGCCTTAAAGTGTAAAGTAACACACAACAACTGTTGGGAGGATGTTAACGTGAACGCACATTAACAGACACACAAACACACAGAGTCTGACCTGGAGGACACTATGACCATGTCAGCTGGAAGGTGCTGGCCATTGGTCACCTTCACTATGTCTCCAACTGCCACCTTGTGGCCAGGACGCAGCAGTGCAACAGCAGGAGATCATTTTAAAGAAAGGAGGGAGAAAGAGAAAGAGAAAGAGGGGAGTTATAGATGGAGGGTGAGAGAGGGAGGAAGAGAGAGAGGGGGATTATAGATGGAGGGTGGGGGGGAATAAGAGGGAGGAAGAGAGAAAGGGGAGGGTGGGGCAGAAATAGCAAGTTAGTTAGTGACCAGCCAAGAGGCAGCCAATAGAGAGACGTGATATAAAGTGACAGTGAGCACAGCAGTGCAGCGCTTCAACTATTTTCATGAGACTGTAACAGAGCCAGAAAAGAGTGAGATTTCACAAGCATGTGGATTAGAGAGAGAAGAGGAAGAGGAGAGAAGAGAAATGAGGACATCACAGCTCAATTTAATTTAATCTGAAACACATTCTGAATAAAAGAAAATCTGAGAAAAAGTAAAAAATGAAAGCTTTAAGGCCAGAGCTCCACGTTACATAGATCGAGCTACTGTATATGATAACATCAGTAATCTGAGGAATAGGAAAACATACAGTTGTTATCATCAGGACAAACGCACAAGCTCAGACACAGCCGGTGTGCTACATCCGAGCAGCCTAAAAACTAATCAACCTGGTTCTGCAGGCTGCTCCGTCTCCTGAGAGCTGCAGCCTTGGTTTTGTTTTCCCAGAACACACCAGGGGAGAGAAGCCTGACTAACAGCATCAGGGGTAATGTTCACTGCAGCTTTATTGACGAGGAAGCAGGCTCTTCCCATAAGCACTATTCCACTCACTCTCCACCATGTAATTAAACATCATGTATGAAGCACAAAGGGTTTTGTTCAGTTGCTCGGAAAAAGGAAGGAAGTTATCACTACTTCTCTTCAGCATGAACTATGTTCGTGATGCATGGAGCAAATCTCTTCACCTGCACTGACCCTGGAGAAAAATGAGTCTAATTCCCTGTTCCCTCCTGTTGTCACCTACATAACAAGGACTCAGATTTGATCTGATTTGATGTGTTGGAGCAGAGACTGTTCACAGCTGGACTCAGTTAATGAGCACATTCAAGGAAAAGCTCCCACTCAATGTTTGAGAAGGAACCTTACACTCCAAGTTTATTTTCCTCCGAGTCTTTTACTTTGGCAGATTGCGCGATTGGAAGAGTTTCATTTTATTATGAAGGAGCCAAAATAGACAGATGCTGAGCCAACAGAGACTAGAGTGACCACAGTGCGGACACAAAGAGCAGAGAACATTATGTGATCACTGCACACCAGGTGAGATTAAAAGAGAAACACACACTCTGAGGCGTGTAACATATTCAATATCAAATAAACGAAAACATTTGATGGGTAAATCGTGAGTTTTAAACAGTGCTGCACGTTTGGCTGCAAAATATTTCACATTTAATAAAACTGTCTTACTGATATTTAATGTATCGTGTTACATATTCATGCTTTTGAAGCATTTCATTATTTTTAATGTCTCTACTTTAACTGATACAGTTTTGTTTGCTTATTTACTTATTTCCCCTGCTTAAAGTAGGAAAATAAGTAAATGTACAGTTGGCCAATTCAAATTATTATATGAAAACTTATTTCAAAGTATAAATAATGCAAAAAAGATCTTCATTTATGTTTATTTTCTTAATTTAAGGGCTATATATTTGGTTGTAATTGTGTTTTCTTTGTATTTATAGTTATTTATAATTAAGTTTAGGTTTTTCATTTACGAATTTTTTCATTTCCAGTTTTTCAGTTTCCAGGCAATACTTAGAGAACATTCATTTCAACGTCTGGTGCCACCGATCAAACGGCGCCTCCCATCTGGGGAGTCATGTACATTTACTGTTTTGAGAAATTGCTTGGAGAGTTCTGACTGGAAATGTGTTCCCTGATCTGTTTGGATTGTACGAGGAAGACTGAATGTGGAGAAGACGTTTTCACTATGGAGCCAGCATTTATTTCCCAATCAATACATCGGTATCAGAACCTTTTTACTCCCTAATATCTGTATGTGCCCCCGAAAATCCATACCGCTCAGGCTCTAACGTACACTATCTTTTGTTCTTAACCTATTTTTGAACTCGCTCGTTGAACAGGGGCAGGGGGGTGAGAACGAGAGAGAGCAGAGGGGTGATGAGTGAGAGAACTACATGGATGAAGTCGGTGCTGTTAGCGATACCTGTTTCCAGATGACAGTCTGCCAGGCTCCGCTCCGCAGCACTGAGAGACAAGGACAACACAGCCATCAGTCAGTCAGCCTATAGAGCAGCTCTCATACAGTATTCATAGCAGCTAAACTTTTGTCTGGGGCCGTGTGGCCTGTGCTGCAGTGAGTGACAGGCAAGAGCCATTCACTCAGGCGTGAAAGGAAAACAAAAACCACACAAATAGATACAAGCACACTCATGGAAAAGTGCAGACAGCTGATGCGCACACACACACACACACACACACACACACACACACACACACACACACACACACACACACACACACACACACACACACACACACACACACACACACACACACACACACACACACACACACACACACACACACACACACACACACACACACACACACACACACAATACCTGTTGTATTCTTTTTGTTGACCGTGTTGTCTGCTTTGTGTCTTTTCTGTGAAGATGAAGATGAAGGTGCGTTAGCTTTCAGGAGAACCATCTCTCTCCTTCCTACTTCAGACTGACCGAACTCGCGGCTGCTGCAGATACTCACATAGTCCTCTATGATCTCTTTGATCCCGGCCACGGTGAGGATGAAGATGAGCGGGACCAGCGTGGTGTAGCGACCGGTCGGTGATACATCAGGGATTTGCTGAAGAGAGGAAAGAGAGGAAGCAGTCAGAAATCACTGACGACAGATCGAGTGCCGAGTGGCCTGAGGCAGCCACGAGGGATCATCACAGGGACAGCATGTTCGTACATTAAGCAGATACACGGGAGCTTTTCTGAATAACTGCTCCAGCTTGCACAATGACAACGATGATGATAACACAGCTATTGAGACAGATGTCGTTTTCAACACCCTAACGTCACCCATATGTCAAATCACACAAGGATGAGCCATGTTAGCACAATGACAACTAGTCTGACTTTCTTAAGAAAAAGAAAAAACCCTCTTCTCCTACATCCGTGAAAAAGAAAAAATATTAAACACTAATCAGCACTTTGTGGGATTTAGTATCTCACAACTTTCTTGTGATCTTAACTCAAAACTCATCATGTGTCTAACAGCTGTCGTAAGCTGCTGGAGACATGAACTCCAGAAAATGACCAGAAAATTAGGTTCAGACGTTTTCCGAAAACTCTGCCTCTGCAAATTAGAAGAACGCAGCAGTCGATTGTTCGGGTCAGACAACGTAAACATTTCCAAAACACTCAGGCGAGGGGTGGCACCTGGGTAGATAATGCTGGAGGCTGGACATGACGCATAAATTGCACTGCCAAAAGCAAAGTGTTTTTGTTAACCGCGGATCGAAAACGTGTCTGCCTTTATACTAAAAGCTCTCGAATCTCGGTGTCTTTCCAAGCCAACATCTATGTCAGCATCTTCTAGGTGCACGATGTCTCTTTTGCATCCTGAGATATTTGTATTCTTACGGCTTTCGCAGGTTAAATTTCAGGAAAATGTCCGAATTTCAAGTGCATGTCTGAGAGCAGCTTTTGGAATATACTTGCTGTGAGGGAAATGATCAATACCTGCAACATGCATTATTCAATTGTGCACGCGAGTAAATGAGTAATATTGAATAACTGCATAGTGATGTATCAATGCTATCATAACTCAGCAAAGTGACCCCTTTGTAAAGTTATCGTATCTTATGAGAATCCTGATTTGAATGATACTTTTATTCTGTTACTTTTGGCCAAATCTGAACTTTTTTCATCTGGAGAACATCTCTGAAAAATCTATAACACAGCATTGCAGAAATAGCTGGGTGTGTGGGACAGCTGGGATGTTTTAAAAAACTCTGAAGCCTGTCTGGGCCACAGCATCAAACTGAGGACAGACCAACAGCGGAACCACTGTTGTTAGCGTTGTGTGCGTGGGGCTTTACCTGCATGAGTGCGATGAACAGGAAGAAGGCATTGGCAGCCCGTCTGATCTGCTCATAGAGGAACCGGGGCAGAAAGGTGAGAACCCCATACTTGGTGGTGCTGCAGGAGAAGACAAGACGAGAGGAGACTTTACACCATGTTTAAAGTCAGACAGAGGCAGAGCCAGCAAGTGCATTAGTAAAAGCTGGACTTCATGAGTAAATTGTGGGGTAACGATTTTTTTTAACCTGATATGCTCAAGCAGCATTAACTTAAAGGCTGAATAACAGCTGACTAACATTGGGTTTTAATATCGCAGCACTTGAAAATCTATTAGAAACACTCAATTGTGCTCGGAGAGGGCAAATAAAGCCATTACGGGCTGCACACACATCAAAAGCCTATAAATAGACCCTGACTTTGTATCCAAAAAACTAAATTTAGACCCAGAACCCCAGAAAATAGGTGCAAAGAAAGTTGGCAACCTTGACCTGTCCGTCAATCAACTGTATTGATGAGACAACTGTATTGATTCGCGTTGTTATAGCCAGGAGCTACCGTAAGAGCTTTTAGAGGGGCCAAAAATAAAAATGTCAACCTTGAAGTCAAGGCCTGCCGGTGTAGCTTGAGTGAAAAGTTTCTGTGATAGCTTTTGTTTAATGGATAGTGTGTGTGTTTGTGAGTGAGTTAGTGAGTGCACCAAAGTGCATGCACTGAATGGCAAAACACACAATTCCATCACAGTTCCCTGATGCTATGCATACGGAAGAGTCAGTGATACTACAACCATGATCAGAAAGATAAAGCTGCCTTAATCTAATCAAGGACAAGTTATACCAGTTTCCACACACGCACGTTTCCACGGGATCAGGACAAAAAAAACAAGTCAAAAACATCTGGCTGTTATTTTTCATACTATAGATGTCCAGCCTGCCAGTGGTGTGAACAGCTGTTCGCTGCAGGGGTGAGACTCCTGCTGCTCCTATCTGCCTTTTGAGTGTTTTATCTCACGTAAAAAAAGATCATACATTTAAAGGCCAAAAGAAAACACTGAGCTGAAGTCAGCGAGGAGTTAACCCCTTCAGTGGAGGAAGGTAGATTCACTGGGAATGGAAGTGTTGAGAAATTCTCCAAAATGTATTTTCCTAAGAACGACGTGTGAGACACTTTGCTGCGTTTGTGCACAGGAGAGCATTACTGCCTCGTGCTGTATAAAATCAAGTCTACACAGTGAAATATTGAAGCGAGGGGCCTGGGGGGAATAGAGTT
This sequence comes from Hippoglossus stenolepis, assembly GCF_022539355.2. NCBI lineage: Eukaryota > Metazoa > Chordata > Actinopteri > Pleuronectiformes > Pleuronectidae > Hippoglossus > Hippoglossus stenolepis. The sequence continues at coordinate 12,439,990 of NC_061501.1, read as the reverse complement.
GAGTATAGAGATAAAAGCTACAAGGCTTCAATCTCAGAAAATCAATAAGGCTATTGAACCTTTAAAACATAAACAGAAGAGTTACAGGAACACAGGGACATCAGAGGGCACACCTCTCGGGCGCAACGCTCCAATCAGCATACAGGGGGTCTGGGAATCCATGCATGATCCAATCAGATGAGACAGGGGATACCTGCCTTAATCTTATTTGTGGAGCTGAAATTGGCTCTTTTGAAAGTGAAATCGAATCTCTGGACATTAATGGCAGGACCACTGAAGGTCAGCCGACTAATAACGAGGCTTTCACTCTCAGAACAGGAGGCCAGTGCTTCTACGGAACCGGCGTCAGTTAGAACAAGAAAAATAAAAAAGGTTAAGACAAAGGAAATTAGGTCTAAATCAAACTTATGTTGTTTGAATGAGTGTGACTTAATATCTATGACCACAGTCAAGCAAACAACAGCTGGACTGCTTCAGAGTTGAAGTACAGCAACCAAGCACAATATGTGGAATAACTCTTATGAAGTGTGTTTAAAGATGCGTCGCCCGCCTCTTTCTGCCTGAGCAGCTCACACCACAGAAGGTCATGACTACGAGAATCACACGTCCAGGAATTATGACTCAGTCCTGAGAAATCTCATTCTGCGCTGCCCCCGTTGTAATCTTCTCAAACACAGATTCATACACCTTTTACCTAATCGGCACGGCTACAACACTTTAAGTAACCTATCGTTTTCTTGTATTGGCAGCATTAAACATACATGAGGACGCATCGATTAGGCAACGCGGTGGTGATGAGTGACGATAAGCCAGGCCTCAACCTTTGGGACTGCTCAAGAGCCGCAAATGATCATTTAATAGGTGAGTTATTAAATGTTCTTATCAAGGAATTTCCCCCTTAAAACTGGTGCAATTGTATAAGGGAAACAACATTTCAAAGTTATCTTGATTAAACCAAAAAGAAAGCGGAACGTTTAGGAGGAAGAGAGGAAAATAAAAACACAAAACACAACCTCAGTGGTCCAAAGTCTACATGTGGCACATGGTTAACTGATTGTACGGTCCTTCAACCGGGCACCTCTGGGTTAAAGATCCACGCTGTTTAAGAGCCCTTGAGCAAGACAGTTAATCCCTATAAACCCAGAGAAGGCTGCAGGTGGATAAAGTAAGTTGTGTGAAGGATGAGCTGATCCAACACAGAGTAAACACCAAGGTTTCTGTCAATCTGGTGATGTTTTTACTTTTACTGTGGTTTTGGTGAAGTGCTGATTCGAAGAGCTCCGTGGAGGAGGCACCCACCTGACATGGTTGTCGCAGAACTTGGTGGTCTGGGGCCGGTTGAGCAGCACCGTGCGCGCCGTGGCGTCTACGGGATCCGCCTGGGACGTGGTGCCGGACATCTCATCATCTGCCTTCCGGTAACCGGTGGACGAGCAAGCGGGTCCTGCACCGTTGGATTGATGGGAGAGAGGCGAGGCTGAGTGAGTGAGCGAGTGAGTGAGAGACACAGAGACACAGAGAGAGAGAGGGAGAGAGAGAGGGGGAGAGAGGGGGGGAGGAGAGAGAGAGAGAGAGACATAGACAGGAGACGTGGTTTACAGTTCAAAAGGCGACCAATAAGTACCAGAGGCTGCAGTGATCCGCTGCGGGCTCGATCCTGTGACGTCTCCCGTTATAAACACCCCCCCCTCCCCGGGTCTCTCGCTATTATCATGCAGGTACCGTCAATGCACACGAACGCCCACGGGACCCCCCGCGTATAATGGATGTGCTGAGGGATGCACAATGGCGAACAAACACACTCCGGGTTGCAGTGTTTTATCAGCACATGTACAGCGCGCGGAGCCAGCTGTCACTGCGCGGCAAATCATCCATAATGGAGAAAGAAAAGTGACAGGGGGGTGGGGGGTGCTACACGCTTCTTCTGATCCCGCAGACTCCCCCTCCCCGCCCGCCTCGCTTTGTCATCTCCAACCGCCTCCGAAGCGTCGCGATCCCTCCGCGTGTCTCCCGCGCCCCCGAAACGCGTGCGCCACCAGGACCCGGGGCTAGATTCGTCCCAAACGGCGGAGTGAGCGCGGTGCTCCGGCTCCGGGGTTTACTCAGCTGCGACTACAACCAGACCTGGGGCGAGGACAGACACAGCAGCGGCGGCGGCGGCTCCTCTCTCCTCCTTCGTCCTTGCTGAAGAGGACGCTCCCGGCTCTGCTGACAGACACAGGCCCGCCGAGCCCCGCGTCATGTGGACACCTGCCGCTGCGGGAAAGCCTCCATTCTTTTATTTACTTCGGCACGATCTCCTTTTCCCTCCCTCAACACCGCTGACCCAGACAACGCGAGGAAGCCATATGGCGCGGGGCTGCTTCGGTGCGGCGGAGGGGCAGAGACGCGGCTCCGCTTTTAAAGGGCCAGAAGCCTGGTGTCGCCTTCAGCTTGTGGCGGTGGATGTCTCAGATGACTTCCCCGAGGCAGAGGCCATTCATCAGGAGATCACTTCACGTCACTGCCTCTGGCACCGCGATGCATGTGCCACAGAGCCGTGACCACCACAGGGTTCCTGCTCTCCACAGGTGCAAATAGTGCATGTGCAGAGTATTACCTCAAAAGCCTTTGACACAGGTAAGCTACTCCCCAAAAGCCTGATGACACTTTCTACACAATGCATTTGAGTGTAGTCTAAATCTAATATTCTCTTGATAAATGTTTATGCACACAAATGGCTCAGATGACATCCCAGGGGGGGTAGAGGCCATTCATCAGGAGATCACGTCATGCCACTGCCTCCCAATGAGACGCATGTGCAACAGTGCATTGACCACCACAGGTTTCTGCTCTCCACAACATGCAAAAAGTGCACGTGCAATTCAGCATCTCCAGTGATACAACAACAGACTATTATCTAAAAGGCATTTATGGTAAGACACAGGCAAAATCCCACTCAGCATTATTATATGAATCTTATTAATATCCTTCAATCAATAATGTTCTCTTGAGAATGTTTATGCACATTGGTGGCTCAGATGACATCCAGGGGTTAGAGAGGCCATCCATCAGGAGATCACTTCAACCCACTGCATCCCAATCACACTTCGCATAACATTACTAGAATATTCCTTCAGTCACTCATTTTCTCTTGAGAATGTTTATATACAATTACTGCATGAGACATTTTGAACTGACTGCGAGCAGCACTGTGCGGGCCCGAGCACTTGTGATCTCGGGACCTGATGCGGCCGCGGGGGAGGGCGAACAGGGACTGGGCGAAACGGCTCCGTGTTGTGTGCGTTTTGTGTGGGAAGGATAGGTTTCGCACAGGAAATGAATACGGGTCACTTCCTGCATCCGTCACGCGTTACAGCCCATGTGGTGAAAATTTTATGTAAATCTAATTAAAGTTGTAAAACGAGGCTTACCTCCTTTTGGCAGAAGGTGGTGCTATCACTATCACTACATACAGACTAAGAGATCTGTTCAGGTCAAAAACACTCTTGTTTCTCTTCAGATCGAATAAATCTTTCGCCTTTGATAACAGTCTAAGACATAAAGGAATATATGAGTTAATCTGATGAAAGCTCTAGGAGGAGTTTGTTAAAATACATGTAACAAGTAAAACGGCCAAAATGGCCACCAAAAATACCAAAATGGCCGACTGCCTGTTATTTTTCGTCCGGTCACGATACACGCGTGTAGCGAATTTCGTGAAGATCGGTTAAACCAGATGTAATTGCTGCGTTTTACGATCTTGACATCATTTTTGCCCATATCGCCCAGCGTGTGTGTGTGTGTGTGTGTGTGTGTGTGTGAGTGAAAACAACAACAGACTAAATGCATCAATAATTTAGAAAAGAATAAGCACTGGCGGGGCTCAGCAGATTGGATTTCCTCGGCCCTGAAACTCAGTTTCTGCAGCACTAGAATCCCACAAGAGAAGGGTCACTCTCTCTCTCCCCTCGTCAATCAATTAGGCTAATATCGTTATTTTCCACTTATACATGTCGTTCTGAGGGAGGCGAGGAATCGTAAAAAAACTGCCCAGACACCAGGCAGTCAGTCAGGCTTATGTGCTATCATCACTAATGACACATTAGATATCCACTTGTCCAACGAGGGAGACATGAAGCGCATGTGTTTACAGGAAACAGCAACAATTACTGCATCTTTTTTTCTACTGAGGGCATCTGTGTGTTATTTTATAGGGGAGGCTTTTTGATATTGATATTTAACAGAGGTAATCTAGTTTTTGTATTGCAATACACAGTGCATCATTCTATCTCTGCAAAAGAAACCTGCTCGGAGATTTAAGGGGCTTAAACTCCAGCCTTTGGTATTCAACACCATGGCTGCAAAGTGTCTGCACAAGCCGGAGAGCAAAGGTCACAGTCTACCCGGACAAAATGATAATAGGCAAACACCCTTCATCTTATCTCTGTATCTATGACCAGGCTGTTACCTGTTGACCAAAAAGTCACTCGCATCACAAACCCCTCACAGGGTCAATCAAGATAGCAAGCGCTTCTTAGGGAAATGATTAAGGATGATGCAAGTAGCGAAGGGCAATGCACCTTAACGATAATGTCATCATTTCTGCTGTCACCTTATGCGCTTTTCCCTCCTCGTCATCTAGTTTCTGTGCTTGTATAAAACTATTACCGGTATCTCTAATCCCCCTGCCCATATCTCCACTTTTTAACCCCGTACGAATGATCAATAACGGCTTCCTCAGCAGCCCCACTTTGGCTTTGATTCATGCAGTCACCTCCGTACACACTGATGAGTCAGCAGAAAATCCCCTCAGCAGAGCACAACTGGGTCAATTGCACTTGAAGCACCCGGGATATAGCGAAACAGGTACCATAGGTCTGATAGTCTGATAACCTGCAGCCGGAGAAGGTAAGATTAGACTGATCCTTCATCGAGAAACCGCCTGATCTCATACTCTGCTGGTAAGACACCGCCTGCCACCCACTTGGTTTCTTTAGAGACGTGTCCTGCTTTCTTAAAAACAGCCCTGTGTATATATTTGTCAAAGAAGCAGCTGACTTGCAAAGCAGCGGCATGTTTGTCCTTCGTCATACGTCGCAAAGTCACAGGTAGAGCAGGTTTGACGCAATTAAAAGGCAACCAAAATGAAACGTCCTGTCACCTTGAATATAATTGGGGATTTTTCTGAGTTTGAACATTGTTGGAAACATTTTTGGATAATGTTAGTACACAAGTCAGCAAAATATAACATTAGAAGAAGGTCTCACTCATCACAAATGGATGGAGTGTGACCTTTGTGTTTTGGGCTGAGCCCAACATGCTCTGGCCTGGCGCCAAAGTTTCGCAGTTAAAAAGCAGCCTCCTGAATAATGGATTGAGGCCGGCTGCATAATTCATCTACATTTTCCAGTATGGCAGAGCATATTTCACCAAACACCTGGTCCTGGTCCCGTGCCCGGGCCTTCGCTCAAGAAACGACTCGCATATCAACCACCGCCACGAGCGTCTCTCCCTCAGCGGCTGTGTCAGTCACACAACTGCCAGAATTGTGTTTGAAATGGCTTCGGAGACACATTTAATACAATTTAAGTCATGCTGAAATCTTCCAAACACGCATTATCCCAGAGATGAGCCAGAAAAGAAAATAGCAACTAATTGAAACAGCAGTTACATTGGAAAAGCTACAATTGCCTCCAGCTGATGAAGCACACTCACCCCCACAAGCCACACTGAGGACAGCTGCCCCGACAGTGTCTGTGAAGCTGTCAAACCATTTTAGATGGAACTGCACTTAGATGAATGCACTTGGCAAATCAGAGTGCATGTATATTTTATCCCTTCAAGTTTTGTGACCCCGTCTTGGCAAAGTTTTTGGAGTTATTGGCCTTTTAACAGCTACACCTCAGGTTTTAATCCTCTCAACAGCAACAGCTCCTGCCAAAGTGTTCTCGAGTTAAACACTGAACCACAACCACCTTCCCATGTATTCCGTTTGTCTAGCCCACAATCCAGCTGTGTGGTCAAGAAAGCATTACCGACAGATCTCCGTCTGACCGAGCGACCCCTACGTCCCATGGCCGTCCTAGTTTCCGAGGTGGCCTGCAGGCCCTATCTGCAGGTCCTGGTTGACCTGGTGCCGGGCGCTCCCACTGGGTCCATTTTCCACCGAAACAGAGCAGGACATAAGGCAAGCCTCTTAGGAGTCCGGGTGAACGAGCATGATAATCCCCTCTGTGTCTGCTCTGCAACTTCACCTGCTGCTAATCCATAACCAGATTATCCTACAGGTGGGACCTCAACACGAACATACATTACACTAATGTATGCATATGCACGTATATATATACACACACTCAAAGACTGACAATGCATGATGGACACACACTGTCTCTCTCACACCCACAGATTAAAAATCATGCAATGCAAGGCCCTGACATGCAGCTACTCCTCTGCCCCTGCTCCAAACCCAGCTCATGTTGTCATACATGCATGCAGCAGTGCTCATGTACATGTCTATTCAGGCATGCTATGTCCATACATGCATGTGTTGTTGGAACTGGAACATGCAAATGTGCTGCATAAAGACCCCCGACATATGTGGTCACCCCACTATCTACAAGCACGTGCAGTGAGAGGGTTAATTCCTGCTCAGCATTCATCACTCCAGGCCCAGAGGAGCTACAGATTCTTCAGGGTCCAGAGCAGTACGGCTACGTTATAACCTTTTTAGACCAGAACCTAGACAGTGACTAGACAGTGTAGCTCATGAGGGCCGGGGGTCGGGAGACAGCTGCTCTGAACTGTTGCGCACGGCATGGCCACATGCACCTTGGGACTCAAACTGGGCGTCATCCAGTCTAATTCGAGCAAACTCACTTTTGTCCAACCTGTCTGTGAGGCGGGCGCGCATGTCAGCGCCGGCGCCCTGGCCTGGGTCCTGCAGTTCAGAAGCCTCCTGCCTAATGGTGGTCAACACTAACTGCTCTGTGGGCACCAGAGAGGCCGCGGCGGGAGAAAACAACACACACAAGACAACCAGTAAATAAACACACATACCGCACACATCTATATGTCAATAAATGCACTGTCAATGTGTCTGTATGCGTCTGTCCCTGCAAGCAATGATACGCAAGATGAGATTCATGCCTGCATGTGAAACATGGAGGTCTGACAGTTAGACAGAGAAATGGACTGGACCAAAATGCTTGTAGCTTACCCAAGAGTGCCCCCCTATGGCCAACTCATGTAACTACCTGACAACTGCATATTATTAGGTGTCTCTATCTCCCGAATGGCATCTTCAGTTGTTTGGCAGCCATGACAACGACTCATTATCTTCCCCAAACAGAAGATATTGTTGACAGTTGGCTGAGCCACATGGCGCCTATAAACTAGACCCACGACACTATGACAAGACCACTCCTTACATTTAAATCCATATTAGGCTATGCAATAGGCAAAACCTATAAAACATCTTAATTAGAGTTTATTTAGCTTCATACTGTGACTTCACTTTGCAGTAAAAAAAGCAATTTCAACCAATAAGAGAAGTGTTTTTTGAGTTTGAGAGTAGCACCCACTATTTAAGGTCTTCTTAAATACAAACAATTGAAAGAATTCCTCTGTGTGGACGCGTTGGGAGTAAATGTGACAGATTGGGAGCTGCAGACGTCATCAGCAGGGATGTGGCCACTCACTAATTGGAGCAAAGACTCAAGAGGTCAGGCGTCAAGAGATTAGAGTGAAGGCAGCATGGAGACTGGGAGGGAACACATTTACATAACAGACACTGTAAACCCCCCCACCCCACCCCCCATTACCATTCTGTGCTTTAAATATAGCACCGGTGAACACTTGTATAGTAAATGTCATACTTGATGTTTTGCAAAATGAGAATCAAATAAGATATGTAAAACTACTAATAACAGCAGTGTGACTCATTGTGAGTCCACCGGCTGAACAACAAATATTTACTTATTTTATAGAAGTTTTTTTCATTCATCAACCAAACAAAACAATTTAAATGCAAACACAAAATCTCAACTCTTGAAGGAGAAAGAGCTGAGAGAAGAATAATCTTATATAATCTTCCCCTCTCTCACAAGATGTGAAGTAACAAAGCAAATATTTCAATAAAATTAGACAAATTGAAATAGCTGCAGTCCAACACATCCCTCAATTAGTTCCAAAGTTACAATTCATTATATACCATTCAAAGAAGCTCACAAAATGATTTACCTGTCACAATAATTCATACATTGCATTATATTTCCTTAACATACTGGCTGTAGTTGTTATTAGATAATTTGTTGAGATTGTTCCATAAACTGATTCCTTTCCCCAATTTGGTTCTGAATCTCGTTTTTTTAAAGATAAAGATTTCTGGATGTTCTTATGAGCTTTATACATAATTTGCAGAACACAGTATTTTAATTTCAACAACTTTCACTGAATGAATAATAGGTTTGACGGATCTCTAAAGCAACTTCTACTGGTGATTCCAGTTTCATTTCTTGTAAAACGAAAACTGAAAGATGTTTTGCGAGTACTTTCCCAAACTTCAACACAGTGGGTCAGATATGGAACAATCATTATTAGTTATATCAAATGTACAATGCTTTATTATCTAATGAATACTTTGCTTTCTGTAACAGAGCTGTTGAAGCTAAATACAAACATAAAGGTTAAAAGCGTATGTGTTTGTCACTATATTGTGAAAATGCTCTTCCTCAACAGCTTTTAACCTTTGACCTTTCGTCTGATAAACCTTCGCTGCCTCGGTGTGAAACCATCCAGCTGTTTTATTTTCTCAAACAACAATTAAAATATCTGGGAACCTCTGGAGAGCGTGGCCCAGTTGGCTCATCTCTGCTCACAGTTTGCCCTGCTTTCTATTTCTGGAAGCTGCAGGAGGCATGTACACACACACACACACACACACACACACACACACACAACATCAATGCAGCCATACAATATATGCCTGTCACTATTAAAGGCCACGGGATGAGCTGGCTCTTCTAGGACAGTCTCATCTGATTGTGTGGAACCCACTGACTGCAGTGTGCTGTTTTTTTCCAATTCTGAAGTTAAAGCCACTTCCTGCAAAAAAAAAGATGTTGCAGCTGGAGTCAACACTGCGCAGGCTGCCATGGGCATTTGTTCACACAACACAGCAACGTGCAGACACAGGCTCATGTGTGCAGCAGCTCTTCCTCTGGATGTGAGCTGAGGTGACACTCAGATGTGCAGGGCTCAGGGTCAGGAGCGCTCTTTAGACGGTCACGTGGTTCTTAAGTCGGGGAGCTAATAGGCTGTTCTCGGACTGATCTATGGCAGCTTGTGTTGCACGTTTGAAAAGCAAAACAACTTGTGTAATAGTCACGGATATTTGGAAATGGACGAACATGAAATGAGCTTATAGATGTATTCTAAACCTCCTAATAAAAGATCCCATGAGGTGACGGTGCAATTCGAGATACAAGAGGCTGTTGCATTATTATGTAACACCACACCATAATGATGCTCATTCCAGTACATTATATAAATGGTGATTAGGTCATTCTCATTCATCCTGTAGAGCATTAACATGCTGTTATCTTCCATCCATGTATTTACCAGACACCTGCAGTCTGCTCGTCCCTGCATCGCCAACCGAGACTGGAGGATAAACACCGGCACAGCAGAGCTAACTCCCCCCCACATGCATGCCGCAGTCCCGGGCAGCTCCCGTTCCATCACATCCCCCCAGTTAATATGCCGAGCACATAGTGAGATACGCACGGTTCTGAACAGGCCGCTCCATCAGGCCTGATTCCACCAGGGAGACCGACACGACTTTACTTTGACAGCTCACGACTTAAGCAGGGGAACTCCAAACACATGAAATAAAGGTCGTATCTGTTTACCTCCCTCGCTGTGGATCTTCTTGGCTCTCCGGTTGAAATACATCTTGCTGCTGGTGGACGAGTGTCGGTGAGACTGGGACGAGGAGGCCGGAGCGGAGTCATGCTCATGGCTCCCCCACAGAGCAGGAGACCGCCACCGCTGCTGCTGCTGCCGCTGCCGCCGCTGCTGCTGCTGCTCCGGACCCGGGCTGAGGCCGCTCCTCCTCCGCCTCCTGCTGCTGCTGCTGCCACTGCTCACGGGTCATTATTTCTCGGCTGGAGGTGATGTGCTGGAGGACGGAGTCAGTCACCGCTGAGACGAGAGGAGGGAGATGGGGGCGACTTCCGGCTTTCAAAACAAAGTGCGTCAAAGTAGAGACGAGGTGGATCTGCTCACTCTCCAGTGTATCTAATAAATCCAAATTCAATTTGTACTTGTTTACTTTATCTGTTTCAGAGTTTAGATATGTATTTTGTACATTTTATTTAATTCTCAAATGCATGGACACAAACACTTTTCCTTCTAACATGTTTTTGTTTTTATAAACATGTTTTTTTTTATTGTTTATCTATATTGTACATAAAGCACTTTGAGCTGCATTTCTTGTATTTATAAGTTTATTTTTAGGTTAATTTCCTTGGTGCCATATTCATATTTTTTTAACATTTAAAATAAAACAAACTGCCCAAATTTTGTATTCCAAAATCATTGCACCTTTTACAGACACAAATATAATTGCATATCTGTATTTACCTTATCCCAGATAAAATAATAAGAGCACACATCTGTGATCAAGAGGAAATCCTCACATCTACATTTGTATGATATGTTAGTTGTATGACCAATTTAATCAATTTAATACTGTATTCATTCTTCTGCCATGTAACTTTTGAGATATTATTTTTGGTTTTACTCACATTAAACTTGAATTGACATGATTTGTTGATTAATCAGTTAGTGTAAAAAATAGACAAGCACATTACTTTCAGCTAAATCATTTGGCGGTCTTTATTTCATTCTATGTAAATTCAATGTATTTAGGCTCTGGACTGTTCATGGTACACAGCAAGATTCCAACCTGTGTTTTAGGAAATGTGGGGACAAATATTAAATCGATTACTTTACAAATTCATCTTTGATTAAGTACTAATGTAAATTGTTATTTGCGGTCCTACATTAAACAGGAAAATATGTTAAGCTTTATTTTGAAAGGCGACTGTTCGCTCTCTTCTGACTTTACAAGTCAGATGCCCATCGCTTCAGCAGAGGAGCGCGCATCGGATGATGAGATACGTGCGCGCACCCGGGCTTTAGACGCATTTTCTCGTGTCTTTTAAACATTAAGAACTAATAGACGAATATTTGTGTTTTTTTGAGAGTCCTAAGGTTATATGAAAAATATGAGCTGGAATTTTTGTATTGCAGTTTTTTTAAGCTCACGGTAGCTGTTTATTTACATTTAAATATTAAAATGTGTAGCAATGCTATGAATTCCCTCAGTAAACTGACTCAGTGTTGTCATTCATTCCATGTCTGCTTACATTTTAGCCCGAATATGGCTTCATACTAAAGCTTGTTGTCCTCCATCACTCAAAGCCTCTCACACATAAACACACGAACCACATCTCCTGCCATAACAAAGCTGCATTTTATTCCATTGTTAAGGAGCAGAGAAGAAAACCCCATGTCTTCATTTTTATTACATAGTAACATATTCATCATAACTGTTTTATTTACTCTCACACATCTTAACAATACATATTTCAAAAGTTGATTTCCATTTTATTAAATAGGAACAGAATAAATATTCACTTCTGCATGGAGTGGCCACAACCTTCTCCTCGTCTCCAAGTGGACACATCCACTGCACAGAAGCCTTCTGAGAACCAGGTTTATTGGAACACGTGACCTTTCCTTCAGTGCACATCCGCCCAAACACACACATACAATTACCCATACACACTTATCCCACTCTCGCACCCTCTTCCATACTGCACCAGTCCTGCAGTGTTGTTAGTGACAGTAGCTCCTGTTATTAATGATGACCCTGGTGGGAACACACTGATTAGGGTGTTCAGCTAAATAATCCACCGGTGCTACACTAGAAATGCCAACATCTGTGTATGACGCTATGGAAAAACAAACCATGAAGAGCATATAGGAATATTGTAACATTAACACTGCCTTATTAATGTATTGTTATGGTACTGGAGCTGATACACCCAATTAGGAAGAGATGTGTTGTTTACAGATTCTCATTAGCAGTGAATGTAGCTAGGGAGCAGTGATGCAGCAGATGCTCCGAATTTTCTCATGAAAAAAATTGAGAGAGATAAAAACCATTAAAAACTCCAGAAATATTGATGACCCAGTTTTTTCTTTACTCAGCGTGTGTTGACTTACTGCTCAATGCAACTCCATGAAACAGGTCTCAATGTGTTTGTCAGAAACAGAAACCAAGAGGAAACATGATTTCAGGGTTTACAAGACTTTGATTTTAAGTGGAGATGATAATCAGGCATTGCAATGTAAACAACAGCTATAAGCAAAACAAAAACTGTCTCTGTATTGCACAACTCAAACTAAATTACAACTCTGAATTCCTGATTATCACTTGCCTTTCATTTCAATTGAGCTGCTCATATGGGTAATGTTAATGTTATTAACGGAGAAATTGGATTTCTATGGGCCAGGTGTGTGGAGAGAGAGCGTAAACAAATAATATCAGATGTGCTGAATAAAACGCATTTCAAAATTAAATACATTGCTCATACACATAACAATAAATCAAACATTTCTTAACCAACTGTAAAGGGATTTTAAAATTTTAAAATGGACGTCGAAGCTTTAAAATGGTTAATGTTTAAAAAACTAAAGGTTTCCTGTTTCCATTCTAAACAGATGGTATGTGAGGAGCATCTTGCTTCAAACCCCTAACATACAAGCACTGGTGAGTTATTTACAGCTTATACTGAATAAATCATCTCTAGAAGTGACCTGTGTAGTCCAGATGTGACAAGGACATCACATGTATCAGACATTGAAGATTTAAAGTGAGTCAGCAGCAGCTACTGGAGCCCCTTAAGCATTAATGCCATCCATTGACACGGGCATCTGACGCTTGGTGACAGAGATCAGCGAAACAAGTCACAGGAAGAAGAAACTAAAACAATAAGTTGCTGAAAACAAGGAGTCTAAAAAAATAAACTTTTGTTAATTCTCTGCATTTATAGTTTCTTCTTTTCCGCACTTTTGGTTTAACCTTCTTCAACTTCGACACAATGGATTTTTTTCAAAGAAATTAAACCATGAAAGCGCTATGTACATGCAAAGCCAACTTGGGTCTGCTCAGTTCAGCCAGCCAGGAACATGACAGTTGTGTTTGAGAGCAAATAGTTCAGTCATGATGCACTGCAAGTATCGGCTGCCTGCAGATGGGGCAGGTGTTGTTTTCAGAGAGCCAGCGGTCAATGCAGTGGATGTGGAATTCATGAGAGCAGGGCAGACGGCGCAGCTTGTTGCCCTGGGCATACTCATTGATGCACACGCTGCACGCACGACCCATCTCTCCCTCCAGGCTGGCCTGACCATAGGTGCGTGTGGAGAGATTGTCAATCTGCTCTTTGGTCAGGCCCCTTGGGTGTTCGTCATCCTCTTCATCATTGAGCAAGAAGAAGTGTGCCAGCCGCAGGATGGGTAGAGTACCGTTTTCTACCAGGTTGTTGGTGTCTCTGCTGGTGGCCCGTCCTTCTGTGGTGCTCACTACTGCACCTCCAAGTCTGGCCTGCCCACCCTGATCCTCCTCACCTCCAACCAGCCCCACCCTCTCCTGATCGACACCACCAGTGCCAACCGGGCCAACTGCACTCTCATTTGCATGCAGACGACTGGATGGGCTGGTGTTAGTATTTGTGCCAATAGCATCTGTGTGACTGGGTGGAACAGTTTCAGAATCAGCCTCAGTCTCCATTAGTGAGCTCAGCTCCCCAAATCCAGTCATAATCTGGCGCAAGATGGAACGCAGTGCAGTGGAGTTGGGTTCCCCCAAGCCTGTCTCACTAATGCGCCTCAGTGGAATCCGGATAGTGCTCACATAGGTGCGGATTCCAGCACGCTCAGAGCGGGAGATGGTGCGTCTAAATCCACCACTATCACTTTCAAATGTGACAGTATTCTCAGCAACCCGTGCACGTGACCGTGTTCGGCTGGCGATGCTGTCCCGATCACGGTTCTCACCGGGTCGAATCCTTCTCACCTGCAGGTCCAACATGATGGTTGGGTGCCGTCGCACCGCTGAATTTCCTGCTCCTGTAACATGAGACTCACTCTCGCGCTCTCCTGTCTCTACAGCTGGCTCTGTAAGAGCTGCAGGTTCTGCCACAGCCTCTCCTGTCTCCATGGAAACAGAGCTTGTGCCACTGCCTGGCTCAACAGTGTGGATGCTAGAGCCACTGACGCCACTGCTGGATGGTGGAGTGGTGCTAACAGGTATTATTCTGTGCAAGGGTGAGCGGCTTCGCCTAGACAAGCGAGATGAAACCCCACCCCCCCCTGCAGCTCTACGTGCACGACCACGCGATCGAGTCCTACTGCCACGAGATTCGTGACCCACTGCTGGGGCCTGAGACCCAGACTGGGGTGATACACGAGGACAGTCTACAGAAGCGGACATATCATCATGCCCCTGCTCTCCTTCAGCATTGAGGGCTTGATGTTGCAAAGGTGCAGTCTGATCAAGAGGAGGATTGGGAACAGTGGGAGGTGTTGATAAAGAGTGCAAAGTGGAACCTCTCCTCTGAGCAGCAACTAAAGGGGGCTCTGGGGCAGGAAGTGCCGGGGGGCTCACAGAAAGAGTGCTAGCACTGCTGCGTGTACGCCGTGTCTGCATCCTCCTACTGAGGGCCGGGCGGGGGGAAGGGTATGGAGCTGGCCTTGACATGGCAGAGGGGCGAGGGCTGGAGAAGGAGGAAGCAGTGTGTATAGAGGCTGAAGTTGTATTTGGGGCAGTCACTGGCAGCTCTGCAGTATCTGCAGCATCATTATGCTCCCCTGGCTCAGGCTGATCATGGTTGATGTTGATCTCCAGGCTAAAGCGGAATTCTCCACTGTTGGGGTTGGTCCGACTGACGGCACGCCATGTCTGGTTGCCACTCTGTCCACTGCGAGTAGCATTACCAGTACGTCTAAAAGTGTTGAGCCACTCCAGTAATGAGTCACCATTAGAGGCTTCTGCTCCAGGCTCTGTGCCTCCTGTAAAAAATAGATGGGTTAAGACTGTACACCAACATGCATTCATTAAAAAAATCTATTCTCCTGTATGATAAATCTAATAAATACATTACTGTTCCTTCTTGTCCACTTACAACACCAACAGTTTTAGTTAAGTGGTTTTATGCCTAACGAAAAGCAACTGCTTTCACTATGTTTATTACCAGAATTCACAGTTGAAAAAGCTGTGTTAGCAATGCCAGCATTTGTTTGCCATCTCTTCTCCTGCCCAGTCACGTTTAAGCTATGTTATTATGGGAGGTTTCTTCATTAATCAATAGCAATTCATCCAAAGCCGTAGAATACAACTTGTGAAAGCCTGAATCCCTCCTTCTCCTTACCTGGCCCTCGTCTCCCTCCAGCCCCTCTCTCCTCTCCTTCACCACTACTGCTCTGCTGTTCTCCAGAATCAGCAGTCGGCGGGAGCTGCTCAGTGCGGGGCTGAGATGAAACCCGCTCTTTTGCGCCGTCAAGACGCTGCCGCAGCTCCTCAGCAGTCACCTCCCCTGCAAAACATATGGATATGCAGGATGTTATGTGTGGGATAAAAAGAAGCATCTCTGCTATAGTGATATAAGATTATCAGGAGATTATTAACATATAAAAAAATATACCTTGTATACTTCATACACTTAATGTGTGTAGAACAGACCATGCAGGTAATCGCAATCAGTATGTTAACATTCTTATGATGTATTCCTTCTCACCAGGGGTGCCAAGCAGGTTGCTGTCTCTCATTAACCGATACTCCTCTTCACTCAATTCATTGATGAAGTGATAGTAAGCCTCCTCCCGTCGAAGACGTTCTGCCTGCCTCCGCCGTTCGTCTCCCCCACCAGGAGGGTCCATCACCGTGGAAAGTGCTGGTAGACAGATGAGTGGAGGTGTAAGTCAAGGGTGGAATGTCATCTTCACATTTGGGCCTTTAAGGGCTGAATTTACACATAGAGCCTCTGCAGCTCAAGAGAACATGCTCATAGGACATCTTAATATGTTGCACAATAGGTAAACAAGCTACTGGCTATCTGATGGTCTTGTTGCAAAGATAAAGAACAAACGTCTTGCCCTGCAGTGGATCGTGCACATATTGTGTTGTATTAGATACTAGGCCATCAATGCAATTCAAGTTAGGGCTGCAGTAACTAGTCTCGAACCAAAGACGACAGTCAAGAGAACGACATCCATTTTCTATCGAAATACTCCCAACAGCCAGAGACAGAGAGAGGCTACAGTAATCTTGCTAACGCTGCTAACGGGTAGCACGAATACCAGGAGCTTAGATTCCTCTGATTTAACATGTTGATAAATGCTCGATCCATTCACTAAGAGCAAAGAGAAATCCTGCTAACAACGTAGTCTTCATGTGAGCTAAAACTAGCCAAGTTACAACAGTAGCAACGGAAGGCCATGTTGAAGGCAGGGGCATAATGCAATAAAACTGGCGTTGTCATCCTGGTTAGCCACCAATCACCGGCCTAGCGTGAATGACGGACACGCCAAACAGCCAATCACAGCCCGACAGAGGCGGGACACGACGAGCAAAACGGAGGTCTCCTCCATGTAAACGCAGGGCAAAGGAGGAAAGACAAAGAATGTTGTCAGCAGTAATAAAGAATAGATAGTGGAGGTGATAGTGCCTGTCGATGACAATGTCCGCTGTCGCACTAACACAACGAGCAGCTCCGAGGAGCTCACAAAGACGCGAGGTGTCATTTTGAATGCGCAACGCTTTACTTGCTAACTAAGCGCTAACGTTAGCCCGTCGACACCAGTGTTAGCGGCATTAGCTCAGCCGTCAGCGAGCTGCGAGTCACAATAACTCCCCATATATAAACGTGACGCACAGTTTTATCAAGCCCCCACTGTGCGTGGACGTCAACACGCAACCCCGCCACAGTTTTACATGAGTTGACAAGGACATTAAACGGAATTTAGTACCTGACAAAGCAGCTGTAATATGGACGGTTTGCTTTCCTCTCCCTTCTCTCTCAAACCAAGATGGGACCAGTGGTGCTACACTTAAAACCGTCCGTCGTGAACAACCTCCCGGACCACATCCGTTCCTAGGTGTTGCAAAACACATCGCTTTGTTGTTCATAATTTCACATCAACAAAATGATTCGATCGTTTTTTAAATTAGACTTCAACAGTCTACAGCGTGGGGAGGATCTCCTAAAACATAATGTATCTTTATGCACAGTCTTTATCAATTTAAACATGGTTAAAAAGGTATTTCTTTATAGAATAACACTTAAAAAAACGCTAATTTCGTTTTGCACTCAAACTTAATATCTGATCACGCATAAAATAAGGAAATAATCATAAAGCTGTGTATTAAACAGACCTTATAGAACATTTATCTGGGCATTTCTGTATACTGTATGTACTGTATATACCAACATATATAAAAGCAAAGTGTAGCCAATGCCAACACGTTTTTGGTAGAGGTTGTGTCAAGTATTCCAAGTATTCAGGTCTCATTCCTACCACTGCTTTGTTCACCGCTCCCTCAAAAGCTCATTGCCTTGTTGTTTGTTGTCGCACACATTCACTTTCATTCTCACCAGCTTTTGCAACATCTCGATGACATGACCATTCTACTATTAAATATTTCCTGCATTTAAGAATTTAATAAAAAGGGTAATTATCTTTTTAGTATTTCTATTTGGTATGAGTTATTGATTGATCATTTACTTATTTTACACAGATAAATATCTTATCGAGATGATTTTTTATTATCAAATTAAAGCAAATAATAATAATTTATGATATCAATATTTTCTGTTACACTGAGGTAATAGACATAAATAGATATATAGTTAGCACGGAGCCCCTTAAGTCCCAAATGATTTTATTTTTTAATCTTGTAAGATATTTATTTTAAGAAGATGTTTTGTGTTTTAATCCCTCAAATGCACACACAGCCACCATATTTGTGCAATAGCATGGAGAGAAAGCTATTCCAGTTTTATTTACGCCTGGGAATATCACACAAAGAAATGCCTGTTGCTCTTGCACAGAGGATTGTCAGGAATCATTTGCTGCGCGTACTGATGGAAAAACAGGCTCAAGCGACGGGAGGACCGTGTTTCAATCATAATACTTGAGAAATAAACAAACTCCGAAAAGCTATAAACGCGACTTGATGTTGTCTTCAATGCATCGGCCACGTATGTCTTTACTACGCAGATATTAACTGTGTGTGCACAAGTTGTTTATGTTGTGCGCCCAAGATTTGGCACTTCTGGGGCTCCGTAGTACTCCAGGTGCTCCGTAGTAAAGTTGTAAATAAAACAGGCCCATTTACTTCCACCATTTGTCCGTTAATCTTTAAATATGTGCACACGGAGGCTCTCTCTGGTTTAGTAAGAGTGTGATAATCCACGTGGTTTATTAGTCTGCTCTCAGTCTGTTGATCTCTTTCTCTGCTGCAGGGGCTCTGTTTCGCGACGTTTTCACGACAGTGCCGTGCGCCAATCCGCCGTCGTTACGGGAGTGAAGTGCGTCTCTTCGGAGCAGATACCGGCGGAGAGAAGCTCCGCAGCCAGAGAAAGGAATTCAATTTCGGGCTCGCTCTCCACCGGGACCCTCGCCGACCACCGCCGGCACACCACACTCGACCGCGGGAGCTCGATGTGGACGCGGGGCTGAGGGAAGCAAAGGGCCACGCTGGGGGGGAAAAAGGAGACTAGCCGAATTACCAAAGCGAGCTCGTCGGAGTAGCCCAGTCGCCTCCAAAGGCGACGCTCGACGAAAAAGGAAGCGGCGGAGACACACGCTGCGCCCGGAGCAGGGGTGAAAGATGGACTATGACTTCAAAGTGAAGCTGACCGGAGAGAGGGAGCGAGTCGAGGACCTGTTCGAGTACGAGGGATGCAAAGTGGGCAGAGGCACCTACGGCCATGTTTACAAAGCGAAGAGAAAAGATGGGTGAGTTGATGACCGGCGAGGCCTCCAGCCGCTGAACCAGCCGCTGAACCAGCCTCTCTCCCCCAAATACAGTGTGATTACTGCTCTAATGTCCCCCCCCCCCTTCCTTCGAGGCCACCAGCAGAGGAGGCGTGTTGTTAGACGTTTACGTGGAGGAATAACAAGGTGGAGGAGCATTTCCTGCTCTGTCAGGATGATGCTGTGTTAAATAGCACTGACATGTGGCTCATAGGGGAGGTTGTGGCTTCCCTCACTTGCATATGTTATAAGATATGTGTTGCAGGCATCTTTTGTTGTATGCATGATCTCCTTGAGCACGGTTTAGAGAGTGTAGAGGGGATGTGGTGAGTGTGAGGAGACAGCAGGTGCACGTGTCAGCACTTGTTGACGGTCTCACTGCTCCTTTTCTCCAGGCAAGAGGTGTTTTCCTTTACTGTGCATGAGGTGGATACGTGCACTCCAACTTGTGTGCATATGTCATCCTCCATTTGGACTTTTGTGAAGGTGTCAGAAGAGATTAATTTTGCGCTTGATGATTTTGCATGGCGGAAAAGCCAAAAAAAGTTAGAGATTCAGTTGTGTATGCAACAAAATAACCACTCTATTTTTTTTGTCCACTGTTACTTTTGATGATGACATTAAATAAGAGACGAGGAAAGATGGAGAAATAAAATGCAGCCAAGCTCCACGATTTGTCCTCGACTGAACGCTGTGGTTCGCAGCCAGCTCCTCAAACCTGGACCACCAGACTGTCACCTAATCCTTGAACTTATTTCCCCTTTTCCTACTTCTCTAATGAAACCCTTGTGACATCCGTAACTGTGTCCGGACACAAGCTGAAGGCAGCTCTAGCTACCAGGCCCATTACCACAGCCCCGGAACAAACTGGCAGCCGGAACCACACGAAAGAGCCCCAAAGTGTTTAAAGATGTTTGTGTTCGCTTGAGGAGGCTGCTGTTTATGAGACTCTGCGAGCTAATTTGTGCTGCAGCAGTCGGACGAGGCCTGAGGAGGCACAAAGCGTGGGTTTATGGGAAGATTTAGGCCAGGGGGAGGGAGGGGTTGTAACCAATTCATTCAAGTGAGAGTTGGTCCCAGTGCGCTGTTTGTCCCTTGCCAGCTGCCAGACAGGGCCTGTTTCCTCTCCCCCTCTATTGTTTTGATTCTCAGAGGTGAGCTTGATTACACAAATCTGGAGGTAATGCAACTCGGGCTCTTCTCCGAGGCCCCGTGCCAGCTGCCAAGTGCCCCCCCTTTATGTTTCTGTGCAGACACCCTTCGGGAGGCCCGCAGTCTGCTTTGGTGTTGATGTTGCTCTGCCTCTGTGTTTGTAGGAAGGATGATAAGGACTACGCCCTCAAGCAGATTGAAGGCACTGGCATCTCCATGTCAGCCTGCAGAGAGATTGCAGTAAGAACTGCTTACACTCTGCTTTTTATTTGGTGTCTGTTTAACACCTTTATGCAACATCTCTGGCTTTGATTAAGTCAGCAACAACATCAGTTGGAAAAGCTAGAAATAACCACTGAAGAACATTTAGAATCAGACATGAATGTAATGCACACAGAGATTAGACAATACAGACTACATGGACAGCTCATTCTCAGTTTGTCAACGTATTAAACTTAGCAAGCTTTTTAAAATAAGTATTCGTTGCAGAGCCATGTCTTTGAATTGCATTGTAATGTTCCTGTGTTTACTGCTTTGTGTACAGTCTTCAGTGCAGTAGATTCTCACTATGAGTTTGTGTATTGCAGCTGCTGCGGGAGCTGAAGCACCCTAATGTCATCTCCCTGCAGAAGGTTTTCCTGTCACATGCAGACCGTAAAGTATGGCTGCTCTTTGACTACGCTGAACATGATCTCTGGGTAAAATGCACACACACACACACACACACACACAGCACACACTGAAGCTGCATGACATGACTTATGGAACATATTGTGGTTTATTAGTTTAGACCTTCACACATGCAGATGCAGCATATCCTTACGTGCAAACTTAGTTAAGGTTATAAATATTTAGGCCTTCTACTGTTTTTTGCACATGTGAATATTTGGGAGAAATGCACACACCTTCACAAAGGCAAAATTACTGATGCAGATACTCTCATTCACCATCGGCCAGTTGCACGAATACAAACTCAAAATGGTGTTAATTATGCACCGCTAAGTCTCATTAGAGCGCACACATACACCAAGGAGTCGTCAACATTTGTTAGTCCAAAGCTCTGCTGTTTTGCAGTTGGCAGCTACAACTGGCAGCTTATCAGCACTGAGTTAAAATGCCATGTTCTGCCGCAGCGCTGCAACACTCGCATTCCCCTCGTAAAGAAGTGGAGAGGCACGCCACAAACGTCAGCCCTACTCATACTGCCTGCAGCTTATATGTTGCATTTGCGACCATACAAATGTAGAGAAGGGACACAAAATGATGCATGTCACTCCTCACGTACGCACACAGCTCAATCATTTTTCTTTTGTCTCCCCGTAGCACATCATTAAGTTTCACAGAGCATCCAAGGCCAATAAAAAGCCACTTCAGCTGCCTAGAGGAATGGTGAAGTCTCTGCTCTACCAGATCCTGGATGGCATCCATTACCTCCACGCCAATTGGGTCCTCCACAGAGACCTTGTAAGAGGATTGGGCAGGGGAGAGGGGAGAGAGAGGGGGAGAGGGAACAGCACAAGAGGAGGTTTAGGAAAATATTTAGGTAGAAGGGAAAACAAGTTGATGAAAGACTCAATTGTTTTTGAGTAGAGAATCAGTTGTGAGGGTCTGTGAAGCTGTGTCAGTCTGTGTGGGTCTAGCCATGTTTCATAATTGCATGTTTTATACATGTTTGCCAACATTTATAAAAATAGATTTATTGCATTGAGTTGGATTAGATTTCAGCAGTGTATTGATTATTATCTGTACATTAAATCTATAATATTCTATGATCTAGCTGATATATTGATAGATTATTTTTTGCAAAAACATTTATTTTGAGCATAGTTGTAGTTTTTCTTCTATTATTGCAATTCGTTCTTTAAAATTAAGAGTTTAAAAATTCTGTCAAAGTATTGTCAGTGATGTATATTTTTTTTAACAGCTACCAAATAATTTTCCATTTGCATCACTGACTCAGTGGTGATGTGGAAATGGTTGGTGTATTATTTTAGATAATACCACTAGGGGGCAGCAACATAGTTTTAATTACACACCACATGCAGGACAAAGCTGTATCAACCTAAGCTGATTTTCTGTCTTTGTATATAAAACAATTTGGATTCTAGTTGAATGTTTAAAATTCCCCATGTGTCGTTTTTCTCCACCAGAAACCAGCAAACATTTTAGTGATGGGGGAAGGGCCAGAGAGGGGTAGAGTAAAGATTGGTACGTATAATGGCTCCCTTTTAAAAAGAAAAAGTAATTTATTGTTTAAGTTTGTTTCTTTTCCAACTAATGTGTTTTGTCTTTTTAGCGGACATGGGGTTTGCCCGTCTCTTTAATTCACCGCTAAAGCCTTTAGCCGATCTCGACCCTGTGGTGGTCACCTTCTGGTACAGAGCACCTGAACTACTGCTGGGTGCTCGGCACTATACCAAAGCCATCGGTGAGAATTTCTGCAACGCAATCTGTCACAGTCTGTGTGATCATGTGCAGTTCAACTCTGCTACCTTCCCCGACAGCTTAACTGAGAGTGTTGGCTGTTATTTCAGACATCTGGGCGATTGGCTGCATCTTTGCAGAGCTGCTGACGTCTGAACCCATATTCCACTGTCGCCAGGAGGACATCAAGACCAGTAACCCATACCACCATGACCAACTGGACCGCATCTTTAACGTCATGGGCTTTCCTGCCGGTGAGACTCCACAGGCTGAAAGGGAGAGAGAAATATCGTAAAAAGAATTAACTCTAATTGAATTATTTTCTAACAGTTTGTTGATTATTTTCTTAAATAAATACAAGCTTAGACTGATTAGTTAATAAGTTAAGGGAAGTAAGTACTTTTCTTAACGATGTATGTATATCAATTGTGCTACTCTGTTCCCTTTTCATTACAAAATGCTGCAGAAGAATGAGCATTTCTTATTCCTAACATAGGCCAACTATTACATTTGCTCCCTCTCTTTTGCTTTAGGCAGTAATAACCTCAATCCACTGACATGATGGATGAAGCCAAGTCACAAACACAGAAACTCTAACTTGCAGGGCTACATTTGGGCCTATATTTTCCAGTTCACTTAAGCTGCATCTCTCAGCGAATCTTTTTTTCCCCTGCTGCTCTATTTGTGTAATTCACCAGTCTGATGGAAATAAGGAAGGAAGGATGGAATCAAACCTTGCATTTGCATTAGGGCATAATTTACAATCCCTCTGCATGTGTGACAGTGATGCTGGTTCTACTGGAAAGCTTAGAGATAATTGATGTAAATGTATTAAAACTTGCAGATGAGCAAGTGCCATTTTCAGTCTTACACACACACTTACAATATATGTATATAACCAGTTTTTTCTCTGAGTCAAAAGCTCAATGTGTTTAATCGGTTCTTGAAGGAAGGGAGGATGTGACATGGTATAATGATGTAATCCTGCCTTTCCCCTCATTTGACAGATAAAGACTGGGAGGACATCAAAAAGATGCCAGAACACTCCACGCTGATGAAAGACTTTAGGAGGAACACGTGAGTGTGCAGAGCACTGCCGCTGTCCCAGTTTTCTTCCAAACTCTGAGACAAGAGTCACAGCAAAGTGCTGTGTCTGCTGGCAAAAATATATTTTGAGTTTTGTACAGTTTTTTTCTCAATCATGTGATAAACCTGCATGAGGTAATTGTACCGAAGGCTTCATATTCATATCATGTGCTCCCTCTTATCACAGATATACAAACTGCAGCCTTATAAAGTACATGGAGAAACATAAAGTCAAACCAGACAGCAAAGCATTCCACTTGGTGAGTTTAGATTCCTTGATAAAGAGCTGTTACATGTTCTATCATTATATTGAATCCTATCAGTGGTTTCTTGTTTGATGTTAACTTTGTGTGCATTTCATTAAAGCTGCAGAAGCTATTGACAATGGACCCCATCCGTAGAATCACATCTGAGCAGGCCATGCAGGACCCTTACTTTCTGGAGGAGCCCCTGCCCACATCTGAGTGAGTTATATTACACACAACCCCACAAGTGTCCAGTTTATTTATCTCTGTGCCACTACCTTGAGTTACACAGTGTTAGGATGTCTACTGCATTGAACAGGTCTCATAAGCTGCTTTTCCAGAGGGGCTGTATGTGAGGATGCAAATGTTTTTTGCCAGCCTCCTTGGAAAATATCTGGAAAATGTCAGAGTGAGCCCATGTGAGAATCCAGACATAAAATTTCCATAAAAACTCACAAGCAAGTGAGCTCTACTCAGACGCCAAGCCTCGCCTGTATGTTCTGGACATTTTCTTTTTGCTGTGAACGCGTCTGACCTGCTGCGTTCTCTCTGCCTGAAAACAGCTTTAGTTAATTAGCTCTAAGTCATGGGAATTAATGTTTGAAGCTGATGAGCCTCTTTGCTTTTCTTCTCCAGTGTGTTTGCAGGCTGCCAGATTCCCTATCCCAAGAGAGAGTTCCTGACAGAAGAGGAGCCAGAGGACAAGGCAGACAAAGTAAGAAATCGGTGTAGTTTCTAAATAAAGCAATACAGGGACCTTATTTCATGATTATATAAAGAAAGCTAATATGAAGCATCACAAAGAGGTAGTAAATACACAATGTAATGATGTAACTTTCACTACAGCACTGACAATGCAAAACTAAATAGGAAATGATCAAATTTTTTCGACTTGTAGAAAAACCAGCAGCAGCAACAGGGAAACAACCACACGAATGGGGCGGGGCACACTGGCAACGCTGACAACAGCCACGCCCAGGGTCCGCCTCTGAAGAAAGTGCGAGTTGTCCCGCCCACCACTACCTCAAGTGGCCTCATCATGACCTCAGACTACCAGGTAGCTCCCTTTCTTTCTGCCTCTCTTTCTCTTTCTCACACACACTGTTTTCCAGAGAAAATAATCTGTATGGAAATTGTTGACTAATAGGCCACTAACATTAAAGGTGAGGTAAACATTCAGTGTAGATCATTGATAGGATTTAATGAATATATCTTTGTGTTCTCTTCATCCTCGCAGCGCTCCAATCCACATGCTGCCTACCAGAACCCTGGACCAAGCACAACACTGCCCCAAAGCAGCATGGGATACTCCACTACCTCCCAACAACCCCCCCAGTACTCTCACCAGACCCATCGCTACTGAAACCCCCCCCTCTCACCCGACACAGGCACACATTCACACATATATAACACATGCCCAGCCCTCACCACGCCCACCTGAACGAATGTACTGAGGGATGTGGGGGTCAAAGGCAACAAACTCCCCCCACCCCACAGAGGGTACCTTCTCTGCAGCAGTCTGTTAGGCCAGAACAACAACAATGTTCACTTCTTCGAAATGACACAACGTAACCCTATTATTAGAAACATTGCTAAAGAGCAACACCTGACGGGTGAAGCACAAGGCGGGAGGATGAGATGAAAAGGTGCTGTGGCTCATTCCCTCCTGTAGTTCAAACCAGCCAAGAGAAGATGGCTCAGTTCAGAGGGGCACTTGATATTTTTTTGTGTCATCTTCTCCCCTCTTTGTCTTCACTTGTCCCCACACCTCCACCAACGTCCTGCCCCAGCCAGTTACCCTCTTCCTGTTGAAGCTTGGATTAGACTGAAAGCTGCTATGTGACTGCCAGCGTTGACAGATTCTCTGTCCTCCTGTCGGTCTGTTTGTCTGTCTGTCTGTTCATTTTGTGTGTTCGTGAGCAGCCCTATGAGGGCCTCAGCTGAGGAATGAACTGAGCTGCTGTGAAGCATGCTAGGAGGATGTGGAGCCCCCATAGCTGTGGCATTGAGGGTTTTTGTTCAGAAAGGACAAAAAAAAGGTGACAAAATAATGATTTTAGTAGTTTATAATTTAATCGGTTTTTATGGTTTTGTTTTCGTGGCAAAGCAGCTTGCGCTGGCTGAGCGCTTAGCTGCTGTATGCTGTGGGCAAGCCTTACATCGTGATGACAGAACCAACCAATCGCATGGAGGATGGCAGATGGAACATGCATTGTACTGTATTGTATTGAAATATTTTACATGAAGCAAGTATCCTGACAATAAAAGTGGAAACATTGATATTGGTGATATGTTGGAAGTGTGTATGCATGAGACACAAATATGTGATGCTAATTTACGCAACTGTTCAAGTTTTACACCTCCAATGTATTTTCACCAGTACTATTTCTCTAGAGTTAAGACAAACAACATCATCCATCCATTCTCTATACTGCTTATCCTTTGAGTGTTGTGGGTAATAAGCTGGAGCTGGAGAGATGTGGTACACCCTGGGCAGGTGATCATCATATTGCAGGGCCAACATACAGCCACAAACAACCATTCACACTTGCATCCACACCTATGGACATTTTAGAGTCTGAAATGAATCCAACCCCAGTCTGCATGTCTGGACTGTGGGAGGAAGCCAGAGTACCATGAGAAAACCCACTTAAACACATGGAGAACATGCAAACTCCACACAGAAGGACTGGGATTTGAACCAGGAACCTTTTTGCTTTGAGGCAACAGTGCTTATATGTTTAAATTACATAATTATATAATACAGATAATATAATGAAATTAGCGATTTTCACACTGGGGAGTGTGAAACAAGGGAAGATTTTTGCAACATCTCTTGTAAAATTGACTAGTGATTAGGAAAATTGTCGATTAACTAACAGCCTCATCAGAACTTTTAGTGAAATCTATGATCCCTCCATCGAATTTACAGAATCGTGAACTGGGAGCAAATGTGTTTCTCTGAATTAACTGGCCCACTTTATTACATTGTCACACACGTGTATGCTTTGGAATTCATGTCTTAATCAATTATAAATGTCAAAGTGACAGCTTTATAACGTATGCAGGCCTTCACTTTGCACCTTGTCCAGGAATAGAACTGCATTTCCGATTAATGAAACTCCCTTTCCTAATGCACCAAACCTCCTCAGTCTGCAGTCCAGACACTACTCCCTTCTCTTTGGTGACAGCCATCATCTCCCCCACACCGTTTCTGTGTCTACAAACACACCTGGGAGAGTAAAGCGTAGATCTATGTTTAGCAAATCCTCTCATTGAGCCTCTTCCTGCAGGATGCTGGCCCAGCTCTCTCAGTCTGTTACACAATACCAGCCCAGCTCCTCAGCACCACTGCCCTGTAGCATGTTTAAATGTTACATCAAATGTTTCTGCCCTTACATTTTGTTTAAATCATCATTTTCTGCACTAAAAATCCCTACAGGCCTGAAAATAACATTAATTTACAACCCTTATAATATAAAATTAAGCTTTTCAGCGACGCCCAAGTGTAGCCCCGCCCCCTCCGTTCACAGCATCACTTCGGGTCCAGGGAGCCTCCCTGTCACTCATCTTCTGGGGAGAAACGCCATTGGTTGGAGCAAACGCCCATCACGTGTTAAATCCCCTGCCTTGAGGCGTGACTGGTTGAAAGCGGGCCAGTGGGCGGGCCGTGGTCCTCCATGGGTTTCTCCCCGGAGTGTCCAGACGGGCTGAGGGACACAGGATGGCAGCTAACGGGAGAATCTAACGGGACATGCGGACCGGCTGATTTCTGATCCGATTCCCGCTGCTGGTGAGGGGCTCGTGATACTTTGACACACTAACAGTACATTTCGTCACATTCGGGTCAATTCGCGCGGTTATTTCTGCCGGTTTCAGCCTCATTTGTCCAAACTTAGTGGTCGACCCCTGGGCATTAGCTAGCTAACCGAGTGGTCAGTCGGAGCGGACCCCCGGTGGAGGGAGGATAATACCCGGTCTCTGGGTCGCTGGACCCGGCCTGAAACTGGGGGTATTTGCTCCTCTGGTTTGGGACTTTAAAGGGTTTTTTGGGGGGGTATTTAAATGGATGTTGGCGGTTGTGCCGGTGCTTTTTTTAATCAGCTGTTGGACGCACCGACTGGAAACGGTTCGTCGGGTTTCAGGATGAAAACTGGCAGAAAATCCCGGAACCCGACGTGGATGAACAGATGTGGGTCAATCCATCAGTAACTGGAAGCGGCGGTGCGGAACACTGATTGATCGAGGTTGCCATTAGTTCACGCCTGTGTGTGTGTGTGTGTGTGTGTGTCATGGGGAGATGGGCAGCGTGCGATCATGTGTGTGCGTGTGTCTGTGTGTATTTGTGGCTAAATGTCGGTTTTAAGGCACGAAACCACATCGCAGCACATGTTAATAACTTCAAAGTGACGTGCACTCGATAATATTAGGACAAGATTGAACCTGAAATCTCATTAAAGTGCTCAATATTGAAATATGGCAAATTAGTAATAGACACTAACACTATAATGACAGCTTACCCTATATTCAAAGACATCCCCACTATCTGTAGCTGCAGCTGTTCACTGGGATTTAATACGTGTGTGGCACATTTTTATCAATGAATACCAACATATATACATGTTTAATGTGTAACATACATGCAACTATCACAATTGTGACCAAAAATAAGCAATCAATTTCTGCAATTGTAAGCCCGAAACCTACAAAGGCTGGTTTTATTGTTTGATTGATCACCAAATTCTGGATCCATTTATTGATTGATGAGTCAGCTATTAATCCGCTTGTGTCACCGTGAGGAGAACAGCAACATTAGGTCATGTCAGCATTAAAGAATCAGGTATTTGAGTAAGAATAATCCTGTTTTTACATATACTTCATGGTAGGAGACCCAGAGTTCACAAAATATTACACTTGCTTGTACGATGTTAATCATACTAGAATATTTATGGTGAATAAAAAAAGGGATAGTGCAGAAAACATTGAATATTTATGGTGACATCTTAAATAGCTTAACTAAAAATAGGAAAGAAATAAAGGAATAAAAGAAAAACGTTAGTATGATGGTGCATTTACATAGATTTACACACACACACATTTACAGCCGATAACAAACACAACTCCTCAGTAGGAACAAGAAGAGTTAGAATAATGCTAGAGAATTAATGGGCTGGGTGAAGATAATACATTTTTAAATATCAATATACTGTACGTCGCAGTATGGTAAGTTTGCTAAATCCCATATTAAGTAATTAAATGATGGTCAAAGCTAATTATGCTAGTTTCTAGTCAAAGTTTGCTCTGAATCATTAGCTTTGATAATAGTGTATAATAATAGAAATGATGGTGAAACTTAAAGCCAAGCTTCAAGGCCTTTTCTGTGCACGTTATGATCCACTATAAGTCGCCGCTTTTACCCAGAGTGCATCGCAGGTACAGTACCATCAATGTTTTACTACAGAGTAAAACAAGGAGACGTTCCTGGACAGGCACACTGTCACAGCAGAATCTTTTTTTTTTCCCCTACATCATATTTGGGGCAGTGTGACCTGACGTAATCCACGCTGTATTATTCATAACGTCAGGGCAAGCAAAACAGCCTGCAACACAAGAAGCTGTACTGGGCTCATAAATTTGTAATGACTCCCTCTTTCAGTTCTTAATGGAGTTCTCACGTCTGTAGTAAAGGCCTCTCCTGCGCCCCGTGCACCTCTGAGAGAGGAGACGTGGGGCATCCTGTCCGAGTCACAGGGGGGAAGTGGGTTTTCACTCTGAACTTCAACCCTCTGAGGATCACAGATGTTTCTTTGCTGCTGAATGGGCTGTTTGGATGCTGCTAATGGGATGCTTGAGAGGCTACCTGGTGTGTTTGTGCATGTTTGTTTGCCTGCGTGTGCGCGATGGGTTGTAATAATTCATCCAAACACAAAAGACAAAAAAAAAGATCAATGAGCACAAGCTAATGTCTTCTCTGGTGTTGTGGGTGAGATGTTTGAGGTTTACTTTCCCTTTCCCACTCCTGGGTTGCTTACTCACTTTTTCATGCTTTCATTACAAGAGTATAGGGGGCCTTAAAGAAGGTCGAAGAGGAGGAGGAGGAGGAGGAGGAGGAGGAGGTTGAGGGGGAGGATGCATGGGAGAGCCAGTGCTGTTGCCTTGTGAACGCAGCTCTATTGTCCCGGGAACCTTTCAGTGGCTTCCCCGAGGTCCCTGCTCGACCCCTCCCCCATCCGACACACTCTTTTTTCCCCCTCACACACACACACACACACATAAACACACACACACTCTGTCCACCTCTTAATGTTACACACCACCCATTCTCGCTCTCCCTCACACTTTCTCATTCACTGTCTCTTTTTTGTCACACGCTCTTATCCCATGCACCCTTTCCTTTTCCCTCGCTGTGCTCTCCCCTCGTTTCTCACAAGCAGGCCTCCTCCGCCTCCCTCGCCAGCCACCCCCCCCCCCACCCCCACCCAAAGCCCCTCATTATTTCGCCTCATTGATGTGATTGTCATTCCAGCCAGACAGTGAAAGCAGAAACACGCAATCTTCTCATTTGCATCATCTCCTTCCAGTGCAACAAGGAGGGCAGTATTTCCAAAATGTTTATGCAGAGTTCAGACCGCTTAAACCCCTAAGCCGCTCTTTTGCAACATAGCCAGACATTATAGACTGTGTTCAGTGTCCTCTGAGGCAGCGCAATATGGCGTAAATTTCACCCTTTTGTTTCCCCTCGGTGGCGTGAGGCTGTCGGGGTTTGCAGGGGGTAGCTCGCTGAGAAAACAGGGCCAGATGAGGCCTCTGCAAGTGGTCATTGGCCTCGTCGGTCAGAAGTGTCTCTTCTGTGTCATGGGCAGCTGTAATGACACGATCTGCTACTTGCTCTGTCTTTTTTTTTATACTATTGAAAATCTAATCTTTAATGAGATAAGGATTTACAAAGACTAAAAATATGGATATTCTGTCGTTTTTATTGGTTAATAAGAATTTAAAATCCTATTTTCTTGTGCTCATTAATTTGCTCCTACAAAGCCCAAACAATATGACTTGTGTTTCCAGTACCTGTCAACTATTATTAGCCCCCTGTCAGACTGCCAGAGCGTGTGTCTTTCCAACCTGCTTTTCTCTGAAGTGATTTTTCAATTTTTTTTTGGCGTAGCTGCACAGTAAAAGCCCTGGAACTGCTAATAAGCATAAAATAATTTGATTGGCGAGTCTGAGAATTACATGTGAAAGTTTCATTTTTGGAAAAGGGCGTGTGTGTGTGTGTGTGTGTGTGTGTGTGTGTGTGTGTGTGTGTGTGTGTGTGTGTGTGTGTGTGTGTGTGTGTGTGTGTGTGTGTGTGTGTGTGTGTGTGTGTGTGTGTGTGTGTGCATGGATCCATCTGTCTCGCTGTTTTGTCCTCCTGGCTGCTTCTTGAGCCGTATCCTCATTGTTCTGGCAAAGAGTTTGGACAGGAAGGAGAGATGTGACACTGGGGAGGACCAGGAAACAGTCCAGACTGAGACCACAAAAACAGGAAGCAGGAAGAAGAGCCGATAAGATGGCGGCTTCACTGAACCCTGGGGTTTCTCTTTCTTCTTTAAGGGCATTATCTGTACACCTTTGAACTACAGAAGGGTCGGAGGGTCGGATGGAAGCTAATCAGAGTTTAATTTCCGAGACTAAAGTTCAACCTTGCGATTACGGGCTTAGATGAAAACATTTCTGCCCTTAATTCTTTCAAATGACTGTCGCCCATAACCAACAATGTTTTTTGGTGTTGAACACGTCCATGAATCTCTGTTTGTGTCAGGTTTCCAGCTGGGCAAGTGACAAGCCGGCCTGGGATTAGCTGGCACGCTGGATTCTCCTATCCCTAATGCTTTAATCTCTCTGCTGGTCACCACAAGTCTTCTGGCTTTGGACACTGTTGATCATCACTGTTGGTTCTCTGTCCTCAGGCTCACCCTTCATAATGTTTTGCCACGCTTTTGTTTTTTTAAA
Organism: Hippoglossus stenolepis; assembly: GCF_022539355.2. Taxonomy (NCBI): domain Eukaryota; kingdom Metazoa; phylum Chordata; class Actinopteri; order Pleuronectiformes; family Pleuronectidae; genus Hippoglossus; species Hippoglossus stenolepis. The sequence continues at coordinate 12,408,005 of NC_061501.1, read as the reverse complement.
TATACACCTTACAGTAAAAAGCAATACAATACGACAACACTACTGCAAACAATGTCCTCAAAAATGAACTTGCAAGATACATATTTGCAAATAATTATATGAATATAGAGGTGATATTTTTTTTGCAGGGTTTTTACAATTGGTTATTATTTGTCTTTGACTCACGTCTGAACTAGAACCGGTCGATTCTGACAAAACTAGATATTGTCATAGTTTCTATCTCTTTGGGACTGGATATTACAATATGTCGAGCATGGTACTGTAACTTTTTATTATGATTTGGGGGTTGGTGTGGTGGTTTCTGGGTAAAAAACCTTGTGCATGACTAAGCAACTAACTTTTATTGTTTATTTCAGTCAGGCAACTCAATGTAAGACTGTATTTTAACTGGTGCTGAAACTATTTATCAACTAATCAATCACCAGAAATATAATAGGGGACTATTTCATTATTCAGCTATTTATTAGATTATTTATTTGACTTTTTTCGATCAAAAATGTCCAAAGAACATTTTCAGGCTCAACTTTTACAAATGTATATTTTTTTCTTCTGTGATGAAAAATGTAATTTCTTTGTGTAATTTACTCGATATTTTTACAGATCAGTCATCACTGAATTGATAAAACAATCAGCAGTTTTATTAATAATGAAAGAAATGTTATTTGCAGCCTTAATACACAATATCTAGCCTCTTATCACAATTTCTTGTTAATATGTATTTCCAAACTGATGATGGGGTCTTGCTCATGGACTCTTCAGCAGAGCGGATGCTTGTGAACACATCGTTTCTCCATCACACACAGTCTCTCTCTAACCTGTGTGGGATCTGTGTCTAAAACAGTTTGTGCTTGTTTCCCAGTTTGTGCCAGTGTGCAGCCTCAACATGCCGCTGGTCAAGAGGAACATCGAGCCCCGCCACCTCTGCCGAGGGGAGCTCCCCGACGGCATCGGCAGCGAGCTGGAGTGTGTGATGAACAACACGCTCTCCTCCATCATCCGTCAGCTCAGCAGCCTGAGTAAGGCCCCCACACACACACACACCCCACACACACACACACACACACACACACACACACACACACACACACACACACACACACACACACACACACACAATGTCGCCTTTACAAGAAGACGCTGCTAACATCTAAAAGAAAACACCAAAAGAGGTTTCTGTGTGAACAGAAAAACAGAATCTTAACCTCCTCGGGCTGTAACCCCTCTGACTGCAGCGTGACGACTGTCCACGCTGTGTGTAGCCTCTTTGTAATAGGACAAGATCACATGCTTGCATCATTAATCCTAAAGCTGAGATTGATTTGGGCGTTGTCGTGGTTACAGGGCCTGGGGTCACTGGGCTAGCAGGCGGCTTACAGCAGCCCCACACTGGAGCATGGAGGGTTGACATGTAATCCTTTTAGATACTGTAGCTCCGCAGAAATGAAATTATCTGGACAGCTGTGTGCATGTGACAGTGCAGATCTACTCTTTGTGTCAGTGTGTGGAGAACTGTTCTACACTGAATGTTATGTTCACTGCAGATCTATTAGACTGAGTTATTACTCCACCAAGGGCATCTATCATCACATCCTTCGTCCGTGGCCACGTCCTGGTTTCATACTCTGTCAACACGATGCTCTGTGTTGTCCTGGGACAGGTGCTCTTTGCCCACTTATCCTCAGTTGCTCTCATTTTCCCTCTATCCCACTGTTAGGAGTTCATTCTGTTTCTTAACAGCATAAAATCAAACCCGTCCTTCACGCTGTTAACCCTCTACTCTTTGGCCCTGACACACTGGTTTGCTGTCTGTCTCTCATTGTGTCAAGTTCCTGTGTTGGGAGTGGGCCCTTCAACAGCAGCTGTGTGGGTTAGATATAAATACTTGCAGAGGGCTGGCGGGGTTCAATTCGACAGACAACACACACCGTGCATGTGTGTGTGTGTGTGTGTGTGTGTACGAGAACCATAAGAATCCTCAAGAGAGGTCAGAGTTTGTGGGGCTCAGCATGCCGGATCTGTGATTCTTCCTTCCTCTCAATATTTTTCCCACTGCCCATCCTGTCAGCGGGGGGGACAGAAATAGCCTGTAGCATGCGTTTGTGTGTTTTGGCTGTACCATCTATTTTTACACACAGTGTTCTAAACGTAAACAAAGTTTTCAGATGCCTGCTGAAGTTGCTCCTTTCTTTGATCATTAATTTCCAATAATTTAGAGTCTTGTATTAAAAGGTTTTCTTCTCTTCTTTAAAATGGGCTTAGATTGCTGGAGCCTGGAGCAGCTCCCATAGTCCTGGACTAACAGGCGTTTCACGATCACAGATTTTACTGTGGGTTACTTCCTCCCGCTGCTGAGGCCTCCCTTTACTGAACCCTCTTCCACAGCAGGGTTACTTTTAAGTGTGTCCACTGGGACCGAACCAAAACAACTCAATGTTTGTCATCCAGTCAAAATGTCAAATGGACCGTCCTACAGATAACAGCACTTTCTTTGAGATTGTAGCCTTAGCAGTGGTGGAGGAAGTAGTCAAATATTTTAAATATACTGTAAGTATTAAAAGTACTTGCTGAGTGAAACCTATTCCCTAGTGCAACAGTCAGGTACATCATGACCTCTGCGGTAAGAGGTTATGTTTGAACACATGAAGGATGTGGTATGGATCCGGGAAGAACACATTACATTTACTCTTTCACCAATTTCCCAGAGAATAATTCATGGCTCTTGATGAAAAAAATCTGGCAAATTTAGTACAGTAATGAAGTAAATGTACTTAGTTACATCCCACCACTGAGCCTCAGTTTCACACTCATGTGCCTGGACCTGCACCAGCTTTAGCACATGTATAGAACCCTAGAGTCAATCATATCTCTTAATTAGAAATCGAAATAAACACTATTGGCTTTTAATTTTAAACTTTATCAGCTCTCCTACATGCTGCTGGGCAACTTCTGAATCTTTGCATCTCAGCAGCAAGAAATAGTGTGTGTTCTTCTCGTAAACTAGTGTCACTGACCAGCTACACAAGAATAATATAACAATGATACTTGCTTACTGGCACATCCACAGCAGAGTATTGTTTAATTTCCTGCCTTTTACAGCTGCACACATATACACAGTAGAATTTGAACAATCCATAGTCAGATCATATTAAATTATTCATGAGGAATGTTTCTTCATGGAAACGTATGAGGCATCATTTCCTGCACAGATTCTTAAGACTCTGGTTTCACATTGTGTCACATTACCAGTGTATTGACTGATTGTCCTCAGTCTCTGCGGACTTTACTTGGCCCCAGATAATGATTTCTCCTTCTTTCCCTCTGATTTCCCGTCCCTTTCTCCCTCTTTGCAGGCAGACATGCGGAGGACATATTTGGCGAGCTGTTCAATGAGGCCAACACCTTCTACCTGCGTGCCAACTCTCTCCAGGACCGCATTGACCGGCTGGCCGTCAAGGTCACGCAGCTGGACTCCACTGTGGAGGAAGGTGGGTCAGGGGTTAGAGGTCAGAGGGACAGGGTGCAGCGAGTCATTACTCATTGCTGAAGTGTCAGCCTTATGTTTTCTGCATTTTTTCACTAAAATGTATGAGAGAGATTTCCACCCATAACATGACTGAACGCTGTCACAGGGATAGTTTATCTTTGTAACCCTGCAAATGTCGCTTTTTCTTTTTTTCCTTTAATTTCTCTCTTTTTTCCTAAAGGCCATTCATTCATTTTTTTTTTCTGTCAGTTTCCCTGCAAGATATCAACATGAGAAAAGCCTTCAAGAGCTCTACCATTCAGGACCAACAGGTGGTGTCCAAGAGCAGCGTGCCCATTCCTGTCAGAGAAATGTACAACCTGAGTGACAAGCCTCCGCCGCTCAGCATCCTTTCAACGTACAGGTTGGTGCTGCCCATCTATTGTCCTCCACGTCCCCCGAGTGGGGGTCAGTCACTGCTGCAGGTTGCAAGAATATGCTGTAATTATGATGAGAAAACATCATACATCATAAAACATTTGGTCAGAGATTTTCCATCAATATCTGAGCTTTTTTATTTTCTCACTTTTAAGCACATTAAATAAATAGAGCATAATGTGTTTCTGCAAAATCCAGCTTTATGATGTGGAAGCTAAAACAAATGTTTGATATGTAGGACACAAAACCTCTATCTATAAAACTAAGAAGCTAAAATCAAAAATTCATACAATATCATTTTTGTACAAATTGGTCAATTATAAAAAAGGTTATATGCATATATATCATATTTCTATACTTTGGCTGGTCCTGAATCTGTGTGGCATCAAAAAGGCCTGGGAAAAGTCCTAAATATAACTTGATGCAGAGTCCTCTTTAAAAGTTCTCTATTTTCACTAGTGTCTGACCTACATTCACAGTCTTGGTCACTGCGTTCATGCAGTTGTATTTTCCAGTACTTTAGGTGCATTACATATTTAGCATGACTGGCTCCAGTGGGAATCGAGCTCCTAGCCCTGACAACACTGCTCCGTTTTCTCTCTCTTCACTCTTTCTATCTCTCCCCCTCTCCACTTTTTCAGCTTGTCGTTTTCACTCTGTGCATAAGAGCACAGGATTCCCACTCACGATTTCACCCCTGTTCTTCCATCAGCCTCCACTTTTCTCCAATATTCACAGCTTCACGTTTTCCACAACCCAGTACATTCACAAAAATACCACCAAACCTACTATTCTGCTCAAACAGGGACAACGCAATGACTTTATTTCATATAGATTTCTTTATACTTACTTTTGTATTCCTCTTTAACATTTTCGGTGTCTCTTTCTGTAGGGATGACAACAAGGACGCACTTAAGTTCTACACTGATCCCTCGTACTTCTTTGAGCTGTGGAAGGAAAAGATGCTGCAGGACACAGAGGACAAGAGGAAAGAGAGAAGGAAGCAGAAGGTACAGTTCTGTCACAAGCATCTCCCGTATCATCGTATGGTTCAATGTGCCAAGATTACATTTTACGGAGGTCTTCAGGTTATAAAACATGCAGGAATTTCCGGTGCAATTCATTTAAACTCACATAATGAACATAAAACAGCCCTTAGTTAAACAAAGTATCCTACAAATCTCTCTCTGTTTTTCTTCCAGGAGCAGCGTCGTTGTGTGGATGGGACATTACAGAGGGAGGTGAAGAAGGTTCGCAAGGCGAGGAACCGTCGCCAGGAGTGGAACATGATGGCTCTGGACAAGGAGCTGAGGCCGGACCATCGACACACCATACACCGAGACAGAGGGGCTTCTTCTGAGGGCTCCATGTCTCCAGAGAACAGGTGAGTGAACACACACAGTCCGTTGTGCTTCTTCATTTTTCTTCTCGACTGGAAACAAGCTCTTCAAGGTTTCCTCGATTTTCATCCCTTCTCTTATCAGGGGTCATGGTGCCGATCAGCACCACTACCCGAACGCCATGAACCACGCTGGCCACGCCCACACCTACTCCGGCCCGCCGCCCAGCATCCTGGCCGCTCAGATGGCTGCAGGACACGCCGCTCGTGGAGGAGGCGAACATGACAACAGGGGCAGGACGATGATGGCCTATCAGGGCGGGACACTGGGCCGTGTTCACCACCACCAGGTCCCGCTGCCTCCTCCGCCCAGCGAGGCTATGAACGGCGGCTCCATGTCTCTCCCCCCTGTGGACTACAGGTAAACATATGAGACAAACTATCACTATCATACTGTCAATACATATTAATATGGTTTTAATATGATGGTTATTTCCATCATCTGAATTACTGCTGGCTCTTATTTTTCCAATTCATTAAGACGGCCCGATTTACTGCCAGAAACGCAAATGTTATGAAGAAAACTGTAAATCAGTTTGTGCTGAATTTGTGATCCTAGAAATTGTACAAAACCATAAATGCATTAAAAAGTGCAACGGTGCAATAGAGTAAATAATAAATAGTTAAATAATTGCAGTATAAAAATACATCATGTTTAAAAAATACAAAAGAGAGACAAATGTGACAACTCCAAAAAAAGTGATTGACTTAATCCATTGGACAGAAGTTGAGCTGCTTCACAGTTCACATAGTACATTGGTATTAAATTATGTTTTCACTTTGAGATAATGCTGCCACCTAGTGGATTAGTATCTCTAGGCTTTACTCTCGAACCCTGTTGCCTTCACTTATGAAACAGAACAGCATCAATAATATCAAGTACAGACTGTGACTGTTTTTTAACCCGTCTGTTTCTGCTCTGTCCTTCCTTCAGTATTGATGGATATGCAAACACCGGCCCTCCGCCCCCTCCCCCAGCTCCTCTCATCCCGTCTGCCCAGACTGCCTTTGCCTCACCTCCTGGAGGTCCCATGTCTCCAGGCTCAATGGCTGCCGGCAGCTACATTCTGCCTCCACCACCTATGTCTGGCATCCAGTTGGCTCCACCTCCTCCTGGTCCTCCTGGTCCTCCACCCCCTCCTCTTCCAGCTGGTGCCTCCCACTTCACAGCCCGCAAGATTACCTCCTCTGCGCCCGCTGAGGCCGCAGGGGTCACTGATCCCCGCAGCGACCTGCTGGCTGCTATACGTATGGGTAAGAGCCACTGCGTGTGTGTGGTTCATTTTAATTTATCTTCCTTAGAACAACATACATTTGTAAATCCTTTCTGCAGAGCATTTATAAAAACAATGATACAAGAGAAATGTTCACAGTATTGTTGTACAGCATTGAATCCAATATTGAAGCTTATGTGACACTTAAATAACAGGAAAAAGTGGGTATGAATATATTGACATTTCTATCTGTTGTAAATGCACTTTAGACAACATAATTAAGAAATAGCTTCATTCTAAAAGCTGAATAGGTTTAAAACATGGAATTCCATTTTCCGCTGCAGGCATCCAGCTGAAGAAGGTGCAGGAGCAGCAGGAGCAGCAGGCGAAGAGGGAGCCGGTCGGAAACGACGTGGCCACCATCCTGTCGCGACGCATCGCCGTGGAATACTCCGACTCCGAGGACGACTCCGAGCTGGAGGAAAACGACTGGTCCGATTAACACACGCGAAAAAAATATGGGATAATAACCACTGAAGATACACACACAATGAGAAGAAGACACACAACCGGTCGATCTCACACTCACTTGAAGGAATGCCCACGGGTTATCACACACTTTGTCGCTGAAAACACACAAACACACACACGCACACACACTACTACACCTACACAATCACATGCTGTAGGTTGATATAAGCTGAAAGGTCCAAAACTGGAAATCTGGGAGTGTATTCAAGTTGCATTAACACTGTAAAGAATCTAGTAATAGACTTTAATGCTGACCACTCCGAGAACCACTAACATTCAGTCTGCTGATTATATTTCAAAGCATTGTGAATACACCCCAGTGGATGTTTCTCTGCCTGTCGTAACACTTTAGACACCGCGTGAAGGTGCTAATCTCATGTATAGTCGGAGTTCGAGAGAGTTATAGGAGAATTAGAAACTTTCCTCTTGAGCTAACCAATGTACTTGTCTTTTTTTAATGTTTTTACTCAAACACTTGCGTATGCCATAGATCAGGAGGCGAGTTTTTAACATGTAGATGGAAATAACTGGAGTAACGGACGAGCTGAGTGGCAGCTGCAGTCAGTGGAAGATGGAGGAGCGTCTGAAGAGATGTGGGAAGGATGCACGACAGAGAATTAGGGCCACTTAGAGGGGGGGAAAAAGACTGAATAAAAAAATTAAGAGAATAAAGTTGGAATATGACGAGAATAAAGTCCTGTTGCTTGCGTTAAAATTAGAAATGTGGAGCATCTTGTTAAGTTGTGCTATAATATAAAGTTCACAAATAACAAATTACTTCTTTTGGCTCATCAGCAGCACATTATCATGTGAATCAGGACTTTGAAAAGATTGTGTAAGAAACTGTTCTTCTGAAGAAAGAACCACGCTCGACTGTACATTACTGAAAACTGTTGATATATTCAAAGGGGTTTCATAGTTTCTCAATGAGATTCAAGATTGTGGATCCAGAAGTAGTGAAAGTGAAAAAACGAGATTGAGATTTCTTTTCTTCTCTTCAACACGGCCCTAATTCTCCGCTGTAAAGATGAATGAGAGGGCGATATGTAAAAAGTCTTATTGATCATTAATATGAAAACTGAGCCGTCTGCGTCTGCAATCGCTCACTGCTGTGTGGGAGGGAGGGTACGGGTGAGGGCGGGGGGGCGTCATGTATATGCTAGTGTGAGCTGTGTAACCTTTGACCCAGAGAAAAAAATAAAATGCTGAATGAAGGATCTCGGTCGGATGCCATGTCTCTTTTCTGTTCCGCCGTCGACACGTACCTGGCTTCAAGACTTCAGTTACCATGGTAACAGTACAACTAAGAAGGGAGTTGCCAGGGAAACAGAAGAGTGTGAAAAAGGGAGCCGGGGCGACGATGAACAAATTAGTCGAGGCAGGAGTTTTATGCACAGCACATGTTTGTTTTTAATACAAAATTAACAAGATCTCTCAATTGAGTGAACTAACCAAAGCAATTAAAAAGTACAACTAACACCTTGGAAAAATAGACACCACGTTCACACACACACACACGTTTGTACAATATCTCCGTTAAGTTAGTGCATCTTGATTATCATCATTAATACGTTTCCTTTTGCAGATACTTAGTAATTTGTTGTGCCATTTTCATCCAAAAAATAAAGTGCATTTCACATTGAAAACTATGCATACGTCTACACAAGATGCTGTTACTGTGGTGTCCCCCCCGTAGCTCCAACCCCCCACCCCTAAACACACACGCACACGCACACGCACACACACATTCACAGGCCCTTGAGTGTTTTGATATTTAGCTCTAGATTAGTCACCATCGGAGAGACACCTCCCCCTCAGTGGAACAGCCCATCGCTGGCTACACATGTTCTCAAACCCCCGGCTGCGTCGAACATGTCTGTGCACGATTACACTGTGAAACCATTCAGTAGATAAGCAGGTATGTGTGTGTACAGAGAAGTTTGACATCCAACATCACAGTCCTTCACCACTCGTGGATACAAAGCCCTTGTTCACACCCGTTCAAAAAAAAAAAATTATAATCTCGACAATGCTGTTTGGCTGCACCAGAAGGAAAAACATTCACCAATCAGAGAGGGTCGTGTACCATCTCTCTTCTCTTCTCTTCCCCTCGTGTGTGACGCCAAAATCTGCTCAATCGTCCTTTAACCGGTGCAAACTGAAGCGAGGAAAAGTGAAACCGAACAGAATGTACCCTACATTGACAGCTGATGTGGAGAAATGTCAGTCAAAACAATTTTTAAAAAATGGTGCGACCCAACTCATCCCTCTGGTCTGACTGGCTTTGGTAGCACCATGCACGGTGGTATAAAGTAATATAGCCCCCCCCTCTCTTATGCATGCGTTATATACAGAAACAAATGACTCAGTTTGATTATAACTACATTCAGAAAAAAGGCTCTACAGCGCCGTTAGTATCGTACAACATCATCAGAATCTGAAAGAACACAGGCCCGACTGAAGTGGGAAAAAAATAGAACTTCTCAATGAATATAACAAAATAGACTTTTTTTTCTCTCCAAAAGTAAAAGGAATAAAGAGTTTGTGATGGTTTGTGATGTGCCAGTCTGACCTGTCGGGAAAACTGCAAGGTTCAGTCTGACACTGTGCACAAGTTCACATACACAGGCTACGTTCCAATGCTCAGACATGCTGCTCGTCAGCCATCCTTGCTCACTCCCCCCTCGAACCTCACCCAAGGACAGAAGGACGAAGACTGGGCGTTCCTCGGATCGGTGAGAGGGGGACGCGAGGATGCAAAGAAGCAGCATCATCTTTACATTTGGAAGCGGCCCTTTTTAGCTCATATAATCATTCAGAGGTCACTTAACGGACACCTGCCTCCACCAGACAGGATTGATTATTTAAAGTAGGGTAGGATATCGGTGAAACAGAGGAAGGGAGAAAACTGGGTCCCGGCCCCTTTTTCACTTTGGCTTGAAGAACTGGAGCGTCCACATCCAAGTCCCAAGTCCCATCTCTGTCCCAAAATAAGACAAGAAAGAAGCTCCAGACACAGACACAGACACACACACACACACAGACACACACACACACACACACACACACACACACACACACACACACACACACACACACACACACACACACACACACACACACACACACACACACACCACACACACACACACACACACACACACACACAAACGAGGCCACTTCTCTCAGAATGGACAGGAAGACTGGCAGCGTTATCCTCCGAGGTCAGGGAGAGGGAGGAGGGGGGTTAATGGGAATTTGTATTCTTCAGACCCCCCCCACCTCCACCACCACCACACACCCAACAAACACAAGACACAAGGAGACAGATCATAGTCTGCTGAGCTGCTGGATCACACACACACACACACAGACACACACACACACACCCAGAGGCCATGCAGCCCATCCCATATGCACGACAACACAGTCCCAGGCGACACACTGAGGCTTTAGGTTGTGACACTCTGGACGACAGAGGCAACAAAAACAACAACCACACAATAAAATCCATCCCAGTGGGACAAATGATCACAGCCTGATTCTGGGGGGACAATGAATGAGGCAGTGGTGTCACTGAGACTAATGAGCTGTTTGATCTCGTCCACTTTTTGTGTTGGGCGTGATTCTTCACATCACCCCCCGACCCCCCCTCCCCTGTTTGAAGATGTATTGCCGAAGAATCACTGGAGCCTGGTCCTCCCCACCCGAGCGGCCTTCGTGGTGTAAAGAAGTCATGGTGGATGTTATTGCTGTCTGAGTATTGCTTCACATCTAAAAAAAAACAACAACCATTCACGATGGGCGAGTTATTGCTGACATGGGTGGAGAATGAATGTGGGGGGACAGATTTGCAAACACTGCAAATCTGTCTGTGGGATCAATGTTAGTAAATTATTGGGGTCGTGGTGACACGTGACCTCCAGTGGCTTGTGTGACCCGCCACACTGGAGTCAGCAGGAAAAGGGGGAAATCTGTGTTGCATGCAAAGTAGACTGAGGTGGAGCGTGGAGGATGGCATGAGACCAAGTAAATGAAATTTTATTCAGATTTATGCCACGTGAGCTTTTCATTTCATCAATGTCATGTCGATGCTTTAGGGGCATTGAATTTGAAATTTGTGTTATCATTTAAAATTTGCTTTCAGGTTAATATCCATCTATTTAAATGGATTTATAGCTAAATCCATTCAAATATAAGAGATAATTTCAATTCAGAAGGTGAAGGAGGAGGGATAAGAGGTGGTTACATAACCCAACAGGCCTCTATACTCATAAGAAATGGAGGAGAGGGGGTTAATGGTGGTGGGGGTCTCCTGGGGCTTTGTCTTGATCCTCCCAGACGCGAGAGCTGCAGCTAAACAAAAAATACATACGCGTACAATCCAGAGAGGGGGGAAATGGGAGAAAGGGGGAGGAGGAGGAGAGGCGGGTCGGTTTCTTTCTCGGCGTCTGTGGAGGACGCGGGGCGCGGATCAGAGAGAGAGCGCCTCTATTTTTAGCTCTCCGCCGCTGTTTGGCTTTCGACGCACGTCCAGAGTGCAGCAGCAGCAGCACAGAGCCGGGATGCTGCTCCAGACAGACGGGCCTCACGGTGGAGATGCCTGCGTGTCGTCTCCTCTCAGCTCCCTCCCTCCCTCTCGCGGCTTTGTTCATCTCCCGTGCGCTTTTACGCACGCACAGGGGCGCCAACTAATAATAAACCCGCCCCTCCCTGCCCCCATGTGAAGAACAGCACGTGTCAGCCAGAGGTCTGGTGCTGTTAACTGTATGCACATCCTATGGATGGAACATGTGATGCACTCAGCGCGCTCTGCAGAACAGAGGAAGGGCGTGGCACGGGCCGGAAGGGAGGGGCCGGGATGCAGGCCTACAGGGGGAAGACAGTGAGATACGTTGCCCTATGGTGATTGTAAGAAAGGAAAGAGAAACTCCATCCATCCATCCATCCAGGCGGGCTGTGGGTCAGTGAGCAACCTGCCTCAGCCAGTGACACCTCCAGCAGGAGCCGGAGCCACTGCCCTGGGCCTCCTCCCCTGATGCTGCCCTCTGTGACACTGGACAGACCCAGTGAGGAGCAGAGCTGACCCAGGGCGCCTCTCTCTTCCCACCTGGGTCTGCTTCGTCAGACGTCACTGGGGGTCCTTGCACGATGGGCCACACTGGCGGGCACACAGCCACAGCACACCAGCCACAGTGCCTTCTGGATCTCCTGGTTCCTGAAGGCGTAGATGACCGGGTTGATGACGGAGTTGTAGGTGGCAGGCACCAGCGTGGCATAGGTGTAGAGTGGAGGGTAGGTGTAGTCAGCGATGAGGGAGTAGACAGTGAACGGCATCCAGCAGGCGGCGAACGTGCCCAGGATGATGGCCAGCGTCGACACGCCCTTCCGTGTTGTGACGTAGTGGGGTGTGGCGGCCAGGAAGTGGTGCTGGAGGGCGATCTGATGAGCGTGGCGCATCACAATCTTGCAGATCTGGATGTACAGCTGCAGCATGAGGCCGAAAAGCAGCAGGAAGGAGACGGAGAGCACGGCGATGTTGTTCTTCGTCAGCGGCCGCACCACGCTGCACGTAGCCTCCTCCGCCAGGCAGTTGACCCCTGTGACCGGCAGCAGGCCCAGACACAGGGAGAGGCCCCACAGCAGCACCAGCATGGTGTAGGTGAAGGCCGCCGTCCGCTCCGAGTTGTAGGTGAGGGCATAGTACAGCGACAGGTAGCGGTCAATCGTGATGGCCAGCAGGCTGAAGACGGAGGCCGAGAAGGAGGCCACCACCAGGCCTACGGTCAGCAGCTGGGCAGAGTCAGAGCGAAGCAGGTAGGCACAGGTGAAGTGGAGCACCAGGCCCAGGCCGGCCAGCAGGTCGGCCAGCGCCAAGCTGCCAATCAGCAGGAACATGGGGGCTCTGAGTGCCGGGTTCTGCCAGATCACCAGCACCACCAGGGCGTTCTCACAGGCTATGAGGGTCCCTGACGAGCACAGCACAATGTCCCAGGGGTTGACCAGCAGGGGCAGCTGGCTGGGCGAGAGGGAGTCCTCTGGTGGAAACGACCCCAGGATGGTACTGTTATCCATCGGCCCCCCGCCTCCGCTGGCCCATGCTGTGGGGTCAGGGGTCAGCCAGCTGGGAGTGACCGGTGGCTCTTCACTCATTGTGCCCCCCGTCTGAAAATGACAGAGAAAGAGTGAGGCTTTGAAGTGATCGTCCAAAATGTGGAGCTTCACACAAAATCAGAAAGCCATTTATAATAATTATGTGCGTGTGTGTGTTTTTCTTTTGGTTTGTATTTTTAGCTCTTACACTTAAATGCACTGAAAACAAAAACAGCGAGAGGCCGCTCTTCTCCACGTCTGTGCACGACACTGGATGTGTTCGTGGCTAGACACCTGTGTTACTCATTCCACAACACAAAAAATGGCCAAGGTTATATTCTCAGTCTGGTGTGTGGGCCTGTGAACACACATTATGCAGGGAAACAAACACAAACCTTAGTGCTGCACTTTTATAACTCGGAATTAAAACCTTGACCTACACTAAAAATATCACTCTGTGTCCAATGGCTTTAAATAATAACACTCTGAACAGCAATGGCATGTGAATGTGCATCGGTTCCACGCAATTACCATTATGCATCTTCATCTGGGGCTATTGCCTGCAGCCTACATAGGTTAGACCACACGTGAAGAGCTGTTTATTAATGTATATGCACGAGGAGGGGGGGTAGAAAAACGGTGCAGGCTCTGCAGCATCATTTCAGGCCACATTTCCCAAAGAGCAACAATTCCCGAAGCTGTCAGAGAGCAACAGCGGCAGATACCGCGCCCGTCACGGATTCACAGCCTCCGTCTGTAACGCCATGCATGCACCTCACACTGGTGGCCATATGGTGCACCTCGCACCGGAGGAAAAAACACAGAGGCTGCTGTTGCACGTCAGAGAGAAAGGGTGCAGGAGAGGGAAAAAAGAAAAATAACAGGGTGCAATGTTCCCTTCATGCATGCAAAGGATGCTCAGCCACCTCCACCTCCACCCAGCCTACCTTGATTCTGCGAGCGGAGACCTTCCGTCTAGATGGAAGCGCGACAGCAGCCTGGTGTCTCCATGTTAGTGATGAGGATGGTTGCAGCGCCGGTGGACAGAGACAGCAGCAGCAGCCCGGGGAGGAGGAGGAGGAGGAGAGGCAGGAGGGGAGGGGTGGTGGTGGGATGCTGGTCCTCTCTGCCTGAAAGCAGGGATGGTGGAAGGAGAAGAAGAAGACGAATTAGAAGGAAGAGGAGGAGGAGTAAAAAAGAAAGGAGCGCGGGGCGGCTCAGCCGTTAACGGCACATCGCCGTGGACTGCGGCTGTGCAGGGCAAGAGGTGTGCGTGTGGATGGGAGAGGAGGAGGAGGAGGAGGGGGTGGTGATGAGGAGTCCCAAATGAGCCAGACTCTCAGAGACCGGCTGAACTCCATTTAAAAAAAGAGCAAAATGTCTGATACCTGCTGGCTCCAGGATGCACAGACTGGTTTTTACGCACCTGCAGACTGTTTCCCAGCCGAGGCACGAGCAGACCTGCGTGCGGCAACATTCAATAATAAAGTTTATTCAGTGTCTCCTGCAGGATGCACTCAGTCTGCAGAGCTCTGTGAGTTTCACTTCTTTCTTTCTTTTTGAGGAGCCTGGCTCCAGTTTCACAGGGACCCGCTCCCCCCCCCTGCGACGCCCTGCTATTCTGGTCCCGTCTGTTCTATTAACAGCAGCCCTGATGTGTGTCACCATCCTCCCATCCCTCCCTCCTTCTCCCCTGTCCTCCATCTTCTCTGTCTCATCTCTCCATCCTTGCGGCGCCGCCTGCAAACACACCTCAGCTCAGTCAGTGGGTGAGTTACTGATGTGCGCATATCTGACCACACTGAGCAGACACCTTTGTGTGCTTTATCCACCTTTTGAGGGTGAATGGATTATAAATAGCTCCTGTTGCAGTAGGAGCAGGTAGGTTGACACTAGGGGGCGCTCATACGCTAAGCTGGTATGAGTCATCAGTGCGCACCTGAGGAACAGAGGAGATCACAGCCAGCTTCAATCTTACCGCCTTTATTTCTTTTTCTTTAAAACAGAAAATGATCGCTTCACAACAGGCCTCTTTAAGCAAACCCTCACGTTAAACTCGGCAACACCTACAAAACGGTATCAAAAGTGCACCATAGTGTTAATACATCTTCTCAAGGTCTAACATGTTCCAATGATAATATTATCTTCTTTTAATATTTATACAAATACCATTCTGTACACTGTAGAAATACACAACCCCTCGTTCTCCGCAAGTGGGACACTCACCCCCCCACATGTCCTCCTTTCCCTCCACGATCAAAAGCATGATCCACTCGCAGTAAATCCCAGTGCACAAGAAGAGTGTGTGGGGGTGAAGACAAGGCCAATATTACATCATATGAATTATTAAATACCCATTCAACCCCACACCCAAGGCAAAAACTAATACGCCACTCATACCAACCAACATCTGTACAACCCTCATTCAACGTCTCCTTTTTTAAAAACAATCTGGACAGTTTTCATTCATTATCGTCTCATTGTCTCTGCAGCAGCAGCAGCGGCAGCGGCAGCAGCAGCAGCAGCGTCCAGCCAAAGTGAAGGGTATGATGGGAGAGGAGGAACACGGGGGGTCAGGAGGGACAGCTGGTACAGAGGCAGAACTTCCACGGCTGAGCTGCGGCGCAGAGTGCTGAAAAAAGCACAGGTATGGATTACAGCTGTGCGAGCAGTTATGACACCGTACGGGCTGCTGTGGTGCGTTTATGGTCCGCTGTGCCGCGCGAAGAGGGAACCGAGCATTCCTCCTGGTTTCCGTGGTGAAACGCTCGATGTCCACATTTAGTCTCTGGACTGGTAAAAGAGGATGTAGCCCGACTCAGAGTTCTTGGAGATTTCAGAAGTGAGACCGTAGAATTCTTCTATGGCCTGGGCGTCGATTTTCTACCAGAACATAAATGGTGACATGAAGCAGTTAGATTTAATCAGTATTACACAATCAGACACGTGCTTGTAGAGTCTAAATCAAAGTATGACAAAAAAAGAAAAACGCACTCACCTCTACAATATCATCATCAAACAGCAACCAGAAGTCGTGACTTTTCACAATTGCAATGTAGTGACCCCTGTTCGGACCACTGAAAAGAAATAAAACAGAGTATTAACTCTATGGGGTCAAATTTAGCCATAAAGGTCCAACACATCCATGACCCACCCTCACTTGTTTTAAGTGATTAGATTCCTTCTCAGGATCATGCGAGTGTGTTACGGTCACATATTATTGAATGGAAAGTTCTGATCAGAAAGATCATGACGTCATTAGAATGGTTGTATCACTACAGATACTGTGAAGACTAAAATACTGCAAACTGACAACATAACACCATACCCATTAAATATGAGTATAATTACACTGATGTGAAACCTAATGGTTCTCCCACAAACATCTGTTTTAGTGAGGAAACTAAAACAGCTTGCATTGTTAATACTTTTTTATGTGAAGTTTGGTGACATTGTGTAACTCCAACAAAACTAATTTTAATAGATTCCCTTTACTAAGAAGCCTTTTTGTGAAAGTTATTTGGGGGAATTTGGGCTTGTTATTTGTCATGATTCAGCAAATTCAAACAGGAAGAGAAGAGAGGAAATGGGAATGAGATGCAACAGATCGCTGGCCTGACTCAGGCCCGATGTGGTTACTTTGTCAGCAGCATAAACTACTTTTCAACCAGGACACACATAATATGAAAATATATAACATCAAGAAAAGAAGGGGATAATAACGGTGAGGCATTTCTCAGACTTTTAACATATTACTACTGGAGCAGTTTGACTTTAATACTAATTATTGAAAAGTATAATATTGTGTATTGTGATCTTGGAGTGGGATAAATTCAGTATTTTGGTTTGAGTATACTCGATCATGCCCTGTAATATGTCTGTGTTAATTATTGTCGGTTGAAGTAGATAAATAAAATTCTTGTATCACTCAAGGACTATCAGTGGTGCTTTCACTAACGCCCACTCCCTCTGGCTCATACCTGGCCGGATGATGAGGGTCGTGTTTTCTGCTGTGAGGTGTGATTTAGAATCTATTGCAAATTATTCCTTTGTTCTGCTGCCGAACGGTTCGACTGCATTTTATCATTTGAACAATGATTTCTCTGGGTCTCCCTGCGTGATGACCTACACACCTCCCACAATGCACCACCACGGCCACCAGGTCATAGAGCCTCTCGGGATTGGTGGCGTCCCCGGACGTGTTGAAGAGGCGGAGCTCCAGGGGGAAGACAACGCGATAGGACAGCTTGGTGTAGCGCTGCAGCTGCTCCATGTACTTAAACCGCTTCAGGTGCAGAGCCAGGATCATCGGCAGCTTCTTAACACGCATCCTAAAAATCACAAATTACAGCATCACACACCGGATCTGAATATACTGAAAGAACAACTGAAGTTCATACACAGAGACTGAACCTGGTCACTGACCTCTTGTGTGCTTCCTGCTTGCTTCTACATTCTTCACAGTAGTATTTGTACTCACTGCACAGTGTCTCTGTGTTACTGAAACCTCTGAAGACCAATAAAGAGAAAAACTGGTCAGTTCACATCTACAAATTAATGTTGCAATTTCAAAAACAGTGAATTCTCCTTATGCAGGCTGTTGAAGGACCGAGCAGAGAGTAATTTCACCTCATGTTCTTTATTAGTGATGCAAAAAGGGTTTTATGAAACATTTCACTCAAATAGATTGTTACTGATGAAGGCAGCGGCTTTAAGCCAACAGCATCTGGCATGGGTCCAATATCAAACAAAATACATGAAAAAGAATTAAACTTTACAACTATGTGGTTAAATTCAGCCAAAATCTATGTAGGTTAAAAATGTGTAAATTCCCATTGATTGGTGCTGTGATGCTAATATTTAGTTGATTATTGGTAAGTGTTTAGTCTTAAAAACATATGATACAGTGTTTTATTTCTTTTGTCAGACCAACTGTCCAAAACCCAAAGAAACTCAGTTTACTATAATGTAAGAAGAGAAAGCTGCTCCTTCCCTCACGGATGAGTTGCAGGAACCAGTATGTTTTACATTTTAGCTTGAAATTAGCCTTTTCATACAGTTGCAGATTAACTTTCTGTCAATCAACAGCAGTACAAACTCTGCGGTAGGTCTGCCTGTTTGGCTGTTGTACCTGAGGCAGTGTGTGATGGAGGTATTCTGTTCTACATCCACTGAAAGGTCCAGAAAGTCCTCATCTTTGCTGCTTATCTGGAAAGAAAAGACAACATCAGAATTAACCAAAACCAAACACGAGAAAAACATGAAACTACAAGCTGTGGCCATATGGCATTAAAAACTCTGCTGTGTGCCGTTCCATTGTGTTTACTCAAAATACTGCAAACAAGCACACACTGACATAATTTATAGCTCAAACACAACCTTGTGCCAACAATCATCATCCGTGTAAGTTTACTTATCACTGACATTTGCAGCAGGATGGTTCAACGTGAGTAAAAACTTTAAACAAGGCAATGGTGTCATACATTAGAAGATGTTTGATGTAATCTGACTCAAAGTTGAGATGTAGAATAGCGGTGAGGCATCCTACCGTTTCGCAGGTGAGGCAGCGTGTCTCATTGGTCAGAGTGCCTTGGAAGATCTCGTGTACCCAAGTGGGAGCGGGCGTGGCATTGCTGTTGTTGTTCTGGGAATCCAATGTGCCATTGGCTAGGCGGCCATTGGTCTTGTCCTGCTTCCTCTCCTCTTGCAGCAGGTCAGCAATGGTGTTGAGTAAGTAGTTCAGGAATTCGTGGGCATCCTGCTGCATGTAGTTGTCAAACAACTCTGAAGGAGAAAATACATTTGGAGAGAGACTTTAGTTAATTCAGCTGATTTACGCATTCAGCAGGTACTTCAGGCCATCATGTTCTCTACAAACTCTCAACCAACGAGGAGAAACAAGCGAGTAAAGATTTTTAAATCGGCTGTTTGGGTGATGAATTGACACTAATCTTCCTGAGTTTATCCGTTCCCCCTCACCATTCTCCTTGCGTAGTCGTGTGATGAACTTCTTGGGCGGTATGACGCCCACTTTCCTCTTCTGGTTGGCAATACTGTGGAAAAGGTCAGCCAGGCAGGTGAGCAGGTTCTCCTTCCGCCGTGGCTGGCTGCGGTACGCCAAAATCTTTTCCCGAAACGGCCGGCAGAAGTACAGCGCCTGCAGCACCGAGTTGCAGTAGCAGGTGTTTCCAAACTATAATTAAAATGTGGAACAAAGTAGAATTAAAGTATGACACAATGGAAATGAGTTCCTGAGATTTTCCTTCCTCCATCATGAGTCCTGTTCGTCATTTGTTGACTACTCTGGATTTCTACGGATATTTCTCTATACATCCGGCTGAATGTTGATCTATGGTTTTATTGACTCTCCCTATTTTCCCATATAAGTGCACAGAGAGGCCTCTGAAAGTTTTTTATGGCCTGAACCAGTTACAACTATTGATGCGACATGAATTCTCCGTGCGAGGTTATATTTTGTACACTATTTTTCTATGTTTATTTATATTGATATAAACTATGAAATTCTGTTTTGCTAATACATCATATGGTTTGTTCAAAATGGTTTGTGGGAATTTAAGATGGCAAATCTGTTCTTTATCAGAAGTCTGAGGAAGAGCCTTGTGCTCGGAACGTCACCGGCACAAATAAATCCTTTAACTGGAGCTTTAGCTGTGCAGATTTTCTCTTCTTCAAACATTTTTGGTGGAGCTGTATACAACAAGACACTGGATATGCACAGAGTATCATTTGCTTACATTGACCAGGCCGAAGTAGTGCTCGTTGACCGGAAACTGCTCAGATCCAATCTCTTTCTCCAGTGCAGAGGCATTGGCGCCCTGTAAATACACAGAGACAAACAAAACATACATTATATTCATTAAATCAATACACACTGTAAGTTCAGCCATTACGTTGAACAGGACAATGGTATTTATACAAGTGAAGTGTAAAATCAGATTGGCAGCAGCTCGAGATTTTCAAGGTCACGTGTTGCTGAGATAACACAAAAAAACTAATGGGTGCTTGAAGCTTCCGAGACGAAAGCGTTTCCTCAAACTAACTCCATTCTGGGCTTTTACAGCTCAAAGCGAACATGCATTAGGTTCAGCTGACAGTGAAGTTGAGCTGACAGTGAAGTTGAGCTGCCACTGGCCGCAGCTGGCTCGCATCCCAGCAAAGATTTATTTTAAATGCACAGAAAAAGCTCGAGTCCCAGTAGAAAAGATCACGATGCGGATGTTTTTCTGGATGTGGTGCAGATCAGTGAGGCTGTTGAAACGCAGATCTGTCTCCCCCCCCGGTGAGTGTTGACGGGATGTGCAGACAGCAACAAACTGTGCAGAGAGCGGACACGGACATGGAGCGGATCCACAACTGCGTAGCTAATGTTAAACCATGTCGTCATTGCCCTGCGTTAATAATATCTGGTGGATCGTCCGAGGCCCACGCGCTAAATTGGCCTCTCTCTCTCTCTCTCTCTCTACACACGCTGCAGATTAATCGACCGGGAGCCACCATCCATCATCCAGCTGTGTTCCAGTTGTTGCCGAGGCTGTAACGCTGGTTTTTTAGCTTCGGCTACATTCACGGCTAGCTAGTTAGCAGCGAACCCCAGCGGCAGGTGCGCTGTCATTGAGCTTAAAAGGAAACTGCGATGAATAACCCGAGCGACTAACTCGGCAAGCTAGCGGTGAGAAAACCACGCAGGGGAAGCGAGTGGGCTGCTGTTAGCGAGAGAGGGACGGTGGGCGGCTGCGTGCTTTGCTTTGCCGTGGACGGAAAACCCGCTGTGCTAGCACCGCCGCCGCGAATCAACTGCTTTCGTTGACGATTCCGCGGCTCAAGGGCCCTATTAACGGCACGGACGCGGCGCCCCGGTCGGCCTGCGGTGTGAGTGGTGTCGGTGTGAAGCTGCCGTGCACTCACCATGGTACAAAAAGAGGCAAATTTGGAGACTGTCATTAGGATTTCCATTCGGCTCGCGCCATCTTCCTCCACACCGCTGCGCGCTGACAAGACTGGGCTGGCTCGGCGCGTGAGAGCAGGCACAGTCCGACAGCCCGAGGAACAAAACGAGAGCGTTCACTGCCACTTACTTCCGGCTTAGCTTCGTCCACGCACAAGCGTCATCGCGACCCTTGTTCGTAATTTATTTGGACAATCTCAATCTTTCCAATTCTGACATGTGCAACATCTTCCTCCTCATGGGGTGAAATATGACTTTGGCTCCATTAAATGAGGAGATTCCACCTTTCAATTATTTTTGTTCGTCCCTTAAAGGTTCAGTGTGTAGAGTTTAGTGGCATCTAGTGGTGAAGTGGCATATTGCAGCTGAATACCACTCCCAAACATGAAAGAGAACCAGTGGAATCTTTCAGTTGTCATAAAAACTCAAAAGTTTCTTCAGTCTGGGCTACTATAAAAAACATGGCTGCTTCCATAGAGAGGACCTGCTTCTGATTTAAACATAAAAGGTACAATTTAGATGATCACACAATAATGAAAACGACTATTTAGTATTCAATTTCTGCCAATAGATCCCTTTCACCTAAATCTTACACACTGGACTATTAAGAAAATGCACTGGGACAAAGCAAAGAAAGTAAATCCTAAGTGTTATTTTAAGTATTATTATTATTATTTATGTTTTTAATTGATGTTGTTGGTTTATTATATTTGCCTAAATGTCTCCCTAACATATGATTGACAACTTTGATATTGTTGTTGTATGTACGCATGGGCTCTCTGTTAGAATTGTGCATGTAGTTTGAGTATGTTTCCGATCAAAATAAATAAACACATATAAAGTTACTTCATGATCTTTGATGAGTTACTCATTTGTGTTAAATAAGTTAAACGTTAGCTAGCATGCCCAAGTGACCTTTGTTTTCTGGGTTTGCATGATGCACAAAGTGAAAACGTTTGCGGCCGTCAGAAATTAAACAAAAAGCACAGATTTGTTTTCCCTAATAAACAAGCAACTGCATCGATTGGTGTTTTTTTCCTTCTATCTACTAAACTATGTTAAACTGAAAATTCGCCGCAGAGACGTCCTTGTCAACATCTGATCTTAACGCAGTTGACGTATATCTCAGTGCCTCTGTGCTCCGGTGTTATCGATAAATAAACTGACTCAGGATCTTCTGCCTGTTTCACATTTTGTTTTTGTTTAAGGTCTTACTGTCATTTTGTTCAGGCAATATCGCGGACTGCCTGGATTGTATTTTACTAGGCGGAGTTTTGGGGCTTTATCTCTCTCTTTCCGCCGTACCCGCCATCTTGTAGCGACCGGGGGTAAGATCTTCTCCTCGATAAATAACATTTTCTGCGCTATTATCACATCATACCGACATAATTACATTAACATACGCACCACACATGTATCCTGACATGTCACAGTGAGGATTTATGGCGAGAAATCGCTCCTCGGAGGGATATTGTTCGTGTAAAGTGAGCAGGAGCAGCAGCGTGGCTCTCCATGTGGGCTCCGCTAGCTCAGAAACAATCAGCATAGAAACCGTATATTCCTCTAAATCCTCGATTCCACCAGTTAAATGCAACTTCACCGACATTTGTAGTTGATGCTCGGTCTAATTTAACCACAACACAGCGTAAATGTCACCTACGAAGTTAATGTAGTCCCATAGCTTATCATAAATCCATTCATAGGCTGTTGAATTAGCTGCCTCGTTGCATAGCGTCAAATCAAACTGCTCTAGATCCATGGATATTTACTTTTAACCATATAGGTGTGTAAATCTATTCTGACAGTTGTCATTTACTTAAATCAGCTGTTTCAGGCACAGTGAGCTCATCTTATGTAGCAACAAGGTGTGGACAGGGTATTGGCCTTTATAGATAGTCACTGCAGTCAAGTACCCTTTACCCATTGTAGTGAATTTTAATCTATCCTTCTTTTTGGGACACTAATCAGTACCGAAGTTACACATCTCCCATCTTAATGTGTTGCAGTGAGATTAAAACAAAGTACACTCCAGCACTGACATCGTTTCCCAAATTTAAAAGTAAACTTCTAACTCTTTTTTCCCCCCCTCTCTCTCAGTAATCAGGCATCATGACGAACACCAGAGGCAAGAGGAGGGGGACCCGGTACATGTTCAGCAGGCCATTCCGCAAGCACGGTGAGTCCATGTTTTTAAGTGCATTTGTTTTTATTGTTGATGTGTCAGAAAGTTTGTTTCTTACAACCAGGACCACTGCAAAATAACATGAATTAATTTGCATGTTCTTCACAGGCCCAATCCCCCTGTCCACTTACATGCGTATCTACAAGAAGGGTGACATCGTTGACATCAAGGTAAGACAGTGGAAAAAGTGAAATGCACTAAGGTCCATGCCCTTATGATTAAGTTAAATAGTTAACATTGCTGTTTGTAATGCATTGTATATGTGATTCTTTCCAGGGCACAGGCACCATTCAGAAGGGAATGCCCCACAAGTGTTACCATGGCAAGACAGGACGTGTCTACAACGTAACCCAACATGCTGTCGGCATCATTGTCAACAAGCAGGTCAAGTAAGTCGGAAGTTGCAATTATTGTGTGAGATATCTGAATGTGTATGCTCCTGTAACTTTGAACTGGCTCACACCAAAAAACTCAACACTTACAAATCAAAAGCTGATTACATTTAGTAATTCAAACAGATTTCCTGTTTGTTGAAGCCACACAAATGCGTTTTGTCATCACTATGAAATTGACCGGCATACAAGGACCCAAGACTAAGGAAACCAACTGTATTATGTTTGAGTCTATACTAACCCCATGAAGCCTTTAAGACCAGATGCAACATGTGATATCTATGTGCTTCTCTTTAGATCTGGACGTGATGAGTATCACTTGTACGTTGGATCTTCTGCACAAATTTAGTTACCAATTACCAGTAGATGTTAGCAACTTGTGAGCAACATTTAATGGAGTACAACAATCATGATGAAAACCACAATGCAAATACAACAACTTGAAACAAGCCTTTTTAGAGGACATCTTGGGTCTTAATGGGTATTGACTATTGATTATAAAGAGCCACTGTTCAAAGTTGCATTGAATGTCTGTCAAATAATAAAATGTCCTTTTTGTGTATTTGCTCTTAAATGTCATTTATAGGAAAAAATGAGACCCCATCTTCACTTTGCCACCTGGATTCTTAATGTCCTCAGTGGTCATTCACATGGGGAAAATTATTTCATCCTTAAGCACCCCAGTCTAACTTTTGTTCGACCTGGGGCTGTACTGAGGGGACAGCCGAGTAAAGTAGATCTTTCAACACCGCTGCTGTTTAGTTTTGTGCAAAAGCTGCCTGGCAGGCTACATAAATGTTTTATGTGTTGGATATGAACATGTTTATCCTCTGGGCTTTCACAGGGGCAGGATCCTGGCCAAGAGGATCAACGTGCGCATTGAGCATGTGAAGCACTCAAAGAGCAGGGACAGTTTCCTGCAGCGCGTCAAGGAGAACGAGAGCAAAAAGATGGAGGCCAAGCAGAAGGGCAGCTGGGTGGAACTGAAGCGTCAGGTATGTCTTGGTGAAAACACTCTGGTGAATGCAGATTTGAAATTAATAGAACTGCAGTGGTCATTGCATTTACTTGTTTTAACTTTATTAATTAGTTTTCTGGGGTTTGTTTTCTAATTCAATGACCTAAAATTTCCTCCTTGTCTCTACAGCCCGCTCCTCCCCGTGAGGCTCACTTCGTCAGCACCAAGAAAAACGTGCCACAGCTGCTGGAGCCCATCCCCTACGAGTTCATGGCTTAAAGTGCTCACAAGAATAAAAAAATTTGTACACTCAACTGCTCGTCATGGTGTCGTCTGTTCACACTTGTGAATGTATGTTTGTGTGTCATGATTAACTTTTTACTCTGATATGCCTGATGGCTTAAAATGAAATCAGAAGTAGAGCACTTAACTGGGCCAAGACCCAACCGTCCCCTTATGAAAACCACATTTAAATAAACTAGATCTGGATTTTTTTGGGGGGCATCTGTGCTAAATTGCACACACAAATATCAGTCCTAATCATTCACAAAGATCAATGATACATTTTTCTGATTAATAAACAAATTCTGGAAAACACTATCTTGCAATGTCTACAGAAAAAAGATTTGTGGAGCCTCCTGATCCAGTTCTGCAGTAAAATTGAATGAGTTCTCTGACCCATATCACCGATATAGATGTGTCATCCTTCTAACTATCAAACAAGTGCAGATGAAAACTTGGGTAACAAGACTGACTTGAATCCACCTGCCTCATTTTTAGGGTTCAGATCTCCATGCTGGCTCACTCATGACATCACAGGGTCATATGAACAGAACACATCCAATAATGTTTTTGGTCAATGGAGAACGGAGTGTTAGAGAGTCAAACATCTGCTGTGACCTGGGGTTGATAATTATTCTGTAACAGTAACAAAGGCCTCACAAACGTGTGTTGTACCTAAATGAGTGTTACTGATTACACTGGTGTTTTATTACCTCAACTGATTAACAAGGACAAATGTTGGAGCACTTTTGAGACCTCACTCTTTCACTACAATGAACAAGTATGTGTGTGTGGTTATTCAGGCCTACTGACTGATTTGTGCTGCTATATCTGATAAAGTAAATAGATCACAGCGATTAATGCTATATAAACTCCAGAACAGCAGTGTTGAGATCTGATACAAGAACTGGAAACAGTCAAGTCATGACAACAGACAGGCAAAATATCTGATCGTGTCAGACAGTGGAATAAGGGGATTTATTGTTTAACCTTGAAACCACTCAAAGGGGAAGTTAAAAGACACTGGATCTAAGGGCTTTGACTACTTAAATAAATGGTTGTGTGCACGTCAAGCTCAGTTGGTCACGCCAGTGAAAGAAAAAATAAATACAATTTAGTCCAATTCTAGTGGATGCCACAACCAGTAAGAGTTGTACTGTGTTAGTGCAGTAGGTGGCAGTGTGCACCAGGTTTTGTGCTGAACTCAGAACATGCATTTGTTTTTTCTCGGCTGTATAAGACTATTAATATACCTGTTTGTTTAAATAAGGTTGATCTGTCAGAATTGAAAATACTTACTGACTGTTTCTGTTGTAACCACAGATAGCGTCATTTGTAAAGTTAAAAACTTAACTCATTGACATAAAGAAGATCATTTGCTATTTTATCATGTCTTTATTAAAAAGATGTTGTAGTGGCTATTTGTCCAAAAGATGTTTCTGTCAAAATAAACTTCATCAGCTGGATTCTCCTTAGACCAAATATATCTCCATTGTTCAACATCAGTTGCTTCTCTTATGACAGCTGTTCTATTTGCAACAAATGTGTGGAAACACTTGGTTTCAGGCTCTGCTCTCCAATACAGTGGTTGTTTGGTAAGATGGAATTTTTGTGTCTGAAAGGTAGGTCAAGGGAGTAATGGCCATTATTCAGCACTGCTGAGCCGTCAGAAATAGTCATAAACTTAATGTCTTCTCTTGACATTTCAGCCTGTTCCTTGGATGACCTTTCGCTGAATTTATGGTTATTTGATTAACCAGCATTTCACCAATGTTTGCAATGGAAATTCGATTGGTAGTTTACAGATGCAGTTTGTTTCCTGCTGTTGTTTCCATCTCGAAGTGGACCATCAAGTACCCATCCCACTTTGGTTCTCAACACATGCTCCCAAGGTTCCATCACTTTTGATGCCTTTGTTCCAATGAGCAAGTCAATGTCAGAGTGAATTTCATGGAGTTCAAAACCCCTAAATATGGCCATTGATCAACATCTTGTTGCACGGGGACATTCAGCTTGGTCACCGGCATGCACCTTTAGGTGAAAACATCAGGCAACCCAATGAAGTCATCCTTATCCAATCCAGACACTTCCAAACCTGATATCACATGACTGTCCACAGAACTGCAAGGGTCATCAACAATCACAATCACAGGTCACTGCTTCCAATGTATCAATATTACAACCGGAAATCAAGTGACCGCAACTTCTTTCTGCACTGCGGGATCAAACCATCACGGTAGTTCCTTGGCGTCTCGCACCAATGGAACGAAAACCGCAGCAGCAACGCAGACTATCAGCGCAAATCGAGGGCCGACACAATTAAAGCCACCAAAGCACAAAGCAATGAAACATGACCGTCAACTCCAATCGTTGTGCCGTTTTCCCATACAGCTTGACGGTCACTGTGTGTCCTGCAGTACACGTACCATGTCGCTGCGTGCCCCGTGTTTCCGTTTGGTACGGTGCGCTCGTGCTTTGGCTTGGCTGTCGTGTCGGTGAAAGCTTGGCTTTTATAACGTGCACTGAAGAATGCACATCCACATGAAATCCACCGAATCCAACAAATGTTCCTTTTTACAGTTTTCTTGTTCCATGGGTGGTTTCTTTTTACTTTCATGTTTCAAAGGATTTTTTAAAACTTTTTTTCAAAGCAAGGTCTTTTACTTTGTGTTTCAAAGGAAGGTTTTTTACTTTTAAGTTTCAAAGGAGGTTTTTTTCAAAATCAACTTTAGAAAAAGCCACTGATGCAGCAGTCTAATTGGGTTGTACTCAGGCAATTAAAGAAGTCCATTGTCCACGCTGAATTCACGGTTGGGTAGATTTATTTTCCAGTTCAAAAACACAGTTACACATGTTCTTCTCCTCGTGCTCTGGTTAAAAACCAGTTCCCTTCCTGCTGCTTCCCCTCATTAACACACCTGCTACCTTTATGGTGAATCCTACCTGGTCTAGTGCTTAGTGCCCCCTAGTGTCCCAAAATATAAATGCAAAAATAACAAATAATAATAGTCACAATATCTCAACTAATGAAATAGCTCCTACAGATGTGAATATGAAGACTATACCACAATAAAGTTAATGGTTAATTAAAGTAGCTATTAAATATTACCATTAATATTATGAATAATAATAATAAGAGGAAGATTCGATCTGTCAAAATGCCTCTGGGTATTTTGTTGATACATATATATTTGTGTGTGTTTGTGTTTGCCTGCCGTGGTGTTGCAGCACTGTGTGTGTGTGTGTGTGTATAGCACTTGGTGTGTGCTGTTTAATCAGTGGAGGCTGAATGGCTGGCTGGTTATGTGACAAATAGGTTATCTCATCCCACCTCAGTACTTTACCCAATATTTACACGAATTAGGACCAGTTTACAGAGATAGGGGCCAGCAGCTGACAGGATGAAGTGTCTGTGTGTGTGAGTGTGTGTGTGTGTGTGAGAGAGAGGAGGTCATTAATGAATCAGTCCAAGGATTATGTTTCATTTCTATGGGTGAATATCTTAAATTTTCTTTATTAAGAAAAGTCGAGGATGAGAAAAATAAAAAAGAGAAGCTAAATAAACGAGGGGAAATGCACTATAACAATCCTGGAATGGATCCCTGACGATCAATCTGCAGAGGTCGTCTTTCAACACCTTCATAACCCTGCAGGCCTGAGGTCAGGGAATTCAGACGCGGGTCTTATCAGGGCAGAGTAATAAGTATCCAACAACCCGAGGAGATAAAACCAGGAAAAACAGATAGATAAATAAAATGCAATCCATCAATGAGTGGGTTGGCAGCCAAAGCCCTTGGTATTGATCGGTTAGGTCTGGATTTCGCTCGGAGTATTTAGATAAGGGGCATTTTTATCTATACATTTTTGTATATTCCCACAGCTTTTATCACTGTTTAATATATTAACTGAGCCGCACAGGGGATTTGTACTTTGCTGCTTTTCACAATAAATCATTTCACAATTTAACCACGAAAGTTGAAAACAATCCCACTATAGCTGCGTGGCCTCATTTGATCAGTTTTTAAGAATATATCCTGTCTATGCATCTACAGTAGGTCCTTTGTGTGTGCGTTCTCACAGATACACCAGAGTGTCATGTGTGGCACTGACTCATGGAAGTTACTGATTGAAGGAACAAAAAGTAAACAGAGAAGGAGAGAAAGAGAGAGAGAGAGAGAATGCGAGCGGAGAGGGAGGAGGGCAGAGAGACGAGGCCTGTGGATAAAAGCTGTGGAGCACTATGAACTCCTTAATCACACACGTTTGACAGACACAGATTGAGTCTGTCAGCTCAGCCAGCAGCTCGGAGCAGCTGTATCGACTCGGGGTGTTACATATTAACCACACACGCACACACACCCACTCACGCACGCACACACACACACAGGGTAGATAATTGGATATGGACACAGACTTCTAGCACCAGAGGAGTCGAGCATGATATGACATTTTACATTTATTACCCTTCATAATGCACTTACGATTAAGGGCACCTCCATCCAAATAATACAAATACATTTTCCCTCACTTATCTCTGGAGTTACAGTCACATACCGTGGTTTCTTGTGACAATCGTTTGACATCTGTTGCTGAGATTTACAATAGAGATTAATGGGATTCTATTCGTGGGTTGAAATCTCTCAACAGGAAAGTGACCCTCCAGAAAAAGTGGTCTGTGTTCACTGTGGTCTGGATGACAATAAACACAACAGTGTCAACTTTCTTTGGTCAGTGTCGTCAGTGGATTAATTGGGAAACAAGTTGCTGTTATTTCAATTTGATTCATTGTTCTTTATCTAGTGAGACACTAAAGTAAAAGTAGTGGTTAGGAAACAGATTAAAGGATCCTACATTGTAGTCCTGTGTTTTTGTTTGGATGTTTCAGAATACTGTGGACGTTGCATATATAGTATGAAATCTGTCTGATAAAGAGAAGAATTATGTAAAAATATTTTAATGCAATGTAAAAAAAACTGTTACTATATAATATAAAAGTCTAGCATCAAAACTATTGTCACAAAATATTTTTTTTAGAAATAAAGTACTGAAAATGATCAAAGTAAAAGTGTGCTAGTATCATGTATTATCAGATTAATTTATTCCTATGGATGTGTTTATGTATTAGCAGAATTTCGGTGTAATTTTGGGGTGTTTGTGACCTGTAAAGTTTATAGTACTTTATTAGATCACTGTGTTTTTTTTTTAATACAAAATCGTAATTTGAAATAAATAAAAATGAAATGAAATGAAATTGAAATACTCAAGTTAAGTATCTGCTTAAGGACTGTGAGCACATATGAAATTAAAGTAATTTCCATTGTACTGGGGTGAAGTCCCAGAAGGGCTAGGTGAGAAAAAACACGTTCTCTTATCTCCCTCGTGCTCTCTACAAGAAAAAGGACCTTCATTGGTCATGACAATAATATTTGTGACTGTGGTGCAAGTGTGCAAAGGTGTGACAGTGTGTGTTGACATGATATGTGTGTGTGTGTGTGTGTGTGTGTGTGTGTGTGTGTGTGTGTTTGGGATAGGCCTGAGGCTTTGACAAAGGCACAAGGAAATCCCACCTCAGGCCAAACAGAGTGCATGCTGTATCTCTGTGTGTGATAGGTGCGGTGATAGAGTCTGTTCGGTTATCAGAGATGGGGGAGGCATGGTCATATATGTGGATATTGGGCCAGCTGTATTGATCCCGGCCCTGACAGCAGAAGAGGAGGAGGAGGAGGAGGAGGTGAGGGCGACCGGAAGAGAAGAGGAGGAGGCTGATAACAGAGTCAACTGACCCAGGCATGTTCACCTGAAGCATGGGAGGGCACCGAGTTAACGGCCAACAGGCTCTCAATAGGCCTCATTCACAAAAGTCAGTCAAAGGTTTCATGTGAGAGCATGGCACGGGGCACAGGGGTCATCTCCAGTGTTTGCACAAGCAGATAGTGTCACCGGATTGTTAGTGCACTCTGAATTAGTCTTTTAGGCCTTCAAATTTCTCTTTTTTTATTCAAACCATGACTAGTTAATCTATTTGATCTTCAAAATAAAATTCCTAAACAAAACAAATGCATCTTGGCTAACTTTAATACTCCCAACACACAAGGCAAAATTGTTTTGGACCAGAATTGGCCGACATCCCACACATGGTTTTGTGTTGTTTGTGCCATATTCACTATTTACCACATGAGCTGTTTTAGGTTCACATCCAGATTACACCTTGCCTGGAGAACAGCATGTTTA
Source organism: Hippoglossus stenolepis (assembly GCF_022539355.2). Taxonomy (NCBI): domain Eukaryota; kingdom Metazoa; phylum Chordata; class Actinopteri; order Pleuronectiformes; family Pleuronectidae; genus Hippoglossus; species Hippoglossus stenolepis. The sequence goes on along the minus strand of NC_061501.1, from coordinate 12,376,856 downwards.
GCATATTCAGGCCCTCATTTGTTTTGGGATATTTGGGTCATATTTGCTGTTATACATGTAGGCAACATTATGCTTACTCCATTTTTCTTCAGGCCACAAAAAGGCTGAATCTGAAGTGGCCCACATTCACGTGCTATCTAGGATGGGTGTTTCTGCCACAGGCTTATTTGGACTAGTTTAGGAAGAAGCTTATGGTGACTAATAGTGACTAATGCAGGCGAAAGTTAGCAAACTTTAAATAAAAACAGCTATAAAACAAACACTGCTAATTCAGTCTGTTTGTTTTGCTGACTCAATCTCCTCTAGTTATAGTGCAACTGCTACTAAGTGTTTTAGCAGTTTGTCATAAGCTTAAACAGTTGAATTTCTGCTTCAATAGCATTAGCATCTACTGTCCTATTATCTGCTTTGGAAAGCAGATTTATTTATAACCCGGAAGCTTATGTTGACTAGAACAGTGATTAGTTTAGGCTAAAGTTAGCAACCTTCAAATAGATACAGACACTGCTAATGAGATTGGTTTCTTTTGTAGACTTAATGTCCTCTAGTTGTCCAACTGTCAGCATGTACACTTTTACTATCTATTTTTAAAGAATATTAGACTTAACTGAGATAAATGTGGTCTAAGTTAGATAAAGGTGGTCTAACTGTACAGTGTGCTTGTGTCATACATACTAAATAAAATGCTAAGTTAATGTAACAGTAGCACAAGTGGAGAATGCTCTGTCTCTAATAGGTGTTCTATATAGACTGCATACAAAGATGGATGACTTCTCCCCAGAAGTGAAGCTAAAGCATCTCAATCACCACCTGGTGGGCGGCTGCTGTATAGATCCCAAGTCCTGCCTCCTTCATGTTGGGACATGGGCCTAACTAAAAAGTCAAAGAACACATCAAATACATTTCACTCAAAAATGCTTCCTGTGACATTACTGTTGGTCCAAGTTATTTCATTGAAACAAGTTGAAATGTCACGTGGCAGAGTTCATTTCTGGCAGTTTCTGGAAACTCATCATTTCTGGACTGCGATGTGTCATCCATCTTCATATACAGTCTTTAATGTAGAAAAATAGATTAGCGATATGCTGGTCCTATCCAATAAGACCAATAAAGCTGTAGAATCTTGTTAATCTCTATGTTGAACAGTATTTTATTGCCCATGACTTTACTTTCCACTTGTAAGACTCCATATTCTTGTATTCTTGCTTTAAAAGCCTGTGAGAGGTTGATTTCGTTTCAGCTCTGTGGGTCACAAAGGGCCTCAGTGGAGACTAATTTCTGACAACAATAAATCTCACCTATCAGAGAGCAATATTGGAGGGTTGATAAGATTAGGATTAGAGCAGTAAATTCAATGTGTGTGTGTGTGTGATTGATGGAGACACACAGTCGCCTCGCTCCTCGCCCGCAGGCCGCACACAGGGCAGATCGGCCGATAGGGACGCACACTGTGAGGAGTCTGCGGGACATATTTAAAGCCCGAATCAATAAACACAAGGGTAGGAGTCATGAACGTTTATAATGTTTGGATATCAATGGGATCACTATTAAAGTCAGTGGCTTAAATCATTTTATAGCAACTGTTGGATCATCTGCACAGCTGAGGGTCTGCTGAACACGGCCCATGAAAATTTTTCAGTTTCAGTGAGGTAGGACACCCCTCTTCCTTCCTCCCAATTGGTACATCCCAATAAGGTAAATAGAGCACAGGTGAGCTGCAGGTTGTAGGTCAGTAAGTGTCCTGCCCCTTTACAACTAGTTTTTCGTGTGTGACCACAACACCACATCTGACATATCTTATTAAAGATGGGGGAGAGGTTGCAAACTCAAAAAAGCTACGTTTGCTCATTTTTCGATTGTGATGCTAAGTTCACTAAGTCGTGGAAGCTTGAGGCTCATCTTTGCAAACACACAGGATTGGTAAGTGGCTCTGAAGTGGAAGGAGCCGAACAGAATAATCGATCATGAGTCCAGAGGCAGATTGAAACAGGGAGTGTTTATGTTTGAGTAAATGTTGATTTCTGTATCGAATGTTTCCCTAACTTCAGAAACCGTTCTCCTGTGAGAACTGCGACAAGAGCTTTTGCACTCGCTATCAACTCACCAGACATGAGCTCGGCCACAGTGGGGAGAAACCACACAAGTAAGCCACTGTCCCTGTTTGAAAGTAATTGGCAAAGTAAAATATCGTGTTTTGTGTTTCTCGAGCTGCTTTTTACTGTTCTGACCTGTTGTGTTTCCTGCTGTGGTCTCCAGGTGTGTGGCTGACGGGTGCTCTGAGGCCTTTGTCACAAACACCGGCATGAAGAACCACATGGCTCGGGTTCACCAGCACCAGGAGAAGCGTTACAAAGTATAATCATCTTCAAAAACATGTCTTGTTTTCCCTCTGAAGTATGTTGGCATCTTCCTGTTACTTTTCTTGTCTTTCAGTGTGACCGTCAGGGCTGTGGAAAAGATTTCAACAAGAGAAACCAGCTTAAATCCCACAAGGGCGAGCACGATCAGCTCCTGCCTTTTCAGTAAGCAGCTACACGTCTGACACAAGAATAACAATCTCATCTGTCCTTGGGCCAGCTCTAATCTGATCGTGTATCTTTTGATCTAGTTGCACTTTCAGTGGCTGCACAAAAGAATTTGCCTCTCACGGAAAACTGAAGCATCACAAGAACATTCATGATGGTTTGTTGGTAACAGAAAGCTTCCTTTTTTTTGTTTTTTTTTCTTAATGATGTGAACGAGCCCTGACTTTCTTTGCTGCAGGTTACCCCTGTGAGGCGGACGTGTGTCCTTTCCAAGGAAAGACATGGACCGAATATCTGAAGCACATAAAAGAACACAAAGGTATGAGAGTAATACAGGGAAGTGATTGTTTTGTTGCATTTCATATCTTGCTACTCATGCTGCAGAGTCACAGATGGCAAATACATTTTGTGGACTTCTGTGTTCTCAGTCAAGCTGCAGTGTGGCAAGTGCAAGAGGCAGTTCAACAACGCCTGGTTCCTGCACCAGCACGATCTGCGCACCCACTCTGGAAATGCGAGGATGCTGTCGTGCCCCAGAGAGGGTTGCAAGAAAAACTTCACTCGTCGTTTCCACTTGGAGAGTCACGTACTGGGTGACCATGACGGAAAGAAGCCGTTCAGCTGTGCCTACGCCGGCTGTGGGAAGAGCTTCGCCATGAAGGTACATCTGCACTTAAGTCATTTCACCCAAATCAAACCACTTCCTGCTTGTTGTAGCCACTGATTGTTTAGGTTGTACTTGATAAAGGTTTTATTGGCATGTGCTGCAACAAGGGGTAAAAAAGTGAAGATGAATGAAACTAAAATTCAATAATACAAATTATGGTTTGTTTTCAGTTGCACATTCCAGTTACTAGATAATCTAGCTTTTGTTTTATCTGGAGCTGTTTTCTACAGAGCAAAGTAAACTGTAATCAGTGCAGATGAACAGATGCTGTTTAACATTAATTATATCTGGTCTCTTTGGCATATGAATATAAAAATGGATCAACTAAAACAATGTACCTGGTAAGACACTACTAGAAAATATTTTTTCTAACACTTGATCCATTAAATTGCTTTTGCTAGTGTCTCTGGTAACTGGTCTCATTGTTTATCAGGAGAGCCTGTGGCGACACGGGGTGGTGCATGACCCAGCAAAGAAAAAGCTGAAGGTAACGTCCTTGTAAACTTTTTTCCTTTTTTTTTTTTTTTAAGGCTATTTGACTTTTCTCCCTTTTTTATCTTGTCCTTGTATTTAATGTTTTTCCTCCCGATACAGAACCTGCATCCTAAAAAGAACCAGCAGGTCGCACCGGCAGCTGCAGCCAATCAGGCGGATGCCAACGAGCTCGCTGCAAAGCTGAGGAACACAACTTTAGAGGATAACAAATCTTGAGGCTGTATATTATCATTATAAATATCCACTTGGATGCCTTTGTTAATGTTGCAACAAATTTCAGTTGATTACTTTATTATTTATGCAAATATAAAAATAAAGCCTTGTTAATACAGCACTATACTAAAGTACGTCCTATACTTGTCTCTAAGTGACTGAGTGAACGTTAGTAGTAAACAGCCTCCTGCTCTTATCAACCACACATCTGCCTTCTATTCACACTGATGGAAGAGCAACAATAAATCCTTGAAAGGAAATGTTTATTAACAAACTCACATTCACACATGTATAAAACTCCAGCTGATGGGGCAGCTGGTTGCCATGGTGATGAGGCCTAAGGGTAGTTGAGCCGCCCCCCCCCCCAGGGTGAGGCAGGTTTTCTAATAAGGCCTGAGGCTTATTCAGCTGGATACAGCGCTGGTGTTGCAGAACATCTTGATTAACGTGATTATAGGTCATTATCCTCGATGACAGAGGATCACAGGCTACCTATTTAATTTTTCTTAAATTCTATCTCTACCTGCAACGATGCATCCACCTGAATACAGCCCTGGATTCTACAACTGCCCGGTGAGATGAATACAGCACAGATCGCCTGTTAACAGTTGAAGTACCGTGCTCCCCGCGGGAGTGAAGACAACATGACCATATGAACACAGCAGTGTGTGCGTGAGTGCAGTCTGTCGCGTGACGTGGCACGATCTGGATCAGTTCCCACCTGGTCAGGACAGGCTTCGTCCTGCTGGGTCTACTACAGTTCTGGATGCTTTTGGTCCTGGATTAAGCCCGGTATGGAGCGATATACAGTAGCGTGTACCAGTTCACTTTGGCCAAGGTCGTTCCCAATATAGAACATTCTGGGGTGGAATTTGCGTGGTGCGCAGCCTGCTTATGATCTGGCCCAGCTATACCAGGCTGCCGGGCCAGGAGACCACGGTAAGCGCCACCCGGCTGCGCTGCTCCTTCAGCATGGGCACCAGCGCAGAGTGGCTCATTCCTGCTGTCGAAAGGCCATTGACTGCCACAATCATATCGCCGCATCTAGGATGACACAGAGACAAGTCAGTACGGCAACATTCGGACAGAGGCTTGAAAATACACTTGAAGGATGATTCTGTATAAATATTTGCTTCCATCTTTTCCAATGAAAAGAGTAAAACCCACTAGAGCTGAAACAATTAGTCAATTAACTGACAAATGGTCCAAAGAGCAACAGAAAATATCTGACAATTGTTAACTCATTCAACTTAAACTAAATTAGTTCCTGCATCACCGCAAAAGCTCATATCTAATGGTTTTGATAGTGATAGTAAACAGATTATCTGAGTTTTACACTGAAACTACAAAAAGAAAGAACCTGCAGACATCACCTTAGGCTCTTGGGAATTGTGATGGATACGCTTCACATTTTATTACATTTTACATATCTAACAATTATTAAATTAATTAAGAAAATAGTTGTGTGTCATGCATTTGCTTTCAATTGTATTAGGACAACAATGGACTTCATGCACTGAGGAATATGAGGCTGTACTGACAACGTTATTTGTCGACATTGGGAGAAATATAAAATATAACCACACTTATCCTTAATCCTTTCAGTAGAAAACGACTTTGAAAATTACTTTTTACTGCCGGGACAGACAAGGTGGAGGGAAAACCCTGGGGTAGAGCATCCTGACAGAGTTTAACCTCAGTTCTGTGAAGGGAAATGAAACCGAACGTCTATGGAACGTGTTCTGAAACGTCCAGATTAATAATTAAAAGTTGTATCTTTTTTTTGTCTGCTCTAACTACAGAGGACGTTTACTCACCTTTTTTAAACCTACCTTTAAGTAAAAAATAAACTAAAGTTATATATAGATGTCTATTTCTGCTATTATATTTGGATAAAGATGTGATCAAACAGAATGAATATTGATTTATTGGTAGTTGCCTGCAGCTTGACAATAGATAAGATGCTGATAACGGCAAAAGGCCACGTCTGTGATGTTTGGTATGAAAAGGGAAGAGGGGAGAAAAACAGAGTACAGTAAATACTTTGGTCGATCGTATCTCTTATCAGTCACCAACTGGAGATCACAGTTTATCCGCCTGGCATTATCACTGCTGACACAAAGCCACAGACAATCATGTGAAAGACGACTGGTCGCTCACTTGAGGCGCCCGTCGTAGTACGCAGGCGTGCCGAGGACTATGGTCTTGATAAAGAACGCCTGGTTGCCGTGAGTCTCCTCGTACCCGCCAACAATGCTGAAGCCCCAGCTGCCAGGGTGACTCCTCCGCAGGACGATCTCATGACTACTGTGCAGGTAGCTGCAAGAAAAGACAAGAGAGTGAAAGTGATGGAAAATGTTCTGTGATTTTTCTTAATTTGTTTTCAAACATCCTTTGAGACATTTATAGAAACAATTCTTTTTTCAAAAGGAACTCAATATTTTTTGATACCTCTAAATACTCTAATACGGCTGTATAATAAAAATAAAGACGTTGCAAACCATTGACATATTGTTTTTTTTAGTTAGTGGTCACAAATACAAATGAAGTGAGAATAGCTGCAACAACCAATGACAAATAAAAGCCCACAGTGACCTATAGTTAATTACAGTATGCCAGACAAATCAGAAATAATACATAATCTATAAATAATACATAATCTATAAACAGTACATCTTTGTTCACATTGTTCGGTTTTAAGAAGAAAAAAGCATCTGGTTAATTATGTAAATCCTGTTATGTCCAGAGCTGTGGTATTTGGGGATTTTTGACTCCCGTGTGTTTACCTGGGCAGGCCCAGCCACATGACCCACGACGGGGACCAGTTGGCGTCAAAGTCACTGTCATGAGAGTGAGGCAGCAGCTCGTCTCGCTCATGTTCTTCCAGCATGCTGACCTCCAGCACCCGCAGCTGGACTGAGGGCGAGGCGGCGCTGGCCTTCAAGGTGCCCACTGCCTCGCTGTGACTCAGATACGTTAAGTCCTGCCCGTTGATACTGAGCAGGACGTCACCTGTTGGAGCAAGGAGCCTCTCGCTGTTATCAATGAACTGTGTGGTGAGTAATGGGGCCTTGCAAAATACTTTGACGCAGCCGAAGTGCTCACCTCGTTTGATTCGTCCATCCCTCGACAAGCAGCCGTGTGGTTGGACGCTGGTCACAAAGATCGGCAGCTCCCCGCTCTTACTGCCCCTCCCTCCTGCGACAGTCATGCCCAGAGACTCGAGAGGTTCCTTCTTCACAGTGATGTGTTTCTCCTTACAGGTCACACACTGGGAGAGGTCCTGGGAGTGTAAACACACAGAGGTGACAGGCACACAAATGAGCCTTAATGCAACAGAGAAGGTGTCAACTCAGAGTCAAATATAGAGGAATCTGCTACCTCTGTGTGCATCACACTCAAACTCTCTGCGATTTCACATTTTGCTGATTTTGAGCCGAGAAAAGCTGCATTTTCAACTGATTTTCAAATTATTTGGGGCTTTTCATGCTGTTAGAACGATGAGGAAAAATAAACACACAATTCAACCCATTTCTACCAACACACTAACACACACACATAAATATAAGTCCTCTCCTCACTCTGTGGGTGCTGGTGCGAGACAGGTGCGTGGGCACAGGACTCGGGGTGGAGCTGTGGTTAGGCAGGAAGTGATCAAGGCAGTAAAGGTCTCTGGTGGAGCTTGATTTTGGCGGTGGGGGTGGAGTTGGTTTGTTGGGTCGGCCGATAAGCAGGTGGACTCGCTCTCCACTGGCCTGCGGGGTCAGAGTTATCAGAGTCAGTGTTTAAGAATCAAATCAGATTTATTTTGCTTATTTCTTCACTCAAATGTCATTGTGTCTAAAGGAAATTGAGCATGAATGAACCTGTATAATCTGTGCGGCCTGCTCTGGGGTGCCGTGGCGTAGGTCCTGCTCGTTGACTGCCAAAACGCGGTCATTACTCCGCAGTCGGCCATCCTTCGCTGCCAGGCCTCCGTCCAACAGGTCCAAAACAAACACCCCTGACTCATCCGTCCGCCGCACCAGCTTGATTCCGAGCTGCTCTGTCGAGTCCCGCTTGTTCAGGGTGATTCTTAGCGTGGCAGGGCTGGACGGCGCGCCCTCTGGGGTGGAGCAGGGCGCGTGGGGCACAGCTGGAGTGGAGGAGGATGAGGAGGGAGGCGCCCGGGAGGCACAGCGACGCTCCCGGAGCACAGTCAGCTGCAGGGTGGTGCAGGGGCGAGCCAGTGTCGAACGAGCAAAACTGTGCGGCACGTTACTGATGTCCACATTGTTCACCTTAGAAAAGAGACGTTGAAGGACATGAAATACATCAACTGAATTCTAATGTTTTACTTTGTGATGCCACACTTATACGTTCATCTTGGTTGATTTCTTCATATTTGATATCGTCATACTTTTGTATTTCTTCTTATTATTTGTATGTATATGCATATATCAGTGTGTGAGTATAGATATAGACAACTGAAAAGTAAAAGTCTAATATGAACTTTTCTTTTTGCTCTGTTTTGGTCTGCACCATCTCCTGAGAGACAAGGGAAAATGACCTCAAACGTCTCTCACCTGTAGAATCTGATCCCCGGCCAGCAGCCTCCCGTCTCGTGCGATGACCCCGTCTCTGTACACCTCCTGAATCACGATGTTGATGAGCGGCGTTTCGTTTCCTCCGACGACGCTGATGCCCAGCTCGACGTACGGGTTGGCCCGGTGGACTTCTATGGCAGTTATCTCTCCTTCAGGAAGTGAGGGCAACTTCACGCAGCCTAATGGACACGCAAATTACATTACACGGCTACATTTCAGACTTTAATCTCCACAACTGTATCGTAATGCTCCCTGAATGTGATTATCCTGCCGTCTAAGATTACAGCACTTACACTTGTATGGGGAAGATAAGCAGCATTATTTCATATCTCAGATCTCTAACATGCAGCCCCCTTGGGAAGATGCTCAGTAAAACAGAGGAAGTGATGTCATACCCTCTTCAGCGGAGAGAGGCGGGGACTCGGGGCAGTCCCAGCCAGAGGAAGTGGAGCTGACGGAGCGAAGGAGGTGGATGCAGGGATTACTGAGGGGCCGCTTCACCCTGGGGACCACGCACTCCAACCCGACCACACCTGGAGACATGGAGAGATTAAGAGATTAATGCTGTTTTTTATCAGTCTAAACTTTGTTGACTTCATTGACAAGTTTAATCTCTTCACGTAGAGGAAGGGACTGGGGATCGACTCACTGTCTTCCTCTGTGCTCTCCTCGAAGGCAGGGTTGTCGAGGCCGGCATCGTCCGTCCACACGGGCCCATTGCTGCAGGCGTTATTAGGTCCAGAGGGTGGCGAGGGCGTGCGGTCTCTCAGGTCGGTCTGCGGGGAGCACGGCGACCTGGGGGGGCTGGTCACCATCGCTCGCTCGTCCCCGCTCTCGCATCTCGGGCCGTCCACGCTGGTCTGCTGACACCGCGTCCCGGGACACCTTTCACCAAGCAACAGGTGTCAGTTTGTTAGTCCATCTGACGTGTAAAGAAAATCAGGTTCAGCATCAGTTAAATTAATGTGACGGAATTGATCCATAGCAGGGAACTTCTCTTTTTTTTGTGCACAATGCAGGTAATTCAGTAATACACACTGATCTGTCTCTGATTAGAGACCAGAGGACATTTCTGCATGGCTTCTTTTATAGATTCTTTAGATGTGAGGAAGCACCACAGAATAAATAAGCATTTATGAGAGGATGTCTGTAGGGGCATGAATATTTATGTGCATATGTGACCATCTGTGTGTTATGTGAATTGCACTGGCTCTGAAATTTTTCTCCCCTGAAACAGTAAATGTAAAAGGTCAAAACCAAAGATTTAAACACGATGCGAACAGAACAAGAATTAACACCATGCGGCCGTATGCCTGAGGCCACAGTGACATTGACCTTTGTCCACCAGGATCTACTCATCCTTGAGTTCAAGTGAACATTGTACCAAATTTGGAAGGATTCCCTGGAGGTGTTGCTGAGATATATTGTGTTCACAAGGCAAAACAATGTATTTGTAAGGTCACAGCAAATTGTCACAGCAAATTGTCTAAACAGTTCATCCTTGAGTCTGAACGTTTGAGCCAAATTTAATGAAATTCCCTCAAGGTGCTCTTGACACACCGTGTTCACAACAGTGGGATGGAAGGATGACCTGAAACACACCTCATGCCACTGGCTGATGCCGGCACGCAGACTTAAAAAAACAGCCATTTATCCGATTTGAGAGGATAGGAAGGGAAAGAAATAATTCAATATAATATATATACGAGGAAATGGTGACAAAAAAGTATTTGCTTCAGAGTTTTCTTTCTACCAAAACCAAAATAAATCTGGTGGAGGTGGGTGTATCTATCCTGTCCCACAAATAGAAACTCTTAACTGAAGAACAATTAAAAATAAACACAGACAGGCAGACTCAGGGGATCAATGTGGTCTCATCCTTAATAGACTGAAGTATTTACTCTAAGTGGCAGCCATACGCTGTTTGAATTATTTAAATATCTCTGTTCTCCCTTTCCTTTCCTTTCCTTTCCTTTCCTTTCCTTTCCGTTGCTGTCCCATGACTCTGTTCTCTTGCAACTATCAAAACAGCAAACACAACCAGTGGCCAGGTGACCTGCCTTATTTGTCACTGTGGGTTTCTTTTCTAAATTACACATCATTCACATCTATCTTTGACCCACAGACGTCTCCATCAAGAGGATGAAGAACATTGAGTGGAAAAAGAGAACTTTTTAAACAAATACTCGGCCCCTGGACAAGTTTAGCTCATACAGAGGCTTAAACTCAACGTCTATGGTTCAGAAACTGTGAAAGTTCACCAGCTCTCACACAGACACACCCTCGATAATACGATCAACCGACCCACCTTTAACGCCTCTCGTCTTCTAATCCTATGTCCCGTCCTTAATCTTTACCATAAACAATGTTGTCACACAGCCACAGCAGACTCTTGGCTCCTGTTACTAACCTAAACCTAAGTCTGCGGGGCAGGGAAACGGCGAGCCCACGAGGGCGACTGAGGTCTAATCTTTGCTAAAGAATGTCACGTTAGTCCTCAAGGTGACCTGGTTAGAACTGTCTTAAAACCACGTCTCCTCTTCTTCCCAGCAACAAGATGTGTGCAAACTGTGCTGAGACATACCCATCTGCTGTACAGACTTGTACAAGGAGACTGCTGGCGATAAAGTTTAAACGGGCTGCAGCTAGGAAATACAGACCCTTGTTCCCAATAGATTTACTTTAAGACAAACAAAGGACACTGAAGAGTTCTGGAACTTTCCATATTTTCAAACTCAGATACACTTAAAGGGCATCTGTGAAACTTTTGAAAGACCGTGAATAAATTTTGAATTGAATTAAATACAATTGGATATTTTGCTGCCATGGCCTAAATTGGTCGCATACAGCTTTTTCCAGATGGGAATTGTTGAAGAATCGTGTCAGAGGCTAAAAATTATCGCATTTTCGGGAAAACTATCATATCAGATTCATAGCTAAGAAAACAACAATATATATATATATATATATATACACAACCAATAAATAAATTGCTTATCAATGTGCAATACCTTCAACGACTATTTGACAACGCTGACAAATCTAGCCACATGAAAAAAAACATGGTTCAAGCTCCACCTCTGAATCGCTGCCCGTGTCGCCAACACCCTTCGCCAGTCTGCCAAAAATGATTGGCTGCAGAGACGTCACGTGAAAAGAGATACGGAAAAAAACAACAGACAATTTGTACACATTCACGTATATTATGACAACAAGCATGCGTATACACAGACACTTTTTTTTAACGAAACTGATGATAATACTGTTGCATTTTGGCCTTATTGATCGTACAGAAGAAGGACAGAGACCATTATCTAGTAATTATCACTTTTTACACTTACACGATTTTTTACGTTAGCGACAGTTAAACGTAAAAACAGCTGACTCAGAAAAGCTTTTAACAGCTTGTTAGCATTAGCTTGTTAGTGTGAGCTTGTTAGGGAAAATCTCCTCGACTTAGCTGAAGTGTTAGGAAGTCACTGGATAACAAGTCAGTAAGTTAATGTCAGAACACCTGCGGACGGCTCCTTAGCAACAGACCAACAAACCATCTTTAGAAATTCAGTCGTAGTTGCGCTCAAATCAGTCAATTATTATAAACTCATTCCAACTCAACTTAAATGATGTTTTTACACATTTAAAGCAAGTTTTAACTGAAATACCTTATATTGTTAATTCCTACAAACACTGATTATTTATCCTCGTCAATTTACACTCCCACTACTAAGCATTTTGGGGATTTCTTTTTGGCAATGTTGATGCATAGACAAATACAAACACACACACAGACACACACACTGCTCCATGTTTCTGTACAGGACAACAGAGGAAGCTAGGAGGAGAAAGTAAGGAAAGACAGACGCAGCGAAAAGAGGGAAAACTTGAGAGCGAAACGCCTTTTTGTTCTCCCAAGTCACGCTGACCTCTCCTCCCGCCGTGTCGGACTCACCACAGGCCAGGGTTGCCCTTGGCCGTCTCACAGAAGAAATGGTTGAAAAGGTCTCTGGTGTTGAAGTTGCCCAGCATGATCGCAGAATGAGAACATGGAGCTCCTGGTCCGTCAACCCATGACTGTGGTAGGGAACCACTAATCCCTCATCACATGACCTACAGCCCAATAATCCCCTCAGGGTCTCACAGCACCTGGTCCAAACGGGCCCAAAGCCAAAGCGGGTGGACGGCGGGAAACCTTTAAGGTTAAGGCCAGTGGGAATTGAACTGATCTGGACTGAGATTAATGATATCTCCCAATGGTCCTGCCAGAAACAATGAGGAGCGGCTGGTATGGTTTTTTAAGTATAATGGGTATTTTCATTATTTATTAAAACAAAACACAAAAGCATTTTTGGGTGTAAGTTCAAAATCAGAGTGGATGAAGCAAAATAGCAAAATTTCACTCCTATAAATAGATAAATGGTAAATTGATGGAGTTTTTGCTTAAAAAGATTACTATAATGATTAGCATCGTAATAACTAAGTGGCCGGTATCTTTGCTAATCATCTTATGAGTACGATAAAGCTGGATTACCTGTATAAAGCTGAGGAAATCCTGCCAGTCAGGCATGCATGGTGGGTGATCTGTGAGTGCGTGTGGGTGTGTTCATGCTCTTATGCAAGTCTCAATCTATTATGATCATGTGTGAGCTTTATTACCTGTGCTTGAGGTGTGCCTCCAGGTCACAGCGTGGCATGCTGAGGGAGCAGACTGGGGTCAGAGGGCAGGACACAGACAGCTTGTCCAGTAGCTTGTGAACCAGTATGCTGGATCTGCGGCACGCCTGGAGCTGCAGCCGTGTCCTGTCCAGAGGACAGAAGTCCCTCTCCTGGAGGAAGCTGCGCAGGCAGCGGGCGCAGAAGGTGTGTCCACATGGCGTATCCAGTGGCTGCACCAGCGGCTGCAGGCAGATGTGGCACACCAGGTCGTCGTCCACCTCCAGGCGGTAGTTGTAAAGGTGGTTCTCCCTGTTGCGGTGGATCTGGCCACACTCGGAGCACAGATCTTCAAGTGCTGGCTCCACCGGCCCGACTAGACCCACTTCGCTGCCCGGGCTGCCCATCTCTGTTCCCTCAGCACAACTCAGCTTTGGCACAAATGACTCCAGTGGTGCTGCAGTGTTGGGAAGGGGCACACACTCCTATCCCATAAGCTTCAGAGGATGAACGGGTTGCAGAGAGGACAGATGCCCCCCAGTGGCTGATGGCACATCACCCTGTGGGTCAGAGGGCAAAGCAAGAGGGTTAAACAGCTGTTTCAGAAAAACAACAAGTGTCTGATATATTTATTCATGTGGCAAATGCTTTGTGCACGTGGGCCCATGTGTCGTCATGAGATCGAGAGTGGTACAGTCTGTGTGCGTGTGTTTGTGTATGTGTGTGTGTGTCAGTGAGTGTGCTGAGATTATGTATTGCTGCTCCTGTCCACTAATCTGGCAGTATAATCTCTCTTTTGCTCTCGCCTGCTGCAATCTTCCAATTCCACAGAGAGGGAATTATCTGGGATTGAGGCAGAGAGAGGACACAGATCAGAGGAAGTGAGAGGGGGAACGCAACAGAGAGGGGAAGTGGTGCCAGACAGAGGAAGCAAGAAGAGAAGAAGAGACAGAGTGGGTAAGAAGGGGAAGTGACAGGAGGAAGGGGTGAAGGAAATTCATGTGATGTGAAAATCTGAAAGAGCCATAAGACAAGAGAAGAAAGCAAGACAGGGGAGAGGATGGGAGAGAGCATAAAGGCAGTGAAGTAGACGAAAGAGAAGGAAATTCTTTAAACATTCCCCTCAGCGAACTTGATATTTTTGGCTCAGGCCATGTGCAGTAGATGCACTCAGTCTCCTCTGCAACAGAGAGAGAACATGCCTGAAGCAAAGTCTTGAAATAAAGCACTCCAGTGAGCAGAGCGAGCCCCCACAGCTAATGCACCCTGTGTACGCTGATCATTTCCACAGCGTTTCACATCCACAGCCATTCGCGTCCTCAGCCCCCTCGATTAGCCGAGCCCCCCGTGGGCCCGCTTGCTTTCAGCAGACGGCAGAGGGCGTACCGCGGCACGCAGCAGGCCAGCCAAGCCACACTGACTACCTGCCTCTGTTCCAGTGAGGGTCTGCTCCTGTCTCCATGACGACCTGGAGCCTGTTCTGTTCAGTGGGGCTTGACATTCAGCGTGTAGCTGGAGACGGATGCAGAGGAGCCACAAAACAGATGCACTTCTTCTCTCAGCAGGATGCTCTCCTCCTCCCTGGTACAGCCTGAGCGCTTGTCAGGCGGCCCAGGCGATGATGAGAGGCCCCTTGGTTCCCTTTTTGCTGCTTTTTGCGTCTCGTCTCTCCGTTGCTGCCCATTTCCGTGACAACCTGTCTCTCCTGTCTCCTTGGCTACCGGACCTGTACTCACTGATTTCAGCCTCCTTTAAGTACGTGCTCCTGTCTGTGTGTGACTGGCTGCTTCTGTCTCTATCCCGCAGCTGGACATGAATTAATCATGAGGACACAAGGCTTCTCTGTTCCTATAACAAAGCTGTGACATCACCACATCTCACACACTCACACACAGACTTGTGGACAAGTCTAAATCTACACAAGGAGGACCAACACACATACACACACACACATGCATGATGCACAAGAGCTTTTGAGGTACCTGATCCTGCGAATGGTCTTTATCAATAAGTAAAGTCTTCAGGTTTTCACTGTGGCAGCAGTTTAGAGCGTCAGCCATGAAAAGCACTTAAATCTATTTTAAACACAGCTGGACTCTGAGGCAACAGATTCCTTTAGCCAAGTCATATGAACAGTGGGAAATGCTTGTGGCATATCTTTCTTTTTAATCTCACTGTGCATGTTTACGTGTGTGCGTCTGTGTGAGAGGCCAAGGCCACACTGTTATTGTCATTGCACTGCTTTCAATATTAAGAAATAACAGTGCAGGCCCTGCACCTGTGCCTGCTCCTTTTATTTTCATTTTTCAGCCATGGCAATCTAATCTCACAATCAGCTCGTGCACTACCTCACATGCAGGAATGACATTTTCAGATAAGATGAGATGATGTTTTAGGCCACAGATTTAAAATCTGAGGTCCTGTCGGCTTAGCCTACATTCTCATAAAACCCCATCTCATCCTCTCGTATCTTAGACCCACACAAACAAAAAAGGCTGTTAGCCACTTGGCAAAACCAGGCCTGCTGTTGTTCTGTTGCTGCTTTCAGACATGCAATAACAACACAAAAACTGACACTCATTTCATTGTAGAGGTGCAAACACTCTCTCTCAGCCCTGAATCACCTTGGCAAGGCAGCAGCTGCACTGTCATGAGCTGTGAGCAAACCGGGGCGTCGGACACGTTTGATGAGAGCAGAGCATTTGGAATCATTGTCCCCATCTGTCTGACTCCATCCCTCCCTCCAGCAGCGGAGCAGCGAGGACACGAGAAGCGACAATGGGGAGATCAGTGCTCGGGCAGCCGCTCACTGACACATGCACCCGGTGGATGTTGTGCAGATGTGATGTTACCTGATCACCGCCGCTCCTCCGCGCCGCGCGCTCCGGCCCCAGCGAGGGGGGGACGATTATTAGCCGCGGGACCAAGATCACGCATCCACCGCAACGGACCGTTCCGCAAACCCCGCACGAAAACGCCCCCGTGCCTTTGGCGGCGCCGGCCCCGCCCACTGGTGTCCCGTCAACGGAGAGGGGCGGGGTCTGCGGCTGTCACTCCAAAGCAAACTCGCGGGTGGCTTCCAAACAGCCTGTTCACAAACACTGCCACTGGTTTAGATGCACGTCTGGATGTGTTGCATTTGGACCCCACACGTTTACATTAGTAGTTATATTTTTTTGTAAAAGTTAAGCTATCTTAGGATCAATGCTTATGTCTTACTGCAATAAACTATTATGCAATTAAGGGGAGAAAAATCATCTTGAAACTTTATTTTTTAGCGTACGATAAAATTTGATACGATACGATCATTTTGTTATTGAACTGAGTTGAATTCACTTTTTGCCATGGATTTAGTGAGGCCCTTTGTAACCTTGTTCAGATAAGTGCTATCCAAATAAAGTTATTATAAAATAAATGTTACGATACGATAATCCTCTATTAGTCCCACTATTGGGGAAATGGCTATATTCATGCTGCAAAGGGAAGAGTGAAAATAGACACTAATAGACAAAATGAAGAGCCGATAAGTATGCATGGAAATAAAGAAAGAAAGACAATGATAGATTATGTCAGTAAAACACATTGTCTGTTGTGCACACACGTTTTTAAGTTGTGACTCATGGCTTTAGGTGTTTGGATAGTAAATAAATAATTTGGTAATGCGTTGTAGCTCAGTTGGAGGTTATTAGTATAATGCCCATGAATTTCTCACTTACAAATTTCTAACTTTCATCCTACAATACTACATCTTATTTCTCTTTGTTATTGGTAAACATACAGATAACATATATCTATAAAATACATCCAACAACTGCAGCATTAACATTGATAATAGTGCATGTAGTGAATATTATTTTGGCAAATGCAGCTAAAATAACTTGATGTACAGTGTTTAATTTTAGAACACAGTCTCTCATCTGTATTAATAGTGGGGGTTTTTTTATGTCACTTAAGCCTATTTTTCAAATCTATTTTGCATGGTACTCGTGTCAAGTTTGTGAAGCAATCAGGCAATACCAAGGGCAACCCGGAACACGGGGTCCTCGGTGGAAGGACCCCCAGAGAAGTAAACACAGCAGATGTTGAGTTAATTGAGTCGCAGTCATCGATTTTCTGATGAATTAACTTTGTTGCAACGTGTAACTTGTTGGCATCGCGATGGCAGAAGACAACGAGCTGGAGCAGTGAGTGTTATCGTCTGTCTGCGTGTCGCCAGTCAACGTGTTTATCCGCGGTTTGCTCACGTTTCCCCACTGTTTGTTTGTTTTATCCAAAACCCTGACACCCGTCCATCAGGAGGAGGAGGAGGAGGAGGAGGAGGGGGTATTTTGGGGCGACAGCTGTTGTTTATGTCGTGTTGAAAGGTGGAGACAGTGTGTATGTGTGTGTAGCGGCTGTAAGTGGATCCTGCTAATACAACTGATAGTGTTAGCTGCCGGGGCTGGGTGGGGGGGGGAAAGGTCGGCTAAAACCAGTGCGTCTCCTCCGCCGGGACTCTGCTGATTCAGCCGCTCGGGTCAAACCGGGACACCGCCGCTGTCTGTCCCCCTCCATCCACTCACTAATGATTCACTTTCTCCTCCGCGGACCGCGTCACTTTGTTTTCTCTCGCTTAATTAGATTATTCTCCTCTGAGGCTTCGTGCCATGTTTGTCCTCCACTTCTCCCTCCACCGCCCCCCCCTGAGCCTTGTCTCTGTTTATCCACCCAGGCGTGCGATCGAGGAGCTCCTGAGGGAGACGGACCGGGCTCGGGTGAGAGCAGAGACCATGGGCCCCGCAGGATGGTGAGCACCGTTTGTGACATCCCATCTGTTTCAGCCCGCGTGCATCTGTCATTTTCTGGACACGGAGCTGCTACTTATCGGCTTAGCTGTACTGCACTGGGGGGGGGCTAATGTTGTTTTCTGAGTGTGCAGCTTGTTTGTGGTGCGTGTGGATCCCTGGGATGAAAACAAGAGCAGCTACTATCCTTCAGGTCCACAGCAATGTGTTTATAATACGTAAATGGGAAAATCTACCACAGTCACAAAAAGTGTGAATGACAAACAGGGAGAAAGAGCAAAACAACAACTCAAAACGCTACATGATCCAGACTTCACTGTAATATTTTCACTTTAGAGAATTGAAATCATCATTTTAATTAATCATTTCTCAATTCACATCCCCAATGGCAAATCCAAGTCGACTGGATAGCTCCTCTCCATTGAAGTCTTTTTTAGATAAAACCAGTATATGTACTTACTCCAAGTACATATACTGGTTGAATGAGTTGAATGAGTTGTTTCTTACTTAAATAAATTCAGTCATTTTATTAAATACTATATAATGTATCTAAATAATTACAATTCAATTCCATGTCACCATTGTTTTACTGTACCATATAACCTGATGTTAGCTCTCATTATAAAATATTTCTAATCCTACTAAATGGTTCTACATGAGCGCAAATAAACATTATAGTCAGTTTTTCACTATTTAAATTTGTGTGATTCCTGGCCATTTCCAAAACATCCTTGTAATGATTCTGATTTTTAACAAGTATGCTATTAATCCATATCAAATGCATCGTTTACTTATTTTATTTTGAATAATCAAACCAAATTTGATACAAGTCTTGATATTGAGCTTTATTTAAGAAAGAATTCTCAACATCTTTTTTTAGGGAGGAAATCAATAGCGTCCTCAATGACTTATTAATGATAATAGTTTGATGCCTTCTAGATGCTAATGGTCACATCCCTTGTCATCAAGATAACACAAACACATGTCCCACTGTCACATCAGGGTTAAAAACTTTGTTCCCTCCTCTGTCAGGTTGAAGTGTCCCCTGCGGAGCACCAACAAACGCTTCCTCCTCAACACCCTGCGCTCCACCGGCCTGCAGCGGCGCTCCAGTGAGCCCAGGGCCAGTCACTCTGCCACAAGATCGCACACGAGGAGCAAGAGTCAGGACAGAAGCCTTGACCGCAGCAGGTCACCTCCCAGAGATCGAAAGAGCAATGGAGGCCACACAGAACATAAAAAGCATCACAGGGACAGCAGAAGAAATAAAGACAAAACAGAGGACAGAGACAAAGACAGGAGTCACAGACACAGAGACAAAAGAGACAGGAAACACAGGGACGACGGACAGAAAAAACACAGACTTCGTGAGTGAAGCACCTCTGCTTATAGAGGAGGAACACTGCTTTACCAGAGACCACTTCCTGTCCAGGGAGGACAGAGGTGGACATTCCTGAAACTGTTCTCAGATCAGAACGCACACCTGCCGAGTCCTTTTCACCAGGCTGTTTAAAAGGAGGCAGAATAGACACTGAATTTTACTTTTTACTAATTCAAGACCTAACTTTGTTTTTTCCCCACAGAGAGACAAGATGGACAATCGTCTTCTACATTTGTTAATTAATTGTTTAACATTTGAGTTTACCAACATACTTTAGGTTTAGTTGATTCCTTGACATCGCTCACGCATCCAGTAGTTAAGATTTTCTTTTCCCCCCAACTTTTCCACAGAAGTTTAAGTAAATAAACTATGAAAGGGCCGTTACAGCTCAGGACATAGGAGCATTTGATTTGTTTGTCCATGTCCTCCCCTCTCAAATGACTCATGGTTTGTTGTAATTCTTTTTCACTTACAGTAAAGGAGGATTGATTTCAATTATAATGTGATTACCATTCTCCTGTCATCATTCACTTGCCTTAATGTTTACACAAGCCGCGCAACTGTCGCCACTGGGTAAGCACGTTTTATCAGGTGTCTAACTTTTTGACATGGAGACACCGGCTATCAGAAATGCTTTTGTTTGTCAAAGGAGAATTTTTATTTTTTTCCCTGACACTCCTGCTGGTGCCTACGTCCTCGGATCCAACATGAGTAGGTTAATTGTAATTTAAATAGGCTGTAAAAGAAATAATAGCAAAAATGACTATGACACTAATAATCCTCTCACTAAACTTGTACATAATATTCACTATTTCCACGTATTTGAATGGGGTCATGGGGCCTTTTGAAAACAGATGGATTTGCTCAAGTGTTGAAAATGTGATGCTGTTTATATCTGTCCTATCCATGTGGTCAAGGTTAGGCTATCTTCTTTTTATTGTTCCTCATCCTCGGCATTTTATAAACGTCTTTATGCTCACATATTACCCACATGTCTATTATATCAAAGTGAAGCTGCGTTACTCCTCGCCTAAAGCCATTATGCAGAAACATTCTGTCTGTAAAGGCGACTAAAATGCGTTTTAACACCCCTCATGCTTCATAAATCACGTTGTCCTTCTCCACTGTAGTGGGGGAATAGCTTGGGTTAACTGTTTCCTTCCTCTTTGCAACAATGATCAAATATAAACACCATTAAGCCATAGTGCAGGGGGGGGTGATTTATATAGAATTGGTTTACTTGAACTTTATTGCGTCTCTGAGTGCCCCATTAAGATACAGTGGAAAATGCTGCACTTGGTTTTGAAGAACTCAGTGCAAATAGTGTGTAGATAAAACCCTATCAAGTTAAAAGCCTCATCGTGCTGCAGCTTACACGAGAAATGGCTAAATTACACTGATCTTATAGCAGAGGCCCAGGATGTTGCATAAAGGAGCAGGTGAGCTGGAGAGACACGCTCCATGCACTCGCTTGTTAATTGAGTTCTGTTGCTCTCTCCAACCTAATTGGTTTTACCACGAGAGCTGCTGTTAAATGGGGCGAGCACACACCCACACACACACGGACACACACCTGCTAATGGCCGGCAAACATGGTGAGAGTGCAGGGGGAGTAAAGCGACCGCTTGTCAAGGGCCCATCGTGCAGGGGACACTCGCTAAATGGTGTTAAATGATGCATTTGCAGAAGTGTCATGGGAACATTTTAAAAGTCACGAAGGTGTAGACAAAGAGGAGGAGGAGGAGGAGGAGGGAGTGAGGTGATGTTTGAGCGTTTTCACCACAGTTTCCAAGACAGCTGTCTCTCCATGCAGGTCTCTTATCTCGCAGGTCAACCAATGTTTGCGCCCATCCGCATCGATTTATCTGCTGCAGTGTGCAGACAGGAGATACATCCATATAAATTGTCGATGGGTGCATGTGTTTGAGGGCAAACCCTACATGAGAAACGGTCGTGCGCTCTAAGACTAAAAAGTGACACCTCTGACCAGGTTCTTTACGCATGGATGTAGGGTCCCACAGCTTGAGGGGGGCAAACACGTGGGTGCAGGTTGTGGTATTTACAGAGGGACATTGATTTACGCGCTCACATGCGTTCTGTTCAATTCACTGAAGAAGGGGGAAAAAAAAAGAAGCTGCACAATATCCTGGAAACTGAGAGTCTAGAGCCAGGTCTGTCGTGGTGAGCAAACAGTGAAACCAATGGCCTGTGCGCTGCAGAGTCACATGGTGGCACAGTGACACACCTGTGTGGAGCCGTGAGGGGCCACGCAGTTGCGCCAGAGGCAGGTGAGAGCAGAGGAAGGTCCACGCAAGCCGAGGCAGGGCGCAGCAGCTCCGGTACATGTGCGCGCAAACGGCCCCAGAGCCCCGGGTCCTCGGCAGCCATGAATCGGGAAGATCACTACTACCCCTCGCAGGTTTTTAAAGACTCCTGCGCCTACCAGAGACAGCAGGGCGAGGACTACAGCCACAGCCCGCCGCCCTGCCTCTACATGAGCAGGCAGGTCCACTCCATCTACACGCAGCCGGCCATGGGAGCCCTGGAGCAGGCCGGGCTCTCTGACATCGCCCCCTCCTACAACCTGCCCGGCCTGCGAGAGGACCAGGGTGTGCCACAGCTCCACCACCCGCAGGGGCTCCAGCAGCAGACCCTCCAGCCCGCCGCAGGCTATGGAGACGCGGTGGAGCAGAGCAGATATCACCTCCCTTTCCCCTGGATGAAAACTACAAAATCCCACTCACACACCTGGAAGGGACAGTGGGCAGGTAAACCCCTCAAGCCGAAACATATCACTAATTAATATGTATTAAAATAACTATAAAAGAATCCATCATTTAAACCAACTGAACCTCAACAGGGGATTTCTCAGAGCAGGCCTCTCTTATAGTGCAATTGCTCATGTACAAGTCTTTTCAATTCAAAATCCATGTTGAGTTTTTTGTTTCCAACATTACTCTGTAGTCATAGCACTCACAACTGAGTTGACACTGAGTCTCTGTGACGCCTGAATAATGATATCATGCTCCCAACAATATGATCCTGGGTGGTTCAGTTTACCTTGTCAGTCAATTTGTAAAAGGCCCGGAAAGCCAGTGCTGCTTTTTTTATATTTATTTATCAGGTCTTATCACAAACAATGTGGGGTTCGTCTTTACACAACATTTTCACCAATCTCTATATCACAGACACACAATAGATGGAAACTATAAGACTATAATAAGATGTTAAAACGCCCAAATCTGCCACATCCATGTTTGATTAATGACTTTAAAAGACATGTGGAGATTTGATATTAACAGTGATTTTAAACTTTGCAGCTCAAATGAAGTAAATGAATCGTTTAACATTATAAAGGGATCCCGTAATTTGAATGGCTTTATGAAGGTTTGCAACAAGTGCAAAGTATTTTGGTTTTGCGATAAGGGAAAAAGTACGTGCTTGTTTTGTTTCCCGGCTAAAAGTTTCCTGGAGGTTTTTCTTATGAGAGAACATTCTCAGAAAATCTAACAAACATTTATAATGTGTTAGTAAATTTATACACAGGACATTTTGTCTTCAAAGCCAATCACACCTTTCCTCTGACACAGTTTCCTGCTTTTACGCACAGATTTTTTGATAAAAGAATCCGTGACTATTCGAGCATATTGTGGACATAATGTGTTTATTGTTTATACCTGATTAATTCCGATATTTTTTATCAATAAACGGCAAGCAATTATGATAATAAAATTTCTATATTCATAAAAAAAGTTATAATTATATTGTTAGTGTGAAAATATATATTAATCACAATAATTAAAATGGGGCCTGTTTGGACTCAATTTTCTTTCAGTTTAAATCAACACAAAAGACATTTGGGGATTTTATACCCATATAATTAACACTGCGCTGACTAAATATGTGAAATAAATTAAATATCTGAGTGATCACTGATTTTAGGTGAAACATTTCTAAAGGTAATCGGGGGAAATAATGCACAACACTTATCTTGGATAAGCTGAGTAGATTCATTTCTATTTAGGTATGAGTTCAAGATGAGACTTTGGTTAAATTGGCAAATAAATAAGTCAAGTGACCAGAAGACATGAAATGCACTTTGTCCACAGTTACAGCTATAATATAAACATAGCAGCACAAACAAATTATCTCAACAAGCTTTGCCCCCCCAAATTTTAATAAAAGTGAACTTTGTAATATAAAAACAAATTTTCCCTAAAACCACATAACAGTGTCCCCATAACACCTGCTGCTTCCAAGTTCCAGCTCGGACTGAGGACGTATATTTAGACCAAATCAAATTTCCTTATAACATTACAAGTGAATAAGTGTTTATTCTAGTGGCTATCATAAGGCAAATATACACTGTGGTTTCTGCAGGAGCCTGCTGGCGCGCATGCACATCCAGTAAGGCATGTAGGTCATTACAATACAAAATGCAACAGGTTAAATTATCACAAACAAATTGAAATTATAATCCAATCAAAAGTGATAATAAACCTTTACATGCCTTTACAGTCTAATTTGTAAAGACTGTGTCTGTCACTATAGGTGCGTACGTGATGGCTGAGTCTGAGGACAACAAGCGCACCAGGACTGCCTACACGCGCGCACAGTTGCTGGAGCTGGAGAAGGAGTTCCTGTTCAACCGCTACATCTCCAGGCCGCGGCGCGTGGAGCTGGCGCTGACGCTCAGCCTCACCGAGCGTCACATCAAGATCTGGTTCCAGAACCGGCGCATGAAGTGGAAGAAGGAGGAGGACCGCAGGAAGGTCCGGGGCGCGGACCCGGACCAGGACTCCTCCATCACCTCCGGAGACCAGGGGGAGGCCGCGGGAGGCGTCTCCTCCACAAACGGACCTCACGCCGCCTCGCCACCCGTGTCCCCGCTGCGCGCTCACTCTCTCTCCGCTGCTGGGTCCCGAGAGACCGCGTAGACCACGAGGGCACTTACTATGTGAAGTACGACCCAGAGATACTGCAGGGACAATTTGAGAGGACTGGTAAAACTCATGTTCCCCTTCTGCTGATCTTGTTGATCTCCCCCAGGCGCCACTGCAGCCACTCACTGGATGTCACATTTGGATGTTTCCCATCTGGACTGAAGGGACATTGCTTTAATCAACTTCTCCATGCATACCCCCCCCCCCCCTTCTGTTTAGAGGCAGCAACATGGATTCAGTTGCACAAACTTGTTTCTCACCTCAGAGATGTGAGAGGCCTGTATAGTCACCATCATGCTAATGAATGTAAATACACATAATATGACTGTCAAGGAAGAGGCTAAATATTTGCAATGATCGCATGTGTATATAAGCCTATAGTGTAAATTCTAAAACTATAATCGATGATCCACATATTTTATTGTTTAAAAGATTCATTTCACAGTATGAATAGGCTGTCACACGTAAATTTAGAATAAAACGAATATCACGACATGTGTATATGTCTGATAAACTTGCACAAGTGAGATTCAATATAAACTCCAGTAGTTCAAAAAAGCACAATTTGAGAAGATTACTATTAAGCCTGTGTCGTTCACAAGGCAGCTAACATTGGACCGAGTGAAAGAACATGTTCACTAATGTCCCAACTCTATGGGATCTTCTTCAAGGACCACTGTAAGCCCCATGGATGACATTGCTTTATCTTATATCTTAATGCATATGTCAGCACACCCCCTCATTTCTGTTTAGAGGCAGCAACATGGATACAGAACCTGTTTCTCACCTCAGAGACGTGAGAGGCCTGTATTGTCACCATCATGCTTAAGAATGTTAATATACATAATATGACTGTCAGGAAGAATAAAGTGTCAAACTAGAATCAGTGATCCACATCCTTTATTGAATGGATGAATGGCACACATACATTTGGAGTAAAACAAAAAGCATGTGTAGGGTCATGGTGCGTCATGGCGCACGAGGCCTTGGAGACGCAGGCGGCCGATCTTCTTCACCTCCTCGATGCCGCGCTCCCTCTCCACCGTGCGCTCGTGCTGACAGCGCTCGGACAGCTGCCGTAAAATGTTCGTCTTGTCGCTCATCCGGGCGCAGATGACGAACGGGAACCCGAACCGCTCTTTGTACTGCTCGTTGAGCCGGGCCATGCGCGAGGCCTCCCCGGACACCAGCGCGTCCAGCCCGGCTCCTGCCTGCTCCTCACGCGACTCCCTGCTCAGAGTGCCCCTCTGGAGGTCCATGCCCGCGAGGACATTGATACACCTGAGGAGGCCCTCTTTACCTGGACACAGGTGATGACTCAGGTCTGTTATTATAATGTCTATCTGCGCCATTACGCACAGAGTACATGTCATTTATATGCACTAAACCCCCTTAAAAGTGCCACCAAACTTTTCTTTGGGATTGAAATACAAAAAAAGACAAGCAGTTATTAAAGAGTAGCTGTGTGTGTCACCTGACTCTGGCAGATCATCGATGAAATCACTAAACGCAGCCTCCAAAGCAGATAAGCTCACAAAGGGACGCCCGGACCACACTGCACCGGCTATGATGGGACATTTCTCCACCACGTTACCAAAAATATTCACAAAATCCTCATAAGACAGAGTGTTCACTGTGTTGATGTCCATGTCTGTGTGGAGCATCAGTACAGTCTTCAGACTTTATGATCCTCTTAGCAACAAGCAGGACCGGTTCTGCTGCAGCTCTAGGTGAAAAA
The DNA here is from genome assembly GCF_022539355.2 of Hippoglossus stenolepis. Classification (NCBI taxonomy): domain Eukaryota; kingdom Metazoa; phylum Chordata; class Actinopteri; order Pleuronectiformes; family Pleuronectidae; genus Hippoglossus; species Hippoglossus stenolepis. Next base: position 12,350,874 of record NC_061501.1, on the reverse strand, counting down.
TAATTATACCACAACTTACCATAACAGCACAACACACAAACGTCAATATGCATACACATAATTGTGCTAGATCACTAGTGCAATCTAGTGCAACTCTAGTGTGCTCAAAGTGCAAACAGTAAAGTACGCATGACGCAATATATGCCATTTGCGGATCCATATCATGAGTCATGGCAGCACATATAACTATTTTCCAAATAATCCAATTTCAGCTCCTCAAACTAAATAATACCAGTGCAAATCTCTCCTATTCACCACTTTCTCGTGTGCATCAAACACACATGCATGAAATGTACGCAAGAAAATGTCATCAGCAACTTAAACAACGACTAGAGAGCAAATAAAGCTTGAGAAGTGAACACGGTTGCCAACAAGGTTAAGAGATCAGGTGACACCAAGCGACGACCTTTGACCCTGAAAACTGGAGCCAATGCCAAAGTCCCAAAACTTCCCTGTAGTTCCCAGATCCAAAAGTCTACCCCCACAGACCCACATGTCGAGACGTCACTGCAGAAATAAACATATTTAAAGCCTGGTGAGTCTATGACTAATTTCTGCATTCACATGGCGTGAATATTTATACATGGGTGTGAAAGTTGACAGAAATGGCACGTGGATATGAGGTGTGGTCTGTGCCAGGGATTACACGAAGAAGGAGACCCATGGGGCAGTAATTTGAGAAATTTATGGAGAAGAGAGGATTAGATCATCGTCGTGTGACTATAACGTCACGAAGCAGCAGATCATTTCTAAAATAGGGAGAACTTCCACTTTTACAGCTTCCAGTTGTATAGGGGGCGCTCATGAGGTGGGCCAGAATGAGTGGAAGCCTATATGGAGCTGTTACCCCAAAATGTGTACCAAGAAAAAAAAAGTCAGTCTTTGTTTTCGATATGTTTGGTGTTAAAATCTATAGATCTAATTCTACAAGATTAGTTTCCAGTCGTAGTGAAATACCTTTCTGTTGGTATTTATGTAGTCACACATCACTTTTCGGCATCTAGTTTTATGATGGTGATGGTGATCCACTTTCTTTTTTGACAGCCAAATGTAAAAGGTGTCCTGTCGCAATGAGTCGTTAATCGATAACTGACCAATCAGCACGCATCAGCATCGGGCTAATGCGATATCTGCAAAATCACCCTCTCTGTAAGAAAAATCAAGGGACATTAGTATTTTTTTTAATTTCAATTCTGATAACATCAAGACTGTATTTGACAAAAAATGTAATAACATGTAGACCTTATTGTACAGAAGCTGTTGTCAAAAATGTTTTTGCCATTTAGATCTTTTCACTACATTTAATGAAGATCACCTCGTGACTGCCCTCTAGGGGAATTGTGACAGATTTCTGATAAAGAGAGGACAGGCCCTTCATAGACTGGCACTGTCAACATGTTGCCATCATCATTTAAATGTATTTATATCTGTACAACAAATCCTTTATTTCTCTCTGTGTTAATATTATTATATCTTATTCTATTCAATGTTAGTCAGCCTGGGCTTTCAAACAGGATTTCTTACCTCACAAGTTCCTCAAGTCATGTTTTTTTTTATGACGAAGACATTTCAATATTTTATTTTTCAATAAATGAAAGATTTGAGATGTTGAACACTCATATCTGCACATATTGCTGTGTAGCTGCTGCCAGAGCCAACTCAATGAGCAATGGTGACACCTGGTGGATGAAATCTGTAAGAGAAGTTAGCCCGTGGAGCTTTAAGGCTTTCAGGACCTGGAGTTTTTTTATTTCTACCAATATGAACCTTTAATATTTGCTCATTTTTGCTCAGATTGATTTGTGGATTAAAATACTTAAATACGAAAATGCGTTCGGTTTTGCATTTAGTCGTGATTTCTGTAAATGCTCTTAAACTATGATTTATAATTCTGATAATTCTAAATTAGAGTATTGTTTTTACTCCATGTATACTTATAAATGTAAATATGCCTTGATAACACGTACGCTATGAGAACGTTTAATGGTAACGATGACCACTCAAAGCCTTTACAGTACAGTTTTGCCATTAACGCACACATTCATACAGTATCATGTGCAGCACTTTCTCCATTTTACAGTCAAACAAAATCTTGCCAAAGGACACTTCGGTATGCAGAATAGGGGTGACCAGGGTCCAACCCCCAACCCTCTGGTTTGTGGATTACCCGCTCTACCTCCTTTATTGTCTAAAATGTTCACAGGGTGATGGATGAATACCTCACATACATTTGGAATAAAACAAGTATTACCACCATGTAAATGTTTGATAGTAATGACTGGAGCAGGAGAGATTCCGCAGTGAATCAGGGTCATAGCTTGTTTGGTGCGTCATGGCACACGAGGCCTTGGAGACGCAGGTGGCAGATCTTCTTCACCTCCTCGATGCCATGCGCCCTCTCCACCGTGCACTCGTGCTGACAGCGCTCGGACAGCTGCCGTAAAATGTTCTTCTTGTCGTTCATCCGGGCGCAGATGACGAACGGGAACCTGAACCGCTCTTTGTACTGCTCGTTGAGCCGGGCCATGCGCGAGGCCTCCCCGGACTCCAGCGCGTCCAGCCCGGCTCCTGCCTGCTCCTCAAGCGACTCTTTTGTCAGGGTGCCCCTCTGGAGGTCCCTGCCCGCGAGGTCAGGGTGACACCTGAGGATGCCCTCTTTACCTGGACACACATGGTGACTAATTATTGCTCTGGATTGTTCATATAATTTCTATCTGTGCCATTACGCACAGAATAGAATCCATTTGTATCCACGAATGTCCCTCAAAAGAGCCACCAAACACAATCATGACAAAATATTACCAAACTGTAGGTGTGTGTCTCACCTGACTCTGGCAGAGCATCGATGAATTCACTGAACACAGCTTCCAAAGCAGACAAGCTCGCAAAGGGACGACTGGACCACACTGCAGCGGCTATGATGGGACATTTCTCCACCACGTTACCAAATATATTCCCAAAATCCTCATAAGACAGAGCGTTCACTGTGTCGATGTCCATGTCCACGTGGGTGTGTGGGTCCTCGATGGTTGCACAGACAGTCTTTGAACTCCACCGAGGTCAATACACTGGTGGACACAGAACCAGGCCCCTGACGCCTGGCTTAGGTTAATCATTTATTTGTCATTTCATGTGATGTTGAGGGGAGGAGTTTGCTATAGAGCTCAAACGCAAGGGCCAAAAAAAATTAACACTGGACATAATGCTATCAAATGACAGAGGAATGGAAAAAAACAGTGAATGCGATTTATGACCTATGTAAGCGACAGTGTGGGTGGCCAGATTTTCTGGAGGGGCTGCAAACCTGGCAGAGGTTAGTGGTAGATTTGTTTGTGTGTTTTTTTTAGTGATATCTGCAACACACACTAAGAATAATTACCTCACATAGGAAACCAGTAATTTAACACAGCAGCCACAGGGATTAAACGTTACGCCACGAATTGACCGCAAGGGGGCAGTGCATGCAGGTGATATAGTAACATGGCAGGCTTTGACAATCCGCAGGTGACCGGGGTGGACCGTCAGAGGAATGAAGCTTCTCCTCTCAGCGAGGTGACAGATTAAGGCTGCACAGAAACATGTCGCTGAACAAACAGCCACTGACAGAACTGAGGTGGAGCACATGATCTGGGTCACACACCTACTCCGGGGCTAAGCTAACAGCCTGCTAACTACCACACGAGCTTCTCAACTAAGTATGATGTTAACAACCAGCGTCACAGTGCAATGAAACGTCACATCAGGTGTAAGTTGATAAGATGGTAAGATGATAACTTACTTAGTCACCGACGCACCCTGATCAAACAGGGATATTTAACACTATTGCAGAACGGACCTGTCAAACTTGTTCACTTCCCTCCAGGTGACATGAGCTGAACGCATGCGCACGAGGTTCGAGCGGAACGGAAGCAGCGTTGCCTCATGGGAAATTCGGAATTCAAAATTATTGTATTTTGAGAAAAGATATCGTCGTAACAAGATACTTTTTTTTTATGCCGCCTGTTTATAACAGCTTATAAACGTGACCACACGACTGGAAAGGCCATCAGTTAGTGTAAAGAATTAAATAACTGGGTTTACCTTAGTGAGAAGGTTCCAGCTCCACCTCCTCCATCAGTGACCCAGGCGCTGATGGGCCAGTCCCTTGTAACGTTGTTTGAGACTTTAAAGATATCCTTATCCACAAGTTGGTCTGAAGCCCTCATGGCGATATTGTGTCAGAGCCTGTGAGAGGTTTTAGCCACCCAGTAAAATTGGGGTCGCTTTGACCTTCATGCCTGTACTTTTGGTGGCAAGGTTTAGGTTCATCCAACACAGACTCTGCCCTCCTCTTCCTCAAAATGTTCACCTTTCTTTTTAGCCACAAACACTTTAAAGTGAGTAAACACGCAGGGGTGAACTTGAGCGGCGGGAGAATGTGACCCTAAACCACAAAGGGCAAGATGCCACTTCAGAACGTGAGGGCAAGTGATGTCATATTCAGGGCTTGTCGGGAAATGAAGTACATTGAGATAGCCAAGAGCAATGATGGTAGCTAAGACTGAATACTACTCCTCATACAAAGTGTAGCAAAATGACAGAATTATCGTACATTATGGGACTTTTTGTCATTATTGATTGTACATCGTACAGAGGGCAAAATGATCATTCATCTGGCAACACTGAACACAAGTGATGAGCTGTGACGTCGACCTTGCACCGGCAGGGAATGTTATACAACCTGTACTGCAGCCAGCCACCAGGTGTCGACAGAGAGACTTTGAGGATCAGTCAATGTCGTCCATCTTCATATATATTAGATTACAGTAGCTCCCTAACCCCACCAGAGGTCGCAAGATGACTGAGTGGATAAAAGAATGAAATATGAGAGGGCTGACAATAAGTTGACGGTTCACTCCTAATGTTCAATCAAACGACTTAGTTTTAACAGTAAATAGTCAAATCATTCGGGAAGGACAAACATGCTTTGCAATCATTTTTCCTTTTTTCTTATTTATTATGCAAAGTACATTTTATTGCAGGTGTGAGGCTTAAACTTTGTAACAAAAAAGACCAGAAAGCTTGATTTTAAAAATATAAATGTGTACAAAATGGTATTTAAACTGCATGTAGCTGCTGATACAAGAATAAGAGCACAGCAATTCCATTACAATATCTTACAATATATCAAGACAAGGGGTTGTTGCCATGGATATAATATATAATACAATTTAATAGCAAAAGTTGATCAGTCACTCCATAAACCTGTGAAGTCATAGCTTACATGTCTCCATTTTTGTCCATAAAATATTTAGGATCTTTTTCTGAAAACTTTCTTTCAGTTTTAGCTGCACAATAAAACACTATAGAATAAAACAAATACTGTATTTACATTCAGAACTTGTTCTCATAATAATTTGCTGACATTTTAATGCAATGCACAATGAAAGTTTATGCTCAGTTTATTTGAGAACATGTATGATTCTACTATATTTCATTAAAATACAAAATCAAGCGCTTTCTGCTGTAACTCTTGGGTTTATAATGAGAGGAAGAACATTGTATAAACTTTTTTTGAAATACATTCCATTCAGTTAGAGGCGATCACTCTGAATCAGATGGCTTCAGAGGTTTCTCCTCAGCTGCCACGTTGTCGGAGTCGGACATTTCTGCTTTGCTGTCTTGGGCTGCTTGGGTTTGACAGTAGTCATTCCTTGACTGCGTCTTGTTCTCCTCCTGCCTTGCCAACGCAGAAATGTCCAATACGGCCGCTGCATTCTGGTAGTCGCTGGACGTCTGGTCGAGGATGTTGTGGTAGAGCTGAGTGAGGAAGGAGGTTGGTTAGGAAGAGAAATAACTTGGAGTAACATTCACTGTTCATTGGTGAATGGAAACAGCTTAAACTCTGCTTCAGGTAGATTATTTCTAAATATCTGTTGTTAGTGGATCCTGCACAAAATACTTTGACCTTGCTCTGCAGACCCACCTTCTCCTCTCTGTCCGTCAGCTGATCACACACAAACGACACCAGTTTGGAGAAAGAAGGGCGGTCACAGGGTTCCAGGGCCCAACACTTACACATCATCCCATACCTGCAAGATAAATGGAAAGATTACAAAGTCATAAAGATGTTAAGTTATCCATAATATCTAGAGGTTTGCTGGATTTCGGTACAGATATACAAAAGTAAATAAAATATTCCATTCCAATTAAAACCTTTGCATTCAGAAATCCAGAGGTATTCTCACCAGATTGTGTTTTAAGTATCAAAAGTAATTGAAAATGACTACATTATACTATATTTACTGGATATTATCTGATAATTCTCACTCATGTATTAATATGTTTTCCTTAAATTAAATCAATATAATCAGTTTCTCATTCAAGCCATCAAAAGAACTGATCTTGAAGAAGGTTGCATTGCTGTATTACAACTAAAAAAATTTAATTTTAACAAACAGTGATTTGCATTGAAAACAGGCTGGAATATTCTCACTGCACTGAAAAAACAATCCCTTTGAAATGTAGTAAAGTAGAAAATATAAAATACTAATACTAAAGTAAAGTACAAATATCTAAAAAAAAGAAGTTCATTGCAGGTACAATCTATGTTATAAAAACCTCCACCAGCATCCAGTATACTTAATAAACCTTTTGTTTTTTACCCTTTCATTTTTGTGCAAATGATTGAAATATCAGTTCTGTATTGTATAGTGTCAAGTACTGCGGACACCCACACAGACTCATTGGCGTAGTACGGACACTCCATCTTGAATCCTCTCTCAATCATCGAATAGAACGTGTGATCCACCTTCATCCCGGGATAAGGAGTGACACCTGAAACCATCAAGTAAAAGAGAGAGAGACGTCATGTTTCGTATTGCAGCGGGAGCGGTTTTAAACATGCAGCTCGCGGAGAGTATTTGTCTGTGAAAGCTACCGAGGGAGAAGATCTCCCAGAGCAAGATGCCGTAGGCCCAGACGTCACTCTTCATGGTGTACATCCCATGAAAGATGCTCTCTGGTGCCATCCACTTCACTGGTAAACGCACCTGAGGGACGACAAAGCCATGTCACTTGTCACATCGTGTGCAAGAAGTGATAGATGATGATGTCGCTGTTTCACATACGTTTCCTCTCACGACGTAGTTGCAGTCGTTGTCGATGTCCCGGGCCAAACCAAAGTCACCGATCTTCACCAGTCGGCCTTTTGTCACTAACACGTTGCGAGCTGCCAGGTCTCGGTGGATACACTGCAGATAGACAGGACCGGGTGTCAGTATATTCACTCACACCACACATAACACATACAAGGACTAGTGGGGCTACTAGTTGGGTCTAAAATGTAAAAATCTATTTGAAAATAGAATTTTCTCGAATCCCAAGTTGATGTCTTAAAACCACCAGTTCTGTTTGATTAACAGGCTAAAAATCCCAGGTTACTCATTTATTTTCAAGAAATAAAAGAAGTAATTATAATTATTATATAGCAGAAACTTGGCAGTTGGTATTTTTGCTTAAAAGAACATTAAAAATGTCTGTGGGGAGCGTAGTGTTGACAGGTGTGGCACGTTTGTCTCTTACATTCTTGGAGGAGAGGAAATCCATGCCCTTGGCCACTTGGACGGCGAAGCTCAGCAGGTCATCAAAAGTCAGGGCTTGCCGCTCCTCGGTCTGATCATCGTTGTTTAAATACATCTCTGGGTTCGCACATGGGAAAGAGATGATTTACGATCAACACAGATCAGACCAGGTGCAAAAAAACATGCATGCTCTCCTCTCATGAGGCGTTTTCTGACCTTCGTAAACATCCATGTCACCTGAGCTGAGGGCGAGGAGGGCGATGTCCTCCTGCCCCCTGGTGGCAGCATGATACATGGGCACATAAGTGTCCACTGCTGTTTGCAGCTCACTGTGAAAATAAAAATTCAGATGTGAGATGCTATAACATCAAACTAGACTTCCAGCAGATCTGCACCTACATAGAAACTCTATGTTCGATCTCTCTTGTGCTGACGTCTTCACTAAACTCTATCATGTTCCCACCTGGAGCTTTTGCGGGCCTGCAGGTTGTTGTACAAGTTGCTGAAACGGTCCTTGTTGAAGGCGTCGGTCACAGACTTGTTGTAACGCTCGCTGTTGCTCTTCAGGTAGTTCAGCAGGTCTCCATAACAGCAGTACTGGAAAATCAGGTATATGGGTCCTACATAGGGAAACACAAACAATAATAATTATTATTAGCAATAATACACAGATACTGTAAGCCAAATTCCCTCTTAGATCATGTGATATTGTGATACAATTTGTTGTGTATGGTTCTAGGTATCAGTGGTCATTTTTACCTAAATCTGTGCACGCCCCAAGCAGGTTAACAATGTTGCCGTGGTGACCGATGTGAGTCAGCATCTTCAGCTCTGACATCAGCGCCTCCTTCTCCACCGTCTGGTGCTTCTCTGCAGAGTCAGACATCACATCAGCCACTGACATGACCTCCATAACATTCAACATTTCCCCCATGGAGTAAGTGTGTGAAACGCTGACCTTTCAGCATCTTGACAGCCACCTGCTGGGACACCCCAGGCTTGTTGATGCCATAGGCTGTAGCTTGGACCACCATTCCAAAAGCCCCAGAGCCCAGTTCGCCACCTGCACATGACACAGAAACACACTGTGTATGATTTTCATTTTTATTAGATTAGATTCATTCTTAGAAGTATATATAAGTGCAGCTTTGAGGTATTTTGATTTGCTTTTTTTAAATTTATACTACTATCTACTATGTACTTTTCACATTAAGTTTATACATTTAGAAAAACATAGGATGGGCTTTAAAGAATAGAAAGCACTGTAAAATATAAGAGCACTTAAATTCAATTAAGATGCATCGAATTACACACACTCATAGATATCAGTCCTCTATATATGTCTATATACTCTTTTCGTCAAGATCCATGAATTATTTCCTGGGAAATAAGTGGAAAGGTTTAAAATGCTCTATCTCCCAATATTAAGAAAGTTAAGTTAAGCCAACTGACTGGATCTGCACCAAAATTGTATGAGTTCCGTCCACCAAGTTTCGTGGAAATCTGTCCAGTAGTTTTTTCATAATCCTGCAACTAACAGGCAAACAAACAAACAAACAAAAACATACCCTCCTTGCTGGAGGTAACATGCATCAGTGTTAACAGTTTGTCTCTTTGCAAAAGTCCTGCCTTTAGTTTTAATACTTGTTAATTTAGATAATAATACATCTGTACTTTTATTTGAGTATGATTTTAAATACAGGGCTCTTACTAGTAATGTGAGTATTTTCACATTGTTGGTTTGGTACTTTTAATTGAGGATCTGAGGTGCTTCATGTCTGGTGTAATTCATACCCAGCTCCAGATTCTCCCTGGGAAACTCCCATTTCTGGTCGTAGTCAAAGTCCTTGAAGTTGATGTAGATGTAATCATTGTCGCTGGGTCCCACCATCTGGATCATCTGCAGCTGGGGCTGATACTGGGGTTTCTATGAGAAGCACGGAGGGGGTTGTACTTATGTCATCATGTGTTTCTGTGAGTATCAATGTGTAACATGCACTTTCTTTTCTCTCCTCTTTTCGTCCGCACTGACACTATAAATTCAAGCTATTATTATTATTATTAATATATACCTTCTTTTTCACAAAGTACAAGAGCACCACACTGACTACTGCCAGAGCCAGAAGCAGAAGGAAACTGCCGACTTTCAGCAGCAGCATGTTGTCGTTCTCTGTACGTCGGTCACCTAAAAACACAGAAGTTTCTAATGACATCAGTGTCATAAAAAAAAAAGAAGGTAAATGAACAACGTATTCTGATATGTGAACTAGATCTACCTGTGGAGGCCTTGTATGAAGGTGGGTAGTCTATCGTGTTCGTACACCAGGAGCCGACTGAGTTTGTGAGGCAGAACCTTAAATATTGTCCAGTCGCTAGGTCTCTTCTCAGTGAGGTCTTGGTTGTTTTGTTACAGGAGACGTCAGAGTCTGTTTGAGAGGTGTCGGGGATCTTTAACCAGGAAGAATCTGCTTCACAGCTGAAAGGAAGCAGTCTGAATCAGAGTGTGTCTGTGCGCGTTTCATTTATTTAACCAAAACTAAATCACTTTTTCGAGACTTAATGAGAACTTTAGGGCTACAACAGTGACAGTGATCATACCTGCCGTGACAAAACATCCAGGAATAATTTGCCGGGACAAGACTCACAGCCTCCAGGATGACGGTATCATTCATTTTGCTGAAGCCGAAACTGAACTTCGGTGCATCTGAAACAAAAAATTGTGGATTTATACATTTTGTGCCATTTAAAATAAAAGATATTGAAATAATAATAAAAATAATAATTAGATGTGCACAATAAATGTCTCCTACCGACAACACACACTGATATGGTCTTTGTTTCTTTTTGTTCTCCGGCCTCCAAGTGTAACTTGTAATCTCCAGGTTTGAGTGAACCGCAGAGCTGCACACTCCTGACAAAACAGTGTTGTAGCACATGGTAAATAGACTGTATTCATAGTCATATTCACCATTCAAACACCCATTCATGCAGTGTACACGCTGCGTTCTCTAGCACACATCATTTATATACGATTGGGTTAAGTATCTGGCCCAAGGACACACGACCTGGAGGAGCTGGGGATAAAACCAATGACCTTCTGGTACGTGGACAACCCTCTCTTCCTCCCGGGCCACAGCCGCCCCACAAGTCACACACTTTATAGAAAAGATTTGTGCTTCTTCAATTCTGTACCTCATATCAAGTCTGCCAGCCGATTACTGTTGCTCATGATAAGACCTCTTGTGTACATTTGTTTCAAGTTGACATAACAACATATTTGGACATCACTTCACCTGTGTTTCGTCACCCATTTGTCTCTGCGGCATTTCGTGATGGTTTTATCAGGAGCCTCCCAGGAGCACCTCTGGAGCACAGGGTGGTAGGAAACGTTGGCTTGCAAACAGGAGCTGGACGTGTTCAGCGCTGGAACGATCTTACTCTCATTCAACTTGACAGAGAGGAAACCTTCAGCTGAGGCGACACAGAATAAAAATCAGGACAGAGACGGGTGGTAAACATGAGACTAAATATCAGAGAGAAGTGGAAGCATTGAGAATTATTTATTTGGGACAGTCTACTAACCCTGGACGTGAATATAGACAGACTTAGTTTTGTGTTCCGGACTCCTGCAGGTGTACATTCCACCGTCCTCCACACTGACTGACTCGATGAACAGGTAGGCCATCTTACTGTTAGAATGGGAGTCATTTTTGATGCAGCTCTGCAAACAAAACATACAAAATGAAGCGTGAAGGTCATTACAGTCACTTCCGATTTGTGTCTCGGACTAAGGAGTATTAAAATATGATGGATTAGTTTTAAAACAAACATAAAGGGAGGGAATTCACATTTGTTCACATGTTAATTTAAGGAAAATCTCATTTGTCTTAGTGGAATATCACATCACCTTCTTCTTGACTGTAGCAGAGCATGCTAACGTTTTGGCGTTTAGTTGTTTTCCACCTTTCTCCCACACAGGTGATGGAAGGTTATACGTTTGTATCCGAGAGCGAAGGAGTAAAGACTGACCGGGACTCACTGTCACATTAGAAACCTCATTTTCCATTTGCTCGTGGTCTAGATCTAAAACACACAGTAAACGAGATTGAGTCACACGACAGATTTGACATTTGATCATCTATTTGATTTGTTTGATACAATATCTTAAATTATAAATAATCCCTGAACTGCAAACCACTTTTCGTCCAATTTTTTTAAGGGGGTTGAAGACCAAAACTGAGAAAATAAGCTTCATTCTGCAATTGTTCATTATGAAATCATATTTTGTAGTGTGCATTTAATTAATTTGTTTAAATATTAAATTACCATAGTCATAAAGTTGGGAGCACTCTTGTCCTTCTGCATTAGTGGCACAGCACATCATTCCTTCAGCAGAGTATTCAGCACTTGATATTTTGCTGTTTGCATTTGTCCCAACTTTGTTTCTGTTCAAAAACAAGGCAAAACACGATTATTCAGAAAATCTAATCTTACTATAATGAGATGGTTGTAGATACACTCTGGATTAACATCTTACCCAGACCATTCGACTGTAGGCTTTGGGCAGCCCTCAGAGATGCAGGTAAAAAAGGGGGACGTCATTCGGAGATTGACATCCTGCAGCATCAGCTGTGGTTTTGTTGGACGCTCTGCAAAACATTTCAAGCAAGATGTTAGTTTTACAACCACTGATGTATCTGCTGCAGTTGTGTTGTTGCCGTGTTAACTGTGCATTGTAGGGAGGACATAAAGACTGTATGATGAGCAAAATATTCATTGAAATGCATTTAAACAGACCAGGCTCACAGGCTACTAACTTAAACACGGCATTATGTTTCTGAGCAGCAGTTGGCACATTGGGTTGTCACTTAATGTAAAAGGTAAATGCAAATAAAACCAAAAGTTTAAAAGTTTCATACCAGCGCACACGTTTTTGCTGACAGGTCCAGATGTGTTCGGACAAGCCACCTGAAACACAGAACTCATTTCAACTCTCCCTTCAAGCAGAGTCCTGTGAGGGGGCATGAAACTATCCACTGTTAATTTCTGTTCTGATAAACAGAAATGAAACAAGAGCGGAATCAGTCAGGTTTGTGCCGTTTCCCTCACTGATGTTTTACAACCTTTTTATTTTTCCTGTTGCTAAGTGAATGATGTTCTCTAAAAGATCTCCAGAGTATGTCTCTTTAGTGGGAGGACAGAGGCACTTGGTGACACTCATACAAACATGTTACTATATACAAGAGCAAAAAATAAACTCATCTTAATTCATCTCAAATTAAATCCTAAAATCTTAAGGTTGCTTTGTAAAACCTGAAGTGCTGTCTCCTCTAGAACATGGTAATCATGCACATTCTCATTCCATTACAATCAATTAGAGTATACCACAAAAAAAAAATATTAAGTGACTAATAAAGGTAGTACAGTTAAACATGAGGATCCTGGCAGCTGTTACCTCATGACTGGGGACACATGGGAGACTCTGTGCTGACAGGACGTCTGAGCCGAGAACCCCAACAACACAGAGCAGGAGAACTGCTTGAAAGACAGAACATTTCAGGTTAACTTTATTTAATCTATAAACTCTTATTTACATATTATTTATATAAAATAGAAATGTTTATATAAGAAATGTATGTAAATAGCTTTACATATTTGAAAAGGGCATTTTAAAGATATATATATAAATGCAAATTGAAAACAGGTCTCATGGAATAAAGTTTTAGAACCTAACACTGTTATAAATTAATTGATTAATTGCATTTTACTTTTCAGTACTTCAACTTATTGATTAACAAACTATATATATATATATATATATATATATATATATATATATATATATATATATATATATATACCAAAACTTTTTTATATAGCACTTTTCATAGCATAGATTGCAGCTCAGGGTGATTTTCATAAATCAGAAGTTAAAAAACGGGACATTACATATATATAACATATATTTGTGTTTTGCTATACATACATATATGTATATACATATGTGTTTATACATATACACATATATACACACATATACATAAATACATTAAATATAAAATATCTATATACATTGAACAGAAAAATACACATCACATACGAAGTTTAAAAAACGGAAAACATGTGTGGAAATGTGTGTATATAAACACATATATATCAACACATATATATATATATATACTGTATATGAGTGTGTGTGTTATATGTTATATATAAGTTAACATATAAATACTTACATAAAATATAAATTGTCAATATACATAAAAGATAAATAAATAAATACAATATAATATACCCTTTATATAAAACTATAAAACCTATATGAAATGAACTTTGAAAACTGATTATTACTGAGACCCACTCACCTGCAGTCATGTTTGTGTTGGTCTGCCTCCACACGGATGCTCTGCTCACATCCTCATCTCTGACTCACACTTTGAAGAACCAGTTGAGTTCAAACACCTTTTAAACAGAGGAACTGGTGACGTCACCAGCAGAGTTCAGTTGCGCCTCTAATCCTGTAAATTTGTCAAAGTGGACCTGCAGAGGACCGTGTAATAGCTTTACATATATTATATATTTATACATTATATTTGACACAACTGTAAACGGGGCGTTATAATGCATGGCACTTTTTTTCAGCCATGAGAAAACAATAAATAAAACACTCCATAAGTTTGCAGAGTAAGCAAATGTTATTCTACTATAAGGTAAAAGTAATTATTCTGTGAAGTTGTGAGGGAGAAATCTCACTGAGTAGGAATCAATACTGTGGCTGAGAGGTTTGCAGGGGTTTTATTTATAGAGAATACTCAGCATGTAAAAATATAATATATTATATTATATCATATTACAAAACTGAAGTAACTCATTGAAATATTTTAAGCTGATCATTTTAAGTCTTAATAAACTGTCGAGTTTCTACTTTATTATTCTGATGTTCTGTCCTCATGCGTCTGGATTTTATTTGTAATGTAGTTATAACCCTGTGCAACTGACACAGCCTACAATATGTGAGCTGGAACCTAAGTTCATCATTTGAATCCTGCAAACTTTGCTCTGCAGACCTGACCTCCCTGAGCTCCAGGAGCCGCTTGAATTATCCATCTTTAACTTCTCGCATGTTGCATCTGCAGCAGTGAACTCTCTGTACCCACAATGCAAAGCTATGCTAACTGTAGCACAGCAGCTCCACTGTGAGCAAAAACAACAACAGGCTACTCTGAGCAGGAGGCAGCTGCATGGATAACGACAACAGCGACGACCAGGATCTCACACATGCACTCATTTCTTCTTAAGCCAAAATGAACCATAGCCTTATAATGTGAGTACTGTCGGCTCTAACGCGTTCTGCAGCAGCTGAAGTCATATTTACACGTTCCTTTAAGTTGAAACTGTTTGCAGGCTAGCTGGCTAGCTCGCTAGCTATCTGCGTCTCTCTATGTTTGAGTGTCTTCCGGCAGCAGCGGCGGCGGCGGCGGCAGCGGTGCCATGAACAGTGGACTCCCAGTTTCAGCTGCTCCGCTCGGGGGTGTCGGGATACCCAATGTCAAGGTGAAGTTCTGCCGATACTATGCGAAAGACAAGACGTGCTTTTACGGAGAAGAATGTCAGTTCCTGCATGAAGATCCGTCCATGACAAGCCTGCCACTGCACGGTGGCGGCAGTAGCCCCGTCCCGTTGTCCATGGCCGGGGGTGGCGGGACGCCAGCGGGGTATCCCCTCGGTGGCTCCGCGGCGGCCTGCCCGGGTTCCGGGGGGACCGGAGTGTCCAAAAAGAGCGAAACCTTGGGGCCTGCAGGCACGTCGCTGGAGGGACAGATGTTAACCAGTGAGTAGTAATTACAGCGCAACGAGGCCTCACATGGACTGACTGGCTGTGACTTTACTTTTGGGCCTTGTGGGGCTGTGTAAAAATTTAGCCCGAGGACTCATGGAGGCCTCTTCACCCCAAAACAACGTGGGTCACATTTCTCTGCCCAGCATGATCCAAACCTCTCGGTATGCAACCAGCGCACCCTGCTCTCCTCAGCTGTGATGTGAATAGTCTTCAGGTAGCTGTAGTTGTGCTTGATAATAACATTAACTTTAGCCATGCTGCTGCAGCTTACACTGGAGGCCTGCTGTTTCTGTGTGACAGCTGTGAGTGGGCACAAATCCGCGAGCTAGTGCGGCTATTAGCCAGCTAGCGTTAGCACATTTGCATTAAACTGTTTTTAAGTAACTTTGGTATATTTGACTTTGTCTCCGGTGAGACTTTGTAAGTCTCAACGTTGGTGCCGTCATTTCTATTCGAGTTAATATTTGATTATGGGAACTATAGTGTTTCTATGTAGACATGAGTTTTAATGTTTGCTAACATTAGCTTAGCTAAGCTAGCTGTCCACGGGGCTTTGTTTTGTGTTGTCTTTTCCCAACGTCAAGTAATAACAAGTTACTAACATTCACCTGCAGCTCTGCTGTAAAAAGCTGCCCACGTCCATTTTAACCTGAATCCCTGAAAACCAGCAGTTGCAGTTTCAAAGTTTGTCCCTCTCCACACATAGTATCGCCCTGTGACAGCATGTAAATCTCTCCCTGCAGTTGTGGAAATGTTTACATGCTCTCTAATGTCTGTTGTGATTTGATATGCAAACATTCAGTAGTGGTGACTTTGCCAGTGCTGTCTGACCTTTAGGGCTTAGGTTATTTTAGGTATTGGAGCCAATATTACAGGTTGAACTTTTGTTTCTTGTCCTCCACAGTCCCAGGGATGGAGGGCGCAACCCTGAGCGATGCCAGTCTCACCAACTCTTACTTCAGCAGCAGCTTCATAGGAGTCAATGGGTTTGGAAGCCCAGCAGAGTCTAAATACTCCATGATGCAGGTACAAGAGGGAATCTGTAGATATATAGACAGTGAAAACACACAGTGTGATTAAAACCGCTTTAAAAATAGATGTTGTGTGTTTACATAGCTGTAATTCTCTAGATAACCTGAGGATCTACATTAGTTGATTAAATGTTTTGCATGTAGATGGTTATCATGTGGTTAGTTGCACCTGTTTGGTTTGGGATCACACATTTTTATCACAACAGTAATTAATGGCGATAACTGTTCTTGATGGTGCTCTCTTCAGCGAATGACTACCAGCAGCAGCTCCCCCAGTCTCCTCAATGACGGTGCCAAGAACTTCAGCCACAGCACTCACGGTAAGCCTCCCACAGTGCTCCGTGAAGCAGCAGTCAGCACTCATCCACTGAATATTGTAAGCACCGCTGCTCAAGTGTTAACACTCCATGGCCTTTCACAGATCCAGTGAATTCTCCGACATCCTCACTCTTCAGTGATTTTGGTGCTCTCAGCATTTCTCAAAGGAGAAAGGTGAGCACACAAGCATTTACTTCAAGAAATCCAAATAAGTTTAAAGTGCTTTTGAAGTTCAACACAGAACTTGTTGTATGAGCATGTACACAAAACTGAAATATTATGCTTTTTCCGCCGTAATTTGGTCTCTGACAGCAGTGGTAGACTTCACGGAATTCTTGCCTCTTTTTTCTTGTGCTACCAGGCTCCTAACCCAGCAGCGAGTGAGTTCATCCCTAAGGGAGCTCCACGTATGGCCACCATGCCACAGTCCCCTGTCCAGGCCTTCCCCTCGCCTGTCTTTCCACATCCCAGTCTCAGCAGCTCCACAGCTGCTGCACTGGCTCCAGGTGGGTTTTTTGGGGTAGAACTACAAACTGAAAAATCCCTGTGCTGCACTTTGTATTGACTCAGTTTTGTTTTCCATCTTCAGCTCATTTATAGTTCAGCAAACTTGGGAATTCCCTCTTGTATAAAGCACCATATCTGCTGTTTTTGAAACAAAAGTAGATCTCTTTTGCTTCAGTATTTCTTTCAGACATTTTAATTGATTGCAGCCAGTTAATGCTGCTCTTTTTTTTTTTTCCTGAAAATAATATTTCCTCCTGTTTGCAATTTCAGGCATGTCCTTGTCTGCCGGCTCTTCTCCTCTCCACTCCCCCAAAATAACGCCGCACACCTCACCTGCCCCTCGTCGGCGCAGTCATACCCCAAACCCTGCAAACTACATGGGGCCCACCAGTGCAGCGGACCAGGGCGCTCACATTATCCAGAAAGAAACTGTAGGGGGGACTACCTACTTCTACACAGACAACACCCCAGCACCGATGGCGGGGATGGTATGTGCTGCACCTGGTATTCTATTCTGTATTTTAGTCAAGAAATTTCCGTGTACTGAACCTGGTAAAGCACAACAAAAAACATACACAGATGCAATATGACTTGGTGACATTTATTATAAATTATAAAATGTATGTAAATCTGTCTGATTTAAAAACATGATTTGATCTTAAGCTAAATCCTAAATTCTTAAACACTACGCTTCAGTTTGCAAGCTCCTTTAATTTGGGAATAAATCCACAATCTAGCAGTTATTTGTCCTCTAATTGCTTTGTTATGTACCCAACTCACAGTTTTGTTTCATCACATTCATGTTGCTAAATGCTTCTAGTCGGGGAAAACATCTACATGTGCGATCACATTGGTTTTCATTTCTCAATAAATAGGAAGCTGTGTTTTTCTGGTTTCATCACAGGTGTTTCCTACGTACCATATCTACCCCCCCACTGCACCCCATGTGGCTTACATGCAGCCGAAAGCGAATGCCCCGTCCTTCTTTATGGCTGATGAGCTTCGACAGGTATTGCCCAATCACCCTCCTCATGTCTCACCAAACATCCCCATGGTCCTCTTCTCTAGAGGTCATTTTTTAAAGTGTTTCACTCCTTGTTTCTCCTTCAGGAGTTAATAAACAGACATCTGATAACCATGGCCCAGATTGACCACTCAGAAAACCCAGGTAAAAGGTCTTCTCTGTTGACACAACAAAGGTGTGTTTTCGATTCGATAATTTATGTGTGTGCAGCAGAACACAGCAGGCTGACAATAAAACAATTCCAAATAAAGCTTCATATCAAACGAGAGAGTGTTTTATGCTCGGTTGTTGGTGTTCACAAGTGAAGAATGTAAAAGTGCTGGCTTATACAAACGTAAAGTCTCTTTAGGAGTTGGTTTCATCATGGTTGTGCGGAAGGGTGTTGTGAAATATGGTTTGAAGTTTGTTAACCACATGTTTTTTTTCTTTTGTTTGGGTCTGTTGTCCCTTAAAATGAAATGATGAAATTCATAATCTACTGCTGAAGTAGTTTTTCAAAATACTATTACTACTTGTATGGTGTGTGTTAGTGCACAAGCTTGTTTATCATGTTATTTACAATTATTTGTTTTTGCCTCTGTCTGTAAAAGATGTACCGTCTGAAGTGGACAGCTACCACAGCCTGTTCCCCATCGAGCCCCTCCCCCCACCAAACCGCATGCAGAAGACCAGCAACTTCAGCTACATCACCTCCTGCTACAAGGCCGTCAACAGCAAGGATGACCTGCCTTACTGCCTAAGGAGGATACATGGTGAGAAATAGTCTTTCAAAGAAGCACAATGCAGATGTCACAGAACCCAAATAGCCGTGGTGGCAAATTATGTAATTGGGTGTTGACACTTGAAGAAAGCAACATTGGTCCCCTCCCTCTTTTAAAAGTAAAACAAAGCATCACTGTTGTGCAGCAAACACAAGCTAACTTGATTACAATGCTTATTAGTAATTCTGGATAATCAGTGCAGGACATGTGTGACTCTTAAGTCAGAAAGAACTCTAAATGTGTGGGTTGTGACCCAGTTGTCACCATATCTGTCTGTGGCACAGTATGTTGTGATCGTGTATGATTTCTAATTGCCTGTGTGTTTGTTGTGCATCTTTAAAATGTGTTCAGGTTTCCGCCTCGTTAACACCAAGTGCATGATGCTGGTCGACATGTGGAAGAAGATCCAGCACTCAAACTCTGTAACACTGAGGGAGGTCTTCACCACCAAGGCCTTTGGAGACCACTGTAAGGGTTGACACTAATTTATGTGTACAGGACTTCTGTGAATTTAATTCTATGCTTCTGACAGTTTGTCTTTGTAAATCCTGTTCGTCTTAGCCCTTGTCTCAGACATTAAGTTTCTGTATAGATGATTACATTTTCCACTTTAAGTGTATTTATATCTAATTTGCCAAAATTATATTATATTATATTATAAAATTATATAATTCAAGGTGTGGTGATATATTTGTTACTTTATGGCACAGGATAAGTGAAAAAATAAAGACTTTTAAGAAGTCAGTGGAGGCTCTACCAATTATGATCTGAACAACGATGACCCAGCAGCATTAAATGAGAGGCCGGCGGAATCTCTCCCATATCACAAGTTGAGATGAACGACTCACTCGCAGAGTCAGGCTATTCATTTTACGAGGTTAGCCACTTACATTCCGAAACTAACCACTAGCGTACGTAAGTGTGCTCCAAAGTAGAAGTGGAAATGTGACCCGGTAGAGTAATAAGGAAGAGATTCCCTGGCCTCTCTGTCACCAGCACCAGCTTTTCAATGGTTAGATCTGTAACTGGCCCTTAGAAACTTTAGCCTCCATCAACTTCTCTTAACTTTGTTCCAGTGCCATAATTACTGTAGTACTGCATGTAAACTCTATATCCTTTGTCTAATCCATGTCCACTTCTTTTTTGCCTTAGCGTTGGTGTTCTCTTACGACTTCCACGCGGGTGCAGAAACCATGTTCGGGAGACACTTCAATGACCCAGCAGCGGACTCGTACTTTACTAAGAGGAAGTGGGGTGAGTTGGTCTTGCTTCCCCTCCGCCCTCACACTGAAATAAGTCCAACATCATTTCAGATCTCCCCTCTGCTTCACACATTTAGAGTTTGATAATTAGGTCATTGCCCATGGTCTATTTAGGCGTTAGGTGTTTTCACATTTTGCAGTTTGTGTGGTTGTGCTTACATACGTTGTTAGATTGCTTTTACGTGTTTATCACCACACAGCAAATTAATACACAATCTCCAAGAAGTTAAAAGATCTAAAACTTATCTCTTGTGGTTGTCTTGACACTTCAAATAGGATGTTAATATTTGGAGTCTGTTAAGCCTCCTCAGTTTGACAGTTGACATGCATGTGTGCAAGAGAGACATGAGGACTTGGAGGAAACTGTGGCTGAAACTGATCTCAGGACAGGTGCGGTAAGGCCTACCTACAGGCATGCAAAACAGAGGAAGCAAAACCATTCGGACCCCAGTATCTGTCTAGTCTGTAGTAAACATGCATCACCAACCAAAACACGTGAATTGTAACGACGCAAAGGTTTAGCCTTTTAGAGGAACTAACGTTTCGATCAACTCTTACACTCAGTGTGACATTGTGGCTTTTGTTGTGCAGTACACACCTCAATACCATTGCACAACCGCATGTTGGTTATCAGACTTACAATCTATGACAAGACAAGTAATACCAAGTTCTGCACGCAATCGTAAACAGAATGATTGACCAAGACGATTAGGTGACAAAACATGCGTTTGTATGCAGGACAACATGAGCCTCCTCCACCACGGCAGCACGCAGGTCTGCTCCCAGAGTCTCTGATCTGGGCCTACATTGTTCAGCTAAGCTCGGCCCTGCGCACCATCCACACCGCGGGCCTCGCCTGTCGTGTCATGGACCCCAGCAAGATTCTCATCACTGGCAAGACCAGGTATATCCCACACACATGAACCCCTCAGCAGACAGTTCATCACTCAGCATGGGTAGATGGATGTTGATATAAGTGTTTAAAGCCTGTGACTCATAACCATAAAAGGCGATATATGTCTGAATTTCAATTTTCCAGCACAGAAAATGTAGATAAAACTATAACCAAAGCGGAACCGTATTTTCAGAGCAGGCTTCCTTTTTCAAACCATGTGATCGTGTACACACATGCACACAAACTAATGATAATGTTCTCTTATCTCTGGAGGTTACGGGTGAACTGTGTTGGAGTGTTTGATGTCTTAACATTTGACAGCAGTCAGACCAATCATCTTGCCCTAATGCCACAGTACCAGGTACTTTGTATGATGCCCACTTGTGGTCACATGAATTACACATGAAATCACATCACATAAACATCATGCACAATGTGCAAATGGCGAAAGTCGTTTCGCATACGTGTGTGGTTTACGTTATTTTAAAAAATGGGATGTTGGATCATTAACACAAGTATTTCTGTGATGTGTGTGTTTTCTTGTAGCAAGCAGACCTAGTGTCACTGGGCAAGGTGGTGCTGGCGTTGGCATGTAACTCCCTGGCTGGCATTCAAAGGGAGAACCTGCAAAAGGCCATGGAGCTGGTGTCTATCAACTACTCTTCAGACCTCAAGAACCTCATTCTGTAAGCAACATGCATGAAGCAGCATTTGTCATACATTTCAGACACCACTTTCTGGTGCTGTTGAATTTTGCACACAACAGAGACTTGTTGCCAATTGAAGTTGGAGATGACTCAGAAAGCACTTGGACTAAGATGTTTTCACCTGACTTGGGTTTGGGACAATGGGCTAGGAGCAATGATCTGTAACATCTGTTGGCAACAAAGAGCTTCCTTCGTTTTCAAAATAAATGCCACCTATACTCATTGGACCTTTTTAACTCACCCCGAGGGTAAACTCTGACTGCTTCTGTGTTTGTGCAGGTATCTGCTGACAGAACAGTCTCGCCTGCGCAGCGTCAATGACATTATGCCAATGATCGGAGCCCGATTCTACACACAACTAGATGCATCGCAGATGAGGAACGATGTCATCGAGGAGGACCTGGCCAAGGTATAAGCGGAGCGCAACATTTATGTTCAAAAACATGTACAGAGTTTGTGTCTCAACTTGAAAAGCATTTCGTTTAAGTAGAAAAGACTCAGTCATGTTGTTACAGACTGATGTTGTTGGACGTGGTCAGAAGTAGGCCATTAGTTAGTTAGTTAAGAGGGAAGTTGTGTGTGCACACAGGATGTTGTACGGTAGATCGCTTTGCAGTCTCACTTTGAATTCAGTTTCCTCATGTGAGTACATGAACGCGTGGACCAATCTACTCTCACCTCACTTTTTATCCTATTCATTCTTCCCCTTTCCTTGAACAACACATCCAACGTTTGTAAATGCTAATGAGGTCAGTTTCTGCTTTTCTTTTTTCTCCGGAAGATTAAGTGTGACTGTTCCCAAACAAATGCACAGTTTAAATGGGAAGATGTCAGTAAAACTATTTAAGAGAACAGCTCAATATCCAGTTAATAACCTTTAGTATTTATTACTACAGAGGAGTTACAAAAACTATGTTTGAAAAATAGGGTAGTAGGCCAACCCTGCCAGTGATCTGCTCATACCTGTGCTGGTGTAAGTGTTTCCTGTACATCAGGTCATCTCTGTTTGCTTTAAAAACTGAAAACGTTTTTATTTAAACAGAAGGACATAATGTGTTTGTTTAAATATTCAGAATCCTAACTCTGTTCATGTGAGCTGTGGCACAGGTTAGTTTAATAAGAAACTGTTGTTGGGATTTTGTGGCTGCATCATTGCAACATCACTGTTGTGTCAAGCCTCTGGCTGTGGTTTTCATACTGCTGGGTCATAACCTATCTATTTTTTATTTTTCATTTATTAATCTTATGTTTCTTAGGTTAAAACCTGATTAAAACATCATGTTTTTAGAACTGTTGATCTTACACTAGCTGGCTTTATTTTCCTATAACACAGCAATTAGGTTTTTGATGTTATTATAATTGATAGAAACAATGTTAAGATATATGACTAGTTTCTTCAAAGGCTTATAATTGCAGCTCTGTTTTTCAGCAATAAGTGTAAGTTTCGAGCTACTGTGGCCAGAGAGTTTGGAAAGTATCTTCCTAAGTGCACGGAGGAGGACGCTTGCACCTTCAGTCTTCAATCATATTCACCTTGTCCAACTATGCAGAAAACGTTTGACAGGGTGAGACAGCCAGGGACGAGGAAGGGAAAGGAAAGGCATGAGTAAAAATATATCAGCAGAGATGGAAGGTGAGCTATAACCTGTCCACAATCTGACTTGAGACCACTTGCACATGGTCAGTAGTACAGCAGCTTGTCCTCTAAACACAGAATTATCTGATCTAGGTGTCCACAGTTGTTTCTGATGTTTAAGCTTCCTGAAATCATCAGTGACGTTGGAGTTGGCCCCTGTTGTCTTTTGTTTCCATAAATCAACAATCAGAGATGAGACTGCATACAAAAATAAATATATTTAGGAGAACATTGTGACTTTCAAAAAGAAGGAAGTGTCTAATGGAACCTGCGAGAAAACAGGGTCCGGCCCCATGTATAGACAGAAGGTCAAGTGACAGAGGTTTCAGTTTCCCTGCAGTGATAAGTTTTTTTTCAAGTATCCACTGTTTTTATGCTTCAGGGATGCTGATGCACCTTTCATTAAAACCATTAAAACGTTTCTGATAAATAAAACCAGTGTTTGCTTATTTGCAGGAGGTACAAAATGGCCGTCTCTTCCGTCTGTTGGCCAAACTGGGCACCATCAATGAGCGTCCAGAGTGAGTCGAGCGTGTGCAAAGACCAATTAATATGTGGCATTTATATTCCTGTTACTCCTCGATAATCTTGGCTTGTGTGATCAGGTTTCAGAAGGACCCATCGTGGTCAGAGACGGGGGACCGCTACCTGTTGAAGCTTTTCCGGGATCACTTGTTTCACCAGGTGACAGAAGCTGGGACGCCCTGGATCGACCTCAGCCACATCGTCTCCTGCCTCAACAAAGTCAGTGAAAGTTCCTCTTTTCTTCACGCCCTTATTTGTTGTTTCTTGTAAATTTATCACAAGCTGCTAATTTTTTCTTTTCTCACTTCTCTTTTCTGAAATTTGAAGCTGGTTTAAAAGTGACATTCTGTACTTCACAAACATTCGAATTTTCCGTTTTATTAATACCCACAAACTTCACACATACACCAACGAATCTTCATATGCTTATCACAGCTATACAAGGTTATGGTTTCTATCCGTTAACAAGGCAAATAAGGGAGGGGGTGATACATAAATAATTGTTGACTTTGTTTTCTTCAGCTGGATGCTGGTGTTCCTGAGAAGATCAGTCTTGTGTCTCGGGATGAGAAAAGCATCCTGGTTGTGACCTACTCGGACCTGAAGCGCTGCTTTGACAGCACCTTCCAGGAGCTGCAGGCTGCAGCCTCTGGCTCTCTGTAGCGCCCTCTTTGGGCCCGGGGTGTGTCTGCCCCGACCTGGAGCACACTATTGCACTACAGCGGAGGACCAGGCTTAAAAAGATGACATCAGCATGGCGAAGGCAGCGGGGCAGGGCTTCGTGAACCTCAGTCACATACACTGACCCTGTCCACCAGGATGGCTTTTTCTAACGTGTATTTTTTTTAGTTTTCCTAAACCCTGCAGCTGAAAATCGAGATACAAAAGGAAAAAAAAGAAAAAGGACAAATACGGAAACTGTGACAAACGAGTATGATGACATTTTTTTAGATTTGGGGAACAAAACGAGAAACAAACCACGAGGTTTCGAACTTCTTTCCTGCTTTTATTGTTTATTTCTACAGTTGGGGTTTATTTTTCTGAGGAGGATGCACTAAGATTTTAATTTTTTTGTTAATTTTTTTTATTTTTATGAAATGTGTGAGTGGCCTACAGGGTGTACAGAGAGAGCTAAAGTCACACACAGACATAAAAACCAGAGCAGACTCACAATTCAAACAACAACAAAAGAATCCAGCTTTTTAATGACTGCATCTCTCTTCCGGCTGGAGACCACACCCCTTCATTCTGACGCACAAGGAGACGGGACGCACCACTCGAAGCTTTCATGGGGGGCATCTGTTTAATGAAATGGGTACAGCCCACCTTTGCCTTGGTTGTTGGTTCCCCCTCAGAAAGGACAAACCACTTGGGTGGGAGGGAAGGGTTCTTAAAACTGGAAATAAATGGGTGGATTTCTGACATTTTAGTTCAGCAGATTGTGGAATATCCGGCGCATATGTGTGGGAGGGTGGGCTAGCATGGACTGGGATTTGGGTTTCATGAGGTGAAACAAGGTTTCTGTTGGCATTGAGGAAGGGGTGTTTTCTCCTGATGCCGTCTACCAAGTGTTTGTTACATATGCAGCGACCACCTTTTGTTTAATGGACGCTATCATGACATGAACTGCTGAATGATGGGTCATTTTGGTTTGGCTGTCCAGCACTTGGGTGTAGACTGTGGGTGGGGCTTCTGTTGAGGTGGAGCCACAGCTGCCTCTTTGTGGAATGTCCTTATTTTGTCCCCCACCCCTCCACCTGCCCTCATCATCCCCTTATGTACTCCCCCTCTCTTCTGTCCCAAACTCTGTTTCCCCTCGGGGGGGGGGATAGGGCCCTCTGCTTTTGAAAGGAAAAAGTGACGCTTTTTGTGAATTTTCTAGCCCGTTTTTCTCTCCGCTCAGCTGTTGTGCAGGAATGCATGATGGGAAATGGGAGGGCAATTCAATCTTTGCCTCAATTCAACTTTTATTATTCTGTGGACCAATTCCAGTAGGGGTTTAGGAAAAGGGGGAAAGGCTGGAGGGCGAAGGTTTGTTTTAGTTGACTTTTTTTTAAGATCATGAAACGTGCTGGAGACAAAGCAGTGGTGCTGTCTGTGTCACTCACTCGAATGGCTTGGATTTCTCTCAGGATGACAAACAGCTGGAGGGGCCCAATGATTGAATGTGTTTTGCTGTCATTGGCTGCCCCCTGTCCAGTCAGATAGATGAGCTACAGTGGAGTGGGTGGGACGTCTTCAGATGGAGGTTTTAGGAAGTTTACGGCGTGGAGAGACGTAGAGATCACGCAACGAGGGATTTTCATGTTGCCCTAAAGCACAGTTCATACTCTGTTAATCCGAGTCAAAATTTATTGATTGAATTTGGTGCAAACCCACTTTAACCCAGAAAAATCGAACCCAAGCTGTGTCAAACCGCCGTTGTTGATGCCTTCGTCTTGTTCTCAGTAGCTGTTGAATGTGTACAAACACGAGACTGCAGAACAACAGGACGTCAGATACAAGACAAATCAAGGTGAACGGCGCAATCGAGCACAGCGTCTTGGCTGCATTCGGTTTCACGTCAACTCTTCAAAGTTGTATCTGATGTCAACGGTCTCTGTTCTTGAGGGCAACAAACGTGCAGGGAGCCAGCTGTGTTAGATCATGTACTACTTCCTCTGTTTTAGTGAAATGAACAGACAAAAACATACTTGGTGAATGTGGTGCTTTAGAAAACCCTCAATACACACACACCCACAAACACACACCCACAAACACACACACACACAATCCTCCCCAACTCGGCCTACACAACGTCAGTGCTCATATCACCATCCTCCACATGGTAACACACACACTCCAGTTAATATTAGTGACAACGTTCTCCTCCACCACATCAACAAACCTACAATCACCATCTTAGTATGTTTTAAGCCCCTCTTGTGTTCATTGTCTCAAATTTTGCAATATTT
Organism: Hippoglossus stenolepis; assembly: GCF_022539355.2. Classification (NCBI taxonomy): domain Eukaryota; kingdom Metazoa; phylum Chordata; class Actinopteri; order Pleuronectiformes; family Pleuronectidae; genus Hippoglossus; species Hippoglossus stenolepis. The sequence continues at coordinate 12,323,852 of NC_061501.1, read as the reverse complement.
GTGTGTACAGCAGTATTTTAATAAAGAATACCAAAATGGATACATGAGCGATGTTGTCTCGGTTTTTTTTTTGTACTCAAATGTCACGTTTACATTCAAAACATTTTATAGCATGTTTATACGACCAGAAGAAGAATACTAACGTTAGTATATACGTCAACCATTACATTCAAAGCGTAAACTGAAAATATTAGATACTTATTACACCATCAGACACTTGAACCCATTTTAAACTGGAAATAACATCAGAAACGTTGCTAAAAACTAAATGCAAAAGTTCATGGATAATAATGACATGTTAATACCAAGTAAATATTGTTTTTTCAAGACTGCAATGTTAACCGAGTGGCTTAGATGACAGTATTGTACTGGATTGATCTTCTGTAGTGGTGCTTCAACAATTACCTCCGGCAAGTAGCTTTTTTTCTGTTAGTTTGCAGGATAACATAAAAACTACTGCACGGATTTACACGGTAGAAGGATGTGGTGTATAGATCAGGAAAGAACCCATAAAAGTTTGGTGCAGTTCTGGATCAGATCCAGGAATTGTTTTATAACTTTATTTAACATAGTAAAATCAGACATTTTTGGACTTTTTCACCAATTTCCCAGAGAATAAAACATAGACGTTGATGAAAAAAATCTGGCATATTAAGGACACTGAAATAAATACAGATAAGATACACGTACTATAATTCAGTGAGTAATACCTTGTCCAGCATATAGTGGCTGTGTCAGAGGAACGGTTATTTCATACAGCAGTGTTCCTCTGCACAAAGCTCAGAGCATGAGGTACCAGTATATTAATACGCTCAGTAAATACATTCGTTATAACTGCGATAGGATAAGTGATGTCGGGCAGCTGCTCTGATCACTCTGGTTCATCATCATGCAGTTGTAGATTCTGAGAAAAAAAACTAATGTAAGTTTTATTTCTGACCTAAAAGAAATTAGAAGAGATGATTAATTACAGGTTTTATACTGAGGTAGTGGATGGAAGCAGCGAGTGTGAACAGGCAGAATAACATGTGAGTGAGTTAAAAGGATGAAAGTGTTTACCCTGTGTGAAGTTAGAATTAGAGCAGAGGCTAGAGGGAAGGGTAGAGGAAGGCAGAGTTGTAGTCCGGAGGAGGGGAGCCACCTTCATCTGACTCCCACTCGCAGGGCAGGATGGACGGCTCGTCGTCACGGAGACCAGTGATGTCACTGCACAGGAAGGGCACCTGGTTGTCCCGACACTTGAAGCTGAAGAACCTAGATTTGTAAAAAAAAAATATATTCATTCATGATTCTTGAGGGATTTTCTATTTTGTCACTCGTAGCAAAATGACAAATATTCTCCTGATCGATCATCCATCATTACTGGGAGTGGGGGTTAAGGGTTTAGAGACGAAAGTCTCCACCTGCTGAATTTCTTGGTCTTGGAGCCGTTACTCCACGTCATCTGCTTCAGCTCCTCAGATGGAAGCACCATGCCACTGTCACTCTGCTCGTCCTGAGGCAGAGAGGATGCAAACGTCACAGCATTATTGTGTGTGTGTGCGTGTACGTGTGCGTGTGTGCAAGCAGAGGTGAAGAAGTGAAGGTGTTCCTCTTACATCAGGGGTTTCCGGCTCCTCACAGGGAAGTTCCTCAAAAGTCTGAAGTGTGGCCATACCCCTCATGTAACTGTTTGGATTCAGATAAGACGAGTTACTCTTCTTTCTCCATCTGTTTCCTGTCGAGTCTGTATTTACTTTCAGTCACCGCACAAACATCTCTCCCATCTAGCCTACGTAAAGGATGCTCCAGCTCAGACCCACATGCTGCTGCACGTAATGTCTTTCATTGTCTCACGTCCTTACCTCAGGTTTGTGACTGCTAGAGGCTTCTCCATCAACGTCTCACTGCGACTTGCGTCTCCAGCCATGAACGATCCCAGAGGAATATAATCTTTACCATCCTGTTGAAAAGATGCAAAAAATTTTTTTTAGGTCCCTATACTTTGTGAGAATGTCTTTTTCTGTACCTTATCTAAATGTTGACAAGAAATAAATCATGATCCCGAGGGCTGACCTGCTGAACTCTCGCTTGTAGCAGGTTTCCCAGCGTCTCCACCAGGTCAGGGAAGGTGGGTCGTTCTGAAGGACAGGCCTCCCAACATGCCAGCATCGTGCTGTAACTGTACACACACACACACACACACACACACACACACACACACACACACACACACACACACACACACACACACACACACACACACACACACACACACACACACACACACACACACACACAGGGATAATGTGTAATAGTCGGTCAAACCATTAACCCAATCACAGTCTGGGCCACTACTGCAGGGCCTTTGATCTAAAATGTGTTTTTCCGACTACGAATCTGAACAAGATGAAGTTAAAGTTGAACGTTGGGCTTCCTCGTCATTACACCTCTTTTCTTCCTGGCTGATTTCAGTGGGTTATAATGTTTTTAAAAAAAATATTTCAACCCACATCTCAGTGGTGCTGTACTGTGGCGCTCGCATCCTCGTCCCGTCCTTCAGCCTGTGGCAGAACTCCTCGTCTATGTGAAGACCGGGGTATGGGGAGGCTCCTGTCGGGCGAACACACACAGCAGTTCATCAATATGTGAACACGCTCAACCACACGTGACTAAAGAAACAAGAGTTGACAAAAAATCTCTCAAATCACCAAAATATTTAAATCAAAAGCTTCAAAAACATTTTAAAAATGATATTGTAGTTGGGTTGTATTTATAATGCAAGTTGTTGATGTACATGTGGAGAGCATGAGTGTATATAAAGATGATGAGTATGAGAATAACTAATTTAATCCAAACTTGGACAAACATCAGTGTGATAAGAACTACCTAATATTTCAGAAACCATATTTGAGCAAAATAAATTTTTAATTGGGTTCATATCCCAACCATTTACATAGAGGAGGCGGGGTTTAGAACCTGTACGCAGCCAGCCACGCTTTGGCTTCACTTTGGGGGCGATGTCATGTCGTCCATCTTTATATAAGGTCTCTGTTTGAGAACAGATGGGTGGCGGCTCTTACCCAAAGAGAAGATCTCCCACAGCAGAATGCCGAAGGACCACACGTCACTCTGGGTGGTGAACACCTTGTCGAAGATGGACTCAGGAGACATCCACTTCAGAGGGAGGCGGGCCTGTCAGCCAATCAGAGCACAGGAGCAGATTTAACCAGCAGCTATCTTATGAGGAAATATTTAAAGACGCCACAGAATGTTCATTGTTTTAAAATTCAGAAACATAGAGAAGACCGCAAATATGTTTTATTTTATTTTGAAATCATTTTTACTTACAAAAATAAACAAAAGAATATCCCAAAACTGTCAAGTCTAGTTCTAAAATAAATCAGAAAAATAAAATTGTTTTACTAATAAACTTTATTTTTCACTCTGCCAAGGAAGTTGTGTTTTCACCCCTGTTGTTTGTTTGTTTGATGGATTTCCAGGAAACCTGGTGGAAGGATATCTCGGTGCGGGTCTGCATCAGGGGGAACTTTCTTTAACATAACCAGATATTGGGCATATTTAGGCAACTGATTTCTATGAGTGTGTGAAATGTACTACGGCTTGATTGACTTTAAGGGGACTGCTGGACCTGTGCTCCACTGAGTGACATCCTAAGTTGCTTATGTGGACCTGTGGACTCACGTCTCCCTTGCGGACGTAGTCGGGGTCTTTGTAGATGTCTCTGGCCAAACCGAAGTCACAGATCTTCACCACTTTATTGTCAGAGAGCAGAATGTTCCTGGCTGCCAGGTCCCTGTGAATACACTGATGAAGGCGCAAAGTGAACACCGGTTTAAAACATTTTATTAAACACACAGATGTGCAGACACACTTTGCAGAAAAGAGTCAGACCTTGCGAGAGGCCAGATACTCCATCCCCCGCGCCACCTGGAAGCTGAAGGAGATGAGATCCTCCAGGAATAACGGAGCGTTGGATGCAGATTTGGGATCTAGAAGAAAGAGAGCGGACACAGGCGTAGAAATAAAAAAAAGCGGTTTGAATTTAAATAGAAATGATATAGGATATAGTTTACGCGGTGCTTGTCTTACCGAGGCCATTCTCTTTGTTTTCCCTGTGATCAAACTCTGCCCTGATGCTGCTCTGTCCGTCACAATCACCCCTGGCAAAAAACAGCCCTCCATCTTTTCCTCCGGACAACTAATATCGAGAGAAATGATCCCAGTCAAATTTTATGAATGCATCAATGTGACTCCTGAGATGTGTTGAGTAGTAGTTTTGGTAAATGTGTTGACTGGTGTGAGGGGGAAGTTCATCCAGTGTGTTTCTTTGAGGCCACTGTTTTTCTGCAACGTCTAAACCTGTGAACAAAATACGGAAGTAAAGGTGATAACATCTCCCGACCTCAAGCGCATTGCAGAAGTGTGAGTTTGTGAGAGATAATTTTGTAATTCTGTGAAGCACACAGAGGGGATGGTGCTTCTCTCTGGGGTGGAAGAAGAAGTTGTGATGTGAGATACACGGCCATCACGACACCATCTTTAACTGTGTCGGTTGAGCCCCTGCTGGAGCTGCGGAGCTCACCTGGTCCTGCACAAACACCTCTCTCTTGCTCTTCAGGAAGGTGGAGAGGTTTCCATAGCAGCAGTACTCCACAATGACCATCAGCGGTCCTGCTCACACACAAAACAACGACTTGTACTCTGACTTCAAAAAAAATCTTTACTTTAGCTTTATTTCAAGGACTTAATTAAAACAATAGACAACAACGGTAATGATAGATAGATAGATAGATAGATAGATAGATAGATAGATAGATAGATAGATAGATAGATAGATAGATGGATGGATAGATGGAGAGATAGATGGAGAGATAATAAGCACCTCCTGGTTTGGTGCAGGCTCCCAGTAGGTTGACCACATTCAGATGGTGTCCTATGTGGTTCAGGATCTTCAGTTCAGTCATCAGAGCTTTGTGCTCATTGGCTGTAGCGTCCTCTGGTGGACAATAAGCAGAGAACATAAATAAGTGGCACACATGTTCATGTTCAGGGTTGTAATTTTAGATTTTCAGAGTCAGACTCCACTGGCTCCTGATTACATTTACAATAAAATATAAAATTCTCTTCCTCACCTACAAAGCCCTGTCACCATCATACCTTAAGATCTTATAGTAACTGACCACATCCCTGGAGCACTGCGCTCCCAGAATTCCGGCTGACTTGTGGTTCCCTAAAGTCTCAACTTTCAACTTTATTTGTCTCCAAAGGGCAATTTGTGTTTACAGCAAGGAACCACAACACAAACATGACCATAATAAGTGGGAGGAGCCCTGAAGGCCAGAGAAACCAAGAACAGGAGTCACAGGCGTCGTTAAGCATCATTACAATCTAAAGGTTTCAATACAATTTGTGGCAGAGTATAACCACATACATAATACCATGTCAATAGCATATAAATACACAAGAAGGAAGAAAAATGAGTGACTCATCAATACATGTTACTGCTGAGAGAGGGATTCCTGGCCTTCTGAGGTTTCTACGTTTTTTTCCTCTTGGTATTTTTCGGTGCGGAGGATGTTGCACCTTGTTAAGTGTTACGAGGCAAATTGGGATTTGTGAATATGAGCTATAGGAATAAAACTTGATTGATTCATCCTCATCTTGTACCTTTGAGCATCTTCACAGCCACAGTCCTGCAGCCGGTGGTGCCGTCGATGCCAAACGCAGAGGCCTGCATCACCTTTCCAAAGGCTCCACGGCCCAGAGGTTTCCCTGTGAGAGAGAGAGAGAGAGAGAGAGAGAGAGAGAGAGAGAGAGAGAGAGAGAGAGAGAGAGAGAGAGAGAAGGTGAGGGCGACTGTGTGTGTTGGTGTCTAATTGAGCAACACTATTAATTAGTATTATAATCCATCCCAGATGTTAGCTGCTGATAAGAGAAGACTGTAGACTCATATCCACAGTCAATCTAACTGAATCCCACCCTGATGATAGTGAGAGCTGATTAGGTCCAGTCAACACACATACACACACACACCCACACACACAGACTCAGTTGATTAGCTCACCACAGACAACACAGTCTGATTAATGGAATGGGAGACACTCCCAATAATAATCAGATAAGACCTCTGAGAAAGTCCTGGTATCTCTCGTCTGGTCTTAAAATACCCCCCCCATTACATTCCCTAAAATCCTTCCTTCATACAACAAGCCGATCACGTTGATGTTGTCAGTGTTTTATTTCTACCTAATGTGAGCCGCTCCCGAGGGAACTCCCATTGTTTGGGGTCGTATTGCAGTCGCTCACACTGCTCCTGGATCGGTCCGTCTCCTGTGTCCAGGATGATTGACAGGTACTCGGGCTTGGCGTTTGAGGCGTTGGACTTCAGAGAGCGGAGAGATTATTTCATAGAATAAATAAAAAAAGATAAACAGATGTCAAAACAAATGATATGGTGAACAATGTATTACACCTCAGTGATTTAAAGGTGGAGGCGGCTGCTCTGTGACATTCACACTCGGTGCATTCGGGTGCTTGAGGGAAATCCAAACGTTTGAAAGTAATGTGCCAGAGAGTTTAAAAATCAAACCTGGAGGAAAATCTATAAGCAAACATGAATTCTATAAAGTGGTTCATTTGAATGTTTTAGCATCTTGGCCTGAATTATCAATATTTATCAGACCCATTCATAAGGCTGAAAGATTCATATATGCACCAAGTTAAATTACACACAAGAGACAAAAATCTCTATAATATGACAAAGTCTCATCTCATTTCATTTGATCTAATCTAATCTAATCTAATCTAATCTAATCTAATCTAATCTGTTTCACTAAAACAAGTGTGACAAGACACAAACATCAGAATAACATACAAATAAAGTATAATCTAATGTAGTGTAATCTAATCTAATGTTTAAAGATAATGTGTTGATGTGTATGCAACATGAAAGTGAGCATGGAGGCTGAAAAATAAGGTAAAGAAAGTTGTAGTATTCGGTCAAACCATAGCGTGTGCAATTTGTCCTTAGAATTAAGCAATGTGTAACCTTGGTAACCACACGTATCCTCCTCACAACAACTTGGTCAAGTAGCGATGACTCAAGAGAAACAAATTCTCGAAAAACAAATTCGAAGAAAAGAGAAGAAAGGAAGAAGCACGTTGTCAGAAGTGAATGTTGATCTTGTTCCTTGCATCAGTCGAAAGCAGAAAGTTTCTTGTTTCCTCTCACCTGTTTCAGTTTCCGTATGAAGAATGTGAGCAAAAGCCAGAGGAGAGTGGCCACCACACACGTACAGGTGAGAGTGGGAATCTCCAAAACTGAGCTTTCTGAGGCACCTGCACAAAAACACACAAGTTGTTACTGAACACAAGTTCACCTGGGATAACCTGCATATGTCTTGTATTTAATATTTTTCTTCACTGACTGGATTTTGACTGTTGAGGGATTGATTTTTTTAGTTTTATTTCCTTTTCCCATCAACATTTATTCCTCGACACACCTCTGAGATTCAAAATCAGTTTTGAAATCAAGTGAAACAAAACCAGCGACAGAAATCACAACAAACCACCTCATTAAAAAAATATTGTACTGTATCGTAATATCACTCATGTGCTTGTGCTTGGGGTTTTAAGTTTTCCTCCTTGCTTCCAAATGGGGGCACTGCGTTTTCACTATCGCTCCATGATCCCAAAACACCACCATCCATCCTCCTCCTTAAAATCCCAAATTAATCTTAAAGAGAAGATGTAGAAATGCCCAGAGCGGAGCCTCTCAGAGATGAAGGCCGGGCCCGTCCGGAGGAAATAAAAACGGGAGACAGTTTCCTTCCTGACTGATCAGAAAATAACAACACAGTTTCTCCAGAACCAGACTGGGAAGCACATCCACCACTTGTGAACCACACGGGGTCTGCCGCCTCCACCACCACCGGACATGTGTGTGTGTCTAGTGCATTAGAATCAAATAAGGACATACTTTGATCTTGAACTTAATCATAGTCTATAAATAGATCTGATACACCTCAGTGTATAAATACTACATCCATGTATAACAGTGTGATATACAGTACAATGTGTGGACCAGACATAAACATCTATTTACAGAGCTGAGAACAATGGACTTACAGACATACCCATACATGGAGGTTTCCCCATCATGTTAAAACACAGCTGATCAAAAGCAGAGAAACTTGAGGTCAGACACTTACTGTTGACCCATATGTGGGCAGAGCTCTCTGCAGACCCCCTCTCATTGGTGGCCTGGCACGTGTACAGCCCCTGGTCCTCCACTGTGATTCGGTCAATGTGGAGGGTCCCGTCTTCTGGTGATATGACGATACCTTTTAGATAGTGGCAACAAAAAAAACTTTAATACACCAGATTACAGCATCAATTTATATGTATAATGTTTTTTTCTTACCTGATCCTTGTGACAGAGCGTGTTCGTCTTTGTACCATGTGATGGTCGGGGGTGGGACGCCGTGAGACGGACAGCTGAGAGTCACTGAGCTGCTGACGTTGACCATGCAGTCAGTCAAATTGTAGTGCAGCACAGGAGGCTCCAGAACTGAGGGGAGACACACAAACACACCATGAGGGCTGAAGTATGAGTGTATAGTTATTTACGTTTGATTAACTTTAACAACAGTAGCTAAAATTATTTCTTGAACAACTTTGACTCTTTCCAACATTTAAATGCTGTTTAAACACGAATGTAAGTACAGTACAAGGGCCTTTTTATGGCTTTTTCAATGAAACAGCTCCTGCTAGGGTCCAAAAATGGAGATAAGAGCAAAACCAAAAATCAAAGCAATGATCCCAAAAGCTCCGAATAGATTACAGCAGAATCGGGTGACAATTTAAAGTTGGTCATTATTACAAGCCTGAAACCTCATCACATTACAAAACAGTCATGATAACATGTTTGAATGGAGGACTTTACCTATAACAGAATATATTTTATATTGTAGTATTTTCAACTAAGATAAGATTATAAACTAAGATTGTGTCTCGTACATTCATAGTTATTTTTAGACTGCACGAGATTTCCGATGAAGTGAAATCTCAGCATTTTTTTCCCACACCTTGTTGGAGCGGTGCCACTCCTGCACAATGATTGTGACACTTGAGAGTAGAAGAGTGGCCTTGGGTTCAACCTGTGAGTCAGCTCGTAACTGCGAAAAACTCCACAATAAAAAAGAATTTCCAAAAAGCGACAACAGTATTGTGTTTCATCACTGAGTGCACACAATGATTCCACTCTCATGCACTATAATTACACCACAGGTCTAACGCACTATATTTGGATCAGATGGCTCCTCGTTCCCTGCAGTTCTCCAACCCCCATGTTTACATTTATTTCCTCCTGTCTTCCCCCCTTTTTCTCTCTTTCAAGCTCCCCCACTCGTCCCTCTCTGGTCACCCTGTCTCTCTAGTAATTCCCTTGTGGGGTCCTGGGGGAGGAAGTTGTTGTGTTGGGAGCCTGATTGTATAGAGAGTAGCAGTAAAGGACATGAAGAGAAGTCACTTAACCAAGGCGACTGATTGTTGTTTCCCCTATCTTCCTCCTGGACAACAATTGATGATTGTCCGCGGGGGCTGGGCCTGACAGTGTCTGATTGGCTGATTGTTCCTCCGGCCTTGTGTAGGGGCCTGTAAATGTGGCATTGTGGGAAGTGCCATTGTGTGCTCTTCCTCCAGACAAGAGCTCATTCCCACGTGAAAGAGGTGCTGAGCTGGAGCGCAAGAGCAAAGGCAGGGTGGGGCCCCAGGAAGCCGAGGGGACCCGATTCCCAAGCAGCGAGGCCTCTGTGAGAGCGTGTTTGTTTGTTTGCATGTATGTATCTATATTTATGTATTTGCGACACAATGCATGTGCACGAAGAGAATGGGACGAGTTTAACTTGGGAAACGGTCAGTAATGAACTATCTCCATTAGCAATAAGGAAAACCAGAGGTAAACTGTTTTGAATGCAGGTGCACACAGTGACACATTCAAGGCCCCACGCAATAAATATCAGTGATTTGATCTTTTTGGGTCTTCTGTGAATCTTTTCCCTGAAAACAGTTTCAGTTATTGCGCAGCAGGGTTTGTATGGAAGTAAAGAAAAGCCTTTTTTTTTGCAGCTAAATATTTGCGCCAATATATTGAATATTCAAAACAACTTTGTTCAACCTGCTCACTTCTACTTGGTCGTATGTAAAAAAAAAAAGACATGCCATGTCAAGTTTGAAAAATTGATTCAGTACAAAATCAGATCCTAAAGTTTAAGATGAAGAATTCAAACTTGAAAACTCAGGTCACAAAAGATCATTTCTCTGTTAACTTTTTTTTATAAAAGTAATGAAAGTGAAATTATAAAATTTTTGAAGAAGGTCATTTTAGTCCATTGTTTAACCCTGATTATCAGATTATATATGTTGAGGATATGAGGAAGAACATTACTCACTGGTCACCACCACCTGTGTATCCAGATGTGTTTCCTGTCCGGTGAGGAGGTGGTGGGCGGAGCACCTGTAGGCTCCAGAGTCTGCAGCTGTCAGGTTGCTTAGCAACAGGGACAAGGCATTGGAGAACTCCCCTGATGTGAGCAGCTGAATTCTCGGGGCGGGGCTGCGGGATTGGAAGTCGTCTGTGTCATTCACTCGTTGCCACAACAACGCTGTGTACAGGTACTTATTGGCTGCGCAGGTGAGGTGGAGGTCCCCGCCCTCTCTTGGCTCCTCCCGCTGGTTTACACTGAAGCCTCCTGGGACATCTGAGGAGAAACAGGAGAGGTGGATTTATGGGAAGTAGGAAGCAGGAACATGAACAGAATATAAACCTCCTGATCTCCTGTGTGATGAATCAGTCTCCTCAGTTTCTCGACACATCAGGATCCTGCCTGTTGCCAGAAACACATACGTTAAGAGCCAATTCTACCAAACCTCCATTTTTGTAACCTTTGATGACAATGTTGAATGGCCATTGTCGGTAAAAGCAGCGAGTGGAATACAGTGAAAAGGCTTTTTATTTACTTTAGCCATTTGAAACTTCCCGTGGAAACGGCTCAAGAGTTTCCTGATGGCAGATAGTGTTTATCTTTCCCGAACACCCCAAGGCCTCCCGAAATAAAGTGGACCTGCCAGTCCAAGGAAGTGCACTGCACGGGGAAGTGGAACGATAAGAGCCCCAGCTTCCTGTTTCGCTCACACACTAACAGCTCAGCGCAGCCTTGTGCACGGACACATACACACTCATGTACACAAAAACACCTTAAACTTGTTGTAGGCTTGGTTACAAATCTAACGCCACATCAACTGCAAGATACAGTGTGTACACAATGCACGCACGCCACTTTGTTCTGCCAAGTATTTAACCTACATTAACATGTGTTACACCTTCAGCTTCCACACTCATCATGAGACTGGGTTTGTTTCTGTGATGTGTCACGTAACAGAAGATTTATTTCAGTACCCTGTCAGAAAAACATTTTCACACCTTTCCTCATAAAATGGCTAAATCTTTTATCCAAAAAACAACCTTAATGTTCATAACTGTTTGTCTAAAATACCAAAACAGGACCCAAAAGGATTTTCCTTTGTAAAGAGTTATATTTGTTTTATATGAAATGAACAATGCCATATAACAGTGTGTATTCTGTGACAGTGTCCTGTCACTCCAGACTCCAGTTTAAGCTCTGAGGTCTGCAAATGTGCAGCATCACACACTCACTGCAGTGTCCCTTTAGTGTCTCTGGCACAGCGCCCCCTGTCTTCCTAAAAAGTGAAACAACCTTAACACAGAAGTACCTTCTTCATTTATTCTTTTGCGAGCTGAATAATCCTCTTTCCTTCGCCTTTTCTCCTTCTCTCACTTTTTCCCGTCAGCTATATCACATGTAGTCGTTCTAAGACAAAACATCTTCTACTGCACAAGCACAGTGTCCCTTTTACTGCTTGTGGCTTTGAAATAAATACATTTATCATATTCTCTTGACTTTTCTTGACAATGATGGAAACACCTTTTCTTTTGGTAATACTCCATTGTGATAGTGTGTGTGTGTCTGTGTGTGTGGGGGGGAGCAAATCACAAGTTGAATGAGGAACTGATGACATGATGAAATATTATAATAATTCATGTAATAGGTGATTCCCTATTTTTCATTGAATGAAACTTTAAAAAGGCCATCGTCTTCCTGGAAAAACTGAATTATGACTATTTCCCCGTTTCACTCATTATTCTGGGTAAATATCCAAAATTAAGATATTACACATACTTGATGCTTTGACGTGATACTGACAAATCAGGTGGGTCAGCTGATTCCGGCCATGTGTCATTTCCAGGGTGAAGTAAAGTGAGAAAACTAAGCAGATGATTGAAACTAGTCATTTTAGGAGGAGTGAAAGGAGGAAGGGGAGAGGCGGCAATGGAACTTAAAATAAATTATTCACTGTAACTTGTGGTCAGTGTAAGCTTTGAAAAAAAGAGAACTCCCAGATGTCACCATGAAAAAAGAAACACCCATGAGTTCCATATTTGTGGGGATATGATTCATTCTGTATTTTGGGTTCACCTGTGATGTAGAAGTAGACGTCCATCTGGTCTGTGCCTGCAGAGTTGGAAGCAACGCAGCGATACACTCCAGACACAAAGGCCTCTGCCACAGTCAGGACCCCCACTGTCTGTAGAGAGCACAAACATCCTCCTGAGCAAACCGACACTGAGCACACTGTTACACACACAGACACGCACGCGCCCACGCCCACGCACACGCCCACGCACACACCGGACATGGACACACACACACACACACACATACATTAGGCCTGTTACCTCTGCCTCTAATGGTAGGAGTCATATTTTCCAGTGGCTCACTCAGCAGACAATAGGGGTCTCTGAGCCAGACCTCCTGCCCACTTCCATCCCAGTGGGCAGCTCGACGTGCGAGCTGTCGATAAGTAATAATGTAGGTGTGTGTGTGTATGAGTGAGTGAGTGTGTGTGTGTGTGTGTGGATAGGTTACCAAAGAAGGAGAGAGAGCAGAGAGTGAGACGATCTTGTCTCACACTCGACATGTGAATACAAGCATGCATTTCTTTTTATCCATTATTTTTCCCATCCCAATACTTTGAACACAATATCTTGAGAACGCCTTGAGAGAATTTCCTTCGAATTTGGCACAAACGTTCAGTTGATCTCAATCAGAAGATTGGAGGTAATTCAAGGGTCAAGATTAAGGAGGCCTCAGAAACATGTTTTTGGCCTCCTGAATATGTGAAGTCGGGCTTTTAGGGAATTTCTTCAAATTTTGATCAGTTGTCACAAAGACTAATTGATTAGATCTCAGTGATCAAAGGTCAAAGGTAACGGTGATCTCATATGAATCTGAAAAATAAAATTTGGAGATGGAAACGGCACTGGGGGGTTGAGGCAAACAACTGCAGTGCTGCATTTATAGTTTATATTTTGATAATAAAGTAAAACTTATTTTACTCCGGTGAACTTTCCCAGATGTCTTTTATAAAATCTGCTAATATCTGCAACAAATCACATGAACTCTTCATGTCTTCAGCTCTTATTGAGGATGTTATTGCACCATTGAGTTTATACATCTGGCTCCTCTGTCAGAGTGTGTGTTTCAGTGTTTTCCACCTACCCTTTTCTTCCCCTGAAGAACTTCCTGTCTGTGAGTAACACTCAGGATGTGGTTGTGTGTAGACATGGTGGGGAGATCCTCTGTCACAGGGCGCCATAGCGAGGAGGACGCCGGACACACACACCTTAAAGGAGGAGGAGAGGGACAGGGACTCAGCTGTGTTGATACAAGTCTCCAAGTGTTTGTGTGTGTGTGTGTGTGTTCCTCAGCTGTACTCGGCAGGAGGAAGACCTGAACACCAGGGAAATGCCTTGATCTGCTGCTTGATGTTATCTTCACCGTCATTCACATAACCACCATCATCACCAAACCATTTTTATCAATAGCATCACATCCTCTTTCCCTGTCCTGCAGCCTGACAATAGCGGATCTTTGGAGTGCTATGTAATGCTGGATTGTTCACCTATGGAGGATGCAGAGGTGGTTCTGTCATCCTGTGGATCAGCTTCCTTCCATTCTTAACAAATCATCCCACATTTCCAGGACTAGAGTTCCTGTCGCTGTCAATGACTCTCACAAGTCTAAATCAATAGATTACACACGAGTGGAGCTGTGGGAACTGAAACTTATACAAGAGGCTTTGTGGTTTATTTGCATTCATCTCCTGAGGGTGAAAAACTGAAGTTGAGCAGAAGCTTGGGAGCGTCCCTATGCTTGATCTCATGGAGAGAAAGGTGCATTACAGAAGCTTAATATTCATATGATAAATATCTTATTGTAACCTCATCTATAATTAACAGTCATAAAGTGATGCCGGGATATGTATCTGATTCAATTTCTTGATTCCTCTACTGTGCCATGATAAATGTAATGTCATGGAAAAGTAGCGAAAGGTGTTAAATGTGTTGAAAACGTAGCAACATTTATTTTGTGCAAAATAAAATCTGAGTTAAATAACTTTTGTTGATTCATTCTCATGAGGGAAATTGCAAAAAAGAAAATTCTATTTTTGTGCATTTTACTATTAATAAACTATTTTGTGTACACATATACGGCACTGCAGATATCTTTTTGTTTATTAATATCGAAAGTGAATAGTGTTTCCTCTGTACCCTCTGTGAAGTTAATGTCCATCTGCAGCTGTGATTCAGCAGTTCAAATAAGTAGAAACTGAAACTTGACAATACCAAGCGAACGATTGTGCATTGTTTGAATCAATTATTCTTGTAAAGTGTGTAAGACAACCTAGTTATAACATTTTCATTTTCACTTTCTGTTTGTCTGTCTGTGATGCAGGCTGTTCAGACCCTAACCTCATTTATTTTAAAATACACTTGCTTTTGCAAATAAAAACTATTATACTCCTATCAGGCACTAACAGGAAAATTATGAACGAGGAAAGTTCAATAATTTTTGGCTCAAACTAGAAACTAATGTATTTAAGTCTGTTCTATGCAAGAATGCCAATGAAATCAATGATTCTCTCATAAGAGTATAATATACTCAAATAATATTTCTATCTATCTATCTATCTATCTATCTATCTATCTATCTGTTAGAATAATGGAGACAGATGTCATAATAAGAAGAATGCAGTTTTATTTTAAGACATGAACCATGTTCCTCAGTGTAAACTGTCATTTCCACAGAGTTCATTGATGCTCTGTGTGTTTATGTACGTGTTGTCATGTGTCCCTGCCCCTCTCTGTGTCTCTGTGTCTCAAACTCGGCCTCTCTGCGTCCCTGTCTCTCTGCGTCCCTGTCTCTCTGCGTCCCTGTCTCTCTCTGTCTCTGTCTGTATCCTCGTCCTCATCCTGAGCACCTCCCTAAGGTTGGTTCCTCTCTGCTGCTTGATTGCCCTTCCTCTTGGAATCTAGATAATGTGCGACCCACCCTGTGCATGACACTGTGGAGTCTGACGCACTCATACGCACGGGCTGCACAGATGCACAAAACATGTCTAGTTTTTAAAAAATCCCACGCACGCACGCATACACACACGCACACACACTTGCATATACCAGCAAACACTCCCATGCGTCCCAGGAAAAGCTTTCTCAATCAAAGTGACACCCACATACACAAATGGGATTAGTAACACGGATATGTGGAGAGGTAAACGTGGTTAGACACAGAAAATGAACACGTACACATGCAAACAGCCACATTCACACAGTGTGTGTCTGCAAACAGGGTGAGCAGCTGCTTGGATGAAATGAATGAACTGTTCCCAGTTGTGTATCAGTGGGGGTCATCTCCTGCCTTTTTTCTTCCTGCCCTCTTAAGCTGCCTAAAATACTCCTGTTTACTGTCCCTGTGTGTTCCGGTCTCAGCCCCAAAATAACCACAGAGCTGTAAAAACCAATACACAAATATAAGCAAAGTTTAATGCAAAAACACAAACAACCGATATAACACTTCAGTACATCTTAACAGATTCATACAAAGTTGGCAAATATTGTCATTTCGTCATATGTAAGTTAGTTGTATAAAATTATTAAATATTAGATTCATATATTACTCATAGAACATCTGTATACAAGGAATGGATCACATTGGGAGACACCCGTAGAATGGGGGACGCACACGCACGCACACGCGCACACACGCACACACACGCACACACACGCACGCACGCACGCACGCACACGCACACACACACACACACACACACACAGAAGTGAACTCTACTAAAACGCTAACCACTCACTCTCTTAACATGGCTTGTAGTATCACACATACAGTACATTTAGATTTGACTTAACTTTCGATACAAAGACAACAGGGCTGTTATACTGACGTCGTTTGCCACACAAGACGTTTTTGACACTGGACGACACATCATGACACAACATGACAGAGGGCGGTCATAGTCTCTGGTCCGTGGAGACTTCCTACATGGTAGGCGTCTGCTGACCTTCAGTCTTTTAATAGAGAACTGTAGGCATCCCATAGTGAACAACACAAATCTTGTCCTCTCTCTTGTTTCGCCCGTCCATGGTGAGCACATTCGACCCTCTACCGGTGGCTAAAAATCGGAACAGAAACTCACAGCTTTTGTGGATGTCAGAATCAGATCGGGGGCTTGAGACAGGCACGGTTCATGCACCCATTATAGTACCACTCTAGGACACAAAAAACTAAGCAAAGCAGCTCCAGAAATGTGGCTGGTGGATGGATGGAATTGCACTTCTTCTGGCTCAAAATGTCTGTGAAATGTAAAAAATAAAAAGCATAGACAACTACAGGATGGCTGGGTGCGAGCGGGGGATGAAACTGGCAGAATGAAGGAAATAAATAAATAATCAGTAAAGCAGTGGGTCCTTAAATCCTCAGTGATGAGACTTATATTCTTCCGTGTTTCCTGCGTGTCCTGGTTGTCACTGCTCAGCAGTGGTCCAAGTCACTTTCCTCACTTCCCACAGTTTACCGAACACAGGATCATCACTTAGGATCTGTGGTTGTGTCACTGAGCGTTCTGGCTGCCGTGCAGAAGCACTGATGAGTTTGTGGAGGGTGTGGGCTCCAGGGCGGGAGGCGATGGGGAGTTGTTCTTCTGTAAAGGTAGAGGATGCTGGGATGGGGCGGAGGGCAGAGGTGGTGAGGGAAGGGGTAGGGAGAGGTATGTGTGGGGGGCAGCGGAGTTGGGGGTGGGGGGTGTGTGATGGGGGGCTCTCAAGAATAGATCAAGCTCTTGAGGAAGCGGACTGTGCCACGTTTGAAGACGAAGGGACAATCACGCTGCTGGGAAGCGTCTCGCATCGGAGAGGAAGCCAAACAACGAGAGGAAAAGCGCTCTGATTTTCGCACAGGAAGCCCAGTGCGCCTCCTGCCTGGGCCAGATAAGAGCGCTGCGGTTCCCAGGGCCAGACCCAGGAGTGGACCCGGGACCCAGGCGTGAGGCCCCCCGTCAGCCGGGCCCGGCCTGGTCCACAGTCCCTGGGCCTCCTCCGGCGCGGCGTCAGGCTCGTGGTGCAGCCGGGCTGCAAAGAACAAGGGCCCAGTGAGGATCCAACCAAAAAAACTGGTCTAAAGAAACACACTCAAAACACTGAAGCAGAACCAGAACAGAGCTTTGGGAAGAGCCACATGTCTGTCAGGCACGGCTTTACTTTAAGTCCTCATGTTTAGAATTCATGTCAACACTAAATAAATGGTTTATAACACACTTTTAATGTGGTTGTACAAAGAGTTAAGGAACTTTTGAAGTGTTTTATTGTCCTTTTACACAACATATTCCACTTATGGTTTCCCATAGGAAAAGTTAATTATTGTTAAATATTATATTGATACATGCATGTGTTATAAACCATTAATTAAATGTATATGTGCTACTTCTGAATGCTAAATAAATGGACTTAAAGTAAATGGTTATGAGCCAGTGAACAGGGCAAATGTAATCTGCACGTGAGCAACAAGCTGTAGCTTCAGTGTACACCTTTGTTTTATCTTTATGTTATATTATGTTTATTGTTTTCTTGCACTTGTCATGCAAATGTGTTTTATGTGTTTTATTTAAAATTTGACTCACAAACCAATCACAATTTTTTTTTACCGAAACATAAAAAAATGTATACAAATAACTGATCATGAATTGGGTGTAACTCAGCAACTTTTCTTCCATGTGCAGATTGCATGTCCCGTGATAATAAAACACAACAGAAGCAGAATATAAAAATACAATTTCCACGAAATCGAAACATTTTGTTTGAATATGCAGCAAATATTCTAGGTAACGTTTCTGCAGGATGAATATTGTATATCACAAATACGTCTTGGTTCAGGGCCAGCTGGTCAAGAGCATACTCGTGTACATTTTGTGTATTTGGTATTTGGCAGAGACGGACGGATGAAACCCACAGTGGCGGCACCTCGGCATGGCGCCATGTAAGAGTGCCGGGCTCAAGGGTCAAGTACACCGATGATGTCAGTGTGTCTCAGAGGGGGGATAGAGTGTGGGCGGCTGCTGTGGAGCTCTCAGGTAATACTTAACCTCTCTGACTCGTTCATAAGCAACACAATAAGTGTGTGACCTCCAAGAACAACTCAATCAATGCTTCTGCCAAGTGCTCGCTGGAATACTTGGGTGTGTGGGTGTGTGTGTGTCGGTGTGTGTGTGAGTTAACTAAATAACTGTCCCTCTGCATCACAGGGTTGGGCCATTTCTCATGAGAACTTTATATATAGTGTGAGTGTGTGTGTGTGTGTGTGTGTGTGTGTCAGATATAAGAAAAAGCATCACAGGATGCAGTGTGCAATCACAATAATAAACAGGCCTCTCACCCTACGTCCTGCACAGGAAATTCATTAAATCATAGTGTTTGATTTGGAAACCAACAAATCGTGACTGAGAGCACGGAACTGGCTTCTATTGAAGTGTGTTTTTTCTCTGCCCTTTCAAGTCTGAGATACACTGTGTGCTATGCCTGTGAATGTACACACACACACACACACACACACACACACACGCACACGCGCACACACACACACGCAGGCCACACATTTGTATGCACTCAAACAAACATATGGAAAAGGACACATGGATAGTAAGAGAACAAACATATGGACGAGCAAGCAAACTCACAAACACAGACATGATGAAACGCACACAAGTGGTTGGGGGTGCATGTGCACAAATAAACACACACACATTTTCACACATTCCCGCACATGAAAGGCCCCCAAATGCATCTGTTCTGGTTACAAGAAGGAAACGCTGTCTGAACACACGCTGATGTAGACAAAACATGTCTCGTTTTTCAAAAATCACACACACACACCACCTACACTAAATAACAATAATTTATGTGTACTGTATATTTTTGTATCATTATTATGTTGCAGACCAAATAAATACCAACTAATACTCTGACTAAAAGTCTTTTTTCAATTTGTACAATTTAATACTTTTGCTGTTTTGCAGTTTAATTTGTTTGATTAAAAATGTTTTTTGCATAACTTTGATTACAAATAATTCAAATAACTCAGTTTAACTGTTTACTATACGTTTCTATTGTGCCTGGTGTGTGTGTGGACACATTTTATTTCACTTTATAACATGACAAATGGCCACAGCCTCTATAATAGAGGAAGGTTTAAAGATTTCCACGGTAACAAATATTATTCAATACTAAAGCTTTTTGTAATTCCAGCTGGTAATCTCAAAGGTTTCCCGCTCATGTCTCAATGTACACACTATGCTGCACACTTCAGTTTCCTCTGTGCTACTTACAGGCCTTTGGGCGGACAGGGATGCCAGAGCCACTGGACGTGTGGAGGAGGGACTCCGTGGGACGTGCAGTGCAGCGCTTGTCGGCTCCCCCGTGGCACAGAGCCCGGGTCCTGCAACGACACCGCTTTCTCCCCTATCTGAGGACTCACTGTCAAACAAGAAGCCCAAACACACACACACACACACACACACATTCATACAGACACAAGAGCAGAGTTCAGTCACCGAGCGGAGTTTTAGTTCGTGCTCAGAGCGGCTGTTTATTTCTTGTTCCTCACCGTTGACAACAAGTGTGAGCGTGAGATTCTGGTAGAGGCCGTGTTCCTGGATTCGTACCAGGATGGTGTACTTCCCAGCATCCTCCTCTGCAACGTCCCGGATCACCAGGGAATTCCCGTCCATGTGGTATCGGGAGCATTGCTCTGCCGCCACCGTGTCATCCTTCAGCCTGTCGGAAAAAATAAGACTCCTGAGCAAAGTTTTCAATTGGAAAGTGAGTAACGCTTGTTTTAAAGTTCTGTGTGACTGCCAACGTAAACCAGAGTTTTAAGGCAGAGAATATATTGTAATAATATTTTTACAGATTTAAAATGTTTGCTGCGGTGGTCGATTAAAGAAGAAAGGCGATGATTCACAGGTAGAGCTTCAGATGTGAGGATCAATGTGACGTCTTACCAGATGACTTTAGGGGCAGGAAATGCTTTTAGTTTGGGAGAGATTCTGTACGATTTCTGTCCAGCTTGAGCCTCCATCACAGATCCATGTCTGGGCTTCAGACGGATGAACGGACGGTCTGAAGTTGGGGAAAAATCGATGTCAGATTCAGTTTGTGGCACATTTACACAACTCCTGATAAGTGACTCAGAGTCTGAAAACCTCAGAATGAAACTTGAGTAATGAGAAATCTGATCATATCTGTGGTTGAACTTCTGATGTGTGGGCGAGTTTTAACAAAGAAATTCTCACCGTAAACAGTAACAGTGACTTTTTGTTGTTTGGTCTTTTCCCCGCTGGTGACGCGACATGTGTAGAGGCCTCGATCTGACCTCTGGAGTCTGGGGATGGTCAGGATACTGTAGA
The DNA here is from genome assembly GCF_022539355.2 of Hippoglossus stenolepis. Lineage (NCBI taxonomy): Eukaryota > Metazoa > Chordata > Actinopteri > Pleuronectiformes > Pleuronectidae > Hippoglossus > Hippoglossus stenolepis. Next base: position 12,302,957 of record NC_061501.1, on the reverse strand, counting down.
ACAACATGTGTGTTCTGTGTTTCAGGAGCCTCTTGGTAAAGGAGCCGACGTTGTTGCTCTGAAGGTTGAGAGGAAAAGAATCAATGCTAAAAGTTCACCTGCCTTTTTTTGACATTTATTTTTGAAAAACAAACAGAAGAGCTGGAATTCATTTGACTGAATGTGACATTCAAATAACTGGAGCAATCAGCAGCAATATTGGAATAGACTGGAATGTTTCTGTATAAATATTCAAATTACATATAATTATTGGTAGTTGATAGGTGCTTTATTAATGCTTCACAGATAAGTAATAGGGGAATTAATGAGGTCAAGTTTTGGATGTTCTTGGATCACAGTCACAGCCGTAAATGCCCCCAAAAAGTCAAATAAAACAATATTTGTAAATGTGAGAAGAGTAAAGAATCCTCAAAATCTGGGAGAAACCCACAGACCATAAATAATAATGACTCAGTCAGTTAGAAAGTACGAGGTTCTTTCCTTGCAAGGATCACTGTCCACATATTGAGTATTTGTCTCCAGTGGGAGTATACATGGAGTATAAATACATTATTTATCAAGTAATTATACAATCATTGGTTACAAGTAATTAATACCCAATGACCTTAATAGAAAGTGGTTCAGAACTAATATTTCATTGGAGGGAAGCTATTGAATTGAATGGGGAGTCACATCCAACAGGACAGGACAAAAAAAGGACCAAAAAAACAGTACCTCGCACATTTGAAACTACCTTAAAAAGGAATTAAGCGCAAATATACTTTCAAAGAAACACTTGTCCTGATAAAATGCCAATAAAGTAGTGTCTAGTTTCTCTGTTGTTGCCCAAAGGCACTCTGGCAGTACTCGACAAGCACCTGTACCAGTCTGCCATCCCACTGCGTAAAGAGATGTACATTAACCCTCTCCTGTTCAGTCTCTTTCATGTAACACTGTGGCTCTCTGGTCTCCACAGACTTTAGTGCAGCTCTGACCTTTCCGGGAAAGTCCCAGGTGATGTTGACTCTGGTGTTCAACTCCCCGGTGGCTGTGCAGTTCAACACCAGGCTCTTTCCCTTCAGAGCCTGCACAGGTCCACTGCTGTTCAGATACACATCCATGATGTTACTCACTGCGGGGAAGAGAGGGCAAAACGTAAAGGAGATGCATATAAATCAGTTTGCGATTTACATGTTGGGTATAAACTGACCTGGTCTGTGCACAAAGTATTTATGCGACTTGTGTGTGACGCCATCGATGACGGTCTGGCAGAAGAAGAGGCCGATGTAGTAGAAGGTGGGAGATCGGATGGTGAAGCCCTGCTTACCGTTCCAGATGATGTTCATCTGGTCAGGACTCAGGCTCCGGCTGGGAAACTGTGGGAGGAAAAGATCCCACATCAAATATTTCACAGCACAATAACCATAAGAAAATGAGCATAAGGAAGGAATACGGTCACATGACCCTGCTGAAACACATGACAGTGAGGTCATGTGCATCAGGAGATAAGATGAATGCAGTGCATCAGAAAAATGTGTCAGTTTTCAAAACCAGAGGTTAAAGGTCATGTCACCATTCAGGTTACACATGTTTAAAGTCTGCTGCAGCTCTGAAAGACCTTTAGAAGAAAACAACTGGTGGGGTCATCTCAACTTGGGCTAAGGATGGTTTTGATAAAAGGCCTGAAGGGGTGTGCTGTTAGAAACAAGTAAACATAGGAGGTACAGGGAGGATCCAAATAAAAATGCAATTTAATTCCATTATGATAATTATAAGATCCAGTATTTTTTAAGTCTGACTCCGAGAAGAAACTGAAAGTCATATCTTTGTCTCAATTCCTTAAATCGGAGTGTTGCTTCTGCAAATTTTATGGACTGCAAGCCTATGTCCTGGATTTTGAGTTTGTTTGATTATAAAAATACCAAACTTACAAGCCCTTAGGGAGAAGTCCAAGTCAACATAGTTTAAAATAGAATGTCACTCAGTAGAGTGAATACCTCCGACGAGGCCCAACAGCCCCCAGTAATCCAGTCGAGCTGCACCAAGTTACACACACTCATAAATATCAGTCCCTAAAATGTGCCTGATTTTTTTCATCAAGGTTGATGAACTATTTCCTGGGAAACCAAAGAGAATGTTGAAAAACTTGTAATATTAAAGAGAAAAGAAAAACTTCCTGGTTCCGCCCCCTGATCCGGATCGGTGCCAAGATTGAAAAGCCTCCTTCCTCCAAGTTACATGGAAATCTGTTCAGTGGTTTTTGCGTAATCTTGTGAACAAATAAGTAAACAACCAGAAAGGACAAGGGTGAAAACACAACTTCCTTCAAGAAAGAAAAATCGCAACTCCCAAGTCTTGTGGTTGACCTTTAACATTTTGATGCATAGGCCTAAATAAAGGATGTGCAGGGTTCGTCTAAGAGGGAGAAATGTTTATGCTCATAAATTGTAGGTTTTCATTTATAGAGTCTTCTTGTAGAATCTAAAATACAGAAACGTGAGTTAAAGAAGTCTCCAGAAGAAGCTGATTACATTCTCACTGTGTTGGTTTTATAACGTGGGTTCTTGGCAACCTTGACATGGACCCTCGTAACCTTGTTGTTTTCTTGGAGGCAGCGTCAAGGAAATGTGACACAGTGGAAGCGTCCCACCCACTCTCAAGGGAACAGGTAGAGCCCCCCCCCTTCTCCTCCTGCACCCCCAGTGTGAATTGTCCGATATCCCCCCTCCCAGACAGTGGCGACTCCTCTGAACTCCTCCACCCATACTCCTGCAAAGTGTGCGGCCCCCATCTGAGCGCCATCAGTGCCCTCTCTGCCCCATCCTCAAAAGGTGGAGATGGTGGTGGAGGTGGAGAACGAGTCGGGGGGGGGTCAGGATGTGAGAAACGTCACTCCGGCCCATCTCCTCGCATCCTGTTACTCCAGGATATAGACACTTTGACTGGAACCCCAGGTCGACCCCATCGTCCCCGACCTGCTGCTCACTTTCACAAGAGAGCAGAGCCTCCTGGGTGTGGTTCCCGCTGAGAGGGGGGGTCACGTCAAAGATCCAAGCAAAGTGCAAAAATCCTTCCAGGAAAAAAACACTCCAGAGACAGTGACAGCGAGTGGATTCCTGGTTCAGACCGGCCAGCGCAGGTCGGAGGAGGGAGCGGGAGGTGAGGGAGGGGGCGGGAGGTTATTTTTAGAGGAGAACATTGCCAGAAGTTTGCGAGGAGATGGAAGCGAGACAAAAACACAGCTTTACACATCCTGAATTCTAATTCCGTAGAATTTCAAGTTCCTAGATGTTTCCTCTTGGTATTTTAGAAATATTAGCAGCATGGCTCTGTGGTTGGCAATGTCAGTGGGAAATAGATTGCCAAGAAATCTTACTCAGACTTTATCATGTTCCCTCATCGGATCTCATCCTGACCTTTCCTCTGTAACACCATGATGACAATGACGTTTGTGGTCAGTGAAATTTCTCGCAGAAATGTCATGGTTTGAAGTGAAACTTGACACAGGTAATCCAGTTCCCCAGAGGATGAATTTAAATAACTTTTGTGATGCTCTGACTTTTTTATCTCGCACCACCTATCATCAGTTCAAAATTAAATTTGTCTGGTTTTTGACTGAATAGCAGCAAAACCAGTGACGTTCAATTCACTTCAGCTCCTTCTTTTCAGGCTCTGGAGGACTATTGTCAAAGCTGAAAGAATTACTTAAAGGTTGAGTGTGTAGGATTTAAAGTTATCTATCGGCAGAAATGGAGCGTGATATTAAAATTATTTCTATTGGTGTGTAATCCCGTAAAACGAAGCATCATTGTGGAAAACATTTCATGACGGGAAGTGTCGGATCTCGGACGTTAAAACTTCAAACCACACAGGGTCAGAAAAGTTTCCCATCAACACCCACTTATTCCCCTTAATTGGATTGTCTGCTCCAGCTCCCTCTGCGTGTTCGGCAGCTACTCCATTGTAGTTACACCACAATAAGCTTCCTACAGTGACGAACAAGCCGTTATATTATGATTGAGGAGAACGGACGGTACTTTGATTTGTCAGGGGCCAACAGTAGCTGCCTCTGCTTCCTCCACCAGGCACAGCAGCAGCAGCTGTTTAGAGCATCAGTCAGAGGAAGCTGGCAGCCAGGGTTCTTACTACAAGAGAAGAGATGGGAAGTGCCCCCGGCTGCGGGCCAACAGGGCACTTCAGACTCTGCGTCCTGTCTCCAGAGGTGGAAGCAGAGCGGCTGTGGGCACCACGCAATGGGGGAAAAGCCCCTGAAGAAAGAAGCAGCTTTGACGGTTTCCTCGAGGATGTGCACAAACAGATTCAATGCATTTCAACTTGTGAACTACATTGACCTACAGACCTACACACTGATATATTAACATGTGCATTCAAACACACATGCAGTCAACAAGCACTCTAAATGCTCCTCTTTGCACTTAGGGACTCTGTCTCCCTCACTCAGCACTCAAGCACCAGCACTCACAAACATATCCGCACACACTTTCACACATATCCGCAGATGGACGCAAACAAACGGACACACACGCCACGGTGCAATGGCTGCCAAGATAAGAACAATGTGGGCAAGGATCAGGAGAGATACGAGGCAGATAATTGTGTGTATTGGTGAGCCCCCGATGGAACAAACTGGGATGTGCAGAGAATGTGTGTGTGTGAGGTGATTGGGCTGAGGTGACGTGCATGTGCAGAGGCATGTCAGAAATAATGCAGAAAACACACAAATTGTCATTTTATCCTTTTTTTGTTTTTGCACTGACCTTGACCAGAGTGGTGGTGACATTGGGGTGTGTGACCCGACAGGGGATGACCAGCGGCTGCTTCTCCATCAGGTACAACACATCTGGGCTCAAACCCGGCTGTTCCACAAATGGCCGCTGGCTGTCTGAAACCCAAACACTGCGGTCAGGGACACATATGGTACAGATAAAAAAGATGGTACAATCAATACATTAAAGCGTTTTCACCCAAATGATAGAAAAACATATTTCATTATACCCAGTGGGACTTGCACATAAACTAAGTTTTGAGATATTTGTGGTATATTGATCATCTGAATCAAGTGTCCTGGTTACTCTGGACACAATCAGGTGCAAGGGCTTCACGGACATGTTGAGTTGGCATCATCTCCATCACTCGCTGCAGCTCCGCTAGGTTACTGCTCTGAGCACAGTAAGTGAGGGGGACTCAGATCCTCTCTCGTTTGGTCAATAAGAGGATAATGTTTGAATTTAGTAAGAAAATGATTATATAGAATGATCAAAGTGAGAGGGATAAAAAAAAAAAGACGAACTCCTTGACTGAGTGAGAAAATATGTTTTTCTCATCCACACACACACACAAAGGAAAAGAAAACAATCAGCTGCTTCTATGCACAAACACACAAACAAACACTTGCAAGTATCAATCTCGGCAACAAACAAAAACAAACAGACACACACTCCCGAACACACACACACCGACCTCCACACCCATTTATTGAATACCCATTCAGCAGATGACTGCCTGTAGTCAACAATAAACACACAGATTGTTTAGAGGCAATCAAACGGCCTCTCTGCGCTCTCCTCCCAGCTAACAGTCCTGTGCCATTGAAAAGGTGTGGGTGTTGCTCGCTGTATTGTTTGTTACCGTAGGGTGTTATTCAAGGAAAGCAAATCTCTGAACATTTGAACAAAAGTACCCCAAGGACTAGCGGACTGAGGGCTTCCTTCTCTTGCTTTGATTCTTAATCGAGGACTCGGGGAGGGAGGCAACGTCTGAGCAAGAGCTGCAGGCCAAGTCTGACGCTTAATGGACATGGCGACCTGAGCGATTGATGGCCCCCGAGGGTCCTGTTGGCCAAACAGTAGAGTGCCCTGTGACCCTGGCCATCGGCCCGCCGCTCCACGCCCCGCGCAACCCAGTCTGACCAGCGTCATCGTCCAGGACAGGGAGGAGCTGGCGGGGCAGACATTGTGCCTCCTCTGCCCCTGGATACCTCCGAGCCTCTGGCCTTCATCCTCTCCCTCTCAACTCCTCACTTCCACATACCTCCCAGTCGCCACCTTGTAGAGACACAGCGACATCCCCTCCCAGCACACCCCCTTCAAACCCTTCCCCTCCTCCCCCAAGCACAGGATGCTTCAAGCAAGGCTGAGCCGAGCAGATAAGGCTGATGCCCTGGGAAACTCTGCCCGGGCCTGAGCCTTTCAGCAGCTGGGCTATTCCTGGCCTCGAGGTAGCACGTAAATGAAAGTAAAAAAGGATTTATTTATAGACAAGAGGGAGGCTGAGAAGGGAGAGGCAGGGGAGGGAGGAGGGGAGTGAAACTGTTCCAGAGTCATCTAGAAGGATGTGTTGTTGGGACAAACAGTGTTTAGATATAATTGTCTCTCTGGCATTAGTCTGAATTTAGCACCCACCACGTCCTGTTTAACCTGGGGATGAAAACAATAAGCATGACCGGGTGAAGGAGTGAGACCGAGTCAGAGAGAGACAGAGAGAGACACAGAAAAGGAAAAAAGGTGCAGTATTGTCTTACCTGTGACATATACATAAACGGAGGCCTGTTTTCGAGGTCGGTGCCGATACCTGCAGCGGAACAGGCCCGTGTCCTGAGGCCGGCTGCGGCTGATCGTCAAGCGGCTGCAGTGATGCTGACCTGTCCTCCCACAGCGAGAGTCCTCCACTGTCACCTGGTCTCTGGTCACACCCGATGGGAACGCCCAGGTCAGCTCCCAGCGACCCCTGGTCCGCAGGCACAGGGGATTGATCGAAATTACACTTTATATTCAATTACATTCAGATCACACCAGAGGAACGTCATCCCTTTATCTAATGATAGTTTAATCATCTATGAAAGTTTTTACTATTGTTTATTTAAGACTCATACTTCCATTAGCCTTTTACTGTAATTGTTTTATTGATGTTTTTATTGTCATTTTATCAGTAAGGTGTCCTTGAGTGTCTTGAAAGGGGCCCATAAATAAAATGCACTATTAAAGTGAGAGGATGGAGGAATGAAGCCTCAACCTAATGTGTCCCAGTGAGTTTCATTTCGCTAAGAGGACTCATAAAGGTCTTTATAAGAAATATATAATTCTTTATGTTTTGGTTTCTTTTGACTTTTGTTATGTTCTGTACTAGGAGGCAAAAGAGATCTGGATAAAATACCATTAATATCAAGTTTAAGAAAAACTCAACTGACTTGGGAGTTTTTGCTAATAAATGTACGAGAAACATTTAAAATGGAAAAACTGAGACGAACTGAATCATGAGACTAAAAGAAGCACAACTGGAAGAAAAAGGCTAAAATGTGACTGAAAAGTTTAGAGCTGTTTTGTGATGTTATCAATGATATAAAACTCTTCAAGTAGATTCAAGTGGAAAACAAACATTTGCATTGTGATATAAAAGTGTTGTAATGAGTCTCGGTGATGAAAGGGAGCGAGGCTGAACGTTCGATATGTTATTTTACAGGTATCTGTCATGATGAAGGTTGCATCGCTGCTTAAATGATATAAAGTCTATAAACTCTACAACTCTTCAAATCTGTCTGACAGAACTCTCTGTTGAATAACTTGTTTCCCAAATCCCTGCACCTTCCTGTGGTTTTCATTTTGTATTCCTTAGTATACTTTTGTGGAGGATGTTCTCATATTTTGTTTAGTGTGTTTTGTGCTTCATTACTTGCTGTGGTAACCAGTTTCCCAGTTTCTTCTATTTATCTATGTTAAATTGAGATTTTTCTGGCGCTCACGTCCATCTACCTGAAACTCACCTACAGCTGAGCTGCAGTGTTTGGCTGGTGTTTCGGATCAGCGGATGAGTTTTCACATCCAGGATGGGGACGCTGTATTTCCCTTTTTGTTCTTTATCTGCAGACCCAGAAGAAAAGATGAGAACTCAGAACACAAGCAACATCATGTTATCAAGTGAGAATGTGTAGAATCAGGTGTATTAAAATTAATTATAAAAAACAGTCCTGTCAGGTCAGAGGTCAAGGTCAGGTTATAATTCAGGGTCTGGACAAAATATATGTTAATATGGTGAAAGGGGGCTTTGATAGAGAAGAGTTATGTTTGTTGCATCTTTTCATTTAAATATATAACTGGCAGCAATTCAACAGGCTTAATCCAAATCCAAATCAGTGCAGCTCAACATGAGACCAATTTCAGAGGAAATCCTGGAGGACAAAACACTTTCCAGCCGATAAACACTTTGGACAGTTCCTGTAAACGCTGTCCACTACAAACTAAACTAAACCCAACGTTTGACTGACTGAAGAACCCGTCTCAGTGAGTTCAGGCGCTGCAGCACGTCCTCCATCCAGGCCACAGTGTCTGTGACCCTGGCTCGGGCCACTTGACAGCTCGTGTGGAAATGCGTAAGCAGCGTCCCTCTTGTTTACCGAGCGAAGGCATTTCTCCACTCCATCGCCGAGGGTTTATTAATGAGAGATAAAGATGGCTGTCCATCCGCCCTTCCTTCCTCCAAACAACAGCGGAAACATCATTCAGGGAAATCCGTCCTTCACTCTTCTGACCGCTCATTACAAAGTTTACCAGCGTTCCTCAAAACACAACCACCCCTCGGCTCTATGAGGAGTTCAATCACTTAGTGAGTTTATCACTAAAGTCCATTATTCCCATTCACTGTCAGCATCATTGTTCCCAGTGGACGACCCATTGAGCAGATCTAGCATTACTCACACTACTAGCACTTCCTATACGGTTTCCTTGGATTTGACGGTGTGCGAGTGGGCAAGAGACGCACACACACACACACAAACACACACATTGTGAGGGAAGTGAGGGATCTCCTCCACGCCTTTTGGGGCTTTTTCAACAAGCTGTGAAGTAGATAAAAGCCCAATTTACAAATAATCCAGTCTGCTGCGTCCACAAGACAATAGTAAGAGTTCAGTCCTAAACTTCACAGTCCTGATCACAGAAAAGTAGAAGTCTTGTGGCCGGTTTTCACTCACTCATCATTAAATCCCTTCTACTGACTTATTGGGAAGTTTGGAAGAATCATTTGGCGGCATAAAGAAATGTTAAGTATCAATGTTCAAATAACTAAAACACTATTATTCACACAAAAGTGAAATTCAGAGCATCCATCTACATTATATCATACATTTTCTGCATTATCGAGGAACAAATGTGACAAAAACGTAAAAAAGTATTTAGTGAATTGAATATATTTCACAATTTCTAATTGTGTATTTCTCTTAGAAATGTAAAGATCTTTGACAAAGACATTAAGATGAATGTGAATGAATATGAATGTGAATTTACATGTGAATACGTTGCATTAGAACGATGATAATCATCAGTCATATCATAATATATGTTGATTATTCTTCTTTTTCAAGTTTGAAATCAATGCACCCCAAAAATCTAAAAGTTTGACTTGGACAAGATGATTAGTAAACATTTATAATATTGAAGTAAACAGCTTTTTGTAACAACAGGAGACAATTTCTTTCATGTTTTTTTAGGGAAAAGTGTTAAATATACTTATATAGTATGTGTGAAAACAAATACGGTTAAGTTTAGAGACAGTCATCGTTAAGCGACACTATTCTTTTAGATTTGATCAAATTTATTTACAGATATTGAATGGGTCTCACATATGAAGTTAGTTTTACTTTTGCTGCAACAAATGAGCACTAACACCACATGGATCTGTGCGCACAAAGACAACCTGCCGACCGCTTTATAAACACACATTAACCCTGGTTCCTTCTCACTGGATATCTTCCCTCAGCTGGTCGTGACCCCTCGTTCACTTCTATCAGAACTTCCATTTGACAAACTCATCAGTCTCAGGAAACAACGCCCTGCGTGCGTCCATTCAACCGGGGCCAAGCGCACAAGGAGCCCGGTCACAGAGGTCCGCGTTCTCCAAACAAGTGTGCTGCAGGATACCGCTTATCTCCCTCTCTGCACTCGGTGCCAACAGGTTTACAAGGAGAAGAGCGTCAGACACACGCGGTCACCGACCACTTATCAGAGCGATTTATGAGCGAACACAACAGACTGCTACAGCAAGATAGGGATTTGTGCATCTTTTGTTTTTTCCCAAAGAAAAGACTGACTGCTGTGTCCTGATGATGGAGATGAGTCTATTTGTTTAAAAAACCCGTGCGTAAAAGCAGCCACTCGTTTATAGGAAACATCTTCGAAGTCGTGCGTAAGTGGCTTTTCCCCTTGAAGTTGCAAAAAGCCCAGTTTCCTCTTAGGTTTAAACTCACTGAGAACTTCAAATACCAACAGAACTTTTTAAATCTGTGAACATGAGCTCTAATCTCAGCAGCAGGTGTCCTGTGCGCCAAGTGCAAAAGCAGAAGCAAACCTGTTACTCACCCTTTGCCCAAACGCCAAACAATCCACAAAGCAGGCAGAGGAGGATGCAGTTCATCATGTCTGCTGACTCCGGTGCAGTTTTCGAATATGAAATATGACAAGTTTTTATTCCTGCTGTTTTCTTCCTCCCCAAAGAGCAGACTACAGGAGGCACAGCGCGCCTGGCTGCTGCGCTCGGCTGATGGTCGCTGCGTGGAGGTGGTGGTTGGTTTCCTGAGGAGAGCTGCGTGAGATCACGCAACAGGACACCGCGCCTGTATCCAATGCAACTTTTTCCCATCGGTTAGTGGGATAGCGGCGCAGATTTATACAGTTCCCACAGTGCGGCCACCGGATAGTGGACTTCCGTGACGTCCACTGACACACCCATGGCGCGTAACCGCGGTCCCCTTTTAGCTCCCCCCAGTGACCAACCAATCGACCAGTGAGGTGTTGTTGAAGGAATATTGTAGGACCCAAATTAGCCCTTTAGACCAGTTGTGAAGAAGTTTTTTTTATGCAGGAAACTATCTGACAATAGTTCTACAATCTGGATGAGGTATGCACCACATATCAGAGGATGCGCACTGAGCAAGTCTGTGCGTACATCTCATTCCCTGGTTCGGTATACGGGATGATCAGCACGTAGGCACCGATGTGAAGGGGTGGGGTCCTGATCAACAACATGCCCGTCACGGTTCTCATCTCTGGCACATCCCCCAAAAATTAATAAGTATCTGAACAAAAGCAGGGAACACATTCCACAACTCCACCACCAGAGGACAGGTAGTTCATACCAAATATGGATACAAGCTACTGTTGCATCATTCTCTTATCAGTTAAAAGCACCAATCACAGTGGAAGCAGTACTCCCTCACCCGAAGTTTAAAAATGTTAAAATAAAAATACAGCAAGCGCAAAAGGTTTGGATGAGAAACACACTCCCGACCTGCTGCGAAGGAAATAGTGTATTTAATATCAAGGCATGTGATGTGATATCTTTGAGCAGCCATGTGGGAGAAAGGTGCATCCTCCCTCAGGGGATACAGTGAGAGAGGCTGTGGCACAGACTGGCCACTGGGTGGTGATCAGAGCTGAATGAGAGGAGGGAGAAGAGTGGATGAAATGTTTGAAACGGTTTTTCACTTGATCTTATTTATTCCTCCAGAATCCACTGCATCGTGGTTTTTAGAGCAGATGTGATCCTGCTTGTCACTGAGCACAAGGTAGAGAGGAGACGAGGCACCATAGAGATAAATTAACACGTCACAGTGAATCTGAAATGCAAAATATATTACCACCTCCTACTGTGGGATTATTCACTACAGGATATATTTAACATGAGGCTATGACTCAGATAAACGCATGATATAAAAATGCACATACATACACACACACACAGTACAGAAACAACACGCGCAGAGAGTCGTGAACACACAGATACAGTACATGGAGGAATGGAGATGAGGGCAAACATACACAGTTACATAATCGTGGGAGGAGAACTTGTTCCATATTCTGAACTGGTTTTTGTTGCAACACATGATGTGGTCATCAGCTCTGTTGTGAACAACTGGGACAGCAAAATCACAGAGGGTGGAGACGCTAGGAAAACAGGAGGTAATTGGCTATAGAAACAGGATAACCTGGCTGTGGTTCCACGTGAGTGGGTACTGACCTTTGGAGCCAATTGAGGAGCCTTGAAATGTACCATTACTCTGTCAAAGTTGCAGATTGTAACATGTATTTTATAGATTCAAAGTAATACTTTACTCTGAAAGCAGAGCAGCTTAACAGACTTCAATATGGATTCATGTTCCTGTTCTTAAACGTTGTGCTTTTAGTTGCAAGAAGACACTGTTTAGAATAACTGAGGTGCCCGTGTGGCAAGTGCAGCTCAGCAGAGGCCTTGTGTAGAAAAACGTTTGTAGTATCTGTTTTTTTTTAAGCGAAAGTTTTGGATTCCAATATTAGTAAAAGGCACTTAAAGATATTTATGCTGACACCAAAAAAATGTCTGGGACCCTGGGTGAAAACTGTAGAGCAAAACAAAGTTTAGCTACATGTGCAGAAAGTATAACCAAAACTCTGGAGTGTTACGTAACAGTAAACTGTCTAATTCTGTATGGCTGACTTTGTATTCTAAGTGAGGAGTTCCAAACAAAGTCGAATAATTACGTGCAATGACCAGAACCAAGTTGATTTAATAATCCGGTTAAAGTGGTGATGTTTTGAGACCAGGTCTGAGCTAGCAGGGATCTTACAGGAGCTGGTTGGTAGAGATGATGCTCCCACTGGTGTTTCCAGTGAACAAGTTCCCCAAAACTGTCTGAATGTGTCGTCATCCAGTCGTGACAACGGTCTGCAGATAGAATCCATGTTTGAAAACCTCCGTCCCGTGTGTTAAGTCTGTCGTTCTTGCCCGTGTCGGTCACACCTGTCCTTTAGTCTGCTGATGGATCCAGTCGGTGAACTTCACCACCTGCGTGTAGACGCCGGGGCGGTTTTGCCTCGCGCAGCCCTCGCCCCAGCTCACGATCCCCGCCAGGAACCACCGTCTGCTGCGCTCCAGACACACCAACGGACCTCCCGAGTCACCCTGAGGCCACAGACACACAAACAGGGACACAAAAAAGTTCAACACTCAAAGAAGAGGCATTCAAGTACAGTTCTGTCTTTCAAACTGTGCCTGAATGGCTCATGTTTTTTGTCTCTACCATGGCGAGACAGTGCGTTGGCTTGGTCTCACTCTTTTTATGAAACATCATAATTTCCTGTGATCTTATTACGACCAGTTAATTTGTTGCCTCAATGTTTCCTGTAAAAAGCTCAACCTCTTCAACTGTTGCTGGAAATCTGTTCAGTCTGCTGCATGGCGGCGCCGTCACATGGTTTACACAGATGCTCTGGGGAACTAATTGAGTCACACTGGGAATTTTGTGGTTATGACGAAAGGTAAAATTACATCACAACAAACCTGGGAATTTGTTTTAACAGTGGCTGGAATTTAACTAAAAACTCATACAGTAACACTAATGCACACACTCACCTGGCAGGCATCCACCCCTCCCTGCATGTTCCCAGCGCACAGCATTCTCGGAGTTACGGCGTCGTCATACAGCTTGTTACACGTGTTCCTGTTGATGATCTTCACTGAGGCCTCTTGTAAGCGAGAGGCCAACTCACCTTCAGTAAACACAAACACACAAACGGAAACATTTTTGGAGAATGGAGGCAAATATTTGTGATCTAGCTCTTCAGTTTCATCAGATACTTTTAACCAGCTCCTACCGTCCTCCATGAGGACCCCCCAGCCTGTTACGTAGCAGTTGGTCCCTGTGGAGAAGATGTGTGAGGAGGCGGGGACGCACACAGGCTGCACCAGGTCATTGAAGAAGACGGGAGCGCTGAGCTCCAGGAGGGCGATGTCGTAGTCCGAGGTGAACTGGTCGTACTTAGGGTGGAGGAGGATTCGCCGGATCTGTCTGGTGGCTGCTCCGTTGTTCCCCACGGTCATCATACGCATTCCCATGTAGGCCCGCCATGCTCGGGCATCTGAGTATCTGCGAACAGACTATGCATGAAGAGTACGCACACGTGTTTTTATGACTATCATGATGAGGCATCTTTCTTACTTAATAGCATCTGAGTCCTGGAAGCAGTGAGCTGCAGAGATGAGCCAGCGGCTGGAGACCAGCGTGGCTCCACAGACGTGGCCGTAGCGATCCATCTGGAGGCTGACCTGCCACGGCCAGGAACCCGCTCCGGCATCAGAGCCGCCAACTATCTTGGTGCGCTTCCTGGGCCTGGTGCCACAACCTGAGGAGGGAGAGACAGAAAGAAAGGGAGACCAAAGCAAGGGAGGTCAGAGGAATTTCCTCTTTAGTCATAAGTGCTAAACCCGCATTTGGTGGGCGAGTACTTACTACAGCGCATTTCATCCGAGCCGTCATAACAGTCTTTTACTCCATCACACTCAGGGTTGATCTTACCAACACACTTTCCATTGGCACATTTGTAAGAGGACGAGGAGCAGCCTTTAAAATCTAGAGAGAATAAACCCATAATTATCCAAAAAGAATAAAGAATCTCGACCAGAGTTCTCATATCCTCTCCTTTAACCAAGTTTCATGGTTTTCCAAGAGTAATTTTTCATAATCGTACTTACAAACCAACAAACAGAGGATGGACGGGGGTGAAAACATAACTTCCTTAGCGGATATAGTGATACAGCATATTCTTAGAAAAATTACTCATCAGACATTCAGTGAAAAGAGTAGTTTCTGATGTCATGACTCACATGCTCTGGTACAGTTGAGTTCATCGCTGCGGTCTTTGCAGTCGATGACACCGTCACACATTGAAGACTTTGGCAAACACAACTTGTTGGGACACATGTGATAACATTTACTTCCTGACGGGAGGAAAGAAAACAAACCGCATTAACTTTAGATCTGAAAACGCAGCGGATCACATGCCTGTGTTACATCATGGTGTCAGTGCTCACCACAGGTGCCCTCCTCGCTGCTGTCATCACACGTGCTCTGACTGAAACACTGGCTGCTCTGAGGTTTACATTGGCCGTTAGCACACATCACCTCCCCCGGCCTGCAGGACGCTACATGGTTTATACACATGTGCACAGCGAAACAAAAAAAACACACAGAAAATCTGAGTCAGCCACAAGGTTTGTGTCCTCAAATTCAAAATAATAGTTTTACTTTTACAGATAAAAGGAGAGAGGGAACTACACAGAGGATAAATAACTTGAGATTTCAGCAAAGACGACAAGACAGGGGGGGGGACAAGCGTCCAGCTCTTACAGCATTTAGCCTCGTCCCGTCCATCTGAGCAGTCCTTCACTCCATCACACACCTTCCTCAGCGGGATGCAGCGGCCATCTCCACAGCGAAACTGACGAGGACAAGCTGGACACAGACGGCAAGAAAACTTCATTTTAATTGTTTGATTGGTCAATTGTTTTTTTCTTCAACAACCATGTTTACCCGTGGAAAATCCCTAAGGGGGATTTCACTCACTGCTCTCTGGAGAGAAGGCTCTGTAGAGCAAGTAGAAGCCCTTGTGAGTGAGTGATTCATCGGAGCGGAAGTGAAGGGAGAGTGGAGAGGAGTACACTCGCTTCCTGCTGCTGTCTGACACCGGGTTACACAGTCTGGAGAGGGAGCAGCAAGAACGTTAGAAGTTTATATCAAACATGCAGCCACAACATCTGGAATGACTACAACAATTGTGAGATAAAACACATAATTATTGTTATTTTTTTCTAAATTGCACTGATTCGAATGAGTTCCCCTGTATGCGTGCACCTTTGTTGAAACACAGTTCAGTCATGACTCACTTGACCCCTCCGATGTCCAGCCAGTCTTTCTCACATCCGTCCGATGACGGGGAATCCTGAATGTCCATCGTCACGATCGTCATGGAGATCAGGTATCCTGGCAACGGCGCCTGATAAAGAAAACCCAAAGATGAATAAAGACTGCAGGAATGGGGACAGGCTGAATAACAGAGGGGTGATTCACTCTTTCATTCTTTAGTTTCGTCTTTTACTGTTACTGACACACTCACACACAGGTATGTATATACACACACGCATGTAACACACCCGTAGTGTCCAGACGCAGTCTATATTCGGAGGGTAATAGGAAGGGTAGTAGGGCGAGGAAATGGAGCCGTTCCAAGAGGAAAGAGATCCTCCGCAACCTGCAGGGGGAAATGGCGACATAGGTAAAGACACAATAACACCAAGGCAACTTAAGTCCACATATGCCAATCATTACAACGGAATAATTCCAGCATGAAGGCAGCAACACAGTAGAAATAAGATTTGTGACAGACTCTGACCTGCTTTCGGGATGGCCTGGAAATATGCTTTGAATATCGCTCCATCTCTCTGTCGGCTGAAGGAGAAGGTGACTAACATGACGTTCCCAGAGGACGTCAGCTTCATGACCGGAGACGAACCCAGGACAGGCAGACCACACCACCTGAGACAGGTACATGCATCACATCCAGCCACATATACACATATACACATCTGAAAGCGTTAACCTCTGACCTCTAATTGAAGGTCATTTACATCTATTCAGACAATTAAAATATGCTAAAGGCGAAACAAAAAAAGACCATTAACTCTCTTTACCTGGCAATGATCTTGTTCTGCAAAGGAAGCAGGAAGTCGTAGGCCGAGAGCTTGTGGGCAGTGCAGCTTCCTGGCGTGGCACCATGCAGGGTGAGGATAACCAGCCGCACCACGTGACCCGACGGCACGCGTAGTCGCCACTGGTAGTACGGTTTCTTGGGACTCACGAGGCTCAGCGTGCGGTTGTTGCCGTATTTGGCGTAGAGGTCAAAGGACATTGCTGCGGAGGAGTGATGTGGATATTATAATAATATTATAATGTCTTTACGGATCACATTAGTGTGAAAACAACCATGCAGGATTGGTTCAATGCTTCAATTCATAAATTCACCACCGTGTAAGAAAGACAGGATGTGCTGTATCAAGACAGAGACGTGTTCCTCTCACCTTGGAAGCCGAGCTGCCACTTCCCACTCTGCAGGCTGTTGGGATTCTTTATCTTGCCTGATTTTTCATCTGATTCAAAGTCATCAGGGTTCAAACCTGCACGAACACACACACACGCACACGCACACACACACACACACGCTAAATGCTTACTTAAACATTTATTGATAGTTTTTTATGTTTATATTTGATTCTAGGCCTCTAGAGCCTTGTGTGTTTAAGTGTAAACTATTGTCAGTATCAGTCCATATTAATACACTAAAAACTAGTACTTTAAAGATATTAATAAAACATTGGTGAAATTATTATAAAGCATTTATAAAGAGTTTTGTTAATTACTATCATTTTCAAACCAAGTTTGTATTTGAAATGTTATAGCGTGTTAAGCATTAGTAGAGTTATTGTATAGTCGTTAAGTAATATCTATAGTATATATGAAAAAAATGTCATGTCTACATGTGTGTGGTTGATGTGCATGCAGAAAACAGTGAGAGCCTCTACCCAGTAGGTGGAGCATGTCATCATCCTGCTCCATGTAGTAGCGCTGCTCATTGCGGCTGAACCGCTGCACCTTGTTGCTGCCGGGGAGCCTGCGCTGCAGCTTCTCCGGGCTGGACATCCGGATCGCCATGGCAACATCGTCCGGGGCGTAGAATTGACTCCAGTAGAAGACATTGAGCCCCTCTGCTCCTTCACTGTCACACAGAGGGTGAACTCTGAACTTACAGACACACAGAGCTGAGCATGATATTGTCTCATTCGTGTTCTTTCTGTGGGTTTTGCTTTGATGCAGCTTACCTGAAGGCAGTAATCCCTGAGCGCAGGTAGTGAGAGCTCCACGGAGACGACTCGTAGAGATCTGACAACTGAAATGGAAAAAAGTACAATGACGAGACAAAATGAACACACCTGTCCGAATGTGAGTGTGTGTGTGTGCGTGTGTGTGTCAGACTCTGCATGTGTGTATGTTGACTTTGAACAGCACAGAGCTCCATTGTGTTTCTACCTGCTGACTGTGTACAGGTGGGCCCTGGGCAGTATGGGCTCCTGGGCACCTGTTCTTTAACGCTGCACATATAATATAACCACTCAACAACCACCTCACAGCTGATCACAGGGGGCATTACGGCAGATTTATGGGAACTTCCACTAATCAAGTCCCCATTTCCCAACTGCTGAGCAAGAATGTGCATCTGAGTGTCTGCTTCAAAAAGCCAAATTCCACGTCTCATATCTCTGTCCGACCCTCAGTCTATCTGTCATCCCTGCATGCCCTACTGCCCTGTCTCTCCCTCTCACCTCCAGTGTCAACCTGAGGTTCCCCCTGCTCTCCGTCGTGCACAGAGCGGCGCACAGAGCAGCTGATTGTGTGAAGGCTACACAGACAATGTTTTTATTGAAGGCCTGCTCTTCCTCTCACTCTTGCTGCCTGGGCCTAGCTGGGCTCACAAATGCCGGGCTTGTCCTCGGCCCTGAAAGGGCCCTGTCCCTGGGGCTCCTGGGTACTCGCACAAACACTGTGCCCAGCTCCTGTTTCAGCTTTACATTTAACACCGACAGGGAGAAGAACAGAAGACAGGAAAGTGGTGTGCAGGAAAGAAACAAGGGAGATAGATAAAGGAGGACAAAGCAGATGAGGAGGAAAACCAACAGAATAAGAATGCAAAGATGGAGGAGAGAGGAGGGCAGCCTAAAAACACATGTAGCCTCCTGCAGTCAATCATATTAATGTTTGAGCAGCGACATCAGCCTCAGCCTGGAGTGGGAAGGTCAAGCAGAACTCTACAGTGTCATTCAGAGGGGGGGAGGCAGTGACGGACAGGACCACAGCTCCACTTACATAATGGTTCAAAGCCTGAGCCTGCAGGTGGAACTGCGGGGAGGTGGAGTCAGTCAGTTCTGAAGAGAAGCTCAGGTTTGGGAACTCCATGCTGCCTCCGAGGAAGAACACTGAGGAGGGCGGCGCTGAGGAGGAGGAGGAGGAGGGAGAGATTTGAGACACTGTGTGACTGAAGTCAACATAAACACATCTGTGAGGACAGAGGAGAAAACTACTCACATGTTAAGTAGTGGATGGTCAATGCAATGGCAGCTGTGAAGGGAAAGAAAGGCAGGAGACCCAACATCCACCGCCTCCAGGAGCCACAGGCCAGAGGTGGCCCCCCCTCCGCCCTCTGCTCTGCTCCATCCTCAGGCTTCGTGGGGGGGCTCAGCGACTGGGTGGGCCCCTTCAACTCCCCCTCTCCCTACCAGAGACAAGAACATGACTCAAATATAATACCGGCTTTTTTATGCCTGTGCTCAAGTTGCTTGTAATTGTCTGGTTTTTATTTCTATTTGACCGAAGCAGAGGAGCAATAAAGACAACGCAGCCTATCTGCCAAAATCAATGAGCCATCGATTTTATGACTGAGCGGACGCTGATTTACTGAGAGCAGCGGTGAACATCTTTGAGCTGAAAGGATCTCCTTAAACATTGAGGGGTTGGCAGGACTCCTCGGGGGAGCAGACAAAGCGTGGCTAGAGGGGTCTGCTTTCCCACGGCCTGGCCCTGCGGTGTCAGCACTCAATCAAGTGGCATGGACATTCACGAGAATCAGGCCCCTGAGTCCCTAGAGACGCATTTCTGCAGGCGAGGATGACTGTGTTTGAGGGCTTTGATTATTAAGCATGCAACCAATGTTGTGAAAAATTTAGAAAATTCAGAAATTAAACAGTCTACTTTGGAGAGATGGTCGGGGTAAATTTCAGAAAAGAGTTCCTGCAGGAGCCAAAGTCCTGCACAGTGGAAAGAGGGATGTCTTACCTGTGCAGCAGAGCAGCCGGAGTGTCCATGCCCAGAGACGTAGTACACTTCACAAATTTGGCTTTTGGGCAGAGTCCTCATAGCACTGTCCCGTTTAGCTCCGGAGAGGCGATATGCAACAATACCTCAGGCATAGAAACGATGGAGAGAGGGAGAGAGAGGGAGAGAGGAAACCCCCACTGTCGCTTCCTTTGAAAAGGTAAAAAAAAAAGCACAGAAATCCGACCTGAACGGCTCGGATGCGGCCGGTATTCACCGCCTCCAGTTTACCTGAACTGGGCGGCAGGTGTCACACGGAGCCCCAGAATGCAGTGCGGGGGACAATGGGAGCACTATGAAAGGGTACAATCCCCACAACCATCCGTGGCACAGATATTGTGGGCAAACTTCCTCGGTGTGTACGCAGGAGTTCAGCTCGGAGGGACAAAAGAGTGTTTGAGGGGCAAACGT
Source organism: Hippoglossus stenolepis (assembly GCF_022539355.2). NCBI lineage: Eukaryota > Metazoa > Chordata > Actinopteri > Pleuronectiformes > Pleuronectidae > Hippoglossus > Hippoglossus stenolepis. The sequence continues at coordinate 12,282,823 of NC_061501.1, read as the reverse complement.
GTGCGAGGTTTTACTATCGGAGCTTGGCGGCCGTGCCCTTGGATGCTCCACTGGGGCGTAAAGCAAGACAAGACCTGCAATTGCAAAATCTGGCATCAAATATGTCCCTAATTACACTGGAAGAGAATTTACAATCTCAGTCTTTTGATGAAGAAGAGTCAAAGAGAGGATAAACACCTTTCAAGGCCTTTTTAGATTAAGGAGGACATTTCTCATCAACGTCACCTTGGAGTTTCACCCAAGGGCAAACATTGTTGTTAACCTGAGAGAAAAAAAACCCCACAAACACACATTGTACTGTGTCATATTTTTTAATGTGAGCAACAGAATATTTAAACATCGGCTGCCGCTGGCTGCTGAGTTTCCTCATGTCAGCTGATATGGCTGTAGATCCAAGAGGTGAACTTGTTGACCTTGGTGTAGACGCCAGGCAGGTTGGGTCGCCCACAACCCGCCCCCCAGCTGACGATACCAATGAGGAACCAGCGACCCCCGCCCGGTGCCTGACAGGACAGAGGACCCCCAGAATCCCCCTGAAACACAAAGCGTACAGTTAATGAAGGTAGAAAACAGCAAATGGCAGTTTTACTGTTCACATGCAGGTATAGGAATCCACTGAGTCAGATGGGAGCTCACCCGACAGGCGTCCCTCTCTCCGGAGGGGACACCGGCACACAGCATGCGAGACGACACGGGGCCGTAGCTCTTCTTACACTCTGTCTGACTCATTATGGAAACCTCTGCTTTCTGCAGGACTGACGGCAGCACCTTGTCTGCAAGAGAGCAACACCATGGACATGAATCATGCTTATAAAGAATGCAGGAGCTGATAAAGAGGATCTCTGTCACCCTACCATGTTCACAAAAGTGGTGTGATACAGTGACAAATTAAGAAGGAAATACAGACACATCGTGCAGTTTCATCGTGTATTTGACGTATAAGGGGAACTGAGTCATATCCGAGTTACTGCTCACCCTCCTCCGAGCGGTATCCCCACCCGGTGACCCAGCAGCGGTGGCTCTTGGTGACCGTGTGGGAGGTGGGCGGCAGACACACGGGCTGGACCAGCGCGCCGAGGGAGGAAGGCCAGGGCTTCTTCAGCTGCAGCAGGGCGATGTCATAGTCAAACGTGTACGCGTTGTAATACTCGTGCACCACAATCCGCTGGATCTCCGCCACATGTTTGGCACTGCCCTGCGTCACCATGCCCAGATGAGCGCTCCACTGACGCGGGTCTGACAGCCTGCAGAGTCAGAGGTCAGAGGTCAAAGATGCTGAAGGAGGATGTTTTCTAAATTATACTGGATGGAGAAAATAGATAATAATAGACACGATATGTCCAGTAGGTGACAGGTTTGTTCATGAAATGAATACAGTGAGTCAGGAGTCTTGTAAATTTTTTTTGTATTGTTGTTTTTTTAACAGGGACAATTCAAAAGACATTTATTGCAACAGATAAAAATAAAAACTGACTTAATAAGGTCACAACTTGTCATGACTGAACTGTTTATATGATAAATTACCAGATGATAAAAGGTCTTATTATTACATTAAAACATATATGAGCTGGACACCAGAGGTAAACACGGGATAAATCTGATGGGTCACACTCACAAAAGTAAATAAGACACATTTCTTTGAAACAAAACTTTCCTTTCTCAGTCTAAAAACGTATGTTCACCTTCGATGTGTGTTTTCGTGGATTCATATGTCAAAGAGTATGTTGCCGATCAGCAGTGACGGTCACTGACCTTTCTTTGCTGAAGCAGTGTGCAGCTGAGATGAGCCAATTAGAGGAGAGGACAGAGGCGCCACAGTAAAGGTTACCAGAGAAGTGGAGGCTGACCTGCCACGGCCACTCCCCTTCCACGGAGTTATCGCCACCCACGATGCGTTCGGGGCCCGAGGAGGAACCCACCTTCTTTACCGGGGGCGGACGACCACAGGCTGAGGAGCACACAGGGATGGAGTTTGTTGTTATACTGGTTTTAATGTAAACCAACATACAGGTTTGCAATGTGCATGTACAAAAATGCGCCTGTTGGTTTTGATGTATGCACAGTTGTAAATCGACACATACATTATATTTCATATACTTGTTATTGTGCCCTACGACAAACTGTACCCCAGTGAGAGATGTAAGCACCACGTTACCACAGTGTGCATGTGTCGGTGTGAGTCCACAGTGTGTGTTTGTACAACTACAGTGACCACCTACGCTGACACGCTGAGTCATCACCACGACAGATGGATCTGCTGCTGCCTTATTAAAAAAATAGTGCCCTCGATGCATGCGTGTTCATGTGCACACACAGAAACACACACACACACACACATCTGCTAAGTATCAGTGAGCGATCAAAGAGCGGCCTGTTCCTGTCACCTTGACTCCTCATCGTGATAAAATAACAGCAAACAGAGAGAGAGAGAGCTATTACAGCGGGGTCACCTCAGTGCTGCAGGTCAGCAGGTTTGGAGCTCGCTGCTCAGTGGATTATAAAATGACCACTACTTCCTCATGAGCCCACATTGAGGGTCTGGAAGAGAACGGACAGTGTCGCGGTTGCACGATCACTATGAAAGAAACGCTTGATGAAGGGCAGACAACTCAGGTGGGACCAAACCAAATGTGTGTGATCATGGTTTACATTAACGTGATATATCATATTTGATCTGGACTTGGACGTGGAACAACTGGAACAATATGTAGAACTAGAAATGTAAGGTGAATAATTTGGGTGATTATAAAAAGGTGGTATACACTAGAGAGCTATTCTAGTTCTACATATTGATAGATCCTGACATTTAGGGTGAACTGATAATCTATTGAAAAAAGGGAACTGGTTTTCCAAAATCCTACTTGCTACAGTTGTGTGCCTCTGTACTGTACAACCTGATGTGGAAGGGTGAAGGGGAAATTGTTGAAAATGTTGTGCGAAACATGTTTTTTCTCTCCAGGTGAAGCAGGAGACTCACCACAGTCGGCCTCATCACTGCGGTCCCGACAGTCATGAACTCCATCGCATTTAGCGTTCTTCTTCAGGATGCAGGAGCCACTGCTGCACTGGTACCTGATCGCAGAGCAGGGGGTTTCTGAGAAAAACAGAGAACACGTCGTAGTCAGTAGCACGAAAAGACTGAAAACATACAGTTCTGTTTTTAACTTAAGTGTAAATATCCAAACCCTGAGTGCAGTTGATCTCATCGCTTCCATCGGTGCAGTCCGTCTCCCCATTGCACACAAACAGAGGATGTGGAGGACTTTTGCCGCCACATTTCATCGTGGGCCTCGCTGCCAAAACATGCATCATTCTTCCATCATGTGACTTTTTGCATAAATGTTCACTACACTAAGATGCATTGTCAGATGCAAGCAATCGAAATGGAAAACTACGAATAATTATAATTGACGTACAGCAGAAGACCTCGTCGCTCTCGTCCTGGCAGTCGTCCAGGCCGTCACAGCGTCGACTCTTCTCCACACACAGGCCAGTGGAGCACAGGAAGTGGCTCTCTGGACAGGCTGGAAGAAAACAGCGAAGCCCATTAGGATTGTTGGAGTCCACTCTGAAAACAAAGTCGTTGACTCACATCCACTGTGAAACGAAGTAGCTGCGGTAATTTCCTACACGTACAGATTACAGTGAGTCACGCTCTGCTGCTGCGGCGCTTACGTAGGCTGATGTTGTAGCTGCTGTATGACGCCTGAAACGGCTGAGCAGAGTTTCGTGAGCTGCAGCGAAACTCCACCTCTGGGCTGTGGTCGGTGATTCGAAACACCGTGCGGTGTCCCACGTAGCTACCGCAGAAACTGTGGGAAGAGAGCAACCATCAGAAAACCCTGACAGGATGTTGTAGGATGCAGTAAAACACAATTGAAAACTATGTAAAAATATCTTGACTGGAAGTTGATTTGGCCTCGATTTGATTCTTCCAGCTTAGGAAAACAATATAATATAGAATAAGATAAGAAAAACTTCAAATTTTCTTTTAAACCTATATAGTATAGTTGTACGCACATACATGATTTCATTGACTTTCCACCAGCCGTAGTCACAGCGCTTCATGCCCTTTGGTTTCAGTATGTAGTTCTGAAACTGCAGAGCGACTCCTAAAGCACGATTAGAGGTCTAGAATAAAATATAAACACAATCAATCAATAAAAGCCATTGAACCTCAGTCATATTATACATATATATGTGTGTGTGTGTGAATGTGTGATGTACCTCAAACCTCCAGGTGCAGGAGCACCGAGGGGGCAGCAGGCTGGGGTAGAAGGGGCTGTAGATGTGACCAGGGACGTCAGGCTCGAACTGGGTCTCAATTTGAGACATGCAAACTGAGAGACAGACACAGAGGTAGGGATTATACTTCAGACAGTACTGTATGTCACATGGCACTTTTATGTATAAGAGTTCTTCACAGTCTGGGGTTTAGGACACTCAGAAGAGCCTGATAGATAAGTGTGAGGGGTCAGAAGATGATGGATGATGAACCAAGGCCCAACAGTCCCCTTATGAAACCACATTTAAATTCACTAGATCCAGATTATTGGATCTGCAGCAAGTAGCACACAGTCATAAATATCAGTGCCCTAAACATTTTCATCAAAATCTATGAATTATTCTCTTGAGAAATCAATGAAAATGTAAAAAAACGTGTTATTACGAAATGTTAAGGAAAGTGAGGAAAAGATTCCTGGATGTGCGCCAAAGTTTAATGGATTTTTTCCTTGACCCAAACCACATCAAGTTTCATATTAATCATTCCAGGAGTTTTTGCACAATCCTGCTGGCTAACACAGAAAAACAAAGGAAGACAAAAACATAGTCCTGGGTGGCCTAATAAATGCTTTGATCCAACTGCCCACAACTCATGGACAAATTAAGTTTGTGACAAAGGATCACATTCACATTTTGCTTCTGGACACAGAATGTGGACATGAGCTGAAAAAGATTGGCAGCCACTAAAAGATAAGCAGGTAAATGTGTCATACTTTCTTCTGCGATGGCCTCAAAGTGTCCTCTGAAGGTCTTGTTGCCGTCCGTCATTCTGAAGGACAGCAGCATGACGTTGGAGGTAGAGACGAGGGAGAAGGAGGCGGACACTGGCTCACACAGCCTGCAGCACAGATACACACCTCAGTACATGTCAAATTATCAAATTAAACTCAGAAATATCAAGAGAAATGTGGCAAACAGCTCATTGCATTTGTCAGAAGAGGCTGTGAGGCTCTGTGATCCACTGGGAACTTCACACTCACCTGTGCAGAATGCGCCCTCTCATGGGCAGCAGAGCGTCGTACACCGTCAGGGCGTCATGCACGCAGTCGCTGGGCTCAATGAAGAACGAGGTGATGGTCAGACGGACGAGGGAACCGGGGGCGACGGTGAGCTTCACGTGGCAACTCACACCCCCCCACGATGAAAAGACGTTCAGAGGGACCCTGGCCCCAGGATGGTTGGCGTGCATCTTATCGACACACTGTGAGCCGGCTGGGAGGGAAGAAAAAAAGCTACTCATTGGAAAACAAAAGTACCAGAACTTTTATTTATCTGAATGAAAGGTTTTTTCATCTACCTCCAGCATTTGATGTGTAGTCTGAGCGCTGGACAGCTTCAGGGGGACACAACAATCAGTCTCTGCATTGGGGAACACACTGAGAACACGTGGACCGAATTACAGACGCACCATTGATGAGGATGGAGTCTATGTCCACTGGAAGACTCAGTAAGTAGCCGACAGACGTCCGGTTCCTGAGGCTGGTGTGGACGGAGTCTCTGAAGATGACGCCCACACACTCCTCACACACAGCAGTGCTCCTCAGATGGGGGACCACGAACACCATCCAGAAATGCACCAGCACGCCATCTTTACTGTTACTGGACAGGGAGAAACACGTTTATACTGAACCTTTAAAAGTGTGCATCGTGTGTTGTAACCCCTGTCAGTTTGTATGTGAGCAAAATTACACAAAAACAACTGGATGGATTTCTACAAAACATGGTGGAAAGATGCAGAATGGTCAAGAAACCAAACCATTAAATTCTGGTGTTGATCTGGAGCAGGGGATGGATCCAGGAATTTATTTTTGCTTGCTTTAACATTGTGATATAGGTGTGTTTTTAAAAATACAGGGAATAATGAAAAAAAAACCTTTACAAAACATTTAGCACATTTCTGAGACTTATATCTGTGAGTGTATAAAATCTGGTGCAGCTCGACTGAATCTAAGGGGGAATGAAGGGAGAAATGCACCATTCCTTTAAAATGATGATGCTTGAATTTGGAATCACAGGCCAGAAACTGAACACTAAACATCAGCTGGTCCCCTCTTTGCTTTTAGATGATGACTAACACACATTTACTGTACCTGAGGTCTGAAATCACAGCTTGCTTGTAGAGTCTGGCCACTGAGGACATCTTGTACACGTTGCTCACCTATGAGACACCAGCAATTAACGCTAAGACTCCCCGAGCCGACTCACCATCCTGTGAATAACAAGGCTACACCGAACCATACCACATGTTGTATTTTGTTTGCCATGGACACAAACTCGTGGGACTCAGCCTGCCGGTATTCGGGGATGAACTCCACGTTGGCAAGACGGAACATCCCGGCAAAGTACGCTCCGCTGTTGCTTTCCCTGCGGACTGAGGAAATACATTCATAATGTGGATCATATGGTGCAGAATCTAAATAACACAGATACACCACAACAACGTGGGACATACAGTACTGCTCTAGACCAGAGGTCTTCAACAGGGGGTCCGCGACCCCTAGGGGGTCCGTGAAGGTACTGCAGGGGGGGGTCACGAAATTTTTGGTTGATTAGACAATTTTGTATTTAAAAATTTCTTTTCCAACCAATTTTTTTTCCACAAATTTAAATGTCTTTAAATACACATTAACATGAATCTGTGAATTATTTTAATAGCTCAGTGTTGTATGCAAGATGTATGTTTATAAATGGCAGTGGCACGGCCACCCTGCACTTTGCACGTTTAAAATAAAAACATGGATATATGAACCTGTGTATTATTTGAATAGCTTAGTATTGAATGCACATTAACAGGGTAGGTATGTTTATACATGGCACTAGGCCCAGTTTAATATAAAACACAATTTTATACAATATGTATAGTAGGGGGTCCCTGCTCCATCTCTCCATCAGTTTGGGGGTCCTTGGCCTGAAAAACGTTGAAGACCCCTGATCTAGACCCAGAGTTGACACCGAATAGGTAAAAACACAGTATTATAACTGTAACGATATTGATTTACTCATTTTTAAGTATAAGAATCCTTTCACTTACATATGAAGACCCACAGCAGGGACCATATGATCACCACCACCACAAACACCACCGCCGCTATGATGAGAGTCAGGTGGGGGACGTTCAGCAGGCGGGCCCACAGCCTCTTGAGTCCCTTGGGCTTCCGTCTGGTCTTCCTGTACTTCCTGCAGAGCTTCTGCAGAGTGTGGTCCACTGTGGCCACCTCCACTGACACGTCTGCAATCTACAGCCAGAGAGAGAGGGGGGGTCACATTCATGCTCTAATGCAAAGGGCCATTAATGCAGCAGTAAATCTGACTTGCCCTTTGAAACAGTCACTTCTAATATGTCCTGTTTCTAATAGGGATGTGGTCAATGATGCCGAAATAATATGGGGATAACAAACAAGTGTCTTGATATTGCAGATCGCTCGCCAAGCGAATGAGTTCACTGAGAATTCAGAGACCGTGACCCTGCTGCCACCATCATTCCACCTCATCCAGGTCAGAGTGTAACTTCTGCCAGTGAGGTTATGTTTTCATTTGCATTTGTTAGTTAGTTAGTTGGTTGGCAGGGTTACGCAAACACTACTCAACCAATGGAAGAACAATTACGTTTTGGTGAGGATCCAGGAATTTTTCTCCATTTCTCTAACATTTTCTTTGATTTCTCAGAGATTAAATAAATACATTTAAAATAATCCCCAGACAGATGGACGTGGGCCACTTGAAGCAATGATGCAGCACTTTTGTTTTCTTGTGGTTCCAATGGGAGCCTAAAGTGTCCCACTTGTAAAATAGCAAAACAACAGCACAAAACAAATAAGGGCCTTTTTTGTGCTCTAGGTAAGGAGTAGTCAGGATGAGAAGCTAAAGTAGCACATGTGGTAAATGGTGACTGTGTCCCAAATAGCACAAAACAAATACAGGCCACCATTGGCCCCTTTTGGTAAACATGCGGTATTGACGTGGCTTAATTGTGGTGCAGATATGGCAAAAAGAAGCAGACCACCCAAAGCCACCATTCCACACGGTATGTGGGCCAAAGCAGGGCCAAAACTATTTTGCTATATGAAGGGGAGCGATTTAGAGGGGTTCAATTAAAAGCCAGTTCTAGTGAATTTCAATGTGGTTTCATTAGAGGCCTTGAGGGACGTAAGCGCTCTGAGCCTTTCCAGTTTAGAATATAATAGGCTGAGCGATGTTAGTTAATTCACATATGAACACTCGTGTTTTCATGCAGTGGAAAACCACCAGTGTTCATGAAGTTGTATTAAAAACTGGAACATGTAGCTGTCGACAGTTATGTAATCTTGTGTCTACAGGCGATGACGCCTCATTACAGGTCACTTTAGCTTATGAAGGGGAATGTGTGAACGAAACTCCATCAGTTTTTCAGGACTCATTGAGTTACCCAGGGCACATGTATTATTCATTCAGTGTCATCCCATACTGTGCAAGTGGCTCTTAATCTATCACAAGTTAGCAGGGTATAGATTCCGAATAGAGGAAAAATAAAGATATTTTTATGTTTTACGTATATTTGAATCAAGCATGAAAACAAATGTGACCTCAGACATTTTATGTGCGAGATTACTGTATTTTTACTTTACTTCTGTTGCTCTCAAACTTTAGGGTTAAATCTGTTGAAACATTTATGGTCATTATACAATTCTTGACACCAAGCTTAAATGGAAATAACACAAAGTTAAGGGTACATCTTACTTACACTAGCTGCGTCCTGTTGAGCTGCATCATCGTCTCTGCTCGCCGGCTCGTTCTCCTCACGCTCTGCGCCCATGACACGGTCATCCCATCCAGCCTCTTATCATCTAACTCCTGACGTTTGGTTTCTTAGATCCATTCTCGGCTCCCTTCGGAATGAAAACTGCCTCACAAACAGCCAGCAGCAGACACAGAAACGACGTTGGGAGCCACACACAGCCCAGTGTTTGGATGCACAGCTGACAGGTGCGTGAAACCAGATCCTGCAGTGGAGAAACAGGGAGCTCGCCTCCTCCACTTCTATGGATAAAGTTTCACTCATTAACGCTTATCGCCGAGTTTGATCAAACTCTCATGAACCAATATTCAGAAGCCAACAGTCACCAGCAGCAGCAGCAGCAAACAACTAATTTTAAAGTGAAAACATTCTCATTTTGTTTGTACAAGAGTTTTATTTACAGTGTTAAACGGGTTGATGAATGTGTTAGTTAATTGATCCTCTGGCTGTTTGTGCTCACAGCAAAACCAAAAAAAAAGGGTCCAGCCTTTGTGAAATAGCCTACAACCATGTTTGTCAATGTAAAAGCAGAAGATACATCGTTGTCATTATTAAAATAAAATAAAAACTCCTGCAGCTGGGAATTAATAAGACAAAGAGGTGGGGTATCATGAGCTTTAGTGAGCAGCATAAACACACCAACAGTCAGTATTTTAACACTTAAGTCACGCCCCATACACAGAAAAGGCACTGAACTCAAACGTGCAACAACAACACACATATAGAGAAAGACATATGAGGCACAGAGAGCAAACGTGAAAGTACATTCACAGACGGGAAACACAAGGAAAAATAAAGTGTTCTTCGAGTCTTCGGGACGGTTCGGGCACGCTGTGATTATGCACAGAGGAAACAAAACGAAGGGACGAGGGAGCGAAGCCTCACTTCTTGAAAAAGGCGTTGCGGGTGATGCTGTACAACAGGTGGTAAGGCTTTCGTTTCGGGGGCTCGGCCAATGAGAAGACCTGCTGCTGAGGCACGCTGGTTGGAATGGTGACGTGACGCTGGTGAAGCGGGTGGAGGTTTTGCGGGTGGTGGGGTGGCACAGAACCAGAGTAACCGATGGCTAAAAAAAAAGGTGAAAAAGCAAAAACTAAAAGTCAAACTTCAGAACAAGAAGTAAATTAAACTGAAAATAAATAAAGAGCAGCTTAAAAGGTATTAAGACTTATTTTTTTCTTACGTTTGATCTTTCCCTGTTTGGCTCTTCTGGCATTAACAATGGCCTGTTTTCTTTGATCCTCACTGATTTCCATTCCTGCCAAGAAACACAAAGAATTACACCTTCAGGTCAAAATATTTCCATCCACCCCCTTTTTCAACAATCTGTTCACCCACTTCAGCTTTTATTTGACATCTATCCACAGTAGCTGTTTTGTATCACAAGCCGAAGGAATCCGTCTGCACTCACCCATCTCTTGGTCTTCCTTGACTCTGTGTCTCTCCTTGGCAAAAGCCTCCAGCCACCTCTGCTTGTCCTGGGCCTTCCTGCAGCACAGCACACACACAAACTCCAGAGTGGAGGCGTCGCGCAGGCGCAGAGCGTTCCGTAGGGTCAAGCCCAGGTCTAGGTCCCGGCCGTCGGGCATGTCCAATACCTCGGTCTGGTCCATATCCAGCCGTCCGCGGTAGTGGAGCAGGTCTCTGCGCAGGACGTCTTTTTTGCAGAAGACCAACTGGTGGTCAAACAGGAAGAAGCTGCGCTGCTGCATTTTGCCTTGTCGGACGGCACGAGCCAGCTCCCCGGAGTGGATGAGCTCTGAACTGCGCTCCAGCACGTCAGGTCCCTGCAACAACAGATTTACAGTGTTCTGGACATATGGTTGGAAAAACACACAGAATACATGTAACTCATAAACAGACGTAATCATCACCTCCCAGTGCAGAATGGCGACCTGCCAGTGAGCGATGGTGTCAACACTCTCCAGTCGTCTTTTACTCTCATTTATCAAACTGGCCACATTCTTCATAGCGTCATATGCTTTGCTCACTCCGCTGAAGTCACTGCAATGAATCAGCGATAGAACAGTGAGCGTGGGGCGCAGCATAGACATAGAGCAAATTTACACTTAAAGTAGCACACTGCCTCCATCTTAAGGTTAGAAAAGTAAAGATAAAACAGCTGTAATAATATCACAAATCTAAACATAATGCAGGGAGTTGAACCATAACAACAAGCATCTTTGTGAGGTTATAGAAAATACTTTTTTACACTTAATGGTGCAGGCATGCAAAGACAGCACCTTAACTCCACACACTCCAGAGAGCTCCAAATAAAGATGTTTAAAAATGTACAACTAGTGCAAGAAGTAAAAGAGCAGTATACTGTGAGTAGTGATGAATCTCCTGAGGAGTACCTGTGGTCCTTTGGGGTGTACTTGAGCAGTTCTCCCAGCTGCAGCGGGTATTTACAGATCTTCTGGACGGGCGTGAGCAAGAAACCGGCGATGGAGATGTCGATCATCTGCTGGAGGAGCCGACAGGCCTCAAAGAAATGTTTGAATCGACCCAACTTCATGAGGCGCTGCAGCTCAGCACAGGCCACTGGGTGGGTGTTACAGTACTCTGAGTATATAGAAAAACCCTCCTCCTAGAGAAAAACGAGAAAGATTCAATTAAAATGTCGAATCTGCTAATACATGAGGTGCACAGTGATTCAGTTGATCATTACCTGCAAGAGAAAGCAGGAGCCAATTTCACTGAGATGTGGTTGGTCTTTGTTGTAGTTCTTCTCCAGGTCTTTGAGAAACTGCCTCTGAAATCTGTAGATGTCTTCTATGTTGCTGAAGATGGTCTTCAGCTGCAGCTCAGTGAACATTTCCGGGTGTTTACGGCACTGGCGGATGTAACCCTGAAAATATATATTTGTTTATTTCTGCTGACAGAAGATATTAAAACAGTTCAGTTATTGGCCAACAGGAGGTGCTGGATGGGAGAGTTCAGCTTTTTAGTATAAAACCAAGTAATATATTAAATACAAATGGAGCTTATTGTAAATATCTCATTTCAAAAAGTAAATATCTTTATAGTTTTCAGTATCAGTTTCAGACATGTGAATAATGCCAAAAGGACAGAGGGGGCTCATACCTCACAGATGTCTTTCAGGTGCTTGATGTAGATGCGCTCAGTGTTCATGATTTCCTGAACAACATTGGTTCTCATCTGCTCCCTGTGCTGAGCGCTGTGCGTGTCCCTGGGTGCCGGATCCTCCTGGTCCGCTACACTATCCACACTGTCTGCACTCGAGTCCTCCTGGTTAACTCGCACCTGAAACACAGCCACCAGAAGCACAAGGAGATCTCCTGAGCAACATTTACAATTCAAAAACATAAACGGGTTCAAATCTAAAAGCCATCTCAAAGTCATGATTAGTTTTTTAACCACATCGACTGTATCATACAAAAGGGAACAATAGCTACAAACAATTCAGATCTACTTCATATCACTACGGAAACAATATGTGCGAGTTTAAACAGCTCCTGGTCGGCAGCTTTGATTCAGCAACAAGCACAGCAGAAGCTTATCTGCCAATCAAACGACCTCATCGTGGTTACTCTGGCCTGCCTAATTAAGACTCAGATGTCAATCAGCTCTGATCACCACAGAAACCGTTTGAACATGTGAGGTTTGAACCCCATTCACAAACTCTGTTAAGGGGACTGGAGAGGTTGGTTTGGAGCCAAGCCAGTTTGCCAGTCTTTTCTGTGCTGCTGGGGAGCAAACATGGGTCAGACACACGGGTCAGCTCGTCCACTTACTCTCACAAAGCTGGAGGGGAACCAGGCTTCCCTGTCAGCGCCTCTGCCCCACCACCAATCCTTGTGTGAGGCTTCCAGGACACGGATAACATCTCCAGCCTTGAAGGCCAGCTCCTGCTCCTCCATGGTCACATGGTCCCAGAGAGCCTCCGCATACACCGTGTGGCCTGAGCTTATCCACTGAGTAACACACAATCACACACAGAGAGATAAGATAAAGATGCAATTACATGCAGGCTAAGCCCCGAGTTCTAACATGTAAGATTATGTATAGACATGTGGACAGTGCAGAGGTTGTCTGTTGTGCTGAACTGTGGCCAAACATCTTGAAAACACACACAAAAACATTTGCACATGGCTCTACACAAATCACGCACACAGCAAGATAAATGTCACATCATAAATTGAATGCACATTCTTGGAGGAGATGTTTGGGAGCGTTGCAACACGACAAGTGAGTCAACCTCTCCAGCCTCACCTCGTTTAGCACGGAGATCTCCACCCCTGGCTGGAGGTAGGGCGTGGCATCAGTGAGCTCATCAAAGCTGCCCCCCTCCTCCTCCTCACTCACGCTGTCATCAAGCGTCGCCGAGCACTCAGACGCACCATCTGCAACATATACACGGAGGCTAAAGAACTGCGTTGAGCTGCAAACTTTCTAAAAGGTTTTAATATTCCGCGGAACGAGGCACAGATGCAAGCAAACCCACACCTGGCTCCCCACCACGATTTTCCTCCATCACAAGTATTAACATTCCCAGACTCCAGACTTTTCCCACAGACTATAGTTTGTGATCCAGTGTCACATAACAAGCAACCCCAGCTCTCACCGCTGAGCACTCTGTGGAGCTTTCGCCGTCCAACGCGATCCAGTCCGATGGGGGTGCTCTGGGAAAGAGCTGAAGGGCGAAACCTGGCAGACACCGCTCTGTAGGGGGGGACCTGGTGGGAGGGGATGGGCGGCCGTGACACAGGCTGCGGAGAGGACAAAAGGAACATCCTGGGATTTAGAAAAAGCTCAGTTACTATGACTCCCACCACCTACCTGACGAATCAATGTCCCACAAAAACGGCCAGAAAACTTAACAAATAACGTACATTACTAGGACCTCCTCTAAGTACTTTTTATTCTAAGGCTTTTTCTTTACAGATTGCAGAGAGATGATAGAAAATTAGGGAGAAATAAGCTCACAGATGTTGTGATTAACGTTTGACGTATTTAACTGACTAACTTCTGACTATTGTTTCTGCTCTGGTCAGTGTGTGTCTCTCCGGTTGAAGACTCTGGTCATGTGCAGTAAAAGCATGGGCAGAGTGCAGACAGGCAGGTCAGTTATTGACAGACCAATCATTTCAGTCAGTCCAAATAAAATAATTGGACATGTTTTCCCCCCCGATTACTTAATTTATTGATGGCTATAGGGACATGAAGAGGATTTCCACGAAAAAGATACAAATGTGTTTCAGAATCTACTTACCAACCCTAAATATAAACAGACACAGTATTTTATATATTGGAAAATACAGGTTTAAGTTCCAATATATAAATAACCAGGAATTTAATTATTTGGAAACTGTTATTAGCTACTAGAACAGCCTCAAGCTAAACCTAATTCAACACTCATGGAAAGTAGTAGTAGTTCTAGTAGTCCTACAGCCAATTTGCATTTCTCAAAGTGTAACTGTAGCAGCTTACAGAAGGAAGGCGGTCTTCCTTCTCCTCAGCATCAGGGGGGAACAGATCCCCGGCTCCTATCACCGAGATGGGCCGATACCTCCTGCACTGACCGTCCCCATTCATGTTTGAGTTCTCAGGGCTTTCTCTGTTCACACACATGTCGTCATCACTGCAATCTTTATGCAGTGATGCATTTTCTGTCCTTTCCTCAGCACGCATCTCTGCCACTTCCTCAGGAATAGAGTGCTTCCTGGAAATAAGTTGCCCGTAGTCAGAAATAGGCCGTGGTCGCGAACGCCCGGCCCTTCGCCTAGATTTGACAGAGGACGTTTCTGTGGTCATCGCTGCTGCATCTGTGGACGACGCGGAAGACGTGGGTGACTCCGAGAGGCTTGTCGGGGAGATAGGAGGTGTGCTGCTGCTGGTTGTCGGAGACATTTCATCTGCTTGGAGAAATGCTTCTCGCACTTCTGATGTCACCTGGGGATCAAGAGGAACAAGTTCAAAACTCGATATGGTTGATAATATTGACTTTCCTCCTGTTCAGTGACCTGCGACGTACAGAGATGTAGAACACAATATCTGCTGGGAAGAACATCTGTTAATCAGAAACAGAGCAAAACGGTGCTGCGTGTCATAAAAGCCCCGAGAAGAAACAAGAGTGTTGGTTGGCTCTCGAGGCAGAACCACAAGAATCAGTGAGAAACGTTTTCACCAGGATTCTCTTGAGAAACTTGATTAGTGCTCAAGTTCACACAGTGATTTCCTCGACATATTGAATGCAATCAACCCACATTCTTATCAAGTGCAAACAAGGACCGGCAACAGAAATAGCATAAATATTCCACAATTAAATGTTATCAAACTGTATGTATTGTACGCTCAGCAGACAAATATTGGCTAATGCTTACTCATTTGGAAATGGTTGTTGTGAGTCTCTTAGTCAGCCGGTGGTATCAAACCTCACCTCTTGGTTTTCTTGATCTGGGTCTGGTCCCGAGCACATACACCGGAAAGGCACACAGTGGGCTAGCACCATTGTGAAACACACACTAACACAGACCTGCGTCCCGAGGCCAAGTTCCTATGTTTTTTGGAGGCCAATAAAAAACCACCTGGTTTCTAAAATAAACAATTCAGATTTTTCTGGCTCATCTCTAAAGACTAAATCTTTTCTCTTCGACCAAAATACATTTCTCTACAACAGTGTGATAATCGTCTCGTCTGCCTGGTGGTGCTGCTCGCTGTCCCAGTGTCCATGGTGCTGGACTTTGATCCATTGGGCTGCAGCTAGAATGAAGAGGCGGTGGGGAGTGGGGCAAGGGATGGACTCACTCATAGCCGCCTACCCTCCCTCACAGCACCAGGACTATGGAGCCGTTTTTTGCGCAAGGCCCACTAATCATAAACAAAGCCTAATCATTAACTCTGCCTGCTCCTTCAGTGTGCATGATAGCGGAGAACAGCTGGCTGCAGCACGTGACCCTGCTCCAGCAGAAGTCAGCACAACACACACAACAGACAGCAAAAGGAGGGAAAGTCAATGTTAAGTCGATGTCACTATTTATTTGATACGGACAGAGCGGACTTTGGACCAGAAGCTTAGATTTGTGGCAGTCACGCACTGTCCTGACAAGTTTCACGTTCACCAGAGGAACTTATCTCTGAGCCTTAGACTCGTGCCAGATTCAAAGATCACATCATGAAATCCTTCCATTTCTTTAGACGAGGGTCAGCGTCACTTCGCTGGATGACTGGCAGCCATTAATGATTATGCTATTCTAGGTGATAAGTAGAATAAATCTGTCCTCTGTCTTTCAGTGCTTTCTTTCTCACTGCAATTTAAAAGAGCACCTGTCATTTTAATGATTTCTAATCCCACGCCTCTATTTGCATTGATATAAATGTGCTTTTGATGGTGATAGTGTGAGAACATTTCCCAACTTTGTTGTACCTTAGCTGCAGCACATTTGATGCATCTGCAAACAGTGAAAAGCTGTGTTATCAAACGGGCCACTTCCATAAAGATAAAAAGCGAGTGAGCTTGATGTGATCAGGATTGTTGGGCAGCTTATCAGAATACCTCCTGAGCCAACGAGGAGGGAGGGAAAGAGCAAAAGTGACTGCTGATAAAAAACTTTATATTTTAACTACCTCCTGACATCTTTATGCACATGATTCACCAACGTCCTCTTACCTTGAATTGTAGTGACTTCTCCTCATCTTGTGTTGAAGTCTCTTTGTGACTGAGTGGAGATGAATCACAATCCTCCAACTGTTCCCTTGTTGCTATAGCCTGCAGCTCACAGTGACCAGAGGAACCAGGTGAAGTCTCTGCTGAATCTGGAGGATCCACAGAGACTGGGCTGATGAGAACCCGGTGCTGCTGTGGGTTTATGTCGTCTTCAGGCTGGTGATGAACCAGTGGTGTGTGTTCGACAGACATGACTCGCGCTCTGACCGGCGAAGGCCGGCGCTGTCGTTCACTAGTTTGTGGGCAAGGCACACGTCTGGAGTAGTCGTCATGGAGACGGCAGAGGGATGACATGGCAGATGTGGAGCTGGGGGAGGGACTTCGCCTGCGTCGGACAGTCAGGTCGGTCATGCTGCCCACCAGCTTCAGCATCGGCGCCTTGGTCTTCACAGGGTTCTTATTGTAATTAACAGCATGACCTCGCAGGTCCACTGAGGAGGCGCTGGCTGTTCTCTGGATGTATGGCTTCCCATTTGACATGCTAGTCCCCTGCGCCTCATCCTGAGGAGACTGAGGACCTAGAGATGGGGCTTTGCGTCTGAAAGGTGCCTTAAATATGTGAAGGTTGTCTGCGCTTTTGCTC
This sequence comes from Hippoglossus stenolepis, assembly GCF_022539355.2. Lineage (NCBI taxonomy): Eukaryota > Metazoa > Chordata > Actinopteri > Pleuronectiformes > Pleuronectidae > Hippoglossus > Hippoglossus stenolepis. The sequence continues at coordinate 12,265,492 of NC_061501.1, read as the reverse complement.
ATTCTGTTCAACACCTTCACATTCGTGTTGTGGTTCGTGCTTTTTGTTTGGACGTTGACCGTGCATGTCTGATCTGGTTTCTGACTGTCAGCAGCTTCGTTTGCGCTGCTTCCAGCAACCCTTCCTCTCCCCAAGTCAAATAATGAAATGCGTCCTGCCCCATACGCTCTCTTGATACTCCTGGATAATCGGGAGTTCCGTGTGAGACCATCTCCTTCATCGTTTTCCTCATCATCATAGTCCTCAACATCTGAGCTGCACTGCCCCATAGCCAACGTATGCACAGTGATATTTCCATTCGACAAACTGTATCCCTCTGCTGTTTTTAAATGATTTGTTCCATTATCTAGATCAGGGTCAGTGTCGGCTACAATTGTGCCATTAACCATTTCCGGATTTGATGAAGGCAAATACTCCTCATCGAGGTTTGCTGCCCCTCTACTCTGAATACCCTGAAGCACAGAGGAGCGGAGCTTTTTGAAGGAGCCCACAACACCCAGTCCTGGAAGTCCGGACCAGGACTGGGGGCCACCATTGCTGTCGTTGCTGTCGACTGAGGTGGGACTGTCAGTGGTTGGACTGTGAGCAGGGACAGGGCCCTTCCTCGAGTTAGAAAATAGCCTCATGATTCTTGAGGGGTAAGGCTTTCCTTCAGGTTGACCTATTACAGGGTTGGACCAAGCAGAGGAGTTGATACTGTTCAATTTGTTCTCCTCAGTGAGAGGACCCGCGGTCACGGGCTGTACCTGTGCGCCACATCCAGACACCAGATATGGGACTGCACTCCTGTCACCTTGACTCTGAAAGGGGTAGATGTCACTGAGGGGTCGGCTTCGGATCAACGGATCAGCTTTTGAGTTGTGGACGCACGGGAGAGGGTCTTCGCTTGTAGACAAGCCTCTGTCCTTTTGTTCTGCCTGCAAAACCAAATAGATTAGTTCAGTGACCTCATGTTGAATCAAAGCAGAATTAATGGTTAATAGTTGCCTTAATGAAATTACATAACTAGAGACACATTCATTCTGAAATTTCTTTTAAGTAAAATAAAAACTGATGATTACAGTAACACTGCTGCACATTCTTTCGAAGCCGGCCAATAAAATAAAAGCTGAAACGAACATTAGCCGAAATAGTACATGCAGTGTGCTTAAGGGAATGGACACATGAGAATTAACGACTGTGTGTTTACAGTGCACTGTTCTTGTGTCAGTATGCAAAAGAGAAGGAACTTCGGGAAGAAAGAGAGAGACACAGATAAACGGAGTCAGTATCCCTCAGTGTGCACAGAGTCCAGAGCAGTAAAATATCTTTCACTGAACACTATGTGCATTTGTCCTTGGTGCCATATTTCAATGTCCAAGGAGAGCTGAGGCCCAGGTCGGGGTGGTGTTGTGCCAAGTTCAGCTGTGTGTGTGTGTGTGTGTGTGTGTGTGTGTGTGTGTGTGTGTGTGTGTGTGTGTGTGTGTGTGTGTGTGTGTGTGTGTGTGTGTGTGTGTGAGAGATCCAGGGCAGTGGTTAATACAGCTGAGCCTTTGAAGTTGGGCCTTGTGAGCGTGACTAAGCAATGAAATTTGTTAATCCATTGTGATTAATGCAATAAATTGCCCAGTTTTCTCCAGATTACGTCCTTGATGAGGCACTGTCAAGGTGAAGGTTTGTGTGGATCATCAAATCAGTGAAGAGTTTCGACCCTTCATGGTGATACACAGTGAACTTTAAATGTCTGTCTGATTAAGTTTAGAGCTAATTGACGGTTTTAACAGCAAACATTTGACTCACCATTGACAGAAAAGCAGAGGTGTTAATCATGTCTGTTTCTATGTTGCCCGTTTCAAACAGTCAGATTCTCCTCCAAATATTATATAATAAGATTTTGGCATTTAATAAGTTGGCTATACGGCTACAGTACAATGATGATGATGACTCCATAGTACATTAAATACAAATTATCATCCCATATTGACATTTTCCAGATATTTTAAAGTAAATTTGCATCCAAACAATTCCCACACTTTCAGAATTTATGACATCACCCTTCTTACTGATTTTGAAATGAGATTACCAAGAATTAAATTGTCCAAACTAGTTCACTGAATATGACGCAACTCTTCTGCCTCTGTCATATAAACTAGGATGATTCATGGTTTCATGTTAAAGATTAAAAAACAGGTTATGAGAGTGTGACCAGACATGATCTCAGATTTTGGTTGTTAGGATAGTATGACACAGAAACACTTCTCATGTTTTTGAAAAACAGTACAATAGTAACATAATAATAAAATGTTAATGACACTATAATGTCATTGTGAGCAGATATAAGGACATTTTAAGTGTTTATTAATGTACATTGAATCAATGTAACTTCTCTCAAGATAGTGATATTCTACATATTTACAATGGTTATGTTATTCATTATCTGCATTTAAAGCCCTCTAATGATGTTTCAGTTAAAAACATCTGCTTATAATGATATCACAGTGCATCATAAATCATTTAATTGTTGATGTGCGGCTTATGATGCTAAAAAGTGTTACCACATTCACATTATTGCTGATTGTTTTACTTTTTAGGCTGGAAACCCTTTAACAAAATACTCCCACATCTGTCGATACTATTCAGATATTCAATCCAAAAATATTGCGATTTCTGTCCGCATTGATTTGTCAACACATGCGAAAGTAAATTTCAAGGGTTTGTTTGATGTTGTTTGTTTCGTGTGTGCAAATGCACGGAGTTGCAAGGGGCCTGGAACGCTCCCATTCCTCCCGTCTCCAGGCATGTTCAGCACCAGATGGGCTTTCTCAGTGGAATCAGCTGTCACTTCGACCAGCTCGCTCCATCACACTGAACACTTATGTAAACACAGAGCCGCCGCTGCCAAGCACCACTGCTGACAGACAGTAAACAGCCCTCGAGAACAATGTGCGGCTTTCAAAGCGACGCTGAATTGTCTTCTTGTGCTTTCTTCTCTTCGGCCACGGAGGAGTTGTGTCGAGTGGCAACTGGAAAGAGGCACGATCAATAATTCCATCTGTTGTCAGAGCAGAAAGATGATTGTCTGCCGCTGACGTAGTTTGTTTTTGTTACTCATCCTGCTATCAGTGGTATCCTTTAAAACACCTTTCTCCCGCTTTCTCCCAACACTTGGTGCAAACTGTCACAGGCCAGTTGGTGCCTACGAAAACTTGGCAGAGCCGTGCATCAGAACCAAGCTGAGACAGGTGGTCACCATGTCACGAGAACACAACACAGACTTTAGACATCCACACCTTATGTGCAATAAGCCCTATACCTAAAGAACAGTGTACAGACTGTTAGTCATCCTTACTTCTACCAATGCCTTTTGAAACTGGTGATGGTTTGATTACTATTATAATTTTTGCATCAATATCAGTGGTAATGTAACCTTTCATATACATGATATAGTAAAATCCAGCACAATTACAAAATATATTAAACAATGTCAGCATTGATGCCGTTTCCTTGATGATAAAAAGCACTTTTGCCCTTAGATAAAAAAAGTGAATGCATGGTATATAGACTTATTTAAAGCACCGTCTTTTTATACTGTAAAAAATCATGCACATCCTGCAATGTATAAAGCATTTCTAAGATCAAAAGTTTAAAAGGAAAATATGACAAATGACAAAACTAAACAATGCAAATAAATCACGCTACTGTAAAAAAGTCCATAACTACAACCATGCATCCATATCTGTCACATCCAGACAAATAATACTTACGTATATTTCAACATCACGCGCTGTACCGATCACTTTTCAAATGTCAAACTTTCCTGTATAACCTCTTCCTTTCCAAACTTGACCAAGATCGCTGCTCCTTGCCGGCTTCCTCTTGCAAAACTATGGATGGGAGCGGCGCACTGGGGCCCTGGTCCAGAGTTAATTAAGAGCTCAGGGAGGTGCCCCCCCCTACACATGGCAGCCAGCTGGAGCCAGCCTTAGATTAGACTCCCAGGGATGAGGATGGACAAGCACCAGGATATGTAAACATCTACACAAGGGCTAAAAATGCATGCACTCCAAAAACACTTTGGAGTGCAAAATAGTTGGGAGCATCCTATCAAATGGTGCTCGGCCCCTGTGCAGAGTTGAGCGGGGAGTGAGGCATTTTAAATCACTGACTCCCTTCCTGTTTGTTTAGAAAACTCAGGCAGATATATAAGGAGTTGAGTTATAAATGCAAAGTAATAAGTAACCTCCTGCCCATAGTTCCCCTCTGCAGAGGACTGAAGTATGTCCTGCCTGAGGCTGGGATACAAGTCATTAGTGCAAAATGAACTGAGTATTAAAGTAAAAGACCACCAGACAGGGAGTATCAAGGGAAAGTTAGGTTTTCTGTCATTTTCTATTCTCTGGCTCAACTCTGAGACGCACACAACCCCCGCAGCAACACTGCCATTCCTCCGTAAGCTGTCACTTTACCAGTCGCTTATTTGTCCTGATGAATAAAAGTCCTAACAACAGCACATATCGTTTTAAAGTACAGACCAGCTGATTAGAAAATTAGTTATCGATAGGTTTATGTGAAAATTAAGCTGATGAATAATAGACAAAAGGTTCACTGCATTTCTTTCTTTCAAGTGAATGTTTATGTGATCGTGTGTTAAGACTAAGCAACAGTTAACAATAGTTGTTATAAGATATTTGAATCCATATGATAATCATCTTAGCCTTGATGCCTGTCAGCCAACCTCATCGCCTTTTTCCAAGCAAAGATGAAAGGTGGTGGAGCAGTGTGTATGTGTGTGTGTGTGTGTGGGAGTGGGAGTGTGTATGTCTGTGTGCATATACCCAATTCCTCTTCCTTCCCAGTAATAATCTGATTAGCAGAGCTTTACCAGTCTGTGTGCAGGACTGGTTTCATCTACACATGATAGCCGAATCAGGAAGACAACCAGGCTATTCAGCACAGACTGAGAGTGACACAGAGAGCCCACCAAGACTTAACTCTAAGGGAGCGGCTTGGGGGAAGAGATATTAAAAACTAATTGTGATAAAGGTTAAAATTGCACCAGCAGTGTCCAGAGGGTGTGCACCACCTCTTCTGGGGTCAAATTAAAATCACAAACTGCTAATAACCCATCATCTTTATTTTTTATGGCACTGGTTTCCACAGCAGGTCCTGTCCTTTCCCCGACATTTCCAGTGTGGATCAGGGGAGCACAGAGGCTCTGGTTCACTTTCCTGGTTCAAGTCTCATATCTGGCCATGACCTAGTTCCTTTTTTTTTGATCTGGCAGACAGATGGAGAACAGGAGTTGCCACGCCCCCTTCTATAGAGCGTGGGAAGTAGGGGCTCAGGCCAAACCAGGGAGTGTCGGCACATTCACACAGACAGTCACTCACTCACCTGATCTGCTCGGCACTGTCATAGAGACAGACACCCAGAAATCTAACACCACACAGTGTACAAGGCTTAGCAGGAACATAACCAGACATAGAGTCTAGCTGTCAACGGTGGAACCCGACTGAGGGACAACAAAAATCAAAAGGCGGTTCCATCAATGTTCATTCAAACACCATGGAAACACAAAGCTTCAAGAGGGCAAATCAACTCACGAAGATCTGCAACTATTTCCCATTAATTTGTGAGTTTAGAAAGAGTTTATACTCCTACTCCTGTACTGTTATTAATGAGCACTCTATATCCATGGTACAAATACTGCTTTAACTTAACTTGGTCACAGCACTGAACATGGCTGGATGAAGCAACAAAGAACATTTATTTGCTTGTCCTATGTACTGAAGTTCAAAAGGAAAGAAACTTAAGCAGATTAAGTTAAGTACAGTGACAAAGGTCGAGGTATTTTATGTCTCATGAGGCGGAATTACAACTGAGTAGGAAATAAAAGATGTTATAAAGATGTTCTGATACCAGCAAATGCTTCCCATATTGCAGAAAATGCAGGATCTGGCACCGGTACCGATCCGATATCACGTCTATAAAAGTATATTAGTTTTACTCGGATAAAACTGAAATTTTCTCACTTCGTCTGTCATGCTCCAGAAGAGCAGTCACTCTGTACAAGTACTGAGAGTACTGAGGCAAAGAAGAAATGACGACCAGCAGGGCAGTGTTACACAGACGTAACTAAAATGTCAGCAATTTGGCAATATTTCATGCTAGAAAGTCCAACAAGGAACATGGAGATGTGTACCGTATGCAAGGATTCATTTTCAAGCTATTCAAAGAAATCAATTGTGTATTTTTAGATTTAAAGATTCAATTACTTGTGGTACTGGATTCCTATGTTATTTATTCTATCTATTGTTTAAAGGGTTTAACCTGAGCCAGTTCATACAACAATGACGGCAATCATAGTGTCCATACAGGGGTGGTAGCTGTAAATACACATCGTATAGGTTGTAATTTTCAGATCAGTACTCGGTGTGCTCAAAGTCCAAAACCATATTGTTGTACAGTGATTAGTGCTGTTATGCAAAGTAGTGGGAATCCTCTATACAGCACATTTCGCCTCTGACATTAAAGTATATCTGAGGAGATATAAGAACAGGTTCATTCATTTGGAGTAAATTGAACTGGTGCCTGCAGACTTGCATTAGTAATGCAGCTAAATCAGTATTAAACAGTCTCCGAAAACAATGTGCCCTGAACAGGGGATTAGACTGAGTAGTTTTCTAAGCTCATAAAGAACTCTGGGGGCCGAACTGCTTATTTATTTCTGCATTAATTAACTTTCTTTGGCCGTGGAGCTCTTTGTAGTGGCTGGGCCCTCCACCTCCTCCTTCAGCTACTCCCTGCACAGCCTGGCATCTCCCACATCACTATAACAACCAGGCGAGTAATGCGCCACAATGAGCCCCTCGGGTCCCATTCGAACACAGGACACGAGGGGGAACATCACTGTGAACGCAGTGTAATGGGAAAATATCAATAATTGACACGATCTGGTTGTTACATGTGAATTAAAGAGTCCAGAGTCAATTGAGGGAATCGTGTTGCTCACCCAGCTCATAGTCGCTGATGTTGTCCACCTGACTCTTCTTCTTCTCCTCCTCCTCCTCCTCACATCAGCACAGCAGCTGTTTGGGTTGTTTCTGCGTCATGGGGAAGTTTCTCTGAGCTTCCGACACCTTCGTTGTTCTCTCGTTGAAAAACAAGCAAACATGTCGGCCCCAGAAAAACTTTAAAAAGCACCTCGCAGCTAACTGGTGTCCATGTTGAGACTGGTTGACTTTCTTACTCACACACACACACCGGGTTAGCAGCCTCAAGCTAGCTCACGGGTTCACTGATAACGAAAAAACTGGTTCAAAACATTGCGCAAGCTCCGCGGGGTTTTAATTCGCCGACTTCCGCGGACCGGTAGATCCAGTGGTTGGTGACGTGAAGAGGGAGGACGCGCAGGGACAGTTGTTTTAACCCGAGTCTCGGGCGCGTTCAGCGGCTGTTTGAGTCACAAGAAGCTCCTTTCTTCAGTCGAGCATCATTAATGCACTTGTTGCTGTGTTTGCGAGGGGCGGGGCGCCGCGAGGTTCACGACGGAGGCGACTGGTTGACCGCACAGTGACCATCCCGCTCGCAGCCAATCGCAGCTCGGGAGATTTAGTCCGTGTGACCGCAGAGCCACGCCCCCCGTTGGAACGCGCTCCATTGAGGAAAAGGACAAACGTAAAAGATAGAGACAAGCTCCTTCACTTCCTGCTGCTGCACTGACAGGAACAGACCGGGCCTTCCAGTCGGTGCTGCTGGGTCATGTCTGGATGCTTGTGGTGTGTGTGTGTGTGTGTGTGTGTGTGTGTGTGCCCAGCCCCAAATACCACACGCACCAGTGACTGAGCAAGCCTTTATTATAAGAAGAGGAAGCAGGGAATTAGTGCACAACAACACCTCGATTTACCATCTTATTTATTATGTCACTATGTATATTTGTTACACATATGTACGAGTGTATACAGTGTAGTGTATTCACATGTTATGTTACACACATGTACTAGAAATAACAAAATGATCAAGGTGCAAAGAATCCAGAGAAGGTAATGACATCATCCTGATCAGCTCATATGTGTGTTTGTGTGTGTGTGTGTGTGTGTGTGTGTGTGTGTGTGTGTGTGTGTGTGTGTAATATTATACTTTCATGAATGTAGAAACAACTTCTGACCACTGCTAATACAAACCATTAAAAGCTACCCCAGTGATAGATTGAACAAAGCACATGGTCATCAGATTTAAAACTTATTTACTTGTATACACACTAGAAATAATAACATTATCAAGTTGCCGACATTAAAAATCCAGAAACATTTGTGTTAGCATCATAACCAGTGCACACACACACACACACACACACACATATACATGTGTATACATACATACAGATATGCATGTATACTGAAAATAATTACTAAACATTGTAAAATTATCAAGCTGTAAAGATTAAGTGCCCAGAGAAAAGGGTGTAATTTTCATCTGCACATGAATGCACATGTGTATTTATATGTATATAAGTATAAACATACAGTAAATACAAATATGTATGCATTAACTTGAAATAATATACTAGAAATGACAAAGTATCAAGCTGCATCAAGCTGCAAAGATTAAAAATCCAGAGAAAGTAGTGTCATCGTCTTCATCAGCAAAGAGCCCATTGAATAACTCTCCTCCAGCCACCTGCAGCCACACTCTATCCCCCACCTCAAGGTGCAGCACAGCGCCCCCTGCTGCCTGGTCCTCGCTGTTCTGGTAGTTGTCCGTGGTGTGGATGATCTTTAGTCCATTCTTCATGAGAACCACCTTCACGTTCCTGGAGAAGACGGTGATGTGGTAGGTGAAGTAGTAGGCGCCTGCTGCGGAGCACGTGAATCTTCCTGTTTGTGGATCGTAGTGATTCTGTCGGTTGTAAATGATCTTGTCAAACCGGATCGGTGCATTGGCTGCTGGGAGTTTAGTCAGTGCTGTGAGTCCCACAGAGAAGGCGCTTTTAGAGATAACAATTTCTTCTCCCTTGTCTCCCCTATCACCCTTCTCTCCTCGATTCCCCCTTTCCCCACGATAACCGATGCTGCCTTTGTGACCTGGGATACCAATTTCCCCTTTTGGGCCTGGCCTGCCCGGGGGTCCCAGTGGTCCCTGAAAGCCTCTGTCACCTTGAAGACCAATTTCCCCCTTTTGACCCTCAGGTCCAAGAGCCCCCAAATCACCTTTAGGTCCCTGAGGTCCAGGCAGCCCAAGCTCCCCTTTATTTCCTTTCAAGCCTAAGGGTCCGGAGACTCCTTGAGGCCCCATTTTCCCAGGAGGGCCCCGCTCTCCATTATCCCCCCTTTTTCCTTTGAGCCCTGCTGGGCCAACGGCACCTGTAAATGACAACCAGACAATAAACCCTTCTGTCCTTTTATACTGTGAAAAGGCATATATATATATATATATATATATAGTGTTGAATACATTATGTTCCCAGAAAAAAAGATAAACGGACGTACAGCAGTTAGAAATCAAGTAATGATTTAACACAGGTTAGTTTAAAGACCTATTTATATTTTGTTGTTTTTTGTTCTCAAGGTACATACCAAGCTCCCCTTTGTCGCCCTTGGCACCATTACTGCCTGCTGGACCAGTTGAACCGACTTCACCTTTTCATGCATGGTTGATAAATAATAATATTGTTACAAAATGTGAAGTTGAAGTTGCAAGAGGATGTGGACATAGTCAAGTTCTACAGGAGAAATTGTGTCTTCTAAACATACCTCTATCACCCTTTTCACCGCTTAATCCATCTCGCCCATCTCTGCCGGGTGTGCCGTTGTGCCCGGGGTCCCCCGGTATTCCAGGGTATCCACAAACGCAGCCTTTAGTTTGGGCTTCCTCCAGTGCAGCACACCAGACCACCAACAGAAGGAGCAAAAGAGCAACCCGAAAAATCACCTGCAACATTGTCTTGGATACGCCTGGCCCAAAAAAACGCAAGTATCCCACAATGCAAAAAACTCAAAGTTCAAGCAAGTGCGTAATAAGCCTCATAACCATGCGTCCTAATCACACGCAGCAATGAATCTGCAAATTTTCTTCCAACAGGCAGAGTCGAGATGAGCAGAGTGGAACAAAAGACAACCAAAGAACATACTGTACATGAGACAGATGAGAACTTTGGACAAAAGGGACGTCTGTTCTCTCAGAGCCTGTTCACTGGTCTGTGTTTCTAGCTTACTTATTGTGTCCGTCAGTTAGACATCTCATGTGCTCCTCTGCACACTAGGCTAATAATAAGCTGACTCGAAGCGCACGTGAGGGCCAGACACGCAGAAGGTCACAGTGTCACATGTACGGCCTTCCTATAGAGTGAAGACATCTATTTTCAACAGAGGACTTTTCTGGATACTTCACAGCTCAAAGCACTTTTACGGCATATGTCTCATTCACACACACATTCACCCACTGATGGGTCAGGAGCAGTAAGGGGTTCAGTGTCTTGCTTAAGGGCACACTCTTCGACACACTCTGGAGGAGCCAGGGACTGAATGAGGAACCGTTATGATCACCAGACAAAAAAAAAGATAGATAGATTTCAGTTCCCTTAATGTGCCCATTTTTTTCCGTCAAGATCCATGAATTATTCCACCGGGAAAATGGTGAAAATATAGAAAAACGCTGCATCTTACAATTCCTAGATCCGCATCCCTGATCCGGGTTCTCTCCCGACCCATACTGCACCTTTTATCCAATTTCGTGGAAATCCGATCGGTTGATTTTGCGTAGTCTTGTTTACAAACAAACAAATAAACAAACCCATAAATGGACAGTGGTGAAAACAAAACCTCTTTGGCAGTGGTAATAAAATTGGCATTAGGAATCCACACCTGAGAATAATAGAAGCTGAATTTAAACAACAGCATTGTAATTGGATCTCTTAAGTAATTGGATGCCAATAACAATATGAGAAGTTAATTCATGCATGCTTTTCTCATATGTGCTCTTTGAAATGCCAACAGTCGGTAACATCCGACCCCATAAACTGGATCACTGTCATCAAATGTGACCTTTAGTGGTCCAAAGCTCAGCCCATCGTCACTGGAGTGGCTTAGACAAACACTGGTGCTCACCCTCTCCCCTCAGATGTTATCTCGACGCTGGATCCATGAGTTAATGATCAAAGCATTTAAATTGCTTTAGAAAAAGAAAAAAAATTGAGATGCACAGTCATTCCCAGATAGATCGTGAGGTAGTTCAACAGATGCTAGATCAGCTATTAAACAGTTAGGATTTAATATCTCACTCAAGGTTACTCAGCAAGCCGGACGTTTTCTGGCAGGCAGGCTTGAATCAGGCCTGTCTGGTAGATGAACCATCATCATTATGCCACACTGCTGCAACTTTATTAGATTGTGCACAGTGAGGAGAGAAAGAGGAGGGATGGGCACAAGGGAGGAACCGGAAAATAAAAACCAAGATAAGAAAGACAAACCACAACATAAACTGCACACCATACAACCCTGTCTACCCAGTTTGTGTGTTACACAGAAACTGATATGAGTGTGAGTATCTATTCACATACTTTATTTCTTCAATTATTCTTCTCACAAGCCTCCAGATATAAATATATTCAAAAGTATAAACATGACAATACATAAATGTGCACATTCAAGCAGCGTCTTTACCTGGCACCAGAAATGGAAATGTCGCTGTCACACATGTTGGCTACTGCACATTGATTTAAACACAAAATGGACACAGTATGGACAAAATCGAACAAACAACGGGGGTATGGCTCAGAAGGAATGAAACTCGTTTATAATTTGAGGCCAATATTATCAGGACCCAGTCACTGACGTCCCAAAACCAGGCACAACGTGAGGTTGGTTTGGTTACGGAAGAAATACCGCAACAAGTCGTCAGACCAGATCGCAGAGACATCGTCAGGCGAGAGTTTCATCAGGTTTAAGGCAAAAATAATTACACAGTCACTGACCGATGAATAATGGTAGTTTTAAATGAAGGAATATGCACATACAAATAAATAAATAAATAAATAGCACACAACATGCTGTAAAAGGGGCTTACAGAATTCAGATTTAAAATACGTATAACACTGATGGCTTGTTTCATTAAAATCTACAGTTTTCTATAAGACCTAAGGGATGTTGAATGACTACGAGTTCCACATTAACCATTTGGATATAGAAAGTCAGGAAACAGTCAACAAAGCGAGGGAGGGAACAGCACATGGCACAAGGGAAGACAGCGTGAAGAAGGAGATTTACAGCATTTGACATCATTTCTTTTAGGATGTGGGTTTGAACACTGTCTGGGGAAAAGCAGCAATTCCAGGGAAGTTGAGGTCGACACGGCTACAGAGGATATAGGGAGGTTTTTTGGGGGGGCTACAACGCTTGTGGTATTAGTAGAAAATAAGGTCTCGGAAGCAGAGGAGCAGGTTAGGTAGGAAACGTTCTACATGATCTGACGGTGCATACCGTAGCCCGTCATACCAGCTTGGGAAGCACCGCGGTTGCTACCCATCTGCAGGCCAATCAGACTCTGTCCTTGGCGCAGCTGCTCTTCAGAGAACTCTCGTCGATACGCCTGCGCTTTCCTGCACGTGTGTCAAACAGAAACAAAAATCATGTTCAAGCTGTTGTGGAGAATATGATTTGCTCTCATGTTCGAGTCCTCTCTGTCTTTACCTGCGGAACCATTCTCGGTCACCTCTGTAATGACCATCGTCCTTGGTGACAGCCACGCTCCCCAGAGCCATTAGAGTCCTCTGTACTGCTGCCATGTCCTTTGCTGTGGACAGAGTAACAACATAATTACACTTTCTGCTGCAAATACTCACCCAAACCAATACATGCCCCCCCCCCCAGTGATAGATGGAACAAAGCACATCATCAGATTGAAAACTGTGAGCGCAAACGTGGTTTATTAGACCTCTTTACCTTCCCAGAGGTCCACAGTTTGAAAGATGTCGGTGGTCGTCACTCCGTAAGCTTCCGCCGCCTGCAGGAACTGAGAGATCTTCTCCATCTGTTTGAAGGCCATCTGAGTCTCTGCAATCTTCTTGATGGGTTCCTTGCCCCTTGGATAAAGGCTGTTGATGAGTCTACACAGGATCTGGGACAAAGGAGGTGAGATAACTGGCTTGATGAAATGAAAATGGCAATGCCACCCATAACATACAGAAGAGGGTCCGGGAAAAGAATAGACTCAGTTATTTGCCATCCTTAAATGTAATTATGAATTGTTATGAAATGTTCTACTTCTACCAACGATTCCAAAACAACAGTAAGTGTGTCACGCCTCTAGAGAAGGGATAACAAATCTTCTGTTAAGTTAATTGCTGGTGCAGAAACCGACGCCTCTGGCTTGTCTGAATGATTTTGTCTCTACATGAGCGACAGCACTGCAGCACTGTGCAGGGAGCCTTTTAGAATATGGTTGTTAATTAGGTCTGATAGTGCAAAGCATTTTCAGACAGGAGACAGATGAGTTTTCAATCACACATGCCCAGAAATTTTAAATCTGGAAAGCAAAGAACAGTTTTTTTAATTCACTGTCAGTTATAACGAAAACACTTTTTCCAATGGGAGTGATCATAATGGTCTATTGTTGCAGGTTTTATATCTAAAAAATGTCTCAATGACTGTAATATCACATCCATATCATTTACTCAAGCTTTCCAAAGTTGTAGGGAACATAAACCTAGATGTGTTTTTACTTTCTGAAATTCACGGCCTCTTTAAATCTGACGGGGCTGTTATATCTATCATGTTGCAGCTTTAATAATTCAATGCTCACTTCTATTTTAAGTGCAGGTACCGCAGCTACTCACTGTGCCATCCATCAGCCATTTCTGGAAGTTCTCTTTGCCCGTCTGAGGCTTCTCCATGCTTCCTCCACACTGACCCACTATCCAGTCCACCAACTTCTGCTCCAGGTCGGAGTCGTACTTCAGGTCGATCTTCTCCTGCACCTCTCGGCTCAGGCCGTAGGTGGGCCCTCGGTTCGCCATGGCAGCTCTCGCAACACTCGCAGTATCTCTGAAGAGAACAAATGGCAAAATGAAAAAAAATTCTATAAAAAACATGAAAAATGTTGGAACAAAAACATCAGCAAACAGTTCCTATAATATATATACGCATGTTGGTATATTTCACTGTCTTATTTGTATCCTGGTTAAATTACTACAAGATAAACCTTTTTTATACAGTTAATCTATAAATTTGTAGCCTAAGAGCTTCATCACGAACCACTTCAGTTAATGAAGAACAGCAGGTTTCCCCCAGTCTAACAGCACCCAGCAGCGCGCAGCATCTCTGGGGGCTGGAGGCTGGAAGGGTGTGGTCCCTGGCATCTGTCCCAGGCAGGGACATGCCCTCTTATTGCCATGGAAACAATCAAGCCCGTTTCCGGCACACTGAGACCCGTGATGGGCCGCATGACACGATGCTTTAAGTATGGCCTGCTGCTTTGTTGACGCAAATTAAACAATCAACTGTATCTTTTCGTCGGAATAAAAGTTAGTCCTCTTACAAAGACAACACGCACTCCCACAATGAACACTGGGTCTATATTTAGCCTGCAGGGCACTTCAATTAAATTACGTCAGTGCTCTTTGCCGCATATAATGATTGTGTTGTCTCTGCTGCATCTGTTGTGAGGCGCAATTGTGCAAGTTAAACTAAGTACATTCAAATAAAGTCCGCCCAATCTACTGCTCCGACCCATTCTGCAGCTTGTTAAAACACGAGGATCTCTGCGAAGGCAACTGCGTAAAAGCTGACGCTCCATCTGCGACACAGCATCGTTTGCACCGTCACATCCAATAAAGCCACGCACGGAGGAAAAGACAGCGTGCACTCACAGGAGAGGAGAGGACAGAGCGCTGGGATGAGTCCGGTTCACACAGAGTTAGTCCCGCTGGGCTGGGAAGGGCTGAGGATGCTGCACCGCTGCTGAAGCATCCATGAAGCGCGGCTGAGGCGCGTCGGGCCGGGCTGGATGAGTCTGTGTCCCAGGGAGGGGAGAGACGCTCGTTTTATATGCCTGCTCCTCCAGGAGGGGTCCCGAGGGAGAGCAGCCGGACACTGGTCACTCTGCACGCTCAGAGTCAGGCAGCGTGGAGTGGGCGTCAGGACGCACAGGCAACATGATGGGGCCCAATGAATTGAAACTATAATTTAACTTTTAGACTTAGACGTTATACACCACCTAACACTAAAGTCCCATTTAACCTCATTATAGCTAATACGTTTAGTGCCTTGCTCAATGGCACCCAGGCAGATTGGAGGTTTTATTTGGGATAGGATTTTTGGAAAATACTGTTTGTAGAGTTGTGACTACACAACATTCAGAAATGTAGGAAACTGCAAGAATGTGAGTTGCAGAAAGCTGCTTTATGTAAAACAAGTATATAAAACTAGTCTACCTGATTGGTCTTATAATGGGAACCTTTCACACACGTCGGTATCTGCATTCATATTTACCAACGTGAAAACTGTTGTTTTACAGAGTAAACAATGCAGGATGTGCATTTATGTTTTGGTAAAATAATTTTTATTTTCTCAATTGCAGTTCTACATATTTGGCTATATTTGCATTCTTTCTTTTTCATTTATAGTTATTTATTAAGCTGCAAAATATCAACAAAAAAGATTACATTTCTTTTTCATAAGGGTTTGACACCAACAGCTCAGGGATCATTGCCAAATTTTCTATCAAATATCTGTCAATATATTGATATTTTAATTTCCCAATATCTGTATCTGCCCCAAAATCCATACTGCTCATGCACTGGTAAATAATATAGCAACGGGTGAAATCACCACACTGAAAGCTTTTTCTACTCGCATTACAACCGTCATGCTGTACGAATCCATAAATCTGTGTTCTGTGATAGTTTTGACGCAAAAAAATGACAGACTTCACAGCTCAGACGCGAGTTAAAGGTCACAGCTGCAGTTAAGCAGACCTGGGAGTTAAGTGGCTGGATTCGCCCCATTGAGCGCAGTGCGGCTGGTGGCCAATTACATGTTAATAATCAACAGTCCAGTGGCTCCATTCAGCAAGTCGCTCTGTGGCTAAAGGCCAGCAGGTATTAGGAGTCATGTAACAGAATGTCGGGCTATCACGAAAAAACCTCCCATGGCTGTAGCCTACAAGTCTGATTCTGACTCGTATACAATCATAACTCATTTGGTTGATGTGCTAATGTAACTGGCTAATTGTATTTCTGTTCAATGTGTTGCTGTTTGGATCATTTTAAAGAAACAACCTCATAGTTATATCATTTCTCATCCTTCGTAATACAGCTTTCAATCCCTACAATGAAGTAATAAATATTTGATGCTACTTAGAACTTCAGTAAGATGTATGTCCCTTTATCTTCATTGATAAAGACAGATATTTTTTCAGTTCATGACAGTGTGCACGTTGTGGTAACAGACTGAGACCTGCACTCTAGTGTGCAGAGGTTTTATTGGCCAAAATGGGTGAAAAGTGATTTTGTTTAAAAGGCACAGGGAAAACTAAGCATATAATTAAAGAGGGAGAGGAAACAGTTAAACAGTAAGAACAGTGGCAGAGACAACAGCAATGGCAGACCTAATAATGGCTGACTAGCACGACAGTTGATAGAACAACCTGGAACACAAACAAATGCAACCTGAAGATATAAAGGAGCAGCTAGCAGCCGTGGTGGCATGTGGAAATACCAGATGAAGTACAGGGAGAACAACAGACGGTTAAAAGGTCATATTTGGCAGAGAGACATGCCATTGTTTGGTAATTTCCTTGAGGGTTGACTTCCTGGTAAACGTCTCTTCTTAACTCAGCAACCTCTCAAGCTCGCCACTCCCCCCCCACACATCCCTTCCTCAGACCAGAGTGGTCAGCTTGTCTATGAGATCATCAATAGTGTAGACCATGAGCTTGATGTCGTCCTTCTCCTTCATGCGGTGCTGGCCATGTCGCCGCAGGATGACATCCACGTCAGGACTGAGGACGCGTTCTGCCACCTGCATGGAGATGTGCCAGGGGACGTCCTCGTCTTTGAGCCCGTGGATGAGTCGCACAGGACAGGTGATGGGGATGGGACTCTGGAGCACACAGTGATTTTCTGCCTCACGCAGAAAGTCCATGTTAAACTTGTAAACACCCTCCTCCGAGTGTTTGGTGGGCACTGTCCACTCCCCCTTCTCCTCAAACTCCTTACGTGCCTAAAGATTCCAAAGAGGACAAATCGCTCTTAGAAAACCTCCTTAAAAACTAAATGCTTTGCAAACTTTCAAACAAAACAAATATGATGTACTGTATTAAACAATATTATATATTCCTACCTCCAGAGAAAGAGAATTGAACGATGTGACAAGATGATCTGCAGCAGTGGAGATGCCCACCAGTGCTGCGGTCTTATCTGGTCTTGCAATGGCTGCCAGCAGCATGAGCCAACCACCTATACTGGAACCCACCATTATCTACGAGTAAGAAAAAACCCATTGTAAATCAAATGATTAATCAGAAACAAATAAATCATGATTTAAAACATTGCATAGAGTCAACTTCAGTTTCATGCAGTTTCATCATGGTAGTAGAAGACTAATAACATCACAGATGTGGTCATACAGTGCCACCATCTGGGGGTATTGAGAATTATACACATTAAATACTAGCAAAGAGAGGATTTTAATTCCAGTTCAAACTAGAATGGAACTCAGTGGAGCACAAACCTCAACCAAGGCCAAATAACCCTACAAATAAAAGTCATAATGAAATTCCCCTCCCAGCAAACTCAAAATATCATACATACTTGTGATGTTTCATTTAAGAATTGGAAATGGTTTGAGTTCTGCTCTGGGAATGAAATGATTAAAGATGGACAGACGCATTATATGACAGAAGGATAAAAAGGAAGTAGTCTGCAGCATATTGACCAAACTCATAGATTTTAACGCCATAAATACATGTGATTATTTCCTGGGTTACAATGACTTGAAAGATTAAGAAAATCTATTCCTGGATTGGCCCCATTGCCTGAACGAGGACCAAACTATACTGGGTTCTTTCCTGACTAAATGCCCCATCCTCCACCATGTTTGGTGCAAATCAGTTTAGTACTTTTGGTGTAATGCTGCCGATAGATAAACAGACTTGGGTAAAAACATGATCGCTAAAGCAGAGATAATTATCCATTCAGATATCTAATGCAATTATTTTATTGATTTTCTTATCTGTACCTTTTTGACATTTTGCTGAGAGCAAAACAGGTTTCATAAAAGGTTAATTTACTGCTAATTCAATATCAATCGCTCAGTCCAGTGGTGTCGAGCTATGAGAGTCAAACATCAGAAATCTTATATTGTGTTTACAAAACAAGCATTTTTGGTTCCTCCTGTCATGATTTATAAATACCAAAGGCTGACTGTGTGTAACAGATGTTTACATCATAAAGAGTGTAATGGGAGGTAACACAGAGTAACTTGTACTGTGAGATCTACTTTCCTATATTTTAATAAAAACATCATAATCCTGTAATTTAATGTATGAATATTGATCAACTATAGTCATGTAATTGAAGCTCTGAACTGAAATCAACAGTTTACATGCTTCACCTTTTCCCCCTTAATCAGTCTGTTTAAAATACAATAATATGAAACCAAACATTTAGAAGTTGCTCACATATAAAGCTACGAAAGTGCTCATTCTCGAAAGCAAGATTTCAGACACACAGATATTGTTTGTAATGCATCTAAATCAATAACAGACAGTGTCAGACTTTTAATTCTGAGCATAGTTTTCATAACCTCATTGCTTACTTAACACCAGTACTTATGGTCTCTTAAAACTAATTACCTGTGGCCCCTCTGCTAACTCATCCAACACAAAAAGGACGTCTTTTTTCCAGGTACCAATCGTTCCTTCTGCTAGCACCCCCTCCGAGGCCCCGTGGCCCGTGTAGTCAAACCTGGGAAAACATGCATGAAACAGGCCAAGGTCATGGGTATCAGAGAGTAAAACAAGAATAAGCAATGAGAGGCCGTGGACGAGGTTCATTTCATTTTGCTTATTTAGGACATTTTGAGTACAGCACTTAACATGGGGCCGAGCCTTTACTGTACATGTTTGGTATGATGAGCCATATCTTTTATATTGAACCACCTATGAGACATATCTGAATGGTTGGAAGTGTTTTTAAAAATATTGAAATTATTCAGTGATTTAATCACACAGTTGTCCAACAGAGAATTTCAAAGAATTCAATGTATTTATAGTATAAAATATAAATGTATATATTTATTTCGATCTCTCTGTTCATTTTTCAAATTGAAATTTGTATCCATATGATTAATTGCTAGTTGTATGCTGATATTATCTTATCTCTAATCATAATCCCATGTTAATTAGTAACTTTCTGCTGTTGACAGAGAGCTGCTAATCTAACTTAATCTGGTGGTAGCAAGACTTCTTCCTTCTTTTCAATCTCAGTCCACCGACCACTTATATAAAACGTAGCTTCACATATTGGCTACATGTGCTTGATCTCTCGTTCGCTCATCAGGACTGTAGGAGTGTAAATGTGGGTGTGTGGTGGGTGCATGCATTTTATTTTTGTTCTTTGCAATCCTGCGCCTCACTCTGAATCATCCGAGTTGAGTTCAGTGTGATACAAGTATAGATTTTCATGATGTGTACGTACGTATTTTGTTAGATAGATAGATACATTATTGATCCCGAGGGAAATTAAGGCATCCAGTAGCACACAAAACAAAGTTGTGCATTATAGACTAACATAGCCTTTCAAATTATGGCATAGCAGACGTAAGAGTATTTAAAAACAAGATTAAAACTTAAAAAAACAAGATAAACATAGGCAGCCTAGTGACATGGTTACATAGTCACTTTTTGTGGATATTGCTGCCGTTTCTCAGTTTTTTCTCCATTTTTGAAAGATCAACCCCCAGGATACAAACTCCCAGAGCTTGTGTGTGTGAAGCAGGTCTGTTGTTGTGTCCTGAGATTGTTGCACCTGCATTTCTCTGTGTGTGTGTCCCTCTTGTGTGTTGTGTGTAACAGTCTTACCTAAGGTACGAGTGACCCAGTGACCTACAAAACTCCTCCAGTGCCTCGGCTTTCTGTCCGTTCATGTTGGAGCCATACCCAGGGAGGAAGACCACTCCGGGGCTCTTCCCCTTCACTCTCCTGTAGGCCAGCTTTGGGAGCTCTGGTCTGGAGGCAAACTGCACTGTGGACTTGTGTCTTCTGTCTCCTGGTGGACACATGGTGGGGGGCAAAGTACCATTACTATGGGAAAACATGTTATGTAAACCCCGGCTGTGTGTGTGTATCTGCTGAATCAGACAACACAACTCTGCTGGATCAGAACATCACATCCCCTTTTATGAGACAAAGCCTCTTGATGCTAATTAGCTTAATAAGGCTCCTTGATGCTAATTGGGAAACAGCACATGGACACTAGGGAGGCGGTGTTACTCACATCAGACAGACATATCAATGATTATAACATATCAACACACAACTACGTGAAACCAGGGAATGACTAAATGTCTTCAAATGCGTTTAAAACCAACGCAATCGGCGCAAAACCAGCCCACACACGCAGACGCTGCGCCGTTTCCATGCCCTACATTTTAAAGACGACGCAGTGAGCGAGCCACACCCCCTCCCCGAGCCTTTAAACGGCCTCGTGTCAAACTCCAGCTTTCGCGGACGAGCCGTGTAAACATCAGAGAATGTCACCAACCTGCCAGATACTTCGAAGACGAAGCTGCGAGTCCTCCATGACTTGAAATCTGTGAAAGTCCTCTGCGCCAGCACCTCAGCGCCACCGCTGCCATACTGCCCCGAGACTTCTGAGCGAGTATCGCGAGAGCAGCGAGAGCGAGAAGTAGAAGAAGGTCCTCGTTCACCAGTGAGGCCATAAGAAGTTAAATTATATTATTACTCGTTTTATTCATGTGATACGAGGAGTAAAAATACGAGGTGAGAAATAGTAGTAGAAACTGTAATACATTCTGTAGTATGTTATTCTTTAATCTATATAAAGCCGAAAGCCTCTCTGTGTTGAGTGTTTATTATAAGCACAAGGGGCCTGAAAGTATTTGTCAATAGGATGTGAACAACCATTATTTTATTCTATTATATCTTATTTTATTTTATGTATTTTATGTGTATTTGCTTCCAAGTATTGTCCAGTTATTTTCTACAGTGTGAGGTATAAATATTGATATCATTCACTAACATAGCAGTACCAAAACCAAAATTAGTATTAAATTATACTAATAATGATACTTATTTTGGTATTGTCAGCATTGATCTTATTTTAAATTTTTATTTTATTTTATTTTAGTTGTAGTTGCTACTAAGTATAATCCAGCTGGGAATTTGATTCTTCATTGTAACATTGTAACAGTATCATTGTTGTTAGTATTACAATTTATTAAAAAATAGGCTATTCATGTGTATGTATGATTTAAATATTGCAGCTAGTGATGTGGAGCAAATTGCATGTACTTTATAAGATATTGGGTAGTTAAATATAATAATAATATTATGGGTTCTTCATGTTTTGGTTTATAAATACTACTTAAAAATAAATTATCTCTATGAAATGCAGTGAAAATACTCAAGTATAGTACAAGTACCTGAAATAGAAAAGTAAGTACAAATGTAATCGGTTATTTTTCTGCTTTATTCTGTATTGTTATTCAATTTTTAGTAGACGGACCCCACGCAGCCCATAACGAACTGATGGTTGATTTCAGCATCAGTGATGGTTTGTTGAAATGTGCAGTGGGAGAACTGGGGAGGCTGTGACAGTCATGTGAAGAGCGTGTGTAACATGACTCAGAGCGTCACAAGCGGAAGGTCACGGAGCAGCAGGACGGAACGGAAGCGGGAGTAAAGAGCCGATCCGCCATTGTGGAATATGGTGAGAGATATTCCGGAGAGACGCTCGTCACTTTCAGATTGACCCGCTAATCCCCGCTCGTGGCCGGATCGCACACACGCTCGTCGACCGAGTCGCCATCGGAAGAAGCAACCCAGAAGCAGCGGATCGTCGTCGGGGAGGAAGATCGCAGCCTCGCAACGTTCGCGGAGAGAAGCCGAGAGACGAGCCCGGAGAGAGGCAGGGGGAAGCCGCGGTCAGTGTCACACACAGCGGATCAGTGTCGGTTCCTGGAGGATGTCTGCGACCACCGTCGATCAGGTTCGTGTGGGGTCGGTGCTGTGGATTAGCTAAAGCAGCAGCGGTGCCGATTGAAACTTTGCCCCCCCCCCCCGTCGAAAACAGTTTGATCCGGTTCGGCTCGCCGGATCAAACGGGCTAAATAAAGTCTTTGGATACGTGATAGCTTCTTTAGCCGTCATGTAGGCCAACCGTGCCGCCGACCCAGTCCAGCTTCATCCGGCTGCCAATGCGGCACCGTTTACTGGATGTCACCGCGTCTGACATCCGGTCAATAACGTGAAGCAACCTGTGAATGGCTCCAGGCTGAGGTTACCACACTGCACTGTGTGGTAATCCATGGAGGATATATCTCTGTGTGTGTGTGTCTGTGTGTGTTTCCTGTGGTGATCTGTCAATACACTCATCTCTTGTTTTGTCCATTATTCCAGAGACCCAAAGGACAAGGAAATAAAGGTAAGGGTTTTTTTTCTAAACAGAAAATATGATACCGTGCTGAAACTGTAGTCTGATAGAAACGATTTCCTGGAACCAAATATCAAGATTCAATTCAAGATTCAAGAGTTTATTGTCATATGCACAACAATTACATTTAGCAGTCGTTGGCAATGAAATGCTTGGGTCACAGGCTCTCTTCTAGCAATGCTCAGAATATTACAAGCCAAAAAAAAATCGAATAAAATAAATATAAAATAGAATATCAAAAATGGCATGTGTGGAAGTTGACTAAGACTAAAGAGGAACTAAGATAAGACTTTATGCACTTCTCCATATATGGTTTTATCTGAGTTTGTGTCAAACTCCCCACGTTGCAGTGAATAAGTACACATAACCTGCACTCGACCTCTTCAGCAGTATTTTGTATTTCCTCTTCAGCTAGACAGATATCGTGGTGTATATGATTGTCTTGCAGCATATTGATTTTCGCAGAATCACTGCATTGTGATATTATCGTTATCCGGGGTCATTAGTTGTGTATCGTGCGGTAAGTTACCCTGCGATTCCCACCCCTAGAGTTAACTGTCCTTAAATCTGTGTTTGTTTGTTTTTAAGTATTTCTACTACATAACCTATGACAATAACATTATCTATATAGTGATGACATGACCTAATGTCCTCTTTTTCCATCCATAGTGCAAAACGGATCAATGCATCAAAAGGATAGTGTGAATGATGATGATTTTGAGCCTTACTTAAGCGGCCAGACAAATCAGGTAACGGTATATCATAAGCCTCTTTTCCACTGGTCAAGAAGACCCACTAACATCTGGCTTTTGCCTGCAATGGGAATGAATTCAATTCATTTGCTGCGTCGTCCTGACGTTACACGACGTACTCGAGAAAAATAACAGAAAGGCAAACTACTAGTGGCAATGGGAAATAAGTCAATTGCCTTTTTTTTGTGGGTTTACCTGCATTTAAAAAAAAAAAAAACTAACTGCTAATGTTGGTGTAAAAGAAGAAATTGTGTAGTCTGCCCAGTGATGATCTGTATCTATCGTCAGTACTCATTTTATAATCTCATACTATCAGCAAACATAAAGCACTATTGTCTTCCCAGTTTGCTTAATTTCTTTTTTTTTTTCCTTAAGCTTTCAAACACTGCAACATCCCTATGTTGTTGATTTTTGAATTGCTCCACCCATGATTCTGTATAAAACATTAACTGGTTATCCTTCTCTTCTATACAGAGTAACAACTATCCACCAATGTCTGACCCCTACATGCCGAGCTACTATGCTCCATCCATCGGTTTCCCTTACTCTCTGGGAGAGGCTGCTTGGTCCACAGCAGGAGACCCCCCCATGCCCTACCTAACTACCTATGGACAGATGAGCAATGGCGAGCCGCACTTCATCCCTGACGGCGTCTTCAGCCAGCCAGGCGCCCTGGGGAATACACCTCCCTTCCTCGGCCAGCACGGCTTCAACTTCTTCCCTGGTAATGCAGACTTTTCCACCTGGGGTACCAGTGTCTCTCAGGGACAGTCCACACAGAGCTCAGTGTACAGCAACAGCTATGGGTATGCCCCCAGCTCACTGGGCCGAGCCATAACGGACGGACAAGCGGGCTTTGGAAGTGACACCCAGCTCAGTAAGGTGCCGGTACTGAACAGCATTGAGCAGGGTATGACAGGGTTAAAACTGGGTACGGACATGGTGGCAGCTGTCACCAAAACCGTGGGCTCTCCCTTAGGAGGCACAGCAGGTATGACCAGCATGGCAGCCAATAACCTCCCTCCGTCTGTCAGCTCGTCAGTGCCTAAACCCGCCTCCTGGGCAGCCATTGCCAAGAAGCCGGCCAAGCCGCAGCCCAAGGTCAAACCCAAAGTCAACATGGGGATGGGGGGAATCGCCACCATTCCTCCACCCCCCATAAAGCACAATATGAACATTGGTACTTGGGACGATAAGGGCTCTCTGAATAAGCCCCCATTAGCTCAGAATATGATGCCCCAACAGCCTCTAGTGCAGCAACCGCTCTTAGCTCAGCCCCAGCCCTTACTGCAGAGCCCTCTGCCCCCTCAGCATCAACACCAGCCCCAGCACCAACACCAACACCACCAACAACAACACCAACATCACCAACAACATCACCAACACCAACATCACCAACAACACCAACATCACCAACACCAACACCACCAACACCAGCCCTTCCAAATCCAGTCTCTCCAGTCCCCCCAGCATCCCCAGCATCCCCAACATCCCCAGCACCCCCAGCATCCCCAGCCACTGCCCCCTGGCCCTCCTCACATGCACCTTTCCTCTCAGCATGGCCCCCCACAGCCCCTTCATCAACAACAACCCCAGCAGCCCGGCCCGCCTCCTAACCGCTGGGTGGCTCCCAGGAACCGGGGTGAGGGCTTCGGTTTTGGTGGGGGGGTCCCCCTAAGTGCCTCCCCTTGCTCGGGAGAAGTGCACCCGGTGCTGGAGAAACTCCGGGCCCTCAACAACTACAACTCCAAAGACTTTGACTGGAACTTGAAAAACGGACGTGTTTTCATAATCAAGAGCTATTCAGAAGATGACATCCACCGCTCAATCAAGTACTCTATCTGGTGCAGTACAGAACATGGCAACAAGCGCCTGGATGGTGCCTACCGCTCACTGGGCAACAAGGGGCCCCTGTACCTGTTGTTCAGTGTCAACGGCAGCGGGCACTTCTGTGGTGTGGCCGAGATGCGCTCACCGGTGGACTACAATGCCTATGCGGGCGTCTGGTCTCAGGACAAGTGGAAGGGCAAGTTCGAGGTGAAGTGGGTTTTCATCAAAGATGTGCCCAACAACCAGCTGCGACACATCCGGCTGGAGAACAATGACAACAAGCCCGTGACCAACTCCAGGGACACTCAGGAAGTGCCTCTGGAGAAGGCCAAACAAGTGCTTAAAATTATCGCCACTTACAAGCATACCACCTCAATCTTTGATGACTTTGCACATTATGAGAAACGTCAGGAAGAGGAGGAGGCTCTGAGGAAGGTGAGATAAACACACACGCAAAAAAAAAGCTTGTTCGTATGCATGAGACACGTCACTTTGTTTCGCATTAATTCAAACAGAGGCTAACTTTCACTGAGCGGCTGCTACAGGCTGCAGCTGATCTCCCTCCACCTGCTCTTAGACACAGATTGTAACGTCCTGTCGCTGCGTGAACGATCTGACGTAACCGGAAGTTCTCCGAGGGCTTGACGTGCCACCATTACTCATGAGCAAGTTCAGGAATCACTGATTCCTCATCAGCCATCTTGTGCTGTTGAGATCGCGTTGATCTGCCCGAGTGGAGTTGGATGCATAGAGGTTTCCTGAAATAGCCCACATTCCTGGCATTCTTCCTCTCAGACAAAGGCAGATGTATGCTCTGATCTCCCTTTGAACACCGAGCCGTTCTGCTCTCCGCAGGCTCCTCATGCTTTATTAGTCTTTAACAACATAAGCCCTCGGCCTGCAAACTGGCTGCAGCGTGCCTCCGAGCTCAGCTGTTCTGAAGGGTTGATTTTTTAAAAATGTTTCCCTGCAAAAACATATTATAAAATGCATGATTACATTTGCCTGTGCACACAGTTCCAACGGGCGCACACACTGTGTAAGAGGGTAAACTGAAATATGTTGCAGTGGTAACAACAGTGGTGTAGCACAAATGTTAGTTTAAGTAGTAAAACCTCAGTGGGGAGCTTCTGCTGTGGAAAACCAGCAGCCGAGGAGAGAATAACATGTTGTCACCGCTGGAATTCAGCTGTAGCCATTCTTAGATCCACCAGTATGCTAATCTAATTGCGTTCAGAAAACCCCCATGACCTGCTCCCCGCTTCCCCCCCTTTCCTCCCACTGCTCCATTGATGCGGTATCGACTCCTCGCCGCTGACCTTGTTAATATGCGCTGGGTTACTTTCTCATAAATATTTCAAGTCAATGTTTTCAGGCTTCTGAAAACAACCTGTCAGTAGAAAGCCTGTTTCATCCGGCGCCGTGCAGCCACTGCGCTGTGCAGCTTTTGTAGCCTTGACCTCCTACATGACAGCACCGGCCCGCGTGAGGCCTCACCCTCCTCCGCCTGACAAGGTTAATTGTTCTCAGTTGTTTGGGCCCGTCCTTCCCGAACTTTGAGACATGTCAAACCAGCACAGCCACCTGCGCTGCAGCACCTTCCCAAAGTGCTTTTTAAGATCACCGTGGATCCAAATGTTTGTCCAGGATTGAATTAGCATAACTATTTTGGTAATTAATACATAGAGTTGAGCTGCTTAATTCCCCTGCATGTGCTGTAATAAGCTCGTGGCACATGGGGTGAATGCCAGTCTGCTGTAATGTGTCGTACCAGTAAAGCTGGAAGTTAGTGGGTTGATCTTTATTACTGGAATATCAATTAAGTCTAAGTCCTAATATTAAGTCAGGTGTTGAAATAGAAAACATTTTTTGTTTATTTTATGAAGAAATAAATCAGTTACATTTCTTTCATTATTACACTCTGGTTGTACTACAATATATTACTTAGATACTTTAAATTGGTATGACCTGAGGTGTCATAGATTTTTCCCAGATCACTGACATGGACACTCACTCCCCAGGGAGAGAACATAGTTGAGTCTGTGTCATCTGTGCGTGAAGATCCCCGGCTTATTTAGACGTTTTTATTTCTTCTTTAATGAGAAACCACAACACATTCTGGAATAGTTGTGATATCTTGTGATTTTTAAAATGCATTTGTTCCAGTCTTGTGTTGTTCTGTAGCCAAGTGAGGGTTGATGCTACAAGTCGAGGACAGCTCAGTATTTTGGTCAGTTTGTGGAGTCGGGTCCTTAAGTCTCAGACCAACTTTTATATAGAAGATTGTCTCTAGAGAAATAGAGAAAGTGCTAAGTATCCTTGCTTCAGTGATTGATACGTTTTCCTTGTCGTGTAAATCACTACAACGAGAGACAACTAAAGACGTACCCAAATAAATATATATGTGGTGTGTCATATACGGCAACTTATTTTAGTCAACATACAAGAATCAGTTGGGGTTTCCACGGTCTAAGTTTCAAGTACAAATGAAAACACTGGGGAAAGTTTGCAAACTGGTACTTTCCAAAGAAAAAGAGAAGCCAAACTGTAGAGTGACTGTTCTCGAATAGACAGAGGCCCATTTGTTTTGAGTCTCCTTTCAACAGCACATTTGTATTATTAATTCCTCTTAGTAGTTTTGGAGATGCCCACTTGGTTCCTTGAACAAATAGCAAAGATTAAAAATAAATAGTTAAAACTCACTGAAGCTTTAAGTTGAAATATTTTCCAGAAACAGATGCTGTCAATTTATAACTAGAATTTAGTTAATTGCATATTTTGTCTGTATAATTCAAAGAACATATTGGTTGGCTGTTAAAAATTGGCCAATATGAGATTATCACAAACATATTGCTATCTGCATTATGTTAGCAAATATGAAAACTTTTATTATACAGAATAAAAAATTGCAGAAAAGATTTGCACTTATGTTTACATTTTAGGTGAGAAAAAGTTTATTTTCTCAATTCAAGCTCTATATATTAAGTTGGATTGTTATTTATTTAAAAGTTCATGGTTAAACTGTAAAATATTAATGCTCAGTTATATTTTTCTTAACTTTAAGGGTTTAAAAACAATATTTTAGGAATCATTACCACATTTAAAAATATATATATCAGCCTATATAGAGGTATTGGATATGTTTTACTGCATTCGGGCTCTGGAAGATACTCAAAAGAGAAACATACTTTCTCGGAGATGAAGGACATTAGCAGATTCGTACAAAAGGAGACCAACACAATGAGAGCATTCTATCAATACATGTTGTTCAAGAAGTGAAATCAATACCGATTACCAACATAAATGAGTTTTGATTATCTCTGTTATCTGTTTGTGTCCCATGTCTTGTTCTGGTGCCATCCACTGATTATCTCTTCTTGGTGTGCTTTTCCCTCTCTTGCCAGGAGCGCAATAGAAATAAACAGTAACCTTCAAGCAAGCTCTCTGCTAGAACTGCAACACTAATGATGTAGGACCTTAAATTTAAAATTTGCCTAACCAGGAGGGGGAGGAGGAGAGGCTCTCGCAGTCTTTCCAGCTGAAGACGACAACGTTTCGGAACACTTGAACACGCCAATAGATGGACTCATCTGTATCCGTTGACTGGTGCATCAAACCCCGTGATCCCGTCTCACGAGAAGAAAAGAACCCACTTTGAGAACTCGTGTCTTTAAAGCACTTTCAGTCCTTCTCAACAGCCTCTACCAACACCCTTAACTCTCTAACTCTCTGTTCTTCTTTGATTTTCTTTGTGAGCAACTAACTGACTAACCCAGAGTAGTCAGAAGATTTCACCGGGCTTAATTGTCTTTTCTTTTTTCTTTTTTAAAAATGCCTCAAATGTTTGGGATGTTTCTGAGCTTCGTTAGCTCCTGGAGAGAATTAAATATGATATGTATAAATTAATCTCGTACTTGAGTCCGTGTCCAGCCGTCTGATCGTCCTCCGACAGAGGCTGTGGATGATTGACGGGCGGGGGGGGAATTAATTGGGGAAACGGCCACAGTCATGCCAATCATAGGATGTATCCTCTCTCGACCTGCTCCCTTCCTTTCTGCATCTGTTTCTGTGTACTAAAAGATTACAGTTACGCAGCAGGTCGGCACACGTCGGCCAGTGCACATCTTTGTTATTTTTTTCTCTCTCTCTTTCTCTCTCTCTTGTGATTCTGTCATTCTGAAGTGCATTTGTCTGAGGAGAAACCTGCTGCTCTGACAGAACCAGCCGTGGCCTCCTGTGGCCCCAGTGGGTGACTGTCTCTGCTCTGATGTCGACGTACGCCACCGTACCTCCGACTCAATCAGACTGTCCGTCCTCCGCAACTCTTAACACTTTTGGGAGAACTCCCGCAGCGCACCCCACCCCCCCCCCTCCTGCTCGGCTCCACCGGACTCCCCCAAACGGCAAGATATCAACTGCAAGGACGTGACAGTTTTCTCCTCTAGGTAACTCACTAGCTAAATAAAAATTACCCATGTTTAGCGCAAATGTTGTTTTGTGGTTATTTTTCTCTTGAAATGTTTTGCATGACTTCTGGGCCTTTCACAGCAGCATCACACACAGTCACTGATGAAACCATATATCAACTCTGCTGGAGTATGAGCAGAGCTTCCCTTTAAGTAAACTTGTGTATTTACAGTTATGACACTTTCACTTTGGCACATTACCGATAGTGGTTGTGAAATGTGTTGGCACCCAGAGGCTGAGTTTGACCATAAAGTTAAAACATCAAAGCTGTTCAATAAATAGACCAGAAGACGACACCACGTCAACATGTCTGCAATGTGTGAAGCAGCCCTGACAATCTGCAGCGGGTTGGTCACAATGCAGTTTGTACCATGCAGCCACAAATACTGAAGCACACCCGCTTTACTGTAAAAGCTACTGACTAATGGGAAAGGTAGAGGGAACTAATATTACAAATTTTAAAACTGAATCTGAACAATATTGGTGGGCATTTCTCAAACAGATATATGCATTACAGGTTATTTGAATTTATAGTTACTGGGAATTGAGAAATCCTGAACTTCTCAAATATTCTGTAACTCAGATTCTGCCTGAAAGACTATTTCAGAAAGTGCAGTTTTGAAGTACCTGTTATTTAAGTCACTTTATACAAGCTCAGTATTACAAGTGAAATGATTGTACTTTTTACTTCAGTACACTTGACATTTAGTTACTTTTCAGATTAAGTTACCACATAAAAGGCTGTTAACACGGCCTCTGACATATATATATATATATATATACTATTAAAAAAATGCATTGTTGAGATTCTTTGACATGTTTCAGATGTCTGTGATCTGTTAGCAGTTCCCCCGGAGACATTTCCCCTCTCACACTATTATTTTAAAAACATTTCAGATTATCCAATATATAACATAGATACAAAGATCAGAGAAGAGAACAAAAACACACAAAAAAACAGATTTGTGTCTTAGAACTTTACTTTTCTTCTTCTCTACCACAGTAAAGATCTCATGAGCCCTCAGACTGAACTTGAGACCCTTCGGAGGGGCCCACCCCCGAGGGCTGGGAACCACTGGAGTAAACTATCAATGACCAGCTTCATCTCTCACAGCTACAACAGAACAATGACATTCTGATGCATCAGTATTCACAGTTTTATGTAAAACCATATATAATAACACAGTAGGTAATAATACTGCTGTACTCTTTCTTAAGTAGGATTTTTTAGGCAAAATTTATACTTATGCCACTGTTGGACTCTGTGTGACACGTCCATTGTGTGTGTTTGCTGCACAGACCAGCAGGGGGCGTCCTGATCCAAACATGATTTAAATCACAATGAGGTCAAGATGATATAAATGACCTGACTGCTACAAATAATCAATCAAATACAACTATCAAATCCCTTTTACAGCTCCGGGATAAAGATAGACCCAAACCTGACGGGTATGAGGAGCATCTCGTCCTTATAGTCTTTGGTCTTTGCACAAAACCTTGACGACGTCTGCATTGGAAGCTTTTAAAACATGACCCAGAACTCACTTATTTTTACTTCCACTTTGACTGACAGGGCTTTTAATAAAGAGTAACAAGAGAGAGCAACTTAATCTAAAGTGGTTTGTAAATGAAAACACATGCTATATTAATCAATACAGAATTTCAGTTGTGATCAAAAACATAAGATCAAGATTTTTTTATATCTGAATGTGCAGTTTGGGCTTTTGACAACAAAACTTCTACACTATCACAACAACTGGAAGATGTTATCAGGCTCAAATTCGGCCCCTAAATTATAAATGTACAATTATGTGACTCATCTATGTAAAAATGTTTCAGAAAATACAACTCAGAGATTTTTACACACAAATACATCATTACAGAATATGTGGAATTTCCTGTCTGCTGTTTTTAATCAGTCTAATCAGTCTAATCTAATCTGCTGTTACTCAGACCAAGGAGAAATCATTATAATACAGGCCCTTTTTTGAACATTAGAGAATGTAAACCTGATAATAGAAATAGAAATAATGACAAAACACATATTGACATTATTAAATAAATAAAACTAAGAGTTTAATAGACTTTACATGAATGAGTAGAGAACATACAAGGCAAATTTCGGGTACTTATAGACATTGCTTATACACATAAGATGTTCTGTGTGTGTTACGCAGATTATTATGTCCTTAAATAAAAGAAAAATTAATCAAGGACATCACTTAGTTGGACATTAGCAATATACACGTGTAAACTATGTGCAAAGATCTTTTTTATTATGATTTTTATATTCTCTGTGCACCCTTTTCTTTCAGTGTGTGTCCACCAGAGTGCGCCACCACATCATGTTCTGTCACACATCATGTCCTCATCTCCCAGGACACACCACAAATCCCCTTTTCTCTTCTAAAGCCCCCCAACTCCTACAGACACAATTACACCAGGATGAGAAGCACTTGTTGTGCTTCCACAGCTTCTGGGGCAATTAATGCCAGCTCACCAAGCTGTGCAGTGAGAGGTGGCGAGGGAGAGGAGAGGATGTGACAGAAATCCCCCTTTATGTTTGTCGAGGAGGAGGAAAGAGCTGTAATTAAAACATTGGAGGCTCCGCATCGCAACTTCTCTCCTCTGTGTGTTCATTTGTGCATCCATCAGGTTTTTCGCAGGCGGCCTTTGAAAAGACCACACTCCTCCTGCCTCCGTTTGTCTGCGAACACAACAGACACACCAAGCAGGGAACTTGCTATTTATTCACTGCACAATGCTCCAACAATTACTAGTTGTGAGTGTGATGGTGCTGAGATGTGCAAATTCTCAAATATGCAAAGGGCTGATTTGATTGGAGGCCTCTGATGGGATGTGGAGTTTTACCTTGTTCATTGAAAGGATGAAATAAAGCAGAATGACAACGTTTACTCTCTGTTGCTTTTAAATCATCAGACTTAGACAGAAAATATCTACATGCACTGCAAAACCATCTGTTTGCAGCAGCTTGTCCTGTGACTGGTTAATGACCTTTCTATCATTTAGTTTGCCCTCGTCCACTGTGGTCAAAGCCGTTCCAGCCAAACTTTTATCTCTCCCCACACCATCAAAAAGTGTCCTTCTGCGGAGGGATTTGCTCGAGTGAAGAAGAGAGAGAAGCGGCATCTTCTGCTTGGCGAGCTGAAATATCTTTGAAGTTTCAGTCACGCTCAAGACTCATCAACACATGGCTCAGGGCAAGGTTAGGCCGAGTCTCAGGGCTGGCACTCGCTCAGTGTTTTGAAGGTTTTCACACTCTGGGCCATGGCGTGTCACTCAGGGTCCTCACAGAAGATTAGTCCTATTGATGAGGATGTTAAGTGACGTGCTGTTGATCTTTGAATTATTCCGAATACGTGATTCTCGGCTTCTCTCATTAGTTTTAAATGTTGCCAGTGAAAATAACAGATGTGTGAGTACATACACAGAAATAAATGTCAGCTGAGTTTTGAGGTGTTACTCAGCAAGTCGGGTTAAAAATAGTCAGCTGTCAATAGTCATTTTTCATTTAAAAAAACAAGGGTAAGTCTTCTTCCTGCCCTTTCCCAAGGTGTCTCTGTTGCCATGGTTATATCATTATCTGTGAACTGAAAGTGGAGGCTGAGCATTTTGCTGAGCATGATATGATGTAGATCCGAGCTGAAAAGACTTTATTGTTCTGGGTACAATGAAAAGAAAAGGTGATTTTGCAATGTCATTTCTTTTCCTGAATGTTTTTCTGTTAATACAGGTGTCGAACAGGGCAAATTATTATCACGTACAAGACATTTGTATTTATGTAGAGCTGGGCGGTTCTATTTAACATCACATTTCATGTATTTATGCTATAACTGTATCTGTAGTTCATGCAAAAATAAAGGTTCAAAGAGCAATAGTGCAATTTGGTGTTAAAGCTGTTATTGTCTCTGATGCCCACAGGGAGGCGCCATCCTTAAAAAGGATGCAGATTTAAACCTGCCTCTTCAGAGTCTTAACATGGTTGTGAACCTTTAGTCACATTTGCTGTCTAACCAGTGACTAGTTCACAACTATTCACAAAGCACATTTAAAAAGAACAAATGTTCACCATACTGCTTTTCAAATAAATCATGGGATTATTTGACTAATGATTATTGACCATTTGCAGACAGTAAATAGGAGGATACAGATAAACTAATAAAAACATACATTATCTTGGCAAAATCATAAAACAAGTGGCATTTCACAAATAACAACAAATAATATACAGAGGAATTAAAGCCAGAGTGTGGTCAGCCATTGTTTAATTCAAATAATGAAGAGATGTCTGTTTGATGGGTTTTAGTGTTAGTAGTGTAGCGGGTGGAGGGGAGACACCAAGCGATGCCACAATCGCTATGGGGTTTTTAACTGGGTAAGTTAAACATCATCACATTTATAAGTATCACTACTATTATGTTAATTATAACAACCAGTCTGACGGAGCTTTAGGATGACAGTTACACAACCGTCCCCCCCGTCTCTCTCCCCCATCTCCCTCCGCCCACACAACCGGTCGAGGCAGATGGACGCCCACACTGAGTCTGGTTCTGCTGGAGTTTTTTCATGGCAAAGGAGCATGGCGATCACATACATTGTGATTTGGCTCTATACAAATACAATTGAATTGAGTGGAATGGAGAGCAGCGATTGGCCGTCAGATCTGAGGGCTCTGAGGCAGCAGTTCACAGATGTTACCTGGTGCTCGTCCATGTTTCACTTCGAAAAAAACAAAGAAAAGAATCTTAAAATCAATTCGGTACTTGACTGGTGAACCGTGAGGAGAGGCCGGTACAGGGGTGATGTGTGTTTTCTCTTCTTCTTATCAGTAGGGAGTCGTTGCTGCTGCATTTTGAACCTGCTGCAGGCGAGACGGCGCTGACTGACTGATTCCTACATTGAGAGAATTGCAGCAGTCGAGACAACAGGAAGTTGCAAGGGATCTAAGATGGAAGAAGCCGGCGCTGACAACTGAATTAAAGACACTGAAAACAATGAGATTTCCAGTAGTGAAGGATCCTTAACTCTCACATTTATCTTACAAATGATATAAAGGAAACACAAATAAATGGGTAGTAAATTAGAAAATAACCACATGCCAGAGGAATTTGAAATTAAAGGGACATTCCAGCAATTTAGCATTGCACATCCATGAAGTTGGTTTCCCATGATGCAGTCGAATCTTTCATTTGATTACTTACTGCTTGTAAATGTCCACCTCATGTTTGTCATATGCGCTTTATGTTTAAAAATCCAAGTCTCTGCAGATACGTAGGTTTTATTAGGCCACTTACTGATCTGGTAGAATTATCGCTGACTGTTTTAAATACTCTTTTGTCCTGGAGATTTATTTATAGTCAGACCATCAGACTGTAAAAAAATCCATAAAGTTTTTACCATGCCTGTCAGTCTTTATATTGATCCTCACTGATGTCGTTGCTCAGGTTGCTCCACCATTTCCTCGAGTCTGTTCTGGTTGTGCGATGAGAGACGCAGCTCTTTTTATGTTGAACCTTGAACCTTCGTTTGCAGACAGAATTGCATAATGACAGGGAAGCTTATCATGAACCAATCAAAATGCAGATAGTGTGATTATTCTATTAGTTAGTTGTGTAATCAACATTAACTTCTTAGCAATAAGTTAGAGCATAATATTTTGTCTATTGCCAACGCAGCAGGAAGTTTCCTGTGTCAGACATGTTCACATCTCAGTAACATTCAGTTGAGGGTTGGCACCTGAGAAGAGAACGAGGAAGGACATAACGCTCTCGAATCCCGTTGTCTTCCCAAGTTGTCGTCTTGTACGTGAACGGCTCCTCTTTTTCATGCTGAGATATCTGTTCATGTGTAGTAGGACTTTACAAATGGTTTTAAATGGCTCGATAGCAAACATGGGTAAAAGTGACTTAACCTGTTTTGAATGTGGTTAAGCCCAATATTTGTTTTTATAATTTCAACAGATACTGTAAATACATGGCAAATATTCACTTCATAAATCCTTTATATGTGTTGGATTTATGAAGCTATTCCAACAGGAGGAATTACTAATGCAGTTTTTTTAGGCAGCGATCTGTAAGAGCACTCTTGTCAAGCCTGCGTTTGCTGGACAAATGAAATGTTTATGTAATGCATACAGGCTACGTTCAAAGCAACGGGGAATAATTCAAGGCACAGGGTCATTAATCTGTTCAAATGTCTCCTGGCAACAAGAAGCGCTACCGAATCAACGTTGATGCAACTCCTTGGGCAGGAGGAAGATTTGAATGGAGCTGTGAATGGGTCTCAGCATAAAGAGGAGCGCCTGTGTATCCAGCCGCAGTTAAGATACTTGCATTTGTCCTTCTGAAATCCAAAAATGGGCGCGTACATGAATAAAGATATTGTGCTTTATAATCCACTGGAGGGTGAGTGCATACGACTAATGGAGAATAAATAACAGACAGAAAGGCACATGAGACGGGAAAAACAAAAAGGAAACGTAGTTTGTGCAAATTCCAAAGGTCTCTTATCTGAGACCATCTGACAATATGTGGGCCATCGTTATTCATTTTAGAGTAGGTCATGCACAGTCCTGCTTCTGCCCTGAGGTTCCAGGTTATTGTCAATCCACTCTTTAATTTATGGATAAGTGAGAGCAGTGAGAGGGAGGAGGAAAAAAAAAAGAAGAGCGCATGAGGGAGGGAGCGAGAAGGAGAAAGTAATGAAAGAGCATCAGAGTGAGGTACAAGGAGACCGAGAGGACGGCCGCTGTATTTTTATTCGCTAATTCCTATCTGTGTTTATTATGCTGCACTGCCCTTTTAGGACACTTGGCGACACCCCGGCAGCAGGACTCATAAATATGAATCTGTAATCTATGGAGCAGATGAGTAAAATATATGAAGTGGAGGAATGAGAGAGCACATCATCCGGAGCTCTGGTACCACATCTATCTATACTTCATAACTGGACCGCAGCCTCTTTTACACAGCGCTGATGAATTCAAAGGTTGGAATGTGTTTTTCGTGCCGGGGCGGCGTGTTGGAGCCAAGGTTTTGCATCGCAGGGGGTAGTGAGGAATTGGAAAGGTCTGAGATGCAATGCATTTCAAATGAAATGAAAAGGTGCCAAAGGAATGAAACATGGCATGCTGGCTGCCGGGGCCTGGAGTCCTGGGAGTCACCGGTCGGGACTCTATACCGTATATGTATGTACAGAATGTGTGTGTGTGTTTGTGTGTGTGTGTAAGGGAGGACCTAAGTGCATGGCAGTGTGTGAGGTTGAGTGCGTTATGTGATGCCGGCTGCCTTTGCTCCTGTGACTTCCTCTTCCAGCGGCCTCCTGTTCGGGCCTGATGGAGATTAAGGGCCATTAAAGGCTCTCTGCTGCATGTGCAGTTTCTATTGATCACATCGACTCAACCCACTGTAGCCAATGATCCGATTACAAGTGTTGTATCCCCCCATCCTTATCCCCCCCCCTCCTCGCCCCTCCCTTCTCTTCCTCCTTTTTCGCCCACCCTTCGTGGTTCGAGATTCTCTGTGGGGGTGTGCGACTGCCTCTGCTGATGTCAGCAGTGGGGCATGCCCAGAAGGCCTCACCCCCCGCTACACACACACACACGCAGGCAGGCCTCTGTATATCTGCTTGCGTGTCTGTATGTATTTTTGTCTCTTGGCCACGCTGTCCGCTCGCTCATCGTACCCCCATTCCTCGCTCCTGTGCTCTCACCATCTCCGATCCTATCCAAACACAGCGGGGTTGTAATGAACCTTGTTTCTACATGAGAGAGATGGTGAGGCCGTTCCCCATGAAGAGCTAAATGAGTTGAGACAGTCCGAGAGGCATCAGCCCGAACCCCCTCGACCCCCAACCTCCCCGAACGTCACCCCCTCCCCGTCGCCTGCATGGTCAAACAGCCCTGGGGGAGCTGTCTGCGAGACCACCGAGGTTATTAGCACTGACAGAGGCTCATGGAAATCTTCTTAGTTTCTGCTGTACAGGAAGGGTCCCACTCTGCTGCTAATTCAGGGGGATTCCCACGTAACTCGCAGTCTATTCTGAGAAACTCCTGATCTTAAAGCCATCTGAGCACTTTGAAGGTTTTTAGGTGACGTCACTCAGTCGGACCGCCACTTTGGTCCAGACTGAAATATTTCCAAGACTATTTGATGAATTGTCATGAGATTTTGTTCAGATATTCATGGTCTTCAGTTTCCTAATGACAGTTGCAATCCCCTATCTAACAGATCCAAATGTACACTTTTTGATCAATGACATTCCCGTCAGCTCAGTGGTTCTTTGTGTTTGTTGCTAATTAGCAAATATCCAAATGCTATCATGCTAGACTGAGACTAATGAAACATAAAGATGGACGACATGACGACTCCCAAAAGTGAAGCCAAAGTGTCTCTATCATTGGTTGAGCTCCTGAATCGACAGGATCTCAATACTGCAGCTTCACAGCCCGATCACTACAGCACAGACTCTGACTCCAATTACATCATTGGCACAAGATGGCGGCGTTCATATACAGGATATTTTGGCTTCATTTCTGGATAGTGGGAGGAATCAATCAATCAATCAAATTATTTTTGTATAGCCAATATTCACAAATCCCAATTTGTCTCATTGGGCTTAACAAGGTGCGGCATCCCCCGTCCTGAAACCTCAACAAGAGGAAGGGAAAACTACCAGGAAGTGGAGGTGCATTGTCCATCTTTAAAATCTATGCGATGAAAATGAGTAACATGATCTTTTGTCTTAATTTGGAACAAAATCGTACCCAAACAAACACTGAGTCCAAATTTTCAGTCGTGTCAGAGTCACGATTTGGCCTCTTGAGAGATCGTGACTGACAATCCAACATCATTTGTGGCCATCACTGACTGAAAACTGTCTGAATACCTCAAGGACAAGTTTGATTCCACGTTAAATATTATAATACATTTTATTTATTGATTTCTATTTTCTTAAGGCTAAGTCATATGTTGTGACAGAACTAGGTCTGAAGGCAGCCACAGCTGTGTGATAGGGGTTGTTCTCTGTCCTGGTTCTATCAATCAGCTGCGCCAGTGAGGGATTCACAGCACCCACATCAACAAGGAAACAATACAGAGGGAATAACTGAGGATACATCAAGTCAGCGCAGGATGAGTCGCTCACTACAAAGGCAAACATGCTGGATTTCATTTACAAGGAATATTATATATTTCACATCGGAGCGAAGGATCTATTTTCCAGGAACAGGTTTTATTTTTCACAGTCCTTAATAGTAAACATTTGGAAGCTTTACTTTGATACACAGGAGGATGCTCGGGGCCAGATCAGGGCAGAGGGTTGAAAACAGCTTTGCACCGTGGATGAAAAGCTGCCATCACTGTGATGTGTGTTCAAGGAGAGAACATGAGAGCGCAGCATTGTAAAGTGAGAGTCAGACCCCTGAGATCATAAAAAAAAACTCTGGCAATAACACAATTAAAAGACACCTCTATCAGCAGAGTGTCTGCAAAATGCACAGAGATCACCAAAAGGAAACCTGGAGTGGCGCGTGCCCATCTGGGCTTTGATATTGTGCACGGGCTAGGTATCAGGCACTGACCTTCACCGCTACCGCAATTACATCATAGGCAGCTCCTGCTCTCATGCATATTAATACAGGTTCTGGAGGCATCACACACACCTTTGATTCCCTGGGATCTGAGCCGAGCCACTGCATGGAAAGTGTATCTGGACACAAAGCGTATGCAATGGTTTTCTACCTCGGCAGAGATAGAGACCGCGAGCAAGACCAGATCAAAAGTGCCCCACACTTTCCCTCCGCAGGTGGACGAGACAAACACTGTGGGTCTGCGTGAGAGGGAGAGAAAACGTGTGTGAGAGCGAGTCGACGTGTCGCAGACAACCGAGCAGAGGAACGCAATTAACACAAAATCAGAGCCAAAGGTTAATCACAATCCTTTTTTTAACCTCATTTTGTGGAACTAGCATTGCATGAATTGGGTCGGTGTAATTTCAACACAGTAGGACATTTTATTTGAGAGCAGATATATTTAGACCGGAAGGTGCACAATATTGTTAATTGCAGGAGCGTCTTGGGTGTATTTGAATGTTTCCGCTGGATTCAATCAGACAGTGGTGGACCACAATGTCAATTTTACACTTACAGTCCGGACTATTTCTGCAACAGAGGTTTAAAACAGAGATCAATAAGGAATCTTAACAAACAGGTTGAACTGAAATGAGCACAGGAGGCCCTGCTAGTGTTCTCTATGTTATATTTTTACATGGGAGCCGCTGCAAAGACCCTTTGTGCCAGTAGAGGGCCTCGTCGTTACAACATGAAGCTCAAAGATGGTCGTTCCATCTTCTAGCTTCCACACACTGATTTGATTCCTGAGCTGAAACAATGTTCATTCACTGCCTTTGGTTTTTATCTAAATTAAGGTGATTCAGATCATACAGATATATTGGATTGTTAAAGTGTATCATTCCATATAACATATAAGACTAATATTACTGGATAATTCCTGTATTAGAAGAAGCCATTATAAAAATGATTTCAACTCAGTTTGACAGTTGCTTTCAAGATCTTTTACACATTTTTCTTTTGCAAAAAAAACGTATTTAAAAACATAATTTGATGATTCACTTTCTGAGTTAGTAAATGATGAACCCAAACTGCTCTATTTGCCATCATTCCATGAAAGGCCTGAAGCTTTAACTCCTCAGAGCTGTGGAAGAGCTTTGCTCACCAGGGAGCCAATAGGGGACTAACCATCACATGAATTGGCTCCAGTTGCTGCTGCCGCCGCCGCACTGTTCGTGTCATGCCTGAGCATAAAAAAAATAAATCTGTGCAAAGAAAACACAAAAAAGATTTATTAAATTTTTGGGGCATTTAGGTTTGAATAAAATAAGTGAAATGCAGCAGAGAGGTGGGGGGGTGGGGGGGTGTCTGAATGTGAATTAAGCGCCGTGAGTTACTTTCATCTGATCACTGCAGCAGCATTCTCTCATATTAAATCTCCATAATGAGTAAATTAGTGGGTCTCCATCTGTGACATTGCAAACTTATAGTCACACACGCTGGCTACATTCACAGACTCCTGCTGGGCGTGTTGGTGTAGAATAAACACACAGATTATTTCACACACATCACAGCACCGTGCACAAAGGGGCGCATTATAGCCTGCATATATAGACAGTAATTCACACACACTGCTGAGAAAACCTTGGCACTGCGAAGGCTTAATTTACAGTGTGAAGTCAAAAAACGGACAGGCCTCTCGAACGCCGCTATTGATCTGACTGCTTGCACCTCCAGCCCCCTCCCCCCCAGGCCCTCCCTCTGTGGTTACATTTCTTCCTGTGTCATGAGGAGCACTGTAACATATATCTCTGATTCACTGCACATTTGTCATTGATTTACCGTGCGAGGAAACAGAGCACACCGGCTTCTGTTTGGCATCGACTGAACTCGCTTCTCAAAAATCTCTTTGGGCTTTGACGGGATGCTCTTGAGAAGCCGTCAAACAAGAGCAGACCAAAAACTGAACGTCTCCGTAGACGCACTGTGGCCTAGATTCAACTCTGTGCTCTGTGGGCTCAGAGCGACCGAATTTAGAGCACATATACGTGCCGAACAACACATGCTTTTCTAAATCTGTAATATACATATAAAATGGCCAGGGTGCAAAAATATGAGCTTGAGATAATTAAAAGCAAATGTACAACACAGAATTGTAATTATAAGATGAAGAAACAGATTGTTAAACATACATTTGAATGAATCTGCAGCCAGCCTAAAGGAGGCTGCGAGTAATTGCAGAAAAATTGCAACCCATAATTATGTTCTCGGTCATTAACACTTTATCTGGGTGGAATAAAACAATCCATATCAGAATTTAAATTGCCAAGCGTCTTTATCCCTCTATTTATGTGAGTGCGAGAATATGTGTGCACAATCAAAAGAAAATATAAAAAGGTATAAAACCAATCACACAAGAACACACACAGACACACACAGACAGACAGACACACACACACACACACACACAACACACACACACATTTACATATCATCTGCAGCCATCTGCTCTAAATGATAGGTAATTAACTCAGGCCTGCTTTTGTCACTCTGGCTGGTGGGCTGACATATAGAGGCTCTTCAGCAGCATATACGTGAATCAAGGACTTCAAAAGAATGAGAGGACAGGAGAGTGAGCGGGGGGGAAGGACAAGGAGCTGGAGGACTGGGTGATGTTTGTGAATGATGCTGCATAAACCCGGAGAGGCAGCACAGAGAACCATTACGATGATGGGAGAAAAAAGAAAAAAAAACAGGGGATGATGGAGAGAGGACACGCTGGGTCGGAGAGGATGTGCACACATACACAATTGCATAAGCACACACAATACGTAGTGTGTGTGCGTGCATGTGTGTGTTGAACCGTGCCGTCAAGCTCACCTACAGTTTTCCGATCAAGGTCAAGCTGTATCTAACAGAGAAGCTTCGCACTGTGTAGGCTGGAATAGAGAAATGCTGGAGCTAACATTGGCACCACCCTATAAATGTATATATACATTGTAAATATATCCCAAAAATATGGATTTTTTTCCTTCACACACCATTGTGTTAGAATACAGGGAATGAATATATTTGTATATTGCACAGAATATTAAAAAGAGTATAACTGCAAACGTTAAAAAAAATGAATTAAAAAAATACTTTAAAACTAAATTAGAAACAAGGATTCAACAGAACTACAAAATTTGGTGTTTACATTAAAATTGCATTCAGAAAATATATCTATTCTCTTCTGGCGTCGCTCTGATGTCTTCTACATGAGCAGCAAGACGCCCGTGTTAATCCTCTCTCTTCCATATCCTCCTTTTTCAGCCATACATGCTCCTCCCAGCCACCCTGATACCCAGGTCTGTGTGTATTACAGCGGCACGGCGCTATAATTAGCCAGGTATCTCCTGCAGTAACG
Source organism: Hippoglossus stenolepis (assembly GCF_022539355.2). Taxonomy (NCBI): domain Eukaryota; kingdom Metazoa; phylum Chordata; class Actinopteri; order Pleuronectiformes; family Pleuronectidae; genus Hippoglossus; species Hippoglossus stenolepis. The sequence goes on along the minus strand of NC_061501.1, from coordinate 12,222,800 downwards.
ATGAGTGGGAGAGAAGCCCCGCATATACCTGCTCGGGCTGGAGACGACCCTGGAGACAGAGCAGGAAGCAGCGGCAGCAGCTCCAGCAGCAGCAGCAGCAGCAGCAGCAGCAGCGGAGGAGCCCCCGTTTCTCATCAAACTGGATAATTAGAGTGCGTATGGAGATGTGCTTCCAGGTAGGAGGTGACAGAGAGCACAGGAGAGGACGCTTGTCTACACGCTCACCTCCTCTTCTCAAATAGTTAACGGTCGAGGGAGAGCGAGACTAGAGCGAGGACAAGACATCACAGGGCTGCGTGCCATAGAGAGAGAAAAAAAATAGACATGAAGAGAACAAAAAAAAAAAAAAAAAGTGTTTGTCAAAGGTCAGACATGAAAAATGTAGTGTGAAGATTTAAAGACGGTGTACGAGCATTTATAGAGGAGAGGATCGTAAAAGTATTAAGTCGAGATGTGAACACGTGAACACATTTAAAGGAGCATCTTTGGTGTATAGGGTGTGGTGCAGTATGGAAACACTGACAGATGACCTGATGCAGCAGTTCCCCAGTTTGTGAGCTTCATTTTGAACGTGCGAGGAACACACACACACACACACACACACACACACACACACACACACACACACACACACACACACACACACACACACACACACACACACACACACACACACACACACACACAGATGATCAAGACGATGATGATGATCTTTAAGATGATGGTGGTGGTGGCTCCTCTATCTACATCCAGCATCTGCAGTCAGCCTCCTCTCTAACCGCAGTGTCCCTCCCCAGACGCCTGCCTGACACGTCTGCACCGGTCAGCGAGACGCAAACACACTAATGCATCTCTCCGCCAAACAAACAAACAAACAAACAAGTGTGGCCGAGCCAACTGCAGCGATTAGGAGCTGAGAGCGCCTAGAGAAAACTGTACGTTACGGAGGAAGCCCCCAGGGAGACCTTCTTGCCGTCTTGCGGAACCAGAGCTGCAGTCTGATTCCAGACATGTGTGATAAAAGCACCACATACAGGAGATGTGCAGGTCGTGGTGCTGTTAGATATGGAGACTTACAATCCCGTGCAGGCCTTTTGTGACAAAACCACCTTCAGCTTGACTTTCAAAAGGTTTTTCAAAGCAGCGTAATGACCGTCACAGGCCTGATATTTTCAAGACACAGCAGGGGTTCACAACTTTTTACAGGGTGCTATTTACCTCTCTTAAAATGATTTTCCATATGATGTCTGTTCTTTTTAGAGCCACACAACTACCACAATCTTCTCCCTATTATTTTAGATTGATTTCTGTAGATAGTGTTCCGCATGTCTAAATGCTTCAAATTGTAAGGTACCATTATATAACGATTTATTCAAGACATTCACACCTAGATGGTACAAACAATAGGTGAACTTTGTATGAACACACACACACACTCTCACACACACACTATATATAAATGTTTCCAATTTTATGATAGGATTTTATAATCACACCTATATGGTAGACATTTACAAGCCCACCCACCGACACACACACACACACCCACACCCACACCCACACCCACACACACCCACACCCCACACACACACCCACTACCACCGACACACACACACACACCCACACCCACACCCACACCCACACACACACGACACACACAATTTACTTGGCATGGATTCTAATATGTCCATATGAATATAGCCTACAAAGAAGATTTTTGATCTGACTATAATGATAAATATAATATTCTTTTAATTTCTTTATCTTTGGACTCATTTCACTTAGTTCTGGATCTGGCCTGTATTCATTGGTGGAGTCTTGTTAGAGGTGTGTTCATGTCCAGTGAGCTGCAGGCACCATGTGAATACACTGATGAAGCACAAGAATAACTCTCTTGTTTAGAAGGTAATTTTTCTAGTGTGTGGCACTCATTCAACTTGACTTGTTCTCTGATCTAATGTGAACCGATGTTCAAGCAAATAATGTAGCCCAGTGTCGAAAGGCAGCACTTTGATCCAGAATATAACGATTACAGTAAAGACAGAGAGGAAGAGGGTAAAATGTTTATGCGCGTTCTGTTCTTCACAGCGATATCACGGCCAGTAAAACTGACTTAGTCACACACAGAGAGAGCTGAAGGTGTTAGAGGAAAATCAATGGCTGGATTGCAGTGTAGGGTCCTCTGGGTGAGGTAAACATAGTTTGTTATACATGCTGCCTCAGGAATGTTGCAAAAAGCCTCCGAAGACGGAAACATGTGCATTAAGTGCATGAGGAAAAAAAAACCTGACATGCAGGCACATGGGCGTACGTGAGAAAACATACAAATTATTCATTTTTCCCTCCATGGTTTCCCGCAGATGCAGAACAGCATTAGTTCACTGTTACTTGGGGTGTGATTGGTTTAAAAGGGGTCTCATGTTTGAGCCCACGTGACCTCCATCCCCACCTCCCCACACACTCACACACACACACATGCACACACACACACACCCCTCCCTGTGCAGCTCCCCACCTCTCAGGCTATGAAATGTACATCACACCTCCGATCTGAGGGAATCTCACCCCAAATCCTTCCTTTGAATTATTGAAGAGAACCAAGCCGGCTTGACTCTGATTATCCTCCAATCAATATGCCTCTCCTCCTATAATATCAAATACCTCCGACGATCGATCCGGCCAATCAGGGGAGCCACTGCAGCTAGAAATGCAGGGTGTATTGTTCTGCATTGTTTACACTGACACCGCTTGGCGTGTATAATAGGTGTGTTTATGCTCGGGACCGGCGTGATTGCTGATAGACTGAGACGCTCCCGTGTGTTTTTGCTGTCTGGTGTGTGTCACAGATAATTCCGCCTGTTTGTTTTTGATCTTGTTTTTAGAAGGACAATCCAGTTTGGTTGAGATTTCAAGGATGTGATTAGCAGTTCTTATTTCTCTGCGGTGGAACATTCTGTGCTTTCTATTTTTTAATCTGTGCTTGTGAGAGTGAGACAAAGAAAAGTCTGTGAGTTTGTTTAAACAGATAAAGTCAGAATGATTATTAGACTTTATAAAACTCCTGGAGTTGGACGATGTAGAAATGTCTCAGCTGAGGAAGTCGCTTCATTTCACTCCCCCCAAAACACTTTTTTCCTTGGAGACTGCAAGTGTGAGTGACTTGTACTGATTTTCTTTTTTCAATTACACACTGCAACGTAAATCATCACCTCACAACTTTTATTCGATGAGAAGAATGAGTACAAACATATGCCCGTAACCCTATAGTTATACAAAGCACACACACACACACCCTCCCTCTCCGAAGGCCCGTATAATGATTGTGGGAGGCGCTGGGCTATTATTTGCCAAATGGAACGGTTGATGTGTGATTGTTGTCTGTCTCTGGTAAAAGCTGTTCCGATTTAAAATGACGCTGCCAGGCTAGTGCGCCTTTTCTCCTCAACGCACAAGTTCCACACTCAGTCTGCACTGTTGCACACATTACCTGGAACGCACGGACACGAGCAAGCAAACACTTGAACGACGCAGGTATGTCCGTTGTTGCACGGCACCGCAAACGTGCATTATACATGAGTACTTTGGCTTAAAGGTGCAGATTCTACTTTTTTACGATGGGCCTGTAAGTTGCACAATTTGTCAACTGTGTCCCCTGAATTTATTATTTTGTTCCCATAGACACTTGCACTAAACAATTTGCTGCCCTGCTGTTGCATTTCTCCACACACGGGCTCTCTGCAGTGGGATGGATGTATCAGCATGAGCCAGATGATGGCACTCTTCTCTCTGTGCCCGGCTGCTGGATGCCCCCACTGCGTGCTCTGCCTGCATGATGCAGCCGGCCTCATTTTAATGATTTAAATCACTTGAGGTCTGCCGCCACACATTTTAGAGGCTTGACTGAATTTATCCTCGTTGATAGAGATCAATGCCCTCAGCCCTGGACGTTGCCAGACTACAGTAGAGGGAGAGACCTCTCCGGCTGACACGATTGGATACAGCTCTCCGCTCTGATTTTACTTTTGATCCCGCCGCTCTGACTCTGGCCCTGGGGACAGATGAGTGGAATGGAGCGGTGGAGATAGAGCAGAATGCCACGCAGTCTTTTCTATCTCACTGGTCAGCCTTTTATACAGATGCAGGTTTAGGATGAGTCCTGTTAAAATGTAGACTCACATGCACGTATATTAATATCAGGCATTTTTACACTCTGTAGCTGCATCCCTGATGGTGGTAAGTTACTTTCTGTCATCAAACAAACATTAAAGGATATTGCAGCTTGATGGGAAATTTAATTTACTGATAATCTAAAGAACAATTCTACCAATTCTGCCAGTTAAGAGGTACACAAGGACAGTACACAGGTATGTGTGGGCTTTCTTAAAAAGACAGAAATAACCACAGTAGTTGTGTTGCTAGCAAGTTCCCAGTGTTTTGAGTCACAGTAAGAAAAAAGGCGTTTTTTTTGTTTCTGCAGTTAAGGTAGGTACACACACACACACATGGGTGTAAAGTGCTCCTGTTCAACAGAAGCTGGAGCGAGCTGGAGGCGGAGGACGAGATGATACAAGTGTAACCTCTATAGAAGAGGTTCAGGAGCCTACATAGTGTTAACACACTTGGCAAATCACACATATGATCAAACATCCCACATACAAAAACACAGGCCTGTGTGCAGCGACCAACAGGTCATCATCTAAATATCGCTTTTAGCCTTTTACACCCTACTCACTACTAAAAACACACACAAACAGACGCAAGCACACCTAGGCATACATACTCACCTTCCCACACGTGTGACCAGTCATAATGCTGCAGAGCAAATGATTTTTCCCAGAAGCCCACTCCACCTGATCGCGCACGCTCAGTTAATTCCCTCTGTTGACCCGGAGCCCGTTGCACTATTGATTAGCGGGATGGCAATATGTGTGTGTGTGTGTTTGTGTTTCAGTGTGTGTCTGTAATGACAAGTTGGTGAGCCACAGGGGGGCACAGCGAGGCTAGCAGCATGGCCACAGAGGGCATCGTGGTGCGCCAAGGTCAAATGAAGGACGTTGGCGAGTGCTGCAGAAATAGAGCTGGGAGCCAGAGCCTGCCTGAGCGAGAGGGCCGCGCTGCAGAGGGAGAGCAGAAAATAGCACAGCCGAGGGAGACGGAGAGAGAGAGACGGGGACAGACAGAGCACATAAATAACAGGGTGACGATTTCACTATAGCCACTCAGTCACCTTTACTACGCAGGTAGCTCACCACCAATTTGTGTTGCCTGAAAACTTTTCACTAGTGGTACAACAGATGAGGGATCTGGAGCTCGGCTTGTCACAGTGACTCCAGCACAAACACACACTCACACACACACCGACACAGACACACACCAGGCTGGAGTTTATATATCAGGCTCCACATGAGCTGCAGAGCAATATTACTCTCTGTTACGTGTGACATCAGTGGTCACATGAGACTTTGAAAGTCATAACATGCTGTTTGTGTTAGTGTGTGTGTGTGTGTGTGTGCGCGTGTGTGAATGACACATTTATTTCATACTTAAAAATATGTTTTACATCATCTGGTAGATATAAAAAATACTCCAGGTACTGCAAGTAAGTGTATATGTGTAATGGGCTGCATTCAAATTTTTAGCCGACAAATTTTACAAATTACTCTTGTTTTATATTTTCATACAATGCTTTAAAGTCTGTGCTGCATGTTAATGTTGTAACGAGCGGAGATGAGTAAATTGTGATCATTTGCTCACTGCTCGCTTGTTTACACTTGGTATTGTGTCATTATTAAGATAATCATACAATTTGGGTGCAAAATTGGAGTAAACAGTGGATTAAAAAGTACATGATTGGAGTGGAAGATTAAAATAGAGAAAAAAAATTAAAGTAACATAAAACTGTAGTAATTGACTTACATTCCATCACTGGCGGTCATAATAAAAAAAGGCTAAAGTCCCCTAGAGGTTGATAATTTAAAAGAATTCTCATTACAATAATCTGACGTAGTGTTACAAGGATTTTTTTCTGATTTCATTTTGAAATACAGTATATTTAATAATCCTATATGCAATTAATGTGAGAACATAAAGTACACAATGTAGAAATGATACTGATGATACATATTATTATACTGTACGCCGTCTACAACTTTCTCCAGTCATGTATTTTTTGCCTCACTCCTCACACTTTGTTTGCCATCTGTCTTTCTTTTTTATTTATTTTTCTATTTTACAGTGTCATCTATCATGGGAAATTTGACCCATATTGTGTAATTGAGCGATCAATAGCTCTGTAATCGCGGGGGGATGTGTCCGGGGCCCAAACTCCAGCGACCATGACTAATTGAGAGCTTTTGTTTTAGATGTGTGGGGCCGAGACGTGTCCTCTGTGGACCGAGAGGCAGAAGAATCAGTGGACACGAAGTCCTGTGCATGGAAGCGCCTGGGAGTCACATGCTGAGATTACTTTGGTGGAAAGTTGAGAAACACAAGCAATTACTATGTAGAATGTGAGATATATTTTCAATTTCACCATTTAAATGACTTTTTGCCATTTCAATGAAAACTGCTGTAATTGAAAACATAGTTTATTCTACCATAATTATTGTGGAGGATATTAAGGCTTGGTGACTTTATTTTCAAGGCTACACTGGAATACTTTTCTATGTACCTCAAAGCTTCTGTCAAATTATATATTTTTAAAGGATCACATAAAATGCGCACTTGTTTTTCCAATTTGAACAAAGTTAAACATTTATTGATAGATTAGTGACATATTAAATAAGAGAAGCTGCTCGAAAATTAAAGTTTCGTCATAAAGTTACCTTACGTATAGTGAAGTTAACATTCCCCATACGGCTGGAATAATAACTAAGTGGTTCCTCGACAGGTGTGTGGGCGTGTGGCCAACATAAAGTGAAATTCCAAGGCAGCAGTTAAAAATCGACTGTGGGGTAGTTTTGAAAATGCCAGCAGTCATTTCTTATCTCGCATCACAACAATTAAAACTGTCTGGGAGGTAAAACATAATGAATCAAACCTGGACTCATGGGCTTATATTGAAACATGTGTAATTATGGTAATTAGGCCGCTGTGAACAATCTATTCTGTCCAAATTAAGTAAATATGCACCTAAACGGGCTCTGTAGAGAAAATGTAGAGACAAAGGTGTTCCTGACATTAAGAGAGGAAAGAAAAACTTTTGGCTCCTTCAGGCGTCATGACATTTATTACAAAATGAGGATGGAGTTGGCTCCCTAATGATTCTAAATAGAGGAGCAGTATAACTCCTCAGCATTTGCATACCTATGCCATGATATTTGATATCAGTCTTTTCTTTTTGTGAACATGGAAATCTAGTGGACTTTTCTAAATCACTTCATTGTGTGGACCAACAAACAACAGATATAAATGAAGGCACATGATACAGTTAAGGGAGTAATGTGTGGGGCTGGAATATTTATATCAAATATAAATAAATAATGTGTATAGTAAAGCACTGTTTTGTTCAGTAGCTTCTTTCCTACACTATTAGTCATCTCACTATCCCCCAAAATTAATCTCATGGAACATCGGAGGGAGTCCCACCTCATGGGAACCACTAGACACACCTTTATATATAATAATTTAAACAACGCATCCCGAGAAGCCAAAACACTTAATGCATAGTTACAACCTCCAAAGAGGTTATGTTATGTTCTCACTGGTGGTGGTTTGTTGTTTCATAAGAGCAGGAATACGCAATAAACCATTGGACGAATTACTATGAAATGATGTGGTATGATGCCGTATGGATCAGGGAATGGCCCTTTCAATTTTGGTGCGGCTTTGGAACTGGGGGTGGATTAAATTTTTATTAAATTTTTTCTGGATTTCTCAGAGATTAATTAGTGGATCTACAAAAACATGCATGTGTAGGGGACTGATCCAAATACAAATGGGGATCTGGTGAATTTAAATGTGGTTTCATAAGGGGACTGCTGGGCCCTGTTGGTGTTACACCCTCTACTATGTACCGATCGAGTTATGCATTAACAATCTAATAATGTGATATTTACTGAGGTAATTTTCCTGTATAAGTATCTTTAGGTTTGATACTTTCAGTACAGTTTGGTCATGTACTTTTACTTAAAAAGGATCGAGTACTTATTTCATCACTAGAAATGTAGATTACAGTCTAGCACTTGGCACAAAAACGTCTTCAAAGCCGAATTAGCATCTCTGTCTAAAAGCCCGGCTTTCATAAAAATGTCAGAGGTGGGTCTTGGTCACGCAGGTCTGAGGGGGACAACGTGAGACATGAGTTACAACCGCTGCATGACAGCAAAACATGGCCGGCGTGTAGAGAATAACCTCTGGCTTAACATCCTGTCAGATGCTGAACCTGAGAATTACGGTAGCCGTGATATACAGCCTCGCAGACGACATGCAAGGGCGTGGTGCGCTCTGATCAATGCACGCCACTCACTCTGTGATCTACCGTGATACAATTTTAGAGCCGTTGAGGTTTATGGGCTGTTTTTTTTTTTTTGATTCTTTGTCACGGATATTACACTCCCCTTCACTCTCACTTCTAATAATATTGATTCCCCTTCATCATACATCTCCAATGTAAATTGTCCACTGCGACTTCTCAATTGATTGAGCCGGACGATGAGGGGAATGTTAGCACAGTAACAGTGAAGCCATCGATTTGGGAACTGATTGATAAAAAGCATTTATCACTTTGGAGTGGCCATGATAATTAATTGATATTGATTGAAGCGGGCTGTGAATGCTGATACCAGGCAGGCGACGAGGAGAGGCAGCGGGGACGTGACGCTGATCCAAGACTCGCGCCGCTCTCGCGTACAGTGTCCTCAGATGTCTAATGTTCCTCTTCATGCCATTCAAGATGTAAAGGAGATAGATATGCAGATCTTGTGTAATTGAAGGCTATTATGATAATGCACTCTACCTTGTGTATTATTCATATTCAAATGGACATGTTTGAGCTGAAAATGTTTCACAACCCTCAGCCTTGATTGCAGATTGAGAGCCGGAGAATGGCGAACACTGATTTAAATTACACATGTGAAGAGGCAGGATGAGGGCTGGTCTTCTTTGTCCATGTAGAAGTTCATGCAATTCAAACATCAAATTATCGAGTTCAATATTTGATGTTTCCACTATTGCCGTTAAGAGGAGGATATGAGATCCACTTGTGCTTTGTTGTAAAATGGAGATTCCTGCACCCCCTGTATTATGTGTGGAGGTACGGCGCTAACAGGCGAGTCACTTCAGTGATGAGAAGGGAGAATTTGCAAGAACAGCCATTAGCTTCATTGGAGTTGAGAGAATAATGTGGCCCTTGCGGTAAGAAGTCTTGCTTTTAGCACAGGACATGCGCTCCACACACGTGATATCCAGGAAAACATTTTCTCACGTATTGAGCCTCTTTGGCAGCGTTGAGAGAAAGACCCCAGCTGCTCTCACCTGACACAGCACCGCGCATTTTAGCTCCAAAACCCATCTGCTCAATTCTCCAAACACTTTGTCGTACAGAGGTTGCCGACGGCATGGATTAAAGAGGCTCTACCCTTTAATTTCTCTATGATTGCCACTTCCGTACTAGCACCCCAGAGCTTTCTCAGATCACTAAATCATTTCCTTGACTCTCTGGAGCCAAAGGTGCGCTACACGGAGCTACACGGCTTCGTGAACCGCAGGAGCCCACGCTCACCTTTAGGTAATATTTATTTCTCTGGGAATTATCAAGAAGCTTGAACCTTGCTCCCGCTGACCCTCGGTGCGCCGCAATCACACTCCGCAAAGCACCCTGTTATTACAAACACCATCTCCTATTCATCAGTGGACAGAATGAAAATGCCTGCGAGTATGATGGACTCCTGTATCCTGCCACGAAGCACGATGGTACTGTAAGCTGTGTATTGATTTATTTTTCAATTAAACAGCTACGAAATGTAAGTTGTAAGAAAAAATATTTTATATAAGATTCTGGAATAAATAAAAAGAAAATTCATGCAATCAACAATGGAGAAGTGATGACTATTTGAATGGAGTCGTTTCCGCATTTCCTTTTAAAGACGTGCAATCGCTTTTATACTGAGAGTTTGATGAAATAGTGAAACAGCTCTTGTATCTGTTTGTTACTGCAGCTGACTGTTAGCATAGCATAGCATAAAGCATAGAGTGTTCACATAGATGAGTGCTAGCTTAGCTGAGCATTAGCATAGCTGAGTGTTCACAAAGATGAGTTATAGCTTATCTGACAGTTAGCATAGCTGACAGTACAGTTAGCTAGCATAAAGACTGGAAACTTATGTTATTTTTTAAATCAGTACATAACCGACGTGTTAAAATAAACACTAAGGTCAAATTTGTACTTTTTAAACTAATTATATTATTATGGCTTATTATAGCTAATTGCCAGCTAAGCTAACGGAAGCAAATCTTTAGCAGTCATTCTCAAATAACATCATAAAATATATTAAATAAATATATTATACAATTATACAATATATTTTAAATATTTCACATTTCATTGAACTGTGAACATAAAGTGTTGGGAAACAAAACCTATTTGATTGAAAAGTCATCCATAATTCAGCTAAGGCCGATTGTACGAGGGGGAGCGGAAGCAGTCTGTGATGTTCTCCATTATCAGGAACATACTCAGTTTTTAAAATGAGAGTTAAGAGGTTTTAATAAATACTGCAGCTCTCCAATGATGTTTCATACAGAACGGGCTGCTCATGCAGTTTAGATGTACGAGCAGTTTAGAGAATAAAGGATGGGCGCAGTTGAAATGTAGGCAGATGTCAATGGAAAAAATAATGTAAAATCCTCTATATCAAACACAGCAGAGGAGCTCAAGATAGAGACAAAAGAGAGTGGGAGAGAAAATTAAAGAGAGAAAGGAGGGAGGGATGGAGGGAGAAAAAAAAATAGATGAAGCGACGCTGAGATTTCTCCACATGCTCTGATTTGCTGAAATTCATAATCCTCTCTCATCTTTCCCACACCCAAGATCCTTTCCCAGCATCTGTAATTCTGAGCACTGAACCAATCCCCCCCCCCCGTTCATTTTTAAAACTCCATTGTTTCTTATCGCGCTGGAAGTGGTTGCTGCACAGATGTGGTGCTGCTTCTATTACACACCAGCGCTAACAACAACAACCGATAAACACCTTAGTTTGCCTTACCGCCGTTTTTCTCATTTCAGCATTTCTCGGCTTTGATTTGAGCTCCTGCAGTGACCAAACCATAACCAACGACTAGTACGGGCACACAACACACAGTGTAGCGGGCTTTTTTCCTCCATAGCTAAATATACACTGTTACACTCATGTCTTGTTATATTTTTAATGGCTTCAGTGCACTCATGTTGCAAAGGCTCTCCAGGGCAGATTCTTTCTCTTCCCTTCTCCTCTATGGCCCTTATCCTCCTCGCCTCGGGGCACTTGCAGGCCTGCCGAAAGAAATCACCCCCGCATCACTGGAGACATGCACACACACATCCCCCTCGCTGCTAAAATAATCTGCTCACCTTCCCCATGTATTGTTAGTCCATCAGTCTCGCTTTCAGGTGAACAGGCTGCCTCTCCTGCTATCAAGCTTCCCCCCCATGGTTTATTTAGAATCAGCGCAAATGAAATGGCAGCTTCTGCTCAGCATCGGGCTAAAACAACTAAAAATGTGCACCTTGTCTTCCCCTTTTTTTTCTTCCTCGTGTTGCAACAAATATGGCACCATCGGCCTGGAGGGATGCATGTATGTAGGGAGCATATATGCAAGCACAAGTGGATTTGTTGCAGCGGTTTTGTCCCCGTTGGTGTCCTGGGCAGGGCTCCTCCATTACACGAAGCTCCATGCAGCTGTTCCAAAATGGCTGCCTCTGTGCTTCCGTTTGCCTGGTGTCAGAGGACTGAGCTAGGGAGGAAATATGTGCTGCGGCGGGTGCATACAGATTAGGATTAGAGCGCAAGCTGCAGCGTTGGGGCCTTTGTCATTAACAGGCAGTTTTAATCAGGGTCTGTCCCAGGGCTCCACTGCTCGCCTCAGGAGCCCGGCAATCCTCGGAGAGAAGTGGAGGCAGAGATAGAGGGAGAGGAAGAAGAAAAGAGGGAGGATAGGCGAAACAGGGAGGAGGAGAGGATGGGGATGAGGGAGTGAAAAAAGGAAGACCCCATAGCATCATTGGGAATATAGGGTGGGGGAGGTAGCGTGCAGAGCAAGGAGTGCTGAATGTGTTTTTGCATCCCCATGCTCTGTACATCCTTTAGTAGGCAAGATGGCTGCTGGATGTGCTGCGCTCTTCATTACGCTCTCTCCATGTGCTATTGATTTTGCTCCGGCCCGGTGTCTGTGTATTATTTAAATGTTAAGATGTCAGTGTTGGTAATCACTGGCTCCATTAAAAGGCAGGCATAGCACGGCCGCAGCCACAGACCTGCAGAGAGCCGAGGCAGGTGGATGAATTATTAAGGAGAGGATGAGGTGGTGGGACATTTCCACCATCGCCCTCGCGAATGTCATCCCACTCTGCCGGGAGACACACAGGCACAGGCTGGCTTGACAAAAATCGACAGTGACTTCCTCCTCCCCCACCCGGAACCGGTTTGATCCTGATTGCAGACACTGCAGCTGGCAATTTCCAGAATAATCTGCAGCTCCAGCCCTGCCTGCCCTGCCCCCCACAGATCCGCCAGCTCTTCCCACCCCCACCCTGCCTTGTGCCCCGGCATCCTCTACGGCCCTCCGGCAGCATCGATAATATGGACAGGAGGAGAGGCCTTTGATTTGCTGAATCAGAGAATCCCATCTCACCACCACCACCGTGTGTGTGTGTGAACACGGGGATGAGAGACAGAGCAAATAGATGCAGTCTAATGGCTGCCGATAAAGTCAATAAAGATACAACATGGATGATATTTTAACACAAACCCCTCAGGTGGGTCGGTAATGAAGGTAATGAAAACAACAGAAACTACATTTATGGATAAAATATGGAACAATTGGTAATTAAAATGTATAAAACTTCCCAGAGCTGTGTTATATATTTTGTTGACTTTTGTACTTACATTGTCCAAAGTGTTTCCAACAATGTTCAAACCCAGAGAAATGCCCACTTGTATTCAAGGTAACAAGACATTTCATTTAGCTCGCCTTTTAATTGTGTCATATCCACTTTACCCGTGGCTGTGCTATAGCATCCGGGGCAAATAACGAATGGTGGAGGTAAGAACACACTGCTAGCTCATTAGCTGTTCACGATTATTCATTCCTGTTTGCTTGCTGGAGAATTTTTTTAAATGTTACCTCACCATTTGTGAACATGGTTAAGACAACAACTCCCATGATCCAATGCTGCTCCACAATGTCATCTAACTAGGTGTTTAGTTATTGTTTGATGGAGTGACCTCTAGCGGCCTGACTTACAATGTACGTTTAACCAAATAAAATTAAAATAAAGTGTAGAGATGACATATATATATGTTAATCAATAAATATGAATTATGAACAATCACAACAACGAAGACACCCGATGCCATTAAACCTTCAGAATTCTTCATCTACGATACGCTACCCGCGCAGCCCATTCGTTGTGCGTCTGTGTTTATTATGCTTTTATGTTTATGAACTGATCTTGTTGTCAGAAATAATCACACCGTTGCTTGATTTTATGACATTCATCTAGAATCCTGTCAGCATTAACTAAACGCTGACAGGAAGGTCACAGGCAGTCATACGTGTGCAGGAGTTTGAAGGAAATTGAATTTAAAGACAATTCTCTATCATGAGGCCAACAGCTTTGGGACATCACTTACACCTGGCCTCTCATAACAGTGCATTATTTCATATGGGTGCGTGGGGCAGAGCATCGATCGTGAGTGCTGGTAAAAATACTAGCTGCCTTGATATGGACAGGCTTTGTCACTCACTCATTGCTGGTGTATAGGGTATATAGTATAGTATATAGAGGCTGTCCGCCCACAAGCATGCTGCTTATAACAAAAATAAACGCCCCATAGGAGGGCCTTTCATTTTTCTGTCAACTATATTAATACAACTCTTCATCACAAAAGCATGACCTGAACACCAAGCCTTCTTACACTTGACTAATCAACAGATATCTAGAATTCATTATTTAGGATGTTGGCTTTGTTACCTCCTCTTCCTCCTTTCTCAGCAGGTTTACGCAAAACCTACCAAACAGATTTCCTCTAAACTTGGTGGAAAGATGGGACATGGGCCAAAAAAGAAGCCATTGCATGGTCACAATATCTTCACAGGCACCTCTGACACATTGACAGGAAGCATCAATGTTGGGGTGACTGCAATGAGTAGCGATTTCCCCCAGAAATGGAGAGTAATTTTCTCTCTTTTTGAGATACTAGGTCTCAGCACAGATAGACATAATAAGATGTAAATTGGCTGAGGCCAGATATGGGAGGGGGTGGCTCACTTGAAGTAACATGAACAGCAATTAACCATGGGAGAGACACGTGTGCACGTCTGCACGGATGTGAGCTCGAGCTGCTCCACCGTCCACGACATTCTCATCAAAATACACCAAAAGCCCAACCAGGCCATGAACATTTATAAATCTACATGGTACATGTAGATTTATAAATGTTCTTATTGATTTGAGCATATTGAACTGATTACTAATATAATAGAATAGTCATAATATGGTAAGATTTATATCTCCTGCATACATTTATAGATGCTTAGAGGGCTTTTAAGATAATACATGCACCATTTTGTTGCATTACTAACAGTGTAATAAATAAAAAAGCCAGTTAGAAATTTTGTTTATTCCAGCAAATGACAATTTAGGGGTGTCAAATGGCTCTTTGTGCTACCGGCTAAGACTAGGGTGAGAGGACAAGAGACAGTGTGTTTGTATGCCTACTTTCCTATTCTTAATCTCGGGGTAATTGGTGTACGTTGGGACCATTGACTGTACAAAAAGATGGACGACACATCTCCACTTCCTCCCACTATCCAGAAATGAAGCCAAAATATCCCTGATGTGAACGTAGCGAGGCCAGTCTCAGCTGTCAATCATGATGTTTCACCTAATGTTTAACAACATCAAATAACTCATTCAAACTAAACTTAGCAGAAAAATAAGTACTTGAACATACATAAGTGTAATAAGAACTACCTAAAATGACAGAATCCATCTTTGCGAAAAATGTATTTGGTATGTACTTCGACTTAGTAGTTTTAGTTCCCAACCACTAACATGGAGGAGGCAGGATTAAGGACCTATGCTGCAGCTAGGCACCATGTGGCGATTGGAGGCTCTTAAGCTTTACTGGTGGGAAGCAGTCATGTCGTCCATCCTTACTTACATGATTCCCTATATTACTGCTCTAAGATGACTACTTGGAGGGATTCAGTCAGAGATCCAGGAACATTTCCTGTCCAAAAACACAAATCACTGGTTTATGATGGGGGTGCAGAGAAAGCTGACAGCGACTTAAAATGCTGCCCATTTTATTTCTCCCTATAATAGATTGAGTAAGGGA
The DNA here is from genome assembly GCF_022539355.2 of Hippoglossus stenolepis. NCBI lineage: Eukaryota > Metazoa > Chordata > Actinopteri > Pleuronectiformes > Pleuronectidae > Hippoglossus > Hippoglossus stenolepis. Next base: position 12,207,261 of record NC_061501.1, on the reverse strand, counting down.
AGTTGCCTCCAACTTACGTAACGTCTCTGGTGGATTGGAGCTGCAGTGAGGCCATGTGAGTGGGGGAATTCAATGAGTGAGTCACGTCTAGAGTGCAGTGTCTCTTTAATCCCGGAGGCTGAGAGCAATATGCAACAGCAGGACCTCTGCATCAGTCAATAAAACACTAACATCTTCCTGGATGGCAAGTGATGAGGGTCAGATGTAACACTGCTCGAAATGCAATTGTCAAATCCATTTGGTTGTCATTGCAGGCTTGTTTTGAATTCAAACACAGGAATCCTGGGAGTTTTCAGAGGACTTTTAAAGGTTATGCACGAAAGATTAACATTAATAAAGCAACCAACTGACACATGAGTGGATAGATGTGCTAATTTTGACCCTTTTCACACACACACACACACACACACACACACACACACACACACACACACACACTATAAACACATCTGCCACCTGCCAACCACCCATGATGTTAAAGGAGAAACAGCCAACCACGGCTACACCTTATAATGCTACATCAACACTGTACAGCTATGCTAATTATGCTATCCATGCAAACCAGCTGAATCCATTTCACCAGTCTGCACGGCAGCTAGCTGGATGGTTTGTTGTTGGCTCCTCCGTACACAGGCTAACTTTGTTCAGTTATTGCGATTTCACTGGGCTTCGCAAACACCATTAAACTGTAACTAACCCTAACCCTCGAAGGAAGGAGGTTGACATTTGACAAAGCATTTGTTTACACTGCTGCAGCTAGTGCGAAACTAAGTGGCAGTGAATATGGTATGTACAACCTTTAAGGAGACATCTACAGAATAATTAGAGCAGGCAGCAAAAGAATCATCACAACCATTGGACACAGCTTTTATGCTCCCATATATGTATGAACGTGTATGTACGTGCATCATGTAACATATGAGTGAAGAATGGGGGCCATGCTTGAAGAGAACAAGTTTGTGAGCATCACCAACCCCCCAAAAGACAATCAAGTTACCCTTTTAAAGTCTAGAACAGCTGTATAATTCCATAACTTCATTATTATTTTAGTATTTCTTCATTTATGTGTGTGGTTAGCCAACAGGAAGTCAGGAAAACTGCACCTTCTCTCTAGGCCCCAAAACACGGAAACCTGAAGAAGCCAGCGTATTTACAGAAACACCTCAGCGGCCTTAAGGTGAATTTATAGTTGTTTGTTGCTGTGCTCTACTGTGGCTGATGCACACCCCATTAAAAATCTGGGATACAGGAGGTGACAATATTATTCCTTTCAGTAACACTCATCTCGCTAAGCAGCCTCGACTGTAAACCTGCTGTTTGCTGAGATCGCTAGTGAATAAAATAACATCAATTTGACGATTGTCTCAATGACCCTAAAGAGACCTTCACCCTTATTAAAAATGGATGAATGTGCGGAATAAGCAGTACTCAAAACACCATAGGACCTGATCATGTATGGTACACCTGTCGAGTGTTGCAGTGGAATCTGTGGGTGAAATCTGACATTGAACTACAGATCAATACCTACTTCAAAACTGCCTGCTTCAAACATGGATCCAGTTTTCAAGATATGAAAGAAACGGACAAGAACTTGCAGAGAAAAACTCCACGAACAAGTTCCAATCAAGTACAGTCACTTGGACTTTACATGATAATTTAACTACTCCCACTATGGTCAAGGCTCTTTGGGTCTCTCATATTGCTCGACCTCATTTTCATTTATTTTTTGTGCGTTTTTTCATTGTGTTGCGTTTTAGATACACGGAAATCTGGATGTGGGGATCACAGATGAATAAATGATATCAAAAAGCTGTGGGCTTTGAGCTTTCTGGGATTTTTTATTCATATCAGGCAGAGAACCTTCTCCACCTGTCCAAAAGTTCAAGTTCAGTTGTTTGATGTTGGCTGCCTCTGTGGCCCCGGTGTGCTCACACGCAGATGTGTGTATGTGTGAGCAAGAGGAGAGACGGGCACACAGGGAGAGTGTGTGTGTGTGTGTGTGTGTGTGTGTGTGTGTGTTGTCTCTGATGTGACAGTATGTGTGTACACTAGCTATGTAATTTAGTCCTTGTAAATTTATAATTCGGTTAGCCCAACTGCTCTCAGAGTCTGCTGGAATGCTGCCAACCTCATGCTGAGAGAGTGTGTGTGTGTGTGTGTGTGTGTGTGTGTGTGTGTGTGTGTGTGTGGTGTGTTTGTTTGTGTTTAAGTGTACGTGTGCGAGTGAGTCCATTGCCTTTACTACCACGCTGTCCCTCACTCTTCCCTCATCCTCCTGCATGGCTTCTCACATCAACACACCACAACCTTCGGGGGGCCAAGGTTGCAGCTAACCGCTCTCCTCTGTCTCCGGCATGACAGCGTCACACCGGTCCTTTCTGCAACTCGGCAGCCTCCCCTGCCTCCAGTGCGACAGTGCGGCGCACACAGCCCACCATCTGTATCTGTGGGCTCGACAGTAATGTAATTGCGGCTCTCAGTTTCTGCACAGGGCTGTGGTGGTGTGGTAACCTAGATGGATGGGGAGCAGCTCGCAGCGCTCGGCTTAGGTAATCAGCTGGAGTGCTGGCACGGGCAGAACAACACCTGCTGCTGAGGGGAGTAGCCAGCGCTAATTGCGTGAGAGTGATGGGGGCCTGGTCGCTGCAGACGCCACCGACAGTTCAGCCTAATGCAATTAGCCGCCATGTTCTCCTCTAGCAAAATTGTATTATGGTTTTTTACATTTAATTTAGCCTGTGCAAAATGAAACGGTATCAGAGAAGAGAGATAATGAGAGCGAACTGATATTGAAATCTGCACTGTGTTGGGAGGCTATTAATGAGACAATGAAACACTGTGGCTGACAACATGGTATACCGTGGTAAAACAGTTTAATAGTGTCATTAGGGAGATTTAGCATTGTTTTATTGCTCCGAGCAAAAAATGTGGCGGTAAAAGCTTCTATGTCCTCTTCTTCTATTTCCTAACTTCTCCTTTTCGTTGTTTTTTTACATTATTGATTGAATATTGATCACCAACTGGTTTTATTTTTCTACATTTACTGATAGCAAAAGCCATCTGATGGAGTGCATGTTTATGAGGCTCTTCTATTGATCTGACTAAATGACCTCTTCCTGCGTGTCTTATTTAATGGTCCAATCAACAAATACTACTTATACAATAAATATTAATATTCCATGATTAATATTAATCGATGCTCTTGAGTTTTAGCAGTGGTCTGACTTGCATTTAACCACAAATCAAAGAGAATTTGGTGGTTTACTGCTGCGTGGTTGTGGAGGTGATGGCAGGGTCTTCGCCCTATTAGAGTGAGCTTCTTTCAGGCTCCAGTCGTCTAACTCAGCTGAAGTAAAAAGCAGTGCAGAGAGACAAGCTGCTGCAGTGTGACTTTGCTCCTCGCTCATGCTTTGATTCATTATTCAGCACCCGAGAAGTCGTCCTGCAATCCCACAGCAGCACAGAGAAACGTGCACACACGCACGCATAAAGACATGGAATCGGAGAAATAGGAACGCACACAGAGAAAGCATGTGCAAACACCCAAATCTGTTCCAGGTAAAATGTAGAAATTCACACAAATATGAAGAAACGAACATTCATGCTCCTACTGTACGTTTAAAACACAAACTGACACTCTTAAATATGAAGACATGATCACAGAGGCACGCACAATCACACACAGACACACACACTGCCCCCTTCTGCCGGCACCACTGGCCTGCACGCTGCATGGAAATGTTTCTCCTAATGACTCCGTAATGACAGCGACTTATGTCCTTACCATAGTTGATTTGTTTCCTGGGTTTTAAGAGTAGATTATTTCCATGGTACAGACTTAGCGTAAGCCGTTCAGAAACCACAAGCACTGCACTTCAGCCCCGGTTTGGGATTTTAGCCAGGTCTAATCAGATTAAAGCACTGTCTCCCCCCCGACAACCCCCCCGGCTTCTCCTTTTTGAAACAACATGCCACACTGCTCTCTCAGTCGTGCTACATGAGCCCGAAGAAGCGGGCCAAAAACAAATTGCTTTTAGTGGAGGCTGACAAGTAGTTGTGTAGAGAAAATAAAAGGTTGTCTGTAGCAGATTAATTCTCCTTCACAGGAGTGCCCGGCTGCCGTGCGCTTTCTTCCCTCAGTGACGGGGAGAAGATATAGCTTCTTTGGGAAAAGCTAAGACAGGAGGAGCTCATTGTCATAGACTTAGGCGGACTGGAGGATACTTTGTGTGAGAGATAAAAGCTAAATAAACTGGCTGTATCCATACCTAACAGACAGCAAATGGCATCATGCTACGGTTCATTCAAACCGAATCAAGTTGGTATTATCCTCTCCCCATAAAAGACGACCGTGTTCGACAAAATGTAGATTCAAAATCATCTCCAGTAAACACAGTCCGGCAAACACACAAACTTGATGTTCTCATATCCACTCCCTGTTCTGCAAACCCTGCTGAGCAAATATAATTTCAGACAGATTCTGTCCTCATTAGTTTCACAGTCATATTACAAACAGAGAAGAAACAGCTGTGGAAATATATTTCTGGGCGATAAGAATTCATCATAAAACATCAAGCCTCTGGTAAGTGATTTTGTTCTTGTCCGTGGTTTATGGCGAAGGAGCCCTGACTTCTAACCTGTGAAGGGTGCTCGCTGGCCTGACCTGGATCCTTCAGCATGAATTAAGTGAACAATGGAAGAGCCGGCTGAATGATGGCTCCACGCGCCTTTGTGCCGCTGTTACAAAACAACTCCTAAAAGGGCGGCCTAGATGACACACACTCCAGAAATCGATCACATTTACTCAGCCCCTGGGCCTTCCAAAAGCTGGATTTAAAGCACAAAAAGAAAGAAGTAAAATGGCAAAAGGAGAATGAAATGAAATCCCCTTTGCATTTAAAAACCGAATGGAACAAAAGTGAATAAGGGCGGGTGAAGAGAAATGCCTCAGTTCAGGTCTATTTTGCAGACTCCAACGCGCACTCATGCGGCAAATTTCATCAGCAGTAGCCCTATTGATTTTTAACCCTGGAAATATAAGACCAGGGAAGTCGGGCACAGAGATATCCATGGATGTTTGGGTTGGTTATCTGTAGCTCTCCCTTGTCTCTGCCTCCTTCCTGGGAGCGTGAGCAAACCAATGCTCTCGCAATTGTCTGACAATACTCCGGCGAGCGGAGGTTGAGCTTTACAGGCATGATACTAGATTGAAAAGACAGACCTTGAATGCAATGCTGGGAAAATTCAATATTTGTAGTGAATCCACTGATTCCAGTTAAATCAGTCCTCATTAACTTGAGTGTTGAAGCTGATGGTTTAACATAGAAGCTTTTCATGTGAAATCTAATCGATTTACAAAAAAAAACAATAAAACAAAATTAAATTAAACGAAAAGCCTCGTGAACCTGTCAGCAGTTGCCTCTAAGTGGAGTCTCAATGGATCTGCAAGCCTTTGGCTCAACTGTGCACAAACTGCATTTCCACACTGACATTGCGCCCCGGCGCTCAAAGGCTTCAAGGCCCAATCTCTGTGACAGGCCCATCTCCGGCTAATGGGTCGAATTGCCATTCAAGTGTAGAGGTACAAGGGTGGAGGATCAGTTGCTCTGCAGGTTGGATTGTTTCACTGTTTGGTTTCTTACTGTCTGTGAGCTGCAGCGGTGTACAAGCTGCGAGCTGGAGGCGGCAAGGTCTGGTCGGCGCGCGACTAAAGAGGAGAGAAGAGCACGACAGAGCTCTTTAGTCTCGAAACACAAAGCGTGAGTCACTGCTCTGAAAGGGACGGGGACACACAGAAGCCAGCGAGTCCCTTTCTGTTTGGCCTGCAGCTTTTCAGAAGCCTGGAATAAAAAGGAGTGTAGCTGCTGAAAGACCGGCTGGCTTAATGTTGTACCGTTGTTCCTAATACTTTGAAGATATTAAAACCCAAGTGACCTCAGGGCAGTGCAGTCTGGGTACACACGAGGTCAAGGTTAAGCAAGGGTGTCCTGTTATATCGCTCCACTTCCAGACACAACCCAGTCCATCTGCTTCAGGTCAGACCTTGCTTTCCATCACAAATGCGCAGAAGATGAAACGTCAGGGGGCGTCTGAGCAATCACCCCCTGCAAATAAAGGGAAGTGATTTCATAATGGTGCCCTATCAGACCTCCACGCGTCGGGGTTATCTGTATGACAAAGCAACTTTCCTATTCTATGCATTTTCATGAGTCGACCAGGAGAGGTGGATGAAAGAGAAGGGTAGCGGTTGGTGACCCCGGGGTCAGGGGGTAGAGGGCTCCAGCTGGTCACACTACCTCCTCATTGACTGATTCCACATCCACCCTATTGTGTTTGGCGCGTGTCTATTGTTCTGCAGCTGCATTAAAATGCATAGATTCCTGTCAGCCATTTCACTGCTAGTTGACCTTATTAGTTAAGGTGGATACATAAAACATGAAGTTTGGGGTCATTAGATATATGCAATTCATTTAAAGGGAGGATAGCCGACTGCGAATATAGCCGCGGTATCTGAAGGGATGCTCAGCGTTCATAGCAGAATCAATACAACATACAGTCTCGTTAAGACACTTGATAGCAAGCAAATCCTGGATGTAGGTAAAGAGATGTATTCAAACAATAAACCAAGGTATAGACGCCTCTGGAAATTCGTTGTGCTTTATGGAATCTCCAGGCAGCCTATTGTAGGTACTTGCCACCCTGCCCCCACTCTCCTCTCTATTTTTCTTCTCTGCACGCTTCATGCAGAGCACACACAGACATACTGCAGCGAGCAGGAGGGAGAGAGGAGGAAGAAAAAGGGGGAGAGGGGAGGAGAGAAGAGGTGCTGATACTCAGTAATTGAGGGGCAACCCTGTCACAGTTGACCTGCAGGAGACCAGGGATAAAGTGTATTCCATTTTCTGCTTTCCTGGGACTGACAGCCTGCAGAGTCCCAGGTCTGACAGACCTAACTGAGGGCTGTCACCCTCTCTCCACCTCTCTCATAGCATGTAATACCCATTTCTAGTTTGTGCTCTCACTCACATGCACACACATACTGTGCATGTACGAGCACAACGCCACTGGCTTCTGCAGCTTCCCCGCACGTCAAAATGTGCGCTACACTGACGAATAAATAATGTACTATTGGGGGCATACAATCAAAAATGTTCACAATGCCTCGTGTGTTATACTGATTTAAAATCCATCTTCTGCTGTGCGAGCCACAATACATCTATTTTAAATATCGATTATCTCAACAAGGCCCTCTACTATATCAGGGCACGAGCAGATTTTATACAAACAGAGTGAACTGACAGCCCTGCCTATTTTAGAGACACTCTAATGCCTCCCTTGTAAAAACAAAGTACCACCGCTCATCACCAGAAGCGCATCTCCAAAAAATGGGGCCGATGCAGCGCCGGATAAAGGGAGTATATTTAGTCCCTCAGTCCCTGCCCTTTGTCTCTTGCCGATTTGTTCTAATGTGGGAGCCTAATCCAGCAGAAGCAGATTATACATGTATTAAATTCCTTAAAATTGCAGTATTTTAATACCACATTTGCACTGGAAATGCAATGGAAGCAGCTTACAAAGCGTAAACCTCCCAAAACCGTGTCTCTGCCGCAATAAAGACGATGAGACAAGCGAGCAAAGCGAAGCGTGTAAATGATGTTTTGACAAACGATATTGTTACGCCGATGATTGTTTGTAAGAAACTAAGAAGAAAAGGCTCATCCGTCCCAGAAGGAACAAAAAAAAAAGTTTGTGATTGTAAAGACTGCAGACGTGTGTGTGTGTGTGTGTGTGTGTGTAATTGATTGTGCCCTGTGACCCAAATAGCTGCACTAAAAAACAAAAAGGTTTTTCCGACTTTCCTTATGTTACTTTACTAAATCAATATAATATCACTTTGCCATTTTCACAGTGTTTTTACTGCTCACAGATTTCTCCGTCTCTTAAGAACCCTCGAGTGGATTAGCTCCAAATGAGAACATGGAAGTGGGCAGAAAGAACAACTCAGCTGAGTTTCTGCCTCACAGGCTTCCTGCGCGTTGTCCAAATCACTTTTTGTTACAATAGCTAGTATTTTTTATTTTTTTATTTTTTTAAAGCATGATTCACAATGACCCACGAAAATTTAAATACATTAAAAAGACTTTCCCATGTCTGATAGAGGATTTTAGTCGTGAGACATCCACACTCAAAATGAAGACACCACATTCAGCGTCCGCCTCCGTCCACCTGACCCAGTGAGTGTCCTCTCAATGACAATATGGCTGCCCCCACAAGCTGTAGCCTGGCCGCCATAATGACACAATGTACCCATCTGCCCTTCAAACCCACCCAGCAGCATGAGGATGACCTGTGTGTGTGTGTGTGCGTGTGTGTGTGTGTGCATGTGTGTGTGTGTCCCATCTGCCCTTTCAGCCAGGCAAGCAGCATGAAGCTGACCTCTGACCCTTAGGATTATGGTTCTACCATGTGCCAGTGAGCAGGGTGATGAGATTGACCTATGTGGGCTGCTGCTCTGTGTGTGTGTGTGTGTGTGTGTGTGTGTGTTACGGATAACTGACAGCACAAGATCCACTTCCCAATAAACAGACACACGTGCACACTATGACATACTACCTGCACTGCTCACTTTTTTGGATCCATAAATCAATGTCTCACTGTTTTAATGAGTGTGTTGTTAATACATTGATATGTGGGGTGAAAAGCGTTCAATGCTTCAGTTTACATGCATGTTCAACAGTGAGCGTGTAGATCCGTTAATACAACCTCTCCAGTGAGTGATCTAATGCGCGTCTGAGGCCAGCCAGATATCCTGAGCTCTGACACAACCAATCATTGCAAAGCCAGCGTGATCGCCTTGGCAACCCCTGTCACCACATAGTTTATCCAGAGCATTCTCCAATCAGGGGGCACCACGGGCTCAGTAAGCTCCTCCCACAGGGGTTGGGGGAGGCGGTGCGAGCCGTTGGTGCAGAGCCTGCTGCATGAGCGGAGGCTCTAATCTGGATCCAGTGAGGAGAGGATCACTAATCCCAGATTATGGCTCCCTGGGATTAAGACATGCTGATGCACAGGTTTGCACTCACCTCCAATCCCCAGACCTCTCAATCTGGTTCTCTGCTCTGAACCTCAAACCTCACCCAGAGGAGTCTATTAGAGTCGAAACTGTGGCAACAGCGCCGGTGCCTGAAATGAGACGTCTTGTTAAAGGTGTTGGCATTTTGGGCTGAATGATTCACAGCTCTCCTGCTGTCTGGCTTTAGATGTTTCTTTGCAGTTTTATGTTATAGTACAAGTGTACAGAATGATTTGTGGTGTGTGGATTCTCTGAACTGTCGAAAGGCAACGGGTTAGCACAAATGAAAGTTTCTCGCAGTCGCCACTATCTGAGTGAGCACAAGTGATGGGGACATGAGGGAGGGAGGTAAACAAAGCAAAGCAGACACTCCACCTCTGCGGGATAGCAAATCACCATGCTGATACCTACTGCATGTCATACAGAATAAAAGTGGGGACAACAGGAATCAGCTCAGGCGCGGCGAACACAAAACTTCATGAAAATGTTTTGCGATCTCTCTGCCACGCATAAGAAATTCAATCTCCTCTGACAGCTATTCTCAGAAGTGTTGCTCCAAAACGAAAAATGTTTTTGAGCAAACAAAGCAGAGACACTTTGTGCCGGCAATTCACAGGCAAACATCCCTCAGCCGGCGGAGCTTGATTTATAGGGGACATTCTTTGAGATTTAAGCCCCTGCTACATGAGTTTATCATGAGGCCAAATTATCTTTGCACACAGAGAGAAATATCAGGAGCGACAGAGGTGAGAGACAAAGAGAGGAGGGGAAAAAGAAAAATGGTTGTGGGGGGGAGAAATAACTGCTCAAATATTGTTCATTACAATAATTCATACATCACACTGTGACGTGTAAATTAGGACCTCGGAGTCAACACACGCACAAATAATTAAGTTGAAATATTAATGGTGAAATGTCCTCACAAGTGTGCAGCTCATGATCAATTTGGGGTTAATGAGTCGTTTATCTCCATCCAATCCCTGCTCTTCCTCCTGCCAGAGCCGAGCTGCCGGGGCAATACACATGGCTGGCTCCTCCATATAGCATGGATAAATGTGCAAATGATCCCCTAAACAAAATCAATTTATCCTGCACAGTCGGGTTTGTTTTTTCAGGGCAGAGGAGAGCGAGACAGTGAGTGTGGAAGGAAGCCACGGCCACGAGTTATAGTGCAGGTGAAGTGTGTCAAAAAATACTGTCAAAAGGAGAGAAGCGGCGGGCGACCATGTGCCGAACAGGGATGAGAGTCAGCAGGCTGTCATATCAAGCAAAAACTACAAAGTGTGATTTCAATGAAAAAGCCCCTCTGCTCTGTTTGAAGTTGCGTTTTCGGTGAAATTGCGCGGTACGGACTGAAAATCTGGAGATTTCTAAATATCGTCTCTTCTTTTCAGAATTTTGCAGAGTTTAAGCCCCAGGTTCGGATGAATGGACTAAAGAGAACGATCGACCAGTAGCCGTTTTTATTTATTTTTATCTTCCATGGTGGCTCATCCATCTCCATGCTGACTCAGTAACCCTGCTTGCCTGGGGGCTGTATGACAGTGTTATTTGTGTGTGTGTGTGTGTGACATGATGTCTGTTTACACCGGACAGCCGTCGCATCTCTCCATCTTTCTCTCCTTTACTCGTTAGGGACCTTCCTTCTGAAGCTGATTAGTCCTGACCTGAGCAAACTAGTGCTGCTATATCCAATCAGCCTAATCACTCAAACTCCTGCCTCCACCCCCCCACCACCACCTTCTTTACGCTAATGGGCTTTCCCTGCTCTGGTGACTTAGCACTTAAGAGTTGGGGGGGGTCACTACTTGAGGAAAACCCTGGTTCTTCCGGAACTTCTTAACTCAGCTGTCCTTCATTTTCCAGGCAGCTCGGGTATTTACGAAGAAATATCCAGAGCCATCCGTAGTTATCCTTATTTACTCATATGAGCGGTGGATAACCCAGTTGCCAGCATGCCTTTGTATGAATTTGCATCACCTCCCAAAGGGCAAGCAAATTAATGAATATTCACACTTAATCTATAGCCCATGGCAGCCATGCATTATTCATGAGTTGTTGCTGTTTTTTTTGTGGTAGCACGCACGCGTCTCAGTTTTGTCATCACAAATCATAATTTAATTTTCTCCTCACTTCATTTTCTGCCGTGTGCAAGCGATGGCTGCACTTGTTAAAAGCATGCAGCAAATCACCGCCTGGAATGAGTGACTAATGTCTTCAGCACCCCCCAGTTTTTAATCTGGCGGCTAATGCGGAGCCCTGTCCTCAACGGGGGCCACGCATGCTCCCTAATGCTTACAGCAACATTCCTAATCTCAGATTGGGCCTCCGGTTCTCGCTGGGTTTTCATGTCAGCGAGGACCCGCGCTGTCACTAAGCTGCACAGGGCCCAGAGGAGCAGCGGTACAGACATCAGCGAGACAGGTGCCATCTTGAATCATGGCAGCTTTTTCGACACGCAAACTAGACTTGGACTCCCGATATGGTATGTCTGTATATGCGTCAAAAAGCCCTCATGTTTACGATGTCAAAACCCACTGTGTCACATGCGTACACATCCGCGCATCCCCGAAAAACAAAGTCTCTGACAGCCGATCAGTCATTAGACTACCGAGCAACCCGGCATCAACACACACCATTGTCCGAGCCAGCGAGGAGGACCTCTAAAAGGTTTCTGTATGAAGGAAGGAGAGAGTGAGGTGACAGTTTAAAAGCTTTCCTTGACATTCACCAAAATGGGCCTACCTTCTTCCACACAATTGCACCGGCAAGTCAAATTGCATTAGTGATGCACAATGTTTTCACGGGAGAAAAAAAAAAAAAATCACAATAGAGGTGAAATTCATTGTACTGAGTTGATGTTTGGAGGTTGATCCTCTTTTTATGGGGAAATACTGCAGAACTCTGCCATTATCTTTCACAAGAAAATAAAATCGACACTACAGCTGGAAGCGAAAAGCCCGACTGCAATAGCTTTCAGGGAGGGAAATTATTAATACACCAATTAAATATAAATTAGCAAAAAAGAAAGTCACACTATGATCATTTGATTTCTTTCTTGAGTTGTGTTATCAAAACAGTATTTCAATAATTACTCAAATATAATCTTGTCTGTTAAACACACACTGAGTCCTGACACGGAGAGTTACCTCTTTGTTCCTGAAATACATTTCCGTCTGTCAAATAGTTTCAAAAAAGAAGCTTTTTCTAAATTAGCTCGCTCTGCAACATCCACGCACAGGGAAAATAATTGCAGTACTTTTTGGTCAAACATGAATATTCAAAATCCCTGAATCTGCTGTGAGAAAATAATTAGGAGTTTATTAGCATTTGTTTATTTGTCCATGCATAAAACCTCTTAATGAGAGTGTATTAACAAGCTCTCGACTCTGGGGAGGTGAATTCTCAGCCTTAAGAATGCCTTCCGTCTTTGGAAAATATTATGTTCCAACAGGAGGGGGGAAAAAAAGGGAAATTTATTATCCCACGGACAGCTAAATTAACTGCACACGTCTAATGTAGTATGACATGTCCTCAGCCAACCTCAACTAGCGGGATTTGCTCCATGCATTGAAACGTAAAGAGGAGGAAAATACCAACTCGGGGTAATTATAACACATACAGTGACTTGACATTTGGGGCACAGTGTAGAGAGGGGAGATAGTTGGCCTTATCAGAAGCTATAATGAAAGGTCAATGGCCTCCTCAGTGTTTACCTCCAATCATGTGGTCGGAAAAAAGCTTCTTCTTCCGTCTCTATTGAAAGAGCAGCGGTGGGGTTGAGAGATAACGCGGCGTTGTTGGCTGCAGGTGAAACAAACACTGATGTGTCATTTTATTTTAAATGCAACAAAGGAAAAAAATTTGGTTTGATTTGAGGATTAAACACACACAAAAAAACAAGTTGGATCGTACTGTTGATTTCATGATAAGCTAAAAATATATAGAGACACGCCCACAGAAGTAACGATCAGAATTCACCAACGGAAATAAAGCATATCGATATATATATAATGTGAAACTATGTGAAAAGTCTATCTCTCTCTCTGTGTGTATGTCTCTGGTTGGGTCTCAGTTAGTGGAAGGAAAAAGCTGCATTGATAAATAGGTCAGAGAGCTTTTCCACCCCCCAATGGTTTCAGGCCCAGCTTGGCAAATTGAACATAATTAAGGCCCAAGGCAAAGGTTGCACTTTCCTTGAAATAGTGGGAGGAGTGGTGCAGGAGGTAGCCAGCTACAGGAGGAGTTCAGTACAGCATGCACGGGCGCGGAGGAGCCGGAGAGCCGCCGCAGCAGCCGCGAGACGAGGAGGAGGGAGAGAGAGAGAAAGAGAGAGCGAGGAAGGCAGCCATTACAGAGCCAGGAGAACTCTCTATACTCTGGCTCTCAATGACTCAGATGCAGTGTTCACTGCTTCGTCCTTTCTATCACATTTTGATTGGACATTAAATGAATAGTTTGACATTTTGGGTGATTTGCTTTCCCTGCGAGAGTTTAGAGTTCAGGAGAAGATTGATACCGTTCTCACGTCTCCCTGTTAAATATAAGGCTACAGCCAGGAGACAGTCCGCGTAGCTTAGCATTTAGAATGGAAGCACAAAGAAGTATCCTGAATTGTTTACATACAATACGGACGACTGGATATGCACATGAACATTTCTCTATTTAGCACATCCTGCTCTGTACCATTTAAATGATACACTTCACACTGGGATAACATCACAAAACAAAACACTTTCATATATTAAAAACTCATACTGCAAGGAGTCTTAATTAACATTAGCTGTACAGGTTGAAGACGAGATTTACAGTCATGTCTTTCCTAATGGCAGAGAAATAAAACTGCCACTTGATGTGTGAGTACACATATTTGGACAGAGCCAGGCTGTTTCCAGTCTTTATGCTAATCTAACACTGCTCTGAACAGAGAGATGGATGAGACGTCTCCATTTCCTCCATTTGTACAAAAAATGTTCCGTTAAATATATTTAGTCATCATTTGGAGCCATCATTTCTTTTTTCTTTAAACAATAATATAACAACCTAATAAACTTATATCCACCACAAGTTGTAATCTTTTTTAAACAGTATCAGCAAAATGAAGCCAGTCAGAGGCCTGAATAGCTCATCGCTCCTCACCTCCTCCTACCTCAGCTTTGTGTGTCATTACAGGGTTTCCACTCATCATACTGGTATTCTCGCTCGTGTGGAGACGCTGTTGGGAAGCTGGGATGCAAAGCTCCATTAGTGTCCCCGCGTCCTCCACTCTGAGGCCTTCACTTTGGAGGGGAGGACACACAGCAGAGCGTAACCACACGGGGATCGGGGCAGGTTCAGGATGAGGAGGTGGAGGGACGGTACAGGAGAGTCAGCTACATTAACCACCCGGCTACATAGACGCTTTATGCTGGTGAAAGCAGATTGCAGCGAGCTGGCTGTGTATTAAGGGTCAGCCTCGTTTTACACCGCAGCACCATCTCCATTAATGAGACCTGATGGAGAGCAAGGACTCCCTGCAGCAGCACTACATGGCATTATCTTCAGCTACCACCAGCACCTCCGCGCATAAGCTTTCTCATTAGCTTTGCCATTAGCTCCCACATAAGCAGAGGGTCCTTGATAACTGCTTGGATGCTTTTTGTATGAGGCTACATGATGGAAGCAGAAACACACACACACACACACACACACACACACACACACACACACACACACACACACGTTTTTTCTTTGCATTAAATAAGAAATTGCATGAAATTAATTGTGGGATTTAAATGATAAAAATGACTTGATTGTTGTAAAAGACTTAAAGCTGATGTTGTACACATGACAGATTATTAACCCTATATATTGAAAGATTATTTAAAGTTGTTCTCCTCCAAAAATGTAAATATCACTCTTTAATAGGAATTCAGGAGTCTTTTGTTATCATATTAATTATACTGTTGAGAAAAATGCTAAATCTAAATGCATTAACACTGGCTATTATATCTTAGACAAAAGAAAATCATAATTTATTCTAGCTACATTTAATGGATTAAATAAATACAATTTTTTAATGTTTTGAATAATACAATATTTAATGTTTCAATACAAGATACATTTTATACACTACAACTGGGATTTTTATTTTTTATTAAGTTTTAAATATGTAAAAAATGGAGACATGACATTCAATCTGTTCTGATTCTTGGAATTTACCTGCTTCATTTTTAAATGGATGTGCAGCAGCATCGCACCAGGCACGCTGCCTTCCCTCCCCCACCACAGACGCCCGGTGTGACCGGACGCCATATGTCGAAAGATTTACCATGGCGACACGGCCAGGAGCCTCTAACTCAAACCTCCATCAGAATGTCAAGGAATGTCAGATAGAGCGAAGGGAGGAGATGACAAGAGGAGGCGAGGAGAGGAGAGAATACAGTAGCATTGTTCCCTCAGCGCAGCAGGCTCAGCTGGCCTAAACAGTCCCAGTCCCCTCAGCCTCATAAGACTAATGGCGGAAAATCACAACCTGGGGGGTTTGATTCCCTAAAGGCCCACTGAGACCTGATTAATATGCAGCTTTTTTTTGTGTGAAACACAGACATAAATGCATGCTCTGAAATGTGTGTTGCATGCAGCTCAGATTCACACAGACACATGAACAAAAGCACTCATGTATGTGCGCATGTAGATATGATGTGCAGGTAGCTTGCCGTTCGCGGCGCACAAAGACATTGGTGTCTGCGCCGCAGTCGCACACGCGCCATGAATCGCCTGCAATAAAAATATTCAGCTGATTGTATGAAGTATGAAAACCAGACATTTACTACCTCCCTGCCCTGCGTGGTATATCTGAATGTGCTGTGCAGGCATTTCCGCCATCTCTCTTCTCTATGTATGGCTTCACCTTCCCCCACCCTCTCCATCATACTGTATACTCCTCACCCACACAGCAGGCTCCCCTCCCCCACCCTGCTCTCGCCACCCTCGAGGAGGATGGAGCAACCAGAGAGAAATTAATTGAAATCTAAACCCCGACGCAGGATTAACTAAGTAGGTGAATTCCAGTCGTCACATAATCAGGGCTAGTGTACTATTTGACTTTCATCAAATGGAGCTGACTGAAACAGCGACCAGGGATAATG
Organism: Hippoglossus stenolepis; assembly: GCF_022539355.2. Classification (NCBI taxonomy): domain Eukaryota; kingdom Metazoa; phylum Chordata; class Actinopteri; order Pleuronectiformes; family Pleuronectidae; genus Hippoglossus; species Hippoglossus stenolepis. The sequence goes on along the minus strand of NC_061501.1, from coordinate 12,191,058 downwards.
ACAGGAAAAAGGAGCCAGCTGCCGTGCTGCCTCCCCCCCCCCTCTCTCTCCATCCCATCCCTTCCCCCTCTCCTCAGCATCATCTCTCTATCCATCCCTGCCTCCTAACCTCAGACGGGAATCTTCGCTATACGACCGACGCGCCGTTGGTGCGTGGAGATCTCAGCAGGGGTAAAATCATGAAAATGCTGCTGTCATATTTTTGTGTGACCTCCTTCCTGCTACACTCACCCACTTCTGATATGAAGAGATAACCAGTGGTAACCAACACCTGCTGGAAATACATCTTCCTTTATCATTGCAATGTTTTCCCTGGTGATTTAAATGCTTCATCAAGCATATACACCTACATAATGTTCACTTGGAGCTTGGAAATCTTAAATACACAGCCATGTGTGATTCTAAGGTATTTTGTAAAGTGACTGTGGTATTTACTGTACGAGTATATGGAGCAAATTGCAGAGAAAAACTCTGTCCTTCCCCGATTACTGTAAACGCACCGTGGTATTTGGTTTTGTTTGAGACGACGGAGGATGAAATGTTGAAGTAAAGTGGGTCAAACAGCACGCCGCTCTGATGAAGCATGACTTGCTGCATAAAAAAAAATGAGCGCATGTCAGAAGATTTTTCTTTCACTTTGAGAAGATGATGGAGATAGGGCAACGCAATGCGCTATCAAGCAAAGACACTTGATCTATTTTGAACACTGAAAATGGCCTCGGTTCAGTCTGACTCTGTTCTGTATGACAGACATTTTTTGATCAGATATTGATGCAAAAAAAACGCTATTAACCAATGTATCTAAGCAGAAACTGCAGCAGAGACGTCCAGAGATTACAGAACATAAAGAAGGTTTTTGCTTTTGTAGAGTAAAAACACTGCACATTATTTAAAATGCCACAGTTAAAATGAATAGTGTGTCTCCTGGCCTCATTTTTCTTCTAAATATCCATACAAATCAAATGGAGGGAAGATTTTTTCAAGGCAATATTTTAGTTGCTGCTTCAGTCGGAAGGCAACGCTGCTGCTGTCACCAGCAATAAAACCTTTACATTTCTGTAGGATTTCATGCTGTTTAAAAATCTATATTCTAGCAAGCTGTGTATATGTGTGTGTGTGTGTGTGTGTGTGTGTGTGTGTGTGTGTGTGTGTGTGTGTGTGTGTGTGTGTCTAGGTGTGGATAACAGTGGGTGTGGGCAGTAGCATCAGTATGAGCAAGCTGGCAGCTACTCAGTTGATAATATAGCTTGGGCTTATGCCCAGTTAGGTTGACCTCAGCCTGTTGGCTTGCAATGTCATTTACCACCTGCCATACACACACACAGACACACACAGACACACACACACGCACGCACACAACACTGTCATATCTCTGCCTTCAGCTCCACCTCCACTCTTTTCTCTCTGCAAACATGCACATACATATATGGGCATATCCCTGAGCACTATGGGGCTCACACATGCTACAGGGTACCTGTGCGACTCACTACATGTCAGTGTGTGTGTGTGTGTGTGTGTGTGTGTGTGTGTGTGTGTGTGTGTGTGTGTGTGTGGATACAACATTATTATCAAAGAGTGGATAAAATTGTTTGGAGGATGAAGTTAGGCTCATAAGTGAGTGTTACTGTCTGATGTTTTAGAGAACACTCTGTGATAGGATGGTAAAAAAAACAGTAAACAAAGACACGCACACAAGCGCGCACACACACACACACACACACACACACACACACACACACACACACACACACACACACACACACACACACACACACACACACACACACACACACACACACACACTCTATCACCCCACAGCGATGGCATGTGGAGCAGGATACCTGGACAGATGGCAGACAGTCATCCCGTTGGACCTGCCATCAGTGCGCTGCCTGAGAGGAAGAGGAGAACAGAAACAGTTTCATCTATTCTGCTCTTCTTCTTCCATACACACAAACACAAACACACACTATCCTAAGATCTGAGTTTACAACAAAGGCACGCCGTATGGACCCCGACATGCATGTGTGTGCGTTCTTGCCTGTGTTAAGTCACTGAGTAACGCGAGTGTAAACCGCTGAAGAGAACACGTTGGTATAAATGTGTCGAAGTATCTGCAGACTGGCACCACAGATATTGTTCCATTTTACAGTCTGTAAAATAACCCTGTTCCAACCATTTGCGCACAAGAGGAGCTGGAGGACTGTTTTATTTGGAGTCACGGATAAATCATTGTACAAATCCAGACACAAAACAGTTTGGTTTATTAGTATCAGCTTGAACTCTGACACCTGGATTCTTTTCATGGGATCTAATTACGATTGATTTTTGCTCTGTCAAATGTTTGACTGTGTGATGGACGGGGACGGAGGCGCTGTGGTTGTTGCTGCGGTGAACATCTCCGCTTGGTAAAAAACCTGCCTGCGACTCTGATGCTCTCCATTACAGGGAGGAGCGATGGATTGAGTCGCTAACAGACTACAGAAACCCACCACTCCAGCCTAAATCACATTTCAAAGCATAGAGGAGTCTATTACAGGAAATTAGAAAGGCCTTGGATCTCAACGAGCCCATCCTTCAATTTTATTGAGTCTTCTCAGTAGCCCTTGGTGTATTGTGTATACTTGTCAATAGCAATTCGTCTACTTGTGTTGTGTTGGCAAACAGCGCCAAGCGTGTAGGTGCAGCTCACAATTGTGTACATGTGTTTCAATGAACGCACGCACACACAAACGCACACACACGCACACACACGCGCACACACACACACACACACACACAGACAGACACACACACACGCTGGTTAGACTTGTCTCCTTGATCCTGCCCTTGGGATCAATAATAGGAAAGTGTATGAAATAGTTTTGGTGATGTTCAGAGGAGAATTTCGTTTTCTAAAATGATTTTCTAAATTCAAACCATAAATTCAATTGTAAAGCATTTCCTTACAACATGTGACAGCCTGCTAAGATATACTATTATAAAATGGTATTGACAGTGAGAGTGAAAGGAAGCATCGCCAGTCACCAGTTCCAGAAGCACGGAAACTGAAGACAGTAATGCTGATGTGTGGTAAACGCTGGCAGGAGATATGAGGCTGTGCTGTTTTTATCCGGAATAAAGTCAAGTGAATTGGATGTGTACTTTCTCTCCATTATTGCTACAAGTCCTATAAAAGTAGAAATATTATATCCAGATTTCCTGCAGTTTAAATGCAAACCTCCTTTCCTTCATTCTCAGGATATGTAAGTGCATGTTCTTGCTGGCAGCTATAAAGATTCCTAACCTTCTCCCCCGTTTCTCTTTAGGCTTCAAATATACCTAGACCCCCTCCAAATAACCATCAATCCTCCCTTTTCACACTCTTGCCGTCTGTCCTTGCTGCAGAGAGCCAGTGCTCACGACTCACGTGCATCGTGTCAGATAATTTTGCGGTGGAAAATCAATAATGCAACCGTAAATTTCATTTAAATAAACATTAGTGGCCTACTTAATTAATGAAACCTCATCTGCAATTTGTCAGTGTCAGGAGTGCTCACCCCTTTGATGTTGGTATGAATATTCCTTTTCAGAAAATTAGGTTCTTGCACGATTAGTGCTTATTGTGGCGTTAGCCTCTTCCTGCCTTCTGCGCTGCTGCAGCCTGAATTTGCACAGAGCTCGTTGAGTGTACACAACATCGCCCAGATTAAAATCATTTACTGTGCACGGAGGACAATGAGAGGCCATAAAATGAATGTGGGGAAACATCATGAAAAATAGCAGGGGGAATATCTAATGAATCTAATCTACATACAAGCAACCTGATCAAATGCTTGAGCAATTTCAAAGGCCATATATCAAACAGTACATGACATTAACATCGAATCAATAACTGGGAGGTCCACACCCATGAGCAATAACGCTGAGCGTTAATAACCAGCAGGGACATGAGAGATAAATAATAGGGAGAAATATAAAACAACACACTATCATAACGTGAGATGAGATCTGACCTGTCCTTGTCCGTGTGCACAGAACAGCTGCTCATGACCCAATTTCACTGGGATGCATAATTCATTGGTGAGCTATACGACTTCCACACCACTATAAAAATATTCATCAAAACAAGTTAGCAAATCCATTTCTGCAGACTTGCTCACGATCCCTCGTTCCGACATTACAACTGCTTCATTAGTTGGTAGAACAACTCATAAAGGCTTCACTGACCTAAATAAGTCAAGCTGATCAACGCATCGGCCAAGTTGATAAGTTTAAAAGATTCAAGATGGTAAAAAGAGACTTGACTCATTAACCGTGAAACTGAAACTGACAGACTGACAGCGGTTCAACTACGAGAAACACAGAGAGTACCTCGTCAGATTATTTTTGGAAACATTATTTCACCTAAAAATCCTCAATCAGAACATGAAATCGAGAAGAACCATGAATTAGAAATGTTAAAACACTATTATCTCCTATAATGAAAAGAAAAGCAGATTGACACTTTTCCTACCATTAGTCATTTCTTTAATCATTTTTTTTATTATCTTCTCTTTTCCACTTTTGAATAAAACACAGAATAGACTGTAGTTAATCTGGCTGTGCTTTTGTTGTGCTGCTGCTGATAAAAACCAAATGAACTAGAGCAACAAATAATAACAGTCTGTTAATACTCGGTAAAATATACTGACATTTGTTTCTATACCCAAAACCCAATTCTTTTTGGGAACAATTCAACTGAACTGTAACTGTATTAAAACAAACTGCAGTCTTTAAATATATTCAAAGCTTGCAGACAGGTATATGCTTCAACCAGTATATAAACAAAGAGCAAAGAAAGATATGTTAGTAAATTAATATATGAGATGGCATCACATTTTTCAGAAACACTTTGTACGGAGCCACTTGCACCAGCTGAGTACATCTGTTCCACAGGAGCGAACGCACCCAGTTCATTCATTTTTCAGCAAAAATCCAGGTTACAGAACGGAGCCAAAAACTGATTAAAGCTCAAGGTATGAAGGAGACGGAATAAGGAAAATGGAAATCACCCCCATCCCTTATTTGGGACACCTGAAATAGGCCAGAGGCTGATTTCCTCCTATCAGAGGAGCCCCAGAAAGCCTGGGAGACTGGAGGGAACAGAGGAGAGGGAGGAGGTGGAGGGACGATGGCGGCGGTGGGGGGATTCAGCAGGGGCCTTAAGTGTGCTATCATAGGCGTCTCTTGTGCCTGCCTGCTTTATTTGCAGTAGTCAGGTTAATGAGTCCACCAGCCCACTTGATGTTGAGAGGCCTGCCACAAAGAGCTGCCTCATTAGAGCTAGCCTGGCACATTGCTCTGAGACAAAGGGACATTCACGCTACTGAATGCCTTTACCCTCCTCAATGCTGCCAGCCTGCGAGGGCCAACGCCGTGGCATAGCCCCCAGCACACGTCCTGGCGCTCGGCCAGCCACGCCACGACCCTCAGCCCGGCTGGATGGCCTCGCCGAGCAAGAAAACAGTGAGGGATAACTTCATCAGCCGCAGCCAGCCGTGCATCAGGGTGTGTGTGTGTGTGATTGGAAGAGAGCATGTGCAAAAGCCACCGCAGGAAGCCAGAGGACATGCTGCATTATCGATGACTGCGATTGGTTCTCCTGCTCTCAGCGGCGTGTGTGACTGAGCTCTCCCCCCCTGCTTTTCTCCCTCGCTTTATCTTTGCATTCGCCACCGGGCTTCACCTCGACATTCCCTTTCTGAACAACTCACAGCTAACAGGGCTAAACAATACGTCTATAAACCACAATAAAAGCACAACTGCCGTTCTGACGTCCAGGAACCAATTAGTTTGACAAAATGAATAAAGTGCAGTTACTTTAGGAAGCCCCACCTGGAGGATCCCTGTCTGTGAGACATGCTGCTTTATCAGCCAGGGCGCAGGTCTGACTGAATTAACAGGAGCCAATGCAAGGAATCCAAATGTCACTGCTCTGTGCAATTTCATGCTTCACAACTGGAGGTTGAATTATCTGTTTCAACGAGAAAACAAGATTATCAACATAAATAAAGTCATTTCCCCATTTGAAGATCCTCAATGTGATTAAAACATCTTTAATACAAAAATAAAACCAGATGAAATGCAACAGAGCAAAGGCTTGTTCACAATAAAGAACAAAAACTATCAAATCAATACTGTGACACAAATTAAACCTTTTGGTTGATGCTGTTATATCTGAAAAACCTCAGAATGATCCAATTTTTATTATAACCTTCAAAATTTCCATCCCTGTGTTTTAAAGCTTAGTCACTGATCATAAATTCACCAGAGCACAAGATAATACATCACACTTTTACAGAAAACTGTGCGAGGACTTACAACAATAAGGAGAGCATGAACAAACACCCATATCTCATGATTGATGCACTGGCAAAGATCCAGTTTACCTCTTCCTTGGGAGTAAGAAAAAATCTATTTCTCTCAACGCTCCGGGTCAGGAGTTAAATATTTTCTGCATAGGCAAGCCGGTCTTTCTGCCACACTATTTATAGCGCAGGCAGAAACAGCTGAGCTGACTGCAGTGATGTCACTTGCGCTGATGGAATGCTTTGTTCCACAGCGTGTGCGCATGCCACCTGGGTCTGTGCGAGCGGCGAGGGGAAGCTCAATGCAGGAGTCAAGATGGCCGACAGTTGCCCCATTTTTCAAGTGTGAAAAACCATCACTATCTTCTTCACTCAGGCTGTCCACGGCCCTAAACGCACCACACACCCTTAAAGAAGCATTCAGCCCTCTGTCACGGCTCTGTCTATTAATGTCACGAGAGATATCGGTATTTGTGGCTGCCATTTAGAGCGGAGCGCTCATGCCAAAGACGAGTAGCATCAGGGTAACTGCACACTGCAGCTGAATAGAAGGAAAATGACACGCAGGGATTTAAAGCTTTTAACTGTTTGTCGTTCTGTGCATAATGCATATGGCTAAGGCGTTGGAGAAGTACTATTCCCATATATATTTTTAGTAAGCCTTTGGGCTTCTTTCAGTGTCCCTAAAAGAGCATGGTTGCCTGGCAACCATTATTGTTGCCATGGAGATTCATGTGTTGGCAGCTGCTGCAATCAGCATTAACTCAAGGCACATATTCTCATTCCGATAGTCAGGCGATGGGAAGGCAAGTAGGACACGCAGTCAGAGAGGGATAGTAATCAGAGTGAAACATATGCTCATCCATTACTCGCTGCATTAATACAATTATATCAAAGGAAATTTATGACTGTGCTTTGGCGCAATGATCACATTGCAGGCAGAGGCATAAAATTCCAGCTCATAACAGATCCCCACTTTCATTTAATAAATGGCACCAGGCTGCAACACGATGGAAAACAATGCCATCGCATCTCTGACATAAACGTATCTGTTAAAAAATGCATTTCTTCACAGTCACATTAGCGAACAGTCATTTGTTTTCATTTTGCTCTGCACAGAACCACGGTGGGAAAAAGAAAAATGTGAAAAGCTGCGCACACCCTGCATTTGTACATGTTACCACCACAGTGTCCTGCTGTGAAACGTGTAAGCAGCATATGAAAATGGCACATATAACAATATTGTTTAAATATTAAATGATTTTATGAGGGAGCTTATTGTAAAATGAACTGTGCACCATCTGGGAGACAGTGATTCTTATGCTTAGTGATGAATTTGAGACTTTCAGCAGCTCTCTTCATTTGAACCTGCTGGAGGATAAGTGATATTTACCTCTTTCTTCTCTTCGTATGGATACGCGTCCATGCCCACTGGAACAATTGCAGCCCAGTAGAGGGTAGACACACACAGAGATCATAATAGCAGTTATTTCCTCTCTGGGTTTTTTTTTCTCCTGGGCTCTGCGCTCTCCGTCTCCTCACCGTTGACATCACAGAGCTATGTGGGGATAAAGAGGCAGAGAAAAACAATAACAGACCCATTGACCCCTATTTCACAAACTTTGGGGGTGTAGGGGGAGAAATCCACTTACAAGCCTGGAACAGACCTGCTGATTGGGCCTCAATAGGATTTCTATTAGGGAACAGTGGAAGTGCAGCAGAAGGTCCTGACTGCCGCCATTTCTGAACGAGGACGCTTCTCTGTTTGATAGTGCAGATTTACATCTAACCCCTCGAGCACCTTGGAGCGGGACACAATTCTGAAGCGCATACCTCGAATCACAGGGGCGACTGGATAAATGTGCAATGCAGTTATTGAACTATGCACTAATCCACGTTGCCTTGTAACATCGGTGGTCTGATCATATCACTCCTGCTGCATCTATTTTACAAAAATAACTGTGACTGAGGAAAGCAGAGGCAGCGGCGGCGGAACACGAGTTATTAGAGCAAAAGGATTTCTAGAAGCATGAGCACCTGTGTCCAGAATAAATTAATTCATGTGTTTAATGCAATTACTGAGTAATGTTCACACATGGAGGATAAGAGTCTTCACTACGTTTAAAGGCACGAGTCGCTGTTAACACGTATCTTTCTGAGACACATCAAGATTAAGCTGCTCATCTTAAATTTATATTAAAGCCAGGGGTTTTTACTTTCAGCACACCAACCCTCACACCATCTTACTCACAGACATAAAAAAGCTTAGGTTAATGATTCTGTAAATTCCCCCTCTCTCTCAGCGTTAATTGCCCTACACAAGAGAAACATGGCTTTGGGAGTCAGACGTGATGATCTTCTGGCATAAGCATTAGAATGGAGGCTCGCCTTGCTTTCTCTGGATGCTGCTGGTTGACATTTAACATCACAGAGAGAGGGGAGGTGGAGAGCCAGGTGCCCTACATGCACATTTGACCCCCCGCTAATGTCAGAGGGGGAAGGTCCCACACACTCATCCCCTCTTCACTCGCACAAAACACTATGCGAGGGCGCAAAGTACCTGTCTCAGTGATAAGGGACAGGAGTCGGTTTCCTGATAGAAATGTTCTCATGGCGAGAGGTGAAACACATCAGTGATATCATCCTTCCAGAAATCAAACAACCTTTTTAATGGACTGGAATTCACACTGTACAATATGAGGCAAATTTTGCATGATAGTTAAAAAATAGCTTCATCCAAAGAACTTTTAAATGTACCTTAACTGAGTCAAATTACAAACTGCCTACACAAAATGTAATTTCAAGAGATCCCTCTTTTTTTTTTTTACACACCGTTACTAATAAATACTCCTCCTCTCTGATTCGTCCTCCTCTGAAATTAAAGATGTTGGTAAATGTGTAAAAATTCGACAGCAACTAAGGCAAAAAATATGAAAGATAGGATTTTATACTGAGCGGAGAACAAATTGTCTGTAGCACGAGGGAAGATGCACAGTGGAGGACGCCACACACACAGCCAGCAGGCCTGTAACCCAGTGCAGATGACCTGTTTCTGCTTGCACGCAACCATGAAATAACAACTGCTGTTTGGTGTTTGATGTTAGCTTGGGGAGCGCAGTGTCCCCGCTCGTCCTATGCAGACACATGTTACCGTCAGGATTTGTTTGCCCTGGAAAAATTTGTAAATACAAAATAATAAAAAGGATGGGGAGAAAAGTGAACAATGAGGTCACACCCGGAAACAAACCAGGATATACATCTACTGGGTACTGCATTGATTTGTGGCACATATATCATTATGACCCACATCTCGTCATTTTTTACGAACACGGATTACACAAGATTATGTTTCGAAAGTGGAACTGATGCCTTTAGAGATGCTTGATGATGTCAAGATGTCTGAAATTATGTTTGTTGGGAAAAGCAAAACGCAAAACAATAAGGTTTATTTAAAGAAACAACAAGCCATTGATGACAAAGTTATTGTTATTAGCATCAAGTATTCTTATAACAACCACACATACCTATGTTTTGTTATAAAGGCAAGGTTTTGTTCAATAATTTTTACAAGCTGATTTGTGTCAGAAAGCAGTTTTCACCCAGTGAAAAATGGCAAATGGATTCAAAATTAAATGGATTTAATTGTTCAGAAGAATTAATATCAATACATTTGTTCAGAAGTTGGTGGAAGAAACATATAAGGGGGTTAATTATTATACTCATGATGTGCATTATAAAGAAGAACAAGAAACCTTCTTTATCTTATGTGGAACTGCAGGTATGAGTTCAATTGTCTGTGCTGCTGATGCAACATTATAGACATTACAGCATCTTTTGATTTCAGTCAGGGAACCAAAACAAACCAAAACAAACCCAAAACAGACCTGTTCCAACTTCTCTACGTGAATATTCAAGATCGCAGTGACGGATTTTCACAAAACCGACAATAAATAAAGTTTAGGGCAAAATAAATAAATTTAAATATCCTAAAACAATGATTGTAATGTTATTTTAATTTGCAGCTTCACACATACACATATATACACACGTGAAGGCAAATATATATATATACATATTTCAAAACCAAATTTCTCTTTTAAGTAGTTGAACTTCATTAAAACCTAATTATGATTTAATAAAAAAGTTAATCTAAAATAAAATCTAAATCCCACTAATTGCTGCACGACTCCTAACAAATGTATTACGGTTATTTTCTATCAATTATTGATAAGGTAAAAATAAAAAATAGAATTAACAGTTGTACTGATCAAACCAGCTTTGATCCACATTTTAAAGAGAATATAGAGAATTGTGTGATGTTGTGGGGGGAGGCCTGATGCATGATGCAGATAATAAAGGGGGTTCTGATAGAAAGGCTGCAGATATTGAAGCATCTCGTTGCTGAAACCGATGCAACTCCAGCGTTTATAAACCCTGCTCCTGCTGCTGCTGCTGCTGCTGCTGCTGCTGCAGAGGACACCGCCTGCAGCAGCAGCCTCTTCCTACAGGCTCGTGTATTTTCGTTTCGATTCGGTTCCCAATTCGTTCCACTGTTTCCCAAAAAGAACACCGATGCTTATTAGGTGGCTTTAATGCCCACGAGCACCTTTCAAATGAAATTAATGCGGGTGTTATTTTAACCGGTGCCAAGTGCTATTTGATCTCGAGTGAAATTAAGTTGATTACTATTTTTTTTAAAGTAAATTCTTAGCCTATGTGTCATGTGGCCAAGCTGCAGCAAGAGGAGGAGGAGGAGGAAGAGGAGGAGGAGGAGGAGGAGGCCTGCTTTAGGATTTTAATGTCACCAAATAACTGAATAGCTGTTGTTGAAAATGCACGCAAACACAAAACAGTATCATTTCGACATCGCCTTCTAGTTTTGCACTCCATGTGCGTGTGGAGGGCGTTTGGCTCCTGCAGCCCCCCCGTGTGTTTTCATGTAAATATTCACTGTGACACTGCGGCTGCCACTGACTCCATTATTTTCAAGTAATTTCGTCAGGTCGCTTCAGTGCTATGTGTGCAGGCGGCTGTACCCCCTCTTTTCTGTCATCAGGTGTGGAGAAGGACATGTCGCCTGAAATCCCATTCCAGAGATGGCGAACGCAAATCCAACAGAAGAAGAACGAGGTTTGAGATCGAGTCCAAACAGTCCCGCGTGGCCGCGTGTTTCCATCCTGCTGCTGCTGCTGCGCACAACTCCCTCTTATTAGTGCTGCAACTTTTACAAACTTCCACCTCAGCCATAATGATGGAATGCGCTTCTGCAGCCACTAGTTCATGTCTTTCTGTCTCCCCCACTTCTTTCACGCCCCCCTGTCTCCCCCCCCATGCACATCCAGTGGTTGCCTCTTGATTAATAAATGTTTATGTGTTTTGAAGTGCAGGACAAAAGGGGGGTGGCCTGTGACCCCGCGGAGATCCCGACCTTGTGCGCGCTCATTGTGAGGCGCTGGGAAAGGGGCTTTGGGACGGAGACCCCGGGCCACTGACCCACACACACATCCCGGAGCCCTGCCATTCATGTGCGCACCGCTGCATGTCGCCCCGCAGCTCCCATTGTTTCAGGGGGAACAATAGCCTCAGCACCCCCCCACCCCTCTCTCAAAGCAGCTTTCAAACTTCCCTCTATATGTAGCCTGACGCAAGCCCCCGCTAGACTCCCCCTCTAACACCCTCTAAATAAAGAGTAAAAATGTTGACAAAACGTTAAGGCTGTTAGTGGTGCGTTCGCCAGCGTTGCATCACACCAGCACCCTTGCATCATCGCACTGGTTGGCGTCAAAGGCCCAAAAAACACTGTAAGAGGGTGAAACAATAAAACAGTAACAGAGTGAAACTGTGAAACAGAGGCGGGATGCGCATGCACAGGATGAGATGGCAGAAGGAGAGGGAGAGGGGGGAAAATGGACCGTGAATAACACCTACAGGCTATTTCTAATGCTGGAATCAGATCAGGCTATATATTAATAGGTTGGAGGTATAAGTAGGCATTAGCAGGCCGGTGCGTTCCGCCTTGGCTGCAGGGGTTAGCGAGGTTACTCCAATGACATCATCCATGGGGCCCGGGTTTAGACATCTTTGCCTGGGAGTCAGTCACTGCAGGAAGTGCAGGAGGGGGGGGGACACAGGCGCAGGACTTGCCACTTGCTTCAATCAATTACTACCTCAGTGCTGAATGCTCCACCAATGGTTCCCTTTAACTACACAGCCTCTGTGGTTTTGTAGGACAAAAAAACCTCAAGCTGCACAAATGGGTGCGAATGTGAGAAGAAAACAATAACGTGTTTCCTTTTTCCTTGTTTGGGCCCTAACCAGCCAAACATTGTGCGTTTTAGTATTTGCAATTTTAGACCTTTAATCGAAACAAAAACACGTGCATCCACAACACAACTGGACTCACACAATCTACGGAGACCGAGTTGTTATCAGCTACTGCAACGCACTAATGAACCTCTCAAGACAAACGGCATTAAACATGATTAATTGCGGCGACGATCCGACTGCACATATTCCTAATGTAGAGCTGCAATAAATTATACAGCAGGCTCGTTATGGCTGCACATATAAAGTACAACGGGCCGACTGCACTGTTGGTGTTTCACTGCGCACAGAAAGCCAGTTCATCAGCGACACTACATGCACGGAAATAAAGAAATATAAAAACTCATAAAATAAAATAAAAACACATGAGGGTTCCATTTGCATCCGTGTGAGCGAGCGCGCATTTGTATGTATTAATGCGTGTGTGCAGGCGTGTGCATGCGAGGAGAGGGAGGGAGGGAGGGGGAGGGAGAGGGGGAGAGAGAGAGAGAGAGAGAGAGAGAGAGAGAGAGAGAGAGGAGAGGTTTTACTCATTGTAATGCACAGAACGACCTGCCCTCTTTTGAAAAAAAAGGCGAGAAAGCGCAGCCATGCTTTGCAGAGGCTCCGGCGTCGCTCTCATTGGCAGCATCAGCTTGTCGCCAAACGGAGTCTTTGCTCGTCCGCCGCTCCACCGAGGACGGAACCGGGAATACAAGCGACCGTCTCCGGTCAGATGTACAGAGCTGCAGTGAAGTATAAGATTACACAGGTGAAGTGAGAGAGAGAGAGAGAGAATTAAAAAAAAACCCTGCAGAGCACGGATACATACGAGCAGAGCGCGGTGCACCACCATATGGCGTGGAGCAGATCCTGGTGAGTAATGTCTGCGTTTGCTTTATGTTCGATCCTTTATGATCAGATATAGATTCGTGAATTGTTTCACCTTCGCCTTCGTCTGATGGTTAAATGCGCATTTCAGCAGCTCACAGGAGAAATGAGAGCAGCGATCGGCTCTTTATCTGTAGATGGATAACGGTCCTGGACGCTTCACGCTGCACTTGCCATTGTTATTGCGGGCTTTAGGGAATAACGCCACTTTACGCACTGAGCTGGTAACAAAGGGCGATAAGAAGGCACAGGCAAACCCGCAGTGTTTCGATGTTTTGCATGAATAAGACGCATAACGAGGACAATGCTGCGTTTTCCGAGCCTCCTCGTTTGTTCGTTGCGCGGCGCTAAAGGACAATGGGGGTCGTGTTACTGTCGGTGGTCATGATAGCCCACACCGACGGGACCCGAGACACCGTGATGTGCTGCGGACGAGCCGCGATCGAGCTCCTAAAACCACGCACGACCGACGCGAGAGTCGCCCGGTTTTCGTGGGATGGGGACGTTTCCGTCTAAAATGGCGATTCCCTTTGTTTCTGCATCCCTCTCCTCTCGGTTCTATAGCGAGCGTGCGATTACCATATCTGCAGCCTGCGCCTCTTCGTTTCCACTCTTTACACAGGGATGGCTCCAACACACAATGTGCTGTCAGATGCAGAGCTGGTGCCAGGTCTGGTGTCAGGCGCACACTGGAGAGCAGGTACACGACTGTGACTGCACTGACATCATTTGAATTCAGATTGCATTTGTAGATATGCAGTGCAAGTGGTTCTCTATAGTCTGGGTTAGAATTATAATCTCAGATCTGTGTCACCCCCTCGCAACACTGCATTTATGTAATTTAACCTAAATTAAACACACTGGCTACTGCACTTCCCCTTCACACTTATATAACCATGACGAAAAGAACATGGTGCACCACTTCACTGAATGTCATTCACCCTTACTCTTATTTTAAGGAGTGAATTTTAGTTGCAGCTCATCACACGGAACAGAAACACAGGATGTGCTGGACCAAAGTGCTCTGACATCAAACTGCAGGCTCAGGATGACAAGAGCATCCCTCCCTCAGCCATCCATCCATCCCCTTGTATGTGCGTCTAAGCGTGTGCAAGGGGAGGGTGCATGTGCGCATGCCCGTGCACGAGTGTGAGTCTGTATTTGGTGTGAGTGTGTACGTGCACGTCTGTTCTCTCTCGCTCGTTTTTTTGGGGAATAGTGCAATGTTGCATAACCGCTCACAGCAAATGCCAGATTTAGGGCTTCACAATTTGCGGGGCCATTGTTGGCATTTCCTCTCCGCACACACACACATATATGGAGAGATGCAGAGAGTGTAACCAGTCAACTGCAGATCTATTAACACGTTTCGCCGATAAACGTTAATAATCCGGGAATGGGAAGTCCTCAGTTTCCCTCCTAGTTTCAAGGGCACAGGGTAGTGATCCAGGAGGACGCTGGGTAATATAGAGGAACATCTGTTTGCCCGGTGACGTCAGCAATCCCCCCACCCATCCAACCCCAATCCCCAACCCCCCCTCCTCCTATCCCAATCCTCTTGTGCTGAAGGCAGATGCCTCATTTGTTTGGCTGGAGCACCATTAATCCCAAAGTCAGAGGAAAAGACCTGACGGAGAGAGATCAGCCCCATTAAGGCGGTGTCGCTGCTGGACTCGGTGCGTCTCGGTGCGTCTCCGCGTCCCGGTCATTCGCGTCATGTGGACGCACATACACCCAACATGGGACACCGCGCTGCGCTCAGGACACCCGCAGTTACCGAGGCTCTTCAGCGTGCCCCCATTTGCGGCAGTTTTAACGTGTGACCCGCAAGTACAGGCTGCAGGCTTGTGTGTGTGTGTGCGTGTTGGGAGGGAAAAAAAAACTGCGTGGGTTAAGTGAAATCAATATTTTGGACATGGACGGTGACTTTTTTTTCAGTTTCATGGAGGATGCCAAGTGCTTTTTAAACAGGTCACTGTGGAATATGAGTTTGTGTCACCTGTCATCCAATATGAAGTTCATGACGAATTTTTGTGTTTTCTTTTTTTAGGTGCATTGTTGGATAACGGAGGACTTTTACGCTTTCTGCAGTTTTGGACGAAGGGAACAGAACAAACGGAGCCTTTTTAATCTTCGGTAACGGCCTGGGACGTCTGAGCTTTTCGCCCGCAAAACTAAACCCGCTGGCATTGCGTTAAAAATAATTTCTATAACTTAACTTCTTTTTCTCCAATTGCATATTCTTTTAGTTTCTTTTTTTTATTTTTTTTTTACAATATAAGGTAAGCCTGCAACAGCCGGGAGAGGATTTGATCTCTTTGGACCCTGCCTGATGTTTGGGATTTCTTTATTGTATTTCCATTTTTGGCTCAACTTGACATGACGATACAGTTTGTAGTCGCACAACATAAAGGCCTCGAAGGCTGTAAGATAATGTGATGATATTCATAATGACAGGTTTCAGGGAAAGCTTCGATGTGTCTCTTTCTTACAGTCGAGTCAATGCAGCTGGAGGACGAACACACATGCAACCACAGACTCACACAGACACACACAGACGAGCGGGTTGTGTCTCTCCGTGTTCACAGCGGACCTTGATTTAATGTCTTACAATTAAGGCACGCGGTGAATGCCAAGAGATGATTCCTCTTTCCTCACGTGTCTGCAGATCCAACACACGCATTACACACACTACATTATATTCTTTAAAAACACAGTGACGGTTTAGCTTTTGTCTGTTTTGACTGTAACGTGTAACCCTTGTACTGTTTCTCTACCCCCTTTCAGAAAATAAAATAAATACACCACGATTTTTGAAAGGTCTGATTTTTATGTGAACATACATGTAATGGCTCCCTTCTGTTCCCTTCTTTCCACACACACACACACACACACACACACACACACACACACACACACACACACACACACACACACACACACACACACACACACACACACACACACACACACACACACAGGCTGCCCGAGAGTGCTGTCCACCTTCTGTGGTGCTGAAATTTACGCACCACCGATCAGCCTTTTGTTTCACTCGTCTTCCTGTGCACAAGCAGGAATGGCTCGACTATTTCACTGGAGTGCAGGAATGCAGCCCCGGAATCTCGACATATAAACGGTGCACACACACACACACACACACACACACACACACACACACACACACACACACACACACACACACACACACACACACACACACACACACACACACACAGAGAGATATATAACCTACAAGCGAGGATGTTAGAGGCTATATGAAAAAGCAGTCATTGCATCCAGCAGTAAGGTCTAAATAAAATCTTAGCAGGAATTAAAGAGGGTGGAGTCAGATTAACAGTGTAAAGTAATCTACACTTGATTGATATTGTTTCAGTACATATACAACATTTAATAATAACTAAACTATCCCTCTGATAAAATTGAAATAATTGTCACTTGATTCGAGGGTTGAGCAGATCTCTTGTTCCAGCAACACTTTTGTTTCCTCCCTTTTCTTCAGGAGAGACACGGCTCGTTAAAACGGCCATGTTTCGCAGTGAAGCACATCCACCGTCGCCCTCCTGCAATAATCTAAAAAGGGTTCTGCACGACAGGGATATTAAATGATTTATTTGATCTGCATATTAATTTCCATAGGCGCGGGGCCACGTATGGAATGTAAATGAGGAGGTGGGCAGATGAACTCCAGCACAGACGCGAGCTCAAAATGAACAATTAAATCAATATAAAGAGGTTCAGGAAATGTCGGCCAACAAATCTTTCGACAAAACTGACGAATAGAGTCCAGAGGCTGCGAGAGTCTTACGGTATTTGTGTCGAGAGGAAAATCACATCCTGCTGTGTTAGGCTGTCACCTAGTGGCCTTCATGAGCAGTGCACTCAATACCATGCCATGACCGTGGATAGTGTTCCTTCTCCAGTTAAGTGTTTAAAACACAACAACAGAAACTATGATAAGACTTCAGAACAACAATTCTCACCTTCTGAGATATGTGAAAAAAACATTACATGAATTTGATTTGTCCTTGCTGTCATCTAACACTCCGTGGGGGGGGGGTGCACTAGCTCTATGAATAAAGACACGGGTTCCATTTTGCACATTTTGACAGCAGACAATAATCAGATCAAGATTAATGACGCGAGTCTGTGCATATTATCACCGAGAATGGAGGGAGGAGTGATGGATGAATGGAAGGGGGCCTGCTGATGCTGTGTGTTTGTGTTTGTGTGTGTGTGTGTGTGTGTGTGTGTGTGTGTGTGTGTTTTCCAATCATTTCATCCACTCATTAATGTCTATTTCCCTAAATCCTTCAAATAGGCATTGAGCAGAAAACAACAACCAATGCTACAACAGCACGGTGATAATATCCAAGAGTTCAGCTGACAAAATAATTGCGTTAACAAGAGATGCATAAATTGAACATTTGATATAAAATAGTAATATAATTTTGGCTGCAAAAATACAGCTCAAACTTGTCACTCTACACTGCCTATGATCCAGTGGCACACTTAAGACAATAGATAATAGTAATGGCAATGACCCACCAACAGCAATCAAATTATTTCAACCCCTGACCCTAAATGTTGAAGCATGACTCTATAAAAAGCAGCAGCTCAGTCGCCTACAGAATAAATAGATCAGCCCTCTTGCCACGTCATGAATATGGCACACTGGAGCGTCTCCATGTAGAGCACAACATGACAAAATTGAAATTTCATATCAGGACTCGACAGGCTGAGGGTCTGGCTTCCGCTGATAACCAAAATCCTCAAAGTTAAATGAAATCCACCAGGCTGCCATAAAGCATGTTCATCATGCTCCTGCTTTGCCCTCAGCTCCTCCAGCGTGAACTGGGCCTCCCATTAGAAGTCACTCACTGCCCCCTTGTGGGAGAAAGCAAACTGCACGAAGGTCAGTGAAAGTGTATACAAGTTCAAATTTCAAATGCATCTGCTACATTAAATACTGTCAAATTTAAGTATTTTACATCAGTAGGGCTACATCAATTTTGGAAGTTACAATCAGTGACCACTTATGAGGCTGGTAAGATGAAGGTACATGCAGCTAAATCAGACCCAAGACCTGGCTTTTAAATATGGATTGTACATATTGTCATTTTGTGGACATGCTCTGTTATAAGCAACATCTATTGCATATATTGAGATTTGTGAATATGGCCTCTATAAATAAAATTGGATTATTGGATTGATCGATTTTGATGATTTTGCTGGGCTGTGTGCGTATGTCTGACACCTTTTAAGGTCACATACTGTAAACTCTAAACCCCACTGTGTGTTTGGAAATTTAATTCATGGTTACAGCGCTTCCTGTCTCGCTCCTACGTCTAAGCTTCTTTCATCAAAAACTAAATTGATGCTTGTTCTTTTTCCTCACACGCTTTTGCCTCCACGGTCTCTTCACTAGCAAAGTGCTGACGGGCCGCGGCTGTAATGGCGGCGCCACAGTCCCGGCCCATCTTGTCTCATTAGCTCGACCTGATTGGCCATGAAGGTGTTCTCTTGCTGTCTTAGGATAAAGTGACTGTCTCTGCCACTCGTTAGAACATAATTCCTCAAGTATGCTGCCCCTGATGGCCTCTCATGGAGCCTGAGCACAGAGACAGAACATAAGCTAATTGAAATATGCTCCAGAAGGGATGAAACATTGACCTTGGATGTGTTGAACAAAGTGTCAGACTTTGAGTGTTTGTGATGTAGCTGCAAAAAAATTATTGTGTGAACATGAAGCCTCGACAAGATAATAAGAATTGCAGCACTTGCACTTGAAAACACACATTTCTTTGCTTCCTTTTGATTTGATCTTCTTTGGGTTGATTTTATATTATGATCTCTTTTGAGTTCAACTTTTTTTTTGCTCTATCTGACAGTCAAGAGGGAGACAGGCGTTAAACAATGTACGTTGTGCTTTTGTGGTAAGGGCCTTCACCATTTGGTCGACAGATGCCACAAGTCACGTTTCTTTGAATTCGTTTTGTGTTTTGTGTCTCTTCACGGTCATTTTGAATCACTTTCTAGTTTTTTGATTAAACTTTCCAAAAACAAATTCGTTTTATCGTTATTTTTTTTAGATTCAATCATTTTACAGAATGAAACAAAGCTTTGTCAAACGTCAGTGGCTGATACAAGGGACAAATCTCATTTCCAACTACACAATATGTAGCTCAGAGGCACCATCTCAATGAATCAAAACACATTCATTGTGGTTTCCATTCGGCAGCGGTGAATTGTAATCACAGCTGATGGTACCTTTTAAAAAGTGTGTTGGATTTAGGAAGATTTATTGGCCCTCATCCATTGAGCAACCATGTTGCACTGCCATGTTTCTACAGTAACCCAAAAAAGACTCTGGCTCTATCAAGCATTTTATGTTGAAATTACCAGAAGAAACACCACAGTAGTTTAACCTACAAACTTACAATGGGAGGAGTGAGAGGAGTTTTATTTAGTTGGTTGTAATCTGCTACTTCGCCTCTAGATGCCACTAAATCCTACCCACTGAAGCTTTAATGTAAGCAGCACACATGCTATGGTAATCTTCACTCCAGATGAAGTGGAGGGAGATTTTTGTCTTTAATTCATTGCAGTTAGAGACTACAAACAACTTGGCTTTTTTGTGTAGCTCCTGAATTCGCTGAAGTGAAGGAGAATATGTTTGCAAAGTGCATGTAGTTACAGAGCATATTAGTGTATGTTGAGATGCCTGAGCTATGAGCCTGAATTTAAGAAATACTTATGGAGTTTAGGTACAACTCCTCTGGAATTGAAAGTAGCTCAGGTAAACCGTGGAGCCGTCAGCACCATGGACAGCACTACAACCCACGAAATAACCCGACTGTAGTTCAACATGGGTCAAGCTCTCAAAACACTGGATCTGGAACTTTTCATTTGAGCCGTCATGTCTGGTAAATACAAATATCATCCACACTTCAGGTCACCAGTTTGAAACAGGCTTTCTGTTGAAAATTAAATGTGTCAAGTCCAGATTTCATCATCAGGTTAGAAAATGTTACACATCTGTTTTCAAAGACTGGATTTCTCCTTATAAATTGTCTCCTTTAAGCATCTTAATGGGGTTAAAGAAAACTGGATGGAGCTTGTTTGTTGACCCTGATGACATTTGATTTCCCATTATGGGTGTACAAAACTAGACAATCCAGTAGATGGCAGTATGGGCACAAGTTAATCTCGGTAGGAGTGCTGCAGGATTTGTCAGTCATGAAAAAACTGGTCCTGAAACGGAAACATACAGAGTTCAATAGTGAAACATAGAAATTCACGTGTGTTTTTGGGACATGTGATGTAAAACAAAAACATGTGAGAATTCAATGGCTGTGGTTGTCAAATATAATGTAACAATTGTCTTTCTCTGAATCCAAGTGAAGGTTTTGTGTCACATTCAAAAAGAGAACTGACAAACAAATGCATACACGCACCAAACAAATAGTTGAAAGGATTAGAAAAATTCTTGTTTTCTAATTCCGAACGAGAGACAACTGTTACCTTGATATGTAACTTTTCTATTGAAAGACACTGGAATGAATGTCACACAAACAGAGATTTTTATGAGCAGAGGGCTTCCTCAAAACACCGTCATAAAGAGACTCCATCACACACACAATCACACGCACAGGGGGAGATGGAGTGCACGCGGTATTGTTTGTCATCGTTTAAATGCCATTAATTAAAACGTTAACCTGATTGGGTGGAGAGTGAGAGGGGGAGACGGTGTCTCTGTCCCAACAGGCGAATCCTTTTTAATAACCCGCCTGAGATAATGATGTAAAAAGACTCAGGCGTCTTGTGCGTAACGAGGATGATCGTGGAGACTCGGTGAAGGTGAATCACAGACACAGACACAGAGAGAGAGAGAGAGAGAGAGAGAGAGAGAGAGAGAGAGAGAGAGAGAGAGAGAGAAGGAGGGAGGAGAGAAAGAGAGAGGGAGAGAGAGGCAGGAGGGAGCAGCACTTATTACACGAGTCTCCTTCTCGTCTCCACACCTCAGCTGACAAGCCCACAACTTCACCACTGACGCACAACTCAACTCGTGCAGTGCGCACACGGGAAGAAAGTCGCGGAGACGCGTCAAGAGTTTCCAGAAGGGACCGTAGCTCGCAACAACGCGGAACCGAGGCTATGGACAGGGGGATGAACTTGCCCGGCGGCGCAGGGGACATTTTCCACAAAACTCTGAGCGCCGTGTCCACTAAAAAAATGGATCCTTTCAGGTCGTCGGTCGGCATTGAACTACCAGCCAGAGACCGCCAGTCACCGATGAGCTGCTTCGACCAAACAGATCCAGACCCGATTCAGCCGGGAGGACTCGCGGGAGTTAGAGGGGGACCACTGGGTCTGCCGACCGGATCTTTGTGCTTAAAGTACGGCGAGAGCGCCAACAGGACCTCGGCGGCGGAGAGCAGCGGCGGAGAGCAGAGCCAAGACGATGACAGTGACGAAAGGTGTGAAATGGTCCTCCTGACCGACGGGCGGACGGTGTCCGCGGGGAAAGCAGAAGGAGGTAAGAAATCCAAAGAGCAGAAATCCCTGAGGCTAAACATCAATGCCAGAGAAAGACGACGGATGCACGACCTGAACGACGCACTGGATGAGCTCAGGGGGGTCATCCCCTACGCGCACAGCCCGTCGGTGCGCAAACTCTCCAAAATTGCCACTTTGCTGCTCGCCAAAAACTACATCCTCATGCAGGCGCAAGCGCTGGAGGAGATGCGGAGGCTGGTTGCATATCTCAACCAGGGCCAGGCCATCTCTGCCGCCTCGATACCGGCCACAACTGCGCTCGCCAATCCCGGCTTGGGCGCGTACGAGCCGCCGCCCGGATACCCCTTCCCCAGCGGAGTGGCCGCGGCCACATGCCCAGACAAATGTGCCCTTTTCAACAACGCCAACTCCAGCCTCTGCAAACAGTGCACTGACAAGCCTTAACAGAGACCCAGAGAAGCGCAGTGGAGAGCAGACACCACTTGTGAGATCACTTCTGGAGAGTGTTGCTTGAAGTCAGTAGGCTTAGAGACAAAGAAGTTACGCCGACGAATACTTTTGTAATATGTACTAAATGCATTCAAAACGCTTTTTTGTCCAAACAATACTTGATTGTGTATATACATCATCCTTAAAGTGCTGGTATGAATGACAGTGAAGGCCGAACACAAGTACAGGCCTGTGAGAGTGGCTGCAGGTGTTGAGTGTGAGTCGCTCTGTTATGGACCCTTTTGGAGATTTCGGCGACCTGACAACTCGCGACCTTTTCACTTGAATAGATGGACACCTTCCTGGAGAGTTAGTCCAACCTCACTTTCTGCTGCTTCCTCCTTTCATTTTGCGGGTTTCTGCTTGTTTTGATTCGCCTCAGAGACATTTTGTTTCACCGGTGCAAGGCCTGTTTTCATGAACTTTTCTATTGCGCACGTGGAATGTCCTGAGCAAGGCAACGTTAAAATGACACAGAGGACGAGTTCAGTGGTTTGAACAGATATTTATGTGCTGATCCAGACACTTGTTAAAAGTTGCGCACGATGATTACAATTCTTTTTTGTGACATAATAAAAAATTCAGCAAATTTTAGAAAACCCTGAATCAAGGCTCATCCGGTGTTTCGCTGTGTCTTTTGTAATTTATTTATTTGGATATTTATATGCGGTTTTATTTTTATTTTTTTGCTTGTGTTGCACATTGTAGTTTCACTTCAGTTGCTGTATGTGTCTTTTTTCCGTTTTTTCACACAATGTGATCGAGGTCTTCAGATTATAATCGCGTTGTCAGGTCAAGATGTGGATTATTGTAGATACCTAAGTTATTCTATGAGCAACGAGGGGCCATTTGTATGTATTTCAGTGTTGAAAAGCTTTATTAAAATATTTTGAACAACAGAGATACTGCTGGTGATTCATCTGTGAAGTGTCGAGGAAGTGGAAAATACAACTTTCATTCTACCTTCAACGTGATCATATAACATTATAAGATGAATTTGACATTTTATTGTGATTTAAGAACAATAAATTATGAATAATCCAATTTGTAATTAGTGATTGCTTTTAAATGAGACCTTCGTCGTTCGTGGGGGTGGTGTACACACGGTTATTTGTCAGTCTCGTACTTTCACCACGTCTCCAGTAAACTATCGAGGGGGGGGGGAATGGATCAATAATTTTCTGCTCCATCAAAACCGACAACTTTTGCCTTCTTGAGTTTTAAGTCACGTCCAGTGTTAGGAGCGAAGGCCAGACGAGGTGGGCGAACGTTTGCCTCAGGGCAGGAAGGGGATGTTTTAATAAGAAACACACAAGCAGATAAATAAACCCTGATTATCATTATTAAAACAGTTGCCACGACGCTGCGTAATAACGTTAATTCGAAAACAAATGTGTATGAAAAGTGTCGACTGTAATACCTGGCTTCACACAATGAAACGCATCGTTAGGGCAATTAGAGCCCCAGAATGTGATTAAGGAATGTAATTACGACACTGCTCATTGTCGTAATTTGGCGTCTTTAATCACAACGCAGCCATCAGCTGCACTCATCCCATCGACTCGCCCTTTGTCCTCCCCTCTCTGCTGTCCTCACCCCACATTCTGACGAGGGCCAAACAGCACAAGTGTGAAAATATCTCGAATATTAACATAAAACCAGACACATGGAGCTCAATCCTTTAGAGAAGGGGTGGAATTTGACATTTTGCCTCAGATGTGAGCACTTGAAACACTCAGGCCAAACAGTGGGGACACCGTATTTCTAATCAAACACAGGCTGGATTAATAAAATAAAAAAAACGTGTTAAAGACACAATCTATAAGTGATATTTAAATGTTCTATTTATTTTACAAAATCATATTTTACTGAGGTGTAAGTAACTGATTCTTAATTCTCTGTCCATGGTGCTGAAATCCCTGGAACCCAAACACTGACTTTACTCTTGAGGCAGAGACGACAGACTAAAAACTAAAAATATGTAAAAATCCTGCAGTCTTAAGATTGATTTATACACGTCATTTTCATTTGTATTTTATTTCACACCATTAATTATCTCCTTTAAGACAGATTTGATGATGTGTAAGACTGACATGCAGAGATTCACAGATATGAGGAAAGAAATAGACACTTAATTAAAGTAAGAATTATTTTTATCAGTTGGTGCCGGAATAATTATTTATGGATGCACATTATAATATTTTGTGATGGCAAAAAAAGATTATCAGATATTCTATTTTTCCTCAACACATTTTTTTTTTTACATCAAATGTGTAAAAATTAAAAGTTTTGGTCACTTAAAATTCAATAGATCAGAGTAACATAGGATGTATCCAAACACAATTTGAAATATTTAAACTACCTTTAAATCTGACACAATACATAAAATAAAACACGCAATAAAAAATAGATTAAAAGGAACAAAGTTCACCAAATAATTAAAGACAAAAAAGCTAAATATTTTCTCTCCTTTCCACATAAAAGTAAACAATGTCATTGTGTTCTATAAGTGTGATTTCCGTCAGGCTGCGATCTCAGAGCTTTGTGTCTGAATGATGAACCATTCCGACAACAAGGTCATTACAGTGTCCGGTTTAATCCCATCACACTCCTGAATGCCTCGAATCTTCACAGAACAGCCCTAAATCAAGAATGGAAATAATCTGAATACATCAAAACAGCTCTGGCATAAAAATCCTGTCAGCAACTCATCACGGGTATCATCCTGCGCCAGGGTTTAACTGATTATTTTAAGTTTTAGCACAAAAATGCTTTTTTATTTCCTCCTGCTGTTAGAAACGGAGACCTCACAAAATACATTAATTATGCAATATGCATTAATGCACAAATGACTGGAGCATTTAACCCATACTAATATTCACATTAGCCCAGAAGAGGAAATTCCCCAGGGGTGAGACAGAGCCATATGCGTGTGGAGCACAGAAACAACAGTGCCAACAGGAAAACAGACCACAGCAACAAATATGTGTTCAAATGCAAAGAAAAGTTCACAACCACTATAGGGACGACAACATGTAGGAGATGTAGGATCTTCAATACTGAACGCTACCATGTTCCTCTTGATGTGGGAACTGCTAGATACTTGTTGGTATTTCTGCCAGTGAAATGTCATGTACACACGAGGGTCTGTGAAATGTTATGTGGGCGGGTTGGACTGGGCGACGACACACAGCACTCACAAGTGTCACGGAAAGAGAAAACCAGGAGGCTCAAGCTTTCTCCAGTGGCCACCAACACAGGGCCAGTAGTCATAATAGGCAGCACCGTTTGTATTCATGAGTCTAATAAAGCTGAATCTGTCTTAAACGCATTTACAGGGAGAATCGGGGCTCATGAATAAAAGTGGAAGATAAAAAAACGCTCCTTTTCATAAACCATAAAATGTCCAATTTACCATATCAAGGGCCAGCAGGGTGCCTATTCATAACGCTGATGTGATGTATGCTAAGAATGATAAACACGAAAGTCAAAATATACATAAGCGTGTTGAGTCGAAACGTCCCCTTCATATCAGTAACAGGCAAAACTCTGCCAATGGATTCATCCATGCTGTGTCACACTGTGTAAAGATATATGTGCTGCACCGGCTGAGGCACCAAATCAACCGCTGGGTGGTAATTCACTTTTGTCAGGGCACTGATAGCAATGCATAATGTTGTCTTTGTGTGCACACACAATGCAGACCAACACAAGTGTACAACTCAAGGGGATTCAGAACTGTATAGTAAATATTAAGTTGGTCTCACTTCTTTATGATTTCTTCAGGTTTGTTGCTAGTGTCAAACTAATTCAACTTTTATTTAATGATTACACACTTTGGATATTTTGTTTTTAATCAGATTCCTCAGTCGGAGGGAAAACATCATCTTTATTTGATCAACTTTTCAACCTGCAGATTCTCTCTTTAAATATTTCAAAATCAGCATGTGATGGAGTTGGGGTTTGGGGTATAAGAGAAGAGGGATCAGGCTACAGCATGAAAGTGACTACGTACGACTTCAGGCAGAATGGGCATAATGTAATGTTGTAAAAGGTTAAAAATGTTTCCTAAAGTGCAGATCACTCCCCATCTATCTTACTCTCATATTGCGGAATCGTCTTCCATTATTGGAGCTCTATTTTCTTTTTTTACTGCAATTCATTAAATATTGAAACATTTTACATAATTGTACTTTCCACAAGTTACTCACAGTCACTGCTGTTTTTATCATTGGTTATATTTTATTCCTACCCACATACACATAATTACCTCTCTCTCACACACACACACTATTTGCAGCTCTATTTTCAAAACAGCTATTTTTGGACAGCTGTTAAAACCTCATCCTCTTACTGCTATACTTGAGATCTCAGGCGAGAATAGAATAGAATAGAATGGACAATAATAATTTAACTGAAGCTATATATTATATATAATGTATAATTATTGAACTGGAAAAGTCCAAAACCCTCTCGTCACACACTGGAAGAAGTTATGAAACACTTGAAATTTGCCTTTGAAAAAAAAAAGGAATATAGTTGACTTGTTTGAAATAGGTTAACATTAGGAGGTCCTTAATTTTGTCTATTGGATGCTGTGAAGATTATATTTATTATTATACATCCCATTCTAATATATATTTTGATCCTTATGTTGTCCCCTGTCAGTGTATTTGCATGATTTTGTTTGATATCATTGTGTTCAAAAAACCAATAAACCTCAATTAAATGTTTATGGGATAATGATTATGATTAGAAATACAGGAGTATAACTTAAAAAAAAACCACGAGAGTATTTCCCTAAATCTAAAGAAGCTATTTTCGGGAAATTATGTTAAAAGTTTTTATCACCGGCAAAGAGGAGTTCATTCAGTGATTCTTGGTCTGAACACTCAAATGTCCTGTACATTTCTGACTGTATGTTTCGCTGCTGGCCTAATGAGCTCCTAATTCATTATAGTGGGAATGTTTTCCCTCTCTGAGGCAGCCTGGAGGTCAGGTAAACATATGGTGCCGTGTTTAGCTCTGAAACCTCTAACTGGGTACAATAAATGACGTAGTAATGTGTGATTATCCTCTCATCTGGAATACAGTTGTTGAGTAACAATCTCTAATATTCCAACTGCCTCCATATTAATCAGATTAAAGTCCCAATCCCCTAATCCCTGTTTACTGATGGCTCTGCCTTTGTGTCGTAATCTGATGTTCTTTTATTCCTCTGGGATTAAATTGTGTCATGGCAGAGGGCTGTAATTTGTGGTGTTGTTGTGGACAGAGCTGTGCAGGTTGTTTTTTTCCCCACAATAACAATTCACTCCGTGTTTGAACAAACAAAAACAGGTGCAATGAGATAAAGTGCTTTCATAAATAAATCAAATTATGAATGCTGATGGGAGGGCATTGATTTGATTTGTTGACATTTTCATACCGCGCAGTGTTTATAAGAAACATCAAGTTGGGTTGTTTTTCACCCACATTCTCAAATTTGAAGTTTGCATGCTGACAAATTGCTTAAATGGTTCACAACGTGATCACATTACCTACAAATGTCAACAATCCTAGTATAAAATCATGTCATTAAACAAACCTTGTGATGATGACAGTGTCACAGCAACACATGAAGGACATTTAGTGTATTTTTGTCTTTATACGGTGACTGTAGTTCTCAAATCAGCTGTGAAGTGTCCTTCTCTGTGAATTTAGCATTCAGAGAATGTGCTGCTGTTTGATTAGAGCGGATGTAGCGTTCTCAGTGACCCGGCCTCCTCCATGGGTCACATGAACAGGAAAAAACAATACAACACTAAGCTGCACTCAGACACAACACAGTTACAAACTCACACAAAAACAGCTGATTAAAAGAATGAAAAGAAAAGCAACAAAATGTTTTTATTATTTAGGCCAAATTTATAAAACATGTTTTCTGATTTGGACTGGGCAGGAATCACTATCTTTTCTCTGTGTGTGTGTGTGTGTGTGTGTGTGTGTGTGTGTGTGTGTGTGTGTGTGTGTGTGTGTGTGTGTGTGTGTGTGTGTGTGTGTGTGTGTGTGTGTGTACGTTGTGCGTGAGGGATCACTTGTCCTGATCGATATGCAGATCCTGATCCTCTCAGGGTTCATTAAAACTCAGGTGAGGTGGGTTTCATCTCCAGTCTGATGTTCATTAA
Source organism: Hippoglossus stenolepis (assembly GCF_022539355.2). Taxonomy (NCBI): domain Eukaryota; kingdom Metazoa; phylum Chordata; class Actinopteri; order Pleuronectiformes; family Pleuronectidae; genus Hippoglossus; species Hippoglossus stenolepis. Next base: position 12,162,341 of record NC_061501.1, on the reverse strand, counting down.
TTGTGGCTTCCACATTGATATAAAGACATGAGGATGACACAATAACAGTGTGAATCACTCAATGTGTCGTTCTCGCACACACACGCACAGCGTCATAGGTCACTTCTGGGGACATTACATTCATTTCCTGGAGACTTTCCCTAACCATCTAACCATTACATTAACCACTGACCCAAAAGTCAGCCTTATTCCAATTTAGGGACACAGCTTTTGTCCCAAGTTGGACAAGCCGTCCCATATTTAGTCAGATATTTGTCCAAAAGGTAGCTTATGTAAGAGACACACACATTCTTTAAAACAAACAGATTATGAGACAAATAAAAGGCCTGAGCGTTTACAGCGTTGTGGGTAAAGCTATAACAAAGCTGCCATCTAACACAGCCTGAACTGTGTGTTGAGATACTGACAACTACTTGTTTACATGTTGTTTATTACCTGATTGCCGGACAGGTTTCTGATTGGGGTGTAATCTGAAGATTAAGATGCACCATGAACAAGGTCAAGTGTATTATAAACAGAGGCATAAAAACAGACATGACGACGACATAAAAACAATCTGACGCTGACTAGATTTGAGGTCATCCGCTGAATCTCAATCAACTGCGTCTTTTCTAGCAATGTAAGAGAATTTATAAAGTGGATTTCAATCTGAAATGTGAACAGAAAAAGTGGACGATGCGCCTCCCTCTGTTGAAAATCTGTCATGTTACTAGAGCATGAAACCCCGGCCGTTAGTGTAACACTTGCTTGGCTGATCTTACTGATGTGCTGAGTGCTACTCGAGGCTTCAGTGTATCTGTCTGAGTAGAGGTCTTTAACAGCCATGAATGCCAAGCATGGGGGAGGCAGGCCAGGCCAAGCGTAACCGCGGCGGCCCAATGTCCTTGGCTCCTCGGCGGCCTTCACCTCACACTCCCTGCACAGTGAATTTTATGGCTAATTTCCGGCAATTTATCCTGGCACTTTCAGAAGAGAGATTCCTGCGGGAATAATGTGCATAATTTGCATAAATCATCCTGATAGAATGCACATCAGCATGTAACCCCCCTGTCTGAGGCTGCAGCGTTTACTTTGTAATCAAAACTGACTCTTCTCCACCGGCGGATGCACAAGAGCCATGAGAAGGGGGTCTGAGTTTAGGCGAGTAATTACAAAGGAATGATACACACATACATAGATTTGTGCATAAAAAGCTTCCTCAATAAAAACATTTTTTGAAATTAAGATGTTTAAATCTGCAGTTACTTTCAGTATCAAAATACTATAAAAGAAAAACTAAGTTTTTATCTAGGTTTAGATGTTTTCAGCAAAATCCTCTTTCCTCCTCTTCTGAAATATCACATTTTTGTATAAAGCTCATATATAAAGCACAAACACTTTACATTTAATTATTTCCTCTCAACTTTGGTCGTCTTTTCCTCTTTTTCTCTGTGACACACAAGTTCTCTATTTAATCTGAGCCTCTCAATTCCCCTGATTATCTTTCTTTGTCCTGTGTGTTGCAGTAGTGAGACATCAGCCACACTTTGCTTCACAGCCTTGTTTTCTAAAGCCCCCTGTGTGTATGCGACCATTTGTCTGAGGAGAATGGACGGAGGGGGGTCAGCGCTCGACCCCCATGCTTTGATTTAATTTGACGTACAGTGAGAAAGTGCATATTCTCTTGGACTGCCTTCGTTACTATAATCAGCCGTGATCAAATCGACTTTGTTGGTCGAGGATGTGTGAGATGAAAACGGAGCACAGGAAAAAGATGTGGTTTTTGGGGTTTCCAGCACATAAGGCAACACAAGGCATGCAGCCTGACGGAAATACTGCACAACACGCAAGCTGCAGAGTAGGTAGTGGGTTAACTAATCGGAGCAGACACACAGACAAAACATAGCCGCGTGGTGAAAGAGCACTGCACTCGTTACATGCATTCGATTTTGTGACTGACGCGAAAGAAGTGGAAGTGTGTGTGTATTTGTGTGTGTGGGGATGCAGCCATCATCGGCGTGAGCAGTTTTGTGTCGCTGTACAACCAGGTTCTTCCACTGGCCCTCGTCCCAGAGTCTCAAGATCTCAGATGGTATCACTGGTGACAACAGGACAGTCGTCCGCTGGGTGGACGTTAATCACAATAATACAGGGCAGGCTAATCACGAGTCGCTGATCATGGGCTAAATGACATGCCTCCCGCACCCATTGTAACCAGTCCACTATACGTAGGGATTCACACACCAAGACTAGCCCGTTTTGGGGAGGGGAGGGGGACAGTGGTTATGAGGCTGGTGCACAGCCATCCAGACAATAATTACTCGATGACTGTGGTCACATTAGGGATCAGTCAAAGCAGATTAATTTCGACTGATAGCATTGGTCCCTACTAAATGCAGATTTTCTTAATAAGAGTGAAATTGCGTCGCTGAGAGGGTTAGGCACTGTGAAGTCTGCTGTATGGGGTCCCTCCAATTACTTATGTGGAGAGACAATGTCTTCTTCGCAATGAATCAGACTGTACTGTGTTTTTCGCCCGGTCTGATGTGTGCGTTTGTATGCAGAGACTGTGTGCACAGGCACAAATGAGGCTGTGTGTGTGTGTGTGGTACGGTAGGTCTTTCACTAAATACCCAGAGACCAGGAGAATTACCCAGAGCAGAGAGGACAGCATCTGTTTGTGTGCTTGTGCCGAGCAAACAAGGCAATTTAGAGAACACCAAGGGAGCAGCTAATAAACACAACCTTATTCCCCCTTCCTCCTACACCTGGCTCTGAGTATGGCAGTGCTACAGTAAGGACGCCTGTCTTTGTGTGATTCTGTGCTCGTGTGTGTGATGCAATGCCAAAGCCTGGTTGACCTGACCAGGAGGGTTGCTTGTATACTTTTGCTAGTGTGTGTATGTGTGTACACGAGCATGCGTTGATGTGTGTCATGCGTGCACATGAGCAAACGTGTGGGATGTGTGTGCAACCATTCATCATTCTACAGTGAGAGGCATGCCAGTGCTGCTGGGAAATGGCAGGTCTGTGTCCCATCACACCCTGGCGTCTTTGTCTGTACTGCCCAAGCTGTGCCAAAATGTCTGCCCTGGATACCTGGCATAGAAATAGCACTTTACTGTACACAAAGGTGTGTGAATATTGGCCTGATAGAGACTGCAGTCCTCTCACATGGATGCTAGTCAGCTTGGCCTAATAGCGCTTGTCCTCCTCTACTTATTTTACAAGCAGATAAAATTGAAACTGGCATCTGCGATTTCAAGATATGACATTCAGCTCGGGAACAATAGGATTTGATGGTCTAGAATTAGATTTTTGACGCCACAACCTGCGTAAATGTGTCGTTAAAATTCACCAGGTTTCTGCGTTTTCCCTGCAACTGTTGCAGTAAACAGGCTGTAATGAGACCTGCAGCTTCACTCGCCGCCACCACCACCGACTCTGATATGTAGCCAAAGTGACACCCAGTAAAATCACGCATCAGAGCAGACACAAAATGGCCGACAAGTGCCAAACCCCGCCTTGGCTTTCACTTCATATCACACCACAGGGTCTGGCCGGGGACTGGGGGCTTCACAGGGCATTTAGAGGAAAAACCCACAACTCTCCGTGTACATCTGTCACTAAAATGTGTATAAAGGCGTACACGTTCTTCTACTTACACTTATATCTCACGTGTGCAGTTATTTTTCTAAATACACAAAAATTATTATATCTCAGAAATGAATTTTGAGTTTTTTAAGTCATTTGGTTTGATCACAATCCACTAAGCAATCCAGTTTGCCCTTCAACTACGAGCCCTTCAAGGTCTTGTCTCCCCTCATGTCACATACCTGGTAGGCTGAGAAAACGGCCCCCGTTCTCTCAGCCTTGGAGCCTTGGAGCCAATAACATCAAGGAATAAAAGAGTGGGTGAAAATAAGTGCAAAAGGGGAGATTAATCCGAGTTATTACATTGATTAGATTTCCAGAATGCTAATTAAAAGATGTTAGGACATGGGCCCAGCCAAGGATCAGTGGGCACTAATGAGGACCAATAGGCCTCTGTAATCTGGGCTGTAATGAGAGGGGTTTAAATGTAAAGTTTGCAGGGAGAAGAGGTGGATGAGTGGCAATCCTGGAAAACCAATCCTATAACCGTCATTATTAGCAGTAATGGTGAGGATTCACAGCCTCAGCAAAAAGGGAGAAATAAAAAAAATAGGCGAGTGGAAGCAGAGAGAAATTCAATTATAGTAAAGGGGTTTTGCACAATAAAAACATTTTATTATTAGACAATTAACAGGGTGGTTTAATGGCTGAGGGTCACATACCCCCTAGTCTTGTATTTCAATAAAGTAACGGGGCAGTATCTTTTAATGGGAAACCAGTTATCCCATCCTGCTGCTCCTTCTCTCTTGCTGGTCACTCTGGTTTTATGATTTCCACACTTCTCGGTCTTAGTCTTGCGTTTTAAGAGTTCATAACAGAATTGTCTGACTTTTGTTAGGGAAAATTCGATTTTTAATGATTTTCTTCATGACTGACTATTTTGTGTATAAAATATCATAAAATGGTTGGGAAATACCCATGGTGATTTTTACTCAACATTATAGCTATTGTTTAAAATTTTTGACAAAACAGTCCAGAATTCGAACCTGCAAATTTCAATAAAAACAGTTGCCAATTACTTTTCTGTCAAGCAACAGTTTGATTAATGGACTGATCGTTTCGGCTCCGATCACCTGTTAGACAAGCAGCTAAATGCAGAGGGAAGAATGAGGATAAACATATAGTTTGAAAGGTGGAATAAATCTGCAGCAAAATGAAAGGGCAGAATACTACAAACCAGACGGTTAAGGAGTCAACTGAAATTAGAAAGGTCGTTACTTATTCAGTGGATGGTTGTTATTAGCAAATGAGTCTTACTGACAGGTGCACCCCGCTCATTTACAAATTAGAGCATATCACTATAATCAGCCTGCTAATTCATCACAAATAATGACTTGTGTTGAAGACAGCCTGGTAAATACTCAAGGAGAATATCACGCTAATGGGTCTCCGTGTTCACGGGGTCTGGCTCGCATGTACGAGTGGGTTCAAGTAAACATGAACTTAGAAAATGCAGCCTCACACTCACACGGACAAATCCCAGTAAGTCTCGTTTACCTTTCTAATCACATGCTCACAAGAAAAAAGGTGCATTCACACTGAAATTGCAAGAGGGGACAGGAAATAGCATGAGTATATAAATTATATTATTATTATATTATAAATATAACCAGCAAGACCTAGAAGGGAAACAAAAACAGTCCTTAAAGTTTGCTTTTCACTAACCTCTACTCACTGCAGCTAAACAACCTCCCTTCCTGGGTGATACAACAAGATAAGTAATATTTCCATAATGACGTGTCAATCCCACCTCCTCCGTCAAAATGCTGGACATTAGAAGGCCTTGTAACTTTGCAAGTTCAGTTAAGAATGAACTCTGACTGAGGGAACTTCACCCAAGGTGCACATGTGTCACCCAGTTACATTTAGAAATGAGTGGGTTACCATTAGATACCAAGACCAGGAAATAAGCCGGTATTGGGGATAAGGTTTGGTTCAAAGTTAAGGGAAACATATTGGTCCGGGACATAGACTTCACCTTCCCCAGAATTGTTGTCTATTATTCATTCCATTAATTAGTTCAAGCCTTCGACAACGTCAACTGAAACGAGCAGAATGCAGATTTCGGTGTGACTGTGCCGCATTTCTCTTTGAGGCCATACTTAGTCTCAGTCTAGCAGTAGCTTGAGCATAAAGCTACCTTATGCATGCTATCATGCTGATTCTAGACATTACACCTACTGCATTAGGTTTAGAGTTAGAAAGCTAACATTTGTTATTTAGTACGGAACAGTGATCAATGGGGTTAGGGGGATTAGAAAAGTTATTCAACTTCATCCTTTGGGGACAAAGAAAGTGTCGACCAAATTTCTAGCTAATACGTACGTTCTCGCTGAGACATTCTACTAATAAATGAAAACTTCAACTTTATGGTGACACAAAATTACCTGGCAATCCATCTAACACAGATATTTATGTTATTGATGTGATATTTATAAAACGCATTACTGCTGTCCATGAAAATCATTGCAGACAGCACATGTTAAAGTACCAGTTGGCATTCGCTTCTCATGGTTGAAGCTCAATCAGCTCGTGAACTTGCTTTACTGTTGAGGACACATGGCGTCATGAGTTACCAGGGATGGGAGAGAGAGTTGTGTGTTTAACCAAGGTTAAGGCCTAACATCCAGCCTGGATAATGGTGCACAAAAAAAAGAGGTTGAAATTACACTGGGGCTATGACAATACTGATAGGCTATAAAAACATGTCATTTAATGCTCCCCATCACCCCCTCCCTCCCCAAGTGTGGCTCTCTCATCTTCTCACCATTAAGCCAATTCATCACCTCTTCAGAGAAGGCCATGACACAGATCCAGTCTATCAGTCACCCTCTTTAGGATGTGTTTGCTATTCAGATCATCAAGGATTTCTGCCATATTAAACATGGAAGTGAAAGCTGAGGCCATCTAAACAATGACACCAGAGAGCTGCTCAAAGCGAAACCCTTCTTTATTGAAACTGTGAGTTTGAAAAAGGCCACAATAATCGCGTCAGAAATTAAAATATGAAAACAATGATGTAGCAATAATGTAAGATGGGGTTTGCCACTTGGAGCCAGTTGTTTGATGTGTCACTTTTCTAATGACTTCTCGAGAAAGGACCCTGGATTTGCATTTTTGGTCCCTGCTCCTGTAATGAAAAAAGGTAGAGCGGAGCATATTTCACTGGGCCTGTCAAACCCACTCACGCCCCTCTGCAAAGCACTCAGGAACTTCATTCCATCGCCGCCCGTTCTCACGACTGTGCTATGAAATTGACTATGACAAAATTAGCAAACCTAGACTGTTTGGACACATTCCCAATATAGTGGGTTTTGCGTTTTTTTTTTTCAAAATGCAATCAAGCCCTGGGACATCAAACATGAAGTCTCCTTGAAAGTTGTTCAGTCTCTTTGGCGTGAGTACAGCTATGGATTTATGTAATCGCGAGCTTGTTAGGAAGATTTCTCGGGCCTATTGACAGTGACGTGCACTGGGCTTTGGCAGAGGTGACATCTGGGAAGCACAATTCTGCTGCACCACCACGCAAAAGCAATTAGAGATCTATATTCCCAGACAGGTCCTGACTTTGTTCGATGGTGGAGGGATACATGTGGTTTAATGTCTTTATTAACATGACAAGCATGTCCCATACAACGTCTTCGAATGACAATCAAAGGGTCATCATGGAAAGGGGGGCAGCAATCAGTGAAATCATGCTCTGCGGTCAGGACTGTGTTGTCAAGTCGGGGACATCAAAAAGCATTTTCCGAGTGAACTGTTCCGAAGATAATATAGTAAAATATAGTAACAGCCACGGAGGATTTTTTTTATTTTAACAAGCAGAAAGTAACTGAAGTGACACCAGTTACTGCGAGTTACAGCGACTGTAAGGTAGCAGAACGGGATGGTTAATTACAAACGGTTCAGTTTCAGTTGGACAACCTCTGCTCAAACACTTACTCTTCATTAGATAAATCTCTCTGGCTGAAGTAATTAGTTCAGTCTATTAATTACTATAATCACCCATTATCATGTTGGCCCTCATTTTAACATGTTTCATGCATTTAACGAGCCTTAAGCAAAGCTGTTTTCAGGAAATATTCTCTAAATATTCTACTTAAAAAACAACAGAGTGTTAGTCTGTATTGTTAAGTGTTCCTTAAACAATGCAGTTACTCAAACAGGACTACATTGATTTGATTTCCAGCTAAGGATTAATACACATTTAGGGCTCAAGTGAGTAAAGCAAAAGGATTAAAAATGATTGGGTCACTGTTCAAAGTAATAATATAATGTCACCCAGTGTAACAGAGTGGGGGTGCGGGGTACGTTCAGTCACTTAAGTGCACCACTGTAGTGTACAGTGTGCAGACTAACAGACGTTGGTTTGAGCTTCATCACCACAAAGTGCCAAACTTAAACTTAATGTCATTTATGTTGATTGTTTTCATGCTCAATAAAAATAGCAGTTTATGTGCTGATAAGTGTTTCGTTGTTTGTTTTAATGTTTTTTTCACATGTCTACTTGCATTTAGAACATCGGTTACTACAAATAGTAAAGTAATAATAAAGTATATAGTATAAAGTCATAGTTTTATCACAGCTTTTACATGGTATGCACAGTAATCCAATATCCCCTAAATGTTTAGGTTTTATCTTTGATAGCCAACTTTAGTTTGCAACTTGATAATACTAATCAATTGGGTTTAATAAGACTATATACGGCTCCTCGGTGGAGGTCGTATTCTGGTAATCGAAATAACCATTAACCGAGTGGTTAGGTCACATACCTCTAAATGCTCTGAGGAACAAGTGCCTATAGTTTGATGGCCAGCTGGACCATTTACTACAAGTCAGTGCCACTTCTCCCTTTCCACATTTCTTATCCACCTTCACTATTGCTATATAATAAAAAACATAAAAATGTCCCCCAAAAATGTAAAAGCCATGATTACCCGAAGCCTGAGTGAGTGGATGTAGGCTGTGGGTAGAAGCCTGGCCTCATGTCGCACACAGCATTCTCCTCCCTGTCCACTTCCTGTCTGTTCCCCTTCACTATGGGAAACAACAAAAAAGTCAACATATATCTTATACAGTTTTTTGTGGAATTTTCTTTGTGGGGAATTGGCCATTTTAAGGATAGTGATGGCATCTCAGTGCAAATGTTCCCCAAAAGTTTTCCTCTGACACTTTATCACAGGGGGAACCAGTGATCCTTTTAACAGCTTGGAAGTTATTGTAAACATACATTATCTGTGTGAAAGTTACATTTGCATCTACGAGGTGTTATCACAAGGTTCCTGTTGCACATGGACATTGCGCTGCACAGTAATGCACAGATAGCAAGTCTTGTGAGTCAGTGTTCTATGTCACGTGACTTTTAGTCTGTTTAAGACATCCCTCACAGGGTTTGGCCTGAGCATCAGGTACGTAAGTGAAATCATTTTGCTTTCTCGGTCTGCTTTGTTGACAAGCCACGGACGGTCACTCGTATTTGCTGCCACGCCTCCAGTCACCATTAATCCTGCAGCATACACAGGAGAGAAAAAGATGGTCGGCACGCCCACTATGTCTAAGGGGAGCATCGCACACACGCTTTGCACATCAACGCACTAATACTAATATTAGTATAGTAACCAGTATACCACAATTTTTAACAGTAGGTTAGTTTGATTCCTTTATAGAATCTGCATACTGGGCAGACAGGACATGACCAATAGGACATAATAAGCTATTATTTTGTCCAATATACAATAAAATTTACCATAACAAATATTGTCCCTTTAATCTCAGTTTACAATGCCAAACATGTCCACAGCATTAGGTGTGGAGCCGTATACATCAGGCCCCTGTGAGCTGCCATGAAATAAGGCTGGGGTCTGAGGAGATGGAGCTGGGAGCAGTAAACAAGGCGGTCCTGCTCCCCAGCTGTGAAGGTGACACAGGGATGCTACACGCAGAACAAGCCCTTTTGATTAATCACAGGATATTTACTAGCTCAGATCTAATCAAGGACTGCAGGATCACAGGCTACATCATACACGGCCCAGGAATTTACACAGCAGAGTTAACCTGTCAACTGCCACTGTCTTCTTCCCTACATCTATAAACACTGTGTATGGTTTGGCCCGGCGGTTACACACCGCAGGCGGGCAGGCCGCTCCAGAGGTGATTGTTTTATTTCCGCTGAAACATTATAAGCTGCAGTCAGATACTCAACACATGTCGTCTGATATAAAACCTTATGGCAGAGGGGAGAAAGAGCCATTTATCTCAAGGTGGTCACGGTAATGGGATACAAGAACGTGAGCGGTTTTCTCACTAAAGTAAACTACAGCATTGTGTGCAGGGGCCTGTTCTGTCAGCCTGTGGCAGTGGGAGTCATTTCCTGCGGAGGAGATATAAACCAAAGAATAATCCGAGATCCGCAAACAAAAAGAGATTAAGAAAGTACGATCTCAGATGATTTATAATCTGACATTTATGAGCGATTCAGCACTCACTGAATACGCAGGACAGTTTGGATGAGGATTTTATTGCTATTTTTTACTTGAGCCGAAACAAGTAATTGTGATGTAATTTTTTATCAATCAACAAATAATCAGAAAATTAATCACCAACTATTTTGACTGATTGTTTCAGTGGTTTTTCAAGCCACAATACCACATTTCACTGGTTCCAGGCCCTTATTTTCCAACTGTTCTTTGTCATATATAATTTTAAAGATATAATACCTACAATTCCTCTTTTAAATGTATAAAAACCAACTAGACCTATGTTATATATTTTGTTGACTTGTGTACTTACATTATCCAAAATGTTTATAACAGCAATTAAATCCAGAGAAATCCACAATATTAATTAAGGCAACCAGACATTTCATTTTGGTCGCCTTTTAATTTCATCATCTCCACTTTACACGTGACTTTGCCATCTCTGCTGTAACTTCCAGGGCAAAAGACAGATGAGGAAGGAAATGTTAATGTTTTAAAAACATTAATTACAATACAACCTTTAGTTAAATTTGGTTAAGACCCAAAACAACTGAAACTGACACATGGAAATGTATTTGTCTACTTACTTATTTAAACTGTCTCTTTGGCTGACCAACATGATTTTTGTTCAGTTCATTGTGGGCAACATATTGTAATAATTATGTTCCACTTAATATTAATTAAGTTACATTTGTAGAGAAAAAAATGTATTGTCTAAAACTGTTTGAAATGGATGAAGACATAACCTTTAGCGTGACCTGCGTGCTGTCTTCTGTTGTTAGCACTTCTACTAAAGAGACAGGCAGCGGTGGCAGTGCTGCCATGTTTATGAAGCGGTCGGGAGAAAGTGTGTTCTGCACTTTTGTGTCGCCTGGAAAATGTCACTCCACGGGGGGGAGGGGGTCTTAGTTCAAACAGGTTCAGAGAAAACACTGACAACACTGACACATACAAGGAAATTCAAAGACTGTGTTAATTCTTTAAAAAAGATTAAATATAAGTATAGACAGCAGAAATCTATTGTACCTTTATTTTACACTTCCTTCATTGTGTTGTTTTTGTCCCTCGTCCATACAAATGTGAAGAAGCCTTCAGTTGAGACACGATCATTTTGTTTGTGTTGAAATAATAAAGTGATCCGCTGTGTTTAAGCAATAGATCACTTCACCATATCGAGCCAGATCTCTGCCACATGAGCTTCGAACAAATAGGCGGTCAATTAGACGAGAGCCTTTTTGTCAGTCTCCCCGTCTCCCGGATATTTCCTCAAAGTGACGAGTCACATTAGACGATAGGAGGAAGAGTAATTTCTGTGTCACATCCCTTTAGCCCGACCTCACTGACAATCGCCAAGACGAGGGCGTTCTCACAAAAAATTAATCACATTTGCCACTTTAATGGCATCCCTCAGCCCTCTGCCAAGAATTCACAATCATCGCCCTCCTATTGTGTTACTCCAGCAGCTTGGTGGCAACAAAGTGATTTCAAGGAGTGTATCAATACTTACATCACCCCTCTGGCCCTCTCTCTTCAGTGTTGACACTACAGCACTCGGAGCTGGGCCCAACTGGCAGACGGCCATCCACTTTATGGAAATAAGGGAGATGGAAGTATGCAGTTGTGGATTTAAAGCTCATTACTTATTAATTTGTACATTTATACGTAAAGAGAGAGAAACAAGCAGGTTTGTCAGTAGGCACCAGTGTGGTTAAGAATGGTATTGCTGGTGGTCAGTGACATTTTCACTGTATACAGACAAGAAGAAACAAAAGGAAATAACTAAGGAGTTACTCTGCCCTGAAAATAACGGTTAACTAACCAGCAGCCATAAATGTATCCATCGTTATGCAAGATTGATATATGCAACAACTTCAGAACAAAGTCTGAAATTTCTAGACAAGTAATGATTGTTAGTAAGTCCACAGCAGGGCACTGATAACATGATTTATCTGCAGATAAGTCTTCCTCACTGAAGCCTCATTCTCTCAGTAAAAACAGGCTCGTCCTTGCCATCAAATATTCAGACAGACTTGTTATTCCTTGTGAGTGAGAAACCCTGTAAAATGACTGGGAAACAAAACACTTGTGGTAAAACAATGTTCTGAAGACATTCTGTCAGATTCGTCCCATTTTTACAGATTTCATCACTGAGCTGTGGCGTAAATGCCTTAAAACACTTTGACATAACATGCTGCGTCCGGAGACCCTCTGCGTCTGAATAATGCATCTACAATATGTTCCAAACAGCTGTCTTCTTGCAAGAAGTTTCTTCCAAGGCTTTTGGTCACATCATTTTAAGAAATCTGCATAATTTGTGAGAATTCACCTGGTTCTTCTCACGACGGCCACAGGCCAATCACCGGTGCTCAAACTCGCAACAAGCCATTGTGATTGGCGAAGAAATAGTCATGACCATCCTCCAATCTTGCTGCCCACGCTCTTCATATTTAATTCAGAGGTTGTGTATTTCTTTATGATTGCAACATCTGTTTGCTCCCAGTGCCAGCTCTCTCTGTCAGCCACCCTCTGTTCAATAATTCCTGTCCTGACCCCTGAGAGCCCCTGACATCACAGCACCGGCTGCTGCTCAAACTTCAGGGGGACCAGACACAAAGGGACAGGTGCCCGCTTCCAAATCATCTGGCTCAACAACCTGCATCAACGACGGAGATCATGGGTTTTATTGTTGTTAACGTAAACTAAACAAACTCTCAAACAAAAAACTGATATGGATATGGACCTTAAAGATAACGATGCAACTCAGTTAGGCTCATAGGTTTGTAATGATCTGCAAGATGCTTGTATATCTGTCAAGTGGGTGGTTAAACTAATAACACAATGGAATTAAACTGTCAGTGACAATAATCAATAAGAAAGAGGTCTGAGCTGAATCTGAAGGGGCACTGTTAAAAAAAGGAAAATGTGTTGAGATGGAGATCAAGGAGGATCATGCAAAAATGGAATATGTCCAATACGAACTACCTTTGGGCCAGTATTTTTAATTGTGTCTTTTTGAAATTTCCTTCTTTCAACAAATCCAAAACAACATCTCTCCAAACATTTGACTTGTTTGTCTTTTCTGTAACTTTGTACTCCAAGACAAGTCATATACTGAACTTTGTAATCTTGGAAAATGGATCATGGATACTATTTTTAGCTGTGAAGGAAAACATGTCTGAAACAATATCGAGTGTTTAAAACAACATGGGGGTGTGCATTGGATCGACTATATATTTGTATATGTGTCCTGTCTGTAAACAATATGTACATTGCCTATATATTGTCTGGACAAGTAGAATGTAACCAAGGGCCAGAACCAAATACCAAATACATGACAACTCACTAGGCCCAAAACATTATTTTCTGATATAAACAAACCGTATTCTTCTTAATGAAGGAACAGGTCACCAAATGCAACAGTGGGTGCAAAATCGGTTTTGTTGGTTTGGTCTATACCCTGTTTACATTATAGGAGAAATTCAGTTTAAAGAAAATTGAAACAAATATCTAATTATTGATATTTCTACATTTAGAGAAAAACAATGGCTACAGTTTCCATACCAGATTTGTGGTACCAGTGTAGGTTCACTACATCAGACCTACAGCCTGTCAACATTTATGACTGATCAAATAATTCTGTCTGGTTTTCTCAGCGAGATCCTTGTTGTCAGAGACACTGAAGGTGGCAGGGTCTATAAACAGATGCTACCCACTGACCTTAGAGAACATGGTGTAGGGGCCAGATGTTCGGATAACCTCGCAACCTTGGGACCAGCTGATGTGGCGATGATGGAGATGGGTACTGGCAGAGGAAACTGATCTAGTAGCATCAAAGGTTCCCGTTTTTCCCCCACTTTTTCTGTGTTGGTCTTTACACCCCGAACTGGGCAATCCTGGAAGGCAGGGAAAGATGGAGGACGGGTGAAGGCAAATACGTGAACGCAGAAGCGAAAGAGACAGAGGGAGCGGGAGGGAGCAGTGGTCAGTGGCGCTGACGGTTGTCACAGATGTTGAGTTCAGCACAAAACTCTGCCAGAAGCCATCATGTCAAAGCGAAGTTAGCTGAATGAACAAGAACAACTCCAGGCCCTGCCACATTAAATTTCGTTCAAATTCAACAGCTGTTTCTTGAACGAATGCAGATGCAAAAATAATGATAATAATGCCTACTTACAGCTTCTGCTTTGAAGTAAACAATCACTCTTGACCACACCCTGTACACATTTAGCTCCACACTGCTGTAGCTCTTTTAAAGATTTCGCTTTAGAGGCAGCGTTCGTTTTTGGCAGGAATCGTCAGTCTTAAAAGTTGTTTCTACAGCAAAATATGCCACAACTAAGGCTTTTAAACTCTGAGTAAATAATTTTTCTTGTGATTTTAAAGGTCTTAACATAACCAACTAGGGAGTTTTTATCCTGTGGTTGTCAGAAACAAGCAAATCATCTTTGAAATAGATATCCACTGTGTTGCTGTTGCTTCAACATCATTTCACCTCAAATCAACGCCTGTGCTTGTCTGTTCTGGCATCTGAAATTCTTAACATTTTGACTGGGTGCATCTTGGCTCCGAGCATCTTCACTCAGTTCGGAGAATGTCTTTGTGCCAAGGCCACAGCCTGTGGCGGTTTTCCTAGTGACAGATGAGCGAGCATGTCAACATGTTTGTGTGTGTGTGGTGAAACAATGGGGCCTGTGAGCTGTGAACTGTGCTATTATGGGCAAAACTGGCTGTTTATTCAGTAACCGATCATACAACATATTATCATGCATACAAATCTGTAAATATTGTATCAACCACAATATTCAAATAAAATGGACAAAGACATGTGGCTCCACAAACACACGGAAGTAGTTTGGTGACTTTTAAACATTTCTATTTTTACAGACATTGGTAGCACGTCCTTAGCCTCACACACATGAAATTATAACCCTCTCTGAAATATGATTATTTTAACATTGAGACAATGATTAAGGTAAGAAAATAATAGCGAGCTTCACCAAAAGAAAACTGTGACATGTGGATCTAAATCTGTCCGTCCTTTTCTCCAGGCCTGTTGGCAAAGGGCAGCTCAGCTGTAGCAGGCAAATTGTGTGAACAGCGGACTACGAACATCTCTCCACAGGCCATACCAAGGTGTCTAATCCAGGAAACGCTGTGAACACACACCCTGTGGGCTCCCACAGTGCACTGCACAGCCTTCATCCCAATGCACTGCAAAAAATCTTCCATTTCAACAAGTCTGTTATTGAAAAGTAAAACGTATCAATTCTTAAAACACTTAAACATTTTGCTCATAAACTGAGTTTATGTCATTTGTTTGAGGACTTTTTTGGCTGAATCTGAGAACAAATGTCTTGACCAGATCAGAGCTGTATCCTACGACATATGTCCCATGTGCTGTGGAAAAAAAACGATCTGTGCAATGAATGAATTTACTGCTTTAGCACCTGTTAAATACATTTGTGCATGTGTGAGACAGAACTGCTTGATGGTGTGAAGTGACTGTTTGTGTGACGGGGAATCAATGGCACATTATCATTCTACTTGGTGGTTGTTGTCTATTGTGTGATTAATAATCATGTCCCCTGCCACGCAGATTCCATACATCCTACACCATTGCCCACAGTTCCGAGGGAACGGTGCCATAATTCTAATGCAGCTACCTCCATGTTGATTCAAAGTCAAGCAAGATAGAAGACAAGGGAAAATAAAGCTGTATTTCAAATGAAATGATGGACCCAAAAGAAAGACATTTTAGATATAACAGAGTGGAAAATTAATTTATTTTGTTTTACAGTTGAGATTTAACTCTGCCTCTGAAGCACCAGTGCTGTGTGCAAAAAAAGTTAATGCAAAGCCCTGAAGAAGGATTATTTTGCAGTAGAACAGAGAGAACAGACTTCACAGAGAAACTGTTTGAGTGCCTCAGTACCAAAGTGTAGTAACAGTCATGAAGCGATGCGTGAAATTCACATCAGTGTGAATTTGAAATGTTTTCAACCATGCTGTAAAGGATATTGTGTTTCTCAGATTATAAAATTGTTAATAATTGTTTACTCCGCTTGTTGGAATATTCTAATATTTGCCAAAATTAACCAACTCCAATTAATGTGCAAAATTCAAAGCCAGTGCTTAATGACGTGATACTAAATTTCTGGACATCCACTCGATACTTCTTCGAAAAAATCCACTGTGATAAATTTATAGATATTTCCTTTACACATATCACGGCACTTTACCTGAAGAAATATAGCCAGTTCGCCTAGGAGTGTGTCTGCTGTCCAGCACCTGTCACATCGGCTGAGTGTCACCCGCGTCACAGGGTGTCGCAAAATGACAGCTCCCAATGTCTGCAAAGATGAAGCCTCGGGAGGGGAAAAAAAACCCCGGACGGATTGAAATTTCATCCTCCCAAGTATATCAAAGTGACTCCTGTCAGCATTGCATCAAAGCGGTGACACAGGAACTGTTCATTTTTACAGCTGAGAGTTGGACTGTGCAGAGGGGTTTTTTGGGGGGGGAAACGGGCTGAAAAGGTGAGCGCCGTAAATTACGCTGGGTGACTTACAGGAGAAATGATGACAATGAAAAGCACCTTGTCAACTATCCGCGGCTTGGATTTATGACAGCAGAGTCAAAATAGAGCTGTGACAAGAAGTTGAAGGGAGAGTTTTGAGACAAAGAGTGTGAATGATTTTCAGAGATCTGGTTTGTTAATGTCAAACACAACAATGTCCACTGTGGGCTCATGTGACACTGAGTCGTGTGAGTCCACTGCAGTGCTGCCTGCATGGCGCAACAATGTGCAACATCTCTGATTCTAAAGAAATCAAATTCATCATTTATGTTTTCTTCCTTTTTTTGGATGTAGAAAGCATTAGTAAAAAAAAAAATATAGATTTTTTTAAAGATATTATTTTAAATAAAATAGGTTTAAAAATTTAATGAGAATTTTTTTTATGGTTAAGAAAAGAAATAGAATCATGATCTCAGCATAACATAAAATAACATGGACAGTTACCATGGGGCACTTCACAGTCGGGGTAAACAAGTGTGTTTTTGCTTGTGCAGGCCCACAGTGCTACAAGATACAGAGATACGACTTGTGCAGCAATGACAAATATTAGGGGCTTGAGGCTAAAGGAATCTGAGGCAGACCAAAATCTGTTTTTGTCCCAGGGCCAAAGCCTGTACTGCACTGTGGGCCACTTGTGATTTCAGCACTAGCTGGTGTAACGCAACCAGCCATGCATTAGCATTGGCCCTCCAGTTAGAGCAGGCTCTTAGGATCCTGTCACCCAAACTTACCGTATACTCTCGCACATGCTCACACGCGCCTCGACATGCACATGCGAACATGGAAAAGCAGCTGCGACGGAGAGTCAAAGACCTTAATCTATCTTCCTGAATCCCTCATTTACACGTATGCTACTCACTCACTGCAGGAAACCCACTGTCTTGCACTCTTCTCCGACCACTAGCACCTTTTTAAGCTCTCCATTGGTCAAACACACACACTTAGTTGCTGTCAACAGCGGCAGCGGGGACATCCCTCCACAAAACATAAAAGATTGAATCTCCCTGTTTAAGCAGCCAGCCCATATCCCTTACCACTTAACGGGGGGGCCTGAGCTAGCATACAAAGTTCAACAACTGTGAAGAAGGAACTATTAAAGAGGACACACAAAGCAGTGACCTTGACTGACAAGTGCTCTTCATTCTGGCCATAAACAGCAGTGGGGCCTGATAAGTGTTCATCGGTGCGGGGAGTAATGACCTATCCGTCAGCAGCGGTTGGGCTGTGTGAGGTAGTATAAATGGAACATACATAATGTACAGCAATAATACCAGCACGCTCACAGCCTAATGTATTATCATTATTCTTGGGGACTAGGGTTTTTTTCCCCTCCTCTAACCCCGTGTAGTGTGCCACAGCACGGCCGGTAAATGCCTTCCGGCCGCGATAATTTCATTCTAATCTTTGTTCCATATTATAATTTTCATGGACAGAAATACACCAGGAAGCAGCGGCACATTTCTATCAAGGGCTAAACAGAACACCGGCCATAACTGGAGGTTTTATGTGACTGTATAACCGCCCGTTCTTAGTGCAGCAGTCAATTTATGATAAGAATGGAGAAAGCCGTAAATTAATGTGTGATGGCCCATCTCAAACAACATCATTACGTGCCGAGCGAGGGCAGCTGTATCCAAACAAGACGTTCAAAACCTGCTCAGAGAAGAGATCACAAAATTCAATATTTAAAAACTGGAAAAAAAAAACAACATCAAATGTTATTCCAAAATTAAATTAAGGATACACATTCAGGAAATAATGAAAAAATCTAAGCATAATACTGTAATTCATGCTGTGTGTATTACTGGATAGCAGCTCATTGTGCTTGGAAATCATAGGGGTGGTTATACACAGGTAAGTATGTTTTGATTATCTTCTCCCTCTGAGATAAAACAGCTTGCATGTGTTCTACATTCACTGTATTGTTCTTCATACACTGCTATGTGCCGCCAAAACACTGAGGTGATATATGGTACGTGCTGATTGTATTTTTCTGGGCATCACAAACACCTTGAAATGAATCGTTGTAAAATCACAACTTGATCTATTTAATCCAATGATATATGAAAATGTCTGGATGAACTGTAACATTGAATTTACATTTTTTTGTGAAAATTACCCACAGATGAAGGCAAAATGCTGAAAGACAATTTTCCTTAACGCTCCCAGTGAGCGAGTTATATTAGAATAAATGAGGCACTGTGTTAGAAAGTGCTTTTTAGTCTTTATGCTAAGCTAAGCTAACTAGATGCTGAAAAAGCTCCACGTTTACTGACATGACATTAATTACTCTGCATGTAGCTTATTGTAATGATTACCTCCACCATGTTTATTTTCACTGTTGTTTGTCCATTTGTCTGTCTCTTCACAGGATTACACAATAACTACACAACTGATTTACTTACAACTTAGTGGAAGGATGGAAAGTGGTGTTAGAAAGAGCACTTTAAATCTTTGGGCCAGTGCATCCCTCTCTTTAACATTGCAAGATGGCATTTTTTACATTTTCACCAATTGCCCAGGAAATAATGCATGGATCATACCAGCAAACCTGCTGGTCTGGGAAAAATAAAGGTTTTGACGTCCCATATAATCAGTCACACTTTCGTAAATTCGTAAAACTACAGTATTTTAGAAAACCACCTTGTTACTTTTGCGGCTGACATCACAAAACGACTTCATCAAAAACCTCCCCCGCATCCCATGAACATAAGAGCCATAAACAAAAAATATCACGTCCCAAAATACTACCTTGAGATGGCTAATTCAGTCTGGACCCTATACTGGTTGTGCTGAGAGTAATCATGTAACACCATTAATTAACAGGCATCTCTGAGGCCTCCCACACACATACTGTATCAGAGTCACAGCCAGTGTCCGTATCCAAAACCCATCTCCACTCGACAAAAACAAGGACTTGTAGTGTTACGATACAACCGAACATTCATATATCAAACCCTGCATATTGTAGGAATGTATTCTGGGATATTTTTAAATCAAATGCATACAGAAACAGCAGACTATCAGAGAAATGGCCATTAAAACGTCATCACACTAAAACTAAACACCTCCTTGCTAATGACAGTGTAGCAGCGATTACATTATTTTGATGATAATAATATGTTGGTATAATCTGGGTGTTGTGAGCATTGCGTGCACTACTGTCTCGTCTCTCCCAGGTATCCCTACAGAGCAGAGGAAAAATGAAGGATGCCTCCAGAGCTTGCAGACAGTAATCTCCCCCACGGAGGTCAAATCTAACATGGCAGGTTAGTGTCTGTGGAGATTGACAGCCTGGAGAAATACTGCTGCTAGGCACCCACAACGCACAGTGACAGCAAACACCTCCCAGGAAAAAGGCTGGTTACCAAGCCTTATAGAGCGACTGTCAGAGGGTGCCTGTTGTCAGAGCTGCAGCCGACTCCGCACTGACAGTCTCTGTCAACCTATCTCTATCATATCGAAACCATCTCAATCATGTGAACGCTACGCTCGCCCAGGAAGTATACAGACCCAACCCGTGCACATCTTCATCTTCTTCCAAACTCTTTGCACCATAGACTGGTTGGTCTCAAATCACGAATACGTAGATTTCCAAAGGCTCTAAATAATAAGTACAGCTGAAACAATAAATCAGTTATTGAAATGATTAATCCATCATCAGAATCTGCAACTAGTTTGATCTTTTTTTTTTAAATTTAAGTCATTTTAAGTTATTTATAAAAAAAAAAATTGTAAAAAAAAAAAAGACAAACTGAAAGTCTTAGGAACTGGGATGTTGCGATGAACCTATTTTGCTATTTGCTGAAGACTAAACAATTAATAAGGTGAAAATGAAATCTGTATATTAGTCCATAATGACAGTAATCATTAGATGCATACAATCAAGCATTTTCTAAGCATTTCCTCTTTTTTCTGGGGTTTATATATACATGTTAATGGTTTAGATTCTCTTTAAAAGTCAAGCAGATCAAACAGAAAAGTTTGAAGACAACGCCATTATAGCATTAACAAATGTATGAATACATAGAGCAGAAACCACCCACTCTTTCGCCCTATTTATGTTGTTTACTGTGTTTGTGGAGAAAGTGTAATGCAGTACAGCAGACCACTAATTGCATAAAATATGTTATCTTACAGGCTTGTGCTGTCTGCCTTTCATAAACAAAGGCTGACAGATCATGCCCTGAACCAGTGACCCTGCTGTGAGCATATGCACTAATGCAAGGTCACACTGGAGACTGGCCACATGAGGAGAAAACAGCCATCCAATTTGCCTTGCAAGACCAACACAGACACAAACTACTGATGTAGTCATCATCCTCTACAATAAAATGTCAGGGTGTTAAACTGGCTCCTTTTTTTCATTAGCGGCTGTAATAAATGGTGCTTCTATAAAACAGAGGATTCCCATTTATGTCCGGGAGAGAGGGGGGGAAATGATGAAGGGATATGCCAAAAATCTGTTGTGCGCTCAAAGTCAAGGAGGCTTTGTGGGCTCCCACAGCGCTCAGCTGTGTGCAGAACCATAGCAACCCCTGATTTTCATAATGGCAGCTGGCCATCTTTAAATCAGAGATCTACACACAATACAAGGCATAAACCACAGTGGCTGCCACATTACCACCATGACTGAGTACATCAGCCTCAAAACAAACAGTAGCATGCTCAGTTCAACAGCCAACTAAATTTTAATTTAAAGCAGCATGACTATGTTGCTGTATAAAATGCTACAGCTTAGAAAAACATATCTGATTGGTCTGATTATGAGGGTGAGTGTTTATGGCAGAGCGCTGTGAGGGGGTTGATGGGGGTTATGGGGCGGGGGTGTTGGTAGAAGAGGCAGAAAAGACGGGCAGACAGACAGACGAACAGACCTATAGCCTGATGCCGTTCCCCCTCATCCCTCTGCTTGCCCTTTGTCATGCACCCTCCTCACCTCCAGAGCTGTCACTGGCTTGTCAGAACCAATCACAGGATGCCATGCTGTCTGCCAGCCATGTACCAGTTTGGACAGGATGACATCAAATTTCTGGTGCTACGCGTCAAGGACCATATGAGAACAGATGTCCTCATTACTGGGTCGCCCGTGTTTTAGAATTACTACATACTCATGTTTTCATATCTCAGGGGATTAAGAGAAAGCGTTTAATCTTTCACTTTAATCTTAAATTGAAGAAGGCGAGCGGTGAAATGTGTTAAAATGTTTTAACAACATAATTTTTTTAAAGAAAATAATGGCATGTACGTAACAAATTTACACTTTTCAAAAACAGACCCCCAAAAAAGTGTGATAAAACAGTGACATGTCCATGTCCGGTGTTATGCATATATGAGGCCCTCTGAGATCCAGCATGACAAAAGTAACTTTATTGAATGGGACAGATCGCTGCTTGTCTGACTGACTTAATCTGTTTGATTGAGCAACGGGACGCCCTCGGCTTCACAAGTCCTTCAAAGGCCGCAGATTCTGCAAGTGTGAAAAAAAGAGGGAGGAAAAAAGGAAAAGAGAAAAATCCCCCCCCCCCCCAACTCTCCTTCTACTGTGATAGAAACACACACCAGAGCAGCTTTAAAGGGTTTATTTATTAGCTCTAAACATCTTATTCATTGCCCTACCACCCGAGCCCTTTCAGGTCATCAGCCTCTGACAAAAGACCCCAAGCCTGGAAAATCTGTCGAGTGTCAGTGATCATTGATTAGAGCAGAACTCTGGGCGGATGATGAGGTCTCATTGAAGGCGACCGTTGAAAAGTAATAAAGAGCCGAGTTTGAAGAGTTTGTCCGGGACAATGACACTGCTGCCACAATTTTCCTCCAGACTCGAAAGCACGCCGCATTACAGAGCCATACATTCATTTGCTCATGCTTCACGATCTTATTATGGGGATCTAACTTTCCACTCCACCCCTTTTTTTTCACCATGCAGTCCGAACACAAAGCAGACCTCCGCTATCATTGTGCTTGATCTGAATTTTATTTAGAGCTCCATATGCTTCTCCAGCCGACTCTCAAAGCCTGGTGTCGGCACTCGGCCTCTCTTGGCCCGTTAACCATTAAAAGAGGGGGCCGCCCTGTCACCACACTGTCTATTGTGGGGCTTCGAGGTTAAGAGACAAAAGTGTGAGATCATGAATGAGTGCTTGGCAGTCCATTGGAGGTTTCCATCCACACAATTCAAATGAGAATATGCACCTGATGCGATTCAAGCATTTATTTTGAAAGAGAAAGAGGTTTTGTTTTTTAGTTGGAGTCCGTTTTAATGAATAAAAACTGGAATTTGGGGATTTTCAAGGAATCTCTGAAAATTAGACCCAATGTGCTGAAGCCATGGCCATGTGGGATTTGCAAATGCTTCTTCTTCTACCGTCTCCCAGAGAATGTGGCTAAATACCCAACTACAAAACCCAGACAGACTACCACATGAGACCGTTCACAGAGGAGGTGGATGAAACCCCAGAGACACTCCAACACCTCACAGACAGCAGCAGGCTTCAGAATTACCCCTCCACCATCTCCAGGGGCCTCCTCTGAACATGCCTTTCCCCTGCACTTTCTCCCCTCCAAGTCGCCAAAGCTGCGCCTCTCAGTCTCCAGGTCCCCCCTTAGTGACAATTTGTCCACATCAGAGAGCCGTCATGCCTAACGAGATCTGACTCGTGACACACACAGATGAGGAGGGGCTGGGCATGGGCAGTGCGAGCGCCGTGTGCTCGCCTGCCCCGGGGCTACAGAAAAACGCCATGCTCAGACTGGCGTGTGAGAGAACACAACTGCTTCCTGCTAAGCTCTTCTTTTGCCACCATAAGCTCTACCAGCCCACATCGCTGGGCCTACTACAAGGGAAAGGGATGGAAAAGGAGCAATAAAACGAATGCCGTGATCACATTTGTACTCGCACAAGCAGCTAAGTGAAACAACTTAATAAGGAGTGAAGGAATTTCAAACGCTAAGGGATTTTCTTAAACCGTATCAGCACACTGCTTGTGCATAAAAATTAAGCTTCTTCAATACACTTCATATATTTCTAACCATCCATCTGCCGTTACAAATAACAAGAATAAACCTCTTCATTAAACCAATTACAACAAGAAGAGACACTTTCTTTGCGCACAGACGCGAGAAGCCAGTGACTAAACAGCAAATCGTGTGAGAGAATTTTTTCATTGTGACACAAAGAAAGGACCCCATCAGCTCCTCGTACATTCTGCAGTGGTGCATTACAATCCCACACACAAGAGGAGCCGGGCCAAATTTTTTGTTGGAGCCTTCAGGCAACTTCTGTCGTCGATAATAGGCTCAGGTTTCTCAAGTTTGGTTGAAAAATCCCAAATAATGTCTCTGAAAATAGCCAACACGACGAGGCTTAATGATTCTGATTGCTACGTCTATCTCTATACTGAACCTTTATGCTAATGGGATTATATTGCTGACATATGTTGGTCTAGTGTCGGGTGATATAAGACACACACACTGCACACACCATCTACCCCCCACCCTGCCCACATGGGCTGACCTTGCATCATAAAAAAAAAGAAAATCACAGCCTTTCTGTTCCGGTCAAGTGCATCAGCCACGCAAATGTATGCATTTAGGTCAGGCTGGACACTGTGACCCTACACCATCAGGGCACAGGGGGTAAAATTGTCTGAGGACATCACCTTAATAAACACAAAAACACATGGAGCACAGTACAGTACACACTGTGCGTGATAAGAATTAAATAATACTCCAATACGCTGGTGCGAGCATTTAATTTGGAAATATAAAGGCATACTGTGGTCGGGGGAATTATGTTTTAAGTGTGTAATAACCTAGAGGCTGCCTTTGAACACTGGCCCACATTACACTCACTCATTCTGTTTATTTTCACGTCACACAAACTTTGTCTGATTCGATAAGACAAAATTATCCCAGACTGTGTCAAAGAAATCCAAAATGAATCTACACTTTTTTTAAACTCCACCAGCCAATGTTCACTCCCCTTGCTCTCATTTTTCTTTCCATGCTTCCACTCTGCTGGCTGCTCTCACCTCTCTCTCCTGGCCCTCTGGCCCTCATCCTTGGCTCTGGCTCCTGACAACCTCACCCACTGAGCTACAGATTGGCCTGCACACAATGTCCCAGATCCTCATTCACCAACACAATGCGCTCACCGGCCGCACACCTTCCCCTCTCTTTAACTCTCTCCCCACATCCCTCCTGTCCATTTCCCCATTTTTCCCTCTCGCTCTCGTTCATTCTCCGCGTTCATTTCATTTCCTCAGGCTGTCTCCAAATCTATCTCTTGCCGCTGTGACTCTGCTCTTTCTGGCAACTTGGAGGTGACTGGTGGGCCGACAACAGAGACCGTCTCCCTGCCTTATTCCGACGCAGGGCAGCATGAGCGGGACGAGCCAGAGCTCACAAAGCCACTGCCGAGCTAAACAAAGGTTGTGTGCTCCATCATTCAAACCGAGGCCACTCCGACAGCTGCCTCCGCCACGCTCACACTGACAAACGGCCAGAAAAACAGATGGTTTGTGCATTCATGACCAGTTTAGTGGAAGCCCAGGAGTCACCCCCATTCAAGGGGAGGGTTTTTGTCAGCCATTCTATAATAAAGCTTTTCAGTCTGGTAGAAAATTAGAAATGCATTTTAAAATTGTCCCTTAATTATTGAGGTCATCCCAGTCCCATGGAGGAGAGAGGAAAAGAGCTGAGGCTCTGGCTTTGTGACACATGACTGATCTGAAAAGATGGGCTGCCTCATTTCACTTTTAAAATCCTGCCAACACATTAACATACATTTGTCAGTCGCTTCTGAAAAGCAGATGCATTGAATTTTGGAAGCAAACTATCCTCCAAGGGGAGAAAGTTCATCAACTCAACATCTGATCGATATTGGCATTGAGACTGTATACTACTTCACTAAAAAGTAACCAAATCAAAATGTTGGAGTATTCTTCACCAATAAAATAATTTACAATTCAATTATGACATTTAACACCGGCATAAAACCCTGCAACTGGAATTTGTTTCTGCATTTATGTGCTGAAGAGTGCAGCTCTAATGTCGGGGCTCTCATATCAGGTTAGTCGACGTACCACACAGATACAGACACATCTTCACCATAATCGATAATACATGAGCGTATCCGACTGCCCAGCTAGTTCATCACATCTACTTTCTATTAGTCTTGTATGAAAACCAGGGTCCAGATAAAGTGGGGATATGACTCTGGCTCTTCTGCCCTGGATGAATCTTAGCTGGTTGTACAAAGCTTTATTTCTCATTCCTGAAGACCTTTCATTTGCGGCCATAAAAATACACTGAAAAACTGCAGTAAATACACATGTTACATCCTTGTGAAGAACGTTTTCAAATTCAAACAACATTAGGCAAAAGACAGTAATCTTAAGTGTTTATTATTCTCAAAACTTAATGCATAAATAAGCAAGAAGTGATGAAACGAGACATAAACAGGTATACGGGACTAAGTCGAGCACAATAACGTACGACATATCATTAAAAAGAGCTTAGCGGTTGCTTTGAACCGCTGAGGCGTGAACCATACTGGGCTTCTGAGCATCATCATCAAGCTCTTGGCAACACACCCCAAAAAAGTCATTTCCAATTGCAAGTGAAAGCATTCACCATGTTGCACTATATCATACACAATACTGTTCACACAAATTAGCTGGAGTGCCGGCCAAAATGACACTGACTAAACTTAGTTTGTTTGTTCCCCCATATTAAATTAGTTGCACATCTCCCATTGCCCAGAGACAGGGCCTAACAATGTAGGGGGGAACAGCTGAGCAGATATAAATTAAAGATAACACCGAGCCACCACACGTCTGTCTCTGCCTGCAAACCATCTGGACGTTCAATATTACATCCTTGTCTACACTTCTCACACTGATCAGGATCAGAGTTTTTTGACAGGTCTTCATGATGCATCACACCCAGATGTGGTTGCTGACTGAACACATTTGTCGAGGTCTCACTCTCGTTCGGAGCAGTCATGCGATGGCCTTAAAAAGTTGTCTCGGAGAGAAGTCGGGACGCGAGCGCCCGATAAAAGCCACTTACCTCAAATGTGACAGAGACGTCGCGTCGGGGTCTAATTTCATCAGAGACAAAAGTTTGCTACGATGTCTAAAAATATCTAAACCAAGATTAGAAATAAACTCATGTAGCAACAGTTTAAAGAAAGGGAAGTATTTACTTTTTAAACATATTTGTGAATTGTGTTACAGAAACGGAACCAAAGTAGAAAATTTCTTTTTTTTGATGTCACAGATTATTCACACAAAGAACACAAGCATATCTTAACCATTCTGTGAGCTAACATGTTGTGATCCTATTAATAATCATGTGAGCTCAGCATCATTGCACTGGACTGGTAAAGTCAAATTAACATAATCATTGTCATCATTAGCATAATTTCTGTGCTAGTTTGTCCGTGTTACTTACTGTAATGTATAGCACAACAGAGACACCCAACAGCATGTTACACACTGCGGATAATATAAAACCACACATTCTTATTGACCTGTGAGAGACCCACATGGTTCACAGAATATAAACAAGGGTACGCACAACACCTTTGCAGAAACACACACAGCTCAACACACACACACATAAAGCCGACTGTAGCCTGACAGCTTCTGCTTTGTTTCCACTTAAGCACTGCCCTCCTCTGACTGTCCACGGAAGTGCATACAATCAATATGCCACCACAACTACTCCTCATCACTGCCGGAGTCATTACATCTTCTGAAGCAAGGAGGACTGCAAGATTAGTTTTATTACTTGTCGGCAGTGCGCAGTCGGTGGATGAGAGGACCCCTCCTCCCCCTCCCCCCCATTCCTCTCCAGCCCCATAACCAGTGCCATTTGTTGTTGGACTGCACCCCTTTGGCAGCGGATAGGAATCACTTCCTCAGAACATGATGTGGGAGGTGTTCAAAGATAGACGCTGACAGAAATCTGCCGCCGTTGCCAAAAGCGCTGGCATTTCTGCGACGCAAGCATGTGACTCTGAGACGGATGTGATTTGATCAAATAAATGTGACAAATGTGTGAAGTTGGACGAAAAATAGTTATCGGATTGATTAAATACAAGCTAAAGGTGGGTATAAACAACTTGGGGAAATAAGTCCCAATGTGTTGCTAATATTATTTTTCAACAGTTAAATTATATCGCCATTGCCAGCATAGCCTTTTGGGTGAATTTTTAGCAGTGTTGTTGTAATCTTAAGCTCAACCATCTGGTACCTAAATGATACTCAAAGTTGTTTTCTTACAAAAAAAGACTATTTTTCCATGTTTTATCAGAAGACTTTACCGTTCACTCTGATAAACAAGCTGCTACTGCGAGGTTCAAACCACAAACACTGACAGCATCTAAGCAGAAAGTAATTAAACTCCCAGTAGACTCTAATCAGCATTCATGAGTGGCATCAGCTTCTCGTATGATATACAGTATCAGACCCCGTCAAGGTGATTCCTCACTGCTCACCAGCTCCTGCAACCACTCTCACCATGGCCATCGCACACAGCTGCCGTGTGCCGGTCCCTCCCAAATTAATACCCACAAGTGAAACCGTGACCTGCAGAAGGCAGCCCCGACCCGCCGTCCCAGAGCTTCCCGTGGATCCACCCCCCGAGCGCGTGGCTCTGCCAGTCTCCCCCTCCTCTCCCACTCCCCGGAGACTGAGCAAGGACAAGAGCTTGCACAAGTGGAATAAGATAATCTCTGACAATGTGCCTTGTAGTGTAGGTTTGTGTGTGAAAAAAAATCAGTTTTGTTTTCACACACAAACCTGGAAGAAATATAGATTATTACACTTAACAGATATATATATATATATTACGGTATGACAGTGAAGTAAAAAAAGGTGTGAATATGAATTAAATGTCACGTTTAATGCAGCCTGTGCCTTAAAAATAATACTTTCATACTTGTATCTTACATTTTGTCACCTTAAATCGTTATTGATTTCCAATGCACCCTTTTTCTTACAAGAAGCCGTCGTGGTAGCCAGAAGTGAGCGGACAGCAGACAGGCCGCAGAAAGTGAAGAAACTCCAGGCCGGAGAGACAATAATGGACCTTGTCTGTACAGACACCAAATGGCTACTGCTTGGTTAGTTGTAAGCTCCATTTTGGGACCTTTGGTTCCCATATTTAATTAAAAATCCATTATCACCTCTTAGTAGAATGAGCAGCACTTCATCCCATACTATCCAGATCTGCACTCTTAATTGGTCATAAATGGATAAATGGCATTTTGTGCAATTTGTATTAAAGTTTTCTTCAAGGAAAAGTAAAAAAAAAGAAAGAATTGGAAGTGTTTTCAAGTCTTGTTAAAGAAGAACCCATCCCTTCTGCAAAGCATATACGAAGGAGTGCTGTGTTGATTCTCCACCATTAGTGTGTACACGCCAAACACATGCACGCCACCAGACCTTGTGGCAGACCTTGCAGGCAAACTGTTGTTTAGGTGGTGCATTAATATTCAAAAGGTGACGCTGCCAAAGCACCTTGAGCAGATGCACACTGGCACACATTGATGGCCTGAGTGAGGAGCTGCAGAGACCACGAGAGACAGACAGGCTTTAGACACACATAAGGAGGAGCTGGAATTTAAATATTAAGGCCAGGAAAGAAAATGAGAGATACAGGTAAAGAACAGAAGTAAAAGAAATTAAAAAAAGAAAAATGAGGGAGAAAGATGAGCTCTCCTTCACATCCCTGTGTCGCTCTCCTTCATTGTTACCTCG
Source organism: Hippoglossus stenolepis (assembly GCF_022539355.2). Lineage (NCBI taxonomy): Eukaryota > Metazoa > Chordata > Actinopteri > Pleuronectiformes > Pleuronectidae > Hippoglossus > Hippoglossus stenolepis. The sequence continues at coordinate 12,132,885 of NC_061501.1, read as the reverse complement.
ACGAGTGCGGCCAGGCCCCAGCTCCCCTGGCAGAAACTAAGTGGCTTGCTGGCATATGGTGTAACCTCCATTTGAGTGCTAAAAGCTGGATATTGTTTTTGTGGAGCAGATGTTGGCGGGCATGGCAAAAGGCACAGCTGACTGGGCTGCACAGCTGGGAACGGTGTGTGTGACCCACATACAGGGGGAGCAGTAGTCAACTGAGAGCCACAACCTTAATGGAGATTGGAGAGACATGATATGAAGTTTGTCCCTCTATTGTCTTTACATGCATAAAGTCGAAAATGGAGTCTGTTAATCTCTCTTTACCTTGTTTATTGGTTTTGTCTACAGATAAGAATATACATACTGAATAAATGGCTCTATGACCGTTGCACTCTCTACTGGTAATAATCATTTTAACTCTAATGTCTCACTCATGATATTACGCTGGATATCAGAGAGAATCATCGGTAAGAACATACAACCCCGAAACATTAATTGTAATCAGACTCACTGACTGATAAGGCTTTATTTCTACGACCGTTTTAATTTGGGGGAATCGTATTTAGGCTAATCACAGCAGGATTGAAAACAATCCCCGCTGTCTGTGTGCCTCTAAAAAAAAAAAAACACACAGCCATCATGTTTTAAATTGGAGTCAAAATGAGCTTTCATGCCTAGATTTGAGCTAATGAAAAAGAAACGAGGACACTTAAGAGTTCTGACCGATTTCCCAAACCCAGAAGCGTCTCGATGCCAAAAGTGGACAAATGAAGATTATGCTGAGATTATAATAAGGATGCCAAAGCCATTATCCAGTCTACTTTGACAAATGTTGTGCCTTTCTCTGAGCAGATGGGACCTAGAGTTTGGGTGGGGAAACAGGCAGAGTATCCTTCACCCAGTTGGCTAGAAGAGAACAGGATAAACGGCAAGCAGGGACACTGTCAAGACTCCCCAGTACCGCATGTAATTTTGTGTTTGAGAGCTAATCTCCGTCAAATACGTTCATTTCGCTGTTTGATGAAAAGTGAAGTGTTGATTTACCAAATAATGAAATGAAAAAAACTCCATGAAATTAATCTATATTTTCTACCATTCCCGATCTATTCACAGCTGTTGCAATAAAATTTATGTGTACATAAAAAAAGAGACAATTTATACCCTCTGCTCATCTGTCAATCAGCACCAGCCGATGGCCTCAGATTGGCCAGAGCACTTTGGCTTCAGCCACTTAATTATGGGAGTGTTAAATGCCGTATGTTGTGGGCTTGGGCAAAACAAACCAGAGGCTGCAATAAAGGCTGTTTCCCCTTGTGTAAATGGATTAGAATGGCCTGTCACTCAGCAGGGTCATGCAGAGCAGAGGCACTACTTAAAAAGTCATTTAGAGAATTAAGATGCCCCCGGTAGGACCTGCAATCAGGAAAACAACATGCTAAATAAAACCACAAATAAATACTCAGAGTAGCCTTGAGGCAACCACTGTTTACCACTATTTTGTTTTGAAGTTTTGAATGTGCGTGGCTCCGCCGTGTTGGACGCTGACCTCTCATGGAGGTCCCATTAATTAACGAGAGGTTTTCTTGACTTCACACTGATTAAATCCAACCCCTCAGAGGGGAAAGGTAAAATGTGGGCTGCACCTTGATGTGCACTTCGCCAGTGGGAACCATCGTTTCCTGTGGCAGGGTTTACTCGAATCTGCAGAGGGCTTGCAGCAGAGGATAGACAAACAGCAAACTCCCGATAAAGACAACGCCTGTCTCAATATTTACTATGCAGATCTTGTGTTTGAAGTTCGCCCCTGAACAGGATGGGACTGGAAAACCACCTGCAGCAATGTAGAATGACAGAGACGAGATGAAAACAAGCTTCACACAAAGTGGTCCAGGGACTTTGCTGTAATTGCCGCACAGTTACCATTGATTACTGCTGTATTTAGTTACTGCTGCATATATTGTTGTTTTACCAAGAGCTGTCAAGACAACAATACTTGGAAGAAGCTCTTTAAGTACTCGTAAAAATTAGCAAGAGAATCTTTTGGCAAGTTATTTCTTATGCACTCACAATGCTACCAATCCTCCATCTCTATTGCCAGCATTGCCCCCTCTTGAGCTCTACCTTTCACAATAAAACAGTCCATAAATCACAAGGTAAAAGAATCAGATGTGGGAGGGTCTGGGTTTAGTTATAAAGAGGTTAGGGTAGCGTGACTCAGGACCTCTGAGACTGCTCTGACAACCGTTAGATCAAGCAATAATACCTCTCCTGATGTAGCCAAGAAGCTGCATAATCTGAGCAGGTTATGGAGATTATATCCAGATTACTGAGCACTGCTGCTGCTCTTCACAGAGGCTGGAAGGAACAGCCTGGATGGCAGTGCTTTGACAGAAGTTATGAATACAGATCAGACCTCATAACTGACAGGCCTTGCTGATGTTTGCTCGGGGGACTGAGCGGATGATTTGACATGGAGATATAGAGACCTGCTGAAATACGGAATAGGTGGACAGCACACATGTGAGCAGTAGCTAGTGAGTGTGTGTGTTTGAGTCAGAGGTTCCTATGACGGTTATCATCACAAATTATCATCAAAAAAACTAAAAAACTGTCAAATTCAATAGGAAAAAAATCTTCTTTAATATCATACAGAAAATGGAAAGTCTTGGCACTGGTATTTACAACCAGCGATTATGATGTGGGTCTCGCTTTAAAATCTCTGGTAGAATAAATGGCCACTGGGTTAAGCAAATGATTTGCAATTTGATTCAGACATCAGTTAACTGAAATGTTCCAAGACAAACTTCTTACTTGGGAACTCAACAAACTGCACCTGCAGAGGGTTGGGGTGCGGCTGTCACAGTTGTATTGCAATACAAGGATATTTGTATCGCAGTTTCAGTCTCGGTTTCATTGTTACACCCTTAAACCCAACCATAGCACCTACATTACCCACAATTCACTGAGGGCTTTAATAAAATTTGTTACACATATAGTACGTCTTCGCACTTGTAAATAAGTTTTGAATGAAATGTAACTGCCTTTAATTTCTCAGATGATATCAACTTTTCGATAAACTGATTATGCCTGTGTAAAATTCATCAAATTACAGCTCATCTAATATTCCATATTGAATCTAAATGTGATCCAGTTACTTGAAGTTTCAGAAGAGTCCGAGTGTATTAACGCACTGTGGCAGTGTGCTGCGCTGAGAGTGACATGTTGATTCCTGAGCTTCTGCATGAGTCAGTTGCACCCTTACATCTCTCGAGCAGGCCTCAGCCCTCATGGCTCATATCAGCCTGACTTTGATGGACACATGCTCCCTCTGTGCTTGGCAGGACGGTCTTTTGAGGAAACTCAACAAAAACAGCAACAGTGATTGGGTCGACACGCCGCAGTGACCCCAGATCCCGACTCACAAAAACCAAAGACATGAAACAACTCAAACACAGACATTGATTTTGCCAACTGATATTCTTGATGAGGAAAAGATAAGTTGTGTATTCACCTTTAACTTTTTCATGATTCTGCGTCATTTGAGGATAATGTCTAATGGAACAAAGAAGAGCATCTAAAATAGTCTTTCTGGGTTTCTTCCAAATGTGTTGTATGTAACGTTATCTTACAGGAGGCAACAACTGGCAAACATTCAGGGGCAGAGTGTGGATACACAACACAGGCCTGTTGGGACCTGCTGGGACCCGATGAGTTGGGCCTTTTGAATTTGGGTTTGGCTCGGGTTCGGTCATGTTAGCTGGGCTATCTAATTGATTTTTTATGCTACACGTCTATATAAAGGTAAAACATCGGGCTCAGTTAGGGTTCAAACACAAAAACCAGAATGCCTGTCTGGTTCAGGAAGGACTCAGTTTATGTTCTCTCTGGCTTAGTTGGGTTCAAACTGAAAATGTCTGCCTCAGCAACACTGTAGTCAGGGGACAGTCAAGTGTTAAAAATGTTACACTTAACCTAACATCCAATAAAAAACTGATCTTATACATCTTTATTATGATTGTAACTAATTATAAAGCAATGCAATATTTAAAACAATAACTGGATGGTTATTTGGTTTAGGCAAACAATTCATGAACAGTTTGATATCATCAGCCTGAATATTACTCAGATCAGTTGAATGTGTCCAACATGAATGCCACCACCAGTGTGAAAAATCTTTATACACTATTCAGCACACTTGATTGAAACCAGGTCTACTCCTTTGCCCACAAACAAAGGGAGTCCTGCACTACATCTGTGTCAGTCTGCTCATCCCATTATATCTACTCTGCTGCTCCCAGTCATCAGATATGACGAGCCTTCACCTGAGTTGACAGGTGACTGTCCTGAGGCAGCGCAGCACCCAACAGGGGAGCCTTAACCTGCCAACTATCTGTCAGTCGCCCAAAACCAGCTCTGTCATGTCATCTCCTCCACGCCAATCACGGTGACACATCAAGTTTGTGTCAGGAAACAGTGTAGGAGATTACAATCTAATACAACGTTGCCCTGAGCCAATGGGAGGACCAGGTAATTATTATGAGACAGAGATGGTAATGTAAACGTTGGCAGGCATCATGCAAATAATCATAAATACGATATTTCCTCCTAAAGCTTGAACTTTTGGTATAATTGGTTGTACTATAAGAAGGGGGGGGGGCGTCAGGACTCAAGAAGACGCAATAATGAAACGATGACAGAACAAGACCAAAAAGGTTTTCATTAATTAAAGTTTCGTGTAAGGTTGTCGATTCATTACCTTTCCGAGAAAAAGAACATGGAGATGGTTGTCAGTCTAATTTTCCGTTATGCCATGAGTTCAAAATGAAATTAAAATTACAATCCACGATATAATTTAACATTTTGTGGTTTGGGACTCGATCATCAAGTCTTAAAAGCTTCTACAGTCATTATATGTTTACGATAACAAATCACAGTGGGTGTAAAAAGGGTGACTAATGGTGATGCATCCATAGAATTATCAATCAACTTGTTAGTGTCTTTCAGCTCATTGTTTTGTGTAAATTAGGTAGTACCCCAAAAAACACGGTGAATACCATGTACTCAACACCAAATAGTGACTAGGTGATGCATATAGTGAAACATTTAGCAGCTTAAGACTTGTTTTTCCCTTCAGAAGCTGTTTGAGGCCAGAAATAGAGGGAATATGGAACTGGTGACCAGAAACACAACTGGGAATGAATGCTAATCATGCTTCATAACTTGGATATGTAATGTAAGAAGGTAAATGTCTGCAAGCAACTTAAACTGTGATTAAATGTCAGTGGTGTGTGCAGTGTGCAATGAAACTACTGTACCCAGGTCGAGAATAAACTTTGAACATAAAATCTTAAGCAAATATCCTTGAAACACTCCTACGGGTCTGTGACAACTTAGAAAACTTGTGATACAACTGAGAGTTCAGTTCATTTTCCTGTGTTTTTGGTTGTAGGTGTTTGGATTCAAAAGTTTATTACTACCTTTTAGCAAACTGTTCTTATTTAGGTTTCCTTTGACATCAGATAACTGGTTCTAACGTTGTGGCAGATAGTATAGACTGGAGCCAATAGAGAAAAACTGAAACTACAAAATAAGTTTTAAATCACAATACTGATTGTTCTGAATGAACTATTTCAAAATGAACCACAGATATGCACCCATCTGCCACAACATTAAAACCACTTACTGATTTTAATGCTGCAGCTGATCACTGTATATCTTCCATTGTTTTATTGTGAATGCAGCTTGAGTAAATTTCTCTGTTGTCCTTTGCTTCTGACTAGACTGAGATTCATTCGTGCAATGGTAAAGGTTGCACTGACCTAGCCCTGTGATCGCAGATTTTCGAATGTTGGGAGGGGGGAAGCAGTGTGTGCCATATGGCTAACGATCACAATAATAAATCAATTTCAGGACCCCCCGTCATAATTTATCCGAGAAATTATGAATTTTTCCATTCGGTAGTTTCCAGTTACTTGTCATAGCATTCCAGGACCTCATTTGAAAAGTGGCAACAAGGCAAGAAAGGCATAGTTTTTACCAACTGCTGGGATTTTACATGGGACTAATCATGAAGCATTGATTGATTGAAGCTCTGTTATCAGTGGACGCTCCCCCCCCCCCCATATGTAAATGAGTAACCTTTAGGAGGGCTCCGAGTGGCAGCAGTGGCAGATGGGCAGTAACTGTAATGGGTTGGAGGTTGGCTTGAATAAATATCCCATGGTCTGGAACTTACCTAATATCTACTGTGTCCAACTAGGCTCCATGACAGTCCACAATAACAGAAAGGTTAAGACTCCATGATTCAAAGTCAATGAAGAAGTAATGTTCTAAGCAAAAAAGCCAAAAAAATAATTGGGTTCAGCCTCTCAAACTGAAATTAGTTTGTATTCCTGAGTCTTCAATTATAGTTAGCTGAATATATTGGGCTTTTGGACTTGGTAGGACAAAGCAATATTTAAAATTATTCTCTCTTACACTTCACTTTTCTATGGATTAAACAAAAAAAGTGGAATTTTCTCATGCAAATTTCGTCTAGAAAGCAAATTAGCTTATTTCTCAAAAGGAACTTCTGCTCAATGCAACATTGACCATTTCAACCATTTCCTGTGGTTTTGCTTGAGGAGATTGTCCTCTATTAAAAATAAAACAAAACCATGAACAAAAAGGTTAAGGATGTCTACGTGGATTTTAGTGTGCCCATTCATTTAAATTCCAGATGCTTCAAAGAGGAAACTTCTTGTAATGAAGCCCCTTTGTCTCTGCAGCCAAACTACAGGAAATTCACATAGACAAAGGCATCAGTGGGATCTAATTAATATCCAGAGAGACTGACGAGGTAGAGGAGGAGAGAGATTCAATGTGAGAGGAAAACACAAACAGCGAGAGAAGGAGATGTTACGATAACAATAAGTGAAGAAGAACTGCAGAAAAACAGTCGGGTCACCCTGCTCTTGATGTGGGAAAGTGGCAGCACGCAGAGAAAATGAAGACAGCGTAGCACAGACTCAAACCCCACTGTGAGGCAGACGTGGAAATGTCCATTTTCCCCCGTAGCCTTAAATTAACATGACAGCTAGTAGCTTCTTGCTACTGCAAAAGTGAGTGATTAGTATTATCGTTTAAATTGTAATTTGGCAGTTAATTAAAGTGACCTTGGTTTCTATTGCTGCATCTGTAAACGGGCAACCAGAGTGCCGTTCCCTCTCTCAGCCGTCTGTGAGGCCGCTGTCACTGGGGCCCGTTACAGGATTAAGTCACCCTGGCGACAAAACCAAATTAAGCAGCTGTCATCACCTACCTGCAGCTCAGAGCTTAAGATGATCAACTTATGACCGGTCGGGGAGCAGAGCCTCTTCTCGCGGTCCCTCCTCCCATTATCATTTTGTAATTTATGATTAGTTATTATGATTTTTTCCAGAGTGTCACTAAGATCGAGATGTTAAGAGCAAACTGCGTGAAATCATTGGTACCACGCATTAATGTTTGATGGAAGGTCTGTGGCAACATCTTTAAAACCCAGTGGAGTGCGCTTAACAATTAGTCGTGTAGTTGTGAGTGTGGAAATTTCTTTGCTACATTCTCTGACTCACATTAACGCGTGCAAAATGAATAATTTAGCAGAAATGTTAATGTTTGAGATTCCTGGTCTGTAACATTCTCTAAACATTCAAATCCTGAGGGGGAAATCGGATGTGGCAGAGGTAAACTGAGGCAACATTCATAAGCACCAGGAGCGGACACCGGTATGTTATAATCCATATTTCATACTGTGATGCGGCGTATAGAGTAAAAATAAATATACACTACACATAAATTATACAAACAATCCAGTCATCCAAAGATAAACACAGATTTGCTACTTGACTTTAAACGTCCTATAGCACGTGAATCGTCAGTGAGTCGTTAAAGGTCATTATTTTTAAAAGAAAAAGGCAACAAATGAAGCAAAAAAACTTATCATATTTGGTCTGTTTACATTCTCTCAGTTTACCTCATGTACTTTAGCTCGTCTATCTAATAATTCCAGAAATCTCCATCTGTCTGAATGTGAAACACATATCTTGAGAACCGTTCATCTTCACAATTGGCAATTTGTATTGTTAAGGGCACAATGAAGTGTACCGTTAAAAGATTTGGATATGCGATACATTCAATATTAACAAACGTTGAATAAACAGATGACCAGCGCACTGTAATACCGGCGACTGGGACTCATCAACATAAATGACGTTGTCAATAACGACAACCACGAGTTCGCAAAAATGGGCACGTTTACAACGATAAGGACAATTGAGTCTCCAGTTCGGGGTCCTGCGTACTGATTCGAGCATCACGGAACTATGAACACACAGGAAGCACTGATCCCCACAGCCGGTCTTTACCAGCTGCAGTTCAATTACTGCAGGTCACTTTTACAGTTTCAGAAAGAAAGCTGCAACCAGCATCACCACAGGCCAAGAAAACAGCCCATTCCAAATACAGATGTTTAGAATGGCCACTGCATTAGTGGTTTCTAATTCACTAATGAAAAGGAAAATATGCCCAACACTACTGACCCATTAGGGATATCAACATCAAGCTTGACACAGACGAACACATGACATTTGATTGTAATGTAGGAAATGTGTATGATACAGCGAACGTTCATGCCATTAAAACATCATTACCATCGTTGATGCAGAACTGTGACCATCAGCTCATCCCAGCATCATAATTACTAACGTTTTAAAGGCCACACAGTTCGTTTCCATTTATTCTAATTACACCTTTGCCCAGGTTAATGATGGTCTAACTCAAAAGTAGAAGTACAGTGACCCACAAAGCCCAAAAAGATGATATATCGTTTATCTTATGCGGACAAGTTACACACATCATGTCTGACTGAGACACTTGAACTCAAACAATATTGATTTGATTCAAATCAGGTCCTAAGTAAAATAGTCTGCTGAGAACAAGACTTCAATTTGCAGCATAGGTTCAACCATCTTCAATGTGCAGGTCTTTAAAAATAGTAATGTTCCGGTATTTACACGTTTTCCAGAACCTTTGCATTGCATTCTTCAAGTTCTTACTCACTAATCCTCTGTCCTGACAAACGCAAATCAGACTGTGACACTCGACAGGCTCTGTCGGCAAACTACTCACCAAAAAGAACCGACTTCAAACTAACCTCATCCCAGTCTCATCACCCTTTAAGACAATTTGTAAATATAACCAAATGCTCACAAGCACAAATCAATTTGAAAGAAATGGAGCTGAGGTTAAAACAGGTGACGAGGGATGTGAAGGGAGTGTGTGTGTGTGTGTGTGTGCGTGTGTGTGTGTGTGTGTGTGTGTGTGTGTGTGTGTGTGTGTGTGTGTGTGTGTGTGTGTGTGTGTGTGTGTGTGTGTGTGTGTGTGTTGAATAAAAACATGCATATACAGACTGACAGCAGGTAAATTATATGTCAGAAAGGTCTGCATTTCAATCCACGCATTTTTTCAATAGGCAGCGATGAAAAGCTTCCCTGAATTGTTGCTTGCAAACGGACTGATTCAGTGCTAACTGTTTTTGATTAAAACGTCAATAAAGCTGTGAGCTCCTTTCATCTCTTGGACCCCAAGCTGTCTGTCTCCTCACCCCCACGTACTCTCCCCCACGAGTGGGGTCCAGCTCGTGACATGGACGGCCATTTATCTACTCTGAGGATCGTGTCATGTAATAAGCCCCGTCTCCAGAGAGCATTTAGCCTGATAGGAAAAGCTGATTGGGACAAAAGGCCTTTGAATCTCATTCTGGCTCCTGCGGTGGCAGGTGGCTGCTGAGGTAAACAAAGTTCTCTGGGGATGAAGAGGAAGGTGCGAGCAGGAGAAAGAATAAAAGTGAGTGTGTGTTTCATCAGCAACATGATAGCTTCTGCTGTCGAAGAAACAAGTGCCCTGGAGTGTCATTTATCACAATCATTACCAGAGGGTACGCAAGTGATAACGTTAATATACCATAAGTGATGTGGTTCACAGTTTCAGGTGTTAACTTAAAAACAAACCCCTAAAACAGACGAGACTCGCCACCTATGATGAAGATGGGTGTGGCTTTCATTCGCCAGACAAAGACGTGAACTAGTGTCATAAACAACTGGGCACGTGGATTATAACACTTACCCCAAAAACAGGAACATGAGGCTGCTGTCTTGTTTGGCTTTGTTTGTTTGAGCCTGAGAGAAAGAGAGAGGAGCAGGCAGGATGGTCAGAGTAAGCGGCAGCTGTATCCACAGATGCTCATGTAAAAACATCCTTATTCACATGTTCCAATCCACTTGTTTGTTTCCTGGTAATTTAGTCCTTCAGCACAAAAAAACGCTGCTTTGTTTTCATACTAACAAGGCAATTAGCAATCATTACACATCATTCTATTCTAGGTGGCCCACAGGCGGATATTGGTAATGACGTAACCAACTGATAGCTGATCTCTAATTCATTTGTTTGTGTGCGTTTGTGCGAGCATCTGTTTGTTTGTTTAAAAGAGAGCACAACTCACACAAAAAGGTTAAAAGCCTGAGCTACCTGTGTGTTTTTCTGGCATCTCTCCCCTTCCGTTTAATAGTGTATAATAGATGTAGATCCTGAAGGGACAAAAGTGTGGGAGGTACAGCAGTGAAGTGGAAATTGGAGCAGACAGGAGGCATTGACACCAAAAGAGCTGTAAACAGTGCTCCTGGCTCCGCAAGGACAGTCTATCACGCTGTGATCACCGGTAACACCGCCAGGAGAGCGAGACCAGAGGGACGGGAGGAAGAGAGAGACAGTCCGCTGAAAGAAGTTAACCTAATGACACGTAAAAACTGCACTGGGAAGAAGATCCAAGGCCAAACTAAAAAAAGCAAACCAGACTGCACTGTACTTAGGGGGATGGTGTGGACATGACATTACATTGCAGTCAGACCATTTACTTGCATAGCCACAAGCAGGAGGGGGACAGGAAGTACAGTAAACATAAATCCTGAGATAAATGAATAACAGGTTGACAACAGCAGCAAAGTATTTAATTCCTTTTACTTCACAGCCACGAAGCTTCTATTCTTCTCTACTGCTTCTGTTATTTTTGCAATGCAGTTAAAAAGCAATATCATCAACATAAACAAAAATTCCTGACAGAGGTTCATCCCACTCCCTCTCTCAAACTGACTGGACATTTGAGAGCTGTGCAATTTCACGTGTGGTTCAATCTAGTTCAAGTTCCATCAAGTGGATGGGAATGTAGAACAAGTAAAATCGGGTCTAACTGCACCTTTGGATGGAGCGGCTGGTTCCCTGTAGCTTGTATTTGGAATGTTCCGTTTGAAGTATAATCTCAAAATTCACTATGATCATCTGCAACTTTTCTTAAACCTGATTTTGAAGTCCACAATAGATGGTTTCTATCTGTTGGATTGACATGACCCTGCCTAACTTATATCTATAACGACTTCTGAATGCAAACCACTGCTATGGGTGCCAGGATATCTGAGTTATCTTTTTAAAAAAAGAAAGAAAATCCATCTTCTACATTTTTCAAATAAAAACAGTAGTAAACGAATAAATGTGTTAAACTATTAAATGCTATATTGTTACTTGACTACACTCTTATGCTAAAAAAAAACAAATCCACACCAAGACTGTACAGCCTCTAGTTTCCTTCATGTTCACGGTCTCAGCTCTCTGTGCCTCATTTCATATGCAGGTTCATCTGGCTCAGGACAGCGTGGCCCTAACTGCTGAGTGGCCCAGCAGAGTCCCCAGGGCCAAGCCCTCTGTTCAAGGTCCCCAAGGGGCCAACCCCCTGCCCAGCTTACCTGCTTCAGTTCATATGAGCAGCTATGGCCGCCATATGTTAAGCTGTAGGAAAGCAGATGCTGTTTTTCCATTTGTGAAATCAAGTTTTTGGAAAGCAGTCAGCATTTTGATGGCCAGAGTCAGTGACTGCAAAGGGGAAGAGGGCAGTGAGCAGCCAGCAGGCTCTCTTCCGCTGTGAAGATATGCTGATCTCCCAAAGCAGTGGCACGCCGCTGTTTTAATATGCAACACTTACATAAGCCATTCAAGTACATACAGAGCAAAGAGGCACACACACAGTCCTGATGTGGACCTGTCTGTAGCTGCACAGTCTCTTTGTCAGTCATCTGGTGATGCTGATAGACAATACGGGGGTGAGGATGCGTGTCAGAAAGAGAACAGCCCGAGATGAAATGACAGACTCTCTCGGACCCTCTCCTCCACCACCTCCATCCCGCCCTGTCCCTGCACATCGCACACACGGCGGCCTGGGAAGCCATGACAACTCTGACACCTGTCAGTCACACGCTCACAGACAGGACAGAGAGGACAGCAGCATACACAGCTCCTCATGTTAATGCAGGACAGCACTGAACTCACTTTGCCGCTCATCCACACACACACACAGCAGGTACTGTAGTGCTGCTATATGGTGACACTGCTGATGTGAAGAATAGTTTCTCATTCATGTGTGAGGACACAATATGAACAATAATTCAATAAAACTCATTTCATTATTCCTAACAGTCTGAAAGTAATAATCTATGAAGACGCCAGACGTATTACGTTTTGATGTAAGGAATAATAATATTACAATTAAAGTAGTGCTGACTTGAAGTTTGAAAGGTTAGATTTCACACAATTATGTGTCGAGGCGCTGAACAACCGCAGTCACCGGCTCCCTCCTGGCGACAAATTTCATTAACAAACCTGATGTATACAGCACACGCAGCCACAGTTCAAATGGAGGACATAAATTTAAGCCTGTGGGGTACTGCGGTCACATTACAACTAATCAACCGCTGTCCTTATACCCTTCTGGAAAAATCTTCTTCTTGTTCAGACGGGTGGGGGATGATAAAGGAAAATATGATGCTTTATTTCTAATCAGCATAAATTACCAGCATCCATCAGGTGAGGCTCAAATTAAAATCCTCATCTGACAAATCAATGGGGACTGAGTGAGCTCATTCATGAATCAGTATGATTTAATCCAATCATAGGAGAGCCCCAAAGCCAACATTTTCACCTGGGATCAACCCAATTGCCCTTCTCCGCATTTCCTTCATAAAGTCTTCATGAAGGAACATTGGAGGTTCAACCGGGTTCAAAGCTCCTGTCACTTTTTTCCTCTTCAGAACAGAACATTCGAACAAGGCCAAAGAAACAAACATCTCATCGTGTCATCCGACTCAAACACCTGATCTTAACTTTATCACTCACATTCATCACAAGTCTATATCAGATAAAAATCTACTCTATAAGAAAATAAAGCTCTTCATATTTTATCATACAGAATAATATGCCTTTCTCTAAATATGTACTAAGTAAACAAGCTGCGTGGCTCTGCAGAGCCTTTACATACTGATACACGGGTGAGGGTGGGACGTGACACCGTTTCTCACTAAAGGGTTTTAAGGAGGAACTAAGTGAAAAGTTGCATCCATCTGAAAAACACATTTATTCTCTAAAAAGTGTGTCTGTGATTACTCTTACTACCAGAATTAAACTCAACCTATACATTTAAAACAGTAGTGAAACACAATAATAAAGAGATGAGTGGGTTATGCTCTGTGTATACAGTCTCTGTCACTAATCACAAAGTATTAACAGCTAAAACGATGAATTGATTAATAAACAAATCAATCCAGAGAAATTTTACCTGAAACTCCTTTAAAACCTATTGATTTGCTGCTGTTTTATATCAAACTAAATTACTATATTCTGACTGTTGGTTTGAAAAAGAAATAAGTCATTAAAATGAGGCACCATGGGCTCTGGTGAAATGTGATTTTTACAGGATTTTATTGCCAAAATGACTCATTGAGAAGTCAGAGCGACAGATAATAAACAATCAGCTCCAGTTAATATAACTTCCTGCAAACATTAAGTCCCCATTTTAATTACTTCATGTGTCTAACACCAGCAATGTTCCTGCTCCATGGTGCAGTCTATGTACTGAAGAGGCCTGGAAGTCAGAGGTCAACATTAGGCTAAATGTCTCTATAACTGTTAAAACCAGATGTTTCCTCCAACAAAGACTAAAGTTACATGTACGACAATCTCTGTATTTGTGTGTCTTGGTGTAAAGTGTGTGTTTCTCTGTAGCAAACGATCAAAACCGGAAGTAGAGGATAGGGACAGTTGGTTGCTGGGAGCTCACCTGTTGTTAGCTGGATGCTAACGCTACCTAAGCACCAGCAGGGCTCCTTCAGGTGACATGCGTCCAGTAGCTCTCCTTCATGGGGAAACTGGTCAGTGAAAGTCCAGCTGACCAGCAGGTAGACAGCTGGAGCCCATTGCTGCAGATTCACTTCATAGCATCATAGCATCCTCCTGCTGAGCTGCACGTCATAGCACCACTCACCTGTCGGCTCTGCGAGTAAGCCCCGCCCACTTACAAATACTGACACAGCAAAACATTATGTCTGCCAATCTAAACAAATATGTTTAAATTTAACCTGATATATGTTTAAATTTAACCTGATACATGTTTAAATCTAACCTGATATTTGTGATTTTAACTTAATATTTGTGAATTTAACCTGAAATTTGGGATTTTTACTTAATATTAGTGAATTTAACCTACTGTTATTGAATTTAACATAATATTTGTCAATTTAACCTGATATTTGTCAATTTAAGCTCATGTTTGAGAATTTGACTTAATATTTGTGAATTCAACTTGATATTTGCTAATTTAACCATATTTTTTTTATCTAATCTGATATTTGTGAATTTAACCTTAAATCTATTAATTTTACCTGATATTTATGAATTTAACCTGATATTTGTGAATTTAACTTAATATTTGTGAATTTAACCTGATATTTGGGATTATAATGTAATATTTCTGAATTTAACCTGATAGTTGTGAATTTAAGCTAATGTTTGTAGTTTTCGCAGATCACCCCATAACCATATTAACCAGCTTCAAGTCCCCTGGGCCAATTTAAGCTGCTCAACCCCTCCTGCTCTAAGTGACTGATTATAAACTGGAATACTACCAGGGACCCGGTTTGCTGTAAGGCAGGTTCATCTAATTCATTCATTTAAAAACATTCACTATATCAGAACAGTGCTTGTTGAAAAATTGGCAATCATAAAATAAGATTTAGACTCAGCGGTGGCTGTAAGGAGAAGGTTTTAATGATTGAGTGATATTAGCAGGCTATCTCTATATATTCCCAAAACAATTTACACAGTTTTTACTTTTTAATTACATTTCCTGTGAAAAGTAATTCATTGTTGGTCAACCACTAAATGATTCAAATTAGAATTTATGATTTGAGTACAAATATCAACAGTAGTGCCACTTTTTTCTACATTAAAACATCTATTGAGCAGCCTGTAAAATATGAAAAATGACTTTATAGCAGGACCATTCAAGGTCTCTATCAACTCTACTGTACAGCATGTATGAAGTATAGTATTTGAAAAGCCTAACTAATGGTTAAAAAAGTCCTTATAAGACTCAGCTCTTGTGCAGTCCTCTTGTCTTGCAGCTGATATATTGGCCAAATAAAACCAATTCAATTTGGGTGATTTTTTTTAAGCACTATTAATTTAACCTTAATTGGGCCGACCAGAGCCCCGACGTCCTTGCTGCACATCCAGACACACACTGGTCACAGATTTAAGACTGGAGTCACAAAGCCAGCCCACTATAGATATGAAACCTAAAAGCCACTTTACTGTTTCCAATTCAACTTATGATACTAATTAGTGTAATTGATCTAATTATTAGTTAAAGTGCACATATTTAACATTTGGAAAAATGTTTGAAAGTGGATGATTAAGAGTACTCCAGGACACCTCTATAAAACACAAGAGATAGAGGGGGACTACAATGGAACTTGTCCAATTAATCAAATAAGTGTGGCAATTAACTAAGTGAGTGCTTAAGGGCTGCAGAGGAGGAGAGGACAATCGATTTTCTCCGAAAGTACTTACGGCCTCGTTTTATTAGAACTAAAGAGTGTAGATGGTCAAGAGGCTGAATCCAGATATATAATGTACAATAAAAGTGCCTACAGCTGAATTAATAACACGGAGGAACATAATAAATATGATTTAAAAACATATATTAATATTATAATGATATAATATTTAAAATCTAAATATTTGCAACGTCCTTTACAAATGGCAATATCCGGGGTTGATTCTGAACCTCGTGGCGGAGAGTTCAAAGACGAGAAACACATCCAATCAGGACAGGAAGCAGCTCTGCCTGCCTAGATTAGTTTCATTGAACAGATGGCGTTTCAATTTTGAACTTTTGCACTGGTGCAAAAAAAAGCTTGGAGAGTCAGGCTGTTTTTCTCACATCACTGACAGAAGCTGCGCATCAGATGAAGGGGATGTGTGAAATAGCATTCCCAAGCATTTCTGTCTCCATGCTCGGGACACAACCACTGAGATACAGACACGATGCGGAGGCCGGACCATGCTGCTCCATCAGATGGTAAAACAAAAAAATCGTCAGAGAACAGGAATTCAGTATGAGCCCTCGGCTGAATGTAAAGCTATGTTATGGTGATGAGATGTGTTACTGTATAATGGTGCCTGGTTTTGTGTGTGTGCGTGTGTGTGTGTGTAAATGTGTGTGTGTGTGTGTGTGTGTGTGTGTGTGTGTGTGTGTGTGTGTGTGTGTAAATGTGCAATTAAATAAACAAAGAGAGGCAACTCATGGGGGTCCTGTCATATCACAAAAAAAGAATACCAGTTGGTTATTTAATGCCTCTCAACCACAATCCGCTCCTATTGCCCCACATTAGCAGTATCTTGTTCTGAATCCCCCCCCCCAGTAGCATTGGTAATCCTGGCAGCCAGCTCGCCCACGCCGGCACGAGTCGAGAGGACAACTGGAGAAAGATCACAGTTCAGGCTCAGTCAGACGGAAAATATGGAAATCAGGCGGTGGACGGACGGACCGCTGTGTTTTACCCCTGTTTCCGCAAGCTGCCACAGTTTGACTGACAAACTGACTTTTTGAGGGGCCTGTGCCCATTCCAGTCAGAGTTTATTGAAGGTGATTTTGATCTCCTTCATGAGGCCACAGCAGTGGTGCTGCCATCTGTCACCTTGATTGCATGGCGGCCTCTCTAGGGGGAGCGCCATGGCTCCTGATCGTTTACAGATTGCGCTGCTTTCGCCTCCATAAGGGCCACATGCACAGGGCCAGATGGTGAGCATACACGCTTATTATGAGTCTTTATCTCTGTGCAGGAAGGAGTGGAACCATTAGGCCTCCCTCAGGATCTCCACTCCTCTCTGCAGCCATGCTGTTCCTCCACAAATACAGTCCTCTTCTTCAGCTGTCACTGGCCTACGACAGTACACACACACACATGCACGCACACAGAGCACACAGGACCACTTGTCAAAAGAATAAACACAAATCTACTCAGGGCATGTGATGGTTGTGTTAATACATCTGCATACACTCAAAGACACACACACGCACGCACATGTTCACACACTAACACCTGTTTCTAATCCTGTATAATAGGAAAATCTGGCACGTGGCAAAAATGCAAGGTGGGCATGGGTGTCGGTGACATTTGTCGTCTTGGTAACACACGGTCATGTAATAGACATTGTGATTCGATGTGTGGCATCGAGGATTATTGCCACACGCTGTCAATGTCACGTCTTTACACAATATGTCGACAGTCTCCTGCAGCATCGTGGCAAAGGCTGTGTGACCACATGTGCCCATTGATCAACGCTAATAAGTGCTTCTAAAGAGGCGTCAGCGTGAGTGCCTGCAAATTGTCATGATAAAATAATCAGAAGCACTACGCTGCATGTGCAATAGGGTCTTTGTGAGGTCCGTTCATGCATGAGTCTGATTCAAACAGATTCCGCCTGGTATGAGACATTGGCAGGAGGCTGTTGTCCCTATCCCTGACATATGTACTGCATGACCAGGAGGGTGAAGAGTATGTCCAGGATTAAAAACTGACATGTGTAACGTCAACACACATTTGTCATGCTCCTTCAGAATCCAAAAAGTTCATCCACTTTTTATTGCCGCTCACTGTTTGGTAAACTCTCAGATTTTATGTGGAGGTGAAATGGAATTCATAATTATTCAGGCATTTACGGTGTAACGCTTTAATGAGCATTTACTGAGCTCTTCATAAGAGGTAATATCCCACTTGATCAGAGATTAACAGAGAGCATTTCAGTGCACGCTTTAATGCAAAAGGCTTAACTGCTTGAAGCATGGCTTTATTTCTCTCAATTACATCTAATCTAGCGTTTGGATTCCCTCTGCAAAGATGCACTATTCAAGCGCATAGCTGACCTAATGAGTGAAGAAGAAACACTCTCTTGCATAAATGATGTCTCAAAATCTTCACAGTAGCATATCCAGTGGAAACTGCATAATTCATTTTGTATGAGTGACTAAAAAGCCATTAAATCGCTGTTTATTTATTTGTTTGTTAAAAGGGTGGGCTGATGTCAGGAGAACATGCTGCATGCACACTATTGTCCTTTGCTGTCCCTGATTCTCTGTCCTGGGGCGATCCAGCAATGTGCTGCACTTTTAGGACAACAGCCGGCTATCTGCTAGGGTGAGCCCCCTCGTCAGTCTCCAGCACGGTGCACAAACTGACATACTGTACGCCAGCCTGTGGTCACATTTCTGCTCAGGGCAAAGCAGAAACGCTCCGTGCACGGCCACAGACTGCGGCATCACTTTGGTTAAACACTGCCAAGGCAACCTGAAAAAACATTGTTTTACATATTGAAAACTAATTATTTAGAACAGACAGGAGCGTTTAACTCAGATGTGTGCATGCATTCTTGAACATAACCAAAGTAGTCCACTTTGACTTTTTCAAGGATGAATCTGTTGCTAGTTCATGAAAATATTTTGCATGATATGAGCGGCCATCATTACCTGCCACAAGTCCATCAAAGAGACAGAGTGTTGGTTTAGCTAAGTGACCACGCAGCACCATGATGTCACCGCACCAAGCATGAAAATAATTGCTGGTGAAAGAAGGTCAACGGGGCCTTCGGGGGGTGTACCTGAACTGGACCCAACTGCAGATCGGTGGGGTATCATGGAAAGTGCCACGAGCACCCGGCCCTCGCAGGCCTGTCACAGACTGAAGGTGTCACCCAGAAAACAGCAGTTACATTAACCTTGGTGGGCTCCAACCAAACGCAGCCTGCAGCATGCCAGCACAGTCCGAACCCAGCCCTCCTCGCTGTCTGCCCGGTCAGGATCTAGAATGACACGCCAAGGCCCAACAGTCCCCTTACGAAACCCCATTTAAATTCAGTAGATCCAGATTTTAATTTGGATAAAGATTTTAAATTTTAGTCCCTTCAATATGCCAGACTTTGTTTTATCGAGATCAACCAAGATCCATGAAATATTATCTGAGAAATGCCTTATCTTGCAATGTTAAAGAGAGTTCAAATTCCTGAAATCTTCCCCCTGATCTGGATCTGCACTCATGGCTACTTTCTTGGGTCATGCCACACCTCTCCACAAAATTATATGGAAATCAGTGGAGTGGTTTTTGTGTAATCCTGCTAACTAACAAACAAACAAACTAGAATAGCACTCCGATATCAACGCCAAGGCCCAACGATCCCCTTAAATTCAATCAAGCCGCACCAGATTGCACACACTCATAGATATCAGCCCGCTAAGTACGCCTGATTTATATTTAGATCCATCAGTTATTCTTTGAGAAATTGGTGAAAACGTCAAAGACTTGTCTTGGATCCACACCCTGATTCAGAGTTTCATGGTAAATCATCCAGTAGTTTCTACTGAAGAGGTTTGGCTGAAGTCGCACCAGCATAAGTCAATGTGTTGCTCAAGAGAAATGCAACAGGCTTGCACAGGCACAGGAAACAACGAATTTCGGGTCAATGACATCAGATCAGCGAAATGATGAAATTAAAATTCCTCACAAGGCATCACCTCCTTGTTTTGGAGGGGATTTGGTGGCCAAACTTCCATATAATTGAAGAGGCTATGCTAGACCCCATGGAGACATACCATCGGAGCACACCAGAGCTGAGTTACTTAGAAGAAGCTTCCTCCTGTTTGCCTTGGAATTAGCTTCGAGATCACACACGCACATACACACCCGACTCAGCGCACACATACACTCCCTCTCAGCCTTTTTCACCCTTCTGCATCAATCTGTTCCCAAGCTGTTCCCACATTTTGGTGAATTTCCCAGGCTTATTCCTTGGCACAAGTGGATACTGGGGCTGATTACTTTAGCGTGAACCCATCAACGCTGCCCAGTGTCTGCAAAGCGTGTACACTCAAAAACACGGCTGCCATTCTCTTCCCCGCAGTGAGCCTCTCAAGGAAATAAAGATGTGAGATAAAGCATTAGCATTTAATTCAGTGAGCATTTACATAAACTGCACATATAAATAGAAGCTAGAGTCTCTTCCCAGATGCACCGGGACGCCGCAGCATCCGCATCGATCTTTAATAAAGCACAAGCAACAGCAACAAATCCAAACCTCATTAAAGAATATAAATTCCAAATCTATTCTGGCACTCAATCCAATGCAGATTTTCTCCCTCTTTCTGTCTCATAAATTACAGTTCTGGTGCACTGTGCAAATATTACCAAGCTGTAAGACAGCTGTGCCCCATTAAAATGTGTTATGGTTGCTGATTTCCTACAGCACATGGTCATCTTGCCAAATCTACAGCCAGTAATTAGCGGAGATGAAATGTTTAATTGTGCCTTAATTTTGATAAAATTTATCTGTCACCCATCCTATAATCAGGCATCATGCTCGCAAATCAACGTCAGCAGATTTAGGCAGGGAGACATCCACTAACCTGACAGACATGTCTGGATGTCAGTGGCCTGCTCCAACTGCTCTGAGTCCTGGACACAGGACGGCACAGAGCACTGAGAGTATCATAGATGAAGAGTTTCTTATTATAACTATCACAGATGCAATGCTAATATTCAATTTACTACTTGGTGTATGAAACTCGCAGTGCACGCAGCTTGTCTCCCTGCGAACAGACAACACGATGGGACCATGTGGGTGATCTTGTCAGAATCACATAACGACAGGAGGAAGGCATTCTCGGACAGATGGACGGCAGGGGCGCAGGAGTGGGAGAAGGTCAGGCCGGGAGAGACACAAAGCCGTCCACGCTGACTGGGAGGGAGAGTGTGCGATTTCTCAGGGTGCTAAACCGCGTGGTGCTGCCAAAGCACGGCCCGGGCAGATGAGAGGAGCCGCTCGTGGCTCTCCTGTGGGGATTCAGAGTCTCGAGGCGAGGCGGTGGAGAGGACCACTTATTAGCACCGACAGCGAGAGGATGAGCGAGGCTGAGAGTGATGGGTAATGGTGATTAACTGATTCATCAGCAGCTGGATTATTGGCTAAATGTTTAACAGCTCAAGCAAGTAAACATTCTTACTGCATCCTCGATTGATCCCCTGATTTACTGTAATGCAGAAGATGTAAAATTGAAGAGTCGCATCTGGCGTCAAATGTGCCCGTTTATGTGAATAGCTACGGCGTTTGACATCAGATATTTTTAAGTATAAACAGTTAGAGCAACCTTGAACTGAAACAAAGCGTATTTGTGAAAGAGCGTGCGGTAAGGGCAGCAGCCGTTTTGCATATTTATGAATAATGTTGTCCCTGAGAGTGGCCACCCCCCTCCCTCGGGGCATTATGGGTGATTATTGTCATCTCAGTGCAGCCAGTTATTCACCAACATGCACCGCATAAAACACATCATAACAAAGGGCCGCGACAGGAAATGAGATGTGGGGCAGGGCTCCAGGAGCAGCCCTCTCTAATCACAATGGCCAACTGTCACCCTCTGCATCCGCTCGTCTGCCGCAGATTTGAGCAGCAGCGTGGAAGGATTTCACCGCAAACTTTTGAGTGGATCTGCAGTGGTAGGACATCCTGCGTAACATGTGGCACCCATGATAATTACGGCAGAATTAACACAGGCGGGTTTATGGCCCTTCTGCCACCAGGCGACGGCTGCCAGATAGACACAGGCCTCGTGTTTGAGCAGCATACTTGGGTTCAGACGCCCACCCGTCTCTAACACTTCTCACCACAACAACTGTTCTGGGGGAGAGGACCACTTTCAGCAGAGCTTGCCTGTCGCAATCCCTCTCATCCTCGCTGCAGAGTCTGAATAAATTGTGGACGGTTTTAGGAAACTGGCAAATTACAGACACGGAATGGCCAAATGAAAATGGTTAGTGCGAGACTTTGCATAGTCCACATTTGAACTCCAACCAAACCAAAAGGCAGGGAGGAGGCAATCATTCAGCGTTATCTCACCAAGCGAAAAAATGCATCAAGAGCTGGGATTCAAAATGTACAAAAAATACAAAACATATCGTGTTTCGGATTAAATCCGAGTTTCAATAACACATTTTGAAATGACAGGAGTAACCCATGAGATAATTTGGAAAGAAACTGGAGAGGAGCTTCTTTTACGGATGACAGGAAACAAGATCTGAGTTTCGTGTATATCCGGTGACTAAAGTTGATTATCAGGCCAATCAAAGCCTTCATCCTCACCCTCCTCTCTGCACAGGAACTCCGTCTATGAAGCGACACTACAAGGGAGGGGACATCAATAAAGACGAACCAGCCACCCTCTTGTCCTTGATTCCTTGTTTTCTTTTTTTGTTCTCGGATTAAAGAGGAATATTTGTGATTTGCATTTTAAAACGTCGTGATCAAAAGCAATTGCCCTCCTCCTTCCGCATTTCCCACACAACAAATGAATGCGATTACAGGCCTTGGTGAGCAGCGGCTTCTCGTGGCCTTGTTGCGCTGACAATATTTGAAGTTTCCCGCAGTAACTTCATTAGGCGTATTTTGTCCAGAATTAGCGGAGCGTGCTGAAAATTGCTAATGACAGATGTTTCTCCACACTGTCACACTCCTTGTATCATTTGATTTGGAAAGCAACATACGGCGTTCTGCTCCATCAGTATGTCACAGACTGTCTGCAAACAGCTGGTCATAACTCAGTTCAGTGAAAACCATTACTTTCCAATGAAGTGCTGGACACGTTCCAAATTGGGTTTTGGCGTGGCCTCAGCTGCACCCATGATGCACTGCAGCCCGGTGTTGCAGGTACACATGGATGGGAGGAGGAGGAGGAGGAGGAGGAAGCGGATGAGGGGGCGAAGGGAGCAGGTGAAGAGGTTTTCAACGAGCCCTCGGCCTCTCTGTGCTCCGATAGTGGATGAATACTGGTGCAGCAGATACAGTGAATAAAGAGGAGACTATTATAATGTAATATAATCCTCCTGCTGTGAGGCTTAAACACCCTGTACCTTTTTTATTCCTAAAAATACTTCAGCTCAATTGTTTGGTAAAGGTGATTAAATGAAAACGTTTACAAATCCAACTACCATGGTGCTGGCCTACATACATGTACCTCCGCCAAGGCCCAACAGTTCCCTTATGAAACCACATTTAAAGTCACTAGATCCACATTTTTATTTGGATCTGTACCAAATTTCACACACTCATAAATATCAGTCCCCTGATCTTGCTTGATTAAAAAAAAAAATCAAGATCCACCAAATTATCTCAGAGAAATCAAAGAATTTTTTGAAAAACGGGACCTTAAAGAAACTGACCAAATCCGCACCAAAATTAAATATGTTCTTCCTGAAGTGTCTGCCCCATCTCTCTACAAGATTTCATGGAAATCAGTTGGGGGGGTTTTGGCCTAAACCTGCAAACACAAAAACACAAACAGATGCAGGCCTTGGCTTACCATTAAATGTGTCACTTTTCATGCAGTAGCACTTTTCAGACAGACCACAAATTCAGAGGTGGGGGGGAAAAGCTTACCATGCCAGTGTGAGCACCTAATTTTCCTATAGAGCAGCACTGAGGCAAAGAAAGAGAGAGAAAGTGAGATCATATCTGTGTGTGTCAATTATGAAGCTACAGCAAATAGCTGTTAGCTTAGCTTAGCATAAAGGCTGCAAATAGAGAGAAACAGCTAACTTGGCTCCATTAAAGGGTGACAGACCCTGTGTACCGGCACCTCTAAAGCTCACAATTAACACGTCATATTTTAGTTCAATCAATATAAAGCATGCATTAAAAAATGCCAGCCTGTGGTTTCACATGAGGTTAAGTGCAGAACTATTTCTTCCTTTAAAAAAACATTTCTGTTCTGGAAGAAAGTAAAGTATCTTCTTGTTTCCCTCATGCTTAGAAAAGCTCCTCTCTGAAGCCAACAGGCAGGAATGAAAGTGATATTGTGCTTCTCATCCAACTCAAGAAATCATTAATTATTTTTTTAGCTTTTTCCTCTCCTTAAAGAATAATTTTAAACTAGCTCAAATATAAGAGTCAGATTTATTACAGAATTATTATCGGTCGTATTTGTGTAGACGATGAATCCTCCCTGAAATTGAAAGGTAAAGATTCTGGGTTCGGCTACAAATCTCTGGCCAGGAAGACGGAGCTGTGTGCCAGGACATCTCACAGCTCAGCTGCTGCCTGCACGCAGCAGAAGTGTCATTGACACCTCGCTCCATCTCTAAAGATAAGGCAGTAATGACGCTCTGTGTTCCCGGGGCCTGGTGAGTCTGGGTGATAGTTGCTATTTGGCCTGAGCAGTAAAGAGCTCAGCAGCAAAATAGCGTGCTGACAACATATGTTAAATTAATCTAAAATCATTCGTTTCTGACTCGTCCTCCTTTCTGATGAAACTAATATTTGAAGGTCAAGAGGGAAACGGATGAAAGATGATTTCAGCCATGAAAACGACGTTTTATCCAATAAAAATGATCACTCTTCAGATAAAATTGATTCCTTCAGCGATGAATCAACGAGTGATTCATTACATTAAATGTCACTACAATCGCATGCTTGGTGTTAAAGGGTCAACAACACCAGCACCCGAGGGACCTCCTCAGCTAACAAGACAACGCACAACATGCAGCGCTCCTATTTACTGTATCAGTCGTGTGACCCCTGGCAGTATCTGGTCCCTTTATTTCTCCGCTGACTGTGTAACTGTGTAACTGTTTGGTAGCAAAACTGACAAAACAGAACAGAATTGGATTAATGAAGACAAATGTGTGAACTCGCTTGTATGAATGTGGACTTTCTAGTCTCTGTGGATGGTATTTTTGCTGCAAAGGCCCGTTCCCTCAATCATTGTAATAAGGCTGATCCCAGTCAGAGCCCTGACAGCTCCGAGATGAGGCTGCCCTCGTTCTGCACGCCGCTCGCTTCAGCACTGGTGCAGGAGACAAAATGGCTTCACTAACAAACACAGATCTGCAGATTTTCCTATGAATTTAATGCTAAAATGCATGTAAACACTTAGAAAATACTTAAAGCAGCATGACCTCAATAATCTCAATAAAGAAGATCAAAATTCTGAGATTAAAGTTATAGGTCTTGACTTTATCTGTTTTGTTTTTTACTTTTCCTTCTTTAACTCCCTCTTTCTCACACTTAAATAACACAAAATATCTTACTTCAATAAGATTAATCAGCTAACTAAATTATTTTGTTTTCATGTTTTCCTAATATGCTAACAGATCAATTTAATATCCCATTTCATGAGGTTAATTCAAACAATATTTAAATCATTTACATATACAGTTACTACATATACAGTTTATCTACAGTACTTGTCAAAATAAAGTAAATTCACCGTTTTTATGCCAAAATGTCCACTTAAACATTTGCATTATGTATATCAACATTTCATAAGTTTTCCTTTGTGGAAAAGATGCATTTCTACATCATCAAACAAAGACGTATATGTGTTTTTTTTTTTAAAGATTCCAGCCCATAAAGTCATCACACATCGTTTGAGCAGCACCGCCACAGAGAACGTTTTGTTTTCCTCATACCAAACACACATTTACTCATATAGTTACAGGGATGAGAAGCTGCCCAAATGCACATGGCGGTGTTATCTCATTATCTCCACTCACATTGTTACCGGACCATGAGCAGTAACAGAGGATGTACACTCCGAGCTGCATCTTTAAGGAAGATTGTCCCATTAAGCTGCTCGCACGTCTCCCGGGAGGATAAAACCTTTTTATTTCTTGTATTAACGTCAGGCTTCCGTGGAGTGCGGTAATGTGTTGTTGTTTAGCCGCGAAGAAGTGAAACATCATTTGTGTTCATCATGGTTGTGTAAGCATTGAGACACTCTATCCGCTAAAAAGAAGAAAAAAAAACGCCCCTGCTTTTAATGGGATGTTGTTTATTTCGACTGTAAGCGTCTTAAGCTACTTTATAGGTGCAGCACTAATGCAAAACTGACAGCACTAAAAGGCTAACGTAACTAATCACCTTTATTAAACGAGATATTTTTGCGTTTTAATGCGCCGTTCCTCGTCTTCTGAACGCCCTGACCCAAAACTGACAATTGTGTTAATTGGATCTGATGAGGTTAGTTGACACAAATTTACATTTAACCACATTAAAGTGAAAGGAAAGAAGACGTCGCCCTCGGAGTCATCAACTCAATCAACACTAATGACTCTAATGCTTCTTTGAATTTAATACGTATCACGCACTTAATCCAGAGAAGAGAAAGGTGAAGGGGCAAGAGGCTGCACGGTCGGGATTTTTCTACCGCTGGTTTTCTCTTTTCACATTTTTATATTCGAGGTAAATTTGAGAATGATCGTACGTTTCTAGAAATCGTGCGAAAGTGTTTTGACCTTTTCAACTCTCTCATGTCTCTCATGCTCTCTGATCAGATCTCCATGTGTAGCACAGACTGTGCTCATGATTTCTTTTCATGGTTTTTATGGTTTGAGAATAATTGTACATCTCTAGAAATCATTTGTGTTTTTACTTTTGCACCTCTCCTCTCTTTCCTCCATTTCTTGACCCTCATGTTCCCTCTGCTGTTTCGTCCTCTCCTGCTCTCTGATCAGATTTCCATGTGTGGCGTCTCTCCAGCATGCTGCTCTCCACAAGGATGCTCCTGCAAAACAAAAAGTCACATTTATCTCTGTAATTGGCCTCGGCGTTTAAGTGGATAATGCGGTTATTGCTGCATTCTTTTTCATTTCTTCCCCTCCACCGCTCCTTCCTTTCTTTCTTTTCCCTTTCTCTCTCTCTCTCTCTTTTTTTTCTGAAACTGTTGAGCTGGTAAGTTCAATGCAGAGGCACGTACGCGCTCTGGAAAGGTAATCTAGAAGCCAGTTGAGCCATGACAAATAGGGACAGCTGGCCTAATTGAATCATTTGAGCTAAGACAGCTCAACTTGGTTATCCCCTCTGCAGCCCACACTGATATTAGTGCGGGAATCATTAGCCATGAAATCATGTCTGCTCTCTCTGACTGCATCCTTTATGACATGACAGCCAGCCAGGCCCGTCTCTTTCACCCCCAAAAGGAGCCCTTCATCATAAACAGGCGGAGGTGGAGGCGACCAGGACTGAGCGGGATGTCTTTTTATCTCTATTCCGGACACTTGCTCTCGTGAAACTATTTCATCATAAAGCTTGGTGGTTACATCAAGGCGTTACTGCACAGCTACTGTATATCACAAAATATTTTCCATTTGTTTTATTTTGAAGGCGTTTTCCTGTGCTTTTTTTTTGTTTGATAAAACCTTGAAGATAAACACCTTCCTGTCACACTTCATAGCCCTTAATGAGACACATTAACACCCAAATCTTGAGGACCATTTGTGCACAATGCAATCAGGTGGTCATGATGGGCTCCAGTGAAGGATCATGGGGCGTCCTGGTGGCGCCACGTGTTCTGAGAACCCTCCTGCCTCGCAGTCCGTTTTCTGTGGTTCTCTCTCTGCAGGACGCCCCCTTCATGCCAGGCGGCGCCATGGGCAGAGGGATGGAGGAGTCAGAGAGATGGAGTGAGGCTTTAAATATTTGCCAAATTGTTTCTTCGGATTAAATCTACTGCACAGGAGTTCGTATTATAGTTGTTTAGCTATTCAAATATGCCAAGGAGTGGGAAAACTCTATTTAATGGTCAATATAGGTTCATTATTCTGCTCTCCGGCCTCAGTGTAGTGATCTGGGACGTGAAGCAGGGTGACAGACAGACAGGGTGACGAACTCAATGGATGGTCCTTGTGCTCTGCGTAATAATGGACATCCATCCCAGAGTGAGGATGCCTGGCTTAATGGAGCTCAGACTGGGGGATACTGTGCAATGTTCAGGCCCATTTCCTTTTGACTCACATTCCACTGGGGTGGCATGACCCCAATGAGACGCCTGCTTTCCCCAGGTGGCAGTGAGCGATGCTACCTCCACAGTGTCGGTGCAGGGGAGCGAGGAGACCCCTCTTTGCCCAATGGGCTGGGCCGGAAAAGCAAACGCCCGCACGGACTCGCACATCTCTTATGCACACGTACACTCAGTTGCACCCTTCACACCCTCAAGGGCCTTAGCCCACTTTAAAGGAAATTTTGACACGAGCAATTATTGAGCGTTAGGGAGTGACAGGTCTATTCCAGGTTTCAACAGGCGCACAGAGGAGAAGCGGGCCGACAGTCGTCTAGAATTACCAATCGGGTTAAGGCAGTGTGCGGGACTAAGTGAGCTGCATGTCTGTCTGCATCTCTTTTTCCCCCTCAGGGCTTTTTAGATGAGCCTCTCGCTGGATGTTTACACATCATTAAGGATCCCCTGTCTCATCTCTGCTCTGTCCTTTAAGGAACAGGGCTCTCGTAGGTCTGAGGTGGAAGAAGAGAAAAGACAGACTCTGGTCAAGCATGAAAGAAAGGAAGGAAGGAGGCGGTGCTGCTGCTATGGACACAGCAGAATCCGGCAGACAGTGAGAAAACACTTCAGCTCATGTGAGGAGGAGCTGCCTGTCTGCTGTTGGAAAGTTTTTTTTGACAAACTTCACAGCGAAACCAAAAGAAAATAGCCAAAACTTTTCTTGCAGCATCAGTATTTCATTTTCTTTTGTATCAATTGTTAATCACTTAATTTGGAGCTTTTTCAAACGTGCATATTAGAGAAACAATTGTAATGAACAAAAGTAGAGCTCTCACTGATTGTTTGCATGCACACATCATCAACTGAGCCTCAAAAGGAACTTTAGAAATCTG
This sequence comes from Hippoglossus stenolepis, assembly GCF_022539355.2. Taxonomy (NCBI): domain Eukaryota; kingdom Metazoa; phylum Chordata; class Actinopteri; order Pleuronectiformes; family Pleuronectidae; genus Hippoglossus; species Hippoglossus stenolepis. Next base: position 12,103,794 of record NC_061501.1, on the reverse strand, counting down.
ACTTCTGAGAGAGAAACAAAAAGCCGGCGCAGGAAAAGTCTGGTGTGTGGCAGACACGTTAGACAAAACTGGTAATGATGCATTGGCAGAAAGTGATAATTATTTTAATTAATGATAATGGTTTTAATGATTCAACATTTTGGCTAATTGATTATGATTGATTGCACATTACTAAACAAGGAAAGTGAATCAGGGAGGTAATCAGGGAGATGACAGCACAGGTCAACACTACAGCGTGACGGAACATACACTACACATGCTAATCAGACCCTGAGAGACGGAGAGAGGGAGAGGGAGACACGGGGCAGGCGGAGGGAGGGATGGAGGAAAAAGAGAGTGAGTGAGTTCTCGAGGAAGGAAAGCAAATAGAGGAAATAAACATAGTAAACTGAGGGATGAAAAGAATGTTAAATAGGAGGTGGTTGTCAGAACAGAACTGGAAACTCTGAAAAAAGGAGGAAGAGACATGACAGTTTATCTGGCTGTTTGTGTTTATAGTGGAAATCTGCACATTTAAGATGACTTTCAAAATTACTAAGCAATAGGCTGCATCACTTTTGTCTTTCCAAATAGTGTGCATAGATATAACAGTGTGTTTTAATATACTGGGATTAGTAGTAAAAGATTATGTTTGCATACAGTTACACGTTAATAACCATTAACCAGAGAAACAAATAGGTTTACAAGTGTCTTTCAAGTGCCTTTGATATTTGGTTTGGGTGAGATTTGGATTAAAAATAATTTTAATCTTCATTATACTCAAGGGCTACTATTTCTCAATAAAATGTCTCATTACTGATGAGTTTGATGGAATAGGGGCTTGTTCCGTCCACACCACGCATTGACCTGGTATTGCAGTACATCCAGGAACATGGTAGATGGCCGTATTGCACCTTGACATTGGTTGCCACCCGCCAATAAACCACACAAGGAAGAAAATAGAGTAAAAGTTTGATGAGCTCCTCTGGAAAGATGATTATGAAAAAAAAATGTCATGTTTGAGGAGGCTGACTTTCATCTTTGAGCTTTTATTCGTTGAGTTAGGGACATAAGGTGTTTGGTCACAAAGTAATGTTATATATCAGAAGTGTATGTAAGTGTTTCCTACCTCGGCAGAGACGTGTCACACAAGTGCATTAACGGAAAACACGAACGCAAAAGCCACAACACAACAATAAAAAACACACAGTTTTGAAAAGTCAGTCACCCAAGCAAAGATAAAATGTTTCATAAGGTGCAGGTGCTTGGAGCATCCAAAAAGGTCAAAATAAAAATGTTGGTGTTATTCCTTTGAAACTGTATTTTGTGCACTTATATGTGTTTGACAAAATAAAGAACAGGACCGAATAAACAATATATCTCTTGTTTCTTTTTGTTCATCTTTGGTGCGTCTTTGAGGATAAATTCTGCAGGAGTCAGATACGATATTTTACAAAGGCCTCTTGCTGAATTCTCTCAGTCTCTTCACAATCACTTGAAGTATGTTTGTGTCGGTTAGGAAGCATCAGACGTCTGTATCCTCATCATACGGCATCACCCTGTGACTCTGACCAGTGATCAACATTTAGGAAGGATGGAGTCGACCATTTCTCTCCTTTTCCAGAGCGTAGACACTTGTCAGGAGGATTCCTGCTTCCCTGACTCCCCACTCCACCTCCATTATCAGCTGCTATTGTCTAAGCCTCGAGCTGTAACCCGCCCTAGGAGCTCACGACATGCAAATCTGTCCCCTTGATTTCACTTTGGAGGGATGGTGAGTGGAGCGGTGAAGTGCCCTGCCCTCTGCCACCCTCCTACGCCCCTCCTCCTCCTCCTCCTCCGTCCCAGCCCTCCTCCGTCTCCCGCTCTCACCCTCAGGATGGGGCGCTCCTCAGAGTGGATGGACTGGGTTCGAGTTTAATTAATGAAATGCATGATAATGTGATTTCTTTAATAGAATGACATAGTCTAATGGTGTTGTGTGATTATGATTAATATAGTACTTTGGTGGGAGAGAACATCAGCCAAGGGCTAATGAGGACCTTCTCTCTGCAGCTCCAGTCCTGGACACATTTCAGCTCAGCTCTGGGCCTCTGGACAGCGTCTGTGTCTCATAGCTGAGACGGTGACGGTGCAATTCACTAAACAACAGCTGCTTTACTTTGCCTCCATCCTCTTTAGTTATTTGCATGAGCTGCGAAGATCAACACCACTCCTACTATATGCGTGCAAAGTAAAAATAATGCTGCAGCCAATAGGCAATTAGCTTAGCTTAGCATCATCTATAGTAGAAAAACGGTTGTGTCCAAAGGTTATAGATTATCTACCAACAAATACCTCAAAAGCTCATTGAATAAACCTGCAATAACAGATATTTGACATATTATCATCTTTAAGTTGAAGTGGTGAATATTTATGTATTTCTGGCCACCTGACAAATGAAAGATCAATATTAATGCTCCTTTAAACTAAGCATGTTGTATATTGTTGGTTTCTGTAGCTGCGCAAAAAATGTATGGTAATAGAATAAAAACTGAAAAACAAAACAACGAGCTAAAAGGGTCTATGAAGCTCCAGGGTCTGGTGGTTATTACATTTGCATTTACATCTTATGATCCCAACAGTCCCCTAAATACATCTGGTTTTATTCATCAAGATGCATGAATTATTCGCGGGGAAATCAATGAAAATGGGAAAATGTCACATTTCACAATGTTAACGAAAGTGAAAAAATCCCTGGATCCGCCCCTTTTGACAGGGGCGGTAACAGATCCTCCTTAGCGGGGTTAATAGAAATGGTACAGCAGCTGTGACAGGTCATGTCACGTTTGTTTAATCCATACGAAAACTAAATCTAAAAACACATTATGGTTTTACAGGCATTGTGGTTTTTCTGCTGGTTGCCTGGCGACCTCACAATGAGAGGGATTTTGGTTTTTGGACAAAGTCGGTCTTCCTGTTTCCCACGTTTCCACTATGTTAAGCTAAGCTAACTGGTCTACTGGTCTTCATACAGTGGAATCAATCTTCAAAGTTAACTCTCTGCAAGAAAGCAAAGAAAAGCTGTTTCCCATAATGTCAAACTAGTCCTTTTAATTACATATCACATTTTTAATTGAATTTGTCAGTATTCATTCTGAATGATCAGTGATTAAATCCACCTCAAACAGCTGATTCTGTTGTCGCTGTTTGAGAACTACAACGTTGACTTCATATAAACAGAAGATTAACGTCTCTGATCACACGTGGTTCTATACATCTTCCATTTGTAATGATGTCATGGGTCAAAGGTCAATCTTTTCTCTCTCAGATGTAGACCGGTGAAGAGGCGGCGAAGCGTGAACCGTATTATCCTTGAAGAGATTAATGTAGCTGACTGAATGAAGAGGGTAATGATGTGGACAAAGGCCACTTATTTTCCCTTCATCACAGGAGCGACTGCTTTGGATTTTCATCAGGAGTTTTCTCCATTTTCCAAATATTCGGCCTCAACTTTTCATCAGACGTTGTTCTTTGTTTGACTGAACCCATAAGAATGTTTCTTTTGCGCCTCAGAAGTGACATTTTCTGGCAGAGTACGTGGAAGGTGTCGTATCGAGGTGTAAACAAAAGCCTCTCCGTCGTATCCACCTGTGTGAAGGTCGTCTGAAGGGCAGACGCGAAGCACGACGTCTGAAGAAACAGGAGGCTTGACGGAAGTGCTCCTCCACAACCGTTTGTCACTCTGATATGTGGCAAATGTGATAATTAATACTGTAATTTAACTAAACCCACTCTGCGAGGCCTGTAATTAAAACTGATGTACCTACTTAGCGCACCAAGCATCACAGGTGGGCCCAAATTAATCTGCAAATAGAGCTAAATTGCCTGTGCTTAGCGTTTTCGTCAACGTCACTCAGTTTGGGGGGAAATATCTGTAATTAATTCTGATATAACAAAGTCATAAATTTGAGGTTAAACGCAGCCTTGACAACAGACGCGGTGACAGCAAGAGACCTCATCTAGCCGTCCCCAGATGGGATCCAAGACTCCGCTTTCTCCCGAGGAACTTGGCTGAGACTTCCTGGTTCCTGCGACGACTGCGTGTCGCCACAAAGAAGGAGAGGAGAGAGAGAGAGAATCGACGATATACTCATCTTCCTCTCGCTTCACCTCAGTCTTTTTCAATTTGGAGTAAATCAAAATGAACTGGCGTGAAAGCCGACTTCCAGGCTACAGAACGGAAAATGAAATGATTAGTTCTGGATGAAAGCCAAATGAATGAATGCATTTTTGATTTTGAAATGAAGCTGCAGCCACATCATTTACAAATGTGCATTTTATTTGATTTCTTCCCAAATAATTCTGTGCAAGACTACGTCCAAAAACAAGAGTTTACTGCATGTTTTGAATGTGCAGTTTGCTCTTTTTGTATTTCCTAGTTCAATGTGGTGCTGTTGCTCAAGCATTTTTGTAAATACAAGCTTTTTCTTTAGGGGAAAGTCTGTCGCTTTCAGATGTGTCACATTCAAATAATGATTAAAAAAAAGTAAAGTAAATCTCATTCCCATCAGATTCAATTGTTGCAGCTTTGCATTCAATATCAGAGGATCATTCACGTCCCAGTTTGACCTATGATGTGCCGCTAAAGACTTCCTCTTATAGAGAATAATTCAAATAACCACAAAGATGCAGAATTAGCATTTGGATAATATAAAATAGAGGTGTGTTGAAATTACAGCATCTAAGAATTAAAGGCTTCCGACTATAAATGCACGGTGTTGTTCATTGTTCCCTCCTGGGTGTTTTGTTTTGGCTCGTGCACACAGCAGAAGACGGCACGTCGCTATTGTTGAGCAAAAATAGTAGATTAAACCAAACGACAGTCAAATCAAAGAAATAATCACATCTTTATGAATATTTAATATGGTCATGGCAAATAAGGCAAGTAATTAGGAGTTTCCATAAATTAGCAAATTGTTATTTTATGGTAATGAGAGATCTTCAGTTTTTTCCTCATGAATAATTTATGAATCAACAAAAAAAAAGTTTAGCAGGGAAGGAAGGAGGAATTCTTGCACATGTGCCGAGACAAACGCGCAGCTTTCTCCTTTCATTCCTATTGTTTTTGTCTCAATTTGTCACTTTTTTGCATTTATTGGGCTGGAGATGGCAGGTTTCATCAGCTGAATGTACAATGCTGCCGGGTGTGGAGTTGTTTTGGAAGGAGAGGTGATACTGGCACCGCAAGCAGACGCACACAAAAGCCTTTTGGTGTCTACTTTGATAATAAAAAAGAAGCAGACTCTGGGAGATCTTATCTCAGAAAGTGGAGAACAAAAGGAAATGTGAGGGAAGTAAAGGGGATATGAGAGGGATCACACGCTGAAGGCCCTGGCACACCGGGGAGCCGGGGAGGGGTCTCACTAAAGGGGTTAATATGGAGGCGGAGGAGAGGAGTGGGTGGGGCAGGGAGGGCAGCGAGTCAGAAAACAAGAGCAAAACAAATCTGTGATCTGGAACTGGGAGAGCAGCCACTCAGGGGGGATTAATGAGAAGTAGGAGGCTGTGAAATGATGTGGCCTTTGAGTGGGGAGAATGGCCCTAGCGGAGCATGGCCCTGAAATGAGGTGAGACAAACTTCACCTGATCCACAATTAACGGCGTCGCGCGGATTGGGTGACGCCGGGTCACCCAACAGGGGAAGTGAGGGGGGGAGGGGAGGGGGGGAGAGGGGGGGAGGATAAAAAGTCACAATTCACTTTGTGGCAAATTATCAACCCCCCGAAGAAAAGGCAGCCATCGGAACCCGGGAGTCAATGAGGAGAGGAAAGGATTTTACACACCTTGTCTTTATTTTAAAAAGAACGACAGGGATGAGAGGAAAGCTTGTTAGAAAGATTTACGCTTGGTGAGGACAGACAGTAGCAGGGGATGGGGACAATTAACTGTATGGAAAAACATAAATAAAGAGGGAAAGAGTGAGAGACCGAGCAAGGAAAATAGGGGGTGAGTTGATTGGACGTGGGGGCGAGGAGCAATAACAGGAGCACAAATGATGAAGTGCTGTTGGGGACTAGGAACACTTGTTTGCAAGGACAATCTTTGTGTGCTTTTGTCGTCTGCCCGGCCGCCTTTATCTTTGTGTAATTCTCCGTCTGATGAAATGTGTTTAAAGAGATGAATTGGGATCGGAGGAGCCGTCCTGACATGATTATGAGGGATTCATCTGCAGCCATCTGCCACCGTTATGAAAGGGGGGGGAGGGAGGATGGAGGGGCTTGTAGACAGATAGAGGGAGGAATGGAGGGAGGGAGGGAGGGAGGGAGGGAAGTGCAGACCTTCTGTTCAGCAGCCCTGCCACAAACCCGCCATTACACGGGCCTCTGGCCTACAGTTTAACATGAAGACGTGCTCTGCCCCGGTATAGTGAAGGTGAGCTGTGGGTCCAATTAAAGAAGCAGAAGTGGGTCGTGAAGCTCGTGCACGTGTGGTTTGGTTCTGACGCGACCCAGCGACATGTTAACAGCATTGTCTTTGACCACAGCACCATGGGACACGATGGGATTTCAACTCACATTCACACTCGTTTTTTTTTGTCTTTTTCTTTTTTAAAGAATATATCTCCAGGTACCACTGGTATTATATTCCAACTTGGAAACGGCACCTCCAGACTCCATCATGTTCACACACCAGTTGGAGGAGAGGGCACAGCAGATGGGTCCATTGCTCATCACAACGTCCACTTGTTCTAAAGGGGAAAGCGGGGGCTTCAGACAGCATGTCTTAAGTTGTGTAAGAGGCTTTTTAGTGTCACAAATGAAAGTCACACATGGGTTTTTTTCATTTTTTTCTCAGGTTGTTTGGCCGTCCTCCGTTTTTATAAAACTCAAAAGATTTGTTCACGCAGTTTAACATCACAGAGGATAAAAACGGACTCTGCACTTAAATGTTCCACTGTGTCCCTTTTGTATTGATTGTATCGATGACTCTGACGGCCCCTTTATGATCCGTGACAGCAGTCGCCATGGAAATCTTTACACTTACAAAATAATATTCTGTGTGTGTCTTTTGAAACGAGGATTTCTGACTCACTGACAGCTGTCTTTTTCTTCTTCTTCTTCTTCTTCTTCTCCGCGTGTGGAAAAATAACTCCACTTCCACATCTCAACAAAGCACCTATTTCATTTTGCCCGCACTGAGCCATCACTTCATATTACAGGTCAACGTTGCGGTGCTTAATTATGTGCCGGCTGCTCGGGGCTCCTAATAACCTGTCATTGAGGGGAATTTGAATGTCACACCATATTGTTGGGCCCTAATGGCGGCGGGCAGATCCACTGATGAGCCGTTTTGGGACAATTACAGCGGATATTCAAATCACAGGTCTGGGTGGGCAGGGGGGGGGGGAAATACCTGACAGGGTTGACCAACTGTGCACATGCACGCGCACGCACACACTTGTTGTATCTTGACCCCCTGCCTGACTCATAAAGAGGCCCCCCTCCCTTCTTCCCCCCCTCTCCCTCCCTCCCTCCCTTCTTGCTGCTGAAACTGTTTAACTGGAGCCTGATCGCTTTTATTATCCACCTAATCCAGATATCAGCGATTTCATCAAGCCGGGGGAAGATATGCATATCATGAATTATTTTGACACTGGGACCTTTTAATTTTCGCCGGCAATATTTCATCCCACCAATCAGCGCCTGGAGTGGTTGTCGCCGGGCGGACGTGGCGGTGTCAGAGGACGAGACTCCCTCCCCCCTCCGGGGGATCCAAATCATCCCGGGGACAATAATGAGCTATGGCCACAATTATGATGTGCCTGTGTGTGCATGCATCTCATCAAGGGCCCCATGCATGCTGCTGCTGCTGCTAAATGTGTTGGATGTAGGCCTGTATAGTGCATTTTAATGATAATACTTCACTTTTTCTCAGTAGTAACCAGTAGGCAATGTTTTGCTATTACTTACTTTACTACACATTAACAGTGCTGAAGTACAGTTTGCACTATAGCAGCCATAGTAAGTTGCTGTGTGATTTTACTAAAACTGTTGAGCTGCAGCTTTAAAATGTTGCCTCCATGTTGATGCATCATAAAAAATGACCAAATATTATTAGATTTCACAATGAATAGTTTTACACGTAATAGTTAAAAGTACATTTTGCTGATGCTTAACAAAATGCAGGACGTTAGCTTTATCCTGTCTCTGCACATTAACATTAATAATACATTATAAACGTACAGAATATGATCCATTGTGACTCATTACACGACCAACTGCAGTTAAAATTCACCTTGACCATACAGCCACGACCTAAAATGGTGCTTATAATATATAATATATATATATTAAATCGGCTATAATATATAATACTGACAGGAGCCATTCTGGATTCTAAGAAGGGGCTATTACCTTTGAGTATGTTGAAGTTCAGAAGTACAGAACTAGTACTTGCAGTGAAAAATATGTACATTGTGGTACTGAATAGCACTTTCTAATAAGACGTACTTCATTGAGGAATTGTTGCTAATAGTTTTCTTGATCATTACTAATATATATATACTAATATATATATATATATATATATATATATATATATATATATATATATATATATGCTTTTATGCTCCAAGACGCTGGAACAGTGGCACCTGAGAGCAGCCGAAGGCTTCAAAGATAAGCTTGAAACCTTTCTTTAGCCTGGTTTTTGGTTTATAGACACTACGCTATTGCACCTATGTTGTAAATACATTTATATAATCATTCTCCATCGTTCTCTCTCTCTTTAAAGGATCACTGAAAATCATACTGAATCTGCATAAGTCACACTCACATTATGGGGAGTTTTTGTCCTTATGGCGACAAAAAGCAAGTCCAGATAATGTAATCATTAAATTACAAGGTGAAGAAACTCTTTAAGGTTAGGTTTAGGTTAAGGTTAGGGCAATAGTTAGGCTTAGGCAAGTAGTAACCATGGTTAAGGTTTGAGTAAATCTCCAGGATATCAATGTGAGTCAGTGTAATGTCCCCTGAAGCCATGGAGACACGACTGAGTGTGTGTGTGAGTGTGTGAGTGTGTCTGATGTGTGCTCTGTGTAACTTAATACTCTGTGTCTTTACCCAGCTCCCTGTGGAGCGGGTATTACGTGCACAAATTGGATGCTCAAACAGTCAGTCCCTGACCTTCCCTCATCTCGGATGTTGACCCCCGTATAAAGAGAGACATTACATCTCGTTACACAACAACACGGCTCTGGCGCTTCGCTGCAGATAGAGAAAAATGTCTCAATTAAATCTTCGCCGGGGCCCCCTGCAGAAGAGTTATCGCCGCCCCGGCAGCGCTGATCGCTACACTCACACATCCTCAAAAGTTATTTGACATAAATTGCCGGAGTCACATCATTTCCCGCCACACTCTGAGCAGGATTTACGGCTGATCCCATTGACTGGGAGCTGAACCTCCAATAAAATTCCTCAAGAGCCTGTGGGGCCGTGAGACGCACCTATCTCCCCCCACCATCAGGCCCTCTCCGCCCCTGCTCAGATTAACCATGCAAACACACACAGGTGGTGGTGGAGAGAATGAGGGAGGGGTGATACCGACAACACATTCATGCACATATATGCAACTGATACGGCCCTGCAGGGTGGACGAGGCCTGTGCACACGCAGGACTGATTGTGTTTGATCTGATATGAGATGGAGCAGAGGTGAAACTGTAAAGCAGCTTATCCGATCCAAAGAACTCAAGAAGGGGCGGAAGTGAAATTATCTGAGGCTTTAATATGAAAATGAGAGGTGAGAGCCTCTTTATGATCTCTGGAGGATGTCCTCCTGCATGCTAAGACCTCCTGAGAGAAGCGATATCATCATAAGGCAGCATATGAGCCCTTAAATAAAATCATTTAGAGCTGGAAGCTGCTGAACATTAGTACTCAGGCGTTGGAGAGAAAGGTGCACACTATATTAAGCACTAAAAACAACCTTATGGCTGCATTAGGCCACAGATATTAGAGTCTGAGGTGGACAAAGAAGCTCATATGTGCAGTTTGTTAAATGCAGCTTCAACAAGGCTGCACATGCAGAGTAATATTAGAAATACAAACAAGTGTTTTCATCAGTTACACTCTGGACCTCACACTCTCTCATTCGTTCTTTGTCAGGCTTGCTGTCTCTCTCTAGTGGTCATGTGTGAGAAATAGGAGGCCTCACGGGTCACACAGCCACCCACAGTGTGCTCAGTCACTGTGGGTGGCTGCTATTTACGCAGGGTGTTTGTGGCTTTGCAGCGGGACACAAAATTATTTAAAAGTTGAAAATATAAACAGCATTCTGTTATTTTGGGATTGTGGCAACAGCATCTACTGAACACGCTGCCAGCCTCTTGATGCAAACGGAGCAACATGGCTGAGAATTCCATAAAGTGATCAGAACAATTGGACATTTCAATTTCTACTCTGTTGAAACTACTTGACTTCAGAGAAAAAGGCACTTTACATAAAATTTTGCAGTATGAATTGGACCTGGAGATGACTGTGTTTAAGGAATCAGATTGTGATGTCTCCAAAGAGACTGGACATGGCTGCTTATTGTTTATGCATATTGTCCCTTACCTCTATGAGTTAAAAATCATACCTCAACATTTTAACACAAGAAAAGTGAAACTTTTACAGGCTCTACAGTTTAAAACATGTTAAATCTGAAAAATATTATTCAAATATTTTTTTATCTGAATTTTCAACTTAAAAAATATTTGAATTTGTATTTCTTTGCCGTCCCTGCGTGTAAACAAACAAGGTCTTCTCAACAGATTATCCAGATCAAATGTAAGTTGAATTAGAAAATGGAGCAAATTCGAAAATGTTTTGTGACAAATCAACATTAAACATTTCTTTAGTCCAGATGATGGAGCAGCAGCAGCAGCAGCAGCAGCAGCAGCAGCAGCAGCCAGCCCCAGCTGGAAGCCCTGCAGCCACTGCTGCTGCTGCTGCTGCTTGCCTACCAGCACCGTGGCTGGGGGAGGTGGTGGTGGTCAGGCTACAGAATCACCCTGGGGCACCTCACTTATGCACCAGTAAAGAAACCTGAATTTCCCCCCTCTCGCTCTCTCTGCTGAGAATGGTTGCTGCCCTCAGCAATTTGATTTGACAAAGCGAGGTCTGCAGCGCTGCAGTGAACTGCACACACCAGGGATATGAGACAACCAGATTATCACAAGAGTGAAGTACTGACAAATCATAGGTCAACACTTGTCAGAGCCACTTAACCCTGATTATGATGCAAGGCATAAAAGAAGCAGCAGACAAAGTTTGATTTTAAGTTTATCATTGTTTGCATTAACAGTGTATGGGAATCTACAGTTTTAAGATCTGCATTACAGTACATTATATTACATAGGATGACGTCTGTACACGTTACATTATAGGTGACATAGTTTTCTGTTCGTTGTCAGTCTTACAGATTCATTGAATAAAACAGTAAAGGGAAATTTACACTTTGATCAGCACATGGAGTTTTTAGAAAAAAAAAATTGTTCAATGATTCTCTTTGTGAGCGAAGAAGAGACCAAAATATTAGCATGAAGACACAAATTTAGAATTTCATTATGTGCAAAAATGGACAAATAAAGAATAAGTTTTAATACTGATGATCTTAACTTAACTTAACCAATACTTTTTATCCAAAATGTTATTTTGGAGGCTGATGGAGAACTACGGTCACAACATATAATGCGCAAAAAAATTATTGCTTTTACAGAGAACAGCACCATCAATTCCATCCCATCAGTTTGACCTCAATCAACTGTGACATCTCCGCACCATCAAAACAATAAAACTCACCTGGTCAGCATTGTGTACGACTGTCAATGACGCTCACATGAGTCAGAAGAGATGATAATTAAAACGGGTGGGAGTCAGAGGACTGTAAAGACTGAGTATCCTGAAGTGTAACATAAAATGCAGATATTACAAAAACAGAAAAAAGAAATGTCTTTGCATCTAACACCCGAGAGACTCGGGCACCATTTACAAAATGTACATAACCACGCCCTTGTTACAGTATTACTACTGCTCATGTGACAGCATCAGTGAGTCCTCTCTATGTGTGTGTGTCAGTGTGTGGACCGACATGATCTTTGCTTTAAGGACACTGCTGGCTAAACTGAAAATTGAACTGAACAGGCGGGTGCACAATACTGTAAAATATTGGCTGGAGTCCAGGTGCACGAGCAGGCAGCTAACAGATTTGTCTTCATCATGCGGCTCTACGGCTCTAACTCAAACTACAGAGGACCTTAGTGTTGATGATGTGAGACGGGACAGTGAGAGCAGAGGTAGCCTAAAAATCTGTGCAAGTAACACAAGGAGCTGTCGGTCCATTGTATGCTGCTGCAGAAATCGCATTTGATTTTTTGCTGTGCTAAAAGCATCATCAGAGGAGCCCTGATTCGACGCGGGAGAGACGGGTGGTGTATAAACAAGCCAGCTAGCTTATCAGCTCCTCTTTCAGGATGCAACAAACAGTCTTATGCACATGAGCCAGTGGCTAAAGGGCTGCAGCCTCTTGCTGATGTCTAGTTCACCCTTTCTACTGAAGTGACGTCCCTCTGTGAGCTAAAGGTTGATTTTTGGGGGTCGTTGCTGCTGCTAGGGAAGCACCAACGTTACTTCTGACACTCTCTAAGCTCTCAAATCATTTGAATGAATGAATAAATAATAATTACAGTGAAATGTCAACAAAGGCACACACAATGATCACAAATCTAGGCATCAGGCAAAAATTGGCACAAAAGACCCAACATGCTAAAAACTCTGGAGAGGGAAGAAAATAATGAGCTTAATTATGAAATAAAGAATGAAAAATATGAACAAAAAAATATATAGAGAGTAATAGGAAAATTTAGGGGAAACATACAGTATGAGGAGGACAGCAAAGAAAACCGTGCAAAAAAAATAAGGAAGCTCCCAATTTTTAAACGTACACAAAATTAGCCAAAGAACAATTAAACACGCCTGCCACACATCAGCTCTGTCAACGCAGTGATACACATTTCCATTTGGTTTGGGCTAATTTAAAGTCCCTTGGCTATGTTTTGTGAGATACAAATGCAGCTAGTATATAGTGTATGCATACAGCCAGTAGTGAGGTTTGTAGCTCAATATATACACAACTTAAAGTTATTGCAGGTTCCACTTGGCCGTCCAGCACTTGTTGCTCACGTGTGCTTTGCGGAGGGGAGTCTAGACTAGTCTGGAGCCGAGAGGCAGGGTTTAGTCTGGGACTAGGCTGAGAGATGCTAAGGCTGCAGCTGGATAGTACTTTTGGAGAAAAATGGGGTGCAGAGGGAGGAACACAGGAAGTGGTCACCAGTAAAAGGAGCGGGTGACGAAGTTAGCAGCCGTGCTGAGCCAGCCCATGCCGTCTGTGATGGAGCCCACGCGTGTGACGGCCTTGTCCGGCTCCTGGGACGGACTCTCCTCCTCGGGCAGGTAGTCCGGGATGTCTGTGTTCTCCTCGACCAGCTCCGCGGAGTCCTCCTGGAATGGCACCACCCGCTGCACAAAGACATGAAGAATCATGTTCACCATGAAACAACTAATTTGCCCAAAACACAGATTCATAAGATTCTAGGATTAATGTCAAACACAGTTGTTCCACTAAAATCATCCTCTGGACTCAGAATACATGACTGAGCCAGGTCTGACCCCTGCTGGCCACATTGTATATCACTACTAATGCATTCTTTGCCCATTACTCTCAATCACAGGGGCAACAATTATCTGCCAATTATTGCTAAACAAACATTTATGAGTCTCATATATTAATAGAACTGAGCAGTTTCAAATGATGTACAGTTTGGAACGTGCTGCAGGTTAGCACGCAAAAAAAAAGGGGGGGGGGTTACAACCGGGACCGGTCATGTGTTTGGCAAAAAAACAACTAGCCTACAGGCTGAGGCAGAGATGTGACCAACTAATCATGTCAGTGTGAATAAGTCTCAGCCAGAGGCAGGAGGGCCACACTCCCCGTACTGAGACACACACAACATACAGCCAGCACAACGACCTATTAGCTGACTACTCCCTATTAAGTGACATGCATTAGTCTTTCTGTAGCAGTTTACAATCTCACCTCTCCTCCATTTTCAGTCTTCACCACCTGCTGAGCCTTCATTACTTTGGTGGAGTTGATCGCGGTACCCAGAGCCTGTGAGAGAAGCAGCCCACTTAGATTTTCATTCATGAAAGTCGCCACATCTCAAACACGAATAGAGCACTTCTGATTAAATTAAATATTAGTGCTAAATACTTCGGTTAATCCTAAATTCTAATTGCCTGAGCAGTGTGAATGACGATGCTGTTGGTACCAGGGCTAATATTATACTTTTACCCTACAGAGCTAACCAAATGGATACACTAAGTATGATTTTTCAAGAGCACATTTACATTGACATTAGGCAAAAAACACTATTTCCAAAACATTTCAAATAGATCGATGGAGCAGATTTTCCTTTTCTGGTATCATAAAACAACAATTAATCTTGGTATTAATAAATCAAATTTTAAACTGGACACGCTAAAATAAACCACTTTTAATTACTAAAATTACACCTGATAATAATTTGTTATCTGGTCAAAATATTGTGTGTCCCCAACTTCCTGTGTGGTTTTCTGCCCACGAACACACACGTACGTACCTCGGCTTTAAGGTCAGAGCGGATCCTGACAACACATCTCTTGACAGCCATCTGGAAGGTGAAGCTGATGACCCCTCGGATCTTTAGCAACGCATCCTCACACAGGCTCCTTCGAGTCTGACAGCGGACAAGAACCAGGTGAGAAGTATGAATAGATGTGTGTGACACAACAATGCCAAGTGAAGATACGACCGGGGCTTACGAGAAACATTATACAGTGTAAGACAGGAAATGCAGATGATGCAGTTTAATGAAATCAAATTTGGGTATAAATATATACTGTAAATTTTCAGTTTCTACATATTGAGTGAAGCAGTTTACATGACTACGGTTTCCAGCTGCCACATTGATGCGTGTTTCCGCTGTAGTGATAGCGATGCAGCCCACCAGAGGCCGTCTGTCTGCTGTAATGTAATCTGGCTAGATGCAACTTCCTGCAGAGCAGCACTCAGGTTCAATCTCAACGTCCTGCTGTTCAATGCCTGACATTTACAACCTGACCCCTCCACCCTCCTATGTAAAGCTGCTTTCAGACATGCACTGAACTGCTCCGGAGGAGGTGCATGTGTGAACGCGAATGTCCGAGTGAGAGGCTTCGCAGTTACTGCTGACTTTCTCCACCTCCCCCAGTATAAAGTGCATAGAAATTCAGAAGAATTTGATGTAAGAACACATCAGGGGATTCACTGCGAGTGAGTGGGGGGGTTGATGATGCTTATAACGTGTGACAGACGCAAAAATGAAAAAAAATTACCGAAAACAAATATCTCCCGGTGAAAAAGACTTTGATGTGTGGGGGGTTTGTGGTGATAAGAGCCGACAATGTCGGCTCTTATCACTTTTAAATGGCTTAAGACTCACTGTGATCATTACAGCAGCAAACACAATGCACACACAATCTTTGCTTCCTGCGTGCGATGCGAGCACTTACAGAGTCGTCCAGTCCATCAATGTGCAGCACCACAGTCTTGGCTCTCTTGTTGTTGGAGCCGAGGAAGAACTGAGCTTTACGTCGGCAGGAGGCAGCGTCTGCTTCCGCCTGTTCGGCCTCCTCTTTACCAGCTGACTGCAGGATTTCATAGATCTCAGAGGCCAGAAGTTTGGTCTCTCCAGGTGAGGTACTCCTTTGGTGAGGATGAGTAAACGAGAAGAGAAGATTAATATCCTGAGATGGTAGAAACAGACATTTTGAGGACTTAAACCTCAGTACATGGGACTCTCAATAGTTCAGCATGTCTTCCCTGCTTTCTCAACCTTTACACAACTAAATGTTCACACTTATTCGGTTTATCAAGTGTTGTTTGATTTGTGTGAATACACCTACAGGGTTGCTTTTTAATCTCATTGACAATGACAATAAAGGGATTCTATTCTATCATGATGCGTGTACGCCTCTGTGGGACAGAAGTGAATGAAATTAACGAATTAACTCCACTGGGTGCGACCTGAATCTGGACGTGTCTGTCTTGTTCTGCCACTGGAGACTCGGTACTTAGCAGCCGTCACATGGCGACACAATGACAGATAAAACAGATTCTCCCTATTCTTTATTGGACACAAAGACAACGCCACCATCCACCATCCAACATTCAGACTTGTGCTAATTAAGCCAACACCTCATCAGTTTACTGCCCTTTTAGCAGAAAAGAAAAATCCACGATAGAGCTGTTTATTGGGCAGCAGTTTTCCTTGAAGAAGCCACATGAGACCATTAGCAGTTGTAAAGCCAGAACTGATATACTGTGATGCATCCTGGGATACCCCCGCAGGCTACACTGCTTTATATGTCACGGAGACATCACTCCTTTTATAGTAAACACAAACAACATCAGCGACTTGGCATGGCTGTCCTCTGAGAGCCTGGTGCTCCCAGGCGCTGTTGAACACATCCAGTCAGCCTTTCAGCAAACAAACACTTTCCTCAATTGATTTATTTATCTCACTGAATACAAGGCGGCGTTTCCTTGAGCTTCGGACCGTAATGAGACAAAGGAATAAAAATGGTATTCACACCCGTTTCGTGCAACCGTCCTAGATGTTCCCTGACAGCTATGTGTTCCCACTCAGTCAAGCTATGATTGACCTCTGCTCAAAGTCAGATTGACTGGACAGCGAGTAGGGAGAGCCGCTGCTGTCACTGCAGGGCACCTCGTGATGTAACCCCCGACTAGCTGAAGTGACTGGCTTACTCCAGGGCGAGCAAGAGCTCTGCCGCAGGAAGACGAGCGGGGAACAAAATCATACAAGCTACGGTCGGCCACTTCAACATGGGTCTATTTCTATCAGGGTGCTAATGACGAACAGCAAACACTTACCAAAGCTGCCTCCTGACCCTCTGGTAAAACCAGTGGGATGGATCACAATGTCATCTCAAACCAGACCTCCCACTTACACATTGCTGGACCAGAATAAGTTTATCAAGCTCTTCAAGACAATACAGATTAAATTAAATAAAACAACGGGTATGAGGCTGAAACCAAACAACCAAAGGAAAGTGTTTACGATACACCATGTGTGCAAATTCAGCCATGTCTTCCAACACTACAAATAAAGAGCAACTAGAATGGAACTCAGTAGAGAGCAAACCTGTCAAGGCCCAACAGTCCCCTTATGAAATTCACTCAATCAAGTTTATATTTGGATCTCATTGCACACACTCAGTGTTTAGTCCCCTAAACATGCCAGATTTTTTTATCAAGAAAAAATATTGAAAAACGTCCTACTCTAAATGTTTAAGAAAGTGAAAAAAATAATAATTCTGGGACCTCCCGCTGACCCACACCATAACTTAAAGGGTTTTTCCTTGGGTTCTAACCCACCCCTCCACAGAATTCCATGGAAATCAATTCATTTTTGTGTAATCCTGCTAACTAACAACCAACTAACAAAAAAAGACGAAAACACAACTTCCTTTGTTAGGCGATAATGGAGATAAATAAAAGCATACAGGGGTAAAAATATGGAAGTTGACTCATCAAGAACTTGCAGCGAGGTGGCAGGATGTATTAAAATCTATGACATGCAGAAACAGCAATTTAACTGGTTACCACTCTATTCTAAGTCCACTTTAATCACATTCATTCTGACATGGCAAAGGGAAGGATGTTGACCGGCCTGGAAAAAATTGCAGACGGTCACAGATTCACAGTGCAAAACAAAAGAAATCCTAGGTTAAGGTTTTATGTAAAGAAAGTGCACAGCGAGCGTGTGTGAGTGTGATGTGGTGGTGACAGGAACTTGCTTCTGCATGACATTCTGCAAACTCAGCATCATGCCCAGCTCGTCCTTCATCTTCTCCCTGTTGGCTCGACATTCTGCCAGGTAGCGCACAGCCTGCAAGGACAAGGGCACCCGTTATCTATCCGCCACTAAAAGCTGACAGACCCTTTGTGATATTATTGAGGGCGAGAGCCTTTGAGATTGACGTGCGTGTGCAATGGTAAAATATTACATAACCAATACATACACATGAACCGACTCTGTGTTTACACTCCGCAGGATACCGTGAAAGAGCAGCTATTACGTAAAGCCACTCAAATGTGTACTCACTCTACAAGTCATGTACTGTAGAACATGGTGGTGGTAGGGGAAAGAGGGGAGAGGCTGCTGTATCGAGAAGCGGTTGCGTTTACACCACAACACAGACAGCAGGTGTCACCATTGTACATGGTTTTTAAACATGTAGTTATTTTTAATGCCTGCATGTGTCTGTGGCTTAGAGGAAGTGGCCTTTGGAAGGTGACCAGAAACTGCTCTGACACCAAAACAGAACAAGTAGAGAACTGAGCCAACTATTCAACCAAAATAAATGTTATCTAACCAACTACTGTAGATACTTCACTCAACACGTTTTCATAAGTAATTCACTGTGTATACAAACTTTGTGCTTTTGCGTAACAATAATTATATGTACCATAAAGCATCCTTATGTCAACATGTACTCGGATGCTTGCTTACCAGCAGCGCAGAGTAGACGACCTGTGGGTTGGGGTGATCCAGAAACAGGATGAGGCCCGGCAGACAGCCGTGATCCTCTACTATGGCCCTCCGGTTCAGGGGGTCTGCGGCAAGGTCTCGCAGCTGGTTCACCACAGTCAGTGCGTCCACCTCCGCACTCATGGTGCCTCTTGTCTTGATGCCATGCACATCAAACCAACTCCTTCACCCTACTGAAAAGAGAAAGCAAATAAGGGAGGTTACTTTAGACTAATTGTGACTGCAAATATTAGTTATTAGCTCTGGCAAGGAGATTATGTTTGATGTTTGTTTTATGGCTAGACGGATTACCACAAACCTTGATGGACGGATGCAGTGTGGGTTGGGAAAGATCCCATTAAATTCTGATATGGGTTCGGATCAAGGATTTTTTTTTTTTTTCCCCTTCTTTAACATTGAGAGATGGGGTGTTTTTCAACATTTTTGTTGATTTCACTGGGAATAATTAATGGATCTTGATTAAATAAAATCCAGCATCTAGGGGACTGATATTTATGAGTCTGCAATTTGGTGCAGATCCAAATATTAACCAAGGTCAAGTGAAGTTAAATGTGGTTTCATTCAGCCTTGGTGATTGAATGTGCTCTCTAATGGCCATTTCACTTGAACTAAAAAAATGATCTGAAGTTGTTGTTTTGTTAACTCTTTGACCTAGACAATATCATAAAATTGGTAAAAATCCCTCTTGATTTCCCTGGAGTGAGGTCTTATTTTTAAGACCACAAGTGAGGGAAAAAAAAAAATTAACACTTCAATTTGCAATAATATAAATAAGAAAACAAGCAGCAAATATTCACGTTCCAGAAGATGGAATTTGTGAAAGTATTTGTCTTCTTTCTCTTAGTCAGGTCAACCTTAATTTACCCAAAGCTTTTGACAACTATATCCCTGTGAATTAAATAACCAGTAAAGATCAATTTAAAACCAGAAAACACTGTTTTTGTGCATGTGATAAATGAAGAGGGACATCCATTCACTATGAAACTTTCCCTACTGTCCCATGACCGTACACAATGTTTTGTTGGAGTTTCTGGGGATTTAAACCCGGTCCTGATTGATCCTTCTTGTGCACCAGCTGAACCGAACTGATTCGTAAAAGCCTTTACGTGTCACATAAAGGATCACATAGTGTCGCGTGCTAACAGAAGCTCCTCGTGTGACCCGGCTGTTTAATCCCTTTACTCCACTGGTAACACACTCGGGTCAGTGTCGTTAGCAACAACAGCTCGTCCCTGACAAAGACACTGTCCACGACCCCCAACCTCACCTTAAATCTCGCCCTGTGCTACAGAGGGGGCTCCCGCAGCTAGGCTAAGCTAAGCTAAGCTAGCTAACGTCAGGTGACTGTTGCGGCGTACCTTTTTGTCAGCGTGTTGTGAAACCATGAGACAACTCCGGCTAAATGCAGAGCTGCGACAGCGACGTGACAACAGACGGCGTGGTTCCTGCGTGAATAAGAATAAAAACAAAGGAAAGACTAACAGTGGAGCGGGTCCAGGCCTGCGCCTCTGTCTGTGCTGCGCTGGTTAAGCTAGCAGCTGGACGCGGTGTTTGGGGTGTTTTTTTCGGCACGTCAAAGGGCGCAGCTGTTTTGTGAATCGGGACATCCCGGTTTTCCCATTGGGATCCCAGCGGGTTGAGGCGGACACAGCCCCGCCGGGAGGAGCGGGGAACTATAACGAACACCCACACCGTTCCTGGCGGGTGACGTGACGGTGTGGTTTGATCGACTGACGCGACGCCCAATCATCAGAGAGTTTTGTTTCACATGTCCAATGTGATTAGTGGAGGCGTCTGTCAATCATCGGGAACAACCAATAGGAACCTAACAGATTTACAACCCACCCCCCCCTGTAGTCCCTATAATCCAATTGGCTCAGATGTTTCCCACTGACCGCCTCTTGAAGGAATCCAACAAGGTGGAAACATGAAGAAAGTTAGCAGTTAGCAGTTAGCACCCGGCTCGGTGAGTTTGTACCAAAGTCAAGCATGTTCTCATTTAATATTTCAATATGTTTATGTTGTTAACACGTCGTCTGTGCTGTTTCCAGAGTTTTGTGAGTCTTCCACTTATTATAAATTAATTTGTCAACGTTTGGTCAAGTTTTTTGGACTTAGCTGTCGCTGTTAGCATCAGTTAGCCACACTGTCAGCCAAAGTTGGGAGCCACTTGTTTGACGTAGATTAGCACGTTAGCCTTTAAACTTAGCCCACATCTGTCTGAGAGGATTTCATACTTGCACAGAGCGAGTGCTTCAAGTTTTACAGCAGTTAAAAGTTAAGCCTCGAATACAAGAATGATAAATGTCAATGACAGTTGCTAATATATATCTGGACACATCCCACTGGTTTGTTTATCTACATGTGGAGGGGCCCTGCTTAAGTAAACGCGTTTTTATTCATACCATGAAGTTACTTTACCATGTTGCCACTCATTAGAATAAAATCCATCAGTCACATACTAATTCCTTAATCGATCAAATATTAAGGCATCCAGTAGCAAACAAAACAATCAAACACAAGAGCATACGAATAATCTTTGTATTCACAGCAAGGATAATATTGGGACAGTTAATTGTGATTAGTCAATACGAGATTCTGAATGCCTGTATAATACTGGAGCATATTTACACAGGCATATTTCAAGTACTTCACGTAATCCTCGTTTGTGTTGTGTTTCAATCTGAATCCCTGACCCTTGTTTGTTTTGTGTTGTGTTTTTCTTCTAGACGACCATTTGGCGATAATGCCCTTGGTTTTCAGGCACGTGTGCGCCTGCTCTTGTGAAACATGACGACAGAAATGAGTAAAGAGAATGAAAGGATTGAAATGGACCTGGTATGTAAGAGTCTGGCCCTTAAGTCTTCTGTGTGATCTGTCAGCTCATCATTAAAGTTTCTCAATTGTAATGTATGTGAAATGAAATGAAATATGCTTGGGTTTCCACTTGAATGCATCTTAAAAAGACTGCATTTAGTTCATTAATAGATAAACACTTATCAAAATGTTTTATTTGTGATATATGTCATGTATTATATGTTTTGTTTTTGCAGGCTTCTGGATCAGCCAAGCCCTACGGGTCCTCGAGAAGTATTGTGAGGAGAATAGCTACTAGTCTTCCCATCCAACCCTGCCCCAGGGTTCATTTTCAGGTGAGGGAAGAGAAACGGGATCGTTATTTATGTAGTGTTGTGTCAGTTAGTCTAAGAACATGTACCCTGGATATCTTGTATTTTAAGATTGTGGCATACGGTGATTTCAAGTTCTTTAAGTTTGTCACTATCTTCTCTCTCTGCCCGTCTCTCCTGTCTGTCGGAGTCACTGTCATGTGACAGCAAATCACGCTCCCTCTTCAACTTTTGTTTACGTCTGCCTGTCTGACTGTTTTCATTTCTGAACCATAAACAGAGTGGATGAAGTCATGAGTACAGAGATACATTTGTTCAGGTGTTAACAAATCAGTCTTTTGCAATTTGTCAGTGGCATGTACATAAAGAAACTGATTTTAATTGTCTTTTCTTTCCTGTCTCCTTCAACATTGTGCTTTCTCTTTTCTTCCTTTTTTCTGTCTCCAGCCGCCCTCCCTAGCTATGTGGAATGCAGTATGTCTGCTTTAGGTCAGTTTGTTCGGCAACCTTTAACAACCTTGAGCTGATTGACGACCTACTGATCTACCTGAACTGTTTATTAAAAACAACTCCTCCTTCCCCCTTTTTTTTCTGAACTATCCTCAGTTTTTCCAAATTACTTCTTATATAATTCAATTCTTGTTGTAAATAGTTAAAATTTAGCACTATTGTAATGTGAC
Organism: Hippoglossus stenolepis; assembly: GCF_022539355.2. NCBI lineage: Eukaryota > Metazoa > Chordata > Actinopteri > Pleuronectiformes > Pleuronectidae > Hippoglossus > Hippoglossus stenolepis. The sequence continues at coordinate 12,081,329 of NC_061501.1, read as the reverse complement.
CTTATGTGTTTTCTTCTCTGGCATGTTTTTCTTTTCATTGTGTAAAATTGTTTATTGTGGCTCTTTCTCTGACAGCTTCATCCGTACGCTGAGAACGCTGGTGTCTTGAGGAGGAAGAACTGTCAGGTGACCTCTCTGGCTGATGTCGGCTGGATTGACGAGGACGAGGAGGAAGAGGAGGATGAAGAAGAAGATTACTTAGGCAGACCCAGGTGAGAGGCAGATAATCAACATATTTGCATGATTAGTGTCTAGGAAATTGTGATTCTCTTGATCATCAGTAATGATAAACTGTCTTTTCGAAGCAGGTCAGGGATTCCACCAGGATTTGTCTTTCGAGCCCAGCGTCCTCATCCTGGGAGAAGACCGTTAACCCGCCGCAGGTCACTGCCCAGCCTGCAAAAGGGGGCTCCAGACCCTCAGGGGCCATCAATAGTCAACGATGAGGCCATTCAGAAGATCGGTGCTCTGGAGACAGAACTTGCCAAACTCAGAGTACAGATAGCACAAATCGTCCTGGCTCAGGAAAGGAGCACACAGCCAGGTATCTCCTAACACAACCTCCAAATCATACACTCTGCTCCTCAGTATTGAGCTATTTGTTTTTCCCCCTTTCTCCCCTGTAGTAATACAAAATGTCCACTAGGTGGCAGCAGAATCTCAAAAGTTAAACTGCTTTAATATTCCTCTTTGTTGCAACCACAGGACCCCCTATGCCCCCCCCTGCGCCCTCTGGTACCCTACCTCCCCCTCCCCCGCCTCCTCCTCCACCACCACCTCCCCCACCACCTTCAAGCCTCCAGCGGACATTTTCAGCCATAGAATTGATAAAAGAGCGCAGAGGGAAGAAGACAGACGGGCAGACGATTTTGGAGTCGAGGGCGGCAGAATTCCCCAACATGCTGGATATCCTGAAGGACATCAACAAAGTCAAGTTGCGATCAGTCAAGAGGTAAGTCTCCACTTCAGACATATTCAAACCCTCAAATACAGACAAAGTGATTTTTGAAGCCAGAAGACATACAGAAGTCGTTGCCTGTATGTTTTCACAGTCGTCCGTTGGAAGGCGATGCCACACTAAAGTCCAATGGGCCTATGGATCCTGCCGCTCTCATCGCTGAGGCCCTGAAACGCAAGTTCGCCCACCGCTATCGACACGACAGTGGACAAGAGGACAAGGACGATTTCCAACTTCCAGTTCCAGAAGTGAAGCCTCGAATCGAAACCCCTTCGGTGAGACACTGTTCTCCATTTATTTTCTGATTCTTAGCTTAAAAAAAAACATCTTAGAAAGATCAGACTACACAAAAATCAGCCATTAATTCATCATTAACGGACTGACTGAAGAATGTGTTTCTAAAAATATCTGGGTGATATATTGTCACCTGTCCCCCCTGAATGTAATATACACACTGTAATATGACTGATGTGACTTTTATCTAAGTGGTCTGTACTTTATTGAGTCTTCTGTCTGTTTCCACAGTTTGGGCAACACATGTTGAAATCAACTGGAAAAAGGAACTTGCTCTGAACAGCTGCTTCTGAACTCCGAGTCCAACGAGTGCTGTGGACATTTTAAAGTGCCTTATCAACACTTTTAATATCTGCTGTCTCTGTGTGTGGAAGGACAAGGGCTTCTGCCCGAGCTCGACGACGGGCCGCTCCAAGTATCAGTCATCTCTTAAGTGTCACATCCGATGATCAGCCTCAGCACTTTTATAGCATAACATTCACAATCTGTTTTATGGAAGTAAAATGTCTTTGTTTTTCTGTTGGACTTAAAATTTATCACAGTACTGAGAGAAAATTTCAAAGGCACACAAGTGCTGGTTAAAGCAACACTACACAATCTATTAATGTTATTAAATTTATTAAGTCTTCATTAGGTTTGTATTAAACAAACACATTGCACACATCAGTTTTACATCCCTGTTTCTAATGGGTGTGTGAAAGCTTAAGTTCTTCTCCCGCTTAAGGAAGCGAGCACTTTCTTACTTGTGGGATATTGTGATGTCTTGTTTATATATGTATACAGACTAGTGGACTAATTTATAATTGGAATCCAAGTATTTATGTTGTGGTTTAAATAGTTTTTTTTTCCTTTAACATAATTATAATAATATAATATACCTTAGATCAATCTGTTATTTTTCCGTTATGTCTTGATCCTGTGTAAACTGTGTCATAGTTGCTAATCTTGACACTTATTTTTTTGTTTTTGCTGGTTCTAATATATGTATCCTAGTTTTAGTTGATGTAATTTATCTCTACTACGATTTGCTTTTAAGAGCCAAAGACATTCCAGTGATGCCAGTGTTTAAATGCCAAATCTTTTTTTTTTTTGTTTAACAAACTTCTCTTGTTTCCCATGATGCTTTAAGGGTGATGAAAAGATACTCTTACTGTTAAGCAAAGTTCAGGCAGTTCAGGTACATGAGCGGTGTTTTGTTTCTCTATCAGTGCCTCTTTTGATAAGATTTGCATCTCATTGCAGAACACTAACACGTTTCCCAGAACATTGACTCATTGTTCAGTATCAACACTTAACAAATACCGCGATTGTAGATAACTCAAAAAATACATTGCTTATTTAAAGAAGTCATGGGAAGGTGCATGCTGTTTTCAGTATCCCAAAGGTTTAAATGTTGCCAGTAATCATGTTTTTTCAAGCCTCAGTCCAGAAATGTGACACGTGACGTATCAACTCCTTGTAGTTGAGGTTTTTAGGCAGTATTCAATTCAAAGTGACTGATAGCACATTGTTACCGGTTTTATTTATGTCCCTGTAGTTGCTGCTTGTAGTCAACTCTGAAGTTTTTATAAGGGAAAGTGGAACAGACATGTCAGTGATTTAAATTTATGATGCAAAAATCTTGTAGAAGAGTTGTCTTCCATGAAAATTAACTTGAACTGTCGAGTCTAAATAAAAGTTTATCGTCAGTCCTGACTTGCTTCGTGTCTTTGACTTTATCCTTATTCTGGATGGCTCAAAAAGAACGAGGTGATGACTATTGGCTCCAACAGCTCTCGTACACATCGAAGCACCTGGGCTCTCTTTCCCAAAACTTGGCATCACCTTGGACAATGACCTCACTTTAACATAACATGTCAATATAGTCCAGCTTGTCATTCAAGTCTTCATTTCCTGTCTTCATCTGTCTGGGCCAACAGAGTCTACATAAATTACAGCTTCTCCAAAACACAGCAGCCAGACTCCACCAAGTCTGCTAAAGAGAGCAAACTCCGGTTCATGTGGCCTGGAGTCCTCAGCGAAGACCCTGCTCACCATTCAACAGTCCCGGCCGAGGACCCGAGGTGACAGAACCTTCTCCGTCAGGGTTCCCACTCTTTGGAACAATCTCCCTGAGAAGAACATCTGTAGCATTGGTTTTTGATTGTCTGTTCTCTAATGCCGTGTGATCTTCAAATTGCTTTTGTTTGCTTAGCAATTTTGTATTTGACTTGTAAAGTGTGCTATGAAAATAAAGTTTAGAGTTAGTCACCTGACTCTATATTTGTTCAGTTAGTATCAGTCAACATTAGCACTGAACAAAATTACATAACTAAGTGGTTGTTAACATCAGCACCAACTGTGTGAAAGTCAAACATTTGTCAACAACAGGTTTTATTATTCAAATTGTAACTGCAACAGGCATGTATCAAAAATGTCAATACACCAAAGCTCTTACAAAATCTGGCTCGACACCGAAGTCTTCCCAAAAATGGCTGTCGCAACAAATTGTAAACAGTTTTATCAACAGTCTTACAGCACTTACAGCAAAATACAAATCAGCTAAAGTAAGAAAAGCACCTGTTATCTTTCAAAATGTTCAAACACAAACACAATTTGTGCCACTATACAGAATCGAAGTAGACAAACCAAACAAAGAAATGGAATGTTCAAAGTCACTCGACCATTTTGTTTCCGTACAAAAAGAAGAAGAAGAAGAAGAAGAAGAAAGTAAAGGACAGCTGGAGTTGTTCCTCACAACAAAAGGCCAAGGGATTGGACAGTGCATTCAAAGACAAGCACACCATGCACTTGATGGGAACAGGAGTTGGTTTGGTCACTTAGCATAGTTTGTGCATAGTTATAAGGCATCAATTGAGCAGTCCTTAAGGTTGCATGTGGCTGTGAGAGACATTCTGTGGAGAGGAAGAGTCTCCTTCAGTAGATCCTAGCCAAAAAAACAACACACAAACAAAACAAAAACAAAATAAACCCTTGCATCTCCCGCAGTCGCCTCCTCCTCCCCCTCCTCCTCCTCCTCTCCCTCTTAATAAGAGACTGGCAAAACCCCTGAGCGAGTCAAGTTGCGTTGAGCGGAGTTCCAGGTGAGATACATGTGCAGAAAGTTTGAGATCTCCAGTCTGGGAGCGACGCTATCCGAGTTCAACCAGCACTGGAAGATAAAAAAACAACAACAAAACAGGGCGAATTTCTTTAATACCTTCCAAGACGTCTTGGAGATGTCATGGAGACGAAGCTGCACATCCATCGCCATCTTTACTCTGGAGTGCAGGAACACATTTGAGCGGAGGTGGAGTTACTTATGGCATCTAGTGCGTTCGAGTGAGATTCTGCTCATGGCTTCAACAGTGGGATGACAGTTCAAACGAGTGGTTCTTCACATCTGTGTTTCCGAAGGCAAACCATCGAGCCAACGTGATTCACTTCAGTTCGAGGGAAAAGAAACAACGAATAAGGACTAATGCGTAAACAGTCTTCATAGAGGCAGCAAAAGGACCGGGCTTGTCACATTTTTTTTTTTCTCGTTTTTACATGAGGAAGAATCTTCAACACAAATGCAACACGGCATTATTCTAAAGTCTGAGGAGGCTCTCGTGTCTGAATACTCGAGTTGCCTCCATCAGTTCAGTTCAGAACATTCTTCAAATCTTTCTTTTCAAATGGCACTTCAAAATACCAGGAAAAAGTCGTCTTCGGTTCGTATACCGCTTTCCCCTTTAAGGTTCACCGACACAACAAGTGGTGTGTTCAGTCAGTAATGCCAAAACTACAGTGGACAAATAAATAAAACAAAGCAAAAAACAGAAAATACAGCAGTAGCCAAATGAGGTATCTATGTATTGCTCTATGCCAAAAAAAAAAGAGGAATTAAAAATTAAATAAATTAAATAAAATCAGTGGTTTATCAAGATGGGAGGCAAAAGCAACAAAACATAAACAAGGAGTTAGGATCCGGTGGGGCAGCGGTGGGGCAGCGGTGGGGCAGGGATGGGTCTGTGGGCCGTTGGATGCACCACTCGGCTCCCAGTGTGTGGGGAGGCCATGAGACCAGGGTCAGGAGGCTGAGGTGAAAGGGCACACAAGGAGTGTCAGGATTCTCTGTTTCCCTGAGGTATTTCTTTGGAGCTGGTTCCTCCTGCGGTCGTAGCGGTGCTGGCGCCTCGTCGGGCCACAGCGTCTTCTGCGTCGGTGCTGGCTTTGCTGGGTTCCACCTCCTCTGAGACGGAGCTTTGTTCCTGCTGCAGGCCACCCCAGCTGGCCTTGTTCAGCCCCATGTGGCCCAGCATGGTCTGAGACAGACGTGTGTCGGAGAAACGAGCCCACTCTGCAAACAGCGGCTCCGCCACATACGTCATGAAGCCTGAGGAGGGAGGAGGAGAGGCAGCACATGCAGATTAATGTTAAATATTAGACACAGCAAACAAATGTAACAGACGGTTACTTACCTATTTGAATGTTTCCAACTGTGTTTAACCCTCTGTCACAAAGTGGGCTGACAAGAAGTTTGTGCTTCTTCTCAATGTCTCCTACAAGAGCGTAAAGACCAGTAAGTCATTTAATGCCATTTTAATACAACATTTATGTACTTTTATTAGAGAATAAGCACAAAGAGAATGAAGAACTAAAGTAATAATAATAGTTAAATATGCAAACAGGTAGATAATGTAACATAATTGAAGAGAACCTTGTTGGAAGAACTCCTGCGTCACTTTCTCACTCCACTGCTTGCTCAGGGCCCAGGGTCTGCAGGGGTTACAGATGTCTGCGCACTTCAGAGCCATCTGCACAGGGTGCCCAAAAAAAAACAGAGTAAGAGCCTGAGGATTTTGCTCGGATGCAGAAGTCGTGGCCTGAAAAGCAGAGGAGGTAAACGGACCTGCAGGACGAAGTGTCGGTGGCCGGCTTTGCTTAAGCACAGGTTGTCCTGGTCCAGGTGCAAGCGGAACCTGGACAAGTAATCATTCTGTCTGCTGATGTCTGTGGCCAGGATTAAGGAGCCCAAGTCCCTCTCCAGGTTCAGGCTGTGGGGGCAGAAAGAACATTTGTTTCACAACGTCTGTTTTCAGCACAGACTGTGTTACACGTTGGTATTTTCTCTCCACAGCTCAGTAGAAAAGTGAAGTAACTAGTTCTAACTGACCTGTCCTCAGGAGGCAGGTGGGAGAACAGCCCAGTCTCTCTGAGGAGACCCACTGCCGACTTCCAGTGGTGGCTTTCCAGAACCGAGGTATTCTGGGAGTTCAAAGGGAGGAATTGTAAACACACACACATTCAGTTCTGTCAAGCTAAACCGTGAGTGTCATGAGGTCCTTACCCTATAGAGTGAAGCTAGATAGTGGTCTGTCTTGATGAGGAAAGGCTGATTGACCCCAGGATGGTCCAGGTCATGAGTGGCGGCTGCTAACAGTCCCAGCAAGATGTCGTAGGAGGTCAGAGACTTTGCAAGCTGCACACACAAGACAGCAACACAAAGGTGACAACATTAAACTATAGTGCTCCTTGACTGATGCACTTATACATCCCAAAGTTATACACTGATACGACATTAGATATCACTCATACATTAAACCATGTAAAAACATTCATCAGATGGAATCAAGGCTGTGTAGGTCAGCCTGCACTGTGAGTCATCTACTGATTGTACTAGAGGCATTAGCTTAGATAAAGAAGGAACTAAAGTAAATTTGCTTTAAATTTCAAATATTCAACCAGCTTTTGTAATGGTTCACAAAAAGTAGAATCTTTAAGTAAAAGGAGCAAAAATATCTAATCTGCTCAGGCTGCAATTTTCTGTCTGAACCCGTCCGAGCCTGAGAGAGAACTAAACAAGCCCAACCAGAACCCGATGTTCTCCGCGATCACAAGCATGTGCAATATAAAACAAATGGAAGAAGAAAGCCCCGATCCGGTATCCACACTCTAGTCTGCCTGTCTCACCTTGGGTTCCTGCATGTAGCAGTACATGGCCTGCGTGACGTCTGCAGCGTGCACAGCGTTGTGGTAGGGGTTGTCGCTGTGGTAGTCCTCCTGGACCATGACCAGGAACCTCCAGAGTTTGACCATGTCCAGCTGGAAGAGCTCCACCAGGCCGTACTGGTTCAGCAGGTGGGAGGTCAGGGTGATCAGGCCGTTTCCTGAACAAGAGGACGGATCAGATCAGCACAATCTACAACTGTATTATACCCATTAAATTACAGGAGGTATGTTTTTTTGGGGGCATTCTTTTTTTTACTTCAAATCCATTAACTCTCCCTCAAGCACTTGGTGGAGATTTTTTATATTTATCCTTTTAAGGCAGTAAGCAGCGTCGTCCTCGTCTCTGTCTTTGAGGTTCAACATGTCGAGACAGGTACATGGAAGAACATGTGCAGTGACTGGAGAACATTCTGATCTAGTGAGGCTGCTGTCAGAGCAGGAATATATGTCATCTTTAAGATTCACCCTATATGAACCTATGTTTGTGGTTCAAAGTGAAGAAAGTGTAGGAAGAAGCTGTAAAACGTTCTGTTGGATGTTGTTGAATTGTTTGCAGCTGCACTAAAAAAAGATTTCACAAGTCTTGTGTCCGCGCACAAAACTGATTTCGAGGTGTTTCTGTTTTTACAATGTAGTCATTCAATAAAAGTGTTAATTTTCACACAGTACATCCTCTGTGTTGGTCATCCAACAGATGGCACCATTGTTAACACTTTGAATCTAAAGCCGAGTTGCAGGAATCTCCCGTCAGAGCTGCATTACTTCCGTTATCATGACTTTTAAAACAACATCTGAACAATATTTCACTCACCGTTAGTCAACTTGTCGAAGAGGAAAATATCAAAATTCCAGCTCCCGACTTTTCCCAGCATGCACTAGAAAGAGAGGGAAAAGATGACCCAATAAGTGAGGAGGTCAACACAAAGCAATTCATTATGGCGTCATTAAATAAATGTGGGTGTCGTACTCTGGCCTGTCCGGTGTAGTCTTCATCGAGGAGGTGGAGGGGGATCTGCTGGGGGATTCCTCGCAGCAGGCGGGATGAGTGCAGGTACCTCTGGAAGCTGAGCAGTCTGTGGACCCTCCTCTCAGGGACAGAGCCGGCCGACGTGGACTCACAGCTCAACCGTGCTGCACACACAAAAAAAATTACACAAAAGATGTAACGCGTGAGAACGGCAACAATCTCTGGGACATGTTCATTTCAAAAGCTCATTAGGCTCGGGGTGTCATTTGAGTCGCACAAACTCGGTGGGGATCTGACACCAACACAGCGATATACAAACAGTCACTGCTGACACAGCGGCCCACTCATAAGCCGTTCGTCTGGTATCACACAGGAGACATGCTTTGTCAGTGGACACACACACACACACACACACACACACACACACACACACACACACACACACACACACACACACACACACACACACACACACACACACACACACACACACACACACACACACACACACACACACACACACACACTGTATAAACCGTGACCGGAAAAAACGTCAGCATGAGGTAGGATTACTTTTAGGTGAAATTCTCTCTCACACACACACACTCTACTTCTTTGTAAGCGTTTGATGTTTTATAAAAAGGTCTCAGTAAGTGCGAAGGCAGCTACTTTATCACACCGCTATTCAAAGAGCTTTGATAAAAAAGCCTCTCACTAGATTTACACTAAGACACACCTTGGTCTTTATCATTATGCGAAACACTGAGTACAAACTTCTGCACAATCTTTCTGGAAAGGAACAAAGTGTGTGGAGCTATGGTTTGATAACCCGCTGGAGGGTCAATGGAGCTGGCTCATGATACACTCACAGACACGGATTCATACTCACTGTGAAGAGTTCGGAAGTCGATGCACAGGTATGGATGGGAGCCTCTTCGTTCCGGTTCAAATCCAACCTGACTTCTCACTCTCACATCTCCTAGAAGAAATCAACACTTATTTCCTCAAGATTCATGCTGCTTGGAAAGTGTGTCTGAATGTGCTCGGCCAAGTAGTATTCATAATCGTTGTTTTAATGCATTAGATACTGGAGTCACAAGGATGAGCTTTACCACAACAGAAGCCCTGAACCTTTTTAACGCAAGCCTCCATTCGTTGGATAATGATGAGAACTAACTAAAAAGACCAAAAAAAAGTATTTAACGTGTACTTTGACTTTTTAGTTTTGCCCATGTGTCACAAGGAGGAGGCAGGGTTTATGAACTATACTGCAGCCAGCCACCAGGGGGCAATCAAGATGCGTTGGCTTCACTTTTGAGGAGACATCAAATTGTCCATCTTTGTATACATTCGATGGTCAAATCCTCCATTGGCAGCAATAACCTCAAACAGGCAGGTTTTATAGCCGCAGATCACATCTGCACAACACTCAGGACTCAGCCATATTTGTAGGATGTCTCATATGGAAGTCTCTCTGGAGGTCATTCCACAGCATCTCTACTGGTTAAAGATTTGCACTCTGACAGGAGAAATTCAAAGAGGCAGATTTTATTATTGTCATTGTCCTGCTGCGTCACCCAACAACTACTAACGTTCAGCTGGTGCACAGCCACCTTGTTATTATACCTTGGTAAATGTAGGAATTCATTTCACCCCCAATGATGGAAGCAGCTTCAAATTACGATGCTCACTCCACCGTACTGCTGTGACCTTTTTACCCCACACACGGTACTTTGTGTTCCTCCCAAACAACTCGAGCTTTGTTTCCTCAGTTCACAAAACACTCTTGTGGTGCTATTGAGTGTCAAGTTTGCTCTTTGGCAAATTTTAGGCCTTGGTAATGTTTGTTTTGGAGAGCAGTAGCTTCTTCCATGGAGTCCTGCCATAGACACCATGCTCAACATGTACTACGGATATAGTAGAGTCATGAGAACAGATTCCTGTGATTCCTTCAAGCCAGTAGCTGTTACACTGGGGTTGTTTTTAACCTCAATGATCATTCTGTGTTGTGGCTTTGGAGTATTCTTAGCTCAGAGTAGCCACAGAACTAAATGATCTCTATTCACAGAGAGTTTATCAAACTGTGGACACAAATATCTTTGCAGCTTTATGGAAATCAATCCTATCTGGATCTGAAGTGTCCTTCGAGGCACAGTTCACATCAGCAGATTTGTGAGATGTTTGAGTGAGTCAAGTTTCATTGACTGGACTCCAGGTTTACTAACTCCGGTCATTAATAAACTTTTGTTTATTGGCCTCAGGGTTCCTCAGGGTTCCTCTGTTTTCTAAACTGAATTTTGTATCTTTTTTGTATGTTATTTTTCTGATTTGTGAAGCAGTTAATACTTTATTTTCTTACAAATCTGGCCTATACTATCCATGTGCAGGCAGAGTCAAACACAAACACATGCACTCACATGTACCGGAAGAGAAAATTCAATGGAGAGACAAGTTGATTAAACAGCTGAGCATGCAATGTCATGTCAGGACAGTCTGCTCTACTATTAGTACTCAGAACCACTGAGAGAGACCTGCAGTCCATCTATGACGGTGTTTATTAGTCAGGCAGAGGAACAGGGATAGGCCAGACTGCTGGTGGACTGCAGTCAGGAGCAGTGAGAGCATAGTCAGACAATGGTTCTATGACGCTGGTGCAATAAAATGCCAGTACGTCATTCCAGGCAACACTAGCAAGACGCTATATGGCTGTCAACTGATCAAGGTGCTAAAAAGTGCAATAGTATGTTTTCAAATGGGCACTTTGGATTTTGTCATGTGTGCATCAGAATTCAATTCAAAGCAGTCACACAGGTGTGTTCCCCCAACCAGCATGTTACTTACTTGCAAACAGCTGTTTGAATACTACACAAGCTCCTATCAAAATATCATGAACTAAGAATTACAATTTAAGTCGTGATGATGCCCAACAATATTTTTAAAAGCTATTTGTAAAGTTAGAATGAATGTGGAGAGTGAATCCATATCAGTGGCATCTCACGTGCAAAATCAAAACAAAAATCATTCACTTCTAGGCCAGTGTGTGTGTGTGTGTGTGTGTGTGTGTGTGTGTGTGTGTGTGTGTGTGTGTGTGTGTGTGTGTGTGTGTGTGTGTGTGTGTGTGTGTGTGTGTGTCCTCATACATCTGTCACGTCTGCAGATGCATGTGCTCGGGTTCAGCACGTATGTGTGCACTCGTGTGATTAGTGTGTTTTAAGAGTCACAGGGTCCATGTTTCCCCTGCGGTGCATTAGTGCTGGTGCTCTTGGGTGGATGTAGGTCATGTCATTATAACTGATGTGGTGAAAGCTCAGAGTCTCGCTATTTGCAAGCACATCAGCATTTACTTGGCGGACTGAACCCTGGCCCGCGCAAACACCGGTCTGCATTAGTGTGCCTCTCCTCACACTCAATTTAATATAAAATCTACAGAGACAGATGCTTTATGCTGGTGACGTATGGGACTGCCATTATACTTAGCCAAGTAAAATGATTAAAAAGCTAAAGCTCCTTCAGTCAGCTCAATAAATTGCTGTTACTGCAACTAGACACATGTGACAGCAGTCAACTCAAGGGCATTTTTCGAGCTGGAGAAGTATAGAAATATTATGTGAAAGCTTCAGTAAACAGGATTCCAACAAAGATATGAGTAAGCCCTAAACTGCTCCTGCCGTTTAATGGTCCCTGCCCACTCACTACGCTTCACAGCAGCAATCTGATAACTATGAACGACACGACACTGACAGGAAAACACTGAGCTATTCTACCTTCCTTCTTTGATGCTGCTCACTCCCAGTCAACAGCATCAGATCTATTAATTAGGGTGGTAAAAGTTGCATGTGAAGGCACATCTGTGTGTGGTAGACTGATGTCAGGGGTACAGCCAGGCTCTAATCGCACCATTATCCGCAATAACCTTATTGATTAGGAAGCCATGGCTGATCTGGCTGCTTCCTACATGCATCTGGCTCCATCTGCCTCGCAGAGCTATGAGCCCTCCATCCTCCCATCCAATTTCTAAACAGCTTATCCTGTTTGGGGTTGCTCTGGGTAGCACTGGGCAAATGGACGCACAAACACACGTGCACACACACACACACACACACACACACACACACACACACACACACACACACACACACACACACACACACACACACACACACACACACACACACACACACACACACACACACACACACACACACACACACACACACACACACACGTTTAGGGGTCAAATGAAATCCTGCACTCTTTACAAATCTGGTCAAACTTCAAAAGATACTCCAGCAATAAAGACACACAAGCTAAGCCTATTGTGATTGAGAGATTACCAAAAGGCCAGGGATTGAGCGGACTCTGGATGTGCGCTCGAGTGTTTCCCCATCTCTTCATAATCTCAACATCCTCATCTGCATTTCTGATTCATCTCACTACTTTGTGAGCCATTGTGTATTAGAAATGGACATAGTCATGGAGGACATAAACCTACTTATATCTGGAAAAAGTGTGTGAGTGTGTGTCTGGTGAATATACATGTGTGCATGTGTGCAGAAAGATTGGCAAAAGACTTACCTAGCATACGAATGTACAGCGCTGTCTGGTCAGAGCTGTCATAGGAGATGGCACCTCGTCTCTGAACAAAAAAAAAAGGAACATCATTAACAACTGTCCAGTGTTTACACCACTATAATGTTGCACTTATGTTGGCACATCAGCATAATATTTACAACTTCATAACCCCCAAGCACACACACACATCTCAAAAACACAAGCGATTCTTAATGCAAACACAGAGCTTGAATAGTGGAGGGTGGTGAAATGTAGTGCTGCCACTATAATCTGCTGTTTGTGTGTGTGTTCATACACTGCTGCACTGATAAAGATGTTCCAGCTCCGTATCATCAGCCTGATACGGCACCTACAATGCCGCTATCAGTCATGTGAGAAACACATGCAGACACACGGACAAGCACAGCATTTCCCATAAATAGAAATTACAATGATATTTGTTTATTACTTCCTTTAAAGAAACTCTGCTTCAATTTGCTGTAGAAACTTCTAAAAGATTAAAAGTTTGTGAAGAATGTTAATTACAATTCGGGTTGAATTTGATTGCCCATTCCTCAGTTGCAGATTATTTGATAATTATAACAACGTATTAATTAAAACATTCCGGATAGCATGTTTCAGTTTAAAATTTAAGATATGCAAGATCGATCTTTTTCTAAAGAGTAGCTATTGAAAGTCTAGATTTGGACATTAGATCTTGATTTTCTCCTTCACATGTGTACTAAAGATTCACAAACAGAGAATGCAATGAATGGGCTGAAGTGAATACTGTATGAGGCTAAAACAATCTTCAAGAGCGAAGCAACTTTGTATTGTTTAGTGTTGTGCTGTGTTTGATAGAAATAAATGCTGCCCATGGAAAAACTGAGAGTAGTAACTTTAGTATTGGTCAGCTCAAGGAACAGTATATCTTTAAAAAACAGTTGTAAAGACATCAAAATGTTCATGATTCCTTTCTGGTATGAATCTGATCTTTTAGCACAGTATTTTTTGATCAGGGGGCTTCTGTTCATCTCAGAACAATAATAAGTTGCCAAAATGTGGATAACAATTTCCAGTTTCGGGGGTCAGGTCCAGTGCAAGAGCTTAAACCGGTTTGATTTTACATGAACCAGCTGAGGTGACATTTCTCATGATGACAAATTTTGGCAAAGTACAAAGTAACCTACGTCAGCAACCGGTGTTGACGCAATCAATGTACTAGATCGAACTTGTCTTGAATTTGTAATAACAACTTTTTATGTTTGTTTAAACAATAGAATAATAGAGCCATTAGTGTCAGATGAGCCGTGCGATTTACTGGCAAGCTGACACTGCCAAAAAAGTGATTGCAACATGACAATCACATTGTTGTAAAGTAAAGGGTACAGACGCACATGGCACATATTGTGACTGTTTACTGGAAAGTTCATGAGTTTTTTGGGGTGACGACGAGAGGAGATATGGGAGACTTGGTCTCAAAGAAAACTTAAGACTATGCCAATAAGGGAATGTTTCCGATATGAAGCCAACAAAGTTGAGGGGTTGTTGCAAGAAATATAAACCCGTTTTCCTGCTGATTGCGGTGCCACTTCATTTTCTGCTTCATCCTCTTATTTCATTTTTATTGGCAGTTAGCAAACCAGTTTAGAGACGGATTACCACCACCAACTGGACTGGAGTTGCTACACATTCAATCTCTCAGTCGAATTTTGTTCTGGTTCAGTCAATTGCGACGCTCAAAGGTCAAATTCACTAAACTGGTCCAGTGTGGTTTTTAACCTCGATATCAAACCGGATCGAACATTTCTAAGCTGGCCCAACCCTACAGCAAATAAAGTTGTTGAGTTGTCTCCTTCGCCTTCAATTGTCTGCACCACATAGAGCCAACAATGTCCCTCACCAGGAGGCAGCTGCAGCAGCAGAGTCAATTGTAGCAAGTACAACTGTGGTTACTGCATATTTGCTATGTCAACAGACAGCTGCTCCGGGTTACACTGAGGTGTTGGCTCACCTCTCTATGCACTCCACACATCCTGAACCCCCTCCAGGCTGACTCTCTTCTCTCCCTTCTGGGGTTACCCTCATCTACGGTTATCCATTCCAGTGTTTCCCACAGAATTAAGAGTCTGTGGTGGTGAGCACAATCCAGGCACACGCACGCAGCACGCTCTCAGGCACACCCTGAATAACAGGTCCACAGAGGGCTGGTGTTACGCTGAGTTCTACCTGCTTGTCAAGGATGGTTAAAAGCTTTATGGACTTTCTTCAGGCCCACTAATTCTGTGAGATTTCTCCTGGTATTCCCAACAGCCAGTCCGACTATGACAGACAGGCCCACAGTCAAAGCGTTTGTGTACGTGTAAGAACTGTTAAATACAATGTAGTTCATTGTTATAAAGTTATGACGGGACAAATTCTACGGAAGTATTGGGAAACACCCTATTCTACAGGGAGCCTGCATGCCTGGCTGGTTGTCTGATGGACTCGCTTTCTATTTGTCTAAAAAAATTGGACTAGCGGTTGGTCCAATGATAGCGTTAGGTTTAATGATAGCATTTGGTCCAATGATTGCCAACTTGTGATTTGCTGACTGAATAACAAAGGGGATAACTGGACAGATCGTAATAGGCCTGTTGGCCAAGCACTACACCAACTAACCTGCAGGGGTCCCATAACCACTGTCCAAAGAAAGACAAAATGTTTAAAGTTATGCCTGTGTATCTTTAAAGCTAAAAAACAAACTGGAGCTCAGTACTGCTCTGTATGTCGACATTCTGGGAATATTTAATAACAGTTACCGCGTCACACCACAAACACAAACATATACAAACACAAGTGTACAAGCTTGAATATTTCATATTCTTAGAGTTCAGACACACACACACACTGTCTGTCCTCTAAGCCCATGACAGCTGCCAATCTAAAGATAATATTTTACCGGCTAGCAAACAGCTTGACTCAGGCTTGGTAATCTGCAAAGCTGTATTTTACTGTCAACAAGCCTCTGTGTTTACACACAGCACCAGGTTAGTGTGAGCAGTATAGATTGTGTGTGCCTGAGCTGTGTGTATCTTATTCTGTGTGTGTGTGTGTGTGTGTGTGTGTGTGTGTGTGTGTGTGTGTGTGTGTGTGTGTGTGTGTGTGTGTGTGTGTGTGTGTGTGTAAGGTTGATATCAGCTGCCTGGGAACTGTATATTGCTGGCTCCAGGGCTGGGAATCGAAGTGTGTCCTGCCTTGCCAATACTGGCCAAAACAAACCTTTTGGCCAGAGATTGCAGCAAACACATCAACACTCACACACACACACACAAACTCTCACACTCTTATTGGGGCAGCCACCAGTTGGAACTTAAGTGGATACTGGCATGTGCTCCCTCGTGAGCTGTAAGAAGGAGGCGGCAAGAGACAAAAAACTGTGTCAATGTCACATTCCCAGTGTGACTGGAGGGGAAAGTCACATTTTACCCTTGAAAAGGCCAGCCCACATCACACACACCCCTGCTACGCCTTGCAGTGCCAACACACACAAAACCATGTGCCCGTTGTCCTGTCATGGACCAACATTAACTTCAGTCTCTCTCTATAAGCCGTGTGTTATCGGCATTTATGCTTCACAGCTGAGGGTAATGGGAAATAAGGGAGACAGAGATGCAGGTTGTCAAAGACAGGACTTGAACTTTAGTGTATTCATTTTTGGTCCCTAGTGACACATGTAAAGCATCCTGGGGTCTCTTGAAATGCGCATTTTAGTAATTATTATTATTTATAAGTTGAATCACTCTGATTTGCAACTAGAGTTTTGTGTTTTGTGTTTTAGACTTTAGTATCAGCATCATATAGAAGTTTCTTTTATTTTTTTTAATTTCTCAGAAGACGGGTTTACAAACTTGTTGTTAGGCTGAACAGAGACAAAACTTGTACATGCTAAGTTGATTGAGAGGTGGTGACTTGGTTACTGCGAACATCAATTGTTGTGCATCTACAATAGATGTGGGTATTTTTTTAAAGACATTTTAGTTTTTGAGAGAGGCTTAAATTTCTCAGAGTAACTGAACTTGTCATACAAAGATCTGCAGATTAAAAGCACAGCAGAGGTGAACCTCAGTCCTCCAAAGAGAAACATGGTGGTAGAATGCCCATATCACAGGTAGTGATCATAGTGGCTAACAGGTGTGTCTCAGCAAAGTTATCCAAATCTGCAGTTAAATCATGAGCAGATTCAAGACAAACACGGATACAACACCTGAGACTTCATCTGTGGGTTTCTTAAGCGATACATGATGTGGACTTAAAACCTCAAACACCATCGTTGCCCTTTATGAGAGTCAAACAAAAAGTGTCCTAACTTTAGGATGTTGGATGAAACTTAGCAAAAAATAGAAGACTTTTGTTAAATCAAGCAAATACACTCTGAACAAGACAAATCTTCTGATGAATGAGTCTCAAATTACCCACCAGGGCATATATTAACAAGAACTGAAATTGGGGCCGTAAACTTTTGTAGGAAAATACTTTACATTTCAATAGAGAAACTGTTGTCATTTTCGATTGACATTGCTATAGTCTTAGTTGTTGGTGCCAGCATCTTGTGGACAATATAGAAATGTAGCTTTAGGGACTAACGCTTACTGGTTGCCAGTTTGCAATTGACCCACAGCCTCTGGCATCAAACAAGACAGGGCTGGGATAAAAAATTCTAACAATCTGTTGGCCTGTGGCGTTTTTTTCACTTCAGGCTCATGCAAATGTGGTGTGTAAAGGGAAACATTTTAACTCACATGGCTATCAAGGAACAAAGTCATCAACTGTCCATCTCTGGCGTATCCTGGACACTGCTAACTTTGTGAAACAACCAGAAAAAACAGTCTTAAGTATAATTATTCCAGGTTTATACGCCCAAAGCAAAGCCAGAGATGTTGCTCAGTAACACGTAGTTAAGTGCATACAAAAACCTTGGTTTTGCCAATTTGCTTGCCAGCAAGTGTGAAATGAGCCCAGGAAATTGTTCAGGAAATATATTGGATTTACAACTATATGAAGCATGAAATTTGATTCAAGCCAACTTGAGTATGTGTAGGTACTGTACATTTAACAGGTTGACAATGTCCAAAATTGGTTGCAGACCACATTTCTTTCTGTTCATTTCAATGAAGCTTTAAAAACTCTAAACTTAGCTTGCAGCAGTCTGAGAACAAGTCAAATTCAGTTTTGTTTTACTATAGAATTTACTACAGCATAACAACTGTTTTATTGTGCTCCCTGCAATTCCTCATAAGCTTGTTTACACACGGCTCTGTTTCTTATCTCAGCTTAGTCCTGCAGCATGGGGTCACACAACTCAGGTTTCTGAGGTCAGAAGGTCACGTGATGTCTAAACTTCTGACTGTGTGACGAACCCCTGGGCTTAAACATTTGTCATTTTCAGACTCTATTAAATAGATGTTAACAACATCACAAAAGGTTTTGAACTGGGAAATCAAGTGACCTGTAGTCCTTCCTGGTTTCTGGTGAAATTCAGTAAAGGTGTGTTGAATATCCGCTTTATGTTCCCATGAATGTTTGCTGAGCGTGTGTCTGCATATCTTAATCAAAAGGTATTGGCTAAGTTCCAAGAAGTCATTCGAAACAGCTCAGTGTTTTTTTCCAAACCTGTTGTGTTGTCGTCATAGCATTGTGATTGAGCTGATATTGTTGTCATACACCCTTTGAAAGGTATTCAAGAGTCCACTGCACAGCACAGCATTCTCACACGTCATCGCTGTGTCATTTAGCCTCAAAATTTGCATTTAGCAGAAGACAAGCCTATTGTGTAGTCAGTAAGTCTGGGCGGGCCAATACATTGAGGAAGCTGGCTGTAGTCCTGACATATCAGAAACAAAGTATTGCACACACGCACCCCACACACACGCAAATTTGTGAGATAACAGCAGCAGGACTCATGGTTTTATAAACTGAAAGCTTCCTTCTGAGTTATAACCTCTTGCAGCACTGTGCTGTGTGGGACGGCACATTCCAGTAACTGAGTGCTAGGCCATAAATGTGGACAGGTTTGGAGTGAGTATATGTGTGTGTGTGTGTGTGTGTGTGTGCGCGTGCGTGCCTTGTGCACCAGCCGCTGCATACACAAAAGCCCTGGATGGAGTCTACCTGTTGTAAGAGTGTTTTATGAGAACACTCTCCACTGTGACACACTCCAGCTGCAGTGAGTGTTTGAGAGAGGGCTGCTGGTTTGAAGAGAGGCCTGGGGTGAATTGGCCCAATGTCTTAGTCGGCAAATGACAGGGCAGAGTTGCTGCCAAAGACCAAAGCAGCATGCTGTCGAGCAGTAATATATCTGCAACCTTTTTTTTTTTTTTTACTGGAAGGTAAAGTGTCATAAAATGATTTAAGCGTTCTTTACACGGAGCGTTTTAAGGGGCCTATAAATGTGCTTTTAGCAGTACTCAATGATACAAGCAGAGTAAATTAGTGGGGGAAGGGGGAGACCTGTTTCATACTGTATTCTCAGAAGCAGTCTACCCTGCACAGGAATTTCATTCATTTCAAACATCATCCCCAGGCTCTAATTGCTTCTCTGGGGCAGCTTAATGCACACCCCCACCCTTGGAAGTCTCAACCTTCTGAGAAGGGCAAACAAAACCCAGGTCTCCGACCAGTGCGCCTGTGGACAGCTATTTGGGGTTTAAAACCAGTAACGCTGGTAAATAAATTCCCTCTTCCTGTATAGGCTCATCTCATATGTCTGTAGGACTACAGAAAATATGATTAATATTCAGCCAGTTAGCCCTTGACATTGTGTCCCTTAGTGTGTTGATATGTGGAGCCACCTTCTCACGGCCGATTGCACTCGACACGGCAGCACAAAAACAGAATGGTCATGTGATAAGAGGGGCCCCTTACCGAGAGAGACAGACAGGCAGAGAAACAGGCAGTGTGTGTATGTTTAAACGAAGACAGGATGTAAGGTTTGGCTCCAGTATATTTACTAAATAATACACATCCTCACTTAATAACAAACAGGACCCTCGCTTTCCAGCCCGCTCTCGGCCAAATTTCTGAGAAAAGCTAGCTTTTGGCAGCTCAAGGGTTAAAGTTTTTGAGAAAGGTTGTGAAACTCCAGGCTCAGAGTCTGAATGGCTCTTTCAGCATTCTTACCACATCCTGAAACGACGTCAATCCGATTGCACTCCACCGAAGAAGAAGAAAAAAATGTCTTATCGGTTCAGTTAAAATCAACAAAGTAACTCCCTCAGAAAGAAGCACTTCAGTGTATTCCTTATCAGGCTCTGCACAGAAATGTTCATAGTGTGGATGAAACAAGCGGCACTATCTCCCATTCGTACGCACGGACCTATCATCATCTGCTGTGCCTAAAGATCTACAATGAAAAGGAGTCGATATAGGGTCAGTGGCCAACGTAAGCTTGATGGTATCTCTGACTGTGATATGATGGACAGAGATGACGGCAGATCAGTGTTTCCAGTCTAAGCTTCTTTCCTCCCATTATCGTCAAAAGCCATGTGACTACTTGGACCACATCAATATCGTGCATCCGTTTATTGATTCTTGTATCTCTTGTGTGCCATGTGTGCAGTAATTCCAAGAAAACTTAACATGCAAATACACGTGTCTTATATAGTTTGAATTGGGAACCGCGTGACGAGCAAAATTCAAATCATCTTCCACCTCACTTTGGGGAATTAATCAACACGCAGCAAACATGCATTGTGATGACAAAACAATAGAGGCATTGTAATAGACAAATAAGCCCATTTATTTAACGCCGCTGCAGTTTTCAACGCCTCCTCAACAGCATATTCACACCCATAAGCATTCCATGACCACTGAGTGACATATTCTT
Source organism: Hippoglossus stenolepis (assembly GCF_022539355.2). Taxonomy (NCBI): domain Eukaryota; kingdom Metazoa; phylum Chordata; class Actinopteri; order Pleuronectiformes; family Pleuronectidae; genus Hippoglossus; species Hippoglossus stenolepis. Next base: position 12,060,719 of record NC_061501.1, on the reverse strand, counting down.
CTGAGAATCGGTCATGTCCTCAACCCTACCCTTTCGTCCTCTGTTTACAAGAGGAAATGTCTTCATCTGCGAGGAAGGCTGGTGGGGGGTGGGTGTGTGGGTGGTGGAGGAGAAAGAGAAAGAGAGGGGGGAGCTTGTGAGTGAGCAGAACAAGATAGCCAGCGAAAGACAAGAGACTGAGACTCGGGCCATCTGTGAGTCTGGCAACGAGCCAAACCACTGCCCACAGAGCCCAGGCACATGCCTAACTGCCTCTTTTTGCAATGGGAGTCCAGCCCTGCTTCCACAAACAACAGGCTTGTGGAACCACACACAAAAACACAGCAGCCACCAAGGACAAATGCACCCTTATGGTCATAAATAGGGCCCAAAACACAATATTTGTAGAAGTGTAATTGCTCTGTAACAAAGGCTGAGTGACGGTGCCGTATGCGCACATGCTCAAGCAATTCTGCCAACATTCAGGAGGAACATAAGAATATGTCAGCAGTTGAATTACTGGACCCCCTTGCTGTCAGGTCCTGATGTTGGTGATGGTAGTGATGGTAACCCTTGTGCGATTTAATAACATCTCTCCAAAAATGACATGCAAACAATTATTGTTTGCCTGGAAAACTCACTTAACACTCCAGAGAGCACTGCTTGTCGGAAATGACCCTTATTCACAACAAAGGAACTAAACAACAGCACATCTCACACCTGCCAATTGGAAATGAACTCTGACCCACTTGAGAAAAAAAACTGGTGAACTATCCCGAGAGACACAATAGCTTCACACTCGTGTTTGTATGCAGAGGATGAACAATCGAGCATTATACCATTATGGATTCTCCATTTTGGACCTTGGGTGGCAAGGGAACCCCACTACAGGGCCTTGGATTACTTATTAGTCTTCCTAACAAAGACACAGAGTGATGATGAAGTGACAGGATTCTAACTGAAAATTTGAAGTGAATGGATGGATGTCCAGCTGAACCGACGGTCATATAAATCATCTCCCACCAATTTATCCAACAAAAGACTACAGAAGACGAGCAACCTTTAGGTCTGTTGACAACGTCATCCTATGGAGGTTCATGAATCAGTCTTTGAGGAAGCTGCCTGTGATGGTGTGGGGAAGTTCAAAGCAGACACACATGGGTGGTTATGTGGAGCAGGGTCCTGCACAAAGCACTAATGGACAGCCCATTGAAGAGGTTGCTCCCACAGTCAAAGACTGTGACTTAATGCTTGGTTAATGTGTTGGGAAATCCCATGCAGAGCGGTGGGAACTTCTGTTCATGATCAACTAGCAGAACGTGACCCAAGGAGGTGAGAATACATTGTGCGATAAAACAGATGTTTAATTTTAAAGAGTGTAGCATGGTGGGGAAGGTGCTCGACTCACGACTTGATGTGCAACTTTTCTCTGAGTGGAGGTTACACATGTATTAGTTAGTTAAACAAGTGTACTGGACAGTGGCCTAATGGGTTTTTCACCCTCTAAGACACATGCTCAAACACAACAGTGACTCAGTGCTTGGCTAATGCATCATGGGTGCGTTGTGCTCGTGTGCCAGAGTGCATGAGAGTCAGGCAAAAATGTTACCCCACGCCATGAAGACTGGGTTTTGAGGCCTACCTCTCTTTTCTGTCACCGCAAAGCAGAAATATAGAGGCACAATTTCAAGAATTCAAGACTCTGAGAAAGCAGGAAGTTCAAGAGTGACTCAATGATTTATGTTCCTTCTGTCAATATGTCAAGGGACATGAACATAAATATCAGTGTGGCACGTTCCTTCTGACAAACGTAGCAACTCCCAGAAGTAAACTGGTGTACTTAAGGCATCACGCCATCAGTGCTGGCTAAAGTATAAGCAAAGAGGGCCTTTATCTGTGGGGAACATGCACAAATGCAAATTGGTTTTAGGAGATTGGCTAGTTGCTGTGTGTTTTAGGTCTAAGAGATAAGACAATGTACCGTGCATCTGTGCAGGGTGAGTGTTCAGCATGTCTGTGTGTGTTGGGGCCTAGATATCCAACAACCACCTGCAAGATTCCTGTGGATTATTCATGTGTCTGTTACAGAAATGTGCCGTTTTAAAAGGCCTGAGTGGTTCCCAGAGACAAAGCTGCTGTTCCAATGCAACAACAGATGAGATAAGTTAAAGATTTTTTTGAAATTTTTCTTTTACCTGTGACAGCTGTCTTGGATCAGGGGCCCCGAAGAGAGAAGAGCTGGAGCTGAAACTAATGGCTCCCCTCCGGCTGAGTACATGCTGGGGAACCAGCCTGTCTAGAGGCAAAACCGGCAGCTGATAACATACTTCCATTGAACAGTCGGGGCTGGATCCGGATCAGAAATATAAAAAAATAATAATAATAACAATGCGAAAAATAGATGAATGGTGATTTAGAAAATCTCCCCAAGGCGAAAATAATATTTTTAATATAATAGAAACGATCGAAAAGTGTTTGTGTTCATTGTGAGCGACTCAAAACTTGTTCCAGATCGTCTTCATTGATGCTGCGTCTTCTCTTCCTCCGCCGTTTCACCAGTCATTCTGCGGGGGGGGAGACGAGAAATCATGCCGCGGTCGCCTTCGCTCCTTTCCTTCTCATTTTACTAAAATCCGGGCCCGCGGACGACGAGACCTTCTTGCCATTTTCTGGGTCTTCGTGCAGGCGCTTCCTCATTTTCATCGCAGCGAGAGAACCTCCGCTCCGAGGCGTCCGCGGATCCGCATGTCGCTCGTCTCTTCCCGAAACGAAAACAAAAGGCACGACCGCTTCCGAGCAAATGTCATCAACGGTGGACGGGGATCCGCGGCGGCTGAGGTGAGGCAGCCCCCGGGATGTGAGAGCGTGTCGGCGGCGGCGGCGGCGGCGAGGAGGCTCGTTTTCCTCCCTCTCTCGGTCCCACTCACTGGAGGAACAGCATCAACATGTTGGGGCTTTTTCCGCCTCTTGTCTTCTCCTCTGAAGCCGCAGTGATGAAGGAGCGGTGGTTGTCTGGTTCACCGCTGACCAGCGGGTCCGGCTCGGAGAGGGGGATCCCCGGCGATCATGGCTGCGCTGCCCGGCGGCTTTAAAGGAGACGTAACGGGACGTAACGCGGAAACTGCGGCGCCCCAAAAAAACCGACAAGTAGCCACGTAAAGAGTCTTTAAAGCCCTACAACGAGCTTCCTACGGCCCGAAACATGCGCCTACAGTGCGGGTTAAAGCGCACACACCACCTGCCAGAGATGGTGCTGTTGGAGCGAGCGAAAAAAAAATACAACGCCCTTGTCTCATTCCGACCAATGGCGTGGAAGCCCTTACTGCAAGGGAGACGCTGATTGGACGTCGTGGCGTAGAGGGTATAATAGGACGTCCGCGATTGGCTGACTCCCAGTACCTGTGTGAGCAGTCGTTTGCAGACGGCGTGGACTTTCTCAAGGGTATTCCTCCACAACGGGGCTTGCCCTGCAGCGGTCCACATCATCGCCTGTGATTGCCTTCCTCTCATGACTCATACTACTCGGGGAGCTTCGACTCGCCGGGAGTTTGAAATGCAACAGTCGAGGAAATGGAGCTAAAGGTCGCAGCTCTGTGAAGCTCAAGCAATTTGCTCCCCATGACTGCATGTGGTGTATCAAGACACGTGCAGATGGCTTTGTAAAAGCAGACTCAGGTTTTATTGCCTGCATGTGTGTCTGCACCAACATGCCTCTGAGATACTGGAGTATTTTATCTTTTTATTATTCGTATGCTGCAGTGGCTCAAATAATTCACAATCATTGCGGCACCAGAAAAAAGCCCCATTTGCACTGGAGGTTTCTGTGCCATATCCATGTGCTGCTGGGGGGGAACAATAGATGTGCCATGGCAACAGTCAGGCCCAGTGCCAATGGAGGCATAATCCCCTCCCTCCCCATTTCCATGGGTCTGAATGTAGTCCCCCACAATCATAGGCTACCCCCCATAAAGAGGTCCTGCATCTTTTCCAGGCAACTAAGGCAACACAGCAAAAACACAAACAAGCGAGGCCTTTGACAGAGGCAGGGCTGGAAAGAGGGCTGGAACTGCCAACTCAACCAGGGGGTATACTGTGATCTGACTCCACTTTTTATTTAAGGTGACGTGTTTGTGTTCGAAACCACAAAACTGGCTGTTTTCACTTATTAACAGAAACAGTCACTCAGTTGCAAATGTTCTGTTGAAAGGAAAATATAGTATTCGGACTGAAAGCATATCACAACTTGTGTCCGACTACAAGCACCAGTTCACCAAATACATTCATAAATTGGCTAAATGGACTGTATCTATATAGCACTTCACGAGACTTATTGGCCACTCAAAGCTCTGTACAAGATGCATTCACTGTCGTGTTCTTTTATCCCGAGGTATGAGAAGAGTCGGTCTCTGTTTGGTTCAAAAAGTATTTATTCAGAAGCAATGAAAAGGTACAGCATAGCTATGTGCACATAGCTATGGGCACTCAATACACAGCCTCGGCTAAGTCAGTAGCACGGGGTAGTCAAGAGTCGCCCCGAACGGACGTCAGGTACAGTACTTATAATAGTAGGTATAACTTCATTGGTCAATAACGAGGGGGAGTCACCATGGTTCAGACCTTGGCTCTCCCTTGCTGGTGCGCAGGCATGGTCCGATCCTCTTGGCCCTGGAGTCTGCGAATGATGAGGAGCCGCTCCCAGGTTCGCCCCTCCTGTGACAGTAGCTGGGCAAATCTTCACATTCTGACAGTGTTTGGTTTTGTGTATTAAAAACAAGCCTTTATCCGGCTGAAGCTTTGTGAGTCTTCAGTAGTTTTGCAGATACAGTGTTGTTTGTTCATTGGAGTGAGAAACATTGTGTTTCTGCTTTATCGGCTGTATGTTCTGTGTGCGTAAGCATGCATATTTATCAGACAAGACAACGCCTTTCCTATCTGCTCTTCAGAAGCTGGGGCAGCTGCTTGATTTCTTTCTAAGGCATAGGTCACAGTGTCTTAATGAGCACAGTGCATTCATGTATGTGTGATGTTGAATAAAGCTAAGGGAATACTGTAATATATATATATATATATGTTAGGTATGAGAACAAGTTTAAGTACAGTGTATTGTATGCCACGGATTACAGTCCTAACATCACACACACAAGTCATACAGCAATTATATACGCAGCGCTTTTGTATCACACATTGTTCATACACTGTCAGAACAGGGGAAATTTGGGATTCGGTATCTTGCTCAAGGAATGCGGACTGGAGGTGCCGGGGATGGAACCACCAACCTTCTGGTTTGTGGACAACCCTCTGTACCTACACAGACGCCCATGTATTTAGATGGAAAAGAGGGATAGTTACATTTATGTTTATTACCTTCCTAAATTAGCCTTAACAGTAGATTTCTCAATAAGAACTATATTTGGAAACTTCAGTCAAACGGTTATTAAAAGAATATTGTACATATGAGATAGTGTGAATGTTGAATTGCACGTAAGAGAATAAGCTCCTATATGACTGTACTTCAAATTCACTACATTCCACTTTGGTGGTGAAACAACTTGTGGCTGCGCACACACTCTAAAAACCATTTGAATTGTGTTAGTGTAAATGACTAACATGTCATATCTTGATTTTTTTTTTCAAGGTATTTGCTGCAAACAGAACAGAGGAGGTCTACCACATATGGGTGGTACTGCTCTTGCATTCGCAGTTTACAAACCTGTTGTTGCCAGACAACTCTGAAACTGCTTGATCTGGTATATGACTGCGTCAATAGTGCGTCACATGTGTGTGCAAAGGACAGCGCATTTTCTACACTGGCTCCTTTAAGTGCACACGTGGGAAAAGGATATGCTAGGCATTTCTTTCAATTAATTTCCTCCACGGCCCCATTTTTTCGCCACATTTACACAAGCATGCAAACTAACACACACCGTGCACAGACACACCTTTGTTGCATGACAGGTGTGTTTGACTACTTTAGCTTCAGCCTCGGTGGCTTCATATGACAACAGAGCTGCATACCTGCTGATTCCCCCTGAGGTCATGAGCACTGTTTCTGCTTGAGGCCCCCAGCGCCCCACTCCCCCTGACTCTAGAGTTTCTGATTGCTCTCTGGAGGCAGACTGTAATCCGCCATGGTGTCTCTAATTGATTTACCAGTTACCTTCTAATGACACTGAGCATCACTGGAATTATAAGCTGTTGCTCAATTGCCCACGCAACAGTTTTACAAATCGACATTCTACACGTGCAACTGCAAAAATTCACATTAACACACATATGCATTTTCACATCCCTGTTTTCTGATGTTTTTATGTGACATAACAACCAATTCTCTTTTTCATTCATTCCAATTTTTTTTAAATAGCAAGGATATCTGGACAAGAGGAGGGGTCTATCCTGGACAGGTCACCATCGTATTGCACAGCCAACGTACAGAGACTAACAAACATCCACGCTCACATTCACACCTTCCATCTAAAGTCTCCAATTAACCTAATCCTCAATCTGCATGTCTTTGTACGGTGGAAGGAAGCCAGAGTACAAAGACACGGGGACAACATGCAAACTCCACACAGAGACCCCAACCAAGCTGGAATTTGAACCGGGAACTCTCCTGCTGTGAGGCGACAGTGTTACTATAGTTAATTACATTTAATTAATCCCGTTATGAAGTCATTCTGCAACTGATGTATTGAAAGGTTAGGATATTTTGAGAAAATTAACATTTTTATACTGCAGTGTACTTTCATATTAGATTTACAAACACAAAATATGTTGTTGTGAGTATGTAGAGCCATCTTGTGGTGAAAAGGTGTCCCTACAAGGACGTGTGGATCAAAAGTTGAATGTTAAATGAGAATATATGGCAGGTTTAGTTTAGTTTAGTTTAGTCAGACGATTTTTAAAAGGTAAAATAAGAAAAATACATTTGGTGAAAAAAAATAGATATCAGCAACATAAGTAGTAGGAAAAAAAAACAACATAAATATTCAGTAATAAATGAACATAGATAAATATTTAATTTAACTTATATAGGGTATATAATGGTTAGTGTACAGAAGGTAATAATTGGGAATTAGCACAGATATTAGGATTATAATAGGCTTATATTCTCCAGTACAGTGACAGCTGCACTATTTAATTCCTGACAGATACTAAACATGTTTCCAACCTGGCACATCCTCTATGTGCTAACACTTACAGTTAGATGAAACTCTTCTGTCCTTGGATATGTGCAATGGGGGAAAAGAATGCGAGAATTGATAAACCTAATGACTGAGTCCTGGACAGCACCAATCCGAGACATCTTGATTTGTTATTGTGTTACTCAAGTAACAAATCTACTTTCCATCCACATTATTCACACTTATTATAAAGACTATGATTCACCTCATAACAGCACAGGCCCAAGTACAACGTCAGCTTGTTCTCTGATGAATGCAGTGATGTCAGTGTGCAACAGTGCATGTACTTGACACAGCCTTTCTACCACTAGATGGCACCATTTACTGTGTGAAAGGCCAGCACACATTCTCACTTGTGGCTAGAGCATGATGCTCCTTTAACCAGCATTACAATTTAGATTGATTAGTGATTGACATTGGTAAGTTCAAAGGGAATTTGATGGTTTAAAGTAAAAAAAATAAAAAATAGGGGCAGCAGCAACACAATCAGAATCAGCATTTTCTAAAATGTATGTGCTCTAATGGTAAAGCTCTTTGGCTAATATGATATGACAGCCCACCATGTGCTGTTTAGACACTTGGATCCAGATGTAAAAGGTGAGTAACAGGCTAATCCAAGAGGGTGAATGTTTTGCCAATGAGATACCACTCTTTACTTCTTTACTGAATAGCTGTGGTAATTTATTTTGTTGAGTCACACTTTCTCTGCGTCAAATTAAACTTCCTGATGACTTTATACTTTAACTTTCCGTGACACAATCTCCCTGTCCTCTTTCGATCTGAGTCCACAAATAAATAAAGAACTACACAGAGATTAAGATGCAAATGTATAATCTTCTTTTAAATAATGTCTAACATCCATGAGAATACATGAAAGAAGATTCATAATGATAACTGCAGTCTGAATTTCTATTTGCATACAATTTATTGCTACTACTAACACACCACTAAGAGTAACCTGCTAACTCCTGGCAGCCTCTTGTGTAAACACCAAGCTGCTTGACTGCACATCAAAATTAAAGTGTTGAACATGAGATATTATGGTCTGCACTTGTTGTGGTGCAGGGGCTGTGATGTTAAAGCCAGGCTGAGAGAAGCCCTTGAATGCCGAGCACATCTCTGTTTCCCGTGACCATGAGCTGCAGAGGCGCCTATTAACGCACACTGACGTCTCTTCTACGTCATTGTATGGGAGAAGATGTTACATAAAACCCCATGTGGAAAACTGTCTGTTTGATTTCATCTCATCTTTCTTCTTGTGATGAGGTGACAATATGTCGAGAAGGTTTACACATCCAACAAACGTGTGAGGATACATTTATCACATGAATCCACTGTATACAAACCCTATTTATACTAAACGGGCTTATCACAAACAAATTGTGGTAGATAATGGAAAATGTTAAGGCTTGTCAGCAGCTTTATCATTGTATATCAATTTTCATTATCTGAAATATTATTTAGAATAACAAACTTTATCCTCTATGATATTGTGGGACAATGCCTTTTTCCATAATATACTTCTGCATGGCCAATCTTGACTGTGGTTATGTGCTTCAGATGGACAATATCAGCAGAATAAACTGATATGGTTCTCTTGTGGGGCCTAATTTACAATGACTTAACCATGACCACTGTAGCTGTGGTGTACATGTGCATCTCACTTTTTCCAATACACCATTATTTGTGTTTTTGTGTAGTTTTTGTGTTCTGAAAGGAAACCAGACGTGAAAACACCTCTGTTCGGCACATTATCATTAATTCTGCCCACTTGCATGCTTAGCAAAACCAACCACGGTACTAATACTTGCACTATGCTACACTTTCAATCACAATCAAGACACAATCGAATATATTGTCCTTTTTAGGAGGAATGTGTAAATGCAGAAATAGACCATGCAATCTGTGAATGTTTCCCCCGAGACCTGTCAAATCACGGACAGTGGCTCCTTACCATCTGTGTGAATACAATATGACTTCCACCTAACTGAAATATTCATACAGGAGAACAGATGGCACCCTTTGCTCTGCTCCCTATCCGGGTCCCATATACACTTTTGTCTTGCTTACGAGCTAGTAGACCTTTATATGTGCTTGTATGTGAGTGTGGGACACCTTTTGTTTTTTTTGGCTTTGGTATTACCGTGGTGTTTTGCTATAATCTCAAAACACCACATGTCACCACTGAGCAAAACGGAGGAATATGAGGGTCACAGCAGCGTCGAGCCTCAACAGCAGCACTGCGAGTTATATTCATGTCAGCTTTTCAAGAAATCTCCAAACTGCTCTTAATTTGACAAGCTGCAATATGATGAGTCAGACAGTAATGGCTTGACAATTACGATTTCACTTCAATCACAAAGGCATCACGCAGAACATGTTCTTAATTGAGCTCATTTGAATTCCCTTTTAGGAGCCGTCTAAATGTGGAGCATTTGGCGAGCCCTTGCTTGTCGTTAATGAATATGCACTCGTACTGGTTCAGCCTTATTGATAACTTACTGATTAAAACTGAATTAAGTGATTTAACCACAGTATCAGAGAGGGACAAGAAAATATCATTTGTAGTGAATCACAGGAAAAAGGTAAAGCAAAAAGGAAAATGCATATACCTGACCTTATCATACACGATAATCACAAAAAGAAATCAATCAACTATTTTATATTATGAAGTTGATAACCTTTTCCACTCTATTTCTATTATCTCAATGCTGTCAGATGCCACCAAGAAGACAAATTCCTGTGTTTGTATAGAGGTGAACAGCGTGGGCAGGTAAATGTTATCTTATCTCCTATATGTTATTCTCTCATCAGATTTCTATGAAAGGGTATTGTATGAGTGCGAATGTCGTTTTGTTCCTCGTGTGCATGATTGTTCATGAACCTTTATAATAATAATATTATTTAAAAAAGCATCTTTCAAAACAGCCATTGTAAAGGGACTCTACAGATATTGTTTATTGGTAGGAAATAATTAAATACCTTGTATGGGGATTGCGTGTTGTCCTCGACCTTGGAAGTAGCTGCTGCTTGTGCTGGTGCCATGAACATGTTCTGTAAGGATGTGGAGGATCAGTCATTTATAGATGTCAGGCCAGGTGAGATTCCTCCTGAACCAGAAGAGTTATGGATCAATACAAATACCTGCAATGATAGCAGCATCAAGTCCATCCTTGAGAAACCATTCAGACATCATAAATATATTTACATTCACTAAAGAGACTCATACACACATTAGGCACGGTATTTAAGTACGAACCTTTCAATCCCTGATTCAAATAGCTGTGCTGGACAGAGGCTCGTATTTGTGCAGCAACACAAAGGAGTAACAGCCATTATTTAAAAAAGCCACTTAGTGCGTAGTACTTGCTGCAATCCTCAGCACAACGGCTAATTATTATTTCCAATTCATCCACCTGAATGTCAAAGTCAAAGCAAATGACAGGGTTTCGATATAGCTGCAACCGAGTGAGACACTTAACGCTCACCTTTAAACTCCCTTTTGAACTGAGGGGCTCGCGGGTGTGATCGTTTGCAGATCGACGGTGGAGAGCACGCAGGACACTTAGTGACAAGACCTCCACTGTAATCAAAACTGTGCTGCAAATCTGAACTCTGACAGTGACAAAAATATCAACTGATCTGGTCGACAAATATTTAATTTGTGTCAGGTTAACAGAGGATTAGTGATCAGGAATCCTGTCTCGATATGAAAACACAGTTTTTTGACGTATAAGACTTAAAAATAATATTAGGCACCCTCTGCCAAGCGTGTATTTGCTTTTTAGCATTTATTTGTATATGTTTGGAGAAACCCAAATTTTACCAGGTACACTCTACACGACACACAAAGCGAAATTGCTTTTGAAATGGCAATGTACCTGTTCTATTTTCTTTATTCTGTTATTATTATTATATTATTAATCATTTAAATTTGATAGTCTACGCTGATTCACGTTTACGTTATCAGACGGTGAACTCTCTACACTATGCATTTTAAACTTTAATACAAGGTTTTAAAGCATATCTTGTGTCAGCAATCAAGCTTTTTCTTTGCAATTTAAACATTATTTACTTCACATGAATTAATGGCATAACCTATAAAAACTAAAATTATGAATCAGTAAAGGGAAACTATCAAATACACGTGGGAGAAAAAAAGATTCACTCCTTCGAGCCGGATTCGAACCAGCGACCTAAGGATTCCTATGTAACCACTACAGTCCTCCGCTCTACCAACTGAGCTATCGAAGGTGAACTAGGCGCAATGGGGGCCGCATTCCACTATGAAGTGAACTAGGATAATTGGCTCTCGTAAGTGGTCAAATGAGGGTATGATCGAAAGGGAACGGTGCCAGATGGCCTAAGTTTCGCTTCGGTCACGCAGAGATGGCATCGACCTGAGCGACGCCATGGCGGTTACACAGAGATGCAGCACCCCGAAGTTACTGTCACGGTGTTGACACATAAATACAAAGACCTTCGGACACAATTATCCGGCGAAGTTCATCAGATACTGTGAATGGACGCGGGAGTTGGCTGCAGGTGCTGCTGTCGTTGGAGCAGCTGCATAAGCAAGCGCCTGTCCCTCATCTCGGCATCCCGGTACCGGTCCTCGCGCTCTGCTGTTGTCAATGATATACTTACAGGCTGGACCTTAGCGCAATGCAAGGGGAATTAGCTCAAATGGTAGAGCGCTCGCTTAGCATGCGAGAAGTAGCGGGATCGATGCCCGCATTCTCCAATGTTTTTTTTTTCTTTTAGCTTTGTTTCAATTATTGTTTGATATCAAAACGCAGCACACTTATCCTATCACCTCAGTTGACTTTTAATACATGATACTGACTACTTCCTGTCTCACTGGACATGAATACAACGCAGTTTATCCACAAATCCAGGTGGTATATTATATTTAGGCCAATTGTCGTTAGCTGGTCGTCCAGGTGCAAAGACCTTGCTAGCTTAACTTTTACACAACAAAAAGTGGACGAATGCTAATTTTACACATGTCACAGTTTGTTTAATACTGTACATAAGTAAAGTTATATTATGTTTCCAAATACCTTTTAGTGGGCGACGTCAATGTCCTTTTGGGGCATTAGGAGTCCTTCGTGTACCTGTTGTTTTTCACTGTGAGCACTAGCTAGCATTTGAACTTAGCATCTGGATCAGGCTAACAGTCAACAGATGTTTTTATACAAGCTCGTATCGTATATTGACTTTGTTGTGTGTAATGTTCCTATTGATTAATAATATAATTCATCCATTTTATTAAACGTTTAGTTGTTTGACTGGGACATAATTCAGATTAATGTCTAGGAGCATATATTTTATAGCTCATCGTGCATTCAGCTGAAAACATCAGGCCTGATCTGAAGACCTCTACATGCTTTAAATGGAGGCTGTGTCATATGTGATATTTTACACGTGGTGCAGAAAACAACACTTAAGTCCGCTTTTCAAACCCCCCCCCAAGTGAACTCTGGTGGAAGTGCTGAGGCCTGGGGGGGGGGGGACAGCTGTTCAGCGCCGCCCTGCTCGGTTTCAAATAAGGGCAAGGTAAAAATGGCAACCTTTGACGTGACAGCAATAGCTGCTATAAACAGAACTGACAGCAGCGAGATAGGAGCCCCACACCCCCCGTGAGACGAGAGCAGGCAGCAGGGCCTCAGCCTGACCCTGGGCCTACTGCAGCAAACGGGACTATTAGCTCACTTTAGCAGCTTTGTCTGATTCGGTGTCTGCCGTCCTCCCGAGCCTCGATCATCGTGTTGAGTCACAGCTATGAACACCATGGAGAACCTGGAGAAGCAGCTGATCTGTCCCATATGCCTGGAAATGTTTACAAAGCCCGTGGTCATCCTGCCGTGCCAACACAACCTCTGCAGGAAATGTGCCAACGATGTCTTCCAGGTAGGCGACCGGACACACCGACATGTTGTTGTTATCATCGAGGGGAAACTAACACCACATCACACGTCCCCCTGACAGTCTGTGTCATTTGAACCACTGATCTCCTCACGAACTAATAACTGCTAACACATATAACATGTGTGTACTCTCACGTCAACACTTTGAAATTCAACACTTTGTTTTTTATTATCATTAGAAATAAAAATAGCCTGTAAGGATGTGTATACAAACATTATCTCTGTAAAGAACTTGGATTATGTTGCTTTCAAGTATTACTCCCTGCTCTAAAACACTTCATAACCAATATGAACTTCTTGGTGATTGGGTTATACTTGTATAATATAATATTTATAACGTATAATACACTGAAGACTGTTGAACCAGTGGATTATTGTTTCATAACTGCAGAGCGAAATTATTTAGAAGAGCACACAGCCGAGCGCATACCTCCACTAACAGTCCCCTTATTATGACACAGCACATAAACTCACTGGAGGTGAATTTTTACTTGGATCTGTAAAAAAGAAATGGCACAACTCATAGATATCAGTCCCCTCAACATACCTGATTTTTGTTCTCATCGAGATCCATGAATTATTCAGTGAGAAGTCAACGGAGATGCCCTATGTTGCAATGTTAAAGAGAGAGAGAGAGAGAAATAGCTGGATCTGCCCCCTGATACGGATCCACACCAAAGTTTATCGTGTTCTTCTGTGACTCAGTGACGCATTCTTCCCCTGAGTTTCTGGGAAATCTATCTCAGTAGTTAGAAGTTTGGGCGTGATCCTGCTAATTAACAAACAAAAATATTTCAGATGAAATTATTATCTTCTTTGCAGAGGGAGTAATCAAGGGAGTTAGTTCAGCCACAGGACTGATCTTACCTGGAATGCAGAAATAATTTGCTGAGGTAATCTATTCATCACAGACCTCAACCACATGTCCATTCTAGTGGGGTTACTATTGTCCACAGTTTCACTCATGTTACTAAAATGCACCCTTCACAACAGTATCCTAAACAAACACCACGGACTAACATAATTACTGTAATAGAACAGAGATGAAAAGCATGTTTAATTACATCTTTATCTCACAACACAACATAACTGCAGGTTCCCCTGAGGGTCTGCCATCCTGACATCTACCCCCAACACGCTACACATCAATTCAGACCCTGATTGACGCCTCTTTAATTTAGTGTTTGAATGTGACCGCTTACAGGCATCGAACCCGTACCTTCCAACAAGAAGTGGCTCATTGACGTCAGGTGGCCGCTTCCGATGCCCCTCCTGCCGGCACGAGGTGGTTCTGGACAGGCACGGTGTTTACGGGCTGCAGAGGAACCTGCTCGTCGAGAATATCATTGATATGTTCAAGCAGGAGTCAAGCAGGTGAGATGGGTCTAACGCACATTAAGTCTCTCGTGATATAACACAAAATTAAAGGAAATAGTCATCACGTGCAGCAGTTGGTGGTTTCAGTGCCAGTGGCTCCTGAGTCACAGAGGAGGAGTGGATGACAGGATGTCTCTAGTCGGAGTCATCTATTCACACAGATGTTAGCAGATGACTTAAGATCCACTCACACTCTGGATGCTCATCCTCACACTGGATCGAGAATTTGTGGGAAATTACACATTTTACAGACAAAGATCCAGAGACAATGTAGATGGAAAAGACAAATTAATAAAAAACACTGTGCACCTGCACTACACCTGTGTACTGAACAGCAATATGGTGATCTATTGATTACAGTGCTGTCAGTCCATGTGCACGGCAAGTCAAGACTGATGGATCATCAATAAACTACTGACATGTGTACCTTTGACATTATCAAGCAGCCCTCAGCCAATATGCACTAAAATGTACGGCCTGACAGGGAGATGCCACTGTTTTCTTTTTTTTTTTACACCTCAACAGCAGCAAGCCAGCGCCGGAGAGGACGGAAGAGGCGTCGCCCATGTGCGATGTCCACAAGGAAGAGAAGATCAATATTTACTGTGTGACCCACGGTGTGCCCACATGCTCCATGTGTAAGGTGTTCGGAGATCACAAAGACTGTGAGGTGGCACCTATCAGCAGCGTTTACCAGACGAAGAAGGTGAGGCCTGAACGTAGTCATAGAAACCATGGATACTGTTGGGATGGATGAGTGGACAGACCGGTGGGAGGGTGGGTGGGTGTCTGGTTAGGTAGACAGAGAAGACAGACAGACTTTAATGCATCATAACTTTGACCCAGTTTTGATTCACACTCGATCTCAGGTGTTTACGTGTCCTTGCCCCCCAGACAGAGCTGAGTGACGGGATCACCATGATGGTCGGGAACAATGACAGGATGCAGGGCATTATCAGTCAGCTAGAGGAAGCCTGTCGTGTCGTAGAGGTCAGTGTCCAACTGCTGCAAGCCGCCTGGCCTCTCGCTCACACAGCAAGCTGGCCTCGCTCAGTGCCCACACTAATGCACCTGCATTCACCTGCACAGTCGGAACAACAGAAGTAATGTGTCCTTGTTTACTGCCACTCTCGCTGCTTTTATCTGTCTGTAAGGTTTAGACAGCGAGGTGGAGAGAGGAAATAAATGTAACAATGCCTTGGCCTATCTTACATCCCCTCTTTTCCACATGTTCCTCTACATGCACTTAGCGGGGCTCTCCATTCTGCTTTTTGCACACTGACATTAAAAACGAGATGCGTAATTGATGGGGGGAGAGCAGACAGCTTCTCCTATGGTTCACAAGCCACAGTTAGTTGTAGTAGAGAGACCCCCCCCACCCATGCATCGCCCTCAGTGGCATCACTCAGGACGGACATGCAGAATGAGCCTCACCGTCCTCCCTGCACACATGGCACAGGCCCATGAGCAGAGGACAGGCTCCACAGAATATTTGTCATTTACGTTATTTACACAACAGTGCACAGAAGGCAGCAACGACCTCCTCATTTTTTCCAGCTCAAATATTCAGTTGTAACCTCGCTTTGCATTTATATACATTTGTCTCCCTGCACACTTCGAGGAATGATGACTATAGACGGACTTATAGAAGTTATAATCTTTCCCTTTACACTCACGCATACACAGGAGAACGGACGGAGGCAGAAGACTCTGGTTTGCGAGAGGTTTGATCAGTTGTACTCCGTCCTGGAGGAGAAGAAGAAGGAGATGAGTCAAAAGGTGACGGTCGAGCAGGAAGAGAAGGTGAACTACATCCGGGGCCTGACCAGGAAGTACGGAGACCACCTGGAGGAGAGCTGTAAGACTGTGGAGATGGGGATCCAGACCATGGAGGAGCCAGAGATGGCCTTATTCCTGCAGGTCAGAGACAAAATGAGGGACCTATATGGGGCTTTCAATTTTTTGTTATACGCTTCAAACAAAATGGTTTCACTTATCAATATTCTATGGATAAGTTAAATGGATATTTAGTCTTTATTTATATTGTGTCTTTCAGAACACAAAGCCTCTCCTCGAAAAGTGAGTACATGTTTCTATGCATTAATAATCACCCTGGTTTGCGATGTAAAGAAGATTTCACACTGTTACTGTGTATGTTTTGATTATTTTTTAGTGCCCTGTTTTTTCTGAACTGTAGTGAGTCATTTCCCAAATTTACATCCGCACCTACACGTAGATCCACCAGCCTAATGCAGCGGGCGAGATCACACCTGCCAGCTGCCAAAGTGAAGTTCTGTGAAATGCCGCAAATCCCTATCTTTAGCCGTGGCATTTTGAAATAGCTTGTAGAATGTGCTAAACATCACAGATTGACAAAATATAGCAAGCGTTACATTGACGACCTGAGGGTGATTCTTTTCTCTCTATAAATATGCTAACTTCCGTTTCTACACTCAGGATTGCAGTAGCATCCAGCACGGCACACTTGGATAAAGTTGAGCGCGGCTATGAGAACATGGATCACTACACCGTCGAGTTCAAGAGGGAGGGGATGGCCCTGCGCAGCATCGACTTCATCCAAGGTGAAAGGCCAGAGATCGATCATGGTTGATAACAGATCAGTTATCTAATAATAATAATAATATAATAACAACTTGGATTCATATAGCAGCTTATAAGGTACCAAAGACCAATTTAGAGGCTCAGGAAAATGAAAAATTAAAACGAGAATGGCCCTTATTAGAGTGCATACCTCAGCTTAGGCCCGTCAGTCCCCTTGTGAAATCACATTTAAATTCATGAGATTTGGATTTTTATTTGGATTGCCAAATTTCATTGAGAAAAACCTTTTGGTGGTAATCAGTCTAGTAGTTTTTGCGTAATCTTGCATATAAACAAAGCAATCAACATACATGCAGGGTTTAAAATATGAGCTCCTTGGTAACGGTAACAAAGCAAGGACAGAAAATAGTATTAGAAATGCATGCTGGGGAAAATGAGACTAGTAGTTAAAAGCCTTTGTGTGGAGGTGGTCTCCAAGTGTCCCGAGATAGGGCATTGTGGATCTCTGCCACAATAGAGTTCCAGCGGGTGGAGGCTGCCACACCTGTCACCATCAACTCTCTATAGTTTTATAGTTTCTCTGACCTGCGTCTCCTTCCTACTTTCTTTTACAGATGAGGACGACGAGGACGATCTGGATGAGGACGGAGAAGCAGGCGCCGAGGAAGGAGACGGGGCCCAGACTGTTTCTGGAGGCAGTGCTGTCGCAGCCGCCTCAGTCCAGCCTCCTCCCCCTCAGCAGATAAACCCCTCCCCCAGCGTGGCGAAGAGCCCTGCGTCAACTTAGCCGCCAGCCGCCCGGCCCAGACAACGCCTAAACCAGGAGCAGGATAAGTGTCTCTCTTAGATGTTGGTCTCAGGCCAGTTGCGATCCTTCTCCTTCCAGATTGGGGGGAACAGTGAGACGGATTAAGATCCGTGCCAAAGGGAAAATCTGAATCTCTGAGGTAGACGTAAAAGAAGAGACAGAGGTTTCTATTCTCTACTTTATCTCTTGCTGTGATTGTTTGAGCTTGCATCATTTCCTACGGACGGATTTTATTTTATTTTTCTTATTTAAGACAAGTTTTGCTTCTTCCTTTTCATTTTTGGACAAACTGAATGACAGACAGGCTAGGAGTGAGTTTGGTTATTTCCGGAATTCGAACATGATCATACATTTTATTTCCATGTAGCTGACCTTTTCCAACCCACAGCTTAAACTAGATCATTAGACAGCAGCCAGAACCAGGCGGCCTTAGGTTTTCCTCCCTGTCGTATACTTTATGACTTAATTATTAGGGTTGCCCACGTACAAAACTATCACTGTGACATTTCAGTATTTCACATACACAAAACGGCCTGTATTATTAGTCGTGTAACACAGGTATATTTTCCTATTGTGGACAAATCATTGTGTATTATATTATATGTGTCATTAAAACCAAATTGTACAAACAAGTAGAGCTCCAATCTTCAGTTTCATCTTATTTCCACATGTGTTGATGTACTTCAGGTTAAAAAAAGGGTCTGAAATACCAAAGAAATAGATTTTGTATAACTCCCATCCTCTCGGTGCTCATGTGTAAAGGGAAAAGACCTATTTTTCTCTCTCTCCCTCCATTTACCTATTCCTCACACTCTTTTCCATTTAGTTCTGTCGAAGAAAATCCAGCTAGCAAAGGCATTAGTGCTCTTTTTATAGCTGGTTCAGACAGTTATAAGATCCCTGTGTACTGTATGGTCGCCTTACCATCCCTGCCCACAACCTACTGTACATAGGGGGCTGCAGTGAGCCTCCGGCCGTCAGTCGTCTATTTGCTGCCTCGCGGTGGTCTCACCTTGCTGTGACTCCCCAGCAAGTCTGCCACGGAGTCCCATCCAATTATTGTTCACCATCTCTCACTGAGTTGGATCCTTTACAAATGGGCTCAATGCAGCGCTAAGCCCCAAGTTGCTAAGTGGGCCAAACAGAATCGAATGACTCACATCCATAGCTCTTGTTTAGTTTTCCCTGACACTGTGGGTCAAGGATCAAAACAGCAGGCACACACACACGCGTCTTTCACACTCATTAGCTATCAGTGGTGCATCTTTGAGCTGTCTGTGGTTTGCCTCTTACTGGTATAACGAGAAATCTCTCCTGAGGATTAAGGGTTTAGGAGAAAGGGCGCTGTGTTTTTCACCTGCATGGCCGCGGGCGCTCTCTCACAGCTTCCTTTGGTTACATTTTTTGTTTTTTTCATCTCTTTTTGTGTCTGTGTGATGGAGAGGAGGCATGGTGTTAGCCCACGACTTGGCTGCAGATCAATGCCATGGTAACACCATGTAAGATGTTTTGTATTCAGTCAGAAAAAAGAAGCGTTCTCAATCAATATCTGTGTAGGCAAGTCTCAAGATGCAGTGGCCATTTGTGCTCTCTCCAACCAAGCGTTTGCTTTGCAGTAAACATTTATTGTCCAATGTAAGATTACAAATTTGTGTATCAATAAACAATATGAAAGTGTATCTAATCAAATTAGAGAATAAAGTAACTGGGAATAGTTTGTTTTCGTTGTAGTTATTATTAACTCATGTGTAAGGATGTCCACAGAGAAGTGTAAGCAGTGCTTTTAATCTTTTATTAAAAAATATAGATATAAGACATTCTCTTGCACAACAGAAAATGACTGGTTGCACATAAGTTTATTAACAAACATAAATATCATAAATACAGTGATCCATAATCTAGAACAAATTGCCAATTTTGCTAATGCAGTATTCCATGTCTCAAACTATCTGGGTGTTTCATCTCAGATGTGGAGACCGGTGCGATTCTACAGATTTGACACCAACATTAAAATGGCAGGGTACAATCGGATCATTATGACTCAAGCCCGTTTATGCTCCATAGTTTGAGGTTAAAGCTTTAAATAATAGAGTGATACAGCAGCACTATATTGTACAGAGCATGTTTTGTGCTGATGGCAAAAACGCAAGAAAAAAAACCAAAATTAAAAACTTAAAGAAAGGGAGAAGAGATCTTTGGCGGACTGGAAGGAGCTCTTCATTTCCCGAAGAGCTCCATCATTCTTCTGTTATTTTGCGCCTGCTGAGCCATCTGTTCCGCCCGGGACATCTCCATCATCTCCCGGAGCAGGTGGAAGGTCAGATCCAGGGATATCGGCGGGTCTTCGGACCTCCTGCCCCTCTCCATCGAGTCGTCACCGCGGTCCTCGAAGCCGCCTATGAGCGCCCTGATGTTCCCAACTTTCCCTTGTAAAAGACGCCGCGTCAGCTGGAGTTGCAGTGCTCTGTTGTAGATGGCAGGCGACTCGGCGGGATACATGGACGAGGATGGGAAAGAGTTAGAGTCCCCGTTGCCCAGTCGGACGAAGAACTCCTCTCCGAGCCGCTCCAGGATGGGACCAGACTGCTGCTGCTGGGAGTTCTGGGTTTGGGGAGCAAGGACGCGCAGTGCACCGCCAGGGCTGTCAATAGCCCGACATTCGTAGCGCGGCAAGAAGGCAACAAGCAGAATCACGGTGGTACCAAGTAAATTGAGCTTCATGTCAGGATATCAACAGGAATCTGGGAAGAGAAGGAAATCTCAGGATTACTTTCATGGGACAGGTATATTTTTTCATTTGAACTCTGGTGTGAAATGTGCTGCGTAAAGAGGAATTTACGCACGGAGAAACGGACATTGGAAACATGTAACGGGCTGGCAACTATACGAAATAAAGTGTTAACGTTGATTTATTATTGTAAGACTGTTAATTAATTCGTCTTCATCTGTTTTAATAATGCGAATGGGTCGTGGAACTGGTGCACAATGTGAAATATTTGCGCGTAAAAGAGAGATTCTATTTGGCGCACTGATGGATAGACTGTGGAGGTGGAAGCCTGCTAAAGTTACACGTGTTTCCATTTTACAAAACAAGATTGTGTGCGAAATAACAATGCAGTTCAGACTAAAATCCACTTTGTGATCTGTGAAAACCAGCAGATGTGACGCGCCAAATCAGCTTCACACACACAAACTCACAATGTGGATGAAATGAAAAGAAGAAGCTTTACGCACCTTCAGTCTTTAGAGGAGGTCCAGTACAGCCGGGTAGGTTGCCAGGTAGTTGGCGAGATGCTCCTCCTTCACCTCCTTTGAAGAAACAAGTATATAGTTACTTTAAGAGTAGATGCTGAATGGACTTATATAGCCAAGCTGACTATAAATGTCGCGCTCCGAGCTGAGATTGAGTCTGCGCGTCCTCGCATGGGTGCAACGTGAATGGGCGCCTCTGACAAAGTGCTTTAGTTTAGACGAGATGAGTCATATGTGAGCGTGCGCGCGCGTGCGCGAGCGTCTACCTCCGCGCTTCTAGGGGTGGGTGCCACACCTGCTGGCATTTCCATTTGAGTGAGTTAGTGTAAGAAAGAACAAATAATAAGTCGCTTCTTGGATTCCGAGAGGAGAAGACGCTCTGGAGTGAAAGGCTGAGAATGAAGTGAAGATGAGCTAAATTTCTTCTCCTGCCTCTCGATCACAGATGATTTCCACAATGTGTGCAGGATCACATTAAATTGTGCTTTGCCTGTGGGGGAGAAAAACACTTCTATCAAGTAACAAACTGCAGTAACTGGTCTTTATTATCAACTTGTGCCGTATTGAAATGATCATCAATTATTCCGACAATGGAAATGTTGGACATGCATCAGATACAACAGGTACATTTTTGTGCAATTTGCAGGCCTGAGTTTATGTGGCTTATTAAACCACACCAATGATCTCAAAGCACTTTCCCGTGTTATCTGTGTTATGGAATGATTGTGCATCTGCAAACAGCTCAGGCTCAGAGAGAGGCATTGTTTCCCAGTGATTCATTGCTGCTGCTGCTGCTGTTGCACATACCACGTCACTACCTATACCACTGGGTGCCTCGGCCACAAAGCCCCAGAGGGTCCCACCGTCGAACCACTCATCCAACACGGAGAGCTTAATCCAGTATCAAACAGCCCATTAGAATCGTAAACCGCTGGAACTTGGCAGTGTCTCTGTGTGTTCACATTTACAGGGAATGCAATTAAATAACCTTTTATTAACACTCTTTGTCTGTGGATGAGCAGAAGTTGGCACTATCCCTCTTAGGTAGAAGCTCCACATGTAACCCTTCCCCAAACCTTCCCATTAACCCTCAACAGCCATTCCATTTGAGCCAGACATGCACCTCGGGGAAAAGTTTTTAGTGCACTCAAGTAAAAAATAGCCAATTTGAAGGAAACGGGAGGTAAAAAATTGATTTTGCAAATGTAGTGACCGAGCACCAGATGGATATTACTCAAACATTTCTGCCATGCTACAAATTTCCCATTTCATCCTTTGACATCTTTAGTGAATCGGAGCATAATTTGCATTTGTCGGTGTTGTTTCCCCCTATAGCCTCCCTCCACTTTGATGCCCTTCCTGCTCCGGGGGAGGTGTCAGGTCCCATCATGAGAAACACATGTTGGCTGACACAAATAGAAAACACAGCCAGATGAGAGAGTGACTGCTTGTGGTCAGCTCATGTCACCTCATTTTCAAATCACTGTCCCCGAACAGATCACTGCGAGAGAAAAATCCTCCTCCTGTGAAGCCACACCGGAAAACACTCAGGCTCCACTGATTATCCCTTTGTTTCCTCAATTAGAGCGAGTCCCTCGGGCGATTGGGTTTTGATAAAACTTTGACAATTCCTCTGTGGAAATTGGCACGTTGACCTTTGACTCTGACAGGTGCAGGTGGAAAGTACAGAAATAATGATGATGTTAAAATGTTTTTAATGGATTGGAACCAAACCTTCTGAGGGGGGTTTTCACAGCTTTACTGACGAACAGACGCCACTGCAGCACGTTCTTTTAATTGATCATTCGCCTTTCTGAATCGAACTCCCCTCCTAGATAATTGGGCTTCTTTCCCCCAGTGGATTGAGCCTTGTTTTCCAGATTTTTTCTCGTGTTCAGCTCGACTTTGACAAACTAAGGTCACTGATTAAAACAGTGTGAACAGGTATTCTGCTGCTGTGAATGCATATATCTCGATGCTCAGCACTCAGAACCTCCGCCTGACCTCAGTCCTGTACCTCAGGTGTCCTTCTGGTTTATAGCCCAGTGATATCACCTGTTATAAAAACAGCTCTCTAATATAAGTGGAAGCTTGGCCTTTCGTTCTGAGTAAAAAAAAAAACTGAAATGACATTTCTTGTTTTAGAATCGACCACAAAACCGCACAGAGCTTTTATTCAATCAGCCCCCAGGATATGAAAATGTTCAGTCATGGCAGTTTAAGATTGGAGCAGTCATTACTTATGCAGGATGAAAGCTGCTCGTCATGTTGATGCTGAGCTATTCTTCACTGGAAGTCAGGAGATGTTTGTTTTTAAGAAGACATTTGTGAATTTGTCTTGATGCTGATTTCAGCATTTCACAGGCGATGAATGTGTCACGATGAAACGTAACGATCTTCTGGAGGCTCTCGAAAAGATCGCCTCCTGAAAGATTCAATGTGAGACAGCTGGCCTTCCTGCCTACGGTTTGCATGCGACTCAACAGTGTGTACATTCAGAGAGAACGTGTGAAGCAAAGCCGCCCATAATGCAGCGATCCCTCAAGGGCCCTTCTGTCTATATGAATCCAGCATGTGTGCCTCAGATCAGAGGCCTCCCTAATGATCGGTCACACATTGGATCCCAATCTCCTCGCTAAAGACAACACCTCATCTCCTACCTTTCTTCAGTCCCCTTTCAATTAAAACCCCAAAATGATTGTGAACAGATTAGAGTCAAAACATCTTCATATTAAAAAGCTTATCTCTAAGATCACATTCATAAAGTCTCTGTTTTTCTCTAAAATTGTTGACAACACGAACCGTGTTCCAACTGATCTTTCATTACCTCCTGACGTCTCTAAACTGACTCCGGTGACATTCTGCCCCAATCCCACTGAGGGCATAAATGCTTTTTAAAAAAGGGCCACGACTATATAGTTTCATTGTTATAAAAAACTAAATAATTTCCCACAGCAGCTGGGTTCTGCAGCCGTTAGCAAAGGTTACACAGGCATGAGTAAACGTGTGGAAAAAGGACAAAAGGAACAGGGTCGTAAATTCGTTTTCCATCACAGGTCGTGACTCTGGACTTTGGACACAGGCCGGGGACACGTCGGCTTTGTTGTTCAAAATATGACATTTCTGTTATTTTCTGATGCGATTCTGCCAGTTGCTGTTATTATGTGTATGTATAAATATTGTGAATATGAAATTGTTTTCAGTATTTTATCCTGATTTCTCCTTAAGATGTCTCAGAGTTGTGCCTCATAGATAGATAGATAGATAGATAGATAGATAGATAGATAGAAAGTATAACATCAAAACTATAAAAAAAAGATCATCAAAACTACACAAAACACAAGGAATCTTATATAATTTTGATCTTATATTTTCTATAGTATAAGTGAGATGTATATAAGAGGTTTCAGCTTTGTGCCTAATGTCTGTTCTGCTTCCTGAGTTTATGCTATTATGTGATATTCTCTTTCACTGATACACGAGTAATGTTTAACTACGCGGCAGACGTCCACTCCCACACTGTGAAGATTTGTTTGCTTGGTAACGACAAAAAATTGCCATCTCAAGAGAAATCTAGGGCAAAGCTATTCCAACAAAATTGTAACCCAGTTTTCTCTGCTCCCTAATAACACACTGGGGCCGTAATTGGCTCCTCGTGCACGGGGCCCTTAATCTGGACATGACATGCTGATCGCTGTGTTCACTGTGTGGTGTCACGGCTCAGGTTCTGAATATTTACAACCCAGTAAATCTGTCAAATCTCCGTGCGATCGTTGGCAGGAGAGCCAAAAGAGAAAATAACTTCAGGTCTCGGCGCAGAATGACAGACATCCCCCGCATCGACACTGACAGTTATCATACGGGTCAAAGTGACAGAAAACAGCCAGAGCAAAAAAGAAACATTCACGCGGTTTTCCTTATTTTAGACTCGGCTTGTCTCGAGCGTCAATGACCTTAAAAATCTCTCCTTCTCTTCCAGCGCAGCTACCCTCACTTAATGTAACAATCACAAGCATAAAGGCTGAAATGGTCGAATGGGCTTCTTCCTGTCTCTGTGGATGTCTGTCACTTTGCTGTGTCGTACAGCGAAGAGTGCTTCGCTCAGATCTGTTCATTCGGGGGCTTTCTTCTTTCTGGGTTTAGATCCAAAGCAAGTTCATCAGGCCAAGGAAAGTTGCACAGGCAGATTGGTTGGGGCTTATTCAATATTTGATTGTGTATGACAAGGAACTTCCCAGTTGTGTGTTGTTGCGTTGAAGAGCAGTTGGGGCCAGTTTCGGTCGATGAGAGATTTATCTACTCTTAAGTGGAAGCGCTAATGAGTGCGCGTGCCTCTTTGTCCCTCTTCAACCAAGCATGTCTGTCGCAGCTTTATTCCAAGTTACGGTTCAGTGTGAGGATAGGCAAGACTGCATGGATATCTGTCCCCGCACAGCACATCCATCGCCACGTGGCAGTGACCAGCTTTCTGTCTATAAGCGATCCCAGATATGATGGCCTCGGTTCTGAGTGGCGATGAGAGCATCCAGCTGACATGAGCTGCCAGTTTCCAGGGAAGCCTTGCCCTCTCTCTCTATATGTGTGCAAACATGGGGCTTCCTGCCGCCGCTGAGGGCCATGTGCACAAACCGCGAGTCCTCTCAGATGATCGCGCTGGGCATTTGCCCCATAGCGCACATAATGGATGTCCTCCACCACATTAGGCAGGATGCAAGCCAGTGAAGATGCAGTGAAGTCGGCTGCGTCTGTGCAGATGCATTGTTGTTTTTCAGAAAGCGCATTTGAAATAGTCTAATGAGGAAAACAAGGACTGCAGGGCTGGACGCGGCGTTATGTGTTCTGGTGCAGCGGCAAATGGGGTCCAAAAATATCAGTGCAGACACAGGAATGTCTTCAACACCAAAAGTTTTGATTACAAAATAATTAAAAGTGCCTGCACAGTAAAAGCATGCTGCACATAACTGACCTCCCTCTGAGCAGGCTTTAAAATCAAATGACTCATCCTTTGTTTTCTTCTTTATCTTTTACTGGTTCAGATCAGAAGATGACTGAGGCTTTTCTTTAACTTCTCTAATTGTGTGTGTAGATGTGTGTGTGTGTGTGTGTGTGTGTGTGTGTGTGTGTGTGTGTGTGTGTGTGTGTGTGTGTGTGTTCCCTCCTCGCTTTCTCTCTGATCATCAGCGAGAAGCAAACAGGCACCGATCACACCATCAAAAAAATGAGACTATTAAACCAAACTGCACCTTAAGGGAAAACAAATCTCAGAATGGCACAGAACAGAAAAGCAAAGATATTCCTGTCTTCCTCTCATAATATTGAGCAAAACACAAGCACAGACATTGGTTTTGGCTTCTCTGGCTGTGCGATGAATAATATGTTTTTAATAAGTACATTGTGGTGTTTAAAAGCGTGAACTGTGCCAGAGAGTCATCGCTGAACTTGGTTCTCTGTGATTAATTCGATTGAGTGGCTGTGATTTAAAAGCTTCCAGAGCTCGGCATCAATCAGCCGAGCTAGTCAAATAAAACTAATGTAATGAATCAATCAGCGGAGGTACACACATTAATCTGCACCTCCTCTGTCAGGAGACCTGCCACCATCAGGCTTAAAGCCACCAGGGAGAGGAAACGCTGGACGCACACGAGCGAGGGGGAGCTTATGATCAGGGACAGAGGAAATATAGGAGGTGGAGAAGAGTGAGATGTCGGGTGGATGGACATCTTGTCTGGTAAATTCATCAGGGCGAGTGAGTGGACGAGTTCTCGGGATGAGCGATCCAGACAGACAGCTGTCAGGCGGAGGAGAGGTGCCAGGAACTCTGCCGTCCTTCACTGCCCCAGCCACCCACCCATTTATCCAGCGATGACGGGAGGTCGTCTGAACATTTAGCGACACAAGATCTGATGTAACTGTCCCTGGTGTTAATGAAGAGAGAGAAACCTGCACTTTGTCTGGGGGGGGGGAGGTAACAAGCACATGGGAGGAGGTGCGTCAACTTCATACCTCCTGTGTCATATTGAACATTTTTCTCCACAGCCTGTGTTAAGTATTCCCACATGGGTTGAGAAAATCCCCCTGCTCCCGGAGCTAAATAAATTACTTTGAAGCAGCTAAAAAACACAAAACTGGAAACAGGAGTAACGAAAAAGTTTACATTGTGGACAGCGATAATATGTGTTTTATTACATATAATAATGTCCTACGTTTGTCCCCAATGCCTCGACTCTGTAGCTGCCTCGAACTTTAGCCCCGTAAATGATGTTTTTCCGCTGAAGGGTAAAAGAAATTAGCTTCTGTTCGCGTGCTTTCCATTGCAGCTGCCAAGCATATTGACCCCGTGAGAGACTTTTTCATCCTGTTATGTTCAAGCACCGCGGCGTGGCCTGAGCCCAGAGGATACGTACGCGTGGCCTGAGCCCAGCGGATACGTACACGTGGTCTTCACACAAGATGCTGCCTGAGCTCCTGAAGAGGGGGGGCGGTGGGGTGGTGGCATATTAGAAGTTGCTGTGATTTCAAGCTCCCCAGTTTATCCGCTGTAAATCATCTGCTTCCTTTTGTCCATGTGCTGCCGCGGCCGCCTCTCTCGGGGCCCATCTACATATCCCACCATATGTGAAGATGTGTAAGTCTCAGATATACGTACGCTATCTGTAGATTCAACAATGTCAGTTTTCTCGCTCAACACTGACCCGACACCGTGTGCAGTCTAAGCCGCTTATACCACATCCCGCCTCAGCCTCTAAATCTCCTCTTTGTTGCACGGTTCACATTATGCCATCTTCGTAATCTGTGGAAAAGCTTCTCCGATATCCACAAAATTGTATCTTTGCCATAAACAGTGAGGTTTCTTTCTCTCTTACCACACACTTCACCTCAAAGTCGGCGAAGGCCCAGAGTGAGGGTGACGACAGACGTCTCCCATTGTAACTGATGGTTGTGTCACTCGAACACGTGGTTTTCAATCCGGCTCTCCACCATTACAATGCACTTTTTGATCTTCGTGATGTGATGCTGCACAAAAACCCTGATTTTACATCAATTTTTTTGTGGCTGACAGAGACACTGTGACCTTTATTATGTGCATTGGATATAAAATTGAATATATGTGACATGGAGTAAAGGTGAGGCGATTTAAATTAGCTCTCATTATTCCTTGCAATTAAATTAGAGCACCTTTAAAACAGTCACTAAGTGCCCTGTGGCGGCAGCAGGTTGTGATTGCTTTAGAATCGAAATGGAAGAAATGAATTCCCTCGTGGCTCATTATATTTGAGCACCTGCATTTACATAGCTAATTGTTGTTTCCACTTTAAAACACAAGTCAGTAATATTTGTCTAATTACTTTGCTTTAAATGTGCAATAAGTAGCTTTGGCCACAGGAGTTAAACTTTGGTGAACTTTGGTGAACTTTGGCTCCCGGTATTCACTTCAGATTCACACAAGTGTGACTTGGCTTTGTTAGTTGGGACGTCTTATCGCTTGCTGGCGCTGTTACCTCTTTGAAAATCGTTTAGCGCAATGACTCCTGGGATAGTTTGCCCTCAGGGATGGAAGGATGCATTTGAGGGAGTGTTCGCTGTTGTGACAAAATCTGCAGCCTCCGAAGGACACGGCTCCTAAATTGAGACACAGCTCAAGTTTGCCCAGAAGCTATCAGAGACAAGCAAATCAAAGCCACGTGCAAAATGGGTATGACGCAATTAAATGGCAAAAACACTTTGAATAATGTAAGTACATAAGTCAATAAAATATATAACTGTGCCATGTCATTTTTAGACGTTTTAATGGAGAATTGTTACATATTATTAATCTTTAATGTTAAAATAATGTTCATTTACCTGAGTTATGTTCATGCTGAGATGTTCTACGACCGCTTTAACCAGCCAAGATGTGTGCGGAAAGCAAATATCCACTTATCATAGCAAACAGGTTGCACTCAACGAGTTTCCCCAAGAACCTTCAGCGTCATTACCAAATTGCTCTGTGACCAGTGTTTGCAAGGTGATTTGTAATTAGTGGTTTTTTTTCTTTTCTCTCCTCCTCTCGATCCCCACTGATGTGTCCAGTTCACGGGGCTGTGCACACAACCTCCACACGGGGCTGTTGTCAACTCAGGTGGGCTTTCCCCGAGCTCCTTGACCCCCCTCCCGGCGTGGGCCAGCATGAATTACATTAGCCACAGTTATGTAAACATTAATTAGACGAGGGATTTGGATATTGGCCCAGCGCCACTCTCTGGCTTCCGCATTGAGCTGGAAGCCATCGAATCTCCGCTATGCACGAGTATGTTTTCGTCTTCCAGTGCACATGCTTCGGGTGTGTGTGTGTCCGTCATGCTCACGACCATGTACACGTTAAACTCAGAGAGCAAGAGCTGAGTACATGCAGCCGTCTGCCTGATTTGAGTAGTGTGATATAACACTGAGCCCTGGGGGGGGACATAGTTTCATTTAACTTGGGTTGGCAATGACTTTCAAACAGGGCAGAAGGAACAGGAGCCTAACTAACCACAAGTAGGTTGTACTTCGCCCGAGGCCATTCACACATTTACAGTCAGGATGCTGCTTTCTCCCCCCAACCCCTCCAACCCCTCCCTGCAACAGCATGTAAAGAATTGTTAAAAAAATGAATCCGTTATCTGTCCTTCTGTCCGTCATTGACACTGAATCATCATGTTTAATTTGGGAGTGCATCAGGAGTCAAGGCCTCGCGGCTGTCACACACACAGTGACACCATGAATACTGGCAATGAGCAAATGAAACTGGAGTGTTAAGTTATCTATAAATCTCTGCTGCGGAGAAAAGTATTTCTATTTAAAAAACTCAAAATAAACCTGAGAATTAGCACAGAGCCGGGGATGTTTTGGCTTCGCTCGGAGGTGCTTATTTGAGGGAAAAAGTCAACGTGTGGGTGAGAGTGTGGATTCTTTGTAGCGACTGCGTGTAATGGAAATGAAACTCCCTCTGTTTTTTTAATTCCCTCGGAGAATTACAGACCTGAAGTCATTTTTGATCGCAGCTCATTTTAGCAACTTCCCGTGGAGTCCGACAATTTATACCGGAGCAGCAGGAGTCTCACGTCTAAATCGCTGAGCCTGAGCGACCGTGGACAAAATAGCAGAAATGCCAAATAGTATCAGGCACCAGAGCGGGGGCAGTGTCACGCTTTGCTTTGAAACAGATTCAAGCCTCCTTCAGATGCCGCCACCGTCTGAAACTGTGTTTATGATGAATGAAGCAGAAATCTGCTTTTCACGCGGAGATTCAAAACTGCCCTTAAAAGGTCCATTGATGTTCAGATCTATTCATTTACTAAGGTTGCAGATTTTGCATTCTTTAGCTCAGGTTGTTTGCTTCTTTGTGCTCAGGCACTGGATAAAAGTGCTTTTCTAGCCCTGTCACACATTGAATCTTTGCGAGCCGAAGGTCTCAACCTACAGGTTTCTCAAGAGTGACGGCCGAGGTGCCGGTTTAATTTATCCGTCGTATTCGAGGCTGTTGAAGTGTCCATTGGTGATCAGGGTTTCTCGTCGCTAACTGCACTTTCTTCATCTGGCACCTGCTGTTGGGACAAGTCCGTTATTTGCCTCACATATGAATGCGTCACATTTCCAATTCGCCGTTTTGTACTTTTTGTACACAACTTGGAAAAACATGAAACTAGTTCTTAAAGGCAAATCACAGAGAATTAACCTCCACCTCCGCAGTGAAATCATGATCTTTACTCATCTATGTGATGGCAACTTTAATCTGACGAGTTTGACACAGTTGAGCGCAAAAGTCTAACTCTAAGATCAAGAGTTAAAGCTGGGGTGTGGGAGCACTCTTTGAGAAATTCTTCTAAATTGTTTCTCTTACTCAAACTCTAGGGCATGAGGAGGGGGAGCACGGATTTGATTTACATATCAAAGCGAGCATACCGACGCTTGAGGGTCCCTGCATAGATGTATGTGATCCATATTATTTATAGCACGGGAACGTCCCCCGGGATCCTGATGCTGTTCGGTGTCTGTCATGCTATGAGAGGGGGCAGTTGGGTGAATGTAGCTTGCAATTAGGTGACTGTTGCATCACGTCAGGCCAAAGGGTTGCACGGTGCGTGACCGACATGCAATGGCGTCGTTGATCAGACAACTTTTTGGGAGAAGAAAGCAAAGTGGCTGACAGGAGTCACACAGACGTCAGAGCGGGAGGAGGACTGTATATAATCATCTGCTCCGATGTGATCACACGGGGATCTTTAGCATTCCAGCGACACGTCGACACTCTGTTAGCGTTAAGTGACAGTGGCCCCGAGGATGAACGGAGCAAGGTGACTCCTGCCCTTTTGTTAATGAGCACGGCTTCTCTGAGTCATTCAGCAGCATCGACTGATCCGGGAGGAGTTGCTCCCGCTGAATGGCACAGTCACTACACCCTGGCGGATGTCTTGGAAGATCAGTCGGTTCAGGTTGCGATTCTCTGCTCTGAATACATCACAGGGAAGAGCGTAAAGGCACCATCGCCCGCTCCAGGTGAAGATGGGAATCCAGTGCACGGTCAACTAAGGCCAGAAGTGAACTAAAGGATTGTTAAGTCAGTCCTGAGTAAAAGACACAAATGCATCATCGCCACGGCTGAAACAGAAGCCAAAAGAAAGACATCTCTAAATTTGACCTGTACCTCAATTCGGGGGCTGCGTCCCTCAGAGGACGCGGTCTACCCGGCCCACGAAGACCACCTCCATCGACGGTCTAGTCTACAGAGGCTCTCAGTGATCGGCGTGACCAGCTCGTCCCGGCCTTATTGCTGTTGCCAAGCAGAGCTGAAGTTGGACGCGACGAGAACGTTTCAATGCCCCTTGTTTTGTTTTTTACATGTGTACTTAGCTGTTCAGTCGAGTTAAAGCTTGATACTCTTTGAAAAACAATTGAAGCGCAATGAATCATGGGACAGCCTAGTCACACCGCTGTGACACAACGCAGCCCCTGAATGGAGACACAGTTTATGTCTCTGACTTGGAATCATCATTCACTTCCCTGAATTGCATCTCCGACTCTTAACTTTTGAGTTTTGAAGTTGGACAGACAGATGAAACGTCTGAATGACCCTGCAAATCCGTCTTGAAACATCAGTGGTGTGTGATGTGCAGCCCACGACGGCGATGACAGCACTTCCACAGTCAGTCTCTAAAAAGGCCAATTTGTCACCTGTCAGAACACATATTTAGTTTGAGACAATATGTTTCCTTTTTTTTAAACTTTCCATGGTCCATTGCCGTCAAATCAGCTGGCATCAGGTTGATTAGCCCTTAGAGGCTAAAAGCCCTCTTTTCTGTGGTAAAGCATGTCAGGGTGCGTCATCCAGACAGCTGCCTTTCTTTTTATAAGCTCCATTTTCACACCAGCTGATCGGTGCTTGTTAAACTGCATCACAAATGCTTGACATGTTAAATTATAAATAGTTATCTGTGTAACATCATATCTGGTACAAGCATATTTTCTTTAAGCCAAACTAACGTCTGATTGACCAGATTCCACGTCCTCCCTGCAGTGAACGATTCCCCAGAGGAATTATTGGCTGTCTGCATTCATTAAGCTCAGTATCAGTCTAATTATGCGCCAATGTGCACCTATGGACTAATTAACAGGGGATCAATAGAGGCCCTGGATGCCCCTCACGTAGGGGGCCCCGGCGCTCAGCCCCCTCATTACTGGAGCTGCACCGAGGCTTCAAAGAGGATTTCTCCGGCTCTTCTCCAGGGGCCGGATGACACATTAGGCTGCACCGTTTTGGCAAAAGTTGGTGTTTCTGCTCCTCTCGTTGTCTTCTTCAGCGTGTGTGCGTATGTATGTGTGATTATATTATGTGTGTGAAAAATACCGCAGGCTGCATAAAACGATGACAAGCTATTAAAAGACACAAGTCTTGGAGCTGTAACGCGATTATGAGGTGAAAGACTGTACAAATTCAACCATGATGTTCCTGCATTGATATATAATATAATAAAGATAATGTCTAGTTATTGTGTGCTGCATTTAAAGGAACAGTTTGGAAGTTTAGAAAATAGACTAATAAATAAGAACATTTAATAATAAAGGAATATTAATAATAACAATAATAACAAACAAAGAATTCACTGTGCCCCAGGTTTTGCTTTTTGACTGCACTTTACTTAACTGTCTGAGGGCAGTGACTTATCTATCTATTGATCTATTGATCTATTGATCTGTCTATATGCCAATCCATCTACCTATCAAGTAACTCCCAACTTATCCATCCATCTATCAGTTTTTATATCAAATAACAAATTAATACCAAACACCTGGTACACATGCATCAGTGTGATCAATTTCTTTTTTATGTTTGGTCTATGTCCCATCTGCTAATATGGAGGAGATGGGGTTCATGACCTATACTGCAGCCAGCCAGCAGGTGGCGATCGAGACGCTTTGGCTTCACTTTTGGGAGCCGTCACATCCTCCATCTTTATATCCAGTTTATGGTAAATACAGACATGAGTGGTAATATTGTTCTCGTCTAACTCTCGGCAGCACATCACATGAGGAAAACCTGTGACCTGCAATAAGGTGCTGTAGTCAATATAAATCCTAAATACTGTCAGTCTAATATCTGAACATCCTCATATCTAATATCTCTAATATCCAATAGAGCATTTAATAAAGTCCACAATAGCTAAAAAGAGTACGATAGTTCCAGTTTATGATGAAAGAGACAAAAAAAGATGAGTTAATCACTTTCTAATCATTTCATCATTATTCTCACAAAGTTGGTGGACTTGGAGGTTCTGGCTCTAATCCCCCACAGTGCTGCTGAATACCAAACTGAGGGACGACCTCTGCAAGTTTCCATGACACCGGGCGCTACCCAACTCTGCCTGCTTCCAGCATCCGGCATGGAGCCGCTGCAGCGCGCACACCTCGCACTCACAATACGTGCGAACACACACTGATGATACGGTTGGAATGATATCTCAAGGACTCTCCTCTCCGGTCCGTGCTGGGTCTAGGACGCAGGCCAGGTTCTGGACTGACTCACTGGGGTCAGCGGGAGCGTGCACTTCCGGGAGCGTGCAGCTGTTTCCTGATCACCTGCAAACCCGCGGAGGTCTGACTCCAGGGAGCAGGGTAACACCTATTTCGCCAAACACAGAATTACCCTGTCTCTACTTTTGCCAGGATCTGAAAGGTTTGAAATGAACGTAAGAGATGCAGCGCAGTGACTGGTAACTCTGCAGGCCTGGTCGTTGCCCCTTTACCCTGCAAAGAAAAACAGAAAACAGATGCTGCATTTCATCTTCTGGCTTGTGCTTCTCAGAGTGTGAGATGCCACGCGGCGCAGGCGGTCGTTTGTGAGCAGCAGGAAGCTGTGAGGCTTTGCACAAATGTTGTTTCTGTCCCAACCGCAGCAGATCAATGGGGAAAAAAAGCTCTGACCTCAACTGTCAGCCGATAAAACTCCTTTCTCTCCGTGCTCATTTCCCCCTTCGCCGTGGAAACAGGAAGTGAAGAGTGGATGTAATCTACAAAAGTGCCTAAGCCTGTCAGCGAACAGCTCAGTCGCGCGGGTTGTTTGCTTTGCATGAGCGGCTTTGGGTTAACATGGACGGACGGGCCCGTTCATCGATTCCTCCCCGAGAAAATCATGTCACGTGAAGCTGTTACCCGTGATATTTACTCCAGTGATGGATCTGTAGCTTCACTGTATGTTCAGGGAATATTTATAAGCCTCCTATAGGGCCTGTGTGACGCGTGTGAGCTCAGTCACTTCTTTTCCCTGAAGAAAAGCAGCTTGTGAGAAGAATACAATGGCCGTGTCCAAAATCCCCATAGGGACATCTATGTAGAGGACTATATAGGGAGCTCATCGGCAAAAGAAAAAAACACTTTCAGAAACTTTTGGCCACATTTTCTTCGGTACCGATAATTAAGTCATTGACACAGAACTATGACGTACAACAACAACCACCTCGGCCGGTGGAAAATCCAACAATAAATCTTTAGTATTAATGCTTTTCGGTAGGAAGGACGTTGAATGACCATGTTTAAATGTAGAAATAAACTTGTTGATGCGCTGCTCTGCTCTTATGTCAAGTTCCAACTCGTAGGTTTGACTAAAAAAAGACTCACTACGCCATCGGACATATTCGGGACTGTTTTAGTGTCTGGGAAAACATAAACCTGTCGTTCTTTATCCTAACGATAATGCAGATATTTTTGATAAGGATAAGAAGGAATCTCCAGGCTGAGACGTGCTGTCCTCTCCCCATCATCTTCCTTCCTGTAAACACCACAAGCGCAATGCATTAATGTTAGATATCGCTCGGTTAGACACCATCGGTTGCACACTACTTCACGGTGCATTGTGGGATAGAATACATCCATTATATAGGGTATTTAAAAACTCACTATATGGTGGAGTAGATAAGAGATTAATGAGTGACACAGCCAATGTGTTTTTCTTTGAGGGCAGAAAACTGAAAATCCTTCACAAAAAACCTTCCGTGACCACTATTACTATAAATATACACAATGGAACCGTCAGCGGCGTATCACGTTTTATTTATGCCAGGATGGTGCTGATGAGATTATGGTGCTCTGCTCCTCCAGCGCTCTCACCTCGTCATTAATGCTAGCGGCTCAACTTTTGGAGGGAGGGGGAAGTTTTCGTGCCCACGGGCTGGTTTAAGCATGAATGAGTGTCCTTTCTTTCCCCCTGTGATTAATGGATTTGCCGTGGCCACCACTCAGCAGGTATTTAAAGACGAGGATAACAAAATGAGAAGCACACGGATCATCTCATGACCAACCCCAGTTGTTTTTTGTCATCTGTGATGGAATCCGAACAGAATAGAGATAACACACGAAGAGGTGAAACGCTGCGAATGAATTGAGCAAAAGCAATGTTTTAACTGCACATGTGCACACGTGCCCTGTCAATAAGGTCACAGCAGGCGGCGGGAGTCGTCTTCGCAGCCCTTCAGATGATGCAAACCACTGATGCGGGTCGGCGTAATGGATTCTCTCTGCTTAGTGATGTATTCACAAGTTCTTTCATTCATAAGAAAACATTTTAAAATGTGCTTCATATTTGCACTACATCTCAGTTATGTAATTACGTAACAGGATCGCTTTCTAAAGGAAGGTGACTTTCTAAAGAATCATCCGTTTTTACGGTCATATGTCGATAAGAAATGTTTCATGATTTTTTGTTACGATCTTTCTATCATACAAAAAGTAAACACAGCAAGAGCATCCCCGGTTAGAGAGGCAGCTGAGAGCAAGCCGAGAGCAAATGTGACCATTTCAAATCATCAGATTCTCCTAAAACATGATTTAGACGTGTGGTTTGACTGAAATTAGTCCAGTTTGACTTGCAGTGGGAAAGAAATGCCGTTTTACACAGTGTGACGCTCATCTTCATGGCTGTGAGTGACGCACATGAACCACGCTGTGTATTCTCTGTCATATGAATCAGTGATTTAATGAACCAACATGAAAAATGAAACGCAGAGATGAAATGACAAACAGCATCGAGCCAGATGCAGATTGTATCCAAAACACATGAAATGTTTTTTCTTGCTTTAAAAAGGAAAGAGAATAAAACAACGAGTCTGGTTTTAATTTTCTTCACAAAGGTTCAAAAGCAATCCCCCCATCATTGAGATATTTTTGACGTTGCGACTGGAAGTATTCAAACAGTTACACAATGTTGTTCTTCAGGCTCGGAGCCGCAGCAGATTGATAAAATAATGGATCCAACGCGAAAGTCTCAGATTGAACTGATGCAGGTGTGACCCGACAGTGTTTAGAATGAAAAGATTAAAACAGCCTATGGGTCATACTGGACCCCAATGACCTCAGTGTGTGCGGACACCATCAAATTTTGGGGGTTCAAGAAGAGCGGAGACGGGCATTCAGTTCACAATTTAATCTTTAATAAATTACATCGACAATGGATGTCTGACTCTGTACTGCGGCTCAAACAGGGGAGAGGCGAACCCTGAATCTTCTCTCAGACATGGGGCCACAGAAATCTGGGTCGAGACCCCAGCCATAGATTTCAAGCAGAAAAATCAAACATCTTTCTCCCAGTCTCCCTTACCTGCAGATACACAGCAGTCACCATCTACCAGGCATCGGACAAAGACCTGTCCTTATAAAGGCGGGGAGCTCTCCAACCCCACCTACCAGGGCGATGCTCTAACTCCGAGCTGTCAACCCTCACACAGGTTTACATCAATACAGAGAGAACTGTGCGGGAGACGCAGACCTTTAAATACACAGGGGCCCACATTTCAGGGGTTCACAAGTTTGTGCGCTTGGTTTCTAAATGTCTTTTTAGCAGATGCGTGTTGTGATGCCACAACAATTAAGAGCTGAGGGAGGTGAATCTCCCGGAGAGCAGCACCGGGGAGGATACCAAGAGCCTGCTGACGTCTGTGGGTCCAAGACACTGACTAAAAAAGTACTTTTCCACAAAGGATGGGTTTTTTAAAACACATAAAATCTGGGTATGTGTGTTAAGGGCTATAGTTCTGTCAATACGCAAATTAAATCTAAGACATGGCACTTTAATGTAGTGTCTATTATGTTTTCATGATGCAAAAACAATTGACAGATTATCACAGATTATCATAAAACTTGGTGGAAGGATCAGAAATGAACCCATTACATTTTGGTGCAGATGCAGGATTTGTTTTTCAGCTTCTTTAACATTGTGAGACAACAGTTTCTTTGATTTCTAATAGATGAATCTTCATGAAAGAAAAAATCTGGAGTGTTCAGGGAACTGATTTTTATGAGTGTGGGAGCAGATTCAAATAAAAATCTGGATATAGTCATTTTAAATGTGGTTTCATAAGGGGAATGTGGGGCCGTGGTGGAGGTATCTGCTCTCTACTGAGCACCATTTAATTTGAATTCAAACTAAATGTGCTGACTTTGACTGTATGTTTTCATGACCTTTGCCAAGAAGGTTATGTTTTCATTGCTGTTTGTTGTCTGTCTGTCTGTCAGCAGGATTATGCAGAAAACCACCGAAGTGATTTCATTGAAACGGGCTGTTAGGTCGGGTCATGAGCAAAGAAAGAAACCATTAACTTTTGGTGTGGATAGAGACAAAGGAGCATATCCAGGAATGTTTTTTAATCTTCTCGTAAAGTTTGACATTTTCGCCAATTTCCCAGAGGATAATTCACGGTTCGTGATGAAAAAGATCAGGGACTGCTGATACTTGTGAGGGCGTCCAGGATGTTGAAGATCCAAATAAAGATTTGAATCTAGTTTATTTAAATGTGGTTTCATAAGGGGGCTGTTTGTGCCTCTTACACTCTGACACTGTGGCCTCAGGTAGGACGAATGTCATTGAAAACCCCTGTTTAAAGTCCAAAAGGTCAATTTTCAAAGGATTTTAAGGGGGAAATGGAATCAAAGAATAAGCTTTATCTCCCTTGGCTGAAACTAAAGAAGAAAATTTGATTAAAAAAAAACGGCGCGTGTTTTCAAATAAAAAGCATCAATGTGTTATGGAGGAACTCGTTATCAACTTTATCCCTCTGAGCACATTTAACCGCTGTGTCCGAGACGCAGAAGCCACGATAAGGACTGGGCTGTGCTCCGTGGTCGTGGCTCAAAGGGAACTGGGCTGTGCATTCTTCCCCAACAGAAACCCCATGGAAAAGTAATCCCGTTTGGACAAATTCACCCTGGATCAAAAGAAGAAGGAGAAGGAGGAATAAAATCCTCAGGACTGTGGATGACACGGGCGGCCGAGGCCAGCGACTAACCGGTGGACTGTGTGTCAATTGGGGGACTTTGGGGGATCTACGTCACAGAGGACCTTATAGCTGAATCTCTAAATCACGACAGGCTCTTTGGCTACTCTAATTACGCATTTCATCCTCACATCTCCAAACACAGCAGCACTTGTGACCTTATCTCTGTGGCTGTCAGGGTATTGGCGTCCGCATTGGAAAGTGTGGTGATGAATGTAATTACCGGGGCCCAAAATAATAACACCACTGTCTTTATGCCACCGGCAGCCAGTCAGCCAGTGTTAATAAGACCCCTCCTCCAAATTAGTGTAGACACGGACAGAAATAGAGTTATTATAGGTCTGGATCTATGGAAGGAACATATAGAGAATATGTTGCAGAGGCAGGGGGGGTATTAATACGTCACGGGATTTAATCTGTCATGAAAACACTCATAGTAATCCTATTACAAAGTTTATCACAACTCCGTAACTTAAAAATGATCTGTACCAACATCACTGTACTGATAAGCACTTTGAGTGGTCATCAAGACTAGAAAAACGCTATATACATACAGAGCATTAACCATTTTATAACATATATGTAGCCTATGTAGGGCAAATTTGAATGTTTCCATTTTTTGGAGAGTTCTTGCAATGTTGTATTTTGTTTTGTGATATAATTCTGGTGTTTAAACATCCAGATCACGAAGAACACCTTTGAATTGTTAGGAATATTCTTTCTTAGCACAGCAGAGTAAAATGCACTTATATTTCCTGTTGAGTGTTTTATACATCATAACAAAATGAAAGAAAGAAAACACCATACAAACCAAACACTGAACACTAATAAACATGAGTCAATTTGGAAATAATTTCTTGCTTTTTGAAATTGTATTGATAACATGTGATGTTTCCGGGGTCAGTTTGGACAATACGTGATGTGAAATCTGTAACAAACTCCGTATGCTGATGAAGATCGTGTGATACATTCAAAAGCTCCACAGCAGAAACCAAATAGGCCCTGATGGCTGGAGTCACACAATATTGAAGATAGAATATTTTTGTGCAAATTTAAGAATTGGAACAGGGTTCATTTGTCTCAACGTTGTGTTATTAGATCAAATGTATATATATATATATATATATATATATATATATATATAATATATATAGTGTTTTTTACCTTACATTTTTTTTAACTAATGTTTTTAACTAATCCCCCCCACAAAATGTGTTTGCTTATTATCACCTCACCAGGACGTTGGAGCCTCTAAGGACGGTGATTAAAGTGATGACGGTGATGATGACGATGATGATGATGATGATGGATTTTTCACTGAGGGATGTGATGATAGATGGGTTAAATGACTGCATGTATAACAATAATAATAATAATAATAATAATAAGAGTAATATTCATACTCATAATAATAATAAAAACAATAATAAAAAGAGTAAAAGTACTACTGCTAATAATAATAATAATAACAATAATCATAATAGCAATACTACTACTGCTAATAATAACAATAATAATAATAGTAATACTACTACTGCTAATAATGATAACAATAATAATAAGAGTAATAATAATAATAATAAGAGTACTAATAATAATAATAATAATAACTATAATAATAATAATAATAATAATAATAATAAACTTACTCTATACAGCACCTTTCAAAAAACAGGTTTACAGTGTTTCACAGGCATATAAACAGAAAGAACACATACTTACACTTTGAAGGAGACACTGAGGTTGTCCCACACTCGTGTCATCAAGTTTTTAGTTTTCTTTGATTCTTCTTCTATTCATTTCTGATGTTTTTCTTATGATTAAATCAACTCTCATTGGTTACTTACATGGATTTTAAATCTATGGTTCAATCTATGGATCAATCTCAAAGCACACACAGAGAAACGGAACGATGTCGCCCTCTCGTGGCCACCGGTGGAAGTGCCGCTCCGGGATGAACTGTGACCCGGAAGAGCCTCGTGGTGTTTTTCCTGGTTCCACACGTGTGTCGCGATCTGCTCCACAGCATCCGACCAACATGGCTGCGTGCAGTGCGGAGGAGCTGCTGGCCCAAGCGGAGAGGGACGAGGCGGAGAAGCTGCGGAGCATCACGGTCCACAAGGAGCTGGACCTGGAGTTCGACGTCGGGAACCTGTTGGCATGCGACAAGAACCGCGTCGAGTCCCGGGACTTCAGGGCACTGAGGAAAGAGGACTTCCTGCGGTCGTTGGCCCGCGACAACACGCAGCTCCTCATCAACGAGCTCTGGAAGCTCCCCACGGAGCGGGTGGAGGAGGCGATCGTGGCCAAGTTGCCGGTGCCGGCGACCCCGCTGCCCCGAGAGAAGCCGCCCCCGAAGCCCCGACCCCCGACCAAGTGGGAGCAGTTCGCCAAGCTGAAGGGGATCCAGAAGAAGAAGAAGACCAACCTGGTGTGGGACGAGAACGCCAAGGACTGGAGGAGGCGCTGGGGCCACAAGAGGGCCAACGATGAGACCAAGGACTGGCTGATCGAGGTGCCGGTGACCGCAGACCCCAACGAGGACCAGTTCGCCAAGCGGGTCAAAGCCAAGAAGGAGCGGGTGGCCAAGAACGAGCTCAACCGCCTGAGGAACATCGCCCGGTCGCAGAAACTCAAAGTGCCCGGCGTGGGTCTGACCCCCAGACTCCAGCAGAACAAGGACGAGCTATCCCGAGCCGTGAGCGTGGCCAGGACCTCCACTGCCTCCGTGGGCCAGTTCCAGGACCGGCTGCCCAAGGAGAAGGCGCCGAAGAACACCGGCAAGAGGAGGAAGTTCGAGCCCCTCATCGGCGACTTCCCCGGCGAGAGGAAGAAGCAGCTGGAGCTCCTGAGGGTCCTGGGCACCAAGAACCCGCAGCTGAACATCACCAAGGCCGTGAACAAGCAGATGAGGGAGGAGGACAGAGAGGAGGCCGCCAAGAGCAGGAAGATGGCAGGGAAGAAGGGACGCAAGGGGGGCACGTCAGGGAAGGGTGGGAAAGGCAAGGGAGGAGGTGGGAAAGGCAAGGGAGGAATGGGAGGAAAGGGAGGAATGGGGGGTAAGGGAGGAATGGGGGGAAAGGGAGGTAAAGGTGGTAAAGGTGGTGGAGGAGGGAAGAAGAGATCTAAACCTGGGATGCATTGAGGACTCTCGCCTCCTGTGTCTCCTGGCTGTGCCTTGGCATCAACACATCCGTGATGCAACATTCAAATGACTGATGAAGAGGAGGGTGATGATGTGACTGTGCAGGATGTATGTGGCTCTTCCACCTCATATAAATGTTTAAAAAAAAAAACCTTCACTGTAAATAAAAATCCCATGACTGCCTCTCCGAATCCAGAATTTATTGACATCTCAGCTCCACATTGAAAGATTAACCAGGTTATTTCAAACATTAAGACCCACTGACTAAATAATAACATTCACGTGTGATTGGTCGACCGATTGAAAATGACCCGGAAACTAGTTTTTAGCAGCGTCTAATTGTTTTAGGTCAGTTTTCACAACTTGCCAAACTTCTTCTCTCATGTGTTGCTTTTGTTTTATAGCATCGTGAAAATTGACTTTGGGTTTGTAAGTTGGTCAAAATGAGCAATTTGTAGATGTCAAAGGTTAAAATATAAAAGTATACACCTTGTTTTTTTTCATTAAAGAAATTGAAATGTGCATTGCTTTTTTTTTTATTGTGCAATATAGTTTGGTGACCAACACAAGACAACAGGGGGAACACGATTTAATCACAGCAATGAAGTACAAATATAGAAAAGGTAATAAAAGGGAAGTGGGATTTATCACTGCTAATAATAATGATTCAAGACAAAACATCTGTTAAATTTAGGTTTATCTTCTAAATTGTCACAGGTCAGTGTTGTGAAGCACAAACCAGGAAATCACAATTTGCACCAGAGTAACACAACTTCAAAATAAAATCAATGCACTGCACCTGTTATAACAGTTTTTTTTTTTTTGCAATGATGCTCAGAGAAAGGTTCAAAAACCTGCTCAGTTAATTTTATCATTCTGACATAGACACATTAATATTATATCATAATATATTTTCTGTTAATCAGATTATTTAAGCAACAGATTGAACTTTATCGTTCATATGGTGCACAATGTGATTTTAATACCTTCTTCATATAAACTGATCTAAATTGTCCAAACACAGAAATGAACTCTGGGCTGCTCAGCTCTCACTCACTGTGTTTTTTTTCTTCCTAGAAGTAAACATCAGATCGGTTTTCTAAGCAGCTTAGCTGTGGTTGTTGCTTATGTAAAGGCTTTGCTTTGGCCTCGGTGTCTAGACTGAAGGCTGAGTGCTGAACTGGGAGCAGAGGGAAGTGTGGCTGATCATCTCTTCAAGCAAGATTAACCTTCAGTGATATTGTGGGCGTCTGAAATCCATAAAAACGTGTTGATAACAAATTTGAGATGCA
Source organism: Hippoglossus stenolepis (assembly GCF_022539355.2). Classification (NCBI taxonomy): domain Eukaryota; kingdom Metazoa; phylum Chordata; class Actinopteri; order Pleuronectiformes; family Pleuronectidae; genus Hippoglossus; species Hippoglossus stenolepis. The sequence goes on along the minus strand of NC_061501.1, from coordinate 12,017,413 downwards.
CATTTGTATAAGATGACTCTAACTAATAGTGTTTTGGTCTAAATGATTTCATGTTCAAGTGTTTTAGAGCCGTGTGTGTGTGTGACTCCTGAGATAATGAGGTGAATTAGTGGCCTCATCCATTTACAAGTGTTTCCTCTTTCAGACGCTGGACTAACAAACTTGTTGAGCAGCTAATCCGGGGACCTGCTTCAACCTGAAATCCTGGTAACAGCTTGTAATTCATGTGGGGAAATAAAATGCACATTTTACATGTAACATAAATCAAATTGGTTTACTTTATTGTCCCCATGGAGACATTTTTCTTAATAAAACAACTAAAACAGACCCAGAATAATAATGCAGAATAAAAGTGAGTTGAATATTGCACCTGCCCTAAAGACACTTAAAAAGATAAAAGGCTAAAAGGATACAAGTTATATAAAGTTAGAGAAGTCACGGTGCAAGTGTAATAAACATTTGCAGGTTTGCCGGACAAGTCCAGCTAGAAATGAACATGTGGCTCGCTGATCTCTCATGTTATTGATGGATGCTCTTTCATCGCAGCTCACAGCCAAGGTGGTGATGGTGATGAACGGGTGGGGGGGCATGAGAGGGGAGGGGGGGCGCTTCAATCACCATCTGTTGAACAATGCGCCACCCTGTCCACCCTCCCTCCCCAAGCCGCCATTCATCTTTGTCCCTGCTCACCCAGGCCCATGGAAAATGGGCCACAGTCAATAACCCCAAATCAATCAGGCCCTGTTGATGAGGGGAAATTATGAATTCTCATCCACGTCAGGCGGAAAGTGGCGGCGGCCTCCAAACTCATCTTGCTGGTGACCAGATGGTCAAACAACAATAGGGATGAAGATGAGGTGGTCAAGCATGAGCTCGGGGATGAAGGCCGCCTTGTATCCCACATGCAGCTGACATTCAAAATGTTGAAAACAGATCTGTATCTGCAGATATTTCACTTAAAAACCCAAATCAGCCTCATAATCTTACACTTTTCTGCACTCAACTTAGATTTTTTGGTTTGTGTGTCTCTCCAGTCTTGTGCTGCGCATGCTTGTGTGTGTGTGTGTGTGTGTGTGTGTGTGTGTGTTGCACTCTGGAGGATGTGTTGTTGCTTGTGGCCAGCTCCAGTCAGCGCTGCAGTGGATTAGTCAGCTGCATTTATTTAAGGTAGTGCACGGAGAGAGTGAGCGCAGGAGCCAGTGTGCAAGTAGCAGATCCACCGAGATGCAGCGCATCTACATGCACAGCCATGAGCACTTTGAGGTGTTCACCACCGTCCTTGCTCCACAAGGTGAGTGGAATCATATCTGCAGTGAAGCGTGGCGTAGCATGACATTATTTACAGTGAGAGGAAGATGGCACACCAATGTCAGATTAATGAATAATGATGTAAATCTGTTTTCTCTGTGTAAAGGGCATAGCTGCATGCACATATATGTGCATGCAGCTATGTGAAGAGGATCAGATGTGCACTTGCAGACATGGCATTTGATCAAATAAGCTTTTTTCCCTGCTGATTCACAGGGAGGTGTCGATACAGGACAGATGCGGAGAAGGCAAGTTAACCATTCATCTCAATACAAAAATCCACTCACTGATAGAAAGCTTCAGTCTTTGGCTGCATGTTGTTGATCACATCCACTTTTAATCACAAAAATAGAAAACAACATTTCCTAAATCCCCAAGTGTTGCATCTGCCCCACATTGATTGATATGAGTTTGACATTGAAATTATGTAAAGTCAATTTCCTGCAGCTCCATTATGTGTCTCATTTATATAATTCCTGGTGCCGTATTTAGGCGGAACACATAATGAAGAGTACACCCAGATTCAGGGTTTCTATTTCACCGCACAGCCCGTTAATCTCAGAGTCTTGACACGTAATCCTCTCCATTCACTTAGTGCGACCTGTCAACTGCCAAGTGCACTCGGACTCTGACGACAGCTTTTATCGCCGCAGCCAAAGAGCAGTGCAGCAGACACCTGATCTGAATGATTTGAAAATGCATCTGGCCATTTCTAGCAGAGTAAATCGGTTAGTGTCCCTCTTGTCCATTAGATGGTGGTGGTGCACAGCTACAGGCCCCACTGGCCAGAGGAGCTGGAGCTGTGTCCAGGTGACGTAGTCCTGGTGCTGTCCAAGCATGAGGAGGGGATTTGGTTTGGGCGGAGGCAGGATGGCCAGCAGGGCCACTTCCCCGCCTCCTGTGTGATGGAGCTGAGCCAGGTTGGTTTCTTTTTTTTTTTCCTGCCTGAATGTGCTCAGCAATGCAGCAGGACGGACATGATGCTCAATGTCTGAGGGCAGATCGTGGTTTAAATTCTATATCTTAGAACAGTGAAGGGTTTAAGCGTCTTACTATGAGGATTAGGAGTTGATATGATCACAATATATCGAAAATAGTAAACATTTATTATTTTGTTTGAGATATTTTTGTCTCACGCAGTTTTTCTGTGTTATTTAAATTCTTAATTTAATTATACCTGAGATTGAGAAACTCTGATTGTTGCATATTCAGCCATGAATATTTAAAAAAAGAACATAAATATCCCCAATGATGTGGAGGATCCAGTGTTTCTTGGATTGGATTGGAAAAGCACCCCAATAGAAATGTAATGCAAGGTACAGAGAAATACTTCATTAACAGGAGAGCTCGACTACTTTCTTATCCCTACAGGTTTATACCATGTTTGATACTTGATCTTCTGAGACCTCCAAATCCTCAGCTTCATCAGTTGTTTATTATTATCAACGACATGTGATAACTGCCCTCTAGTGAATCATCAGTGCACTGCAGGATGGAGAGGCTCTTTATCAGATTCAACACAGCTGAGCATCGCAGCTCAGATGACTCATATTTTGTACAAAATGTGAATATAATCCTAACTTTCTAATGCATAAATACTATACGTGAACACAAACACTATTTGCATATATATATATATATATATATATATATATATATATATATATATATAAATATAAACACTAGATCAACAGCCTTGAGATGATGTATGTTATGATTTGGCACTATACAAATACAATTGAATTGAATTTGATTTAACATTGATTAAACATACATACTGTATAGTATACAGAGCATGTGGCTGAAATTCATGTATATTAATATACAATAGATGTAAAACATTGAAAAATCTCCTATATATTTTTTTCTTTCAAAAAAGTTGGTAATGTTCTGGGCAGTGGCATCATTTGCTGTATGAATAAACTTGATAGAATACACTTGTTGTTATAGTGGCTCAGACTAAGGATCAAGTGCTACAAATACATTTAAAGTTATTGTTCCACAAATGTCTAAATAAAGAAATGAATTGAAGCACAAATAGAATGAAGAGTTTGAGCTGTTTGAGCTGAGGGCAGATGAAGGAGGATATAAAAAGCAGCGTGCAGCTTATTTTAGCACATCAGTGAAACACACTGTATTTTCCCTCTCGGCAGAATCTCCCTCCCAGAGGCCTGCAGAGGCGTTTGTCCCTGAGAACCTCGGCAAGGGACAACGACTCGGGTGGAGGACGCAGCAGATATGGACAGTAAGTGTCAGGTGTAAACTCACACAGCAGCAACAACAACAACAAATACACATGTCCCCCCTCAATAGGTGAATGCACACACACACACACACACACACACACACACACACACACACACACACACACACACACACACACACACACACACACACACACACCCAGCAGCTGCTCACCACATCCCCATCACAGAGTCCCATCCCACTGCTCTCCGCCCAGCGCCCCTGAACAGGTGGCCCCTCTCGTCCCTCATTAGTCGACAAAGCACACTGATTACTAAACCCCAAACACACACACACACACCCACACACACACACACACACACACACACACACACCAGTCGTTCCCCTCTCACTGCATCAAATTAAGGCCAAAGAAAAGCGGGGGAAAGGAAAGGCTTTGTAGTCATTCACCTAAAAGGAAATGAAATTATGACAGAACAATCATATTTTTTAGATAATTTTTTTCCTCGTGACAAATAATTCATATTTTTTATTAGAAATTTGAAATCTTTTCATCTGTAGCTAAGAGGAGCTGTTTGATTGGGTGCTGTAACTATCGCCCAGTTTGTGTGAGTGTAGGTGGTGTTTATATTTGACAGCCTGCCACTAATCTTTGCTTACACACTTAAATACACACACACACACACACACACACACACACACACACACACACACACACACACTACACAGAACCCTCTGTACAGCTCCATGCCTGTCTTGTCTACTAGCGGTGGAATTTGGGTCATGAGGAATAAACAGGGCCTTTGTGTTTGTTATTTCCTCTTTGTCCCCCAGTGGACACATCCTGCAGGCGCTCAGGCGGGGGAGCAGAGGAGGTGGTGGAGCAGCAGCAGCAGCAGCAGCAACAGCAGCAGGAGGAGGGATGGTGATGGATGGGGGCCAGGGCGAGAGCGAGGACCCCTTCCCGGTACGCAGGCCCCTGCAGATCCCGTCGCCTCAGCCTGTGGCCTCCCAGCAGCCTCAGACACACAGATCCCCGGGCCTGCTCCACAGGATTCTGTCCAAGTGCCGGAAAAAGAGTGAATGCCAGGGAGCCACCAATGGGGCCTTCGAGGGCGACTAGGAGGCCCTTCTCTTTGTGCGAGTTCACTGTGGTGGGGCTGCTGCGGGGTCGTGGGGCGAGCGGAGGCACCTCTGAAATGTGGAGGACAGGTCCTGGACATCCTGATCTGAGCAAACTCTTGTTGCCATATCAGGCGTTCTTGACTTGGCTGCAAGAATCCAGACAATACTCCTCTCTGTGACTGTATACATACACACACACATGATTTAATGACGTCACAGAAGGTGTTTTTTTCAATTACATCTGATGGACAGGGCCTGCTGAGACATCACTGGGACGGGGGCGTGACTAGAAGGGCAGCATGAATGTACAGCGAGCTGAGCGGCTGCTGATTTCTTCCTTGTTTTTCAGCATGACAAGTCACCAAACACCAGGTATATGCTTCATAAAATGATATATACAATTCAATATATATAATCACAGTCACAGCAGTTATCTATCTAATCTAGAAATTCCACAAATCTCTGTCTGTATGTGGAACGCATATCTTGACAACCGTTTATCTCATACTCGGCTTGTGTATTCTTAAAGGCCTAAGGAAGTGCAATGTCGAATTTGGTTTTGATTTGTGTAATATTGAATGTTATTCGTCGAACATTCAATATTACTCAAATTTAAAATAAACGGGCAACCAGCGCTTGTTCATGACAATGACAGGGACAACTGATTCTCCAGATCGGGGTTCTGCGTGAGTCGAGCTTCACCAAACTTTCAATAAACAGGTGAACAGCTCTTTGTGCAGCAGCGGTGGCTTCAGGGTTCTGCAGAGTGAGTCCTGCAGAGTGAGTCCTGCAGAGTGAGTCCTGCAGACTGAGTCCTGCAGACTCAGTCCTGCAGACTGAGTCCTGCAGAGTGTTTTTAACTTGCTCAGTTCCTGCAGGTCACTTATACGGATTCAGAAAGAAAAGCTGCAACCTGCATCACCACAGGCCAAACAAGCAGGCAGGTTTCGAACGGGCACTGCAGTATTAAGTGTGATGAAGGGAAGTAACATAACACCTTAGTGAAAATCAATGATGTCATAAGGGATGTAATTGTCTGTTTCACCATTTTTGTTTCTTCCCTTCATCTCCTCATGTGAATCTGTGTATATGTATGTGTAAAATGCTGCTTAATATTATTATTACAGTGATTAAACCAGCGAACCCTTCCCTGGCTCACATCTTTTTATTCCAGTGGAAAATGCCTCAGTATATTACCTCATACCTCAACTCCTGCTCATTTTCCTTTTTGAACATTCGGGGCCTCCCTCCTATTTAGCAGAGAGCGAGCTCTCTCAAGCGAGAGGAAGTGTAATTGAGGCCCGCTGAAAGCCTCGCTGACGGATTGTGCCGGTTGCCCCAGCAACGCCAAGGCAGCTCTCAGAAGTCAGGGTAGTCGTCTTCGTCATCTTCTTCTTCTTCTTCTTCTGCGGTGCCTCCCAGCATGTCCCACCCCCCCACGCCGTACTGTCTCTATAGGGTAGGCTGTAGATTACATCCCCGCAGAGGACACAAACACAGAGCCTAATCCTCACCTTGGCCTTGACCTCTGCAGGGAAACACACTCCTCCTTCCTCCTCCTCCTTCCTCCTCCCCCACTGTTTGATATAATCCTTTGTAAGAGAGGCTGTAGGAGGCAGTCACTCTGGGGCCAGTGTTTGGAGGCAGGGAAGGGTGTAAATGTTACCAACACAAAAAAAGACAGCTCCACGGGTCCCTGGAGCAAACTGAGATTCATGAGGCGAAGAATAGAGAGAATGTTACTGTTGCATCTTATCTCAGGACGACACAATCTGAGAATACCTCGCACAAACCAGACGAGTTTTCCTCAATGAAATCTAATGTACGAGATGTGCACCAATCAGAGGTGAGCGAAAAGAGAACGGATCTGTTATCTGATAGCTGCTGGCTGCTCATTTCACATGGGGATTAGAACTCGCTTATCTGCGCCTGACAGTGATTTATTCAAATTCAGATTAGACCTCATACTTTTGCTCTGAAACACGGCGAGACCTCAGTCAAACGGGAGCCTGACTTCACCTCACACCGCGCTCACACACCCAAGTGGAAACAGTGACCTATATGGGGGCGGAAAGGCCAGGGTCAATTTTTACACACACACACACACACACAATCCCAGGTCTGTGGAACTCTCCCGCCTAAAAGTGTCCTATCCCTGCTGTTCTGTTCTGTGCCGGGTTGTCTTCTGGGGGACTGGGGGGTGAAGGAGCGGGGGAGGAGGGGTAACAGGGTGCCTGCCAGATGACTGTTCTGTCAGCCTTATAATGGGCTGCCATCTGCTGTCTAGCGTACACAAAGGCAAACAGTGTGTGTGTGTGTGTGTTAGAGAGAGAGTTTGTGCGTTTGCTTATGTGTAAGTGCTCAGAGGAAGAAGGCAGAGGAGATAGATTTGGTTCTGCCGAGTGTTTCACGTCCTCGGTGGACGAGGTAAGCACAAATATAAACAAACATGATGTCCATTAACACGATGACAGGAGATATTTGAGGACAGGATGTCAAGTTTTTACATTATATTCAAATTAAAAAGATGGAATATGTTGTACTTTAAATGATTCCCACAGTAGCAGATTTGTAAATCCAAGTCTGTGCACAACAGGTACCTGTCTACACGTCAACAAGTCACTAGAACGTGATGATTGATGTCCTTAAATCCATCCATGAAGCATAAGGTGGAAAGGCTGCTGCCAATAACCAATTAAGAGGCAAAAGGTCCCTGACATCTTTCAGCTTAGTGCGGGTCACCCAAGAACAAAAGACCCTCTTGTACAAGAATGAGAGGGAAGGGAGGGCCGATTGATTAAGTGGACACGGCGTGCATGCGGCGGCCGTGTGTTCATGTGCACATTGTTTGTGTGCGTGTGCGCTGCTGCTGCTCCTTCTGCGTAAGGCAAGTCTTCACGTTCTCTGCCTCCCTCCGTTTGGGGGGCAATTGAGCGAATGGGCCCGTAAAAACCAACAGCCCCGAGGACAAAAGGAGCCCAGGGGCATTAAGTCATGGGTGAGTGGGCCCCTTTAGGGCCAGCAGCTGACCCTGTGGAGAGGCCTCTTGTTCTGATGGAGGGGACTCGTGTCCCCGGACCCCAGGCCAAGTTGACAGCATCCCAACATATACATGCACGCATGACAGGGGGAGTGGGCTCAAACCACTCTATCAGATGTCAGACGCAGGCTTCACCAGTTCACCTGCCTGAGTCGGATCCACCTGGAGAAAAGTGACTGAACACAATTAAAAGTATTGGATTTTCTTTTCCTGAGAAATTAAATTTTGGCAAGAAGTCAAGAGGTTGTTATTCCTGCTGTGAGCATGTCAGGAAAATAAAGAACCGGCAGAATACTTTATTACATGGGAAACACCATGTAACATAACCTAATTATTATCTCCACCAAGGAGGTTATGTTGTCGTCTGTTAGTTAGCAGGATTATGCAAAAACTGCTGAACAGATTATCATCAAGGATGCGATATGGGTCTGGAAAGAAACCATTACATTTTGGTGCGGATCCACGTCAGGAGGCAGATTTAGGAATCGTTTATCTCATTTCTTCAGCATTGTGAGATTTGTGGATGTTTTTATTAATTTAATTTGTGTTTATTAAAACGTAGGCATGTTTAGGCGGCTGATATACATGAGTTAGTGCAATTTGAAGCGAGTTAACCTAAATGTAGTTTCATAAGGGGACTGCTGGGCTTCGGTGGAGGTGTGTACTGTCTGGACACATGGAGGAGAGGAAATTCAAAATACCACAGAAGTCATGCAACGAATGCATTTATTTTATTTTTTTCAAATTAAGTACACGGTTACAAAGACAGTTGGCAGGATTTCTATGGTGACTTGGTTATGATTTCAACTGGAAATGCTACAAAACATAGTTGTGAGTCTGTGATTCTGTATTTAAAAGCAGAGTCTGGCATCTTGTGTATCGCTCATGCATAACTACAGTAGTATACGACCGATGCTACCATCCTGTCTATGTACTTCCCTCAAAACCTATGATGTTACGTGGCCAAGTTTTGTTAACGTACAAACATGTTAACTTGAACTTAACAATATGGAATGCACAAAAACAAGTCAAAGCAACAGAACAGATATATACAGATTAGACACACACAAAAATTTTAACACAAATGTCGTCTGTGGATGTTACTCTACTTTCTGTTTTAGAGTTGTGTACCATTTACTCCGGATCTTTTCCACTTGATCTCCCTGACAAGATTCCCTTCTTATTCTCACTCCAACGCTTAACGCAGGATAATCCAGATTATAACTAATACTGGTGCCATTAATGCAGACAATACAAAGACCATTTATAGCTCTTGTGTTATTTAACCAGATTAAAAAAAGTTTCCTTTATGGAACGTGGAAGCACAGTGTTTCCTCAAAAGGAAATTATCATTAATATATTTATATATATATATATATATATATATATATATATATATATATATATATATATATATATATATATATATATATATATATATATATATATATATATATAATATATATCAAGGGGCGTTTCAGCAGGATACAAGGTTGTTGACATGCTTGCTTTAGCAGTGATCAATTCAGATTTTGTTGAAACAGGATGTTCGGTGTTAGCTGTGATTTTTTTGCACAGACATCTTGTCTTAACATGTTTCATGGAAGGATTATACGTAGTGTATTTACACATTTCTGCAGCAGAACAGGAGAAAAGAATATGTTAAAATCAAGCAGCTTGAGCTTAATGTCAGCATAACAAACTCAGGAGACATCCATCTACCACACTCACGCATACTCAAACACACAAATAAAAAGGATAAGAGCTACATCATCAGAATGAACAAACAAGCATTTCAAATTAAATGAGTAAAAAGTGCAATTTGTCTATGATTAGAGGTCAGAGATGGAGTCCTGCTACCTTATAGCAAAGAGCACGTTTGAGTAACTAGAAGGAATATGACCTCTCTATATGTTAAAAGAGTCAACTAGACACTGATTATTATTATTTGCTAGATCTCGCCTGTCCAGGAAAAAAAAAGAAATTCAACTTAAATTAGTGGCAGTGCACGTTTGTCTAACTTGGAGTCATGGAACCGAACGGTAGCCCAATCCTGATTATTTTTTAAAAAGACAATAAAATTCTTCAATAATTTCTCTTAAATGATTTGTTTTAAAGAAATAAATAAATTAGTAAACATTAAATAAATAAAACCTACAGCCTTCACATAAAAAGTAGATCCTTCTCCACCCAATGCCTGTAGAACACTAAAGATATGAAAACTAGTCAGTGACGACTGACCAAAGAAATGGTTATTATTCTTCAGAACAGCTTTTAGAGCATGTGAGGGGTTCTTCTTTTACTTTTGAGGCTGTTTTGTCAGCAAAGTTAAACTTCTTTTTTAAAAAAATTCATGGTATCCGATTTATATTAATATCTAAGCTTTAGAGCTGTCAGATAATAAATAAAACAAACAGAAATAAACATAAAAAGGTACCCTTCCATTCTTGAGGTTCTTACACATGTACATTGCAATGAAATACATTCAACCGATGTCTCGACGGACACTATGGCCTTGGAAAGGAAATGTGTTGTTTAAAGAAAAAAGAGGAAGAAGATACCATCACAAGTGCTATCCAGTTAGCCCTTAAAAACACTGCTCCTTTCTCAGCAGCAAAATCGACTCAGTAGTGCAATACTGACAGCTTTCTATTTCCATCCCCACCGACTTCACATCACCGTGATTCAGCAATAACACTGCTGTCCCTTCGAATGTCATGTGTTTTCACACCCGTCCACTTGTCTGTTTGTATGCAAGATTATGCGAAAAACTATTAAACTAATTACCACAAAACTTGGTGGAGGGATGCGGTAAAAGTCAGTGAAGAACTCATTCAATTTTGGTGAGAAACCAGGACATTTTTGTCACTTTCTTTAACATAGCAAGATTTGGGCGTTTTTCAACATTTTCCATGATTACTCAGAAGACCTTGATGAAAAAAACCGGGCTTGTTTAGGGTCTGATATTTATGAGCGTGTGCAATTTGGTGCAGATCCAATGAATTCAAATGTGGTTTGATAAGGGACACGGTTGATGCGCTCTACTGATCGCCATTCTAGTTTTAAATGCTTGCGATGCTTAATATTATATTCTGTACTGTAAGTGTCTATGTTCAAAACCCACGGTGGGATTTGAAAGATACATGGGCGTCAGCTACATGTATAAAAAGCTACAGATGTTGCATGTACGGGGCAGCTTCGCGAAACAAGTTGATACACAATGAGTAGCAATACGTTATAAAATGTCTTGCTGGTTATTTAAACAATATATTAACAATATAAAACTCAGAAGCAGCCACTGCTAGTAATAAACACTATTTCTACAGCCTACTGTATGTGCAGGTTGTTTCAACATTTCTAACTAGTGCAGGAAAAAATCTAGCCTTTTTTTCATATCTGTACAAAATTGCTCATGTAGCCAGGTTGTGTTTTTCAAAAGAGAGCACAAGTCCAAGCTGTAAACAACAAACTACTCGGGCAGTGACGTAGAAATGTGTGTTAATAGGCAGCCATGCCTTTGTGTGGACGTCGTTGGCAGTGCATTTCTGTATCAAAATAAAAACTAAAATCATTTGTCTTCACTGGATTGTCTCTTACAGGATTCAGTGGAGGTTTTCGAAGTTGGGATGGGTGTGGTAGTGTTGCCTGCGCGGTGAGGAGACGGCTTTAAAGCACAAGGGCCCTTGAGGTAGAGCCAGACGACGGGTAAGGGCTCAGGTACTGACGGGCCTGTTCCGTCATAATCAGCTGGTCCTCTGTCTTCCCATAAACCACTGCTTCCCACTCACTCACCTGCGGAGAAAATAACCAGGAGTTACACGTTACATACTTGTTAGAATGACACCATCCTTTTTTTAATAATTCACATCATTTTGTCTGTAACATATCAAATTAGCAGACTCCACCACTGCTTTACTGTAAATGACCTGCAAATGTGTTGCTTTTGTGCACAGCTTGCAAGCAACTGACTTGGGTATTACCTGAACAGCTGCGTGTTTTGGTGCTTTGTGGGAGGCGGAGAGCTTCTTCACCCGCAGGCTCGTAAAGCGATGGGGATGCACAGGAACGAGTGACGGCTCCTCTCGTGCAGACGTCAAAGGGCGACTGCACTCCTCTTGCTCAGGGGTCGAGGTGACCAGCGAGGAGCTCGTCAGAAGACTTTCCTCCGGCTTCTGCAATATGACATTTCATGAATGGTGAATCTTATAACAAAGAAGTAGATTAACAAAATGATTGATGACCGTGAATTAAATTAAAATGTGTTGTATTTTGAAATTCCTAGGTCTGACTGCAGAGGGTGGCCAAAAGACTCCAGCACCTCGAAATGTTCCAGGATTAAAGAAGTGAAAGGGTGGCTCCTGGCTGACGACCGTACAGGCGGCGCAATGGCACCATTGGAGGCACATCACCCCAGCAAAAGTTTTCACATTTGTTTTCTCATCTAGCTACAGGATCTATACCAGTGTTCTTGAAGTGACTTACTTCTGTGTTGTTGCGCTGCTCCTGGAAGAGTTGGGTGTTGAGGCCGTCTTTACCCCAAGGGTCTAGCACAAGGGACTTACGCACTTTTCTAGCTGGGCCATCCATCTGAAAATAAAGGAGCAAGATACAAGCAATAAATCTTATTCCATCAGGGAAGGACTAGAATTGTATTTTAGAGCTATGATTAACATTCGAATATGTGTATCTGCAAGTGTTTGTTAAAAGCAGATTAGTCATGAAGTACTGAGAGACAATGTGCATCCTACACATACATTATGTTTCCATGCTCTGTAGTCTGGCTGGTTGTCTGCTCTGTTAAAGATGTCTGCTCCGGTCTCCTGCTTCAGAACTTCTCGAATGTCCTCTTCTAGAAATGCTAAAGGCTGCGGCTGAAAAACACAAACAGACACATAAATATAACCATGAACTGGAAGTGTACTGTATGGAATTGTTGTATGTATATATATATATATATATATACACATTTGTATATGTATATAAGGAAGTTATTATAAATACAGGCAAGCAGCCACATTTGACGTCTTACCTCCATTTTTAGGGGCCCATGCATTTTCTCTTGAGCAGCCAAAGCATTCTTGAAAGGAGTCGGTGTCCTTGGGGTTGGAATCATTATGGTTTTACAGAATTTGGGTGTCCGCGAACTAGAGAGTTGACAGAATATTCCACATTGGTTACTCTCCTTACAATCTGATAAAATCAAGATTAAAATATGATAGAAATTTCCCACTAAGCAGAGCAAGCCTCTGGATTTTATGTTTTGCTGTTATTTACCCATCGTTCTCCTTCTGGTGCTTCGGTGTGGTTTCTTTGTGGAGCGGCGTGTACAGGAGACACCTTTGGCCGCACACAGGAGTTGAGGTGAGGGCAGGGTTATCCAGACTCAGATGTTCCGCCCCTGATATGTTGCAGAACTGGGAACAACCACACAAGGCGGGTCAGTCACATGACCAATACAACCACAAACACAAAGCAGTCAGCTGAGGTGGGGATTTTTGTGTGTGTGAAGAGGAAAAAATAACATATTTCATTTACTCGTGATGGGGTAAATGGCAGTGACTTTGTTGGCGTTTTCTTTGGAGAATTTGAGTTATTTTCCAAGAAAGACGAGCAGGTCCTGTCGCATAAAGGAGATGGTTCTCCCCTCTCTCTCCTCCTCCTCCTCCCTGTGGATGCTTGGGAAGGTTTGGACGAGTTGATGGGAGTCAGAGAAGTGACACTCCCAAGACCAAAGGAAGCACTGTTCTTGTCTCGGCCTGATATGGCAGTGGGCGTGTTGAGAGTGTAATCCATTGAATTATCCATGGTCCTCTCTTGCAGGAGGGTGGTGTAGCCTGCCAGATTGTGCCTGGGCGGTGTCGCTGTGTCTGAAAGGTCAAAACTGGCCACGTCACTCCACGCACCAGGGTCCTGCAGAGCAAAACACATCTACAGTAGATCTTTAATACATTCAAGAGTATTTTCAACACGTTCATTTTGCGATACATTGGTGCTCTGCTCCTCCTGTTACTTACGGAGTCAATGAGCTCCATGGTTTCTGCAAACTCCGGTATGGTCTGCAGGGTGGAGAGCACGGTGCTGGCCTCCAGTGCCAGGAACTTACTGGGAGAGATTGGAAGCTGTGCTGTAGGAGCCTGGGGAATGTCAGTGTCCCTCCAGGGTTTTCTCTCTGCCTGCTCCTCCAAGCTGCTGCCACTTGTGGTCAACGTGTCATCGGACAAACTGTCTGACCAGATGGAGTACTGCTCCAAGCTCTGAGGGAGGAAGGAGGGAGAGAACACAGGTGTTGGATCTTTGGCTGCACCGGATGTTTGGTGGATGATTTGTTGTGGAAAACTAATATGATTTCATTGTGAAATGATCTAGATGTAAAGAAAGTGTGGAAAACACCAACAAATCTTGACCACTAAATCTCACAATATGAAATCACAGACTGTGAAGAATGAGGTAGTGAATGAAATGTCAGAGGGGACAGAACAGGAACAGAACAGGAACAGGAGGGACAGAGTGTTTGGGCCAAATCCAAACTGCTGGCTGTGTGTGGGCATGGGGACCGGGGGAGATGAGGGAGCGGGTTGGTGGAGGGAACAATGGTAATAAGGGGTGTAGGTGGCGTCCAAGCACAGCTTCAGGCCAGTCTGAATGAGTAGCAAGATGGGGAAGGTAGTTACTATAGCAACACTACAGCACATCAGGCACGCATACATGTGCGCCATTCCTGTTTTCACAACTATACACTGCAAAAAGTCCATCACAGAGTCAATTAAAGCGAGAGTCTTAAAATCGTATTGACCATAAAGCAAGGTAAAGTCAATTGTGGAGATGAGAACTGTGAATTTTCTAGAATCGAGTGTTACTGTAATTTTTTTTCTTTTTAAATCAATTCTGATAAAAGCTTAAAAAATAACATAACAAAGTTTTTGAACCAGATGTTATTTTTTGTCTTTGTCTCACCTTAATTGAATTTTAAGACTCAGTTAAATGGGATATTTCATGTTAATGGCCCTTTTTACAGTGTATGTAAGCTACAGACACAGGCGGGCTATGCTGACTAAGTACGCTAACACACATTGGGAGTGTGTTCTTACACATGGACCTCTGCACTGCACTTGTCGCTGGACTTCACTCTCTGCTGACATAAGCAGCAGCTCAAGCTCCTTAATTCTTTGCTCTCTGTCAGGATCGTCCAGGCACGATGGCTGGAATAAACAAACGTCAGAGAGGGGAGGTCAAGAGGACAGGAGGAAAGGAAGGTGTTAAGAAAAGCAGACAAAAAACCCAACAGATTTACACATAAAATATTTTAAGGGAGGATTTGAGATCAATCCCCTTTTTGTCAGTTATTGAATGTTAGATGAAAATAACAGGACATCCAAGTATTTGACTTGGAGTCCAGAGTTAGCAATCACAAGGATATCTAGAGACAGTCCAGAAAATAAAGAATGTGACAAGTTCTCCCCACCAGCATGCAGAGGAAATACTCAAACACTCACCTGAATGAAGCCTGAATTTTCAGGAAGACTATCCATCATGTGTCCACTGTGAGGATCACACGTATAAACCCCCATCTTAAACACAGAGAATCACACAACCACACCAGTAAAACACAAGTAAAACCCACTGAGGACAAACATAAATGATTCAAACACCATACAGTATGAAGAGGAAAGTGAGAGTGGACCTGGTTGGGTCCTGGTATCAACAGGGGACTGTGATCACAGCTCTGAGGCTCTGCTGGAGTTGGGGGACACAGCCTGTGGTGGCGTCTCTTCCCTCCACTGTGAGAGGAGGACAGAGTCTTGCTGTGATCTTGCAGGTAGCCCTCGTGCTCCACCTTCCTCCTCATGGTGGAGTTCCAGTGGTTCTTGATGGAGTTGTCTGTCCTGTTGGGGAGAAGATCTGGCTTATGTAGCAAATCACCTCCTCCGTTATAGAGATACAGTAAGCAATGAACGAGCAGCGTTATATTACCGTCCAGGAAGAAGCTTGGAGATCTCTGCCCAGCGGTTGCCAAGACGTTTATGGGCATCATAAATGATTCGATCCTCTTCCTGAGTCCATGAAGACTTCTTCACCTCTGGGTTGAGGTGATTGTGCCACCGTTCACGACACTGCTTTCCAATCCTCCCCTGGAGGTGCTTTGCGATCACTGACCAACGCTTGGGGCCATATTTGTGTACCAGGTCAATAACCTATAAAAACATAATTGAATGAGAAATATTTGATAGACAATTTTGATTTGTAAATCAGAAAAATAATAATCCATACACTATTCTATTCTGTTAGTTGTCTCTGTCATCTTTTACTGTATGAAAGGATGGAGTCAAATTTTTACTTGGATTCATTCAACAAGCTTGGGAAAAAAAGGAAAATCAGATCTTTCTACTTTTCTAATAGCCAACAGCAGCTCCAGCGTTCAGAAAGCTTTGACTGCAGCAGCAGAGCTTGTTTGGCTGTTTCTTTTGCAGCTGATGTCACTGTTGGCAGCTCCAGCCATTACTGATAGCTCTGTGTTTCTGTTATGATGCCAAGATTTCAGAGGAGCATTCCCGACATTCTTAGAGAATAGTGATCCATTTAAGGAATGCATTGCTCATCTTAGAGCCGGGAAAGACATTCGAGTTTCCCACTGTACAAAGAAGGGCTCAGCTCCAAACTAGTGACATGGAAAGTCTGTGTTTTATTAGGGATGACATAGTCATGGATTTACTTTTCAAAAAAGAAAAGTATGTTTTTGGCGGGACGTACATTTGTGCATGTGCACAGCCTGTGTTGTTCTAAAGGTTGAAGATACATTGCATTGTGGAACTTGTTCTTTCACTTAGACTAAGCTCCTGACACTCCCCACATCTTCCTTCTGTCTCACCTATCATTTACATTTGTAGTCATCCCTCTTTCTGTCCACAGCAGGAACTCCCAGCTCCTCTTACCTTTTGATCCTCCTCTTTTGTCCAGGGTCCTTTCACCAGCTCTGGGTTGAGCACCTTCTGCCAGCGGTGCTGACATTGGCCATCTGTCCTCCCCTGTGACAGAGACACACAAAACACAACACCTCATTACACCACGACTTCAGTTATATTTACTCCTGACAGCTGGAAATAAATCTGTCAGTAACTGCACTCATGACTTAACTCCACTGTGAAAAACATCCTATTAAGGAAATATATAAATAATAGTATTAGTAAATGGTTTTGGTTGTTATTAACTGTTTGGGGAGGGACAGACTAGTATTGCCAATAAACCAATGAGATACTACTCTTTCACAATGCAGACATATTACACTTTACTTACTTGAAAAAAGTTGGCTATTAATTTCCAGGACTCAGCTCCATGCTGCTCAACCAGTTTTTTCAGCTTTTCATCCTTGAGAGGAAGGATGAAAGTTGGGGGGGGGGGAAAACAACAGAGTGAAGGCACTTTAGTATCCATCCTTAGGAACTTTCTACATTGTAGTATTATGTAATAACAAACAAGCATTGATAATTAAGGTTCCCATGTAATGTACAGCACAAAACACATTTTTATTAGTAATAAGATAAATTACAAATCTCATGCTGTCTCCATTTCACATATGAAAATAACCTGCAAAACTCCCTGATAAACTTACCTCATCTCGGGACCACTTCACTTTGCACAGTGTCTTTTTATCTTTGCTCTTCTCTTTGCTTTCGGTGTCTGTGGAGATCACCTCTTCATCCTCATCATTGCTAAAACTACACAGGAGAAAGAAAAGATTTCATTAACAGAGCCAGCATTTCTTTATAAGGTCAATAACTCTAGGAAGGAATATTGATATGAATATTGAATTGCATGAAAATTGCATGAATCCATAGAGGTTTGGAAATGTTGCAAGATTAGACAATAAAATCAATGCTTGTGCAAATGCACACAGTATGTATAAAGCTACCTAAAGTATATGTTGTCACTGAACATGCTCTCAGTGTATAGAAGAGTGTTAGGGTAAGCCAGAGACTCAGCTTTAAGTACATTTTTCTAATTATTTTGTCATTTTAAATTGGTTGGCTTGTTATTTCCTGTAATGCAGGTGAATGAAAGATGTGGCTACTGAAGAACTAATAACTGTGAGCAGTATAAGCACCAGCAGTTGATTCGACAAGCCTTGTATGAGAGAAAGAAGAACATCACTGCACACTGTACGCATTGAATTTGGCAATGGCAATCAGCCTTCCTAGAGAGGCTGAAAGTGACTCGAGCAACATATTAATAGTAAAATGATAACAGTGTATTAGTACAATTCTGCTTCGCCGCAACCCTTTCAGAGTAAGAGAGAAAGACATGTATTCGCGTATAACTAAATGAACACAAAATTCCTCTCTCCTGACATAAGAAGTTGGCAGGTAACACTGGACGTCTGTGTTCCCATAAAAGTTGCTGCTGGGCAACACTTTCTTTGTGGCAGTGGAGCAGACTTTAATAAATATAGGAGAAATTAAGTTTGCTGTTGCCAAGAGCTGTTACCATACAGCAAACCTCAGAAATCACACATAAACACACACACACACACACACACACACAAGGGGAAAACACTGCTCTCCTGAGGTTTTCCATCAGCCCTGCAGGGAAGCCCGAACATGGCAATTGAGTTTTGGTGTGGCCTGATTCCCTCACTAGAGCAAAGAAAAGTGGGGAAATGAGTCTGGACTGTGCTCTGAACAGGAAGGAGGGACGTAGAGGGGCTGAGCGAAAGGGGCGATCAACAGGCTCTTTCACCTCCAGAGGTGTGCCAGTGTGCGTCATTTAGATGGGGGAGGGGTGTGGTCAGGGGAATGGCAGAGCTCTAACGGTCCAGTCGTTCAAAAAGTTTCAAAAAACAGAGACTTATATAACATCTCCACATTTGATTTAAAACGTTATTTACCCGCTTAACTTTGATATAGCCAGATAATAAAAATTAAAGTGTTTTCAAAAGTGGTGAAAGAGAAAGAAAGGAGCCACCCATCCATTATATGTCCAGATGTGAACACGAGGAGAAGTATGTGTTGGGGATGAAACATAAACAAGCTGGATGATGATCATCATAAAAAAGCTTCAACCAAAAGTTATTTACATTTATGATTGATCCATTTTTTAAAATAAATTGTTCTCTTTCATTTCTAAATGTCAGACAATATTAAACCAGGTTCACCATAATTTCCTTCAACCTACGTTTAACTCTCAAAAAGTTTGTTTGGCTCCAAAACTTCTTCAATTCTTGACAATAAAAGTCAGTGGAACAAGTAAATGTTACAGATGGAACAATTATCAAAATAGTTTCTACTTAATATGATGATCGCCCAATCATTAAATTAACTGTAATTTATCACAAATTAAATGCTTTTAATATCCATAATTATTACAATTGACAACACTTGATTGCAGTATTGTGCACAATCAATATTCTGTCTGTCTTGGTCAGTATAATTCAACAGCCCAATATAAGACATCAAATCTAATCACAAACGGGTTTGTTTGTTTTCTTAGGTACTTTCTGTCAGGGGGCATTCCTGAAAAGCACAGAAGGGCTTTGAGAACTGTATTCAGCCTACTTCTTTTCTCCACCGGCTTTATTTACCTTGTGGCAGAAACCACGTTTTCCAAGAGAGCACAGCACACATTTTACTGCAACTCTTTATCTGTGCTTTTCTTCTGATCTGGACAAGACAGCATCTGAGCCTTACTATCTAACAGACCTGTCACCTTCAAGGGACGTGTTTTCAAAGATGCTGCTGCTGCTGCACAACTGCTGTTTGACAATGGGCTGCGCGCCTCCCGTGCATAAATAAACACATTATTCTATTAACCTGTAGTATGTGTGGAACAACATTAAAGAAACAACAACCATGCAAACCCATGATTTGAACACTTTGCAGGATTTATAAGCCATAACTTTTACACTACCCATGCTTATGTCCAGGCTGCTGGAGAATGCACACTGTTAATCATCCATTACTACATATTGATATGTAGTAGAACTGTGCAGGTGCACGTGCAGAACACGTTCACTGTCAGACTAAATCGCAAACATGGTGAATATCCTCTCTGCACTGACACCGTTATTTGCATTGAGGCTGTGACAAACAGATGGCCACCGCACCGGACGACAAAACACCAGCAGAAGACACCCACCTGCGTGTCTTCACGTTGTCCATGGCCGCCTGCGGGAGGACTGGACCTTCTCAGAGACGAACCTGTGTGTGGCAGCGCTCACATTAACACGCGTGTATCCGCACGAGTCGCTGTCAGTCATCGCTGGTTTCCTCTTGAGACTCGGTGGTATCCAGCTAGCATTACTCGGCTAGCTAGCGGGGCTAAGTCACTGCTGTACCCGGTCCATAACGCTACGCTCCCTGGGTAAAAGCCCGGCTCTTCGTCGGTAACATGTTTCCAGAGGGAAGCGTCGCTGTGTGTGTTCTGCCTCTTGTTTCTTATGGTGAACTAAAGTCGCATGTGGAGCTGATACGGTGGAAAGCGGCCGCTGCTGCCTCCTCTCTCCTCGGACTGATCCTCTGTCACTTCTCTCCTCCGCTCGCCTCACGATGTTTGTCCATCCCGCCGATTCTCGCGCCCAGCCCTCTGCGCAGGCGGCCTCGCCCCCGATTGGTCAGAAACGGGGGCTGTGAATAGAGGAGTCAACACTCGAAAGTGATTGGTCGGAAATGAGGCGGGTGCTCACGTGTGATTGGCCAGAGGTCGGAGGAGGTTCGGTGTCATTGGTCGGACCTCTGAGGTCGGGCGGCAGGTTGGAGGACTCTGCTGTCACCTTCTGCAGCAGAATGGGGCTTTTCATTGAGAGGGGGTGCAGGGGGCTTTCAGGGGCGTTCAGGGGCCCTTGAGGGGGGTTCAGGGGTTCCCAGCCCCCTGGTTTCACCAATTTCAAGTGACATAAATGCATTACAGTCTAATCTGATAAAACTTTTATTTTGTTAATATCAAATGACACAAATCCAGACAAGAAGGTGGCTCTACTGAACCTAGAATATAGCATTTATACCAAAGGCTGCAGATCTGTATTGGAGTGCATGAGTGTTTGTATGACTTATATGTACGGTGGCCGAGAGAGCTCAACGCACTGCAAATTAGGAAAAAGCATGCAAAGTAAAACACGTGCAAATTAAGAAAACAACTTCATAAATTTGATGACACGTACGCTGCAAAAAGTCACAAATCGCTGAAGATGTTTTCTTAATTTGCACATGACTTTTACTATTTGCAGGCATTTTCTGTGGTTTCATTGTGGTGCCTCACAATGCATGGTTGCAATCCTCCTGATATTAACAGCATAATATCTGAGAAGGTTTAAGGCTTTAATCTTCAAGCAAAAGCTCTGGAGAATATTTTCTGCTTTCAACCTGCTGCATGCCCACATTTCATTCTGCTGCAACTTTAAACTGAACTCTGCTGACACCCTCTGGGCAAAACTTGTACGACCACGGTTTAATGGCTCCATGCATGAAAAGCAAACAATTTAAAATTCTCCACTGAAAATGTGTTTAGTTTATCTCTGACTGAGCTGAACATCTCAATACGTTTCACTGTTTCTTTTAATCTATCATAGCACATGTGATTATTGTTTTTCTCTGCATTATCAGCATAGTAAACTAGTGCAATACCCCAGGATGCATATTTGTGTATTTTCTACCAGTCAAAATTAAGGTAGTTTATATTCCTGAGATATTATTCCACACTGGCCATTTATAATTAAGTCATTAATGAATTATATTGCATGATAAGTTGAATTTAGTCATAATTGTTATATCATATAATATCATAACATCATGACTTTTATGGGCCATATATTCTCGCTGTGTCTCCATGTAAATTTAGGATTTGGTTGATATCTGGAGATGAGTCCTGTCCTGTCTTTCGACCTGCAGGTGACACTGTTAAACTGTCTGAGTTCTCAATGTTGTCATTCCTCAGCGTGAACCAATTTGCATTAAGAGAAACACAACACAAGACCGGAAATCTCTTAGTATGCCTTCCAAAATAAAAGCTTTTGGGGGCTCCTGTGGATTCTGAAGAAATAATAATGTGTAATCACACACACAAAAAAAACTATCATATTAATGTAATATTGTACAAAGATACAATTAGAAGTATCAAGAGTCTTATTTTCTGTAGCCCCAAGGTGAATTGATCCAGCGATCAAGGGTGGAACATATCCTAATGGAGGTTTTTTACTTATTAGTATATATATATATACTACATGAAAGTAAATGCCCTGTATTCAAATGTTTACTGAAATCAAAATAAAAGAACTGGAAACACATACAAGTCTACTTAAAGTACCGAAAGTGAAAGTACAGCCCATGAAAGTTATGTTAATATCCATCATATTATTGTATTATTATTGCTGTTGCATTTAAGAGTAAGCTTATTTCTATAATAAATAACGAATCATGTTATAAACAATAAATAAAGGTGGTTATAAGCTGTCCATATATTTTGTATATAAAACTTTATTCCACAAAGTAACCAGAGTTGGATTTTAAAGTAGTATGAAAATGAAATACTCAATATTAATATTATTATTATACTAAGACCTTGTATTGCGAGGATTGTATGTAGTATAAGGTTTTACTATACATGGCTACTTCCAGCTGTAGTCTCCGGTCTTGTTCTGAAGGGCTGCACCGGACACACTCTGTGTTTCCTCCCTGAATTGACAGTGGTAGTATCTCTGGGGTCCCGTGACAAATTTCATTGGAACTTTCTTCGTCCGGGACAGATCGATGTTTTCTTCATCTTCTCCTGTCAGACGCTGCTGGACAGAGAGGGGACACACTGTCAGTCCATGGGGGGCTTCTGTCCTCACTGACACGGGATACACGATCACTTCGGTGACGGTTTAAACGCTGTGGAGAGAAATATCCTCACTGGAAACTACGGAAATACACGAACACGGCGTCAAAATACCGAAAGGTACGTGATGTCCATGGAGACGTTACCTTGGTGTCATGTTGGCTAACTTAGCTTTGACTCGGCCGGGTTGATAGCTGCCTTGCAAACCAAGCATTACAGGGATCAAAGTAGCTTAACGTTGTGTTTAATTAAAGTTAGCCATTACATACGTTCTTTCGTGTTCGAGGAAAACACTAAAAGTCGAGAAGAAGTTAAACGGAAGAAGAACAAAGCTAAGTTGGCTAATTTGGACGTAGCAGCTTTATGCTATGTGTGTTTATGAGTGTTTTGTTTATAGTGTGTGTGCCATTTGAGAGCCTGTTAGAACATGTCAGCCCTCTCAGTGTGTGTGTGTGTGTGTGTGTGTGTGTGTGTGTGTGTGTGTGTGTGTGTGTGTGTGTGTGTGTGTGTGTGTGTGTTTCACTTTGACTCGTGCTCCTCCTTCAATGGCTCGTTTCTCCTCTCTCTTTTTCCTCCTGGCCTGGAGAATTATTCCCGTAACACACGTGATCTGTGCTGGTGTTTCTCTTTTAAAAGTTGCACAGGTGTGAGAACATACAAAAGCCTCCGGGTGACCAAAAACAATTGTGAGCTGAGGAAATGCCTCTGACTAAATAAAACAGAAGTAGGGGGGGTCACCCACCTACACATAATTCTACTGTGACTGTAGAAAAATTGTGTCAGACTTCATAGACCAGTGTTCAATAACAAATAAGAGAGGTCCAGATAGAGAAAGTGTGAGTCAGTGGGATTATACATTGAAATATTAGACTTAACGCCTACAGTATGTGTAGTCAACAACTGACAAACTGTCAAATCAAACAAGGTAAACACTGTCAAAGTGAAACCCCCACAGTGGATGTTGAGTCATCTGTGTTGAATTGCCTGTTGCAAACCCCCATCTCTAAGGTGGATGGTGTGTATGTTAATATTTGTCCTCTCGTCATACTTTTACGTAAATTTCAGTTAACATCAAATGCACCTTTGCAGTGACAGGAACGATACCTGCCTTTATAATCCTTCTCTTCATATAATCTTCTCTCCTCTGACTATGCTTCAATATTAACGTAGAAACCTGCTTCATTTGCTTTTTATTTGTCAGTTCAGAAGATTTGCAGCTTGTTCCTTAACATAACATTTGTCTAAGAAGAACATGTCCTTTTTTGTGTGTGTGTAACGAGACAAGTTCTCAGCGATAAAAGACGAAGACAATGGATTTGATAAGTTTACACAGTCAACTATCTGACAGCTCTGTGATAACTGTGATGTGAGAGTGTAAAAACCCTCACACTAAAACACACACACACATTAATTCAAATGTTCACATGTCGACCTCATGTGCAGAGAATTTGCTCCGCCGTGCCAAGCTGGGGCATTGAACATTGTGTCATTTCTAATTTCCCACACGGGGGATGAGGCATTTATTTTCCCCATGCAGTGCACTCGCTGATTCCGACCTGTTTCTAATAGGAAGTTGGAGACACAGTGGATGTGTGTAAGCTGTCTGGACGGTCAGGTCGGGGTAGGAATTGTTCCAGATGCTGAAGTCGTTTGCACGCACTGGGGTTGACTCGAGTTCAACCTGCTTCAGCTGCGCGTCTTTAATCACTGTTGCATTATAATAAGACACTTACAAGCTAGAATCATGTTTGTCATTCAGTTTTATCCTGGAAATAACAGATCTAATTTAAATATATCCAAACTGCTTAAGTTATTTTAATAAATGTGTTTATGTAAATGTGAAGGTTATAACTGAAATAGGACGTTTTGCTCTTCATGTGCTGATAAGCAAGTTATCCCCACTTAACATTTTCAGCTTGCAGGGGTCTGTGTCTTATCAGTAGACAACCTGCTTGTTCGAGCTTTCACATTGGATTAACCATCATGGCCTGACTTCTGCTTTGTTTTCTCACTAAAAAGTGCTTTTCACACATGTCGCCCAGCCACACACAGAGAAAAATTGTATGTGCAACATCCTCATAGGATATCCACCGGCAAGGATGCGTGTACTCGAGCTGTGCAGGAAGTCAGCTATTTTGGATCCTGTGTAGTAGCCCAGCATATTTGCGCCTGTCACCACAAGTTAATTCATGTTGTGGCATGAATGCAGGGGTTGCTGGGCTGGTACCGAAGCTAGGGAGATTGCGTAACGTTCATCTTTTTCCACTTCATTGTCATCACGACTTAGGTTTTCATTCCTCATAACAAACTTGTTGGCGTCTTTTTGCGGGTGTGGTAGGAGGCGGCATTCCTTATGAAGGAGAAGCAGTGTCAGCTGAAAATGGAAGCTGCACCAGACAGTTATAGGTTATTTCCCCCTTGAAGAGGAAATATTTCTGGAATGTTAAAAAGCAGGACCTACCCTGTGACGTAGAGTCAGTTAACCGTAAAACAGGCACAGATGTGGGGCAGCTCAGGGAAGTATGTGGGCACTTATGTGTGTACCAGCCACAGCTGCACAAACCTCAGGTTTCAAACGCACAAGATGATCTAAGCATTCCCATTCAAAGTGGCTGCTAGACGAAATCTACATCTAGCTGCTGTTGATTTCACGTGATGATGGCTTTTCAGATCCGGTTTTAACGAGAGCTGAAACTGCCGATTAGTGGATCAGTGGAAACTAATTTAGCAAGGACTAAACCAAACTAGCAACAGTTTTAATAGACTTTTCTGTCAGGAGTTTATGCATATCTCTGTTTTATAGTCATTGATGAATGAAAAACGATTATTGTTGGATGAAACATTTTCACCTTAGGGTATGATGAATTATTGAAGGCGTTTTGGCCCAATGAAACGGAAAAAGAAAGATAAGTTAGGCCTTGTTTTAACCTAAGATGTAACAGTTTCAGCATAACAGTTGTGAAAAAGGAAACGGTTCAAACCTTTGATCTCTATTTGGTTTATCTTGGAGATAAGAGATGGGCCGAGCTAAAACAAACGTAAGAGAAAGTCAGAAGTTCAAACAAAACAGTAAAAGGGAGCTAGTGATGAAGAGGCCGTGAAGGTCCCTCTGACTCCGCACATGCATTTTAAAGAGGGCCTCTCTCTTGCTGTTCCCTCACCCCCAACGTGAGCAGAATGAGATGACCCTCCAGGATGCGTTCAGGACAAATTTGCAGTTGGAGAAGGTTTGCTAAAAGCCGGTTTTCTGTGTGTTGTGAACAAACATCAGTAGTGAGAGTAACAAGGGTTGCGGTTGAAGGGGCGAAAGCACAACTGGACAAACTAGGCTGACCTCACCAACATCAAACAATGGACCAGTCAGAGCAGCAGACAAAGAGCTTTGTTGAAAAAGAAACAGACATTACATAACTCGTGTTGAAAGAAAAGAAATGCATCTCTCTCTGTTTGATCTGACAGATGAACACAGGAAAAAACATCTACTGCAACAAATTATAATTTAGCTCTTTGACTCTTCTCCTAGTGATAAACTCCTTTGTTATTACAGTTGTCAGGGGAAGGAGTCTCTTCAGCGAGGAGCTTTATTTCCCTCTTTTAAAGGTTAGGAAGAAGAAGGAGTTTGCAGGATTTTACTCTACTCTCAACCTACTGTGTAACTCCAGCTTCAAAGACCCCTGGATGGTTATTTAAAAATACCTCTCCACTGAGGGGAACCAGCCAGAATGTCACAGACCCAGCGTGTGTGTGTGTGTGTGTGTGTGTGTGTGTGTGTGTGTGTGTGTGTGTGTGTGTGTGTGTGTGTGTGTGTGTGTGTGTGTGTGTGTGTGTGTGTGTGTGTGTGTGTGTGTGTGTGTGTGTGTGTGTGTGTGTGTGTGTGTGTGTGGTTTACGTGTTCACATGTTAAACAGGGTGGTGTGTGATACACGTGGAAGAGATAGACTCTTGTTTCTCCCCTAGGGTGATTGATATTTATCTATGGGATCTATACAAGTGTTCTTTCACATTGAATAATCCGATGAGAGGGAGGGTGGTTTATTCACAGGAAGGAGTGAGTTAACTGGTCACTCAGGAGGAGGCAGCCTCCCTGCCGTCATGTTGCAGCTCACTGACTGCCCCCCCCTGTTGTTGCCTGCGCACTCTCACAACACTTTACTCTCAAAGCACCTCTTCATGAGGCTTCAACCAGGAATGCTTTTACAGGCAAAACCTTACAATAGCCGACATTGCTGTAAAAGAGCGTTTTTTCCATTTGTCCATTAGCATCCCAACAAAAAAACGGAGTGTACTTTTGTTTCATGTGACACCTTAACTCTCGATGAGTCACAAGTCAGTCTCAGCTGACAATAATGACGTTTCACCCAGTTTTGAAATCATCGAAAAACTAAACAAAACTGAAGGAAAAGCAAACACTTGGATATCCATCACTTTGATAAGAACTTCTGAAAATGAATTAATTTGATGTGTACTATTAATTATATTATAGACATAGGTTTTTTTGCTTTATAGAAAAATGTCTATGTCTATGACATAATGAATACATGAGGATTTGCTTATAAAGTAATACTCAGGGATTGATGTTTATAATATCAGGTCTAGGCAACATGACCACTGTGGGTTGAAATGTCTGGAGGGCACAAAAACCCCAGTTTCCCTTCCTGAATAACAGACTGGCCTGTTCTGCTTTCTCCTCTGCAGCAGTGACCCGGAGTGGGCATGGACCAGTTGTATACTTGAAGTCCCATCCTGGAGGACTCATTACTTGATGACCTTGCACCTTTGAATGCCGACGGCCCCAAAGATGGAGGAGCAATCCGGTCTCCCCAATGTCAGCATACCCTGCCACAATGAGCAGATGGACAAGAAAAAGCGTTACACAGTGCGTCAACTAGCATTTCTGAGAAGAATTGATTCAGAAAATGATTTTGTCAGTGTAGCATTAAATCATATGAACTGGCCACAGTGACCCCTTGTGTTAACACAGACTATCCTTTTTCTTTTTTTTCAGGTTTACAAAGTGATAGTTTCTGTTCGACAACAAGAATGGTTTGTCTTCAGGCGATACGCTGAATTTGACAAACTCTACAACATAGTAAGTTGTGGCTTATTGTCATTTTCAATTTACAGCATATAAAGTCCGGAACACATAACCAGAAATTATGTCTTAAATGTATTTATTGTCTTTCTTTCAATGTCTTTCTGTTCAAATTTACATTTTGAATCCTTTGTGTACTTGTAGCCATTGATGTTTTACTAGCCCATGTGTGATTTTCTCCCATATCTTTTAACATAGTTAAGAAAACAGTTTCCATCTATGAACCTGAAAATTCCAGCAAAGAGAATATTTGGGGATAATTTTGACCCCGGTAAGTGTTCACTCAATGCTCATGTTTTACAATATGAAGTAAAAAATTCCTTACACCATCATCCAACAGAAATACAGTTCCAGATGTTTTATAGCATGTTTATGGCCTTGAGTGCTGTGTTTGATTGTATTTCTGTAACACAATATCCATCCAACAGAGTTCATCATGCAAAGAAGAGCAGGGCTGCATGAGTTCATCAAGAGGATTGTAACAGATCCTCAGCTTTGCAACCAGTACGTTTTCATGTTCTCTGTGTCATTTTATTATTATTATTATGTGAGTCCAATAATCAAATGAAGTCAAAATAATTTAACCGTGCTTCACACTCGAAATGAATGGAATAAAGAAAATCAAGAAGGTTCTGCGTTTTTCGTGCTTCACTTCATGACATGTCTCTAATTGAACTGTTTGGTTGTTTTTAAACATCACAGTCCAGATGTGAGGACCTTTCTACTGATGGACAAAATGCAGAACTTTTCAGATGCCTCTGAGGATGAAGATGACAAAGTAAGCAATTAATTAGTCTTGAGCAATTTGATGAATCATTTTCTTTGTTCTTCTTCATTTGTAGTTTTGTTTTCCTACTGACTACATGTTTTGTGTTAATATGTTGTGTAGTGGAGTCATTAGGTCCTCCACCTCTGTTTTTCTGCTGTGTCCAGGCTGTGCCAGAGAGTTGTAGATGCTGTGCACTGATAAGAGTCTCGAGACTAAATATGAATACAGATTAACTTACTGATATTTTCTTAGTGTAGCACAGATAAAGGATTGATTCACTGAATCTTGAATCCCTCGTCTGTTAACCAGTGTTGTGTTAGTCTCAGTTTTAGGGTTTAGATTCATCTTTGTGTCTGACCCATTTGATGTCTTCTCTGCTGTTTAACAGAACAACTCTACCTCCAGAAACATTAACCTGGGACCCTCTGGAAATCCACTGTATGTTCACTACTGAGTGCTCTGACATTGTTAATATTTTAGCACGAGGCAGGTTGCCTTGCTGTTTATTATTGATTATTTTAAACTTCAACAAGTGAAACACAAATGAATGTGGTGTAATTTTTGTTTCAGTGCCAAACCCAGCGACTTTGACTTTTTAAAAGTCATAGGAAAGGGGAGTTTTGGGAAGGTATGCACACAATACTGAAAAGTACAGTTACTTTATTTTCAACACAGAGGGAAAATTCACAAGTTTGCAAAATAGTGACTCTGTTTACATAGATAAAATATAGTTTCATTACATCGAAATCACTTTCACAACTCAATTTGGCAGTTAGATTGACGGATATATATTTTGCTTTACCTACATTCAAGTTGGAAACTTTTTGAAATGTTTCTGTGTTGTTTTTGACTTTGAGGTAGCAGCAGGTTTTAGTTCTGCATATGTTGGCCTCTCCATGCAGGAAGTGAAAAACAAATCGGGAATGTTTTACTGGTTTACACTGTCTGTGTTCTCTCCCTTGTGATGCAGGTTTTCCTCGCGAAACTCAAACACGATGAAAAGTATTATGCAGTCAAGGTCTTACAGAAAAGGGTCATTCTCAACAGGAAAGAGGTAATTTTAAAATCAAATATGACCTTCAGCCTATTCACATTTCAGTATTGTGTGCATGATTTATTGTTCTTCTACTAAAATCAGCCCTTTTTCAAATCAGCAAAAGCACATCATGGCAGAGCGCAACGTGCTGCTGAAGAATGTGAAACACCCTTTCTTGGTTGGGCTTCATTATTCCTTCCAGACCGCAGACAAGTTATACTTCGTCTTGGATTTCATCAATGGAGGAGAAGTGAGTTGTTTCAGTTTTGTGAATAATGCACTCACATCGAAATCAGTCACACGGTCAAGACAAGATGAGAATGACTCACTTAAATAGCTTTAATACAATTCCTTAGAGTAAGAACTGCTGCTGGTTAACATACCTTCATTTGTTTAAAATCTTACTAGAGGTCACGGAATTACTGAGAATAAAGAATGACTCAGAGAGTGACTTCCTAAATGGATGTCCTTCAAGTGTGGTCAGCCTTTTTTAAGGCTGCCATGTGTGAGTGACTAACTACAATCTGTAGACAAGTACATCAACTTCCAACCTTTCTGAACAGGACGATTACAAAAACCTGTAACGTCAGATGAAAATAGAATCAGATCAGTGTTTATGGTTTCCAGTCAATGTGATAATACATAATTATATACTGGTTTATGAAGGTACAATGAAAATATGAACAGCTCAGTGAAACATTTGACAATACATCAAATAATCAACCTGAAACTTTTTGTTCAAGCTCTTCTTCCATCTTCAAAAAGAGCGGACCTTTCCAGAGCCCCGAGCAAAATTCTACATCGCTGAAATGGCAAGTGCACTGGGATATCTGCACTTGCTCAACATTGTTTACAGGTATGATTGAGATTCATCGACAGTAAGTTAACCCATGAAATGTGGCTTTGCAGTGGGTATTTGAAATTACTGTTTCCAAATCTGCCAGTGCCCTGTGTCACTTACTTAAATTGAAATTTGTGTGTTTCATTCAGAGACTTGAAACCAGAAAACATCCTCCTTGACCAAGAAGTGAGTATTCCTGTTTTTATACAATCACTTTGACAGTTATTACAGTAAATAACAGTAATCGAAATCTTCCCTTAACCGCACATAATTGTTTTTAATACATAAGTGCTGCTTAGATTTGTCTGTCTTAAGTTTCTGTTTTTCATATTTCCTTACTTTACTCTGTAGTCAATGT
This sequence comes from Hippoglossus stenolepis, assembly GCF_022539355.2. Taxonomy (NCBI): domain Eukaryota; kingdom Metazoa; phylum Chordata; class Actinopteri; order Pleuronectiformes; family Pleuronectidae; genus Hippoglossus; species Hippoglossus stenolepis. The sequence continues at coordinate 11,986,837 of NC_061501.1, read as the reverse complement.
GATTTTCAGAATTTATGAGCCTGTCTCCATAGCCTACATGCAGATGCTTTGTAAACATGTCAATCTTACTTTCCAGTTACTCGTAATGGCTGCATACTTTAATACTTTAATACCTAAAAATTTGAAATGAAAGCCTTGGGTTTGGTTCATTTATAGTTCAGTTTGTTCAGGACTCCTGTGTTGGATAGAACTGTTCAGGGAGGGTCATGACAGAAGTGATAAGGGTCTAACTGTTCATTCACCTGCTTCTCGGAAGGTCCCGATTCTCAAGTTGACTTGTGGTTCTGAATTTGGTGTGTTCATGTGCTCTGAAGTCAGAATGTGGAAAGGACATGGATGCTGTAAACAAGATGTGTTGTCAGTTAGATGTGTTTACAGTCTTTAAACAACACCTTGACACCTATTTCTAATATTTACATACTAACAAAGCAAATAGAGCAGATCATTTTAAGTGTATGCATGTTAATCTTAAAAATGCTTTATTGGCTAAAGGGTATGGGGTTAGGCACTTGTGAGAAATGGACATACAGGGTAACATCACATTAATAGTTACTATTTAGAGCCAATTGAGGTGGTGTTGATGTAAATTTTCCAAGTCGGGAACAAATTTTTCCCGCTATTCCGACACCACGTGAATGCATCAGTCTATAATGTACTACAGGTGATGTTATCAGAAAATAGTTCCAAAGTCTCATATTCGCTTCATATTTATTACATAAGAACCTAACATACAGTTTACAGCATTTCATTCTTTTCCACGTGTAACATTTCAACACCAGTTGACAACAGTGTCATTTCCTGTTCTAGCTGGACCGAATGAGGGTGATTGGATTAGGACTTACTAATGATTTTCCTGCAGAGCCTTACTGAGAAAGTGAATGGGTCTGACTGAGCTACACCGCTGCCAACATTCCTCAGCAACAATAGATCCCTCAGTCCCCGGGGATAATGAGCTGCTTGTGCAGCATATGTTGTCTAAAAATGTCCCTGTGTCCTCTCCTCTTTAAAAAGGGGCATATCGTTTTGACGGACTTTGGGTTGTGCAAGGAAGGCATTTCCCAGACCGACACCACCACCACGTTTTGTGGAACACCTGAGGTATGTTTTCTTTTTTTACCTGTCTGCCTACTGCCAGGGTAGTCCAAAGAAGTCTCACCCTCAGTGTCAGAAAGATGCAATTATTAATACCCTTTTTGTAATTAGGTGTGGTTAATCATTTCACAAGTATGTGTTTATTCCAACTCACCATACTGCTGTGTATGTGTGGGCTATAAATCACTTTTTCTAGAGTTAAGATAAAAATAGTAGTTTACATACATTTGGTTGATTTATTTTAAGCAAAATGTCAAAGTTAATGTTATATTATTATGTTTGCGTGCTTCAAATGACCAGTACTTGGCTCCAGAGGTCCTGAGGAAACAGCCCTATGATAATACAGTAGACTGGTGGTGTCTGGGTTCAGTGCTGTATGAGATGCTCTTCGGCCTGGTAAGTCTGTGCTTTGATCCCTATTTTCCCTAAATCTCCCTCTGTATTGTTCTTATTGTTCCAGTCTGCCACACAGTCGACATTATGTTTTATTTTTCTTGATTACAAAAGATTTGATTTTGGCAGTTAGTGTCAGCACACATGTCATTACTTGCCTCTACATCTCTTTCTTTATTTCTCATATCCCAGCCGCCATTCTACAGCAGGGACACACATGAGATGTATGACAACATCCTCCACAAGCAGCTGGCGATGCGTCCCGGTGCGTCCAGCACCGCCTGGTCTCTGCTCAAGGCCCTGCTGGAGAAAGACGGCACACAGAGACTTGGGTCCAGGGATGATTTTGTAAGTGGGATTATTGCACTCTCACCATCCAGATAAGAGTCAATGTATGTATGACAGAATTTCAAATGTTAGCTCCCCCTGGTGGCTGATCTGTATACGTCCTATACCTGGTGATGCTAAACAAATGTATGGCATCTATGATTTTTTAAAATCTTACTAACTTCCTTTTTATATATAGTTATGTCCAGGTTAATGTACTGTATATTCTTCATTTTCAGAATGAGATCAAAGCCCACAGCTTCTTCTTCTCCATCAACTGGGATGACCTTGAACAAAAGAAGATCCCTCCCCCATTCCTACCCAAAGTGGTAAATAGTTTGAGTTTCTTCTATTTTTTATTTATCCTTTTAGTATTTTAGTATTTTAACTGTTTCTGGCTTAAAGGTCACGTGTGTATCCAGTAAAGTCATGATGCAGCCTATAAGCCTTTAATAACAAGACAAGTAGTCTGATTTAAAATTATTTCAGAACACCACAGCGTGATGTACCCATCCTGATGTTTTTACTTCTCCACTTGATTAGAGCTCTTTTCTTGTGTGTACAGACCGAGCACACAGACATTTTGTCTTGTATTTCTTCCATGAATTTTAATACGTCTGGTACTTTTACTCCTCTCTCCCCCCAGAGCTCGTACTGTGACATCTCAAACTTTGACACCGAGTTCACGGAGGAGATGGTCTCCACCTCCGTCTGTTGGTCTCAAGAACATTCCGTAGTCAACGCCAGTGTAATGGAGGCCGACGATGCCTTTGTGGGCTTCTCCTACGCCCCACCTTCTGATGACTCTTTCCAGTGAAACATTCCCCCACGAATGCCTTAACCATCGTAACTTATTTTGATTAAAGGGAAGACATCTCTACCATGGATGAATTTGTTCTATGAAGCCAAAGCAAGCAGCTGATAGGAAACAGCACTAAACTATATTGTGATTGGAAAAACAAGTGCCAGAAAAGTCTTTATTTTTTACCTATTTGTATTTATATAAATATATTATACATAACGGATGATGTTTTTAAGAATTAAGGACGACCATTCGCTATTAATGCAATTTCTGTAAGTTTCAACAATGAGCCTTTATAAAGCCTTAAATTTGTCCCTTCAATGACATCAAAGAATCAGGTTCTGAAAGACTTGAGCAATTCACTGGACTTAAGATGTCACCTTTTGACTGTCCATGTAATTACTGTATAAAACAAACTCGTGTATCATATTCACAGTAACTAGGTTGGAAATAGGGGAGTACTTGAAAGACCACTGAAATATGCATTTTGGTTTATAGGTCACATTTATAAAAGAAATAAATCTACTTTTATCAGTTACTTTTCACTTTGTCTTTTCGAGTACTGTGTGGGTTTTTATTATTATTGTGAATTGTCTGTGTTTATTCATAAAGTGCAAAATACTTCAAGATCCACGATGCTTTGTTCTCACCTGGTCATTTTAGTAGTTCCATACAGAGTAATAAAAAAAAATCTAAAAATCTAAATTAATCTGAGTGTCTGTTCTGTAGTAATACATTGTTTTCTTTATTTATTAAATTAGTATTCAGGTGACCCTCTGAGTGGTCTCCATGGCAACCTGGTTGAAGCTCGCGCGCTAACGTTGGATTGTTAGCAGTCATGCTAGCTTTTTAGCAAAGTTGTTTTTATTACTGAGTGAAGATGACGGACGTTTTATCGTTGAAAGAATCCGTGGTGGTGTATTTAGACCGGAGCGGTGGCCTTCAGAAACTGACCGAGGACTGCGCACAGTTCGACGGTGAGCCTGAATCTAAACTGCCCCAATGCTAGTCGCTACAATAAATGCTAAAAACCCCACCGTGCTACATTTAAGCTAGCCCTTCCCACTGTGCTAACTCTGCAGACCCCCACCATGTCGAGGCGGTGTACCGGTTCTGCATCTCCGTGAACCCCTCTGATGTGATGGAGGTGGATGCAGTGTTGGGCCACTGTGTTCTCCACGAGCCCCTGAAGGCAACAGCATTGTTTCAGTCTGTATGTGTAAAAGCAAACAGCTAATCCAAACAGCTCACACCCATCATCTATTTACCATGTAAACCTCTGTGAGGTTAATTATTTACTTTTTCAAATTCCTTCATTCAGATTTGCTTCCTGGCCATACAGACTCTTTCGCTTGTTGAGAAAATACACACAGAGAGTCAGGTATGAACAATACAACAGATAAACTACTGTGTTTAGTTTAAAGGGATAGTTCACCCAAAAAGGAAAGTGTTTGAGTCCATAAAACACTTCTGGAGTTTCAGGGGTAAACAGCGTTGCAGCCCAATCAAATACAATTGAAGTAAATGTTGACTTATTCTTTAAACGTAAAACACAAAAATAACATGCCTCCATACTGCTCCTGTGGTGTCATCCAAGTGTCCATAAGCTCCGACATTCAAATTTGACTCGAAACAGCATCATTTACACACCATGTTTTTAGCCTAGGAGGATATCAGAGCACATTTAGGCTAAAAACATGGTGTTCATTTCAAGTCGAATTTGAATGAGAGCACTTTATGGGTTTTTTTCTATTGTTTTATTACGTCTGAAGAAGGAGTCAGCGTTTACTCCGGAGACTCCCTAAAGTGTTTTGTGGACTCAAACACTTTCACCCACCCCTCCATCGACGTAGTGGTGAGTAGATAATGAGTGAATCTTCATTTCTTTGGGTTAACTATCCCTTTTAAGAGCCTTAATAAGTAGCAGTTAACCCAATGAACCTTACATACCTGCATCTGACTGAACTGGATCATCCTGTTGTAACAGTGACTCATGTGGCTGTTCTCTTTGAGGTGAATGTAATACTGAAATTTACACACCTGCCTCCGTACCCTGAGTACACGTTGGACCTTGGCAGTTTTCCCCGAGGATGTGGCCCCATGAGGCCTGTCTCCATGGAGGGCCTGGTCATTGCCATGACGAGGGTCACGAAATACACCCAGGGGGCCCGGTTCCTCTGCGTTAACGACGACTGCCCCTGCTCTACTGGTACTTTGTTACCTCCGAACCCTCACTACAGATTTCTCTCAGCTTCAAGTAGTACTATTAAGACAGATCACACTCAGTCGGATTTGTAGTAAAATTGTATGTTTAGATGCACATTTGATTGCATTTCCATGATTCCGGCCGTAGGGTTCCACCACATCCGAGTTCATGCACCCGGAGCCACAGAGTCGGCGACTGTGAGAAACGACTTCAGCTGCATGATGTGCAACTCCCAACTGAAAGAGGATGTGAAGTTCAGAGTTTTGGGAGGTGACAATGGAGTTATTACCAGGAGTGATAACTGGGCAGAAGTAGTGAAAAGAAAACCTGTGTTGTGTTTTTATGTTCTGCATTCATTCATGTGTGTGTCGTTGTGGAGACAGACAAACAGCTGGTGGAGCTGATCCACGTCAAAGCACTGGATGTTCTAAATGGGCATCAGCAAAGCTCACTCAGATACCAGTCTGTCACCCTGTTTCTCAGAGGTAGGTTTACCTGCTCATACAAAAGTCCACTCTCCACCTACATATAATGTCCTCCAGTCAACATATTTATTGATTTCTTTAAATTAAATCCAAATAAATCTGTTAATTGTAGCATAATGGTCCACATCAGAGTGATATAATTGCAAAACAACAGAAAATACAAATTATAATATAAATAGCTTTTTTGGGGGGGCATATTCCATCCTCTTTTTAATCCATGGATTCTTTGCAGAACACAAGATTGTTTTCTATCCAACTACTGAAGTAAAAAGCCCAGAATTAGTTCATCTCCCTCTGGTGGGGTATAAATATGCATCGCTGACACATGTAGGATACCCTTGGCTGTTTTTGAACCCTACAATAAGCATCCCTGCAGTATGAATTATTTTTCCACAGCATTAAGCTTTTAATCATGTATTAAGCTTTTAATCATCTAAATCTTTTCTTCTAAGTATTTGCAATGAAAACCTCTAGTGTTATGAGGTTTGACAGTTTACTGTATGGCAGCATTGGTATGAAGACTGATGGAAACTGCCCATTAACCAGGCATCTGGTTCAACCATCCATGTCAGGATGCAGCTGCTCTGCTGAGGAGTCCTTGACCAAGCCTGAGCAGCCTCAGAGACCATATCCTGCGATGTACTTAGCCTTTTTTATTTTTGCATTGAACTGAACAAATGCATATTTTGAACTTTACTGGGTTAAAAGACCAAGTTTTTTATTTGCATCTTAAATGAAAACACTGTAATGTTGATTAATATCCTCAAACAGTTTAAAGGGTATTATTTGTTTGTAAAACTCAATTTCTCATTACTTATATTCACTCCCAGTCCTGAATAATGTGGTTGTCATAGCTTGTATTTACACCCAGTCAGATCTATTGAGGTTTGTCATTAATTTTCTCCGGCTTCCTAAATGAGAATAACTTTGGAACACAAACTAAGTGGGGGAGAGTTCAAATAAACAGATTTCCGTGCAGCCAGCCGCACACAGTGCCTCCTAGAGGGATATTAAGTGTTTCTGTCCCCTCTAATAACATTGTCCAGTCAGTACCCCTGAGATCTTAGCAAATCTCAGCACCAGGATTAACATATTCTGTTGACCCAGTCCTGTGGAGGAATTCAATACACAGGGTTCCCGTTACTAAACATATATGCTAATAAGTAGAAGGAACACTCATTAGCTGGCTGTGCATTTCGCACACAGAGAAATCTTTGTTCTTAAGGCCTCGCTCTGTTTCTCTTGGCAGTGGTTTGTAGGTGGCATGCATGTTTCTTCAATAATCGAGGACAACCCCTCTGAGTGTTATTGCTTTGTTTCCCCTACTCACACAGATGAGCTGTGTAACTTGATGAGAATTGGTCGACTCTACAGGGTGCTAGGCATTCCTGCACATGTCCACCAGTGGCCCAACATTACCTGGAGTGTGGAGGCCAATAGCGTCCGACCATGGGAGCCAGAACGTAAGGCAGTAAATAATTTCATATTAAAACCGTCGAGTCTACAGAAATCCCTATCACAGACATATTGATAACATCTTAACACTATGATATGATTCTAATTTTCACATCTTATATGCAAAATTGTGCATCGTTGCCACATTGAAATATCTGCCATGTGTCACAATTCTACCTACAGATCTGCATAAAGTCAGTGTCAGGTTCCAAGAGCTGTTGAAAGCCACAGCCTCTTCTCCCTGGAGGTTCTCTGCTATTGTAGCTCACTGCTTTGGGTTGGAAGTTTCTCCTCCAGGCTTGTACAACACACTGAAGCTGGGTTTGTTGCTCAGCTTGGTGCAGACCAGAGCAGATGCAAAAGAAACATGTCACAACTTGGATCTCCTCGTCATCACTACTAACACTCTTGTATTAGACAGGTAAAGGAAAGTTAGGTGACTTGAATTATGCCACCAGAGACTTTAATCTGCCGCATTACCCATCACCCTTCGTGTTTGTGCTAGATTGTTGACATACAGTTTGGGTTTGGCCATTCGCGGGGTCAGACATCAGGTCTCAGGGGAGATGTTTGCATCCTTGTCCCGGGACGAACATGGAGCAGGCACTGCCAACATCCATGCTGGTTCTGCCTTGCTAGCCACCGGGGGCATATGCATGGTAGGAGATCTTGGGTGTTACAAGAAGGACAAGTTGGATTCCATCCAGTCAGGTAAAGCACCAAATTGATTAATAAAACACGTTTTGTATTAGCTTAAAGGAGAGGATTCTGTCAGCTTTAAAAACAATGGGTAATTTCTGCCAAATATATTAATTATTGTATATTAATCCTTTGAATTTTCTCAGTTCTGGAGAGCCGCACGGTGTCTGTATTCATCCCAGGAAAGAAATACGGTGAGGATGCTGACCAGCAGCTTTCCTTCCCGCTCCACTGCAGCTTCTGGGCCCTCACAGACCCCTCTCAGCGTTCAGGGCGGACAGACTGTACTGTACTGGGAACAGCAGTGAGTCCAAACACAATATGGTGTCGTATTAGTATTGTATAGCTCACTTAAAACATAATCTCAATGTGGACCAACAGGTCTGAATTCAGATTTCCGTGTAAAATCCCATTCCATTCCACTCAGATGTTGTTGTAGATAGCACATGCAAAACAGGAAATTGAGACAATTTACTTCTGTTGAAGGAAATGCCCTGCCCAGAAAACATGACTTCACAGCAAAGCCCTTGAGAATAATCAATGCTTTGTTTTCCTCTTTTGCAGGGAAGAGGTAGACAGCAAACTCTATAACAGTTCTGTAGACCTTTCTTTAGATGTCAAGTTCTTTTCCTATTTATCAATATCATATTAGAACTTTGAAAACATTAGACAACTCTCTGATGCCCAGTCTCTTCTCTGTGAGCAGGAAATGGGTCCCGTACCACTTCAGTTGGCGGACAACTTTGGCCTGGTCATTCGGAGTAGGGATATGATGGGAGAGCAGGCCCTGCTCGCCCAGACTGTCCACACCCTCCAGCAGTCAGTACAGCCTGGAAAACCCCTCTACCCATCCTGCTGGGAGTTCTCCTCTCAAGACTACCAGGAGGTTAACAATCACCAAGTCATTTTTATAAAAATTCACTGTCTCCATTTTAGCGTTTATTCATTTAAGTTGAATTGATATTGCTGTTCTGAATTCTTTATCTTCCAGCTGGTAGCCCACGCTCGGAGTTTACAAGTGGAGCTTAGTCCTGGAGCTGAGAAAATGATCCACGGTTACTATATGGCCAGCCGTAGAGTCAGAACCCAGAGTCAGGGTGTTAAGATATCAGTGGCATCTATCAAACTACTGTGAGCACTCTACTTATATAATACTTGCTGCTTTAATATTCCATCTTTTCACTTATGTGCATTACCAGAGAGATCTTTATGTAAAGATCAAGTCAGTCTGGTGTAATGTAATTTAATATCCACTAGGTGGAGAACTCCTTCATAAGACCATTTTTCTTTTGGCAATGACAGATGTTTACAAACCTTTTCACCACAGTGACCTATTTTATGTAGAAGTAAACCTGTGGACACAAATCTGAATAAATATGTTAAATGGAGTTTTAATTCTAAAATTATTTTCATTACCTGTAACACTTGGTATCAGGTTACCATCCCACGTGATGCAAATTTAAAGTCTACCTTTCATGCAGCATATTACTTGTGCAGCAGTTCATTTAAATGCCACTATTCATGTCGTTTTATTGTAAGGATCTCTTTGGCTGAAGCTCACTGCAAGTTAAGTCTCAGAACACAAGTACTGGAGGAAGACGCTGTCGTCGCTGTGCTACTCTGTGAAAACTCAGTCACTCTCAAGCACGGTACTAAATGATCACTCCACCCTTCCCACAGATTAAACCAACTACAAACAGCATTTCCTCAAAGAGATCTTCCATCACATGTCCCATCATTGAATTTAAGTAATGCTGTTGTGATACAGCGTCTCTTTTGTGAACTTGTCATTAAATTATGAAAATAAGACACCCAACTGAAAGAGTAAACATACACAAAGCTCTGCGAGTTCTTTATCCTAGTTGTAAATGGTTTTTTAAAGTTTGCCTCCCTCTTCCTCCAGGGGCCTCTGCTCTCATTATTCCACCTGACGCAGTGTTTCCCTGTGACCTGGAAGATGTGGATGGTTTGCACAGAAGAGACATGGCACTGGATATTCTCCACCAGAATATCCTGCGCTTCATTTACGCCTATGCACCAGGAGCAAACAATTACATCACAGAAGAGTAACATCTCTCTAAAGATCCAAAAATACAGGTAAGCAGCACAAGATCCCACAGACTGATTAACCTTAGTGTTCATCCTTTCATTCAGTCACAGTTGTATACTCATTAAACAGATTAGTTGGTTAAAGAGTTGCTAGAAATAGGTGACCAAAAACATCTAAAATACATAACAGAGAAAGATGTGCATAGAAAAATAACTCAGATCAAGCCCAGGCATTTTTTGCAAACAAGTTTTATTCAGAAAAATATTTTCTAATAAATCTGCCAAATGGTGATCCATCAGTTCCAGGTACACTGTAAAAGACATGGACAACAGTCAGAGAAATGACAATGAATGATGTGCAAACAGCTAAATGTCAATCGCAACATAAATGTAATGATAAATGATGACAAGTTGACATGGATTGGGAGTTGGTACCTACCTTTGAAATTTGGTTTTCGCATAAACATGTGATCAGTCAACTGGCTCCGTAACCCTGCCAATAAATACAAAATAAATATCAGTTTAATTGGGGGAATAACAACTTTTCTATGGTTTTACATCTTTGTCTTTTAGTTCAGTTAGTCACATTCTCAGCAGCCCATTTTGGTCTGATGGGTAAACGGCGATAAGATGAATTCATCATAACTACTTCAAAAACCGGGCATAAACCAGTGAAATGAACATGAGAATACATTTTGGGATGAGATAACGCTAGCATTTAGACTTTGGCTCCATTACAGCAGCTGCTTATCTGTTAAAAACGGAAATGAATCAGTTCTATACACAGCACTCAACCATTACACGTTGATGGGTCAAGATGGCATTTCCTGTTAAATGTGAAATCCAGAACATTGGGACAACAGCGTCACAGGCAGGGTAAAACTATACTTGCAGCTGGTAATTCAGTAGTCACAGTCTCACCACTTTGTTGTCTGACGGGTAAACGGCAAAGTTTGTTAACTCATCACTATTCCAGCTGCAAGAGGTACTAGCTCTCAATGTTAAAAAAAAAAAAAGCGTCTGAGAATTAAGCCGTTTTGGTGCAAGTAATAGTTTGGGTTCGGAAATAATTTACCAGGTTGGACTAGTTGTGCTTTTTAAGATACAATCATATTGTTTTGTGCAGTATCAATAATTCGCAATGTAAAAAATAACATGCTGTAGTTATGAACTCACCTCCTGATCAGCACAGGATTATACTTCAGGTGCATCTCCAGCCACCACATCATAGGATCTGAAGCACCTGAGGGAATAACAGGAAATTACAGGAATGAGATTGACCAAAAAGAAAAATAGTGTTGGGCAGGGTAAATCTAAGGTTGCAGCTGGTAATTCAGTAGTTACAGTCTCACCACTTTGTTGTCTGACGGGTAAACGGCAAAGTTTGTTAACTCATCACTATTCCAGCTGCAAAAGTTGCCATGGCTCACAGTTCAGAAAGATAATAGACTTGAGCCATTTTGGATTCATCTGCTATTGAGCAAGTTAAACTAGTAATCAGGGTTTTAAGATATTTAACCAGTTTGGATTCATTGAGAAATGCTTTCCAATGCTATTATTCTACAAACTAAATATTTTAAATATAACCATGCTCCAGGAGCATTAAAAAGGACGCACTGTAGTAGGGGACTCACCGCATCAGCACAGGACACAAGGGATTACACCAGGTTCATCCTGTCACCTCATGTAATCAGAGGCAACTTAAGGAAAAACAAAAACAAGAATGGGATTGACCAACTATCACACCATAGGGTTTGGATTAAGCAGGGTGACAATAAAGTTGCAGCTGGTAATTCAGTCGTCACAATCTCACCACTGTGTTGTCTGACGGGTAAACGGCAAAGTTTGTTAACTCATCACTATTCCAGCTGCAAGAGGTACTAGCTCTCAATGTAAAAAAAAACAAAAATCTAAGAATTGAGCCGTTTTGGTGCAAGTAATAGTTTACCAGGTTGGACTAGTTGTGTGTTTTAAGATATCATATTGTTTTGTGCAGCACCAATAATCCGCAATGTAAAAAATAACATGCTGTAGATATGATCTCACCTCCTGATCAGCACAGGATTATACTTCAGGTGCATCTCCAGCCACCACATCATAGGATCTGAAGCACCTGAGGGAATAACAGGAAATTACAGGAATGAGATTGACCAAAAAGAAAAATAGTGTTGGGCAGGGTAAATCTAATGTTGCAGCTGGTAATTCAGTAGTTACAGTCTCACCACTTTGTTGTCTGACGGGTAAACGGCAAAGTTTGTTAACTCATCACTATTCCAGCTGCAAAAGTTGCCATGGCTCACAGTCCAGAAAGATAATAGACTTGAGCCATTTTGGATTTATCTGCTATTGAGCAAGTTAAACTAAAACTAGTAATCAGGGTTTTAAGATATTTAACCAGTTTGGATTTATTGAGAAATGCTTTCCAATGCTATTATTCTACAAACAAAATATTTTAAATATAACCGTGCTCCAGGAGCATTAAAAAGGACGCACTGTAGTAGGGGACTCACCGCATCAGCACAGGACACAAGGGATTACACCAGGTTCATCCTGTCACCTCATGTAATCAGAGGCAACTGAAGGAAAAACAAAAACAGGAATGGGATTGACCAACTATCACACCATAGGGTTTGGATTAAGCAGGGTGACAATAAAGTTGCAGCTGGTAATTCAGTCGTCACAATCTCACCACTGTGTTGTCTGACGGGTAAACGGCAAAGTTTGTTAACTCATCACTATTCCAGCTGCAAGAGCGGCCAATGCTCAACGTTCAGAAAAATATCCAAGACTGACCATTTTTGACTTCTCTGTTTGAGTTATTTGGTGAAACAAATAATTGGGCTTGGGAATTCTGTCAAAGTTTGACGCATTGAGCATTGCTCTCCAATGCAACTCTACCACAATCATTCAAAAATATAATCATACATGTAGAAACTCACCTCCTCTTTAGCACAGGACACACGCATGATTAAATCAGGTGCATCGCCAGGCACCACACCTTGTAACCTAAATCATCTGAAACGAGAAATTACAGGACTAAGATTAACGTTGGAAAACAATTATCTGCATCTTTTATAAAAAAAAAACCATTGTGCTGCCGTTTCAGTTAGTCACAGTTTCACCACCTTATTGTCTGATGGGTAAACGGCAATAGAGTGAAGTCATTATTCTAGCAGCACAAATTCCCCGTCACCAAAAACACCACATAACCAAAAACTGTCGACCACCTGAGCAATCGCCTTAACATCCACAGAGGGATGACAGGCATTTGCTCATCTGAAGTTTGCCGTGGTGGTCTGACATCTGATACAAAGAATTACTAAGTACCCAGATAACACTGAGCATTTGGACACTTTGGTCATTTATCATTGTGATTGATTTCAAATGTTTATTAATACCTTAACATACCTTTATATTAGCTGACAATGGGCCAGTTATTGCTTGAATCCGCCATTTCCCCCTGCATTCCTATAAAGACAAAAGCCACATGCATATAAAAATCACGATACACTTCCAGTCTTCATATGTTTTCATCCCTAAATGCAGCCACGATTCAAACCCCACAAGTCTGTCACAGTAACTTAACCAAACCTCACAACTAATTGCTCTCAGGAGTCTCGTATTGATTCTTAGCTCGCATGAATAAGAAGTACTGAAGGAATAGCCAATATGGCCAGGACAGATGACTGATCACCCGAAGGTCAGAGGGGACAGTGTAACGCAGCTTGGGAGCACGGCCGACATCGCAGGTCTGAGGACGGGTTCAACAGCAGGTCATGACCTCTGCCATGACCTCCAGTCCTCAGAAGAGATCATGATGACTTTCCACGGTGAAATAATGGGGGGGTGGGGGGGGGGGTCGATTCCCTTACCAGCCGCTGTTCTGCTGACCCCTGGACACAGCCAGATACGGTGCTGTGTGAAGCAGTGACACGGGTGTGGGGGGGCGCCGTCCCCCTTTGAACTGTCTCTAAGAATGATTTATTGCGTTACTTCAGGGATGGGACCCGTCTATAGACAGACACCGAAACCGAATCGGTGGGTTAGACTGGTTCTACATTACACCTGCAACATGGCAGTGTTTGTGACAAAACTTGAGCCCAATTTAAGTTCCTTTTCAAATCCACGGGTTTTTACAGGGCAGTTGCCAAGAGATCAGAGAAATTAACGTGCAATACTAAATTAAATTGATCAACTTTGACTGAGTGTATTATACTGACATATTATAGGTTATTACGGCGTTTAAATCATCACGAGAACCACTGCAGATCAGCTGTAACGCGCTCTCGTGTTACCCACGTGGCGGACATGCTAACTAGCTTCATGCTAACTGCCTGCAGGCCAGGGTCGGTTTCAAATGGGTTTTTCCGACTTCGCCCGGGAGCACGTTGACGAGTTGCACAATTTAACACACAAACCCCACTCCACCGTCGCCTACCTGCATTACTGGAGATTCATCCCGAAGAGGTCATCGCTCAGCCGGGACGCAGGAGGAAGCACGACCGCTCTCCACCGTGTCTCCGGGACAAGAGGCAGCTCTTCCGGTCCCGGCTCCGGACACTGCGCCGTAGATCTGCGCACTGACGCGTGTGAGGAGCGTCAAACACCTCGCACTATTTATGACGTTTACATTTCAATAAGGAAACCCGCGGATTAATGCATTCACTCCTTTTCATTACCCACAAGTGCCAGCACTGGAATCCGGGTTATTTTATTATATTTATAAAAAGACGTTCAAAATAGACGTGGGTCTTTTTTTAACTACAACCTCCCCGATATCCTACAAACTATTAACAATAAATATTTACTGTCCTTCCTCCCATAACATGTTGTGATCTGCCTGCGCATTTTGAAATGTATGAATCTAAAAGATATAAACTTAATCATTCCAAATTAGTTGTTGCCAAAATGTTGAAATGTTTCATGTGTGAGGTTTATTTTCTTATTATTTACGCCATGAAAATAGCTGTTGTTGATTTCTAGAAATATGGGTAGCCTGATTATTGTTGGATTTCTTTTTCAAACTCGTTGTTGTCAAAGTGTAAGCCCAGCTGAAGCTGAAACAATATGTTCTACATACATTTAATCATCTATCTGTATAATATGCTTTCTTTTCTCGTTTAAGGCATTGGATCTCTATCAGACTAAAGAATACTAAAGAATACTCTTTAGTCAGTATTTATGCTGCAAATTAATGTTGTGCTTTCACCTATTAAAACCTGAGTCTAGCCTGTAACTGAGTATACGTACAGCAACCAATGACCACAAGAGTAAACTTAAATTGTCAGATAAAAATAATAATAATAATAATATGTCCTGACAAATGCGGATCATATATTATTTAAATAAATATAAATTGTATTATTTTCTTTTTAATAGCATAAACAGGTCGGGTCGACTGGGGCGTTTTTCATAGATTTTCTTTTCTTTCTTTTTTTTTCAATCATCGTCAAAGACCTTCGGAGACTCGTCTTCTCTTTCACCGAGGTCATTTATTCACAAACACATTTACAAGCATGCGTGTAAAAATGAGCCGGAACATGAGCTGGAGAGCCTCCATTGTTGACTCTCGCTGACAGACCACTTCACATGACAGATGTTAAGTTATTCACACATGCATTTAGTGCAAATGTTTTCAACTCAAAGTGCACAGCTCAAGCATGACGGACTCGTTACCCCGCGGAATTTCTGCAGATGATCGCGACATGTATGGAACTGCACGATGCAGGGCCAAACAGGGATCAGCCAAAATAACAACAACAAAATGTAAAATGCCTTCTTTTGAAAAAAAAAAAAAATACAATAAAAATTCACAAGTAATATATTAATTTACAACGTCTTCCTACTGGTAGGGCTTGTGTGGGGGGGAGTGAATTCAGGTGAAGGATAATTGTTCTACAGTCAGTGGACACATGATGAGGCCCGAAACAGCATCAACTCATGCAAATGGGAAACTGCTCCACGCAAGTGATTTATTTCTTGGAGGTGGACGATGATGGACCTTGATTCTCTGACTCTGAGGAGCGTGTGTTGTTCAGGAACTGTC
This sequence comes from Hippoglossus stenolepis, assembly GCF_022539355.2. NCBI lineage: Eukaryota > Metazoa > Chordata > Actinopteri > Pleuronectiformes > Pleuronectidae > Hippoglossus > Hippoglossus stenolepis. The sequence continues at coordinate 11,971,283 of NC_061501.1, read as the reverse complement.
CGGAGGCACCGACGTACAGTCTGGAGCGCATCGGCCATTTCTGCAAAGACATTTCATATGTTAGTGAAAGAGAAATGGATATATACAGTATATATCTCAAATAGGCCCCAAAAGGCCAGTGAGGAGGATGTTGCATGCATAGAAGAAATGACAATTTAAGTCACATATAAGATAAGAATAATAAGTTTTCCTTTTTCAGATCTACTAAAATAATTTCGAAACTAAATAAATGCTGAATACACAAATCTGACACATAAAACCAATGTAACAAACCTAAATTACGATTATCATTATGATGGTTGTTATTATTGTTGTTTTCATTATTACTGACCTTCACTGGGTGCAGGTAGCCATCACCCTTCAATGAGTGTAACGCCTCTGTTTGTTTTGTGCTCTCTCCCTCCTCCGCACCTTCCTCCTGCAGTGTCCGAGTCAAATGGGCAATATATGTGGTGGCCAGTATCAACACGTCGAGTTTGGACAGCTTGGTGTCCGGCGGCACCGACGGCAAAGTCCTCTGCAGCTCCAGGAACGCGTTCCTCAGCGTCTGCACTCGGCTCCTCTCCCGAGCCGCGTTCGCCGCCGCCGGCCGCCCCTGCCGCCGAGGCCGCCGAGGCCGCCGCCGCCGCTGCAGCCGCCCTGGAGCACCCTGGCCCGCTGGAGCTCCCGGCGACCACCGTCCGGACTGGGGCTTGAGCTGGGACTCGACGCGGGGTTTCGTCCGCCACCGTCCCGGAGCAAGTGCCGCTGTCCATTCGGAGCGTCTGTCTTCCCACCATCAGAGTGCGATTAAAGACCTGAAAGTTCGATATCAGAAGTTAGTTTTAATAGTTTAACCTGCATGGCACGATTTATATGAATTTAAGTGAAAACTGACAAAGAGTAATTTAGATATAACACATTTTTTATTTATGATATTTTCAGTCATTAACCTTCTGTTCTATTAAACTTAACCCTTTAACTTATAGCCTACTGTAATCTACAATTGTATATGTAAGTTATTGTATTTGTGTATTTATTAAACCATAACTTAAGTTGTCTTTTTTGAGATGTTTGTTGTCAAATTGCAGGCTGATCCAAACAGACAACTCCTCTACAGTTAATCTCCTTACAAAACTTTGACAATCCGTATGACAACAGATATTTATCCACAGTTCCAGCAAATACAACAGAATTGGTGCTGATGGCTCGGTGACATGTCAGAGTCCCTGCAGCGGGTTTAGCCCTGCACAAACTGGTGGGATCTCTGTAATATAGAGTTTACCTCTGGTGTTTCTCAACGTCTGGAGAAACGACATGAAGGCGATCCAAAGAGGGCTTCGATGGGGCAGAGAATTGGCTCTTCAACGCGGAACAGTCCCAGTCGACGTCCAGCTTATCCTTAAATAAAGTGGCGCGTCTGCAGAGAAGGCGCGCAACGCTCCCTCCTGTGCGCGCATCCAAACACTTCACCTGTGTGCGTAGAAGTCTCAGGAGCCCTTAATTTATTGGATACACAAAGCGGCGGACGAGTATTTCCCTCCGACCTAATTAATCACTCCCTCCTGAAGGAGAAGTCCGCTCCTTTCCCCCTCTCCCAACTTATTTCTGAGGGCAGCAGAGGCTCGTTTTCGACGCCAGAGGCACAACTCCCTTTTTCCTCGAACGCTGAAATGTGGTAGAGCCACATCCTCGCTCTAATTGGCTACGAACCTGACACTGTATTTTTTTTTCAAGCCTATCAAACAGTGGGAAACGGGAAGAAATTGAGTCAAAATTACCTCAAAATCGTGCTTCACTATAAAGGCTATATCGTCAAAAGGCTATTTGCGGTGGAGCGTGAAGACAAGCTGACAAGTGTAAGGCGATATGCAAAACATGGGACTAATTGTCAGGGTGTGTTGAATTGCATTGGAGCAGCTAATAAATAAACTGCAGCGCTGCAATCAACAGGCAGGCGTTGGAGGAAATTCTTGTGAGAGTCATAAATTAATCACTCTGATTTCCAGGGCTCCAAACGGAGATGTCGGCAAATTAATGAAAGGAATTATTCATAATGTGTATGTCCTCGGACTGTTCTTAATAAACATTGTTTTTGTAAGGATGAAGTACACCAGCGTTGCCCCGGGACGCTAATTACAAGGTGAAGTAAGAGGAGGTTAAGTAAGCTGGTTTCCCTAATTACACCCCCCCCCCAACATCTTTCTGGGGTTACACGCCCACGTGGCTCCTAAAAATTCATCCAAACATTTAGTAACAAGGATGACAACAGCTACATCCGTTTTGTTACACACGATAACAGAGGGATGAGTCATTGATCCCAGGTGAGTAGATGAAAAGAAGCATGTGTTGTTGGCCTTGTAATATCAGGGCAGAGCGATCATGCAGATTGTGCCACTCTACGTCTCCTGGATCATTTGTAGAAGAAGAGAAACCACACACACACACACACACACACACACACACACACACACACACACACACACACACACACACACACACACACACACACACACACACACACACACACACACACACACAACATCAGATTCATTCGTAAAACTTACTAATGTCGCATAATGACCCCATAAAATACAATTATAAAGGAATCCGAAAGTGAAGAGGAGAAACGCAGCGGGGTCAAAATTCTGAACGAAAAGCAAGCTATTCCTGTTGTTTCATCTTCTTAACATATTTCAGCCTTATTAAGCTACATTCATAACAACGCAGATTAAGTTAAGACAAAGATTTAATCAAAACATTTGAAGATGTGACAGTATTTCTTTGAAAGCAGACAAGGCAGACGATATAATCCAATGGGTCAAGGACTGCAAGGACTTGACAGCTATGGAGCTCACACCGAGTGGAGGACACCGACTATAAATACTAATATGATAAAAGATCTGCAGCTGAATTGAACAGTGAATAAAGCAGTAGCTCTGTTAGTTCTGGGCTGTGGGTGGACAGGTCATCGGACTGGTGGGTTTGTCCTCAGCACCTTTGCCACCTTGTGAAGCCCCCTCATAGGAATCATCAATGTTGTCGTTAATGTCCTTAGAGTTCAGATAAAACCAAAAGGAAGCAGATTACGGCTCAACGTTCATTGAAATCTCCAGAATTTTGGGTTAAATGTCCTAATAGAGATAATTTTTTATGACATTCCCATTACATAAAAAAATGCTGATCAAGAAAATGTTGAAAACGTGAAATAACAGATACCATAAAAAACATTTAATTCTGGGGAGAAATAAGATGGATTAGAGTGTTTGGGGAGATCAAATCTATTGGTCATTGTGAATTCTATAGAAAAGCTGAATGTGTGTGGTTGGTGTAACATCAGGGAAATTTAACATCTACAAAAGTAAATAATTAAACGGAGTCAGTCTAGAAAGAAACGTGTACTCACAGCTGAGATCTGTGTGAGCGATGACAGTGGAGCTGAGCGACTGCTGTGGCTTCCACCTCTGCCTGGTTTGGCTGTAGATGTGACCGGGATGTGGACGCTGAGCCATGTTAAAGTCATCTGGAATACAAACAAAGTCAGAAGAGAACACACACACACACACACACACACACACACACACACACACACACACACACACACACACACACACACACACACACACACACACACACACACACACACACACACACACACACACACGTAAAACTGACCCAGAATAATTAAGTAAAGAATGATGACTAAAATGGGAACAGAAAATACTATAAAAGTCAAAAAATCAAGGGAACACATTTTTAGGGATTTTGAAATCTATAAAAAATGTTTCAAGGATGTAGCCCAGTATCCAAACTATCACATAGCCAGTAAACCTTAATAACCAACATGCACATTAAATCAGAAACGTGGATTGAAAGGGGGACAATAAAAGAAAGTTCAGAATTGAGTGACTAACTTGTAAAGGGATCGGGGCTCAACGGCCCAGGCAGCATGAGAGTGTTGTTTTTTTTCTTCTTGGCCTCTTTGGATGTTTTCCAGTTAATGAGGAACTGTCTGGTGAACTCATTAATTTCCCTTCCATCAAGAACCCCTGCAAAAATATATGAGGAATTCAAAAAAAACAAAAAGAATTATTTGAATTGTAAGAGTGAACAGGTTTTTAAAAATGTTACTATTAATTGAAAATAAATAAGTATCAGTCAAATGCCATTGAGCAAGAAAATTAGTAATTCTCTACCGAGTCTTTCGCATGTGGTAATTAGACGATCTCTGTACTTTGGTTTTTTACTCGCAGGATTTCCTCTCAGATCCATTTGAAGCAGCTGAGGCCAGAAGCCCAACACATCCTCCAACTCCTGAAAATGCAGAAAAAGAGACTCTTTTTCTTATGTGTTGTGTTTTCGTTTCAAATGGCAATACCACACCCAATGACTAATAGAAAACTTTCTCCGAAACACATTTTTTCTGATATGATAACTAATCAGAGACAAACATCAGAAAACTTTTAAAGACCCGGTGTAAGTGAATGCTAATGTGAAGTACAAGGGCCAGGGGGAAGTGCATAAACAACACATCAGTCTATTTTAATAAACAGTGTCGCCGGTGTCATGTAACTACAAGTTTTCTCCTGGGGCAGTGTGAGGCTGGCTCCTCCAGCGAGTTGCCTCCAGTTGTATGTTTATCTAAAGGCACATTAATCCAAGCCTGGAAATATGAATACTCTCTGGACACGCTCTGATTGTTCATTGCCTTCCTGTCTTGGCCAAAGCGCTTCCACTTTTCCAGCTCGTGCTGCAATCAGTTCAGAGGGGACCCCTGAGCACCGCGCGCTCCCAGGCTTTGATAAATGATCGTGTCAGGGCTGTCACTCAGAAGGCCCTCACCGAAGAGCAGCCCAGCCCCAAATTGCCCCCCACGCGGGGGTGTGGAGAGCAGCAAAGGCTGGATACTCGCTGAGCTTGGCCAGCTCTCTCGCCTGGACTAATGATGGGCCAGTTATGAACCTGTATTTGACCAGGGCTTCGATTCCCCCGTCCTCTCTGCCCTGCACACAGCTAACGGCCCCGGAAGATGCTCCCCATTTGTCACCCTGGCTGACTGCCTGTCATAATCTATTTTAAAAATCCATAACGTTTCCTCTGGACTCTGACCAAATGCGCCGAAGAAGGGACTGATCCTTTGGAGTGCTGTCTTTGCCGAATCAATATTGGCAGATGGGTTGAATAAATTATAGGAGTTATCTGCTAAAAATGGCACGTGTACAACAATTACCTGCATCAACTTCTCGAAAGCAAATCATTTGTGCTGAGAAAGTAGCCTGAGCAAAGCAGTCAATAACAAAATGCTTTCAATGTGTCATCCGGGTGTGAAGCACTAATAAAAAAAAGAAGAGGAATTATTCCCTTTTTATGAAGCCATCAACCGTTTCAGTTAGTAAATCAATTCAAACAGAAAAAATCAAGCAGGTCATTTTTCAAAGAAGTGACTGGGCATAAATCATATCTCTGCATCAGATGAATCCCCCATAAAGTTAAGTAGCGGTGGTTTAGGGTATCAAACAGAGGATTCTAAGGCAGAGAGGAAAAATCTGCCTCCCAAGGAAAAGGAGAAACTTGTGCTTGTTTAAAGCTGTCAGCGAGAAAAGTCTCAGGGGGAAAGGCTGGTTGATTTGTTGAATAATTCTGACCCTGTGCAAGTCATGCAGACTGGGAACCTATGGCAGGATTTGCAGGATTTGGTTCTTTAGAACCCTGTTCTCCATCTCATTTCACACATCACTGCAGAAAGCTACGGAACAATATTCATGATGACCTGATCGACTAATCGTGGTATGTTGACTTAAATATGGCATGTCATGCTGTGATGTGGTGCTATTTACTTTGACTGCGGCGCACAGCACACAGCCAGTATCTACCTCTGTCACACTGGAGAAGAATCCCTGAAGTGCAGCTTGTTTCAGACACTTAAAAAAAAAAAAAGAAGAAGCTATATTTACCGCCAGGTTGTGTAATTCATTGTCAGCAGCAGAAAAATTCTGGATTTCCCTCAGCACCGCCAGGTCCCTGATATCATCAATGTTGTTGTTACTGATGTTCAGGACACAAAGAGATTCCTGTGCAAATGAATCAGATTTCATTTTACAGTCAATAAAATGAGAGAATATCACAAATAAGCATAACATGAAGAAGCCCCGGGAGAGGAGGAGGAGAATCAAGCACATTTAAAATATTCCCATAAACAGGAGAAAATCCCAAAGTACATTAATTTGTGTTTATTATGGACACACACACACACACACAAACACACACACACAAACACACACACACACACACACACACACACACACACACACACACACACACACACACACACACACTCAAAGAAAATACCACCGTCTACAATTTGTTTCTGAGAGGAACAACATTACAAAACTATTGTGTGTGTGTCCAAAATAAATCCAAACTTATGGTACAGTTTTTATCTTTTTATTTGTTTTTGATCCATTTGGATGAAGCATCTGCATCTGCCCTCTTTATGAGCCTGAACCACTAGGATCGTGTCCAAATCATACTCTTAGATAGTGCTGTTGCTAAATATTCATCTTGGTTTGAAGTTCTCCAACGGCACATTTATAAAAAGCTGGAACTCTTCAAATTTGCACAGCAATTTCTTTAATTATCCAAACAAACAAGAAGCTGAGACTTTTGGTGTGTTTATCCATGGCCTGGCCAGTAAACGCAGTAAACAGACCTAACTGATTTGTCAGACCGGAGAGAGCAACAGAGGTCCCTTTGACATCATCAAACCCTGCACAATATTCTGCTTTTACAGGGATCACTCGTCTCGAAGAAATCTGAAATCTTTTACACTGGATGTGATCACCTACCGGGTTGATACGCCACACACATTATTTTGTATAAAGAGTTAAAATGAGCCGTTTCTCTGACCTTTCCATGACTTAAAATACATATAATTTCAAAGGAGGACAACTCAAATCATTTCGGGAGTGTGTATGAACTAAATTTGTACTGAACAGTGTGAAAATAGGTCATACAGCGAGTGAGAGGAGAGTCCTGGGGTCAAAGAGCAGCTTCTCCCCTGGTGCCAGCTTCTGGTTCTCCAGATGAAGCTCCTTGAGCTCCCGGAGCTGCTCTAAGCCCTCCACCACTGCGATCCTGTTTCCACCAAGATACCTGCAGAGACGAAAAGACCACACATATGTTTCCACAAACCTCAAGCCCGACGAACGGGACAACAATGAGTTCCACTTTTAACACTCACAGTTTGGAGAGCATCTGCAGATTCGAGAGATTGTCTATATGAGCAATGTTGTTGTTCTGCATATACAGATGGGTGAGGTTGGAGGCAAAGCCGAGGTTGCAGATGTCTGTGATCTGATTGTCGTACAGGTACAGAACAGTGAGGTTTCTGCACATGGAGACATCACCCTGAAAATCAAATCAAAACATGGAGGCATAAAAGAGCAAGAAAAGCAAAGAATGGTTGACATGCCATAACGGACACTTACAATGTCTTCGATGTTCTTGCTGGAGAAGTGAAGGTGCGTAAGTGTCTTGAGGTAGTCGGGGAAGGAGAGGCCCCTTTTCTTCTTGAAGTGGTTTCTGGATTTAGCGATCAGATCTATGTTCAGCTGTACCATGGTGGCTGCTCACAGACACACCTTCAGAAAGGATCCTTTTCAGCTTCAGCCGAGCGTTCAGCCCGCAGCACTGACTACAGCTGTCCGTCCATCTGTCGGTCTGGGAGACAAATACACACATGTGAGCTGAAAAAGACATAGGCAGGCAAACCGAGGTTCCCTCCGTTTATCTATTGAGGCCAAATTACTTCAGCGATCGGGATCATAAATGACAAATTGTCAAACACTAGACTATAAACGGCCTAAAACCGAACTGTCGATTCACAGTTAGGGATAATTGATGGAAAAACATCATTGTTCTCCAGCAAACTTGCTAAGAGGCCAAAGGCGGAGTGACCACTCAATCTTTGTTGCAATTAGAGTGTTCAATTCCCTGAGCTTCTTCTGTACCCACGGGGCTCATATATTAGCTTGACCTGACACTGAGATATGAAATGTTGCACTTTGAACTTACTTTACTCAGAGGCATTATTCTCTATTAATATTAATCACCTCTCCATTGCTGGTTGTACAGAGTGTAGCTAGCTAACACAAGGAGAGAAGACAGAGAGGGGGTGTGACTGCAGGTCTTCACCACACTTGATCTCCATCCATGGGGCAGAAGTTACAGGAGACACGAGGCCCTGATCGATACGAGCTGAAGTATGGACAGACGCTAATGACGTGAACTCACAAACCTCGGAGGATCCTCTCTCACTTGGGAGCAGCAGTTTATCACTGTCAAACACAGCGCGCCACACTCAAAGGTGTCCGGGTGCAGCTCGTGAGGAACATAAATTAAAACAACGTAAATAACCAGAACATGGTGGTGATACCATCCACGTATAGTTAGAGAAGCCCAGAAATCGAATCTCCCCTTTGTACGTTGAATGTGTCAAATATGAATTAAACCCTCCTACCTCTCTGCTGGATGAAGAATTTTGAAATACGGGCAGGATAGGCAATTTCTACGAAGTTTCACAGCGAACAGCAACGAAGCTGTGTCGTTTTGTTTGAGACGAGAAGCGCAGTTGCCGTGGAAACTACGGAAGCAGCGCGGCTGTCACAGCGGATCAGTCAGGGCGAGCTCAGATCGTGGCAGCGGGAGATCGGAGAGGCACTTCCGGTGTCAACAGAAACTGCCACTGATATGTGAAGGCAGCTGCCTTTGTTGCCCCACTGTTTAAAGGCAGCTGCAGCACTCATCTTGTTACTTTTTATCTTTAACAAATATTATTTTGGTTAAAAAATTCACCTTTATTACTTTAATCAACATTATGGGACAAGTGCAATATTTAGTAAATTAAATTATATTGAAATGATATAAATTGAAAATTGAAATGCTGTCATTTTGGTTGGACAACTCCAAATACTGGACAGACAAATAAGACCCTGCTCTGTTATTCTACTACACCATAATAATGCTTTGTTTTCAAGTATTTCATAGATTTTAGAAATTCAACAGGAATGTTGCAAACTATATTTTCTAGTGAAGTTGGATTAAATAAAAGCTACTAATACTGTAAGTAATGAATACAAATAAAGTTGAGGGTCTTACAATGTCCTAAACTGTAAAACTTTCTTCTGTTCATATTTCCTTACTTATGCTTTTTGCAGATACTGTGGCACAAGCTACTCTGTGCCTATGTGTCCAAGTGTAAGTGCACAGCGTGATGTGTCAGGACCACAGCACTCTTCTCCCACTGACCCCTGCATTGTTGATCTATATCATGCCATGACCTGGGTTTCCTGTGAGGGAGCGACTTTACGCCACTTATGCAGGACCACATGTCTGAGAGGGGGTGGAGCACCTCTCTGAGCCGGGCTCCACCACTTCACACACAACACTGTGCTCGTAGGGCTCATTCTGCTGAGAGCCAAAACTAAACAGAGCATCTGAATACTTCAGCTATTAATCATGAGCTTTATCAACCTGCTGCTCTCATACCAGTGTCATTTACCGTCATATATTTTAGTGGGAACAGCAAAGGTGAAGGCATTCCACTGCAATAAGTGAAAGCATTTTTATAGTAATGGGGAACATACTTTGTGCTAAATATTAAAAGAATAAAGTAAGAGAAATTGATTTTTGGCTGCCCACAATTTGACTTGATTAGAATTTACATACATTTACCTATTCCACCTTTAGTCATGCATACAAATGTCCATCTGGTGATAATCAAAATATTTACATGTCCAACGAGTTCAATGTGTTTCACTGGTTCTTAAATCACCATGAAAGACAGAACATTGGAAGCAACTATTTTAAGTGCATACTCTGAATACTTTCTCAGCTCTGTGACAGTCATCTATGTAAAACATTTAAATATCTGGCAAAAACATGAGCTCTTCAGGAGAACATGTGTTCCAATGAACCTATACAATAATTTCAATTCCATTAAAATATAACCATATAAAATTCATATTCCTAAACCACTGCACTGAGCACCCTCAATTTAAAGACCCACCTTTATAATACTTAAAGAAAATCATTATAAGAAGTGGTGCCAAAGCTCATGCATATGAGAAAAAACAGACGCCTACTCTGCCCCGCTGGGATTCTCTGCTTTGCGATACATGACATAAAAAATATACATTTAGCCATTACAATACCATGAAAAAGACATGACACAAACCCAGGCCAAAGCAGCTGTCTGTGAAAAAAACAGGCAGACTTGGTGAGTGTCTGCTTGGATGGAGAGCAGACACGTTGGGTGAATGGACTCCAGTGTGTGCGGCTTCTGTTTCTGCACTGCATCACTGCCACACCACAACCTGACGAGCCGGCCACTCCGCTGGACTGTGTACCACCAAGAGCCAAACTGTGCTGGGAGTGACTCCGCAGAGACGTCCCACACACGGCAGCCGATTCCATTTGAGCCTATGCAGACTTGAATTTGTTGTTCCATTATGTAACGCCGTGACAGACTGCGCTTGAAAGGCTGACTGGTCCGCGGCCGGGCTGCGCGTGTCTGATTTCTGGGCTGCAGCTGAGCACAGGCCCGATGTGTAAGAGGATTTGTAACAACAGCCAGGGCGTGACGGGAAACAATAACGCAGTGCACCTTAAGAATCTGTATTATATTTATATCGAAGACTGAATACATGAAGATGAATATCCAGTGAATTTGATAAATTACCCAGGTACAATATCTGCTTATGCTGCATAACACTGACCAGAAAAAAAAACTCAAATTTTATCTAAAAGTATGAAAATACACACATTAAGTACTGGCATTTTGTATAGATATTTTTTTTATTTTTTGGAGCAGGAGTCCTTGCTGTATTCCTTAGCTACCTCAAACACAAAAAAAATTGAATAAAAAAAAGAAAATCACCATAAACCAGTAAGTGCTAGACATGCACAAGAAAACATTTCCAGGTGAAATCCAAATCAGCTCATAGTCCAGGTTTAATTGGCAGATGTGTTGATTTGATTGAAGAGTTTGTCCTTGATGACCTGAGACATCAGGCCGTGAATCGCCTCGATGGTCGTCTTGCAGCTAAAACAGAACACAGTGGAAAATGGAGATCAGTAATTACCACCAGTAAACAGATACAGTGTCCAGAGATGTAACATTCACCGTGGTACCAGTAGACTTTCAACAATAATACACAGTAAAGTTATATCTATTGTGTCTTCCTGTGAATCTGATATTACTAAGACTAGTGTTAATTAATCTCAAACATATTTAATTATATAGCACGAAAAAGACAAAATCAATGGAAAAGGAATAATACTACATGGTTCATTTTGTTTATAGTCGCATGTATTGCAATTCAGAAGATTTAAAAACCCGACGGACCGCTCAGATTCAGCCTAGAGTTGAAATAATTATCAATTAGTCATTTTGTATACAAAGAGATATATTGATTGATTGAGAAAATAATCTGATTATTCAATAATAAACATAATCCGTGACGGTCCAAATTCAAATCTCTAACAAAAACTTTAAATTCAAATAAAAAAAGAATTTAATTGAAATTATTTGTTAAATGTGATTTTAGAAATACATATTAATTATAAACACAATAATATATTATCCTTTAATTGAGTTATGTTGAAAAATGCTGTTAATCACACTGTAAAAAATTAAATAAAAGTAACACCATCCACTACTTTCTTTTTAGGATGTACAATATAGAGCAAGCAATGTGAAAGCAGCCACAGTCAGCGCTGATCTTTTACTGCCCAAAAGTGTTAAATAAAGAAAAACATTTACCTGTCTCGTGTTGCTTTGGCCAGCTTGTCCTCAGACTTTCTGTCATGTGTGTCCAACCCGAGCATGAAGCTGCCTCTGCCCAGCTGGGCCTCTGACTGCTCCAGCTTCTCCGACAGGTCAAACACTTGGCCTGTGGTGTAGTCCGAATTCTGACCATCCAACACAAACAAACAAACACATAGAAGCAAATTCATGCACAATTTGACAACAAGAGCTGGACAACAGATTTTCCACAAAGAACAAGATTGTTTTGCAGGATGACAGCAAATCTGTGTAACAAGCTGCAGGAACCGCCTGTGCTCCGTGGTGAATGAAAAGAAGTCTGAGAAGAGTTTGCTTAAGGTGAGGCCATGTTTTTAGTGGAAAAGGTAATTAAAACACAATGACACAGGGGCCCCTGACGAGGGTGACAGTGTAGCAACTGACAAAGCCCGTCACCCGTGGAGCAGCTCGTTCTTGACATCTAGTCAATTCATCTTCATCCAGAATGCCAAAGAGCTAACTGTTTGGATAAGCCCGATGCCTATTTAGACTGTTTAGTGAAGCTCGGGACAGAGTGACTGCGACCACAATGGGAATTCACATGAGGGCTTTTCAATCTTTACAATGAACTCCTGGGGGAAAGCAGATGATCCATGATGAATCACAACAGCATCTGTATCATTAGCGCCAGGTCCAACTTTTAATACTTATAACCCTTATACGAAAGTTTCAAATTAAGCTTATTACTAACATCAATAAACAAAGGCGCTTTGCTAATAGGCAGCAATAAATCACAGCATCATAGGCTGATGACTGCATGTCTCAATGAGTTATAGTGTAATATTTAACCATAAATCAAAATGTCAAACAATTAGCAAACATTTTTGATTTTTGAAGTTGCCTTCTTACCGTGAGGAGACTTGAGGAGCTTAAGGTATTGACCCAGTATTTATTCCAAAGGAGTTCCAGGAGCTTTCTATCGAGGGAGGACTTAAAGTAAGTTACCTCCAAGGCATAATACCTGAGAGAGATGAATCAAAACAAAAACATCAGCTATGTACAGCATAGTAACACAATCACACAGTAAAGAACAAAGTACCTTACAGTACTGCAATTAAGGTACAAATTTTTTACACAATGTGGGTCTTATGTTAGTATTAAATATGGCGAGAACAATTTAATAGACTGTATATGTCAACACTCACTGTTTGCAGTGAACACCAAAGTCTTCAATCTTGTTGAGAGGTATTGTCTGATATTCTGAGGGTCCTTCATCAGGAGGTTTGTAACCCTGAAAATCCAAAGAGGAAATACTGAGACCTAACAACAGAAGAAAAACCTTTTCTCCAATGTATATATGTATGTAATAATAAACAAATAATTAAGAGGTGATTGTATCACCTAGTCCTAAAACGGAACCAAATGAAACATAAAAGGCAATAGAACTGATACACAAGACTTAAACAAAAATTGTAAACTACAAATATGAACAGAAAAGGGTTCTAAGAATCATTAATAGCATTTTTTTTATTACTTTGAAACGTATAGTCTAAAGGGAGCTGCGGTCTTTGCTTTACCTTTGGGTAGGTTCTGAAGGCGCCAAGGTTGACTTTCCCTGCAGAAATAGTCCGAGTGGGGTCGATCTGTAGGAAGCAAGATACAGTAGAACAGGAAAACAAAGTCAGGGGTCACACAAACCTCTGGGGATTACTCAGATCTGGCCACCAGGAGCCCTTTGCTGTTGCTGTCAGTGTGCTGAAAATATGCACTTAATTACACAATGCCCGTGGCATTTAAGCACTGCTGAACCGAATGAAGTATAAATAGCATATACGGTTGCAATAGCAAAATATTAATCTGTACAACATGGAAACCTACAACTCATGCATCAAAAATTTCACCCCCTTCTCAGTTACACCCACAGCAACGTGTATTGTCATATTAAGAAAGAAAAGAGCTCACTTTCCAAAACTACTTTTTAGTGAGGTGCAATTAGAAATCACTGTTTACCAAGTGTTTGACTTGAAATAACAATGGTTCCTGTTTCCTGTCTTACCACAACAGCCACAAATGGCTCCTGGAACTGCTGGTTGAGCATCTGAGTGCTGACATCGATGCCCGACAGCCAGCAGCCGTAGCCTGGATGACTGTGGTACCAGCCAATAGCGTTCTCCAGACGGCCAACCTGAGGGAGAAGAGATCAGACGCAGGTTGTTATCCAAGATATGAAGCCTTTACCATTTGAAAACTATTACACTGGAATAAATATTGAAAAACACAAAAAGTCTGAAAATATTGATTGATTATAAAAGGTGAAGCATGTCTAGAGGAGCAATGTCAGAGAGTAGTAAACATGAAAAACAATTTGAGCTTGGACTTTAAAAGAAATGAAAACAGAATTGAACAATACTGGTGACACAGGGATGCGTGATATGAATAACCATTCTCTGTCACTGAATGTGAAATATACTATACTGTAATATTTATATAGTAACTCCCTTCCTTGCCTTATAAATAAATATGGTTAATAACATCTACATAAATATGGTTAATAACATCTACAGGCAGTGATGATATATCTGATATTAAATTATATATTAGATTATATTTGCCTATAAATAAATATGATTAATAACATTTACATGCAGTGATTAACTATATGATATGTTTGATTCTAAATTTCTCCGCCATGAATAAAGTCAGATGTGTGGGTGTCAGACCTGTTTGGCATTTTCGATGTACGCTGCCATGTACTCGTAGGCTGCAGCCTGTGCGTTGACCCGGGTCTCGGTGCCCTCCACCGGCAAAGCAAAGCTGTCCATGATCATCATGGTTTCGCCGTCGACCTTCCCCAGCATGAGGCCCATCACCTCCAGGTTTCCTCCGGACCTGGCGTGCATCACCATCTTCAGCAGGGCCAGAGCTGAGATCTTACAGTACTTGAAGTAGTGGTGACTGTGGGGGCAAAGACACGTCACACGATCAACACCAGCTACATTACGTGTGGTATTAAAAGGAGCGAGATGCGGTTTGTGAATAGCCACCACGCAGTTAGCTAACGACGAACTGCTAACTCGTGACCAAACTGTGTGTTTTAACTACAGTGACACGTTAAAGTACCAGACATTTACCTGGAAACAAAACCATTCACTACACCACTGCCGTTGTGTACTTACTCCTTCGTCCACGGCTTCGCAGCGAGGATTTCTTGTTGCTGCTTTTTGTCGTATTTGTAAATTTCATCTATGCTCTGTACCTCCTGCATGCTGTTCGACATCTCCCATGTTTTCTGCGCGGTGCTGGTGCCCGCCATGACGCGCTGTAACGAACACAAACACGGACTCGAGCTCGGAGAGAAGCGAGGACACGGTTGTTGTTGTTTTTCTAAACGTTCGTTAGCGGAGCAGGGGCGAAAACGTCCATTCACTCAGGCGGCCATGACAGTGAGTGGTACCAACACACCGACTCGCGATCACAGGGGGACGCTCGTGCTCATTTCAACTCTATATAACATTAATGTGTTTCGATAGTGACACGGCGTTATTGACGTTATAACTAAACCGCGCGGGTCATAATCTCACTCGGCACTCCAGCTATTTATTGAGTGTTTAAAAGATTTAAAGTAGAAGCACCCCTCCCACAGAGAAACGTGGTAAAGTCCCCGAGAGGACGCGAACTAACAGTTAAGGACGCACTGACACCTAGCGGCGCTTTGTGGAACCACACGTGTTCTTGTGAGAAACTGCACAGTCTCAGGTTAGAAATAAAGAAAAGAGCTTTTTATTTTTTTTACTCGACAGCTCCCATCGCTGAACTTGTAAAGAAGCCTGATGTTATAAGAGTAGCGTGGCTCCTTAAAGAAAGGGCCAGTGCCTTTAAGTGTGTGTGTGTGTGTGTGTGTGTGTGTGTGTGTGTGTGTGTGGGAGAGGGAGTGGTGAAGCGAGTGCATGACTTGAGTAAAGGAAGAAGTGAATAGATGTACAGTGTGTGTTGGAAAAATAAACACAGCAGCTTCTCCAGGCAAGGTGAAGTGTCCTCCATCATTGTTCAACTGCTGAAAGGGCGACGGGTGTTAAACCTGGAGCAAGAAGCGGCTTCAGCCCGGGAGGAAGACAGGCATCTCACCTGTACCTCCCGACTACGGTCTCCGTGGTAACCGAGCAGGACAGGTTAACACGGAGGTTTCCGCTAATCGTCAACAAGGAAGGTAAATTCTTCAAATGGCGACGACGACGACGAATCGGTACTTGATTATTTACTTCGTTTGTTAACTTCACTTCTCGGGGAAACACGCCGAGAAGCGTCACTAAATTAGTCTGCGGTGCTGTGTGACTGTAAACAGATATAAGGTGGCAGTGTCATCAGGTATATGTGCTTTGTTTTAGCTAGGTTATAGTTAGCTTCTCCCAGGAGGAGCGTTTGTGTCATGGTTGCCCCTAGCAACGGAATGATGCTCTCTCTCTAACAATGAGTCGAAAGATATGAATGAAAGATACTGATACTGACAATACATATCCATGGACACCAAGATCATGCTTATAGATCTATCTAATAAACTTTAATAAACCAGTGTATATCTCATTGAATAAATAACAAACAGCTTTGGTTGCTCTCAGACAGTGTGGCGGCACGGATAACTGTTTGGCAACAAAGGCAGCTGCCTCAAAGCAGTGCGGCATCAAAGGCCTTTACATATCAGTAGCTCGTTCTGTTGCATGCAGACATGCAAATAGAGGTGTGTAAAATGTCTGTGCTTTATCAATCCCCTTGTAACTGTTAATGTGCTTGTTAGTGTTTTATTTGATTTGATATGTGAATGTTCTCCTCAGTCAAGAGCTGGTGATATAAACAACACAGTGAATATGCCTCCAGCATCAGCAGTACAAGGAGTAGACTCTTATCCAGACAGAGGTATTGTACTGTACCATCATGTGAAAGTGAAGAGGATGCCTTCTAGCCTTTGGTGAACATTATACAATCTGTGTATTATACGGTATATTCTGTGTTTTTCCAGTGTGGGGCTTAAGTTTGCTGCTGGGAACAGACTATGAAAGGAAGAAACAGAAACTCAACCAGGAGCGTCAGCAGGAATACCAACTTTACATTGCCAAGGTCTGAAAAGATAAATGATTGGTAAAGCGTGTTTACATTTTTTTCTCTTTGCTGATTTACCACCCCGTCCTTTGTTATTCCTCCTCTAGCAAAAGGATGGGAAAACCAGTGAACCTCGTCCACAACCACAAGTTTTCTCCCTACCTATTATTGAGAAGAAAACAGCTCAGGTGAGAGTCTGTGTGTGATAACCCCATAGTACACAGCATTCCATGGCAACTGCTTTTGTTGACATGTGGCTCCAGGCTTATAAAAATAAAAAAATAAAGGACAAGGTATCAGCCTCCGGAGCTGGGGCTTGTGGGTGTAAGTCCCACCTGGGTTAAAGAAATGTCATAGTTTAAGGAAATGCCAAAGTGCTGTATTTAGTATTTAGAATATTTGAAATTTCTCAGTCTGAACCATAATCCATCATTATAGTCAGCATAGTATAGGCTCTAATTGACAGCGTTTCTTTTTAACTTGATAAGAATTGAAACCCCTCAATTTGGAAGTATCTGCTAATGTATGTGTTCATGATTGTGTACGAATATTGAGGGTGTATGTGGTCTATTACCTGACAGATTGTGGTGTGTAAAACACACAGGATGTTCACATATTTTCAAAAGGTGATTTTGTCCAATATATTAAGTTTATTTACAAATGTTCTCGCTATTTTATACATCTTTTAGATTCATTATTTAGACATCAACAGAGCATTGAATCAAAGTTGGGGAAAAGGACAGGATGACTCATTATTCATTTGTCAGATTCAAACACAGCCTTGGAAATATGTAGCTCTTGCACTGTCTGAATGAGATCATCTTCAGAGAGCTGAATTTGTTTCTTTCACAGGAAAAGCTGAGAGAGGATAGGAAGAAAGAATACAACCTCTTCCTCAAGGAAAAGGCTCAAAGCAGAAGGTTTAAGAGGGGAACTTCTCCTATTACCTTTAAGGTAATCTGAATAATCAATTAAAAACACATTGAATTCCTTATTGTTTGTAGAAACAGATTTTTGTTATGTTCTGTAAAAAAATGTATTTCACCCTGATATAAAGTTAATGTAATGTCTACATTTTTGACTTTCAGCCTGGACAGGTGCAATCTTCAGATGCTGCACACACTTCTTCTCCAGCTTCTCCCCTGCCCACCTCCAACAACCACACAAACAGGCCCCCTCCAATCCGGAGGGTCCCTGCTTCCAAGAGAGACGCTGCCATGTGGACTGAGGCAGGGAATAATGGAAAAAGCAGAGGGACTTGGAATCGAAGCCAACGTCGGCAAGCGCACGGGCTACTCTACAGACCAGTAGAGCCCTGTGACTCTGAGGAGGAGTCACTCACAGACAGAGAGGAGCTGGATTTTAGACACAGGAGGAGAAAGGACAGAAACCCTCCAGAGTCTGAGGGCGAAGAAGAGAGGAGAGAATGCAGAGCAAACAGGTTTTTAGCTTTTAACTGGTATTCTCTGCTACTAAAGAATAATGGGCTCGGTAATAAAGTCTCACCCGTCTGTTTCTGTGGCAGAGCTCGTCAGGACAAACAGGAGATGGAGGCCCCTACTGTTCATGATCAGAACAACAACGATTTGCTTTGGAACTCAGAGTAAGTGAGATTCATACCACGTTCATAAAGAATGATCCTAGACAGCAACAGTATTCACATGCAGAGCCACTAACATCCTCATGGAAGGTCACATACCTTCTCTCAATCAATAAAGCACTGATTGAATGAGCCAATAAAGGGTAAATGCAACACCAGGCAGGTATTGATCATTACTGCCATACTTAGTTGTTGCTCTTCTCTCACATGCTATCTCATTGTTTCCGGTTCATGCCATTAACTTGAGCTACTGTCGGTACATAGTTAACGCGAGGCCCAGCTCCAGACAAACAATTACTCACCTTGGTTCGAACAGAGGAGCTGGATTGATTTGACAACGTCTGTGGGTTAGAGGACAGGGAGCTCTGCAGGGAAACTGAGGCAGTGTTGATGTAAAATGGTGGCTGGGTGTGGCTAAGATGTAAATCGATTGCTGTGCTGTTACTTTTATACGCCATACATGGGTGTCTTGTGCCGTGTCTTGTTCTGTCTGTGTTCAATAGCCTGCACATGCAAGACAGTATGAGGAGGGCTGCAAGATATGGTCCTGTCACCAACAAGGATAAAGCTGAGTTTGCTACTGGATTACTTATTGGTAAATAACAGTCTTATTCATGATGCGTATGGACATGCATTGACTCGTGGGATTACAGATGGAATTAGTCGCTTAAAATCTGTTTGTTTGTGACTCTGTTTTCGTGCAGGTGCACCAGAAGAGAAGGGGGCCTCTCAGAGGAGGAAAGAACAGTATAAGCAGGAGCTTCTGAAACAAATTGCTGAGAAGAAGAGGAACAAGTTTAGGTAAGTCTTTATTCACTAAATCAACAAATTGTTATTAAAAGGAGTTATTTCATCTGGTACATCAGGAGTCAACAAGACAGACAGGAGAGAGATTTGTACTCGTCTTTGTCCTCAGGGAGAAGAAACTTCAGCTCAGGGTTGGAGCCACTGGAGCCACAGACCCTGAAAAGAAGGTAACATAACATAACATGAGATAACGTAACACAACACAACACAACACAAATTTTTATATTCCCTATATTTTATATATTTATACTTGCATAAACACACCACAGCAAATTCCTTGTATGTGTAAACCTTCTTGGCAATAGACCTGATTCCGATAACATAGCATATTGTAACATGACATAGTATGACAACATAACAACATAAAATAACATAACATACCATTTTGTTGTAATAGAATCATCACAGTCCAGCATATATTGCTGTATCTTTCACACTTGTGTTGGAGAAGTGTCTCTACAGCTCAGTCAACACTTCTCACAACAATCGTGGATGATGGTTATGATTGATGTGAGGGCACAATGCCACCTTGAGCAACACTTCATCTTTTCTCAATATTCTTGTCTCTCTCTCTTTTTATGGATCTCTCCTGCTCGATGCATCACCTCCTCAGCCTGAGCGAATCAAGCAGTTTGGAGCTGTCAATCGGCGACACGTCAGCTCGAGACGAGATGTTCCCTACACGCTTGGGGTAGATCTGGAGGCCGAGGAGATGGAACCAAATCCACAGAGAGGGCCCCCGGGAAAGTTCCAGGTGGACCCCAGCACAGCTCTCGGTCGGCTGCCAGGAAACACAGAGCCAGCACAAGGTGTCCCCTCACTGGGTTATTTTAATGATGACTACCACAGGGGCTTTTCCAACATGCTAGGAGAGGTGACCATTCCAAGGTAGTTCACCGCTGCTCAGTGTTCTCATACATGAAAAATGAACAATTTTGCTTTTAATTCATTGTAGTTTCTGAGCTTTTGTTTTTGTTTGTCATTAGGGTTGCTGGTGTTCCTCCTCCAATTCCTCCCACCGTAAATGATATTTACAGGACTCCATATGATGCAGCGTATTATTATTATGGTTCAAGAAATCCACTGGAACCGAATCTTCCTCATCATCAAAGTATAGTTTTACATTTTTTAACAAAAAAATGTTAATTATAAGAAATGTTTGAGCTGTTTTGTCTTTTGCTGAGTGTAATATTTACTTTTCATCACTGCTGACCATTTCTCAAGAATACATTTTCTTGTACAGCAGACAGACAGTATTTGATTTTCACGGTGGTTTAAAGTAAACTTCTAAACCGTCACGTGTCATAGTGTAGCAATGCAGTGGTAACAAAATGCAGCAAAATCATATTGACAAAAACAGACTTCCCTGTGAGGGATTAGCTGCCTTTCCTGCAAGTTTCAACAATGCAAGTCTGCAATGCAGTATTTTTAGTGATACTAGTTGGGAGTACAGTCAGTCAATAAACTGACTTCTGACACTGTCAACTTCGATGGGACTAATTCACATTGCCTTCAATAAACTGCCAGGCTTCTCTGTAGAGAATCACCATTCATTATGGTGCCACTTTATCACCCTATCAATGGCTAAGAGGACTTGACAATCAGTTCATCAATCTCATTTTACAGCAGAACTGATTTTATTACTGAGGGGGGGATGTAAGGTTTGTTGGATACGAGTTCAGCAGAACCAGATGGACCTGACTTCATCCAGGTTTTTTACTGTTGGAAAGAGAAGCTAGCAGATGGTGGCAGCAGATAGCTGATGATAACTTTGTTTTCAGTATCTTGTACAATGTTTTTGTATTTCCTTCACTAGATTCTCAGCATGGATGGGTGCAGCAGCCTGGGACTCTCCAGCCTCCTCTGTTACCTGGTCGCCGCACTGAGTCAGTGTCCATCATGAGTCACATTGGAGAGCTTCCTGAAGACAAGTCCAAGAAAAGGAGAGAGAGTGAAGTGAGTCACCAGGAGGCCCTCAAGCAGCAGGTACGACATGAGATATTATCTGATCCCCATAAACAGGACCCAAGTTTTGGAAACTTGAGCGATTGCTGTAACAGGAATCCAGGACATTTACTCATTCTAGGGGCAGATCTCAATGTTTTGACAATCAGAAAGTAGATCACGGTGGAGTTGTGGCAAAAGAGACAGAGTTTAGATGTGGTGTGTGACAGTGTATAAACGTCTGACACTTTCAGATCAAAGAAAGTGAGGAGCGTAAAAGAAGAGAAAAAGAAGAGAAGTTGCGATATGAAGCCGAGACAGAAGCCGAGATGGTGGTGTACAACCCCTGGGGACGAAGCGGGGGAGGCGCTCCGATTAAAGACCAAAAGGGCAATCTTATTAGTAAGTTCACTTCCTAATGAAGTCTCTTAAACCTGAGATACTTTGACGATGGATACAGCATGTTTTAGTTACTTATAACCGTTTCCATGCACTCAGGCGACTTGGATCAAATGCACAGGATCAATATGGAGTTGAACAAGAATCCTGTGCTCAAGAATCGTGAGCAAAACCTCTTAAAGAGGAATGGAGACACTCCTGGAGACGAAGTCAGGGCTCCACAGCGACTCAACGCGCAGGAATCATACAAAGTAGACCTGAAACAGCAGGTAGGTCCCAGGCCACAGTCTTCAATCTGTGGAGGTACCTGGATACAAGTGACAAGGCTGATTAAACAACACATGAAATATGAACGAATACCTGTTACTGTCTACAACCACTTTAATGCTCCTGAGCACTTTGAAGGAGTCAGAGAATTGTAACTAACTTAAACCAAATCTGACAGATGGAGGAAAACAAGAGAAAGAAGGAGAAGGAGACAGAAAGAAAGAGGATGGAGGAGGAGAAAGATATGAGGAGGATAGTGGAGGAATGTGCTCGCCTCCAGCAGAAATATGATGAGGAGCATAGAAGGCACAAAGAGAAGGTGAGGGGTTCATCAGTTTGCTAAAGGGCACCTCGTCATTCCTCCTTTCTTTGCAGTGAGTTGGTGGCTTCCAGATTGATTATTACTGAGTAGCACTTCCTTGTACTTTCTGCAGGTAAAGAGTAGTTCCAATGAACCTGACACACATTGTCAGGAGGAGGAAAAGAAGGTGAAGCAGGAACAAGAGACGGTGGAAAAGGTGCCTCGGAGCACCAGGGACAGAGAGGCGAAAACCCCACCTTTGAGTTACAAGGTACTGTATGTCCGAAGAGATATTGGTAATGTATATTTATATTGAATGACTTTGTCAAATGTGATTCTGCTCATAACTTCAGCAGCGAGAGAAGTCTCCTCCCATCCCAACCCTGCAGAGGAAGACAAACATTGTGGCATCCAGACCTTCCTCTGATGTGAGCCAACTCTCCTCCAGGAGTCACTCAGTCAATAAGTGCAGTAAATATTCAAGGCTGTTAAGGTGTAAATCTGTAAGGATAAAAAAAAATGTCCATGATTTCCACAACAGGAGCGCACTGTGTCGGCACCACACTCAGTCCCTGTGAAAATGCCCCCACCACGAGGTAAGACTGTCCTTACCCAAACGCCTAAAAATCGAGTCCATCAATGTCCCTACTCACTCCCCCTCTGCTTGGTTTAGACCCTAAAGATGAAGTGATCAGAGAGCTGTCAGTCCTTCGCAGGCACCTGAGGAAAGAGCAAATGCAACTGGAGGCTCAGATGAACCAAACTGATCGACAGGAGAGGAGCCACACTCCCTCCATCAGGTAACGCAGTCAGACACCCCTGAGCACCATTGGTAATTTTGCGATAACATGTCCAGGATAAATGGGATTTCTTCACTTTTTTTCAGCAGAGACATGAACAATATATAAAAGCTATTAGATGTTCTCTACCCCTTAAGATCCAAATTTCACCAGATGCACTGAGGTGAAGACACTATACTAATTCTGTCTTGTGAAATGGCAATTTCACAATTTTGATATTTGAAGGGGCCTCCTTGTGCTCCGAGCTAATGAAAGTGACCCGGGTCAAATCTTCTAATCCACAGAAAGATTTGTTTCAGCGACTCATTGCTGCAGTAACATAACAGTACGATCCCTGACAGGAACATTTATTTCCTCCGTCTGTCTTCACCTTGCAAGATCAGCAGGGTCAGCTGCAGTGCAGGATCCAGTAGGGAGTCAGAATGAGTCAGTAAAAGAAACAGAAAAAAACTAATCAAAATCCCAAGTGAGCTTTTCGCATACAGAACTGTTACAAAATAATGTATATACAGAAAAGGAACCTTGTAGAAAACATCCAGGACAATGTACTGTTACCACATTTTCAGAAAGACACTTGCAGGTCATCAGAGGCAGTGGTTCTGTTAAAAGTTGTGCTCTCCTCCTTTGTTCAGGAGCAGCAGACGACCCAGAGGAGCTGCTGCTGCTGCGCACAGGGACGTCGAGCAGCCGCCAACGTCGAGAACTGACTCAGTCACTGCTCCAGTTAACACAAAAAACATCTGTGAGTTCAACAAGCTCAAATACAGGGGTAATGACCGACTCGCTTCATTGATGACACACAGGATTCATTTTAGGGTGCAACAGTTTTACTTAATAATCAGATCACACTTAGGTCACAGACCCTGAGTCAGTTTTATGTGTGATCTGCCTGAAATGTGTCCAATATAATGAGCAGTGACCGTCTGAAAGCAGATGTTAGTACTTCTTAAGGAGCCAGAGGTGCAAAGTAGATGGTACTGCAAGAAGAGGCCATACAATAAACTTATTATACTTATACTAAACAGCAGTACGACATTTCAGTTTTATCATAATGTAGCCTCGTCTTTCCTCTATAACTCTGTAAAAGTTATTAACTGACCATAATTCCGTTTATCCCAATCTGACATTATTTCCTTTGCTCTATAGCTTCATCATTGAATATATTTAGAAAATCAAAAAGTACAAATTGTGGACTTCACAAAAGTTTACAACATAAACATTCGGAACAAATTGCCATGGTTATTGTTATGAGTACGTGACTAGTTTATTTTTATTATATATTTCCCTGCCAGAAACAATGTCTGGACAATATCTCAAAAACCGTCTCAACCTCCTTTTCATTTGTCAGACTCATCATCTCGTGCGGAGGTCCTCCGGATGTTCCCCGCCACCGCCGCTGATGTACAGACTCTGGACGTCCAGCAGCAGGCCCTTCTCCAAGAGTACAGACGCAAAATCAGCCTCATGAGGATACGAGAACACGGTGACCGTGGTCAGCGAGCGAGCGAACACACACACACACACACACACACACAACTTTCCTCCGACTGTTGTGCTCTTACACTGACTGCTCTGTGTTTCTCTACAGACCTCTGGAACGTGTATCTGAACTGTTATCATCATGTGAGTGATCATGACATCATACAGCCGCGATGCACGTTTATTCTGACAGGCTTGATGAGTCGGGGCTTGTTCTTCAGTGGAGATGTTTGACTGGTGTCTTCTTTTGTTGCATCTTCTCTCAGACGAACAAACCTACGCCCTTCATCCTCAATGACTCCTTGCTTCCATCTGAGTCAACTCTTTCAGGTAATTCTGGCCAAACACAGACTGTCCGACCTCTTCTAAGCAAGAAAAATGGGGGGGGGGGGTTCCTCTTCAAAGGCTCCAGGTGTTTTCCCTCACAACGCCACACTAGGGCTGTCTGGGTGCCAGGCTGATTTACCTCTCTGTCTACTTGCCAGCTTGTGTCTCTGTGTTGCATCTGTTGCCAGCACTGGGTGCAAGGGGCCCACGGCAGCTGCTGGACGGCGATAGCACAGAGCCATGCAGTGGAAATGATGGCAGTATAGGCGTTTTTTTTTTTTTAAAAGCCTGATGCAGGAAGGGACTTTTGTTTTTTATTTCACCGCCTTTTAGCAAAACGTTTTGGTGGACAGGCTCATTTTCATCTTTTTGGAATTCACACATCAAACCTGAACTTTAATGTCCCTAATCTCTGTCCAGCTGCGAAACAGGTTTGTGTGTAACGATGACTGCTGTTGGGCCCTTTCAGATGGTTACGGCGGGGACATTTGTGGACAGCAGGCTCATCAGCGGGGATCCCCTCAGCCGTCAGCAGAGCACCAAGAGAGGACGCCCCAACGGAGGACACAAGATGTATGTTGCTGATGATGATTTGAAGTACTGGATTAGTTTAGTCCCTGTAGTTTTCAAATTTTTACTCCTTTGACAGATTTTCGTGAATCAGAGGGAGCGAGACATTGAGCCAGATGTTGAGCCAGATGCTGAGTCTCCGAAGTTGCCGACCAGTCAGAACGGTGAGGTTAAGGTCAGAGGGCACAGCCAGAGCAGCATGAGGAGACGAGACTCAAACGCTGGTGTTCACAACAACACTTCAGTCTTATTCTAACACTCAACTTTAACTGTGAAACTGATAAACCCCACAAACAAAAAATATGTATGTCACATGTACGTTTTGATTGGAATCGCCCTGTCTGATTGCTGCCGTCTTCTCCAGAGAGGCTGTCCGTTGACGAGGGGGACTTCTGGTCTCTGCGTTCTGCCCCGGAGAGGCGTGTCTCCGTGGAGAGCATCGCCACGGAGCCCTGGCTGCGGCCCGGCACCTCGGCTACTATGAAAGGCTCAGCCTGTAGAAAGAGGCTGGATACTCCACCACCGGGGCTCACACACCGCGTCACGTAGCTCGTGTCCAAGGAGGGAAAACAGCACCTAAAGTTTGCTGACCTCACGTCTCTGTATGTACAAGTGGTGGACAATAAAAAGCTTAAGAGATAACAGAGTCTGTGGGTAAGAAATATGCTGTAATTTGAGTTATGTTTAGCTAATATATGTTACAGAGACTATTTTCTAATAAAACAAAGTCCTTATTCGAGTTTTGTCCGTGCTGATTTTTAGTGCAGAAAAAAAAAACCAGCTAGTGGTTGAATGTCACTAAGAAGTCAGTGATTCAGCTTTTCAAATCAACCAAGTTCAAAAACTTTATTGACCTAGAACCTGATTAGGATGCCAGATGATGTATCGTACAGAAAGTTGTACATAATCTTTTTTGCAACATAGAAAACTTTACATTGCTGTATCATATACATTTTGTTTTCTACATCCATGAGCAGGAACGCATCCCCATTCATACTTAAAGCACAGCTAACGTTTCTCATCTTCTCTATACATTTTACCATCCCGCAAACCAAAGGAAAAGAAAACATGAAATATATTATTAACTTTTGATTTTGTACACAGGAGTGAAAACTAAACTCAAACATGAAAACAGACAGGTGACGTAAAAGCAGCTAGCATCAGGTCGCTCTCTCGTCCTCCAGTTTCAGAAGCCCAGTTATCATCTCACTCTGTGACAAACCTAACGACATATAAAATGGAATAATTTAACCCTTCACTTTCTGTGGTCTTGCTCAAAATACTAATTGTACTGTGTAGGACAATCTGCACAAGATGGTACAGTCAAAATAAATTATCACAAAGTAAAATCTCCAGTGCATTCAAAAAAGAGATCAAGTGCAGCAAATCCATAGGAGGAGAAGAAAGAAATAAACAAAAATAGATGAAATCTAGTGTTATAAGATTATATTACATAGCGGCTGATCTGTACAACTAGTTTCATCCGAGAGGCTTTCAATACTAATGTTAGCCTTCTGCGGCGCTGACAGAAAGGTCCTTACTATCAATGTGTGACAAACGCCACATTTCAGAGTTACTGAATATGTCTGTTTGCATGTAGTTTGAAACCATTCGTTCTTTACGTTTTAAATATACAGTAAGAAGCACATGTTTTTGAAATATATTCCTTCTGAGCAGATCAGAGATATGAATGACTGTCAGTTGTTTATCAGTAGTTTTATCCAGTGGAGGCATCGCTACACCTTGTACAAGACATTACTGTTTTTATTGGGATATATAGAACTCCATCTGGGCTGAGTGTGTGTTTGTATAGGTGTGTTTGTGTATTTGTGGTCACAGGGTTAAGGGTGCGGGTGGGTGGTAGCAGATAGCCGACTGATAATCGGGCTATTCAGGCCAAGAGTCCGACAGAAACCCTGCGGAGGCCGCTGAGGTGACAGAGCCACGGCGCGGCCCCGCGAGGCGGAGGCCTCGGTGCAGCTCTGTCTTCCAGGCTGTTAGTGGTGCAGCGTCACTGGGCCTCCTCCCCAGCCTCCTCTGCCTCCTCCAGGTCCGCTTCCTGCTCAACATGCGACGGCTGAGGCTCTGGTTCGGGCTCGGGCAGCTGTGCGATGTTGAACACGAGGCCGATCCGCAAGTAGAACTTTCTAAGAACCGTGCGCAGCTCGGGGATCAGGTCGAACTGCATGATCTCACAGAGCAAAGGGTAGTACCTGGACGCATGAGCCTTGAACTAAAAGGTGAAAGAGGAAGAAAGAGAAAGACAGAGGCATAAAAACGTAGTATTCGTGCTACATAGAATACAAGTCACACTTTTATTTAAGTACTTAAATCTTATTGGTACTCGCTGGCAGTTGGACAGCATCAATCTAAAATGAAAATATAACATTCTTTGCTGTGCAAATTGGGAGAACTTCCCCTTGTTCATTTTTGTAGTCAATTGATTTTATGAATATAAATCTGAAAATATCAAATCAGTTTCAATGTGATATTTTCACCCAAATAAGTTTTACTTTAGCTGAGCTGCATCGTTTCATCTACATAGAAATTCCACCTTCATTGTCTTTGTAACATTATTACTAAAATGTCTTTCTGATTTGTATAACAGTATATTATATACAAGTTGAAAACGAGAATATCAAGTACAGCCTTTATGTTTATTCTTGTTATACTATCTGTTCTGAAATACCACTGTGGCTCACACCTCTACCTCATCTGGTATTTTTGGATATCAGACCTAGTTGTGAATTATCTGGAGTGTGCAGAGGTTTCATCGAGCGTATTTTCCGTTTTTCGGCTCCTCACCCTTTCGTCGCTGATCTTTAGCACCTTGGTGAGGAAGAGCAGCAGCAGATTGGTCCAGGCCTCTCTGTGGCTCTCTGAGGTCAGGGCCAGGAAGTACGCTACAGCCTCGCTGCACACGCTACAACGCACACAGAGAAACACAAAGAGAGGAAGAGAAATCACATTAGGCTGAGAGAGAATGCAGGTTACTAGAGAAAGACTTAAAGCCGCCTCTCAGATTTGCGTTGTTCTGTAATGTGGAGTCATAAGACAGCATCTGCGTCTTGCTTATCACATGAAACATTGTACAGGGATGATGAAGATTGTTTTGGCTCAGTAGCGGCTAAATGAAGTATGATGACACATAACAGCGTCTCAGTGAATTAGGATTTCTGAGCTACTGTCACATGCAGACACCGCCCTGCCTCCTGCCTCCTCCTCCTCCTCCTCCCGCCTCCTCCAATAATAAATGCGAGTAGGAGAGGCAGGCGTTGATTCCGCTTTATCTTGACATCGTCGTCAATATCAGGGAGAGGCAGGCAGAGAAATGGGCTGACAGCTGTTTGTGCGGCGCTGAATAAAGACGCAGCGATGGAAGAACATTCCAAGATCCATGCGCTGATTCCTTTGGATCTATACAGCGAATGGCGTCCGTGTCTGAGAATGGCCGATGCTGCGCCTTCGCCACTGACTGTAGACAGTTAAATCAAAAACAACCCTCCCTTTCTCTTCGGGCCGGTGTCTTTTCATTTCCTCTGAAGCGGCTGTTGATGTTCACGCCAGGAGAAGTGTGATTTCTCTATTTCCACATTGGAGCTAGTGATGGTGAACGTGTGGGGAAACACACACACACACACACACACACACACACACACACACACACACACACACACACACACACACACACACACACACACACACACACACACACACACACACACACACACACACACACACACACACACTTTTCTTCAACACGCTGAAAGTTAAAATAATTAAAAAAATGGAAGATTGATGATTTCATAATGTGTCCATTGCAAAGTCCCAACAACAAATGCACCAATTACTTTTTGGAATCTGTCGAAGTGAGGTCACACCTCGAAGCATATAAATTGATCTATTGTTCCAGCTGCCTCGCAGCATGTGTTACTCCGGTTGAACATAAAAATTACGAGAGACTGTAAAGAAATGCTGACAGGGTCATTAGTGATATGAGGACGAGCCGCAACAGGAACCCATTACGACGATCATGGATCCACCTGCTTCGGGAGTCTACTCCCTGCTTGCTAAAGTGGTGGTCACAGAGAAATGCTTATCTGTGCAGTGCAGGCATTTTCTGTGGGCAGCTCGGGGTACAGGTGAAAGAGAACTGGAGGTTAACTGCAGTAATGAGTGTCGGAGCAATATCCCAATGTGTAGCATCAGTGGAGGAGGCTGAGTGGTGTCGTTCTCTGATGATATTGTGGGATACGCACAGATCACATGTTTGGTTTCTTACTTGAGAAGTCGTCTCTGGACCTCGGCCCAGGCGTCTTGGCGGCTCTCATCTGTGTACATACGAAACAGGATGCGGAGGCCACAAGCCAGGCTGCTGGTCTCCTGCTTCAACAGGTTGGGCTTCGACTTTCCTTTGAAGCCTGCAGACATGAAGGTAAAATTATATATTTATAAAAGTTATATAGTTAGTTATTTTAATTAGTATTTTTTAAGTCATCTCTAAACTGCTACAAGAAGCAACACAGAACCCCCAACAGCCTGAAGTAAACCACTGCTATTATCTTCAGCATGAACCGTTTTCTGAATGAAAGCAAAGCAAAGCGACATAGCTCCAGACGCTGGTTTGCTGCTGTACCTGCTTTCCACAGTAAAGTCCTCTGCTCGTTGTTGGAGTTGAAAGCTTTGGCGAAGTGGTGGGACTCCAGCAGGCAGTCGAGCAGCTTGAAGAGCTGCTCAGACGTCAGGTACAGATACATGCCCTGGTCCTGGGTCTCCACAGGGATGTCTGGTGCACACACAGCGTCCCGCTTCGACAAGACACACAAATGAGAGGTTATTAGTCTTTTAAACCCACATCATAAAGCATCATGATCTAACAAGGTTTAAAACAACACCCCTGGCTGGGCCGCAGCTGTTTGTACCTGAGCAGCAGCAAAGTTCTTTGCATCTTCCTTCTTACTGGTGGCAGGAAAAAACACGATGTTATCAATGGTCTGGATGAGCTCCAGCTGCACGACACACTTTATCAGCAAAGCAGCGAACAGCAGCTGCTCCTGGACCTCTGTGGATCATAACAACAAAAACGTCCATCAGAACACAGAGAAAAGCAGGAGATGTTAGTCCTAAACGTTCATACAATTCACAAGGACTTTGGAAAAGACAACTGTGGTGCTAACAAATGCAGGCAGAATGACGGAAGCCTCAAAGTAAAGCAGAGGGCTTACTTGTTGGGGTCCTGCTCCTGGAGCCGTCCTCACACATGCCTGTGCTGAACTGACTCTGCCGCCGGTTCTCCGTGGCAACCCTATCGGCGCTGCTTATGGAATGCTGGTCATCAGAGCGGGACTGGATGTCCACTGACTTCTGGGAAACAGAGTCCTGGGAGCAGAGTGGAAAGAGTTTTAACGCACATTACTTAGAGTTATGTGATGTATAAAAAATATGAAAACCTTGAGAGAGTAGAAACAAATATTTATATGCAAAAGATATGCAAATAAAATTCAACAAATATCACAAGGAAAAATATGTTCAGCAAACAACATGCAAATACCAGAATGACATAAAAAACTAACAAAGAAACTTGTGGGTTTCCTCACCAACTGTTTGTCAGACGGACTCTGGGTTGTCAAGTGTTCTCCCTCAGGTCTCCATGTTAACAGCCTGAAAAACAGGAGACGTATTTATTCAATTAATCATATTCATCATTGTACAGAATAACAAACGACTTTCACGCGAGAAAATTACCTGAGCTACGTTATTCATCAAACAAGGTCTTAATTTAGTTTAATTCACGGTTGATGATCAATTTTTCCTTGAGAGAAATATCCGTTTGGTTTGTATTTCGAAGAATCAAATTAAATAAGGAATTCATTGCAAGTTGTTTGAGGAAAATGATACAGACAGTAAAATTGTCCATTTCATTCTTGTGTTATTACCATTGCAACGTTAATTTAGCAGCTAATGCCAATATTTTAATTAGATTTACTGCTGAGTTAAACAATTAACTCCTTTTTATTTTTTTGGGTAAATCAACTAGAATAGAACATTTAGCAATGAGCATGTATGGCTCGTCTTTTTTCCTTGTCTTTGAACGAGAGGCAGTTGTGTTTTCAGTGCGGCAGCTTACGCGTGAGGGATGGTGGTCTTGAAGATGTCCAGCATGCAGTTACATGTCTTGTCCCAGGTCTCGGGGGAAAACTTCTCTCCGTTCAGGATGACCACATTCTCCAGACAGTTGGTGCCTGACCGGGCAAGCTGCTCATTATCTACAGACGCAGAGATGATGAGGAGGAGGAGGGTGAGGAGAAGGGAGAAGGGAAGTGTTAATTAAAAAAGAGGAGAGACAAAAATGGTGACGTGTATCGATGCATAAAGTCTGATAAGATTTGTGCCTCTTTTTGTTTATAATAAACAACCACAAAACAGTAAAAATGGCAACTGGACATTCGCTTATACGTCTTTTTTTGGTCTGTTCTAATGTCTGTTGCTTCTTTAAGCTCCTAAACAATCTGAGCATTAACAGGCCCAACATCCAGGCTATCTAAAGATTATCTACTTGTATGAAATTAAAAATAACAGGAATAACAATAGCAAAATAGAGTCCTCACCTTGCTGCACACACCAGTAGAGCTGAGCCAGAATATCATCCAGCAGGACATCATTGAGGGACTCAAAATATTGGGTGAAGACATCACAGATGGCATAAAGGGCATGGTTGCAGGTGGTGGTCATCCACTCGGCTTTCTGAGGGGGCAACACAGTGAAATGCAGAGAAAAACTACAATATACTGGAGGAATAAAGATGAGATATTGTGATATTTTAGTTCCATGTGTTTGCATGAATTCCCACGGGGGTGGGGGGTGACAGCTGTTAAAACCACGGGATATGAAACAGCTGTTGCAGATGCCAGACTTGTCGTTTACCTCCGTCTGTTGCTCAGGCAGCTTCATGTTGTCGAAGATCCTGAAGACGATTCTGAACAGGTCCTGCCACCAGTGCTTTTCAAAGGTGTGCCCGTAGGTCTTCATCACTTCAAACATCACGGTTAGCCCCCTGGGAAAAGCACACGTACATAGATTTGCCCTTTCCTTGATGTTATAGATGAATTTGCTGTTTTCAAAGCTATAGCCATCGAGCTTTGATTTGCAAACAGTAATTATTGAGACTCCAGAACTCAATAGATTGATTTTTACTGCTGCCTTTGCATTAATCTAAATTCACAGAAGTTAAACGATCCAGTTTCATGCCTTTTATCGTGCATGAATTTAAAAAAAACAAAACCTTGAAGAACTGGCTAAAAAGGTGAACAGCGCCTACCTGGTCCTGACGTCCAGCTTACACCTGTTGATGATGCAGGAGAGCTCGAAGAGAATTGGGAACCATCCCCGCACCCACACACGGTCCTCAGGCGCTACATTCATGTCATCACTGGTGTAGTCTTTAAAGGCCTGGGAGAGAAACAAGGGGAAAGTTAACCCTGCTACACAAACAGACATTTCCATAAATACTGTACGTGCCCCTGATGTGCCTGAAACACACACGCTCACACTGTCTCAGGGCTTCAGCTGCATTCTTGTTACCATCATCTTCCTGCTTCAGGAACCAATATAAACCAATATTATTCATCTTCTATCTATCTGCAGCTGAGTCAATACAGTTTTGTTTATTCATCACACGCCACCTATAAAGTCAGAAATTGACTTGCGAGATATTGACCTGCGGCCTCTCTGAGACGTATTTGGCGCAGTGTCGAATGAGGCGGATGGCTTCCATGCTGGTGTCTGGGAAGGAGGCGTTACAGGCAAACTCCGACAGACACTTAACGGCGTCCTGGAAGGAGTCGATGGTGGCCGCAAAGTGCTTTTCAAATACATTCGCTGGGAGACAGAGTAGAGGGAGGTGATAGCGGAATAAAGAGAGGAGAAAGGGGATGTCAGATCAAATACAACGATGCAATCGGTTTAGAAAATGAAATAAGGAAGGTTGTAATTGAACTTGTAATGTCGTTCTGTCTGTGTGTGTGTGTGTGTGTTGGGACTTACTGACGATGTGGCCCGTGGTCTGGAAGGCCAGCTCCACAATGCTCTCATCCTGGTCCGAGGCGGCCAGGTGAAAGACGGAGAAGATGTTCTTCCATCCTGAGCGGATGTTTGCCGCCTGGGAGTTAACCATCTGGGCTATACAGCGCACCACCATGTCTCTGATGGTGGGAGACCTGGAGAGAGTGAGTTGGGAGGAGGACAGGGATTGGGTGGACGAGGTCAAGAAAGAAGCAATCACAGAGGGGAGGAAAAAAGTGAGTAAGATAGTAAGAAACATAAGAGTCAATCAATTACAAAGCAGGAAATTCATCTCTTCATTGATGTCAATTGGCTTTAAAAGCTCCACAATTCCATTTTCAAGCAGAATCATTATTCCAGCACTGGCACGACAGGGTTTTAAATCAACTGTTGCCATAGTGAAGAGCATTCCTAACTGCTCACTAGTTATGAATGAGAGAGAAGCTCTGCCTCCACTTACCATTACACACACGCACACACGCAGCTATCTTAGTGAGGACACTCATTGGCATAATACATTCCCTAGCCCCTTACCCTAACCATCCAAACTAAATGCCTAACCCAAACCTAATTCTAAGCCTAACCCTAAAACCAAGTCTTGACCCCCAAACAGTCAATTAAAGGGGGGTCACAAAGTGAGGTCCTCACTTTCCCAAAATGTCCTCACTCTGTTGGTTGTAGACTCAAACTGGTCCTCACAAAACTAGCTGTACAACAACACACACACACACACACACACACCACAGAGGAGGGCAGCATGAGTGAGTCTAATGGACACACTGTGCTGAAGGGTTTACATGGCCGTCTGCCATCTCCTCTCTGGTGAAGCCCTCAGTCTGTTCAGCGTGTGGGTGGATTTATATTTGCACCGCTACTCTTTCACATCAATGAAAAGTGCGGTGCAGTAAAACAGCTTGCCTTCAGATGTGCTTCATGCCGATAATTACAACGCTTAAATCAAACTCATTTATACGCGATAGCTGTGAAAATTTCATTCAAGATGGATTTGCAATAAACAAGGAGAAAAAAAAGGAAAAAGAGGCTTCGTCGCGAATTCACTGGGAGGGTAACGCAAACAGACTGAGAGGGGACGGGCAAAATGTTGGCGTGCTGCTTTTCTCTGAGTGAACGACCAAACAATACGCTTACTCACTGCAACAAGAACAACACACAGAGAGAGAATGAATAACAGTGAAGGCAGAGATGGGCTGAGGGGAGGAGGGGAGTGCGACTTGATCCTGTGTGTGTGTGTGTGTGTGTGTGTATGTGTCCACAGTCCAGAAATAGTGGCCACTCACATACACAATACAGAAAATGTCTGTGCACAACCCTGACATTGGAATCACAACAAGCACCTACTCACAAATATATGCACTGTTTTATTTTTACCTGTTCTTTTTCATGATGTGCTCGAAAGGCCTCAGGAAGTCTTTCTGGAATCTGAAATTAGCCAGTTCCCCCTTCTCCAAAAACTTCATGGACAGTTGCCTGAGAGAGTCAACGGCGAAGATCGCCACGTCTTCGTTGGAATTACAGCCGACCTGCACAGAGATAAAACATATTTCAGACACAGCACACTGATTTTTATTTACAAGTGCAGCTTCCCAAGAACAAACTGTTCTTTCAGTATGATGTATAACTGAATAACAAGCATCAAAGTGCACTGAAGTAGGTACAAAATATTAACTCCACTTTCAAATATGATGGATAACTGAGGATTTGAGTTCACACATGCCAAACCCAGTTCACAGCTACTCAGTGAGAAACTGAGCGTCTGTGAAGTATGTGTCCTTTAAGACCAAAATGCCAAAAAGCTTTTCTGTCTATACTAAAAATGTAACAAAAAGGAAAACTATAGTTATAATTATTAAACTAAGAATCGTTGTTTGTGTTATCTTATAAAGAACACTTTATATTGAGTCACGTTGCACCCTCATGTTTCTATAGTAACCCAAAACAGACAAACCAGACACAAGGCCACTGTTCTTTTCGTTCCTATCTTTATTCAAGAGTGTGGTCTTTCAGTTTGTGAACAGGATGTATTGATTTAACTTCCACATTTTGTGATGCTCTCACTCAAAACCCGGCGCTTGTACTCAAATATGCCTGTGCTTTGATTTCTTGCACTCCAGCCTCAGCTCTTCTCCTCATGCTCACACTGCATCTGTGTGCTCATCAAACTGGATTTTTCCTCTGCTCTCTGTTTTTTTTATTTTCTTCTGTGCTACTGTAAATTCTCCTTTATGCTTGGAAAGGCAGGGGTATTCATTTGGTTTTACAATTTGCAGCCTCACTGCTAGAGTGCAACTAAATCCTCCACACTGAACCTTTAAAAAAATGTGCTTGTGTCTCACGTCAACCACCCTGAAGTGAGTGACCAAACCCTCACCCACCTTGTTGAAATGGTCCCCGATGACCTCCCAGATCCTGGACCACTGCAGCCGGATGCGGCCCATGTTGTAGTAGGAGATCTCCACTATTTTTTGCAGGCTGAACATACGTGGGTGTGTGGGCGAGGCCAGCTCATCCATGGACACAGCACACAGCCAGCGCACAAAATCAACTGACAAACAGATACAAGATGTTGGCAATGAGTGCAGGGAAGGTGATTTATTCAGGGAAGGTGAGTCACTGTGATCAAAAATAGCAAGAATGTACCTGGAGGGGAAAGTATAATGCAGTGTGAAGGTAGTTCAGCTACACTCACCTATTGCGTTGCCGTCCAGTCTGGTAGAACCTGTGAATACCCTAAAGAGGAGGAAAAAATTAGTGATTATTTAGGAGACACGTGAGATTTGAAACAATGACGGATGCAAAATGAAAAATCTCTGTTTACGATATACTACCTGCGCAACCAGTTAATGTTTAACTGGATTTGAATGTGCAGTTTGTGCTACTTTTCATTAAATGTCATCATTTTTTATAAGGATTTTAGTTCATTATACCCCATTCAATGCACTGAAAGCAATTATATGAAGAAAAAAAAAAAGACATTTGGGAGTTCAACCAAACAAACTGAGCCCAGGTTTCTGGATTTTCAGGGTGACTACAGTACCTGTCGACTGCGACCACCACACTCTGAGAGCTGGTCTCGCCAATGGATTCCTGAATGCTGGCAATCTGCTTACGGTCCACTGTCCCTCCGACTGCAAAGCAAAGGAAAGAGGATTTAAACAGAGAAAAACATGTATTATTTTGACCTAATTTACTACAAGTACTGCTCCCAATAAAAGAATAGAACATGTCTGACCTAGACCCAGGTACTCATCGTTGCTCTGCTCCTTGGTGCTTGAAAGAAAGCCCTCTTTGCCCCGCACCGTCCCTGAGATGTAGCGTGCCTTCACCCCCGTACCGATCAGCTGAGCCAGCTCCAACTGACTGATGCACTTCATGATCTGAGAGGAGACGTATTTAGACAGTGGAGTATTTACAAGAGTGAGGGATTAGGATTTTTATTGGTAGGTTCAGCAAAAATTTGTATTTAACCGCAATTGAAAACTTGTTGTGGTTGTTTGGAGAGCCGAATATAATAAATACTGTGTAAATTTAACTTTGACATTATTTTATGTTTAATACAATGTTACTGCTTTTAGACATCTTCTTAAAATGATAACCCATAAGAGGCTGTGTGTGTTTGTTTCCTGTTGCGCTTGATTGTCAAAAACATACACATTCATCCCTTTGGAAATTTTGTCCTGTTGTGGTTCATTGCATGAATCAAGAAAACAGATTTGAAGGAGATAGATAGGTTGAGGTTATATAGAAGAGAGTTTTGTAAGGAAAGTGCATGAAAGACAGTTGAGGCAAAAAATATTTTAAACCTCGTGCCAGGAGTTGCCCAGATAGTTGCCATCAGTGTGGGCCACAGTGATGAGGGTCTTGATGGTGTCGATGTTCTTCTGCTTCATTTCTGAGATGCCGGAGCTGGCAGTGAGCAGGGTGAACCTGGCCAGCGCCTGGACGTACGCGTCCCTCTCCAACTGTTACAGACAAAGCAGTGTGTCAGAAATGCTGCAGGCTGAAGAAGAGCACATTAATCCTCCAGTTCTGACAGCAGTACCTGTATGGAGAAGATGCTCGCTATCCTGATGGCCCAGCGGATGCCTTCAAGACACAGAGAGGCCACCTCGGTGTCGTCACAGTCCTGAAGACCCACGCTGAAAGCAGCCAGGAAGGGTGTCCATGCCAGCTGAGGAACAATAGAGGGGTTGATGAGCTGCCGCATGTGTGTGTGGAACAGTGTAGGTGCCTTACACTGCATCTGCGTGCGTCTGCTTGTGTTACCTTGAACATGGGCCTGACGTGCTCCAGATGTGTGGCGCTGGTGAAGGGAGCCTGGACATGGCTGACGGCTTCCATCAGCGCCTTTGCCGTCTTGGCCATCTGCTCCATCTCCACGTTGTACAGCAGACGCCTCTGCTTCTCACTTGCCACACCTGGGTGACAATCAACAGCAGAGGGTCACACGTTTGCTTTTTACAGCAAAAACAAACCAGCTCAGCACAGATAACTTGGCAGCTTTTCATCTAACAAGTGTCAGAGAGAAGCTAAACTGTCGAGAGACAAAACGTAAAAATGCAAAATGTGAAACATGTGAAAATGTGTCAATTTTCACACCGTTTAAAAATAGCTGTGAAAGTTGAGTTCTAGTGAATGGGTGACTGTGGTTAATTTCCACCTGATGATTCTTAAGGCGAATTCATGGTTTCTGTACCCGCCAGTCTGCTATGGGCTGCTATAGTTTCTCATGACGTTAATGTTGTCATCCATCCACCCACGTCTGCGAGGGTACACAAGATTTGGAGCCAAAGATTTGTGGCCGTGCTGACTGTACACCTCAACGTGCTCCAGGTACAATATACCTACCATCTAGAATGATCCACGTGCCGCTGCAGACCATCATTTTAGTATGAATGGAACCTTGGGCATGTGCATGTGACCGTACGCAACTCCCAGCAGACACGAAACACGGAAATTATGGCCAACCCATAATTTCCGTGTGATCTTATCTGACAATTATTCACGAGCGTCTGTAGATAATCTAATCAGTTTACATCTGATGTATCTATGGTGACTGAAAGTGTAATCCAAAGCCATTATAGCAACAATGGTATCAGGTAAATGGCTCTGGATAATATCTGGAATCTTTGTCTCAGTGTTTATTACGTTTATGAGACATCTCATGTCAGTGAGACTCACTGTGCTTGTTGGATTTCATCGTGATCTCTTTCGTCTCCTTCATGGCGATCTTTTTCCCTGCAATCTCGTCATAGATGGCCGAGAGATTTTCCTCGGGCAGGTCTTTGCTGTCGTTGATGCCGCGGTTCATCTTGATGTATTGCTCCTTTGTCATTTTATTCTTCACCTTTGCAGACAACAACAGCAGAGATGTGGGTCAAAAGCTGCTCATGCAAAACCCTGTGATTTATACTGAAATATCTGAGGAAATGACTGCTGTCGAGACGCATTCCCGAAGGCTGCCGTCTCGCTGAGGTGGAGTGCTTACCTGCGGGCTGTGAAGGTCTGTCGTCAACATAATGATCGAGTAGGCGAGGACATATGCCGTGTCAGCACTGGCAAAGAGGGTTTGTCTAGAAAATTGACGGCAGAAGGAGGTAGGGAAAGAGAGAAGGCAGATTCATTTAACAGCATGTTGTACAGAATGTGGGCCAGACAAAATCGAAGTCAACTATTTCTATTGTCAGGATCTTCCAACCACAACACACCCCTGATTGCACTCCAGATATCTTGCTGCGAACTTCTCCATGAGCCGGTCGATCTTCTGGGCCTCTCCGGGGAGCCGAAAGCCCTCCAAGAACATCCTCAGAGCGGAAACAAAGTCTTTGCCCAGGAAGTCCATTTGATCCACGTAGGCGTACATCACCTCTTTATTGAAACGGTCATTATCCCCTAGGAACTCTCCCACTTGCGTCTAAGAGAGAAAAAGAGAAGAGGTCAGACGTATTTTTTTTCATCCTGAAATATTGCATACATGAGTCTAAAACCCTGCACCTGACATTTCTCTCGCCATAAGAGGGAAAAACAGGGAGAAAATCTATTTCAACACGGCAGAACAGCAACTTATTTGTCTGTCCATATTATTTATTTCCACTAGCAGCCTGTAAGAACCACTGTTCTAACAGCAAGAACATTCAGTGAATGTAGATGAGATAAATATATGTAGCACAGTGGTGCCACTGTAGCTCAGGGCCAGAATTTATGAACACTCTTTAATGCTGATTACCGCGGTGCACAGACATCCTCTAGGCTCTACAATCAAGACGGAGTGTGCTTATCATTAGAATGATCTCAAACTGCAGTTACGCTGCATATAGGAAATATATATATATATATATATATATATATATATATATATATATATATATATATATATATATATAGGACTCTAGGTCAGAGTGTCAGTTTAATGTTGAGGAACAGACATTAGATAACTCTGCAACTTCCGTGTGGTTTGGTTGGCTGATGCACAAGGTAGGGTGTGTTGACTTGGTACTTCCGCTTTGTTTGCTGCTATGATAACTTCCTTCATCACGACTCACACAAACCCAATAAAAGTTTTTATCTAGTCCTTTGAGAGACAACAATTTACCGCAATTTGTCACAGGCATATTTTTGAGAGCTGTGATAATAACAATAACAAAGGCGGCACAAAGATGATGCTGACGATCGTGTTGATGTGAATAATGAGGTAAATGAAGCAGCAAACTCAAATAACTCTCAGTAGAGTGCATTCATATCTCTGCCAGGGAACTTTATGAAACCACATTTAAATTCAATAGATCCAGATATTAATTTGGAGTTTTGAGCACTTTAGCAGGGAAACCAAACAAAAACAGATGAAGACTTGTTACCGAGTCAAGCCTCTCTTCCTGGTGCAGGAACTGAGCCAGGTCCTCTGGGGTTGTACCCAGCATGCCTTGCTCTTGAAGGTACTGGATTCCTCTCTTTGGTTTCTTGTTGAACCTGAGTAGAATCAAGACGACAGAAGTTACCAATTCAATTCAATAGTATCAACAAAACAAAAACTAAAATGTAAGTGCGTGTATGTGTGTGTGTGCATGTGTGTGGTGAAACTTACAGATCAATGCCCTGCTCGATGATCTCCTTTTGCTGTTTGAGGACCTCAAACTGCTCGGGGTTGTCAGTGCCTGACATTTGGGTGCTATAGCTGCCAATGCCAGATGAGGCTGTGGAGTCCAGAGAGTTGATACTTCCATAGCGGTTTATGGTCTCAGGAGCTTTGGTCTCTGTGCTCTCCTGCTCTGCTGGTTTCTCTTGGCCTGAGGTGTAAAAAAAAAACATTGAGAAGGAA
This sequence comes from Hippoglossus stenolepis, assembly GCF_022539355.2. Lineage (NCBI taxonomy): Eukaryota > Metazoa > Chordata > Actinopteri > Pleuronectiformes > Pleuronectidae > Hippoglossus > Hippoglossus stenolepis. The sequence goes on along the minus strand of NC_061501.1, from coordinate 11,930,519 downwards.
TAAGTCAAAATAAACAAAGTATTTCTACTGTTCCTCTTAGAAGCAAACCCCCTGAAACCAACACATTGCTATGAGTTTTTAAATTGAAACTCTTTTGTTGGGACAAACAGCCTTGAGGCATAAAAAATGAGCTGTGGGAGTAATTGAAAGGGGAAACTGCAGCACGGCTCAAAATGACCCTGGGGGTCTTTTCTTAATGATTGTTGTTGGCAGGGAGAGTATGCAACACTGGTTTAGCTCACATGCACTTATTCACACATGCACACAGAGCAGGTGCAAGGAAGGAGGATGTTATAAAAGGTGGCTTATCTAAAAAGCTTCAGGGTGTCAAAGAGGAAACACAGAACTTAGAGGCCTGAGATGTTAGTAAGCCTGCAGAGACGAACTTGAGGATTCACTGCAGCTAAAATATGTCCACCCAGTAACTCTGCACTAAGGCCAGGCGTCTGATTACACATTGGAAACTCTTTAAAACATTCAGGACACGGCCACAGTAATGTGAGCTGGCAGGGTGTCACCCATTCTCAGGCGTACACAGTAGAGATGACAAAAGGTGGAGGAATACAGAGGGAGGTGGAGAGGGAGAATGAACTGAAATCCTAAATAACATCCTCATAATAATAACAAACCAATATTTTCACCCATTAAAAGGTCTTTGCGCACCAAGTCTGTATATTTTCGTATGCGTTTATTTAATCCCTCATCCAGGAAATTTATGGGTTCTCCCACTTCTTGAAAAAGGAAAAAGAAAAACATTGAGTCCATGCAATCCTGAGAATCCTGAGAGGTCCCCAAGAACAAGCTGCGAAATTATCCTGGTTACTTCAAAGTCTATTCCTAGATATTAATTCGATTATTTTTAATGTGCGGCAAAGACCTTTAGTACACAACAGGTGCCTTCCCATTAGTTCAAATTAATCCAAACGTGGCTTTGGTTATAATCTATGGGATCTAAGTGAGTAGCCCCTAGTAACATCACAAATTATATATCAGAAGACTAATACAAAACTGTTTAAATCTACAGACACAACAGGATTTAATTTGGAGAATTCCCACCACAGCAACACGTTGTAATAAACACTCGGACTATTTGACTATTACCTGCTCTTGCTTTGAAGTCATCAATAAAAAGGGAGAAAAAAATGACACAAAGGACAATTGAAGGAACAGAGATGAATATTGTTCTGTAATCCTATTAAGCATGACACAAATTCAGTGTTGCGCAATGAGAAATCATAATTGTATGAGATGCCAACAGGACAAATTTACCATTCAAAATTCAAATTCTGACCTATGAGCTTTTAGCTGGATGACTAACGACTTGTCATAGTTTGACAAGATAATGTACCTGCGAGTGATGCAACTCCCTCTGCCCTGCCCTGATGGCTCGGGCTGAGGCGAGCATGTGGTTTCCAGGCCCTCTTGGAAAAAAGTTGCACTTTCTACTTTGAGCTGCTCCTTTAGCAAACAACAGACATTCTCTGGTGCACAGAATACCTGGGGGCCAGGCTCAACACACAGGATGTGCTGTAGAGGGGGTGATTCAGGATGGTTCAGCCTAAGGTATTGCTCTGTTTTAGACTAAAACCTTCTGGATTAAGAACCGCCTGCACTCTCATTTTCGGGCTTTTTCTCACTGTCTCGTTCTGGCTGGAGCTGAGCTAATGAACTCTCACTTTCGCCCTCGGAGCGGCCGCTTCCCTAATGAATACCAACACTGTCAGTCCTACAACTGACTACAGCCAGGCTGATGGATGTGAGCTTAATCACCGACCTCAATGAACCTCAATGATGAATGGCTGCCACACATGGGCTGACCAGAAGAAAGACTAGTCACTAGTAATGCCCTAGACAGTTTCATCTTTAAAAAAAAAAAAGAGTTACTTTCTCCTGATATCGAGGAAAAACAACAATCTGCTTATGTAAAAAAAAAAAAAAACACAAACTATTCCTGGATGAGACATCTGAATCACTTGTTGACAGTAAAACTTCCTCTTGGAGTTTAAACACACAATATGTAATTCGTCCACAAGGGGTCCCTCATTCCAAAACCCCATGAAGCACCATGGGATCATGGGAGTTGCTGTCTTCACCACCACTTCCAATGAAAACATACCTCAGGCGCAAATCTAGTTCACAGATGAGGTTATGTATTAAAGTTATATTCACATTATGTAGCAAACGGTAATGAATAATCGTATTCCATCACGAGTGACCAATACAAGCAGTGGAAGGAAACAGCCTAACTGGCTAACAGTGTGTTTTTCCTTCATAATACGTCATTTGCGCCGATAGTTATAACAGAGACATGCAAAGCCAGGGGGAAAAGCAGATATCACGCAAATAAATGAGCAAAATGAAACATCTTGCTAACTTGAGTAAAAGCTAGGATGTCTCTGGGTTTCAACAAAGTATTTAACATGGGTCTAATCGTTTTTAGACGTGTTAAAGAAGAACTTATACATATTATATCGTTAATTAACAGTGATGTGACCACCATTTCAACAGTTAATCTGCGTGTAACTAGTCTCTCTTGTTATGACCTGAGCTGGAAGACATGAATTAACGGCGATGAGTCTAAAGACGAAGTTTTTGATCAGTGTGCAGAATTTGAATGAAGAGAAAGGTGGTTTCCTTCTTATCTTGTATTCAGTTCAGGTTTGACAGCTGCCAGACTGATGTTGATAAATGACATTCATGCTGCATTTGTGTCTCACCGAGGCTCGTCTGAGAGTTGGGGTTGACGTATTGGTCTTTACTCCACTCCACCATACATTTCAGGATGGACACGAGACATTCGAGACCTTTCTTTCTCAGGGTCAGCTCCTAAAGATGGTCACCAAAAAAATCCCAATGTCAAGTAAATACTAGTAATGCCACATAAAAAGAGTATTTGAAAAAGTAGGAGGAAATAACCTGCAGTGTTGTTGTGCCAAGCTCGTGGCCCCCGCGACCCTGTGCAATTTTCGAGAGGTCGTTGACAAGACGCTCGAATATGTTAGCAGCATTCAAGTCACAGTCGTAGTTCACATAGATGTCCACCACACTCTGGGCATCTGACAGAAACAGATGGGACACAGATGGAGTTTGTCAGTGAGAATTTATAAAAACAAATACAGACTGTTGACACTGCACTGAGTCTGATGCACCAGACTAATTACATAATTTACCAAAGGTTAATTAGAACCATTGGATTAATTAGAACCTTTAAAATGGGATGTGATTAAATGTATTTAGCTGACATTTATTTTGCAGAACATTGGGTTTGGGTAAACCAGACGTTTCTCTCCTCAGCCTCTATTAATGTCTTATTAGCAGAGTACAAATACTTGTCAATTATCCACAAGTAATCAGAATTATTGGGAGGATTTTTTGACACAAACCTGCACATATTCTAGTGAGGGTTTGTATGACCATCCACTTGTGGTCATAGGAGCTTGTGGACGTCTCAAGAATGTACAGGAAAATCTCCTTGAAGAACACCTGCAGATAGAGACCACGTGACAGTGAGAACAAGAACAACAGTCGTACAACACCTTCAGAAGCCGTCGTTAATTCTCTCCTGCGGACGCAGCACATGTGGCAGGCTGAGGTCACGCGTTACCGACTTTGCAGAGCGACTCAATCACACCAAGGTGGCAGAATGTTACAGCACTACCAGGTCTCCCACATATTATCTGTGTCAGCTGCTGGCTGCACTGACAAATGGTGTCAATACCGGAATATATAACAGGTAAACACTGCAAAGATCACAATTTCAGGTGCATTTTGTGAATTATTCCTATTTAATATTTTGCCACCACTTTCCCTCAGCCTTCCAACTTAGGTTATTATTTTCCTGTGGTTCCCAGAAAAACTGTCAGCTGCCAGAAACAGCTGCTTTCCGACAAGAAGTGGTGGGTGGTTATATAAATACAGCTACTGTGTTTAGCCAATGAGCTCATCTGGATTTTCCTGCAAAAAGTATCTGAATCCAAACAGAGAAAAATACAAACACAAAAACATCATGTGGAGAGTAACAGTAGGTGGATAATACTTGTTAGGAGCAAGCATGTGCATTATTAATATGGAATTTCTTCTGTGTCACATTAAAAGCTTCCAGAGAAGCCTGAAAAAGTTTTCTAAGCTGCTTCTAGATACACACTGAAGTCTGTACATATTGCTGAGATTTTCCGGAGGCTCTGCATGAGTCAGTTTTCTGTATTTTTCTGTATACATTTTCTGAAAAGTTTCCTACCTAGTCTTATGTCTGGAAAATGTCTGAGTGAGCCTATGTGAGCAGCAGGGAAAATTTTTTTCACAGCGAGCGAGTTGGTGTGTTGATGATGTTTCTACAGTGCAAGGCAACAGATGCAAAAGTGGAAGAATCCAATTTCTCAGGATGAAAAGAGGAGCCATACATGTAGACGCCCGTTTCTATGTACTGTTAACAGATTCACGGGATATCCAGACATCTCTACACACAATCTCCTGCTATGTTCCTAATATGTGAAAGACAAACTCTGGAAAAAGTCCAATATTACATACATTTTCTGCAGTTAATGTTTGAAAACAGTAATAGTTGCACCTATCGAAACTACCAGCAGAATCATTTTCATTTTCTATCTTTACACTTATACTTCAAGAGGCTACAACAAAGCTTGAAATGTTCTTAATTGCGCAATAGATGATGGTCAATACGTTACCTCGATTTGCATCTTGAGGTGTGTCTTGAAGTGGGAGAGCAGCGTGAGGAAAATGGAAAGCGAGAGCTCGAAGACCTCAGGCACGGAGGAGACGCCGTTCTTGGACAGGGCCACGCAGAGGTACTGCTTGATGGCGTTGATGAACATCTCGTTGGTCTTGAAGATGGGCCCGGCGTTCTGCAGGATGGACAGAAGCAGCTGGAGGGACAGGACCTTCGATCGCAGTTCGTGGGACCTGAGGAGGAAAAAAAAAAAATCAAGCGGTGTTTCAGATCAGAGAAAACAAACACGATCGAGAGTGTAGCTTTGAAGGGTGGAATTCTTAATAAGTAAAAGAGAGAGAGCTGTTAATGATGTGAACTTCAGAGGAATATTATAATAAAGTCTGTGTGAATATTTTATTAGGAAAAGAGATGATGATATATTGATGAAATTAAAACACAGTAACAGGGCGAAGACTGAAAGTGTGAATTTTTGTTTGTACATAAATTGCAGGACTTTGCTTCTTTAGCTCTTATACTACACAAGTGTTCTCTAACCTTTGAGAATGAGACTGGCTGCGACATTAAAACAACTTAAAGAATTTTTCCAGACATTTGCTCAAAAATCTGAGAACAGATTGTCCAATTGATGAGCATCAACATTTCAAAACAATGTATTCAGGGTTAAGAACTGAAAACCAAGTAAGTTAAACCGTATGTCCTTCAACTCAAACAAACAGCAGGGTGATGCACATCTATCCTGTACTGTATCTACTGTTTCAGAGAGTAAAACTCTTCGGCAGCCTTCAAAGAAACGCAAGGACAACGAAATCAAAGCTCCACGTTTTTTTTTTCTGCAGCAGCAGGAAAGAAAAAAAATTGAGCTAAAAAACACTTTCGGCGGCTTTATATGCTGAGATTTGCTGCTTCTCTGAAATGTCTTCAATCTCTGGTGAGCAGACAAAAGACGACTTATGTGGCACAACAAAAATGTGTCTCTACTTCTTCTCCAAGTGGCAGTAAGATGGTCATGATGAGATGAGACAACTTCAGTCAGAGCTGACCTACATTTTAATGGTAATGTGGGCATAGAAAAAAAGAAAATGGAAATGATGCAAGACTATATCAAACCACAACAAAAACCTCACTTTAATCTGAACAAAGACTTTGTTTAACTGATGATCATTTACACATTAAGCAAAAGGTAAAAGAACATCCAGATGAATCTAGTACGTAAAAAAGTTTATTACAGCTTCCTCAGACCAAACTCACAAAGTGCCTCACATAATAAATAAAATAACACCAGAAAGTACTAATTCACAATAAATATACCAAAAAAAAACTTGAGTGTATTGCAGGGCCAACATACAGACACAAATAACCATTCACAGTCACAGTCTCCAGTTAACCTAAGCCCAATAATCACATCTTTGGACTGTGGGAGGAAGCCAGAGTACCCGGAGAGAACCCACGCAGACATGGGGAACACATGCAAACTTGACACAGGAAGATCTTGTTGAAAACAGAAAGTGACAACATCACCGTGCCGCCCCTCAAGAAGATGTGTTTATATTTATCATATATGTACAACATTCATCTTTGTTTGAATTTAAGTGCTTTTGTACATTTCGATCTAGATATAAACATTGGTGTCCAACAGGAACATGATAAGTCCTCGAAGGAGAATAGTTGTGTTGTTGTGATTAAACCAGCCTGATGATACTAAGTAGTTTCTGATAGTTAAGGTTATAATAAGGCAGCTGTTCAGCCTGTGTGCTGTGTTGTATGTGCACGTTACAGAGAGTGAAACATCAGGGAGAGCAACCTCGTTAGAAGAGTAAAAGGTTTCTGTCTGGTGCTGCACTGACATGGCACATTAGTGCGGAGGTAGTTGACACGGCCACGTCAGTCAGACACACATACGCTCACCCACGTGTCAAATGTCTATTTGCGACATTAAAAATCCAAAAGAGCGAAAAGACAAAGCAGTAAATAAACAAATGTGGAAGTCACACAGCAGACGCAGTGTGAATTGAGTTATGCACAGAGACCAGATGCAGGAAATCCTGTTTCACAAAAGCTCCTGCTATCAGGACGAGCCAATCAGATGTCTCTGGCAAATCAGAGTCAGAAGAAATATCGAATGATGGCCAAACCAGATTATCCCCTTCCTCTTTTTTGTGTGTTGAAAATGGGAAACCGTTAAAAGGAGATTCGGTGCTTCATGAAAACAGGAAGTGATTCATAAAATGCTGAGCAATGCCTCATTGTCTCCTTTGTATCAAAACACTGAGGTTGTCACTAGAGCGTTCCTCATTTGAAATCCTGACTCGTGTCTATTTTTACAACCAACACAGAATCATTTCTTCAACACTGGCTCGACGAACGTGTTACTAACCTCCAAGTTCATCTACCCACAGTTAAATTAACTCGATTTTCTGAGCAGAATATGAGCTTCAATTACAACAAATTCTGTGAATGACCAAGTTAGTTTCCCAAATTATGTCCACTATCGTTTCCTGCATAAACATATGTAATTTAATTAAGGGTTGGTTGAGACTTTAGAGGAAGGGATGCACTACTGTTGTAAGACAGCAACTACTCATTATTACTTTCCAAAGTAATTGATTGGTCTTCATAATATTAAAAGACTGAAACATCTTCATTACATTTTCCCAGAATGGCCGACATAACAAAACCCAAAGATGTTTTGTTATTCTCAGAAAACCAGTAAATATTCAACTTTTTTGCAAAAAAATTACTTCAATTACTAACAGTCTGTCAGTTGACTAATCCCCACCTAATAACTTCAGCTAAAATCCAAATAGTCCATGACAACAGTTTTCCAACATCCATAATGATCACACTTACTTCAGGCTTCTTTCCTGCAGTTACGAGCTATTACTAGTATAAATAGTTGAACAGTTTAAGACTTTAACTATCATCAGAAATTATTGGGCACATGGCTACTTCTACTAATCCTTCATTGTCTAAAAGTATATTATGACTAGAAGGGCACTCATAGAGCGCATATTTCTGCCAAGACTAACGCCCTATCACGCAATATTAAAGAGAGTTCATAAAATCGGTTCAGTAGTTTTTGCATAATCCTGCAAACAGACAATACAGCAATGAAAACATAACCTCCTTGGTGGAGGTAATAGAATATGACCAAGTAAATAATACTCCCACCTACATGTAACTGCCCCTGCATGGAATTTATTCTTACTTGGGATCAGGTGGTCCATCTGACAGCGGCTTCATCGACAACTTGCAGAGAGAGCGAAAGACGAGGAAGGCGTCTTTCTGGAGGATGTGGGAGAATTTAGCACCCGGTGGCTGGCCCGGTGCAGCTCCTGATTCCTGCAGAGCAACAGAAGTATGAATATCTGCTGTTAGCAACAACCTCTTTCACTGAAGCCTACTCGACATGAAAGTGTGATTCTAAGCTCACCGATATATTAGATTTGTTTAACCTCAATCACCGAGGAGTGCAATCAAACATAATTGCAGAGCTCGAATATAGCTGAGGAGAAGGGTGATTACATAAGACTTTTTCCAGGAAATATGTTCACATAAATTGATGTTCACTTAAATTAAGTTCATTTTCCGCTGACTCTCAGCCTCTACAGCAATATATTTAAGAAGAAATTAAATGGTTTTATAGACAGGAGTGAGACATAAAAAAAAAAAGAGGTCCGTCCTTCACCTGAGTGTCATTGGATGAGACAGACAGTCTGTCATCAGGCAGCGAGGGGGTGAAACTGGCTGAGATAGGCGTGCCGGGGATGCCGTTGGCGTGAACGTGCTCACTGTCGCTACCCAGGGTGCCCTCGTCATCCAGGGAGCTCTGGGTGCCCTCTGTCACTGCTTCAGCCGGCTCCGGCTCCGACTCCGCCGGTTCACCCTCGCCGCCAGATTCCTTTGTGTCAGAGCAGAGGTTCGCAGGGTCCAGACAGTGCCCTGTGGTGACGGAGCGGGGACAAGTTTGATTGACAAGCACAATTTGCTCAAGTCTCAATAAATGGATTATTTAACAACATGAAGCATCCTCCACCAGCAATTTCATGTATTATTTCTGACAAGGCAACATTAACGCCTCAGATCTCACTGTGGAGTTTAACATAATGTTCTGGTCAAGTACAAAGAGAGAAAAACACAGAGTCACGTTGGGAGACAGCACGTTCAACAGCACCTAAGGGAACTTTCAGGTTAAGCGAGGATACCAGAGTGCATCTCTCCTCAATGTTCCTCCCGACCATTGAAGCCCCTTTTTCAAATTAATGCTCAAGGGTAAGAGTGTGTTTGAAAAGGGACGTCAAAGCAATATTTCTTTGTGTGAGTTAATAAAGCTTTTTTTGCGGCCTTAGAGAAAAAGCTGCTTTTTCTTTTACTTTTTGCACACAAAGAAAGAGTGCTGTGCCTTTTTTTCAGCATCTGAGGCAAATTCAAGAAGCTTGACCTGACCTAAAATTATAGTGTAGCTTCCCGGTAACATAAGCAGTTATTTATTTACAGAGGGCTGGGTTGAGAGAGTTTTTCATCTTTGCCTCTCAGACACAATTTGTACCAAGAGAGGTGCTTGTCGTTTGCCAGACAGGGGCGCCAGCCTGGAAACACAGTTTATCTGTCATGCAACAGGCAGCTTGTATAATCAGTATTGTGTAAATAACAGGAGCAAGATTTATACACTATTTCTTCATCTGAGCTACAGTGAGGATCCCTGAATCTGCAAGAGTAAGTTGTGCATCAAAGTTTTTCCAACAGACAAATGTGTGTAAAGGTATAAAGGCATAATTACCCACTGTCTTTAAAAAAAACAAATAAGACAGCAATTTACAGGTTACATGGAAATAAAAACATGTCTCACCTCCTGCAACAGTATTGACGACCTCCTGCAGAATACTCTGCACTATTTCATGGGCTTTCTCTTCATAGTTTGGCGACTCCTCCTCCTCCTCGCCTGCCTCTGGATGCTGCTGGGCTGCTGCATCTGAACGACACACACACACACTTTCAGGATGAACACACATTATCGTTTTTATCTAACATTTTGTCTAACTACAGATCTATTCTTTTACAGGCAGAGCAGGTTTCTGGGCCAGCATGCAGAAAGTTACATCGTCACTGAATGACTGGACTATTTTTTCTTATTCTACACCAGTTCTCACAGTGAATGAGCCTTTGTAGTGATGAATGTGCTATCAAATCATTCATAATAGTAAATGCCGGTTCTGGCAGTTATATTTTCTCTGAATGAAACTGAACAAAACGGGAGAGTGAAGCTTTTATTATGCATATTCAGGCTGATCACTATAACTCTAGATGTTTCTATAGAGAAATACACACGGCACAGATATGCAATACTTTGAATAAATGATCTTAAATATCTCTGGCTTTTTATAAGAGTGTGTGGGCCCTGAATGAATTGGAAATAAAAGTAGAGACTGTGTAATCAGCATGGGCACATGTTCAGCAAAATGATGGACAACATTTCTGCCAGTGAAATAAATCCCTTGTGTATTAATCAAAATTCAAGATAATTTAACAAAAAGAAGAGTAAAATAAGATAAAATAAGTGTCTTACTCTGTGCTGCTGCAGTAGCTTGGTCGGCCTCAGTCTGATCATTTTCAGCCACACAGAAATCAGAGCCATTCTCTGGATCTGGGCTCTCATACACAGGCCCCTGCTCCTCCTGCTCCCCAGACACCGACCTGCTGCTGCCCTCTGCGGCCGGTGTCGAAGGGGTGGATGGGGTGGATGGGATGTTGATGCTGGGAGTCGGAGGGGTGACGGGTCCGTTGGCCTCCTGGCTCGAACCCTTGCCCGGTGGGTGGGTGTGAGACTGCAGCTGAGGGGAGTCTGGCTCGGTGTGCTGGGTGACCGGGGAGTGCTGCCGGTGGCGCTCTCTCTCCAGCTGCTTCGCTTCCTGCAGCTGTGGGAGGTGTTGGGGACACATACGAGCAACACACACAGCCACAAACACACACACACACACAGACACACACATAGACAGAAAAATAAAAACAAAACACACAGACGGTACACACAAAAAACAAAAGAAAAGCATCCATAGAGAAAGGCACATAGAACACACACATACGCACACACACAGAGGAAAAAGACAGGTTAAGACTAAATAAACAAACTCATAACGGCAATTACAAGTTTGTACAACCTGTCTAGATTCCCTGAGGGCTCAGTGAGCCCACAGCAGAGCTACAACACTTCCAGATGTCAAAGCAGAGAGGAAAACACAGCTAAGGGACCATTTGTCATCTTTTTTTATAACATCAGGAGAGTCAGATGGGTGTCCTTATGGGAATGTGTATGAATATGCACTCAGTGAGAAGTAGGCCATGCTACAACTACAGCAATAAGACAAACTTTGTGGAGAAAAAGTCATGCTGGCTGGTGTGGACCTGGTCTATTTTAGCCGAAGGGATTTCAGGTGGAAATATGGCTCCTACAGCCGTGACCTGGCTGATGTGGCATGACTGACACGTTTTACCACTGCCTCTTATTATAGGGAGAGCTGGAAAGTGTTGCATTGCTTTAGCTTGGTAGCTCATGAGCTAGAAGTGGGTCACAAGACACTTGGTCATGGTTGTGACCTCCCGAATATGTGTTGTTAGTAATAGTGTGTTATTTAAGATAATAGATTGCGTCGTGGCCGAGGTTAATTGAGAGGAAAAAAACTAGTCTCTTTTAAATGCTTATATGTCCAGATGCACATTCAGAGCAAACACCAAAACAAACATGTTTTAAAGAAAGAGAGCAAACACATTTACAAGCAGTGGAGATTCTCTCAGCCAATATGGTGCATTTTCAATCCAAGTGCATTTGTAGATTTGTTGGGCATAAAGAAAAAATACAGACTTGAGTGACTCGAAGAAGAAAAGCACAGCAACTTAAGAGATGTGGGGTTCGGTAAGAAATATAAAGTGTGACACATTTACAAAACAATGGTAAAAGATGGTGATCCTTCTCCAGTATCAAGAGCAGACTAGCTTTTAAATGAATGACTCTAACCTACAGAATAAATCAGAGATCTGATGTGTTTTAATCCTCCTTTCTAGCAACAAGGGACAATCAAACAATCTGTTTTATAAGCCAAACCAGGAACAGTCTTTCACATCTACTTCATACACAAACTCCTTTCATTAAAGCCATTACGTTTTGTTTTTAAAACCACAACTACTCCAATGAGAAGCCATTCACTTCTAATTTAATGGTGCCGCTGCTGTCAAATTTAAATGTAAGTGATTAATTGAATGACGAAGCACTCTGAAACAACAATTAGTATTGACTGTGAGCAGCAGTAACAAGGCCAGACAAACGCACCTTGACTGGAGGGGACAGGCGAGGCAGCGCAAACAAACTAAGCTCATTATTTAAATGCCACCTCAGTCGGATAGTGAAGGCTGTGTGAGAGTGAGTGAGACAAAGGCTATGTGTGCCTGTGTGTGTGTGAGTGCGTGCGATCATACCACGCTGAGCTGCAGTCCGGAGGATACATTTACACACAAACACAGAAAGTGGATCTCCTCCGTGCAGTAGCCCAACACTGTGCAGGCAGTGACAACACAACAATAGGCCTCTGCCTCAAACGTCTGCCTTGTCTCTCCATTTCTAGCCTTGGCTGCTTCTTTATATTTCTCCGTCTGTGTCTGACGCCAGTCGCTCATTGTTCTATAAGAACTAAATAAATGCCTTTGGAGAAACAAAGCCTAACAAAAAACTCATTGTAAAGCTGACCTGTGATGAAACAGTTACTACACCCGGGAGTAATCATAAACTAAAAATGTAAAATGTATATTGGGTGCAGGAGATAATTTGTAGGCAAGTCAACAAAAGCCACGGCAAGCATATGGTGGAAGAGATACACAGCAAACCTGCTCCTGTGCAGTGTAGGAGCAAAGGAAGGAAACGGATGAGTGCATGAATGAATGAGGAAAAAAGCTAAGATGCGCAAACACAGATGCACAGAGAAGAGTTTGAGAGTTCTGATCAGGCAAGTCACGGCAGTCCTGCTCGCTTTACCTGGCGGTCACGCTTTCTGGAGGCCAGAGACCAAGATAGCTTGTGATTTGTAAGCTATGTGTCCAAAAGGAAGGGAGGGAGGCAGGTGAGGAGGGGAAAAGTGTCATTCAAAAAGAAAAAGATGACATTAGAGCAAGCTTTTTTTGAAGGCAACACCTAATATGTCCGCCTGCACAAACAGTAGACTTTAATTAAACCAGGAATATGTGATTTGAGTAACCTTATCAAGCAGAAAGCTTATATTGCAGTCCAATCTGAATCCAAATTTTTGGTAATTAGTTGCATCAATTTCAAAGGGCAACAACAATTTTTTTGATTTAAGATTTGCAGTTTGATTGAAATCACTAAGCTGGCTTTATATTGCTTTTGTCAGTGTAAAATTTCACCCTCTCTCTGACATGTGTATTTCTATGTATTCTGTCTTATAATTGAATATCTTCGTGAGGCTCGGACATACTGCTTGATTCTCCATCCGTGCGAAGATGACGTTGAGCATCTGCGTGAGCGTGGCCTTTGCCGTGGTCTGGTTGATGAGGTTCTTGCTGGCCAGGTAGATGTTGTAACATGTGCGGACGGCCTGCAGGACAGTGCCCTCGTGGATTTCTATGTGCTGAGAGGTTACTGCTGTCAGCAGAGCCTGGAAGAAAGTGAAAAGTAAGACCTGAATAAATATCACATGTTACGTCTGTTACACATACAGGTTTATTATATAGGAAATACACATCTGTTTTCAACTGTTACATCTGAGCCAAGAGGATAAAGAAATGTCTCTTCATGTCAGCATGTCTCTTTCAGCCTCTTTCACACGTGTGTTTTACTTCATAAATATTCCAAAAATTTGACATGACTGTGTCGTGCTTAAAGAGCGTCCTGATTGGTTTGCACAGTTTCAGTATTTCTGCAGCTCAGGATCTGGTAATATTTATAAAAATCCTACATGATGTGATACACAATAAATTACACGAGACATGTGATGCTATCATATCTTTAGTGAGCATATTTTTAAAGATATTTTTCTGTGAGGACATTTCCCCACAGTGTAACTCATTCATCTTAACTGATTACAGGATAAAGATCTAACAGAACAGATTTAGTATGTGATCAAAATAGGAACTTGAAAATACAGCAGTGTTACCATTCATGCCTCAGTGATGATGAAACTGGTGGAAAAAATACTTCATGGTTCTAAGAGGCTTTTCCAGCCTATGGGGCTTTTTAAGCTTCCGCCCAATAATGCCTACGGTCAGCAGAGAAGCTTTGAGGATAAACAGCCACTCAAGACTAAAATAAAATCTAAAATCTATCATTCAGGCAGCCATCGAAAGTCGAATACTTTTTTTTGTTAGGGGCAACATTTTCTAACTCAGGTTTCAGCAGTTATGACCCCCAAAAAAACACACAAAATAATATTTAAAATGATATGTATATGTATGATTGTACAGTACACTTTAGTCAGTGACTTTTAGAAAGGTCACAAACACTTAAAATACAGCTTACATTCTACATACAATAACAACTACATTTTGTTCTTTGGTGCGGACAATGAACAAAATAGCAACATGAGAATTACGATCTTGACTTAACACTTAATCATTTAGTTGGGGAAATAACTGTGATGGCTGATCTAATGTTGATCAAGTATCTGTGTGATATGACTAGGAAGTGGCAGAAGACACGGGGGGGTACCACACCTTAATAATCTGTAGCTGAATACCCTCATCCGTCTGCGGCCCTTGGAAACAAGCGCAGATGGTCTCGATGATCCTGTCGATGAGCTTCTTGCCTGGGGTCGTGTTGTCCGGGGCACTGCCCGTCAAGTGGCCGTACGCTATCAGCTTCTACAAGTCAGATACGTTTAGAACACACAGGCACACAGACAGAAACGCATTATTTACACAAAACGACCGAAATGATTTTCATTTAATTTTGGGAAAGATCATTAAAGGTATTCCAAATGAAGGAGCACAACATTCAGTGGACACATAGAAACAGTAGTGCAAACATTTGGGGGTCTGCAGGCCAACTTGTCCTGCCTCTGACCTGTAAACAGTCGAGCGAGGTGATGACGATGCGGGGACATTTGGACTGACATGCCAGCTCAAACGGCAAGAAGTACTTGTCGGCTTCAATGAAGTTGGTCTTTGATTTGATTGGCGGTAAAGTGCTGGAACCAGATTTGCCGTCTCCGCTGGGTGGACTAGGGAAGAACAGTACAAGAAGAAGAAAAAAAAAGAGGGAGAGATAAGAGACTGTGAGACAAACGCTGGGATCACACGGTCCAGTCTGTCAACTGAAGTCACTGGGAAAAAAAAAGGCAGCGTTCAAAAATCGGCCTGACGCAGTCACACGCCCCCTGACGTCCAGGCACGGTTAACAGTGCATGGAAAAGTTACAGCTAAAAATCCACAGCTCAAACAGGATGTTAAACCTATAGACGTCTTGCCCTGCATCCTGTTTCTCAAGGGAAAATGCAGAGTAACAAAACCTTTATCAGTCGACTGAATTTAATACAGTGGCTGACTGCTTAATATGGTGCCTGATCTCTCTGAGGGAGGGGTGGTAATCCCGTTTTTTTTCTCCAGGCTCAGACTTTACCATGTGTTCACGCTGACAAAGCATTTCCTGTCCTCGGACTAGCAGCTAAACCTTAAATCAAATGATACGGCTGTTTTCAGATTTTTTGT
Source organism: Hippoglossus stenolepis (assembly GCF_022539355.2). Taxonomy (NCBI): domain Eukaryota; kingdom Metazoa; phylum Chordata; class Actinopteri; order Pleuronectiformes; family Pleuronectidae; genus Hippoglossus; species Hippoglossus stenolepis. The sequence goes on along the minus strand of NC_061501.1, from coordinate 11,915,125 downwards.
TATTTAAAAGCAGAGAAAGAGAAAGAGAAATAAAATATGGACCGTCGCATGTGTCTATCCCTGAGCATAACCACCACACCCAGACAGCACTCGCTAGAATAAAAAGAGGAGCAGGGAGGGGAGGGAGAAGGGAGGGAGAAGGGAGGGAGGCAGATAAGAGAGGGAAGGGTTGCATTGTTTATGCCTTGGCAACGAAAAAGGATGACTTCAGCTCTTTTTAGAGGGACGACCTCACAGAGAATAGCAGGTTACGATCACAGAGACAAATAGAAGAAGAGAAGAGAGATGAAGTGGCTCGTAAAAGGAAGGTAGGGGTGGGGTACAAAGAGATGAATTAAAGAGGATTCAACAGAAGGAACAAGAAATAATCGAGATAGATAGAAGAAGGGGAGGTAGCTGAAGAGCATAGTGAGGAAGGGGGACCAAAAAAACTACAACAAGAGGCGTCTGAAAAACAAAAGAAGAAACAGGCATGAATTCAAAATGAATTAGGGAGGCAAGAAGAGACGAGATACAAACACAGCGCATAAATATAGCGATTCAGAAAAAACCCTGAACCTTTTAAACAGTACGCTCGCCATTTTCAAAACCGTTTTTCGACTTCAAAGAGGAGCTGTGATTACACGGAGAGCCTCCACTCCGTCGGCTCCTGTGTTCTCTGACCCAGTCTGCATCTCTGTGTTATTGTGTAGTGCGTCTGCAGGGAGCTCGTCTCTCGCTTATTCCTGGACTCTCTGCTTAACGTCAGCTGATCTGCTCTCTGCCTCATAATCGGCCCAGTGTCAGACTTAGACTGCTTATTCAACATAATGTGGACATTATCTCGGTTTTAGTCAAACAACACAGACGGCCTGCGTCCTTGACTCGCTGCTGCAGCATGTACTGTACATAGAAGGGAAGACATATTTGTACAGCTGTAAATCAATAACATATCACGTATCAGTACATATTATCTGGTATTTAGTGATCGTAATATTGATGCATCTTATCATATCTTGAATATTGAGCTTGATGATTCATCCTTCACGATGGAAACAGCAGATGACAAAATTCTAACCTTTAACCCCGTCTGCACTCAAGGTCCATTTACTGTCTTGGTCTGAAGCTCTAGACTGCACTGTATCTCATGGTCTGCATGAGTATAGTTGCAGTTTGCTTAGTTGTCATGGAAAGGAGAGTTCTTAGTTTTTAAATCCTCTTATTTGCTTTCTTCACGTGGTAAGATGAGAAGATCGATAACACCTGGAGTGCATAAATCAAATCAAGAAGATACTGAGCTTCAAGTGTGTTTTTCTAGGTGGATGTTGGCAGCTTTGGACAGAACCAGACTGATTTCCAGTTTTTGTGCTGAGCTAAGCTAACCGTCTGCTGGCTGTAGCTTATTTTGAGCCAAGATGGGGGCGGAGGCCTGAGAGTGCTAAGATTAAAGGAAAAATCGAACAGCTATAGTTCGATAACAACTGAGAAAACTTCACACGTTAATAAAAAGGTTCCTTTTACTTCTCTAATGGCGTTAGAGTTAAGTTTACTTAAGTATTTTTGTCTAATTAAAAAATAATTGTAAATTTTTTGGGCATCATATTCACTTCATAATGTAAATAATATATTTTATTTATTTCCCTGAGGTTCAATAGTCATATTAACAATATTATCGACTGTACAATGTGAACTAATAACATAATTTATTTTACAGACTTATATAGATGTATGTATCTATGTAGTGATATAAAATTACACATAGGCCTATTGTGATGGATATAAAAAAGTGTATTCTACAGAGGACTGTGAGACTACATATGGTGAAAATAAGTACAAATTCTAAAATACTGGAGTTGAATCCAAAAGCAGCAGCGTCTGTATGAGTTGTATGTGAACATAGTGTCTACATTGATCTACCTTTGATGTAGAACTCCTCACCTTGAGGGTAGAATTCATATGGAGTTGGTTACTGGTAACGCTAATTTGGATAAAATGGAAAAGCCAAGGAGAAACAGTGGGTGGTGAAAATGGGGGAGGGAATCTGTGAGAGGAGAAACAGTGAGGGATGAAAATGTTAAAAGGGAAATGAAACGGCAGGAGGAAGAAAGGTTAGGGAAAAGGAGAGGTGACGCTCATGCTATGTTTCATTCCAAAGCCCACATGGTCACATGCCAACCACCTTTTGGCCAGAGCTTACAGCAAACACACACGCACACAAAAACAAGTTCAGAATCTGGCAAGGGCTGCTGAAGAAAGCCATTAATGAGAAGACAAGGGGCTGTTTGGAACAGACCAAGCAGAGAGACACAAACAAAAACACACAAGAGGCTTGAACGCGTACACACACACTGTTCTAATCCCATTTACTAGTCTGACCAAAGGAGAGATTTGCAGTTGGGCCTTGAATTTTAGCCTGAATGTGCAAAAACAGAGACAAACCCATGAAATTACCCATATCACGTTTAAATAATTGATCAGCTGCTTACCTTAATTTCTCTGACTCTTCTTTGATTTCCTCTGAAACAGAAAGAGAAAGGGAAAAGATGTTAAATTAGTCAAGTATGAACCGTGGGGGAATGTAAATCCTGCAGTATTTTACTCAGCTAATGACTCCATGGGGAGCAGAGCACATATCAGGCCTGGCAGCACACAGCATTGGATTTATTTATGAGGGGCGGTTTTATTTATTTTTTAACTCCAAAACGCACAACTTATGTGTTATGTTTATGCACGTCAGATCAGGAAGAAATCGCCAAAGTTGTGTGTGCATGCAGCCACCAATGTCCCTCCCTGTAGATTCTACCATATACAGTACTGTGCTAACACTTCATGTAACACACATATAATTGGACATTTTTTGTATTCAACGTGCTGGAATGGAGTGAATTCTCAGACGTGCTTGATTAAGATTAAAAAATGCATTCACAGTTCGGCACGTTTTCTCTTTTTGCGTGAATGTCCTTGTGTTGTCATAGTGATGGTTTTGTTTATGTCCTGCCGTTAAGTGCCAAAGGGCCCTCATAATAAACCGCCTTAGCTGCCGCGCCGTCCCCAAAAAAATGTAGCCATTATTAACTCGATACAGCGTCCGTGAGACAGGCCAACATTTGTGTTTATTTCCCAGATCTCCTGGCATGAAAGCAGTTGTATGAACTCGCTGAGCGCTGGCACAGAAAAGCAGAAAGAAAAAACAGAGAGAGAGAGAGACAGACAGAGAGACACACAGTAGGAGGGATGCGGGGGAAAGAGAGATGGAAATAGAGCAGCGAACGAGAAGCCAATTGGTACCAGACATTAAAAGGGAGCCTTCAGTGAGGAAGCTTTTCAAAACACAGTGGCAATCGGCGGAGTCCTCACAGAATTGCACCAGCCTGCGATGCTTGGGAAGAACCCCACTAATGCGATGACAGCTCAATTATTTTATTGCTTGAAGGCGAACAGTCCTTTCAAAGAAATCCACTTGTCTAGAATATTTAGCACTTAACACTCCGTGGAATTAAATTAAGGCCGGTTTGAACCATGTTTTATAGCACGACCGATGAGCGACGCGAAGGAAACAGTCATATAAGAAGCGAAACCAAGTTTGTTTTTTGATATAAAACCGCCTAATGGTAATTTATACATCTGTCACACATCTGTTAAATAAATTCAGTCACAATTGACCAACAGGTATTAGATATATAACAACATGAAACAGAAAAACAATCAACAACAAATTTACGAAGCTGAACCCAGCACATATTTTTTCTTGACATATAACTAATTAACTTGAATGAAACTTGAGCAGAGCACATACCTCCACCAATCTCCACTAAGTTTCACACACCCGAAATAACAGTCCTCTAAACATGCCTAGTAAATCACTGAAAATGCCCCCCCCAAAAACAACATATCTTGCAATGTTCTGGAAAATGAAAAAAATTTCTGGATCCACCCTGTGATCGGGCTCCACACCAAAATGTAATGGATTCCATCCGGACCCATAATGCATCACTCAACCAAGATCCATGGTAATCAAATCAACCAATAAACACACAGACGGGGGTGTAAACGTAACCTCCTTGAATGAAAATCATTCAATCAATCATATAATCCTTTTGCTCTCTGCTTGTGCCTTGTATTTTCCCTTCAAACTTTAAGATTCTTGAAAGTTATTCAGCAATATAGTCCAAACTTTTAAAGTCTGTGGTGGAATACCAAAAACCCAATATCCCTGTGCTGTAACCAAAAGAAGATCAGTGTAATATCACACTGCAGTGCATGTTACAGGGAATGACTAGGCTGCGTGTCTCTGTCCTGCTCTATGAGGGTGATCAGGTTAAGTCAGGTTAAGTCAAACAAGAGGACGGGCAGCGTCACATAGGAAGACAGTTTGATGGGAGACATGGGGACTGTGTGAGTAACTATGAGGTAAATAGCTTTGTGTGTCAAGGGGCTTATGTGAGGAATTATCAAGCTAGGATTTGAATAGTGAAGCTGTAGCATTGGTGAGCGGTGGTGATGTTGATGATTAGAAAGAGTAGCTGTATATATAAGTGCTGGGTTCTCCTGGGACTGAACTGAAACGAGCCACAGATTAAAGCTGCCGATTCGCGACTGATCTGTCGGCTGCCGGTTTCAACACACACACACACAAACACACACACACACACACACACACACACACACACACACACACACACACACACACACACACACACACACACACACACACACACACACACACACACACACACACACACACACACACACACAAGAAAGCCGGCGCAGATAGCTGAGTGGAGCTTAAAAACACACACACACAAACCTTAACTGTTATTTATTAATATGCATCTCATTTTCACCAACTCAGATTTGATATCTTCATCAAAAATGGCTGATCACAGTCTGTCAAGTGTCCAAAAATAGCTGCCTGAATAATTCCAAGGCATAGGATATTGAGAAAACTTTGTGGGCTGTTTTACTAGAAATGTACACAAAAGTGCCCCAACGTATAATTGACATAGGATATGGGAATATTTGTCAGTTAAAACCATGATTTCCCCTGGAGTAATTTACAATCCAGATAATGATATGGTCACAAAATGTCTTAAATTAAAAAAGAGTACATAAAAACAATGTTTTTTTGACCCTTTAAATGTGATTGAAAGTTGTAAACAGTCTCAGAGTATAGCCTTGTGCTATGCAAGTCAGTTACATTTCAATCGGTTGAATGCACACAGGTCACTTCCATATTTGCATTTGGCTGCCATATGGCAACAAATTAATTTTAACATTTTACAAAAACCTCAACACATCTTTACTGGTTTTGATGCTGAAAATGAAACGTTACCTTACCCCAGAAAGTCTTTCATTTTTTTCTTGAAAATATTTTGCCTGATTCTTAGTCAATTTTGGGGGCCCTCAGGTCATGATGTCTCCAGTTTCACAAAACGAGATGCAAACAGGATTTTCTGGTCATGTGCTGACATGTGTATTTGTTCTATTAAAGTAAAGGAAGTTCTTTTTAAAACCAAACATGGATTCTTTATAACGGCCTTTCAGTCAAACTGAGATAAAGTAACTGTTGCCATAGAGCAACACTAGATGGTTAAATAAAACACTATAAGAAATAAAAACAATGTCAAAGTGCCAAGTTCTGACGTAGCATGTGTACATGTAATCCAAGCAACTGTCAAGTTTGCTTTTTTTAAATACTTTGTGAAACATACTGTTTTCTACTTCCTGTATATGTTACCATGAACCAGGAAATGGCAGTCTTTGGTCACTTATTAACCGAGTCCCTCCACCTCCTCTCTCATACTGAACACTGCCGACCTTGAAGTTGCCGTGTTCTGTGTCCTGATTTGTCCCAGGGCCTGGGTCTGATCAAAGAAGAGAACAGCAGAACCAGCAGCAGCGTTAGCTCGGTGGAGGGGGTGAAGCCTCCTCCACACAGGACGACAGTGATGCAGATGAAACCAAATGGCCCACCACTTTTCAATCTAACGAGTCCACATGAAAATAGGACCAGGGTTTTGAAGGGTTTTGGAGAATCAACTAGTGTCAGTTTGAAAATGTGAAACACAGCATATTTTCAAATAAGCTGAAATACTTTACCACTGCAAAATTAAAAGTTGATCATATAAAGCCCATTTTCCACTAGTCAGAAAAAACCACTGATACCCACTAAGGTCTGGCTTTTGTCTGCAATTTCTTCTTCTTCATATCATGCAAGATGCAACGACGGCAAGACAGATTCAGTTTCAAGCACGTTCATTACGTGAAACATGACTCAACGAGAGAAAAAAATTCAACAGAAAATCCAGCATATATAGCATAGGTATTAGAAACAACCTGACTTGTCTGGGATATGCCTTGCATTGCAATGCGAATAAATCACACCATCTTATATATATATATATATCATTTTTTATTTTATATATTCAATAAAACTTAGTATTGAACTACAAGATTGATTTCCGCTATACATTATTGCTGAGTTGGTGCTTCAGCAGATGAGAGCAGGATTACAGCTGCATTTACTGCCCCTCAGGATGCTGCTCTTAAAAACTCTCAAACACTCTAATACTGCCTTCACTAAACACCAGTGAGGAAGTGGCACACATGACACACCTATTTCCCTGACCAGATACATTAGAGGGAGCCATCCTGCTCTCGTGTGAGCTGTAGCCCAGACCAGACCGCAACACAGAGCGACATAATGTTTGAGAGCAGCCTGCTAAGCCCTGAATCTCAAACAGTTCTCCTCATCATCAAGATACTTTTTCCTCTTACCCTGACTTTGACCCAGATCCTTACACTAGATGACAGTAAGACGTTAATGAGCATTAATGTCCGGGTGCCAAATCCCCATTGGAGACAGACATTTCAGGCCTGCATTTGGGTCTAACACATGTAGAAATTTCCCATTTCTCTGGTGTAATATTGTATAGAGCTATGTCTGCAGATGAGCTGTGAGTCCACAAAGACCAGCTAACCCCTCCAGCCCTGACCAGAGTCACTCCAGATACTTAAAGTGTGAGCCTTTTACTCTGGTTTCAGTTTGTATGGAATCCCATACACCCAGGGGTTGTCATCTACCCAAGGGCCCCCTAAAGCTGCCTCTGAGCTGTGGAGAGGGTCAGTCACAAACTGGTTAATCATTTCTGCACTCAGCTCTGGAGTGAGTGCGGTCTCCGAGCCTGGATAAAGGCGAGGGAGGGGAGGGGAAGATTTCCGTGAGCTAGCAAGAGCACAAAATGGATATGCATGAATACAGCCGGACGCACACTCACTTTCCAGTCAGGTACTTCCCCCCGTGGCATATGATACTGTAGCACCTACAATATTAACAACCTTTGTACTCTACATAGGGTAATAAAAAAAATAATTTAGAAAACATCCAGCCCTACAACCACAGCTACAATCTACAGAACATGACAACTATGTAAGTCGCTGCTAACCATGAAACAAATCCTCCATAGAGTCGTATTTATTATTGCATCTATCAATGTCAAGTGAAGACAACTCTGCACAAACATCCCTGTCCAGCCGCCTTGGCTGCAGACTTATTAAAGTTAACACAATAGCCTTGGAGCCTCAGTGTAGCAAAGGCTGATATAGGACACCAACAGCACAAGGCCGCGTGTGAAAAATACATGAGATGTTGACGACATCACAAGCATCAGAACCTCAGCCTGAAGTCGGCTCACGCAAAACAACCAAATGAGCACAGCTTACTTCTACAGGTACACATGTGTGTCAGACTGTACGCTATGCGAGTTCTACACAGACTCCTAGGAGATAGGAAGCTATGATTCTGAGATGAAAAGGCATCACAACTTCACAGCTTCAGATGACAGTGTCTGACTGTGATGGTGGGATAAACAGCCTGATCTAGACAGAGAGACAGCGACATCTCACTCAATCAGTGAACTTGACAAAGAGCAGAGACAGGTTTTGGCGGTGCTTCATATAAAACCTGTGTCAAAGGGGCTTATCAGGGATCCCTTCAATCACACTTACACTGAGCTACAGCAAATCTGATCATGGCTTAAACATCGGCCGTACAATGGCGTAGTGAGCCTGTTAGCATGCAAATATGCAGCTGTAAAAGACTGAGGCTGATGAATCAGTGAAGGGTCATATTTGGGAACCCTGATCCAAAGGAATAAGGATAGAAGCAAGTTTGTAGCAGCGACACACACACACACACACACACACACACACACACACACACACACACACACACACACACACACACACACACACACACACACACACACACACACACACACACACACACACACACACACACACACACACACACACACACACACACAATCCCTTTTACTTGTCTGACCACAGGAGAGCAGCTACTACCAAAATCCCTGAAGAATTGCAGTTTACACTCTGATGGCTCAAACATGTGTTTGTGTATCTGGATGAATGTAAATAGTGTTGCTAAAAGATGTGCATGCATATTCATTAAAGTTTTCGCTGAATAAATAAACACTATAGAGACTTAGACTTTACTATGTGAGCTATTTCAGTTCAGCTACAACACATGATTCATTTTAGAAAATACAACATCCATTAACACCTACAAGCTGAGAGGCTTTCAGAGTAACTCAGATCAACAAAACAGCCTTCCCCCCCGTCTCTCACTGCTTGCAGGCTTAACTTGTGCCTGCGTCTTCCTCCTGGATGCCACCATGCCCAAATGACGTGACAAAGCATTCCTCAACTGGCAGCTGCATATAGCACCCTAATGGGAGTGTTCGCCACAGGGACCTCAGCTCGCCAGAATCATGAACACTGGAATCGCAGGCCCGCTCCCCTCCCTGGGCGTGTCTGGGTTCATGTACATGTGTGTCACACAGCAGTGCATTAAGCAAATGTAATGTGCACATAGTGAGGATTGCGACCATTGTAACCTAAACACTGGAATGATACAGTTTATCATCTTATATCTTCTGAGTGCTCTGCCACAATCTAATTTGGTAAGATACACTTAACTGCCCAATGCCCTTAAGGAAATGTAGGCTGCATCACAGATGTCTTTATTGTTTTTATAAGATGTAAAAAGTAACAATTCATTAAAATGTCAAAAAGCAACTGGAATTATGTTTATTTATTTTGTTGCCTTGTGTCCTTACATTATCCAAAATGTTTCCAGCAATGTTCAATGTCACCTTTTAATTGCGTCATATATTTGCTTTACCCATGGCTTTGCCTGTCTGTGCTTCAAACTCCGGGATAAACAATGTATGATGGTAAGGAAAAACACACTCCTAGCCAATTAGACAGTCTGCTGGGGATTATAGTGGCATTGTAGCACCTTTAACACCTGTTGTGTATAAAACAAGGAGTGTATATGTTTCAGGAAGAGGTTGAAAATAATAATAATGACTACTATACAAAAGGTGATCAACACTTATTTCCATATCAATTTAAAGGTTAGAAGGAAAAATAGAGTTGTTGCTTAATGCCAAACAAAGAACTGTCCTGAATCTGATCCACTGACTCCAGTAGGCTCCTATGATTGCCATCATCATTTAGTGTAAACTGCAACAGTGTGAGCTGCAGGTAGAGCCATGCTATGACAAGCCTAGGATGCTGCACCCACCTGGACCAAATATTCTTGCTGACTAAAGCCATTGGATCAACACTAATTCAATAAGGAGACATTCTGCCAGCAAGATGTTCACACATCGAATCACAATCAAACGCGTGCGCACTCGTTTCTAACACATGCAAACACACCCAATTTCTCGTGAGAGCTCTTACATTTCATCAATTAAGACACAGCAGAGCTTGCACACGGCTGCTCTGCCGGCGAGAGGGAGAGAGATAAACACACGGCTCTCTGGAGACAGTACGTCACAGGACTAGCAGCAAGAAAACAGCATCGCTGAGAAGTGACAGCGAGTTCAGACAAAGAGTGAGGAGGGAAAAGGGAGAATGTGAGAGAAAGTGGGGACAAAGACGACGATGCTGGTTTCCAAAAACAAATCAGCTGCATAAACCTGTCTCTCAACCAGTTGGTGTGTACATTTTGCACCCTGACAGAATGCTGGTAAGGTGTGATTATAACACTGTAATGGGACCAGTTAGTTTTTATATATTAAAACCGTGCAGCATAGAAGGATGGACGAATGGAAAGAGAGAGGGAACGAAGGGTTTAGATATTTCAATGCATCCTAAATAACACTCCTTTCTATTGTGTTTCCAGCAATCTCTACAAAGACACACAAAAACACACACACAAGAGGTTAGAGGTCAGTCTCTGACTCAGTCTGAGTCATCACCTGAGCAAGGAACTGGAGACTGAGAGAAAGGGTAAACCCCCCCATCCTGCAGTGCCATTGCCATTTCCATTTCAAAGAGCCTCTAGAGCCCATCTGCATCTGGCATGAAACCAGCGGATGGCACGAAGCAATCTGTACGCAGCGATCAGCTAAAATTCAATCCAGCGCCAGATTGCTTGTGGTCCCAGTGACTGTGGGTCTCCAGATGTGGACCACTGACGGCATGACTTTAGCAGGAGAGGATGAGAGAAATAAACTGAGGACACACAAGAAAGAGCCTCAGGACTCCGATTGACATAAATGTTGACTTTGTGATGATCTAAGTTTGATCTCCTTACAGAGTCAAAGATTGACTCCATTATCTAGACTGACAACATTATAGTGTAGCATCTCTGGTGGATTCATTGAGCATGAAATAGCGTTGTGAGAGTATCTTTCAATAAAATCATGTCAACAGGCATAATAATATAATCATTGTAGCGTCACACTGCTAAAATAGGCTAATCTATGGATGAATCAGTGCGTGGGTGTCCACCTCCACCTCCTAACAAACACAGGGGCCTCCACCACGGAGAGCCTGAGAAAATTCGGACCCATGACATTTCCATTGTGCAGGCTGAAAGGAAAGGTTGCACAGCAGTAATTACATTTGGAGGGGAAGAAGGAAACACTGCCAGAGGTTGTCTGGGCTACCTAATCGTGTGTGCGTTCATGTGTGTGCGCATGCCTGTATGTGTACGTTACGCGTGCGTGTGTGTGTTCAGCCCCCTCACTCACTCACACTTGCATAAGCCTAATAATCACTGGTCTGACTCCCAAGGCCGAAAAAGTCACAAAGAGTATGGCCTCCGCTAGGCCTTCATCACTGTGGGCTTTGTTATTTAAATGAATTCATCTTTAATAATTCCACTCTGGATACATGATTTAGCACTTCTCCACTCCGACTCTATTGTACCTTCAGACCTCTGAAATTGGGTTATTATTACTGTGCAGCACCGTGCTGCGCAAGCTGGAGATTAATAGCAAATCAATGGAGGATAAATATGTGTACTGAGAACTGCATCCTCCTAAATTCATTCACAGTGACCTTTCTCATCATACCTGCTGACGATTAGGTCCCTGCATGTTTAGCGGGAAGCCACGATGAAGTAAAAACTCCATGTGAGGCTACATGAGGTTTTCACAGCCATCTCACTTCTTCACTTTTCTTTCAGACAAACAGAAATTCCATCTCTATTTAGTTTAGTGAAATGAAAATCAAGATCCATGGATTCTTCCCTGAGAAAACGGTGAAATTCCTGAATGCCGCTGAGCTATTGATCCGCAACAAATTGCAATGTGTTCTTTCCTGACCCTGATCCTCTCACTAAGTTTTGTTGTAATTCGTTCAGTCGTTTTTTTTGTGTAATCTTGCTTCAAAACAAAACAACAAACAAACGGACAGGGGTGAAATCATGACCTCAATGGCAAAGGTAAATACAACAATCCATGTTTTAAAAGCAGGATCACATTTGTGAAACCGATTCTGAGTTTCAAGCCTCTGGCGGTGCATTTCCCTTCACAGTGACATTGGAGAGCTGGTGAACTGGAGCACATCATAGCCCTGTAGTGCCTACGACATTTTTACCCTTTTGTACTATTAGCAATTTATCACCTGACATTTGGAAGAACCTGCTGTTAAATGTGTGTACAGGATGTGGAAGGCAGGCTAGCCGTGTTTGCTAACCAATCTACAAGATGTTGCTTTTCCTTCATGAGAAGGCTGGTTTAAATAATGAATTAAATAGTGTTATTTCAAGAGCAGCTGAGTCATCTGAAGCACAATTGTTATCACACAATATAGAGAGAATGGAGATTGAGAGAGAGAGATTGAGAGAGAGAGAGAGAGAGAGAGAGAGAGAGAGAGAGAGAGAGAGAGAGAGAGAGAGAGAGAGAGAGAGATCCGTTTGCGGTATAATTAATTAATCACCTGTCCCAGGACCAGGAGGCATCAGTGGAGAACAATCATGTATTATGTAAGGAGGTATCAGTTCACAAAAATATATAAAGAACCATAAAAAAGAAGAAAATTTATAAAGTTTAAGGGTAAAAAAAAATAGGCTCTTCTAACATCTGAAGTATCTTCTTCATATAGACAAAAGGATTATTTATGCTTTCAGAGCAAGTACTGGTGCTTCCACGTTGACTATCCACTGCTCATTATCTATACAGCAGTCAACCTTTGGGGTTACAGGCAGCTTAAGCGTCTGCACTTCGTCTGGAGGGGACAAAGGAGACAGAAACCTGGCACGTGGCCTCACCCTATCTCATCTCTCCCTTTACTTCAGGGAAATGAAGCAGTAGAGTTGATTGCGAAAGAGTTTATCTCAACATATTAATGTGAATTTTAACATATTAAAAATCTAGGACTTCTTGCCCTGTTCCATCCGACTGCATGAGACAACTAGTGCTAAAACTTAAGATTATAAAAAATATTGACATGAATATGCACATCGGTAATCACCTTTACCGTCGTTTGCAGCTTGTTTGCCAATAAGCAGAAAATATATACAGAAAAGATGTACATTTATGTTTAACATAGGAACACATTTTTTTGTATTAAAGTTCTATATATATATTATATATACATTGTATATATTTTATTTATGTTTTTTCATTTGTGGTTATTTAAAAAAAGTTGGGTTAAATATCATGTATGAATTTACACAAGGGCTTAGGAATTACTGACAAATTGTTATTAATATATATATATATATATATTGGCAGTTATTATCGTATGGGAAATTTATCCAAAATACTTGGCTAAAGCCGCCCAAAATCCTAATGGTTGGGTTCTGTCCTTAGGTTTTTGATACGGCCACAAAACAAGTCTACTTGACGAGTTGTTATCTCACTTCCTTTGTTCGTGGTTCAGCTTTGGATCAAAGTATGGATCAGGGAATTTGAACATGCACACATGCACATATATCTGATATCAGTTTGCAGTCAGACAGTATAACAACCTTAGGGTAAATCATTTAGTGCCATTAACATTTACTGCACCATGACAAATAAAGTCAAATAAAAATGCAGCTGCCATCTCCTCCATCATTTACGCTTTCTCATCTCCAGCAGTGCTGCCACTTTCATCAGCAGGCTACCTGGAGTGCCTCTGCTGAATGGAAATCAGAATTCATCTTGTGGACTGATACATTTCTGTCAGGAATATGAAGCATAGTGGCAAAAAAAAAGTTGACAGGTACACAAATCAGGAAGACTTTCATTATTCAGTAAAAGTACAGCCAGCGCTCATCTCCTGTACTCTTCATATTTTGGATGAGCTGTATGGGTGTTTGGGGAGTCGTGGTAAAAAACCTTAATTAAAACTGGGACCATTTATAGCCTGGTGCTTATCATGGGTGAGCATGTGGTGGCTATGGTGCCGCTTATCATGGAGCAGCATGTGTTCACGATGAGAGGTGCATTTGTCCCGTTAGTTTCTCTGCCAGGTTTGTCAACTCTAAATGAAAAGGTGGCCCATGCAAGCAGTGGCCTTGAGTTTGGTGCAAAAGAACAGCTTGTTGATCATGTCTGTGTAAACAGATTTTACTCAAGGTACTTTTGACCTTGGATGAGAGAATATTTTTGCTACAGTTATGCCACAAATGCGTGGAGGTGGCAGCTGTAGTTAAACCTGTCAAACAATATGGTTTGTGCTTGTGCTTAAAGTTAGGGGAATAAGAATTTAATAGATGGTGGGTGAAAGAATCTGCATCTCGAGTTTAGCCTAATTTAATGAAACTACTGATTCACACAGATCTTTGAGATTTCTTTTTGTAATTCTCTGAATTTAACTAAGACGACAAATCATCTGTGACATCTTTTGCCTTTGAATTATTGAAATTAGAATATTTAGATACAAGTTTAGGAGCTAGAGTATATATAAAAGTTTATATATATATTTAAAAAAAAAGGTGTATGACAACAACAACTGCTTTACACTTTAAAAGTGGAATGGCACTCAGTAGAGCTACAGTCCCCTTAATTTCAAACAAGCTGCACCAAATCTCACACACTCATTGATATCAGTTCCCTAAATATGCCAGATTTCTTTTCATCAAGATCCATGAATTACTCCCTGGGAAAACAGTGAAAATGTTAATAAAAGTCCTATTTCGCAATGTTAAAAAAATTCTGGATCCACACCTAATTCTAATGAGTTCTTCCCTGACCCATGCTGCATCCTTACTCCAAGTTTCATGGAAAACTGTTGTTTTTGTGTAATCTTGCCAACAATCAAACATACAATTGTTGTACGCCCAGAGTCAGTCGCTGCTTGCTCCTGGTGTATTGTAAATTCCTCTCTCATAACCAGCTCTTGTTGCAAAGCATTCAGATTTAATGCATGTCAAGCCCCTCAGACCATCAGGAATGCACCACAGCTACTCAAACTGTCAATACCTCAGAGCGAGCTAACAATTGACAACATAACTCTAGCTCAAAAGAAGAAGAAGAAAAAAATCTGGCAAAAAATTCTGGCATTACATTCATAATTTACCCTACTCTCATGTATCCCCTTATAAAACCTGAATCGACTCAGACGAGCGAACTGTATCTTACCTACCCAGTGGGACCCAGCAAAAGTAAACAAGTTCCTGATGAAGAAAATGAGGCAACTAATGAGCTGAAGGGCCCAGTGGTTGTTTTCTAAAGAGTTACTGGACCACAACAGGAAGGCAATGCTACTATGTAATATATTTTATCAGGTAGCAATGAAGATGTATTTAAAGAAGTGCCCATGTAGCTCTGTGTCAACAAACTTAGATTTATTTATATGTGATTTTAAGGTCATATATTGACAGAGACAATACAATAACATTTACAAAGAATTAGTTTGTCCACATTACCCATAACTGTTCAATAGTTAATACCCAGATCATCATATTGTGCATCTAGATTTTCAGACCAGGGTGAAAACTATATGTCACTTTCAGTAAGTCCAGGGAGTCTGAGTAGAATGTCATTATAACACTATATACTGTATATACATTACTCTCACCACACTACAACATACAGGTCCCTGAAGTTCAGCTACAGCTACAGGTGTTGAACAAATTTATCATCAGTGTTCCGTGACAAGGAAAAAAACAGAGTTGCTGCCTCCAATATGTAAGAAGAATATCCACCTGCAGGCAAAAAAAATGCCTTCCTTGAATTTTTGAAAGGAGGCGTCAAGACTGCAGCTGCAACAGGTTTCAAGGTTGCAGTAACCTCTGCAGCTGACCCCAGGATCAGGCACCACGAGGGGAGAGATAATGAGAAACATGCTCAGCGGGACTCCACCCCTCGAGTGGCTCCGAGCTTGGAAACAAGTTCTCCCTCCTCTTTAGCTTGTACAGAGTCCCCTGATTTAGCTTGTTACATTCACACTATGACTTTCTCAGCAGCAGCGAAGCCATATGAAATGTTCACGTCGGAGAGGACCAGCTGGGTTTGAAAACAAGTGGACCATCCGCGAGGACAGCATCTTATGGGGCTAGCACTTTGGGATCATAACAATGAATTAAAGCCTGCGCTGGGCAGATACAGCCTGTGGGCCATCGATATATCAGCCCCTTTTATACAGCCTGTAAAAGGTGGGAATGTGGCACCTTTATTCCACCTCGCTGTTCTTCATAAAAGATGCTCGTCACACCTCTGATTCTGGAACGGCAGCATGCTATCTTAAAATCACAGACGGGGGCAGCACTATGCCAGCTTTGTATGGTTCAGTGGAAACAAGCAAAGGCAACATAAAAAGGGATCTTCCTAAAGGCAATATAACAGGCTGTCTTATATAAAAGAGGCTATTGAGTTAACTGTCAGTCTTACGCTCGTTCTGATCCTTGGTATCAGACAGCTCCTCTCAAAGACGATGACGGTGAGATCTAAAGATAATAGGATCCTGCCTCCGTGACAGTTCGGAGTGTGTGAGAAACATAGACCGTAAATAAAGATGGACGACACGTGTCCACTTTCTCTCGTTGTACCAAAGTGAAGCTAGAATATCTGAGGGCTGCCATCTTGAGCTGGTGACGTCATTGGGAGTCTGCACAATAGTAATCGTGGTGTGGTGCCGCATTTTCGAGGTCAAATAACAAACTAAAACCAAACTTGCTGAAAAGATCAGTGTGATATTAACTGGATGGAACATCTTTGAGAAAAAGTTTGGTCATAGTCCCGTCAGTTGATGAGGGTGGACTGTCCAGCAAATGTAGCCTAGCTAGAACCTTTCACCTCTTTCCTATATGCATAACAAACATGCATTGATTCACTACCAGCTCAACAACAACACAAAAAGGACTACATAAAAGTGACTGCTATACAAGGAATAATTCAAACCTCTACAACAGAGAGACAGTGAGTGACAGCCAAAAAGAGACTCTGGTACAGGCACGCTCTCTGAGACGTCTCAGAGCCCCAAGAGCTAGAGAGGATTATGTAAGTCACTCAGTATACTGGGTCAACCACTCGGTTTTATATGCACTACTTATGTACTACTGCTGCGCTCATTGCAAAGATTCTCATTTCGTATATATTTGAATGTATGGCTGAGCTCAACTGTGATGGTAAAAGGTTTTACCTGACCTAACCTGAAAACACCCACAACCACAGACTGAGTGACCAATTTTGCTTGTTAAAGTAGAAGTACAACCTATAATAGAGATGTTCTGATACCATTTTTCTCTTTACGATACTGATTCTGATATCTTGACTTTGTTTACTTCTTCACCGAAGAAGGGATTTCCTGGAAAAGAAAACTGCAGTTTTATCTGGGTGAAACTGATGTACTTTCAAGACGTGGTATCCGATCGGTACATACACTCGTATACTCTCCGATGCCTACTCTGCATTTTCAGCAGTATCAGAGGCATTTTCTGATGCTGTATCTGAACACATTTCGAACAATAGAACAACTACTTAAATAGCCGACTATATGAGACTAAGTAACCATGAGTGAATAATTGATTTACAATGCACAAAGGTGTGTCACCCGATGATGATAGCACTTTGAGTCTAAACCTCAAGTCGAAATGTTCCACTTCCCAGGTAAACAAGTCACAAATCACCAGAGCATCAAATTCAGATTTGGGGTGTAATTTCCCTTTAAGTCCTTACCACACAGACCTAAACTCCTTCAATGAAGCCTCACCCATTACACTCCCGAAGTGTGTAGAGGAATGTAAGATCTGTGTAGGAGAGCTGACCTTGCAAAACATCAGAGCAAGACCAGACAAACATCATTTGTGTATTTAGCCTTCAAGGCCACTGCAACGGCCCACAAAACATGACTGTGTTGATAGAGGCAGCGACTGAAGGGACAGGTAGGATGTTTGGCTGCTGCGCAACATGGACTCAGTTTCTCTGGCAGAGTCAGGTTACTCCCCAGCGCAGGACAAAACACTGCTTGTTCCAAGACAGGGAACAGGTGAAAAAGTACAACTAAAGAAATATATATAAATAAAGGTCTTTGAATTCCCCTTCACATCTAATGTTTTTACCTATTTACAATTTTTTTTTTTACGGAAGCTCTGATCTTATCTCTGTAACACTTATATTCTTATATATGTGCTTTAAATTTGTATAATGCTTTGTGATCTTCCAATTTCTTTTAATTTATATGTGTAAAAGCACCTTGTAACTTTATTTTGAAAGGTGTTAATTAAATAGTCTATTATTATTATTATAAAACAATCAGCTGCTGTGATCGTTTATGAATTTCCGTTGTGCGTTAAACGTTTGAACTATTCTGTGTTTATTACCATCAGTCACTCTTTATGACATGTTAATACACCTGCTAACTAATAGTTCCACTAAGTTACTACATGTAGTTGGAATAAAGCCGGATGTTAAATGATGTTGACTTCAAAATAAAAGCATGGTCAATGTGACAATGCCTTGCTGGTCTTTGTTATGAATGACAATAGATGCTATAATAAAAACAAAGTCTGCTTTGTCTTATTTTATATTATTTAACACGTTTTCTGTCTTTAATGTGGTAGTTTAACCGAACCAAAGTATGACATGTGTTGTAGATCGAAGTTCTGACCGGAAGCTGGGTATCATTTCCGCTTGTTTGATGTAGCATGAAGGTGCTAAGGAGTATTGACAGCTGTCACCTTCTTCTCGCCCCTGTCCCGGCTTCACGTGTCGTGTCACAGCACAACAGAGAAGACGAGGGTCCAGTTTATTTAACTATCACAACCGATCAACACGTACAAAAACACAACACAACGCGAATATGTCATCTAACCCTCCCCTTGTTGTAGCCGCCCCACGTCTCTCCCGTACCAGGAAGAGACGCGAACATGTCACCTCTGGAGGGATCGAGCCTCGCAAAGCACACAGTTGGGATGCTAACGTGTCAAACTCAACGGCTGCTCGTGTTGTGCTCGTCCGTTAGCTTGACCCAAAAGGCGGATACAACTTTTTGTCTGCTGCTCGGCCCTGAGCCCCGGTCGCCACCACAGTTTCGCAGCATCGCTAACACCCACCCTCCTCCTCCGGTGCTTAACACGGAGCCGTGTCCACTTTAGCCCCCTCGCGCCACGTCAATTAAACACGTAGACGTTTTCTGCTGAATCCCAAACGCGGGGCGAGCGGAGACGGGAAGCTAGCGGCGGCAGGCTAGCCAGCTAACGGGCTGTGTTGCCCTGCCGGACGCCGCGACGCTGCTTCTGCGGGATGAGAGCCCGGCGGATCACAAGTGAGACGGGTGAATGACGTGTCTCAAATGTGACGCCGAGAGGAGAAAAAAAACAACACAACTCACCCAGTGCCACCTCGCAGGCTTTGCGCAGCTGGGAGTGATGCGCCTTCTTCACCTCCTTGTCGGCCAGGATCTTCTCCAGAGCGCGTGTGAGGAACATGTTTTTCGTCTTTTTGCCCTCGAACATGTCGCACCGGAATTTGGGGCGAGGTGTGTGTGTGTGTGTGTGTGTGTGTGCCTGGTCCCGAGGGAGGGGGGGTGGGGAGAGAGGGTGTGAGCAGGGGGCTGCAGCCGGCCTCGAGCAGAGATGAAGTTTTCCCCCCCTCACGGACGTCCACCGCCGCACGGCCCCGCACAGGCGAACATCAACGCAAACACACGCACGCACAGAAGGTGGGGTAAATCCCTCAGACTTCCATTAGCGACCTGCCTCCTGCGCCATGTTGGATAGAGAGAGGAGGGAGAGGAGGGGGTGGGGGTGGGGGGGGAGGAAGCGACGTCACGTACGTTCGAGCGACGGCCGCAGTGAGGCAGGAGAGAGAGAGAGAGAGAGAGAGGAGAGGAGAGAGAGAGAGAGAGAGAGGAGAGAGAGAGAGAGAGAGAGAGAGGGAATAACAACAAGTCTCACATGTATGAGCTCATGAGCTTATTGAACTCATGTAAAATAACAGATGTGAGAATTACAGATATAAGAATAACAGATATTAGATATTTCTAATCTTGCATGGAGCTATTGTAACAAACACAAAGTATAGTCAATAAAGTATTTTCTGATTCTGATATTTAAAGGTTCAGTGTGTAGAATTTAGTGACATCTAGTGGTGAAGTGGAACTGGTGTTACAATAATGTGTGAATATATTTCCACCAGTTTCATGAAACATGAATTTGAAATAGTCAGATATTGTAAAAGTGATAACCCTAACCCTAATGAGAAAGCTTGATTAAAAATATTTAAGCTGTAACTTGCTAAATAAAACAATCAGCAAGATATCATAATAAAACTAATTACGTGTATTATAAGAGATGCCCTTGAACGTGTGTAGGGAACATTTATAGACCATAAATAAGAGCTACACAATGTGACATATCACTTATTTCTTTAATGGCATGCAAGTTGGAACTTTTTATACAAGGCGGCTGGAAGAACTAGTTTGTTTTTAACTATAATGTCAATAACAGACCAAAATAAATGTATAAAAACAACATAAATGTGACAATATAGGTATGTACTGTTATATAAACAACATTTATTCAAGTCAGATATTATACATTTCTTAAAATCTCACATCAGCTGTAAAAGGTAAACATTTCTGACACTGTCACTGATCTATACCTGAGTAATGACACATTAAGCTACTGAACCAACAGACTTTCCAAATGTTAGTCTGAACCAAATGAAACACGATAAAAAACATATCTAACAAAAAATTCTCGATTTAAACCAAACCCTATGATTCCAAGTGATAGCATATTATGTACATAATCAATGTTGCAGTAATAAAGGCATTAATACATGAACAGCATGAGTTTAAGAATCTAAATTAGCATGATATTTATTTAAAACTACAACCTATGACAACTTTTATTTGATGTGACACATTTTGAAAGACATTAAACATCTACAATGTTTGATTCCAAAAAGTGCTGTTGTATCAAGTGCTTATATGACTGCCATTCACTGTTAAAAAAGCTTATTTTATAGTTAAATCTGTGTTATTCTTCTTTGTAAGTGGAGAGCAACAGTTAAATCATGGGCGACAAAGAGAGGAATACATGCTGGAAAGAATCCTGGTCCACATTCAAGCTCAGAACTCAAAAGGCATCGATCCACCAGGATGCTCTCTGTGCGTAAACAGCCTGGTCGCTTATAGGATTTTTGGTTTTTAGCACAAAGAAAACCTCCACCACCGTCAGTTCATGTCTTTACAGAAAAGAAAAAGAAGGCGAAGAACTTCAAAAACAAGGAAAAACAAATTAAAATCCATGTCGTTGTGGTTCTCAGCAGCTCTTCCCTTGATGATATCTGGGATTAATATGAAATCTCAGAGGAATACGAGGTGCGGAGATAAGTAGCTGTGAGGGTGGGAGGCTACGGGGATCTAGAGCGTGGTCATATATATGGAAATCGGTCCCGGCCTGTCTCGCACTTCTTCAGCAGGCCCGATGCGATGGCCTTCACAGCCCTCATTGTCTCGGTGCATGTCGGATTGATGAGAGATTCGGGCAGGAGGAAGCCGAAGTATCCCGTGTCCCTCAGCTCGAATGCAAACGCATAGCGGATCCCGTTCCTGTAGGCCCAGTCGATAGAGCTGCCTGAGCTAACATCTGTGACGAAGAGAGGAGCGTTGAGCATATTAATACCTCGTGATAAACTCTGTTTCATTTCCTAAACAGGAGCGGGACTCACACAGGGTTGTGGAGGCAGGTCCATATCTGTACTTCACTCCGTAGGCAGAGTACAGGGCTGTCACTGCATTGTGAGCTGCCGACTCCTGCAAAGTGAAAACAAAGGCTCATCACTGATACATATTTGGTCACAGTAGGATTTAATATCACGTTGACTGGGTTTCCTCAATAAGCAGCAGGTGTCTTACCACACAGCTGAAGTTGGGGATAGTGGCGTACTTGTAGGAGTAGGGGTAGAGCAGCATTTGGGCGTAGGCGTGAATGGAGATGTATGCTTTTACGCGCTTTTTGTGCTTGCGCAGGAACTTGGCGACGGCCTTGACCTCGGGTTCCGACTCAGGAAAGGGGCCGCAGTAAGTGTCGTCGCAGGGATGGGAGGAGGCACCTTCGTCTGAGGAGGCAAAAGAGGATCGGAGGCTTCAGTCACAGCATCCAATCACTTCAGGATGATCTGGAGGTTTTAGGGCCTGTGATGTAGTTTAATTATATTCTGGACCGGATCCAGCTGCAGTGACTGTGCAGGCAGCATGGAGACGTAAAGATATTAGGGGGAAACTGAAGCAGATTGAGAGTGAGACTCAGATTGATTCTGGATGCCTTGCTGCATGTCTGAAAAACACCGGTCTCCCCATCCAACATTTGCATTTTTTGTGTTCAGGACAGTGGACATCTGTTAATGCGCCCCTGTTTGATGCAAATGAGTGATGCAAAAAAATAAACGTCAACCTGTAAACGAGACCTTGACTTGTTCTGAAAATATTCCCTGTGTAACTAATGTCAAACCCAAATGAATAAAGATCTTAATTTCTATTCCAGGAATTTCAGAGGTGCAGCATCGGAAATTGGGTAAAATAAAGTCAATTTGATTTTATTTGTAATAAAGCCAATGCCCCAAAATCTATATCAATATCTCAAGGCACTTTATATAGTGATGATTCTTAGAAAATAAAATAAATTTAAAATAAAGTCTTTATCTTAAGATTATTAACTAAGTAAAAGAAAAAAGAATATTCATTATTGATGTCCACTTTATTGGCCTCCATTAGACTTCACAGATGTTTTCATATGAAAACCCACTAGAAATAAGTTGTATGCATAATTAGTGCAAGTAATACAGGATCAGGACTGTAAATTAATAAGAGGTGTGCCCCGCCTCCAACTGGGATTGGTCACAGCTCAAATGATAAGCCTTACAGCTAATGGATGGATGGCTGACACACATTAATAGTCAGAAAATACTAAATAAGCAAGAAACTACAAGCAATGTCTACGTCTGTGTATGTGTGTGTGCGTGTTTTATGACAAAACTCACCACACCACTTCACTTTCCAGTTTCTGTTCGCGTCCACTCCCCGGCAGTGAAACTTGTGATTTTTGGAGCGTGTCTTCCTCCAGAACCGATCCTACGGAGAAAAGAACAAACACCATCACTGTGCACCCACTTACCGTCAGACTCATCAAACAAACGCAGTTATCTGCCGTCTCCTAAGTGAACCATCTGCCACTCATTCAGCTCGAGTGGGCCTGATATTAACGGCAGATATGGAGACAGTCGTTGAGCGGCAGTTTTCACAGACTTTATTTTCACTGACGCAAACATGAATACGCACACAGAGATAAGTGCAGCATGATGAACCATTTTTATCAACTTTCTGCTGTTGAGTTTTTCAATTACAGTATGAATTCTGATCCACTTGAGCACAACATCTGCAGAATGCTGCCTTGTAAATATTCAATATCTGTGGGTGGGAGTGATGAGATGCCAGTTTTTTATTCTGAATAAAATGAAGGGTGTTTCTCCATAAAAAATTCTGACTCATGCCATTTAGAATAATCAATAGCAAAAGCCTATATTGTGTGTGTGTGTGTGCCGACAGAATCAGTGACAGCATTTAAATCACTTCTGAAAACGTATCATTAAAAAGTACATTATTTTATTACTTATAGGCTTTGTCTATTTAGCCATTTTATTAATATGGTTTTAATGCTGTGTTTTCTTCTTCTTATTATTATCATCACAGTACCGTGGTCCAGCTGAAGTCATATCCATCCACATTGAAGACAGGCATGATGTAGAAGTTGAGCTGGTTGAGCAGGCGTCTCATCACAGAGTCGTACTGGTACGAGTTAATAGCCTGTAATCATAACATAAAACAGTACAATTACACAGCATAGTAGTACTGCATTTTATTTTAAGATATATAATGCAATTACATATCAACATGCATGCATTGTTTCTATTTCTTTGCAGACGTATACATGTTTATCTCAGTTGTTTTAATGCACAAATAAAATGGCTTAATGCTCAGACTAGTGTGAAGGTTGCAGATTGAAGCTCTGGTCTAATACAGCTTATACCTGCTCATTAGTCAGACTCAGGCCAAGGTTAACGTGCTTAAAGTGATGAACAAAGATGGCACGCTGACCTCCAGTGGCCAACCCACGTTATTACACCATAGTAAAGCAATATTCAATTATTATGCAAATCTGTTACTGATATCCTGCTGCGACCCCCCCCTTATCTTTCTTCTTCTTTTTTATCTCTCTTTGAAGAGTTCCCTACTGAACTTGCAAGTCCATGTAATGGCCTGAGGTGAATCAGTCGTGTATTTTAATTAGTCTCTATATGATAAGTTCCAAAAAATCCTTCATCCAAGGAGTGCCTGAAAACAGAATGACTGTAGAGCACATGTTGAAACAGCACCTGACACTTGAGCTTTATCATCTGAGAACTCCTTAAAACAGGCCGTTACTCTGTGTTTTAAATTGATATTCTGAACCTTCTGGCATTCGTCGCGTTGCACACTGTTGCAGATCCCACTCATCTGGCGGTAAAGTGGTATAAAACGAGTCATTAAAGGTTCATGCGGTTCCTGACTGGCTCTGGTCCCTTTCTTCAGAGGGCACTCACTAAGACTTAAAGGATGTGATGGAATTTGTGCAATAGTCTGGGTCGTGTTCAGCATGTGAACAATAAACGGTGCTCTGAAGTATTTGCATAAGTGCACATGACAAGTGAGCAGATGTTCACATTTTGTTGAAGACCCCAGAGACCAAACATCACAGGCGGCCTGCCGCAGGGAGACATTCTGGAGGGTATGTGTTGCTGTTAAGACACTGTTTTAAAAAATGGGGCTAACGATGCATAACTTCAAGCAGTGTTTCAATTTTCAAATTTGTAGGCTAGAAAAACAAGACCACCTCTTTGACAAACCACTGGCAGAAGGCCGGTCCGATCCACTCTCTGGCGTGAACGCCGCAGTCGATCCACACGGCTTTCTTCTGGGGACGACTTCTCTTTCCTAGCTGACAACAGACAAGAGCTTTTACTGTAGCATGAGTGTGCATGTGCACAAACCTGTGTGTTTCTCTGTAGTTTATAAATGTGCATCTCTAATAAAGCTGGGTGATATGGCCAAAAATTACATCAAGATAAAAATGTTCGTAATAGTCGAACTATCTGCAGGAAGTTTGAAGTTTTGAAATGGCAGAGAATGAAAAACACTTTGATAAATTATGTGTTGTACCTCCTCACTGTGCTTATACAATGCATAAGCAATGCATCTCGATATATATTCAACTTTTGTTGTATTGAAAATTATTTAGCTATAACTATTGATATATTTTTTTTTCCCCAGCCTTTGTCTCTAAAGCCTTCTGTCCTACCTGAAGCACATAGAGCGGCCTTCCTTCGTACGACTTCCCGATGGAGAACATGTCGACCAGGTCCGGTTGGGTTCTGTTCATGTCAAACATCCACCTCTGGATCTTAAGGGCGTAAAGTAATGTCAAAAATGAAATGTATTTTACAAAACTGTCAATAAAGTTTTCAGGAATAACTTAAATTTCTCAAAAATCAACAGAGTGAAAACGTCTGTACATGAGTGATTTTATGTGTGGGCTTGCGTCTTTCCCCTTCATGTTGTGTCTGCACGGCACGCAGAGATGAATGTGTGTGTGTGTGTTTTACAGGATCAAAGCTCAGAGTGCTAAAGATATGTGTCGGCTCTCAGGATCTGTGTGTGTGGAATTCCTGATGCTTCTGGGGCCTGACAGATCCATGAACTGGCAGCATAATCGGCCTGAGAAAAAATAAACACTCTAAAAAGCTGTGAAGTGTCTGAAGTGGAGTGCGTGCCTGCGTGTGACAGCGAGAGAGACCCGTGGAAATGAGCTAATTGGGAGTTTGAGTGGATATTTATTTGCTTTGTGTGTGCATTAGATGAAAGAGCAGAGCGGGGGGGGGGGCAGGCAGGTGGGCAGATGAAGGGCTTCACATCTACCTCTTCCAGAGAGTGGTAAACCTCGTAGTCATACTGAGACTCTGACCTCCGCCTGCGAGAGGAGCGAGATCCCGTCTGCGTTTCAATTTCCTTCTGCAGATTGGAGATGAACACCCTGTGGATGGGACGGAGGGAATCAGACATTATAGACATTATCGATAACAACTGTAACTTACAACTGCGTGAGTTTTTTTTCCATCAAGATCCATAAATGCATCTCAAAAAAACATTCCTAGTTTCGTCCCCTGATCCGGAGCCGCACCTAAATTGAATGGCTCTGTATAATAATAAGGCAGAGATAGAAACAAAATAACAAAAAAATAATATGTATCAAAACGATGAATAAATAATACACTCCTGTCCACATACTTGTGTCCACCTTTGGTTTGGGACTTCTTCATTGGTTGGGTTACAGTCATTTAGTCGTGTGAAATCTTAACACAGCATGAAATACTGCAGTATATCCGCGTGTTGAGTTGTTGACTCACTACTGACACCACTTCTACAGCTGCTCTCACTCATCCTCTGCTTCCAAACCAGATTCCCACATCAGTGCTCGTTCTGTTTGATGGTACAAATGATACCAGATATGTCACTGCCATCTATCAATAATTAAAATGTATTGAAAATGAGCCCAAACCATAATGATCACTATAACTATCTGTTTAAAGACCCTGTCTGATTGGACCCCGAAGCTTCCAACTTCAAACTAAACCAGATGATGTGATAGTTTTTTACAAAGCAAATATAAACTTCATAAAAAGGTCCTTACACATGTATTTCTATCTATAATTACTTCAATAAGTTTTTAGAAAGGATGGGTTATTATCCTGTGAGTAAAACTTGGACGTTTCAATACCTCACCCTCAGTGTCTCAACTAAGTACCAGAGACTGTATCCCCTGCTGTGTAAACCTTTTTTGGAAAAATCCTAAGTCAATCAACAGAGGGGGGGGAAAAGCCCCAAATCCACCGATCTGCAATTCCTCCCTCAGGACAGAGATGACAATGGGATCTTTTCTGGCTGCGGCTGCTTTGATAAAACTCCATCTTTTCACTGTTAATTCCGATGAAGGATGGGGTGAGGAGATCAAAGGGCTTCCTTTTGGAGCAGCGGGGCTCTGATGTGCTGTGTGTTTGTGTGCATCGCAGCCTTGAGGACGTATGAGGTATTTTGCATGCAAACTATGGCTGACCCTGCATGTGGAAATCATATTTGTGGCGAGGGGAAAGCTGGGTAATTGCAATGCCTAGCAGATGTATCTTTGGGTGTAGAAACTTTGCAAACACGATCACCCATCATGTGAGAGTACACAAAATGTATGTGTATGTGTTTATATCCACTGTAGGGTCTGTCCAGCCTTACCGATAATAAATATGTTCTTGCTTTAAGCGTGCACGTAGGCTCCTCGTGTCGTTACGTTTCACGTGCACGTCCACAGTGGCGTTGTGACAGATCAGAGAGACACTGTTGGGCTGCCACAAGTCCACCTAAAGAGAGAGGACACAGATACTGTGACACAAACAACCGGCAGGATTTGATAATGAAAGATATACAATATACAAATATATATACAATATATCATATACTGTATATTACTTTTAAATGTAAAAAACACATATTCAACAGGATGATACTTCTAGCAAAATGCATTCTCGAGCCACTTACCTTAACTATCATCTAAATGCAAATACATATACATATATAGTGTTAAGTATATTCTGAAAAATCAACATTCAGCATTTAACTGATAGCAAAAACTGAAACTCAACAGTATTTAATAGCATTGAAGAAAAATCTGTATTTCATATGGATTCTTTATGTCCCAATCGTATTGCCAACTTTACTAAAACAAATGGTTAGGATCATACGACTCAAAGAAAGACATCATCATCTCATCTGCTGGGTGTGGAAAACTACATAGAAACATTTTGTGATAAAGGCCAATTTGTTTCGGTGTGACCTGGACAGTTTGAAATTCCTCTGGTCTCTACCCTCAGCTCACGGAGTGAATCAGGGGACTGTTGATGACTCCACAGCGTTAATGGGCCTCTTTCAGCTCGTGTTATCAGGCTGTGATAGTCCTGACCTGTTAGCTTTAGCTCAAACAGACAGCCCACGGCCAAATAAACACAGACACCATGTGGCAACTGAGATAAAATAACACGAAGGAGGAGAAACTAAAAGAAAACGTATTATTGAGCACAAAGGTAAGCATTGATCTACTAATGACACAGACACAGACACAGACACACGCACACACACGTGCACACACGCGCACACACACGCACACACCCGCACACACACAGTAGCCACTGCAATGCGATCGAGAACACTGTGCATTCAATGTGTGGACGTCCTCACCTGGCTTTCATTTGCAGCGTGGGGGCAGAGTCAGTCTGGCACACATGCTTGTTAATGTGTCAATTGGTTTAATGGTTTACAGGATGCATACCGGATTAATTGAACTTTCCTCAGAGCCAAATGGAGCCGAGGAACCCAGCTGGAATGTTTGGTGCCCTCGAGTGTAAACCGCTCTCTATTGCTGCACTTTTATGGTGTTTCCAAATGGTTAAGCACCCCAAATGTTTCAGCAATGTTGCTCTCCAAGTCAAACAAATCCGAAACACATACGCCTAAAAGCCACTTAAAACGTGTCTGATCAGGTAATACGACTCCTCAAAAACAATTCTCTCAATTTGACTTTTTACAGCTGCATTTATTGGGAGCCCTGAAGATGCTTTTCTCTGCAGTCTGCGTTCTAAATCGTCTCTCTCTCTTTACAATGTGACGTTTCTGTGTTTTCAATGTCTGCATATACAGGGCAGCGACTCAATTTGTCTTGTTTTGGTTGGTGTCATACAGGCACGGGCAGAACAAGAAAGAAAAAGTTATAGTTCTATAAAAACAGGCCGGCTCTTTCATTAGGGCAGATGAGGCGAGGCTGTAGCCAAGTGTTTATATGTCAAGGGAAGGAAAGTAAGTTAAAAAACGTAAACTGCTGTGGCTGCCTCCAACAAGATGCTTATGTTTTCACCAAAGTCTATTTGTTTGTCAGCAGGATTACGCAAAAAGCTACGGAACGATTTCCTCGAAACTTGGCGGAAGGACGGGACATGGGCCAGGAAAGAACCCATAAAAGTTTGGCATGGATCTGGACAAAGGGGTGAATTCAGGAACTAATTATTACTTTCTTTAACATTGAAATAGGACATTTTTGGAGTTATCACCAATCAGCAAAATCCGGCAGATTCAGGGGACTGAATGTGCAATTTGGTGTAGATCCAAATAAAAATCCAGATCTTGTTAATGAAATATGGTTTCGTAGGGGAGGTAGGCTTTTTACATGTTTACTCAACCAATCGCGAGTCAGTCTCAGATGTCAATCGTGATGTTTCACCATGTTTTTATAAAATCAAATAACTAATTACAAACAAACTTATCGGAAACATGAACACTTGAACATCATCATCATCAACAGGGTGATAAGAACTACCTCGTGATGTGTATTTTGACTTTTTGGTTTGGTCCATTTACCATCTGCTAACATGGAGGAGAAAAGATTTATGACCTATATGACACCCAAACCACCAGGGGGCAATCAAGACGCATGGCTTCACTTTTGGGGAGCTGGCACGTAGTCCATTTTATTGTTTTGTGGTTCTCCTCAGTGCCATTCTAGTTGAATATGTTCTATATTATAGATAAAACCTTTGAAATAGGAGCAGTTTCTAATTATATACTTATAATGTTATAGAAGTAGAGTAATTTCAGGACCTATAGGAGCAGTTCAACATTTAAAGCTGATTCAGTCTGTTGAAGTAGCTGAAATATTTCAGGACCCATTGCAGACTCAGTCGAGGGCGTGGAAGGTGCAATGATGATATTTTTATGAAAATAACAGGGTTACGAGGTGACGTAGTGACAAGATGACCTGAAGGAATGCAGGTGAGCATGGCAACAGGAAAACACACGCCCAACGAATGCTAGGACACACAACCAGCAAGGAAGTGCAGGAGGTAACAAGACACAAGGTGCAACAGAGGCAGGAAAAACACTGGGACAGGAAGTAACAATTAAACATGGTTTCAAAAAAGCAAGGAAACGAAACAGACTCCAGATCTATATTATTCCACATCACTCAAGAGGAGCAGATAAGATGCTAATGCTACATCTAGCAGCCAGTTAGTGTAGCCTGCCATTACGACTGGACACAGTTCAGCTTTGTTCAACTCTATCAAAATTCCCCTACCATGACAAACTACTCCTTAACAATGCTGTAAAGACCTGTGTAGGACAGTCATGGGTCAATTATAAGTCTCTCTCCGTCAGACCAAAACCAGATGTCTCTCATCCTGTTAAGAGGAGACAGCCTGTAATGATGAAGTCATCCATAGACACAACGTGAAACCTCCCCTCAGACGGTAATAATTGAATAATTCATACGACGCAATGACAGCAGCCATGGTGATTTTACTAAGATAATAGTACATCTGTTTCACAGATGTAATCCTCGCAGCGTTGCACAGACAACACTTAGACAACACTTAGACAGTACGGTCCCAGAGAGGGGAACAGTTTCCAAAACTGTGACACTGCTCACATCCAACAACGTGGGGCCTTTTGGATATTTCTATTTATGTCACCTGAATCATTAAAATAATTATTGTTTTTAAATTTTTCAGGTAAAAACATAAATCCACCATTTAACATAATTAGATTTTGTTGTGATCATCAGATAAAACAATCAATTTGATAGCATCACCTCAGGCTTTAGTATTTAAAATGATCATAAGTTGTTAACTCCAAGTTGTATATAACAGGAAATAGCTTGTGTCCCATTTTAAATACAATATAAACATGTTCTCCAGTAGATGATGTTGAAATGGTGCACAAAAGCAAATATGAACTTTTTGTGGAGCAACACCTTATCTTGACAGTGAATAGCTGTGGTGAAGGTATTTGCTCTACTGGGTGCATTCTGGAAGCGTTGCATTTCTTCACACCCGCAGAGTGCGGACAGGACTGAGTAGTTTTCTGAAGATCAGACTCAGCTCAATAATGGTGCCGTTAACAGACCATGATACCATCTAGTTAGATAAATGGCTTCGGTTTACCCTAAACTGCTGCTACTTCTAGAATCACAAAACCAATAGATTCTTATGCAGCAGAAGTATCTTCATGGGAATGGCCTTCCCACCACCATGTGTTTGGAGTAGCAACAGTAAAAGCTGTCACATGGAGAGGTTGCCTTTAGGTTACTTTAAAAAAGTGTTATTTTGATAACTACGGATCTGAATCTTGATTCTTTTGAATTTGTTGTACAGTAGTTTTCTTTTTTAATTTGACCTCAGGCCTTGGCTAAGGCTAAAAATGTTGGCTCTAGCACTGGAGGCATGGCAGTGTGGCTAAGCTACTGAAAACACATATCCACAGCTGTCCAAACAGTAGCTGCCTCTGCCTCGGTCGGCCTTAGAGCACCATGTCCGCTGCCCTTCCACACCAAAAAACTCAGGCCAGGTCCTGACCAGCAGCCTGGCTCTCGTCTGCTCTCCCTCCACAAATCATAAACGTTTACAGAGACCTCATTTTGCCCTGTTCTGTCGTGTCTCTACTCAGCCCAGCCTGGTTCTGGATCACTTGTCCTGAACATGGACAGATTCTGTTCCAAGCCGAAAGTGACCAGACTGCCCCGGGGTCAAAGCCAGGATTTTACACAAAAGTCTAAAAAATGTTTTAAATATTAAAATACTTCTATTTATTAAATTAGCTCTTCAATTGCACTTTATTTTTATTTATATGAAACAGTTCTTTGAAGCAACTTCCTCTGGAGATCAGTGACTATCACCATTACCTCAGTGTCCTCAGTAGTAGCTACTGGTCTTCACTGTCTGCTGTTTCATTATGATAAAATGAGAAGTTAGTGGAAGTAAAGGGATAGTGTGCAAATATAGCAAATATCAAGCATCCAGTTGTCAATATCACTTTGCTCCCAGTGATTACCTCCTGAAGAATGTGAAGATACATGAAGCTTCGTGCTCAGTTAAGTCTTTAATATGAAATTTAACGAACCACTTCTGTTTTTATGATACAATTAAATACATCCTGCGATTCACTATATGACTGGTAGCCTGATTTATTGATTTATTTGGCCAAAGTAACTCATAAGACTTGGGTTGTTTTAGCTCTGTTAGCTTCTCTCGTCTTCTCTGTGAGTTGTTTTTGTCGTCGTTAATCTACAGTCATTAGTTAGTTCTGGAAAATGATCACCAGTATAGCACTAATATTCATTAATATGACTTAATCTTTCAAAAATCACAATTGCTCTAAACCTGCCTTTCAACTGCAGGTACATGTTAATACAGATTTATTCCTCACAAACCGTCTTTGCTGCAAATTTACAAACTAAAACAACGTGCAAAGAAAGGTCATACATGCTCTTGAGGCAGATGGGTAATTGCTCCCAAATGAGTTTGGGAAGAGAGGCAGCTGCTTTGGTGTCTTCCCGGGTTTCCCCATCATTTTGGTTTCTTTGAAACACATGTTCATATAGTTTGAACGCTGTGAGACATCCAAGCGTTCGAGTCCCATAATGAAAAATGTGTTTTCTATTTCTATTTCAACATTTCTCCCAGGGGTGAAATGAATACAGAGTGTCAACAGTATCTGGGGCTCGCAGACAGGGAATATGTCCTGACTGTGACAGATCGCCACACTTGGTTGGTGATTGTCTCTCGCTGTCCCCAGACCTCTGTCACATCTATCCCCCTTTTTTAAAAGTGCTGTCACACCTCACTCTAACTGTGACTGCTGTCCAAGAGTCGTAAAAAAAAAAGACCACTGGGGAACCTCAGGCTGGTACTAGCAGCATAAATACAGATCTCACAATATTTATATTAAAAAAATAGAAAAGACAAATCATTCAAAATATTGTGTGATAAGATTTCAATACTGGGAAGACAAAACACATATAACACAGCAGAGTACATTTGTGTGTGACGGAAATATAATAAGAAAAGATAAGTGCAAACCTTCATATGTGCCAGCATCTTCTTCAGCACTTGGACCTCCTCATTGTCACCTGGAGTTATCCTGAAGACTTGATCACTGCAAAAACAACAGAGCTCCGCTAAGTGTCACGTTACAGCTGCATTCAAAGTGCCCCACAGGGCTTTCACGCCACTGTAACAGGGCATGGATCCATTTTCCCTAAGTGCACATCATCTCCAAAACATCTGGGCCACAGTGTCACACGCTGTAACCCAACCACCTTTAGCGCCGACTTAAGGTGTCATAACAGCATTTTTTTGGGTGGTGAAATGGGTGGAGTCCTCTAGATGACAGGGTCAAACAATCAGTGTTGAGACATCATTACAGGATTATGTTTCATCGTTTCCAGCTCTGCAGGTAGCACCTGGAACTATTCATTGGTGGATACAGAAGCAGCAGCTGGTTCACATTTTCATATACTGATATGTTCTGTGTAGGCAGTTGAGAGAAACACCTGTTAATTTAGCAAACACAAGGTGTTGAACTTTTTCACAAGGCGGAGAAATAATAATTAAAATCCGTCAGTTAATTTAAGGTGTTTTCCAGAGCCAAAATCTAATGGTAAGTCATTTTTTCCACTACGTGAATCTGTGATGATTTCCCAGATAGAAACGAAGTTTTATTTTTATTCAGAGAGAGTAAATAACTTATATAATATAAAGAATATAACAATAAGGCGAAAGGCAAGACACTGTCCCCTGTGTTAGGGTTTATTCAAACCATACGCGAACCTTGGATGGGTCTTTGATGGTTCATTTTCTCATGTCTGCCAATCTCTAATGTCTAGATTAGATTTAGAAAATAAAGCTCTAGCGTAGTATCTAAACATCTGCAGTCAAATTCAATTTCCTCTTTGCTTCGTTTTGAAGACTTCATTCCATTTTGTAGATCAAAAAATCAAGATAAATGTATTTTAATCAAGAGCAGAATACATTGTTTGGTTTAAGGAGATGCTTGTAAAATCAGCTGTAATTCAATATAAAGAAAATCATTATTATGTAAATCTTGTTGTATTATATAAAGAAAAATTGGAAGCAAATAGAAAAGTTTGAGGAGTGAATTTGCAAACCACATTTTTTCTTTGCCTTACTACAAAAGAAAGGCACTCGCTAGTCTCATGTTAAATTTACATCAAGCAGATTACACTCTGGGCTTAAAATGTAACATGCTGCCAATAATCCATAATCTTAATTATAGTCTTTATTTGTTCGTTTCTGTCCATCTGTCCTGTCTGTGTCCGCTTTACTGTCTCTCTCTTTCTTTTCATCTTCCTGTCTCACATTTTGCCTCTTTTTAAGACCTTCGTTTTTTTTTTACAATGTGTCACACAGGAAGCGGGGCCCCCATCAACAAAGGTGGCAGCAGGCCACTCTGAGGTTTTGGCGGAACAAAAGGACCAGGGCACCCGACGTGAGCGGCCGCTCCATTTCAGTGACCACAACACACTGCCGTTTCCATGGCAATGGCGATGATTGAAGATGGGGCAGGACGGCATGGTTTTTCGGAGGTAAAAATATTGTCAGCATAGGAAGGGAATGGTGGCAAATTTGGAACTTCAAAAACAAAAGATATATTCTCTTTGTCTCCACTGTTGTAAAGAAACAGGACTTTTGTTTTTGTTTTTACCAGCAGCACGACAGAGTGCCGTATACACAGCCCCCCTGAGAAAATAATGGCATCCCAAAGCTCTTCTGTCTTTTAGTCAAGGATAATAGAGTGTTTAGTTGCATCGCTGTCCTAACAGAGGCCTTTTCCCGTTGCATCCACCAGCAGCAGGACTTTGTAGACTAAGTCTGTCTTTCAGTTGTCAGAGCGTTGATTGAATGCTCTCTCTCTGGGATGGAAACAATTTCTTTTTAACACAGTCAGGCCTTTAAATCAAGAGGTTAACTCTCGTTGTTGACACACGATCATCCCCTCTCCACTCTAAGTCTCCAAATCTTAGTTTTCGATAACATCAAGATGCTTCTTTGTAGAATTATATGACGTTATTTGACAGACTGAAGACTGAAGGCTCTTTGTAGGACAACATCCTCCACATCCTTGGTTTCTGGGTGAAACGGGTCTCTACCACAGCTCTGCATGTTGGGACTCTTTGTGTCACACCAGAGATGGTGTGTGTGTGTGAGCTGCACGAATTTTGGAGTACATCCAATATATATGTTGTTTGAGACAGATGAGGAGGGGGTTTCCAGCCTCCCTCTGCCGCTGCTAAATAACATCAAAAAGCTCTTTTGAGGTCCAGGCCATTAATACTTTTACATGCACCAGTTACGCCTTTGTTATGGTTGTGTCCAGCCCCAGATGATCCCATTAAAGATCAGACCAGTTGCAAATTAAACATCTATGGTCAAATCCTGACTGTACGGTCTTGATGGGGAAGTGTGTGTCCAATATTCAGCATCATAAAACATTTAAGAAAATCAAAAATTACTGCTCTAAAACCTTTCAAACCGTTTTTTGAAATAAACACACTGAGCTCTACGCATCCCCTCTGACATCTGTGGGTATCATGAACAATCTGAATGGCTCTTTGCTGCAAAACAGAACAGATCCAATCTCATCCAAGTGCCACCAGAGAGCAAGAGCAGTCTGGAGTATGGGGTAAAGTAAAAACACTATATTATGTCTCACCCAGATGCAGATGATTGTGAGCATACAGACTTTCTTTGTTCACCCCCCTCTGCTCTAAGATAAAAAAACGGTGTCTTGATGTGTGGAGATCTCTGCAGACAACTTGTGAGAGGAGCCCTGCGCACTGTCTCGTCTCTCTGTCCCCCTCCTCTACGTCCAGGCTCCCACGAGCCCCAGAAATGAATGGGGGGGGTCTCTTTACTCACCCTGCGTAGCGGTTGTTGTAGAGATAAGCACCGACGGGACATAGCACGTTGCTGCAGATTATCACACAAGCCAGTAAAACCGAGGCGCGAAATGCGCTTCTGGGGTCCAGGGCCATCCTTGGCCAAAAGCGCGGAACGCACCGATTTTTTTGGGGGGCAACTTTACAGGACGCAAAGAAAAATCTAAATGTCTCGATCCTGGCGCACCAGCAAGCCAGGTTTGGGCCAATGGGACCTGTCTCGTTGCGGTGTTGTTCCCCGTCTGACACAGGAGGTGCGGGAGTCGCTCAGCTGGCACCAGGGGAGCGTTCAGCAGCTCTTCTGAAGCCGCACGGGGAATCACAGGGTGGCAGCGGCAGCGCGTTTTAAAAAATGAGGAGGACCTGAGTCACGTGGTCCTGGTGTCGGCAAAGTTGGTAACTGGATCCGTGTCCGACGCGCAGGAGGAGATCGTCTGTGTGGTGTCTCGTGAGCTCGCACTTGATGGATGCGATCTTTTAAAAAGGACAAACCCGAGTGTGTCAACGTTGGAAGATGATGCGTAAAGGTCTGTGTGTAACGCGTATGCCATCTTTCCCACCTCAGAACAACAGACCCATTCTTCCTGTGATCGGGCCCTTTTGAAGGAGGAGACACTCAGCTCTCTCTCCTTTGTGATAAAACATCTGAGGGCTCGTATATCACTGTCAGATAGGACGAGCTGTCCACTGAGACGGACACTTTCAGCCCGGAAGAGGCTGTCATCTACACCAGAGGTTCTCAATATTCTCCTCAGCCAAGGATCCCCTAATATTCTGGGGACCCCCTCATGCAGGGACGTGCACAGAGGGGTCATTGCCCTGTCCTGAAAAAAGGCAACACCCCCAAGTGTAAGTTATCACAGATAGGCTACAGTTTCCTGTAAACCAGCTGCGATATGATTTTGCGTCTTGGGTCATCTATCCGACTGTGAACCACAATATCCAAACATCTCAAATAAACCCCCTGATAAATAAATACAGTTCATTATTAGTTGACATTGTGTACATCATGTAAAGCAAAACATGTCAGACTCCCCGTCACAACGTAACTGTGGACTGTGTCACATGTTAAGGGCCAGAGGGCATCGCTTTGCATCATTTGAAAATATTCCTTTATGAATGGATGATAAATCGCTATTTAACTTGGTCAAACTTTAGCAACTATTGGGCTACTCATGTTTATGCAGCCGAGGGGCAGCTCAGTCAAAGAGGTGTGCACATCCTTGCCCTCATGTACGTCCCTTGGAATAACTTCAAATAGCAAATTTTCACATAATCTACTTTGTTGGTTGAAAGAACAACACAAAAGAAATGAATGGAACATTTTAATGAATGAACATTTTTACAGACCCACATTTGAGAACCACTGATCCGAACAATGGTGGTTGTATATGTTTATCAAGGAACATCCCATGATGTTGCCGAGGCAGTTTCAGCCTGTAGATTGACTGGATCAGGGTTAGTGCAATAATACTGAAGCTTAGTACTACTGGAGAAATGCATGGCCTTTGTGAATTACAGGGAAATGATACATGCAGACGATAGCTAGGATATTTTTTTGTTCATTCAGACCCTAAAAGCACATGGAGCTCCTGAATCCTCACCCTCCCGTTCACTTATAGCTCTAATATATACTCTTATACCCACGTATAGCTCTATAGGCCTTTACCCTAAAGCCTGTGTGATAACAAGCTGCCACATCTCTGTCAGTGCCTTGGCCTGGCTCCACCAGGAATCCCTCTGTGGAGCTTTAGGTGGCTCTCCCTGTTATTCGAGGCTTTCCGTGCCGCCGTTTGATCCTCTACTTATCACCCAAACACGGTGATTAAACGTCTAAGTCAACTGCCAGCCTTTTCCTTTTGTGATTGCATGGCGGCAGCACATTTTTCACATGCTTCTCCCCAGTGTCAACAGTGCCGCCACCTGTTTTACACCCAATTACTGTACAACAGATCTCCCCCAAACACACAGCCTGCCCTCTCCAAATGTTCCCGCACAGCCCATATAACATATAGGAAACATGACGTAACCGCGGTTTGTGTCATTTCTGTATTTTGGAAAGAGGTACTTTTAGTGTTAATAGGATCAGAAATAATTTAAAGGATTTTGCACTTGCATCATTATCTCTACTCAGCAGTGGGTTATGTGGGACTCCACATAAAGAATGAGTAAAGCCAAGTTCAACAAAACGTAAGGGTTAGAATCATATTTATTTCTTATATACTCCGCAAAGTTGAAGAGCACCCAGAGAACACACCAGGGCTGATTCAGAGGGTGAATCCATCTTTGGTTTAACCACCGTAAAAATCCTCCTCTTTACTGGAACCTTAAATGAAATGCACCAAAGTTTAAAGAGGGTTTTACCGACAGAGCTATTTTTCAAAAATAACATTAACCCCAGAAAGTGTTTTTGAGCACTCTGACAGCTGCACAGAGAGCCATATTCATAAAGTGCTTGCTCTGCGTTCCATGAGTATCATGTTCAGGGATTTGTGGGCAGAGTGAAAAAACGCCTGCATGTAAAGGTTGTTACGTCAGCTGGTCGTTTAAGCGTGACGTGTTGGGCACCGAGACGTGGGGGTTGAGGGCACTGCCGCTGCTGTGTGATGGTCCCGGTGTTGTTTTTAACACACAGGAACGCAGACCTGGGCGTGTGGCACCGCTCCGGCCTGTGGTCTGCGGGGAGGTGAAGAACCAGCCGTCTTTCTCTGAGCTAAGTCGAACCCTGGGCAATCTTAGAATGGCACAAGGGGGCCAGTAAATCCCCATGTTCCTCCCTGGATCCGGCTGAGGTGTGTGAATGAACTCTTTGACAAGTGAGTGCAGGGCTCGCACCGGCCGACGAGGGGAGCAAACTGCAGCTCTTTGTGATGTCGGATGACCCTGAGCGGAGCTGTGAGTGCACTTCTACAACCTCTTGACCCTGAGGGGAGAAGTGAAAGAGGTTGGCGGTGGGGGGGTCAAAGACGGTGCTCAGTCTGGACAGGGAGGCCCGAACAAAGTGGGCCATTTGGCTGACAGAAAGAAAAGAATCGTCACTCTCAGAATGAATGGAGGATCTAAGGGAGGATAATCTCAATGACAAGGACTTTAAAGATGAGACGTTTAATTAATGATCAATCGCTCCGTGCTCGAGTCATCATCGTGAGATCACTATGTAGATGAAGCTTGAGTTATACAAAGTTTTGCTCAGACTTAACTATGTGATGACAAACCAATTTCCCTGCAGGAATCAATAAGAGCTTGTGATCAGACTGCATTAGAAGAGCATTTCTTAAGGAATGTGCTGCTTTGACTACCGTTGCTCCAATCATCATGTAATTGTACATGTGTCAAGAGTGTTAGAAATTACCAGCCAATTACTGTCTCTCTCTGTGCCAGCGGTCATAACTTTTTTTGTCTCTTGACTCTGAGTAATCTTCTCTGCCTGTTTCATTTGATTATTTTTTAGCAGATTTAAAAGGCAGAAATATTCTATAATTTAGAGCAAGATCAGAAAAATGAAATCAAAATGTGTTTTCATGCTATCCTATCCTGGAGCCCATTAGCAAACCAAACTCCCCATTGATGTTGTCATTTTAGATTTATATTGGTTTAATATCTGTATTAATCTT
This sequence comes from Hippoglossus stenolepis, assembly GCF_022539355.2. NCBI lineage: Eukaryota > Metazoa > Chordata > Actinopteri > Pleuronectiformes > Pleuronectidae > Hippoglossus > Hippoglossus stenolepis. Next base: position 11,875,912 of record NC_061501.1, on the reverse strand, counting down.
TACGAGGAGGATTTACATTTATAGTAAGCTAGAATATTTTGCTGTTTTTTTGTTGAAACAAACTCTCACGAAGTTTCAATTACTGCACAAGAATAAAGACAATATTTAAAGGAGGCAGTGTGTAACCTATATTTAGTACATGAGATACCTGAGAATGGAATTTGCAAAATTTTGTAAGTGTAATATGCCAATGAAAACCAGTGACTCATGTAGTGAATTACAGATAAATACACACTGAATTAAATTTACTTCAATCCTCCTCCTCCTAATTGCCCTGAAAACTTGACTGATTTACTTTGTTCGTGCTGGTAGAAGTACCTCAGAACATACTTTTACCTTTGTAACTGTGTTTTGAAAAGTTCTATATGAATAAAATAAGATGTGGAAATGGGTCAATCAATCAATGATGACACAAACTACTTTCTTGCAGTAAGTAAGTGATAGCAATGATGTATTGTACTGTTCTTCATATAATCATAATGTTCAGTATTCCACGGAGAAATTGTACATTTTGTTAAATCATTGGGATCAGAGGAGATGTCTTTCACGATATTCCACCAGGCTCGTATAGCACTGCCATTCATCACAGGATTTTGATTAATGGCTACAAAGACGTCAGCGATGTCCTTGGCAAAATGAAAACATCTCTGCTACTTTTTATTCATATTATTCACTCAGGAAGAAACTTTGCAGAAAGACGAGAAAAACTGCCAAACCAAAGAACTTTAAGAGAAATACATAAATACAAGGAGATCTGTGTCATGCAATATGACGTTATCACTTTTTTACTGCCTGTTGGGCACCACTGTAACATGAAGCAATGCAAAAATAACAACACTAACCACATTTTGACTCACTACAACCTGAAGTTGAGAGTGAATGCTCCTTTTGTAATATGCATTTGAGGCTGCAGTTCCGTGATTAAATGACATGGAGTGCTTCTCCTTGGCAAATATTTAGTTTTTCTTTCTTTTCTTTCCTCAACTGCTGTGCAGACACATAATATTTTTCACATTTATTTTTAAATTGATATATTGGTACCTACAGTCTGATCCTCAAATTAAACTACAACTCAAACCACTTCAAAACACACCTCAGCCTCCCTCTTCATACTTTCCCCTGCCTCTGTGTGTTTTCCTCTATGTGAGCAGAATTAAATAAATGTGAACAAAGGAAAACAGTGTAACGGGCCGACTGCCGCTGCCACACACTGATACACTAAAAGGTAAATTAACGCTTTTATCACCACTTGTGTTTGATGTTAAGTGCAAATAATCAGAAAAAGTGGCTCATATCAGTCTGACACTTCCCGGCAGCACTCAACCGGCAAATAATAGAAGTTAATTCCACAGACCAAAGTCATGGTCAATAAAATCTAAGGGCCCAGAAAATATACCTGCACTGGAGGAGCTCGTATAAAACCATAATTAAGTTGGTCAACCACAGACATCAACACAGGTTCTTAGCTTTCTCTCATGCAAGGATTAAATGTATACTTGGTGTGAGTCTGGGACCAGGACCCCCTCAGGACCTTAAAAAGACCTGATATGTGGCCTGATCCACAGCTCTGTTAAAAAGAGAAACTTATTCTTGAGTCATATAGTAGGATCAACACTGCCCTTTAGTGGCTGCAGAGAAACAGCACAGAGGAAAACCTTGAACATCAGAAAGTTACTGGAACAGCCTGCAGTACCACATTTAACCAGCAGAGTATACTCCACGCCAAGATTTAGTTACGTTAAAGAGCCATGTCCTCACCTCACCTCACAAAACTGACACTAACCTGTAATTGAGACATAAAACAGCCCAATGAAATAAAGACTCCCTCTGGTGCTGATGAATTCGTGCAGTCGTCATCAGTTAAATTCCTCCTCTCTTTTCATGAACGTGCGCCACAGACTACAGAATACACTGAATGCATTGGTTTAGATAAAAGGCCTGTGTAACCAGGTGTATGAATGTACTGCAGAAAGGAGATAAATTAATCCTGAAATCATAAGTGTGGACTGCATGGCTCCTCTGAGAGGAATTTCAAGCTGGTAAAATGAAAGTAGCTTTTAATGTTGATTGTGCTGCTATTTCGCCAGGTGCAAAATGACTCTGACAGTGTATTAAATTCACAAACACTTAACCAGCCTTCCCAGCAGCTTATTATATATGCAGTTTGTGTATTTTTTGCATGAGAAATTGCACCTGAAATCAAATCCCACATTAACTGCAGCATGAGAAATCGGTTCTATTTAACTTAACCAGCTTGTAAAGCTGTGCTGTGACACGAGAGCATCTGCTTGTGTAATTAAGAGGAAGTTCCTCAATCAAATGTTTAAAAAAAGATACCAGGGAGAGGCACTTTGCTGCAGACAGGACACATTTGTAATAAGAGAGTTGTTGCAAGACATTTTCTCGGGTAACATATTTGTGTCTGTTGAAAACACCAAACTGTGCCAATCTGGTCATGAGAATCCAGCGTGTGTTGTTATTAAGTTTGCCCGTCTAACAGAAACAACATATTTAGGGAGGGTTTTTGTGTCTATGAGGCAGATTGAAATGGTAGAGGTTCAATGTGTTTCAAATGCAACCCTGTCCAATGGATTATATTACAGAGGGAGAACTTAGTGTGGTCTTTGAAAGCTCTAATATTTAAGCTTATGTGCCCTGTCACAGCATAACTAAACTCTTTGGTGTTTCTGTTCTTTCTCTTTTGCTGCCTGTGCTCGACTTTCTCTCAAAGTAATTGTTTTGATCCCGTGTCCAAATTCTGCCCGTGAGGAATCTAAAGCAATGGCTGAGGAGAGATGTGTTTATTATAAGAGAAGATAGACTTAAGGTCTTACGCAGCACAGATCCATCCAAAACTCCTTCTGTCTATCTTTTAAATTTCCTTATTGTATGTGTTATTAACTATGAAATTGTTCTTTAGCACTCTTTTAAATATTGTAATTTTTCCTGGAGATAACATTATTCCCTCCTTCTTTACACATATGTACGGTGGCCCTGAGGATACTAAACTATACATAAAGATGGAGGACACGTCTTCACTTCCTTCCACAGTCCAGAAATGAAGCCAGAATGTCCCTGATACAAACGCTGCCCTCTTTTGCATTTGAAGCCAGAGTCTGCACAGTAGGGATCAGGAGATGGAGATGTGGTTGTGAGTCCAGCCAATAAACAAGCTCGACCAATCGTGAGTCAGTCTCAGACGTTTTTTTTTAGCATCAAATAACAAATGAACGACTAACATACTTATCATGACAGAAACCATCTGTTAGAAAACTTGTACTGATAACTTTTTAGTTTGGTCCATGTCCTATCCACTTACTTGGAAGGGGCGGGGTTTATAACATGTACTGCAGCCAGCCACCAGGTGGCGACTGAGACACTTTGGCTTGACTTTTGGGAAGCTGTCATGTTGTCCGTCTTTATTGGTCCAAACCTTTCACAACACACATGTCAACAAAGTTTGTTTTTTGACATGTTGTTGTGTTAGGTCAAATGCTGTTGTGTTTTGACCTTTAGGGCCACCATACCCATGCTTCCATTGCATGAACATAATGTTTTAGAATTTTCACATCACTTAAAATGAATCAGTTACAGAACTACAAAGTAAATTCCCCCATAATTATCTCACATATATTAGAGATAGGCTCATTTGCCACTTAATGATGGAAGCCGAGGTTTTATGACTGAAGTTCTCCGCCTCATTAAGCAGCTATTGCACTTTATAACAAGGGGAACGCAATCAATTCAAGTGATACAACATTGTTCTATTGCTAGATGAAGTTTTGCAGTGGCAGTCATTCAGTAAATGTGATCTCAGCAGTATGAGGCGACCACTTCAATTTGCCTATTATTTCACTCCATCAACTTCAGAGGAGTGAAATTTAGTCAAATCATTGGAAATGGAGTAAAATTAAAGATCTTATTTATTTCTTATCTTATCTTTAATAAATAGTTCGATTTTCTCATATATTACACCATATCAGGTTTATGATCTGATGTGTGTGTGAAGTCTGGTGTCGAGTAAAAAGTCAATGAGATTGTTTATGTCCAGGGTTCAGTAGTGTCAAGTTATTTGGAGATAACTAAAATAATATGAGAAGTAGAATACTTATTCCTTCAAATTAAAAGGAGAAATGTGTCAATAGTAATCATGAAAGGGTATCAGCTCAGCTAGTGTAGATTATATATCCTCTATTTTGTCTTATAAAGTTTTCAATGGCTATTTTAAATAATTGTAGGTCGTATATATGACTATAAAAACTATCCGGGTGAAACAGTGAGTTCTTATTTTCCACCAAAACCCGTTGCAGCTCTTTTATTTTGACAGCTACAGCCGGAAAAAAACGTAGTGCGCATCCCTGTTGGTTTGACGGTGTCCTGCTCATGAAAGTCTGTGAGGAGGCAGGAATAGGATGAAGTCTTCAGGAGTCACATGGACTCCACTTGTGAACTGGAGTCCGGTCGTCCTCCACCTCCGCTCCTCTGTCTGAAGACGCCTCAAGTTGTTGTCTAACCTCCATCTTATTTTTCACCTCATCTTTAAACTTATTTTGACTTTTCATCCTTCATTTCGGCTTTATAACTACTCCCCCCCACCACCCCGTGGACTTTCCCCTGCAGACACCGGCTCCTTCCTTCACTTCCCCCCCCCCCCACCACCACCACCACCACCATGCTGCAGAATGAACACTTGCGCCGCTGAAACCTGTTGAGCGATGTGAGACTCTGAACGCCGCCGAAGGGGAATAGAAAAGTTTTGCATCCACTTTTACGCACGATGACCGAGGAGAGCAGGAGCGAGCACAGGGCTGAAAGCGGGAAGGACCTGGAGAAACAGCTCCGGTTGAGAGTGTGCGTCCTGAATGAACTTGTAAAGACCGAACGGGATTATGTCGGGACGCTCGAGTTTCTGTCGGTGAGTTTCTGCGAGTCGTTTTAATCAGAGGTGGCACACAATTGCGCAGAGCTTTACGCAAGAAAGTGGAAATCTCAAAGCGCACAAACAAACAAACAAACACAAAACAGCCACCCTGCTTATTATGCACGGTGCACCGGGCTCCAGAGCTGTGGTCGGTGCACGTTCAAACTCCACTCTTGCTTTACTGATGTCAAACATAAGAAATAACGTTCTGCATCGCTCCCTGTGTTACTCGGAGTCTGTGATGGATATATTAACTTTTTAGGATCCAAGTGTGAAATTGGAAGAGCAGTCACAAAGGCACAGCTTTGGTTCCTGCACAGCAAGTGTGATGTTTAATCCACTTCTCTCACAGGCTGTTACGGGCTGCATGGGGGCTTGTGTCTGGCAACAGCTGATCGCACAGACATAGAAGCCATTTGGGGAGCTGGATCACTTTTGTCTAACAGAGTTACACGACGATAGACAAACCACAAATTACAAAAGAATCAAGTCACAGAGATTGTTGCTCTTTCAAATGACCCAGGCAACATGATTCTCGTCTGTTTGCAAAGGTCTTTTAATCTTGAAGTTAAAGTGAATCAGTCCCAGATTGTTGGAATTATCTCACAGAACAGCTAAGACACATAACATCTACACAACTAGAAGGCCACTCAGAAAACACATTTAAATCCACTAGATCAAGATCTTTGGATCTGCACCAAATTGCACACACTTAAGTCCTGTATAAATGAATAATTCTCTGAGAAATCAAAAATGTCGCAAATTGCGTTATCTCACAATGTTAAAGAAAGATTCCTGGATCTGCCCCCTGATCCGGATCCGCAATAAAATGTAATGGGTTCCTCTCTGACCCATACCGCATCCCTCCGCTAACTTTTGTGGTAATTTGTCCAGTAGTTTTTTGCGTAATCCTGCTAACTAAGAAAGACATAAAGCATAACCTCTTAGGCAGAGGTGAAAACGAAATCATCAGAGAACCTTGCATAATGGCATCTGTCTCAGCTGCCTCTGTCCTTGTCACACCCAGGACTGTAACTTGTACTGTGCAGTGTTACATTTAAGACCAAACTCGCCACAAAGAATAGAAAGTACAGGAGGATGCAGTTCGCCGCTGACATTGCAAACCTTTTTTGAGTGTAGGTGTGAGGCCAGCCAAGGGAGGCACAGGTGGCCTCCGATGTAAAGCACCGCAGCTTAATGGTATTACGTCAAATAACGATGGCAGCTCTGGAAATCAGTCTGTTGAGAATGTCAGAAGTGAAAGTCCTTGCAGTCAACACACTAGCATGTGATCTGGACTGTGGGTCTGGACGGCCTAATGGCTTTCATCACATCTTCTCAGCATTTCCAGCTCCCTGCTGCTATGGGAACTTTGCATGGATGTCGGGTCGAAGGGGCAACTGTGTTGTATGTCATTAAAAAGCGCCATTTCCCAGACCACATGTATGAGTGCATCCCCCCCCTCCCCCACCACACACACTGCCCAGATGTTCCCAATGGAGAGCGGAGGGACCAGGGAGGGGATGGAGCTCTATCTGGCTTTTCTTAGAAGTGGCATCATTGGAGAGATAGTGTGGGCGATTACATGAGGGAATGTCCTCTGTCCTGGTGGTGGTAGGGGGGGTTTAGGGAATGCAGCCACCCCTCCTTTATCTCCCCCTGTAGTGCTGGATGTGGGATTCATTTCAGAAGTGGCTGACCCCTTACAAGGCAACTCTGTTCTCATTGGGAATCTTGGGATGGGAGCCGAGATCTGACAGTGAAAGATAGTCAGGCTATTGTCGGTTTATAGCTGTGGAGGTGGATGATTAAAAAAAAGCTGGAAAGTCAGAGGAAAAGACAAAGAGTCGCCATTATCTACTGTCTTATCATCTGGGAGGTCCTGGGGAGCATTGGGAAGATACCCAGGATGATCAAAGAGGGCCCTACTGGGGAGAGGGGTCATATTGAAGACTTTCATCTGATCACACACAAACAACTCACTTTCCTCCCCCACCTTTAATACAGAGCTAGAACCAGTAACAAACCGTGCAAGTTTCTGTGTGTCTAGAGGTCAGAGCGGAGGACAAGCCAGACCCCCACCCTCTGTGCGAGTCCCTGGTAGGATAATCCAGGCGATTCCCAGTACCAGCAGGAAGAGATGTAAACGGGATATTGCTGGAAGGCGAAAAGGGAAAAGGGCAGTGGATCACGCAGTGGATATTGCCAGGAGGGTGAAGGGTAGCAAGAAGGGGGGCTTTGGGTCTCCGCTAGTGGCTGGGCTTGGTGCCTTCTCTTGTAAACCATATTTCCTGGAGGAGGAATTCCTCCGAGGTTAGGAAATGCAGGGGAACAATGAGGCTCCGCTCAGAAGCCGAAGTTGAACCGCGGAGCAGAGATTGCTGCTGCTGATCTGTGGGACCCAAAACACAATGCACCTCGCACATACTTTACTATTAAGGTAGTGGAAAACAACACAGAGAGCAAGGATGATTAGGAGCAATTGGTCCCAGGACAGACAGAGCGTATTGTGTGGCTTTAGCAAACCTCTCGTGGGAAAAATGTGCAGATTGCATCTCGGAGGTGTCCTTACTGGGAAGTCTAAATTTGACTTTTCTCTGGGTTCAAAGCGTCACCTTTTGCACAACATGTTCTCAGTGTCCACAGTAGACTGATAGTGATAGGCAGGCTCGAGGGAAGTTGTGTGAAATATCTCAGGACAATCTTACGTAATAAACAATTATAGCTGGAGAAAGTGGGCGGCCGTGGACACTGGTGTTTATCTTGGACAGCTACGAGCCAATAAAATGACAGTCACTCTTAGAAAAGCCTCATTGAAAAGAGCAACTCAAGACATAATGTAAACAGTGGCTCTAATGAGCTCTTTGCATTTCTGCAGGTCATTTTTAGTCATGCTGTCAAATGAAATACTTTGCCATTGTTCACCGCTGATACAGAAACACTGGAAGCCATTTGCTTGGACGATAAGCACTTGGGAGAGAGGATGCAAGAACGGGACAATGGAGGAAACCTTTCATGTCCCGGTTCTGGAGCAAGATCTGAGCCACAAGTTTAACTTAATATATTCCAAAAAGCTTTGCAGTGTATTAAGTGGTCCCTCAGCTGCCGCCTTTCCTCTCCCCAACAAAAGCCTGTTGAACTATGAGGCAACCACTGACTGTAATGTTTAAAACATTTTTAATCCCTTTGCATAAATTGAAATTAAAGAAATGTGTGTTGAGACGTTGTACGAGCAGAGATTTTCTCATTCTCTGGGAAAAGGATTGATTATTAAGACATTCAAGAATCCTGTATATTGCATCTGCAGTTTTAAATACAGCTGCATATGATGATATTCGTCATATGGAAAAAGTTTGTTGGTCAATAAACATATTGGTGGTCACCTAAAGTCAGTTCGAATGGCTGCAGGCAGTGGGACATGAAGCCTAATGAAGAAAGCAGCTGCTAAGAAGGAGCAGTTACTCGTTCTTAGAAACCCAGGTGTTCAAGTGAACCCTGTGTGTGTGTGTGTGTGTGTGTGTGTGTGTGTGTGTGCGCGTGTGTGTGTTCGTGCACGAAATAGGCTCCACATCTTTTTCGCTCTCCCTCCACGGATTTGGATTTGTTCTCTGCTTGGGCGTTCATGTTGGCCCAAGATGTTTTCTGTTTTCCTTGTAACATATGACCAGTCAGCAGTCCTGGATGAGTTCAGCTCAGGGGAGGGGGTGGGGGGTGCGCAGCCATGACATGGTTCATACCCTCTGGATAGACAGCACAGGGGATGACCCCAATGGTCACAACCTCTTGTTCCGACCCCTTTCCTGTCTGACTGTTAACCTGCAGACTTTGTGTCTCAACATCTATGTCCCTCCTGAGTTCTGATGGAAACAACAACAGAAAGATGCCGATGATCTGTGTGTCCTGATTGGATGAAAACACACAAACAACAATGTAGAAACTGTCCCCAACCCCATTGTAAATGATCTAAGATCAACTGAATAAACACAAAAAGGTTACGCAGGCTATTCGAGGCGTCGCTCTCCTTAGCAACATTTTGCAGCTCTTCCTCAGGGATCCTGAGGAAAAGCAGGCCAGATTGGATATATAATTCAAGATGGCTAAATTCTTAACTTTTTCAGACGACCAATAAGGATCCTAAGTGAATGTGCACGAGCCAGTTTCTCTCCTCAGGCTGTGAAGTTTTATTTTTATGACCTAATTTTTTTAGTCATTAATTTTTATAACTTTTGTTTTTTTTGTGATTAGCATAGCGGGAATAAATCTGTAATTTCATTTTATGAGCTTGTGTTGCATAATGATAATTAAACTGAACGTTGAATCTGGAAAGACATTTCAGATGCTGCTGTTTCTGCCCTAGTTGCTCTCCTCCTCCTGTTTTTTAATACAAATATGTCTTTATTTGGAGTTGATGATCAATCCATCATACTGTTATTTGTCCCACACCCGCCTCTCTTCTTGTGTACCTTTTCAAATAACTCAAATATCTTTAGCCGCCTTTCTGTTGATGTTGATGTTCACCACCATTTCCCAGAGGAGAGTGGTGTCTGCATGTTCCAGCCATTATTTTAGATGTTGTGTTGACGAGAAGTGTATTTTTCCACTTTCTTTCTACATGAAAGTTTATTATGATCCCATCAGGCTTGAAATATGTGTTTCCTCATCAGAGAGCAGAATCCTCAGCAATAACTTCTTACAGAGGCCAAGTTAAATTCAGATCTGCCAGGATTTAGCCTTATTCCAGGTACACAGAAAAACATGTGGCTGTTCTGTGGATGTGAAGCAGAAGAAAGAAATACAAGCAAACGGAGAGGGATGTGACATGTTTTTTCCTCTTGACTCTTTTTAATTGGATTGGGTCAGTCTCTCCTCTCTGAGAATACAGGCAGTTTTTTTTCTGTCTGTCCCCAGTGTGAGGCTGAACTGAACTGATGAAGTGGCTCACTTGCATTTCAATTTCACACCACTTCCACAGCGCAAGGGGATTGCATTTTATGGCGTGTTTGCAAGGATGCAACTGTCACGTCTTGTATTGCCTGTGATTTGTCACATGCATTCCTGAGAGGTGTAAATGCATTGGATAAGATGCTCATCTTATTTCTGTGGTATTTTTCTGCAAGTAGAAGCATTGTGTGATATTTGTGTGCACAAACCATTTTTAGCAACTTTGCGGGATTGGTCTTTTTAGCCAGGCTGAAGATAAACAACGGTGTGGATTAGCTTGGCGACATCCCTCTCGTGAAGAGATTTTTGCATCAATCTTGAGTCCCATATTAATTATAACATTGAGTGGGATAATCCTTTATCTTCCCATTGAGCAATGCTGTTTTTTTTGGGAGCTGTCGTGTTTTGCATGCCTTTCAATAGTTTATCCATTCATCTTCATCAAGAAAGATTTAGCAGTTTCCTAGATGCGCCAAATGCGATTACGATTGGAAATATACAATACCATTCATGCCTACTTAATGGCAAGTAGTCAAATTATTAGAGACTTTGAATATTGTAATGCAGATTAAAAGGTAGTTTCTCATGTTTTTGACCTTTGTTCTTGCTTGGCATTGATCCTCAGCCCAATATGGTGCTGGCCAAAATGCATTCAGAAAGCCAAATGTCTGCTGAGTCAGGCGAGTTTGAACAATTTAAGCTTGTTAGCTTTTTTGCTTAACAGGGTGACAGAAATCAGTCAAAGGTATACAAATCTGTGTAAAAATGTCAAATCATGGTTTTATGTTGAATTAGGTGCCTGATCATTGGCTTAGAGCGGCACAGCGGTGCAGTGGTTAGCACTGTCGCCTCAAAGCAAGAAGGTTATTGGTCCCTGGTTTGGTCAGGGGCCTTCCTTTGTGGAGTTTGCATGTTCTCTCCATGTCTGGGTGGGTTTTCACTTGGGTACTCTGGCTTCCTTCCACAGTCTAAAGACATGCATTTTGCAATTAGATTGATTGGAGATTGGAGAAATTGTCTGTAGGTTTAAATGTGAGAATGAATGGTTATTTGTCTCAGCTCCCATGTAAACCTCAAAGGATAAGCAGTATAGATAATGGATGGATTCATCCTGGGCTTAGATCTGTGCAACAAGTGGAAACTCCAGGAAGTCCGCTACACAATACCCTGTAAAGTCAAATGCTCATTAGGGAGCTTTAGAGGTTCTGGTCCTGGGGTTTCCCCCAAGTCTTTGAGCCAAGGTAGTTTAACCAGCTGCTGGCTGTGGCTTCATATTTACTGTGCAAGCAATCTACCTGTTAGTCTGTATTTTTCTGCTCCTGCTATAGAAGTTTAGTCTTCGTGGGGGAATCCATTTGACTTTCCGTGTAGTCCAGTCTCATCTAATCTATAACAACATTGATTATAACAGTCTGGTTACAGGCCTGTTGTACACCTCCTCTCTGTCAGAGTAATGTTCCTCTTGCTGCAGGGGTCTTACTCTGGAGAGGGTTCTTTTGCTTTTGTCTCAGAGGCCATTTTTCAAGCAGGATTTCCTTCCTTCCTGGCCCTCCCCATCTGTACATTGTGCTGCATGCTTCCTGCTACACACACACACACACACACACACACACACACACACACACACACACACACACACACACACACACACACACACACACACACACACACGCACGCTTGACTACATTTGCGATAAGGATTATGCGACCCCCTGCATTGGCTTCAGCAGCTCAGGAGGCAGAGGTGGTGCTGTCACTGTCTCTCTGCCCAGAGGAGAAGGCGGCCTTTGATTTAGCCGCTGCCAGCTGCCGGGTCACGTGGTGGATTTACGTGAGACAACTAGAAAAGTGGCGGGGCTCTGAGAGACACTTATCAGGATGTTCATGCGGTGTGAAGGGGTCATCATCACAAGGGGGCCCCTGTTTTTACTGGCATGGTCTTTGGCAGGGCACACACACACACACACACACACACACACACACACACACACACACACACACACACACACACACACACACACACGCACACACACTTGCAATGTTGGTTAAGCAATCTCAATCCTGCCTTAATAGACGTTTTTGGATGACAGTGTTAATAGACGACAATATGTTTGCAAACCAATTAAATATTGGTATGTTGCCTATTAACCCAATTAAGGTAATTGCATTTAACAATTAAATTACCAGCCATTTCATTTCCTATCATGAAGTATCACACAAACTGTGTTGCAGTCTCTAGAATTTCAGATCTTTTTTTGTGTCCCACTCAGAATGTCTAGACTAGTCTGCATGTTTCCTCTATGGTTCAAAATCACACTTTCCATGTCGTTCATGTCTCTGTCCGTCCTGCATTTCTGGGCTCGCAATCCATAAACATCCCGAGCTCACCCGGCCAGACACGATGGGAAATTCCACTTCACTCTCAATTATTTCATTAAGCTCTTGAATAGGACTTGCCAAAGACGCTCTGAGATAGACAAGTGTCTCTCTGTCTCTGTGCAGACATCCTTTCTGTCGGTCTTTCTTTCTTGTGTGTGTGTGTGTGTCCTTTCGCATAACACATGATTTTTTTCCAATGTTAATCTGATTAGAGCAGCTTTAAAGTCAGAGTCCATACATTTTCACATTTATGGAAATGTAACTGTTTTTTTCCGGTCACATTATCTAGTATTGAGGTTATAAACTGACAATGTTGTTGATGAAAGAAAATGTATTTCTTCGTTTTTTCGACATTGTCAACTGGACACGTCTAACCTTGTTAACCCAATCACCAAGGTTTTTATTCCTGCCAAACAGCTTTTGTCATCACATTTTAGTCCACTGACTAAAGTAAAGAAATGTTGCTGTTTTGTTCTCTACATCCCAGGGAGCTGTTGCTTCCACAAAGAAAGAGTCGTAGGCAGGACCTTGATGCTGCTGCTGACAGACTCCATGTTAATATACAGTCTCTGGTTCATCAGCGCTCTTGTGTCTGTTGTTTATAGAAGGTCCAGTTCATTTTGGCCCAGTGTAATGTGATATTTAGCATAGTGAAGTACACCACTTTAGAAAAAGCTTAAATGAGTAATTGACTTGAAAATATATGTAAAATAACATCTCAATTAAAGGTTCAGTGTGTAAGATTTAGGTGAAAGGGATCTATTGGCAGAAATTTAATAGAAAAATAATCCTAATGATGTTTTCACTAGTGTGTTTCATCTACATTGTACAAATTGTTGTTTTCTTTTCCCTAGAACCGGCCCTTTATATTTACATACTTTAAATTTACATCGGGAGCGGGTCCTCTCGACGCCATTCAACTTCACCACTAGATGCCACTAAATTCTACACACTGAACCTTTAATGTGCCATGGCTGAAGTTATTCCTGCTTATTTGGAAGAGAACATGGATTAAATAATGCTCAGGTCTATGCTGATCTGATGCAGCCTCCTGCTCTGTCAATTCACAGACAAAAAGAAGTCCTGATGAGCACAACCCTAGCAGGAACGGGTGTTTGTGCAAGTGGGCACACTCTCAACATTTGTGCTCGGGGATTGAGAGCAGAGGAGAATCTGGCAGGGAGTGTGGTTGCTATATTCTCCATACTCCACTGTGTCCTGTTCTGTCATGTGTAAGAGAGGCTGACGCTGCAGGTTTCCCTTTTTTCTTGCCAGTCGTGCTGAAATGGATGGCGGGGGGGCGGGGGGGTGTGAGGGACCCCTAGCAGACAATTTGGAAGTCTGAAGCGGTAATGAAATGTGCTGTCTGGGTGTGTGACAGTCACGCTACAGGTCGGGAGACAGACGATCCTGCTTTGTCATCTCGGAGATCAATACACGGTGCTGCTATGTGGCTCTGATGTGAATCAGTGGGTGATGGTTTGCTTGGCCGCGCGTGGAAATAGGAGAAGCATGCCGAGCTTGGTCTCTGAGGACCAACACTTATCCCCCGGAGGCTCGTCGTCTCACTGTTTAACAATTCCACGAGTCAAAAGATATTCCTGGTATGCTGAAGATGCCAGACATTTACCATGCCACGATGGGTGAAGCTGAACAGACACGGAGTCTGTCTGAAAAACGGTTAAACGGACATGACCGCAAGCATAATTTTACACTCACTCCAACGTCAACTCACCAGGAGCCAGGCACAGACATTGGCCACAGACGTATTCATTAGATAAATTGCTTCTTTCCAGCTGTTTTGGAATCTCCTTGGGTATCAGGGTCAGAGAAAGGACAAGAATAACACCAAAAGGAAGAGCGTCTCTTTTCCCTTCATGCAAATAGTGAATTCTTGATCAAAATGTTTTCTTACAAGCTCGATTTGTCCCTGTATTTTTTTGTCGTTTCCTAAAACAATAAGCTTTCCAATTAAAATCCCAAAACTATCTGTTGTCTTGAAAGAAGCCTCTTAATCCACAGTTTTTTTATTTATTCTGGTGCTCATGCAGACGGCCGACAGCGAACAAGTGCTCCTGAAACAAATGGACCTTTGTTCGCTGGAAGATCCTGTGAAATGAATACTCACTATGTTCCCCGTTGCTAATTAAAACCAGAGACCCTGCACTGAGCTGTGCAGATGAGCCTTAATAACCACTCCCGAGATAGCCATATTAACATTCCCCACTGTATTTATAGTGACTGTTTCCTCTGCACATCGCCAGTGGGAGAGACGCGGACCATTGTGGAGAAGAACTAGTGAGATAAGAAGCGTGCAGGATGACTTCTGGAGGTGTCATGAGGACCTGCTGAGGAGACGGAGGGAGCGTATAGTTTATAAGGGAGAAAAGCTACAAAGAGCCTTTTCTCTCTTTTCGGATGTTCCCCAGTGTGCGCTCAGCACCAGAGCCTGACTGTTTGTCTCTGGTCGGTACTTCTTGGGGGGAAAGTTCCGTTTTTTGCTTACCAGGAACCCACTGTGTGTGTGTGTGTGTGTGTGTGTGTGTGTGTGTGTGTGTGTGTGTGTGTGTGTGTGTGTGTGTGTGTGTGTGTGTGTGTGTGTGTGTGTGTGTGTGTGTGTGTGTGTGTGTGTGTGTGCGTGCGTATGTACGATGTTTTGTGTGGGAGACCTCTGTAATTTTGAATTCCAGTTTGAAAGTAGTTCCGCTGTGGAGGAAGTACGGTAAAGGCACCATATCCTCCCTACAGAGTTGCCATGTTAAGAAGGCCAAACAAGCCTCTCTTTTTCCCCCCCTTCTTCCTTTCCCTCTGTACTTCCTCTGCATTTTTCTATCTGTTTATGCTGTCTGTCTCTTTTTCTTTCTATCCCCTTTACTCTCTCATTTTCAAATCCAGGGACTCAGGTTGTTTTCGAGAGGTTGCCCGAGGCTGCCGAGCTGCCAGCCCACCTGTTACCTGTGGTCCTTTGACTTGCTTTACTTTTCCCTCTGCCTCCCCGGAGGAGGAATATGACAAAGGAACAGAGGAGTGTTACATTAATGAGCAAATCTTCACAGTCTAGTGATTCACTCTAGTGGGCTTTGTCATTTGTGGAACTTGCCTGTTTGTGTCTCCATCTCCGACACTGAATGGACTTTGTTTCCCGTTTTGTATTTGCTAACGAGATGAGATTCTAGCACAGATGGTGTATTAAAAATAAAATGGGATACCTGCACTCGTGTGGTGTGATAGCCCCATGCATTTACATTTGTATTGCAACAGTATGATATAAAGTAGAAAACAAAGTGTTTGGTTTCCATCTCTCCAAATATGAATCCAGAGCAGATTAGTGGACAAAAGAAGCAGCTTGTCCAAGAGAGTTTGGGAAAGGCCTCGACATTAGGACGAGTGCCAATGAGCTTTTTCAGTTGGGAGCAACAGATCCTGCACTGCAGCAAATGCAGTTGAACTTTGGTAACTGAATAAGTTCCTAAAAGTAAGCTGATAAATCTGTTATTGCTTTTAAACAACTTTTAATTCCTTGCAATTTCAGGGAGAGCAGGGTGTTCCCCAGTTGAATGAATGAATCTAATGGGACCCAAAATGGCTGTTATGCATGTAATACATTAAACTGACACTGTGGTCCTGCCCACTCCTCCTTGAATGCTCAAACAAATGTTTGAAGATGTTGCATGGAAGCAGCTGGATGAATTTAATTTAATTTGTCTTCAAATGTTCTGCATCATTTTGCTCTTTGGATCTGTTTGATGCTCTTTTGCTCATTTGGCAGGATTTTTATTCCAATCACAGCCCATTCTTCAGGGCGTGTGACTTTGTAAATTAATGAACGACATGCATTTTCTCCCCCTTGCACTTTCTTCCTTTACTTGTCTACTCACTTCACAATCACTGTACCGTCTCTTTGTCACAACCACTTGCTCTGGCTTGGCAAACATACTGTACACACACTTTATTGTGAAGCTCAAAAATGTCCATCATTGTCCTTCTGTTATATCACTGGTAGCTGCCTCAGGAAGCGAGCCGCCTCTGTTGTTTGCCAAACTATCTCTGGTGTGGTTCATCTGTTTCATTGACAGAGATAAACATATACAGGGGGAGGGGCTAGCCTTCCTCTGTATCTTTCCAATGTGGCGGAGAGAACCGGTTGGGTTGGGGGGGGGCCACGCTGCATAATATCTATTCACAGAGTTTCCTGACCTAGGTTGGCACGGCGCACACTCAGTCGGCATGGAAACAGCCCTCTAGTTGGTCTCAATGCCCCTGTGCCTCTCATTTGACTTTACTTTACTATGAGGCTAAAATCCCAAGGACGACGGGTGATTTCTACTTTCCTACTCCTGAACATATTACAGCAAACTTAAGTTATTGAGCGAACTGTCACTTGAGATCGAACCAGCTGAGTTATAGTAACTTCCATGGGTCTTTTACATAAATGAGCCTCGCAACCCGTTTCCACACAGTTTTGTTTGGTGAGTGTAATTCTGTTTCATATATGGACTCTGCCCCCTAGTGTTCAACGCAAAAGTAAAAAATGTTTTAACGTTAATGTGGACCATAAAATACCAGAGGTGAGGAATTCTTCAACACATCGGAGATCGTGGAGGTTGTAATAGGAATGAATTCACCTCTTCTTGACTCGCTATGCAGATATGAGGTTTTAAGTTGGTGATGGTTTGTATGGTGTGGCCTGCAGGTCTGCTGACTCAACCTGGTTTGAGTTTCAGTAAACATTGTGCTCTCATCACATGTTTGTCTTCCTTTTTGAATCTGAACATGATTACATCTGGCAGCACAGACACAATTTCCACCAGCACTTCCTTGAAGCCCACAGCTTGTGAGCGTGTGTTGATTAATGGCAGGTAGGGCCACATGCAGTGATTGGCCCAATCTATTCATCACACCCATCTGCGCTGTGGAATAATGAAAAACTTAATGGGGTTTTAATGTGGAGTCCCCCCCCCGAGCCATCAGAGTGACAATCTAGGTGATTGTAGATGAGCCTCAGGAAACAGAATGAGTTTTGAATGATGTGGATCCATGATTAAGACAATGTCTGTATATGTACAGTAAGTAACAAGGAATAAAATCAGCCTCTGCTTAATTTCTTTGCAGAAAGCGGCTGCTCACATGCTTTTAATGAGTGACGTGTGCATTTCTGTGTCTTAACTATTGGAAAAACTGTAGAAAATCCCTGTTGTCATCAAACTTGTCTTAATCCTCTTTTATCATTTTTTAAGTATCATGGAAATCTGGCAACAATAAAAAGCACTATTTATTATTCATGAATTCACACAGTGAGACGAATGCATTTATTTTGTATTGCATTTTCTGTCCAGTTCAACATGTCTGTCCATCTCTGTTAACAGATAATGTGACATGGCTTTAAAATGCAGTGAGGTCTGCTTGTGAATCAGTGGCGACTGGTGCCCAGAAAGCACATCCACATGCCCGGGGAACAAAATGTGTCCCTCTGGAATTCCGTTGGTCGTTACAGGGTATTAGGACGGAGGCAGCAGCCCTGGTGAAAGCTGGGGTAATTGTTTGAAATTGACTCTAAACAAAAGCAGATCAAAATGCAGTATATGGCTGGACTGCAATGGTCAATGTCTACGGCTTTTCTCCCTTTTATCTCTTTGCTTCTCTTCTGCTCTCTGCTCGTTCTCATCATCTTACAAAATCACTGAGGTAAAGACGTAGACTCTGCTTTGATTTCGACTTATTCGCATGCAAAAAGATCACTCAGATCGACAGTTAGAAGTGAGAGAATATCTGTCTTATTTGAGCTGTTTTTTCCACTTGTGAACGCTGGACAATGTCTGCAGAATCAAGTCTGAGCCTTGTCCTGAGTCGGCCTTTTCACACATGCTGCACGCAACCGGAGATTGTCCATGTGAGACGTGTTGGAAATGTTCAGTTTGGTTGAGGAGAGGGGCAGCGCCTCAGTAGAGCGTGCAGGAGACATGATAGAAATGAAATCAACAAGCTCCCTCGTTCAGGGTGAATTTTCTGGACAATGACCTGCTTCTACAGGTTTCAAACACAGTTAAAATTTCCATTACAATATTCAAACATCAGACGTGACAGGGGTTTTGTACGAGGGACCTGACACACGAAGGCCGGCTTCAGCCAAAAATCCGTCTGAAGTCTGTTGCTGAATCTAAAACATGAAATGCTTTTAGTGTGAAACTGCTGTAAAGAATCATGCTTTGGATGCAGTTTATTTGAATTTTCTATTTATGATTCTTATAGTGTTTTCAGACATGAACTCTAGATAACATACAAAAATTGGGGTCCGGACCCTGACCCTTCTTGAGTTTGCCTTCATATAAGAAGAACAGCGCAGGAGATTGTTCACGTCAGATGAGGAGAACGTCCGGCACATTCAGGCGAGGGGTGTCGCCTGGGTAGCGCTTGCAGGAGGCAGGACATGACATATAATTCTGTTCGGGGAGGCCACGGTCATATAGAAGGTTTGTGCAACTTCTCTCCCGGCAACTTGTTTGAGAATTTTGGCCTCTGCCTTTATGGCTGTCGAATTTCATTGTCTTTCCAAGTTGACATCTTTGTTGGCGTTTGCCTTTGTTCTACATGTAGATGAATCTATACTAAATTTAGATACACTGCTTTCAGGTAAACGAGCTGTGCGACAGACTCTGTCCGAACCTGGAAATGGTCTTATAGTCACAGTCACCCATGATACTGTTACTGTGTCCGTGAATCCATTCAGACAGTCAGTCAGTAAACGTCCCATTCACTGTCTGTGGAGCTGTTCCAGGATTAGTCTCTTAACAACATCAACAAGGCAGACTTGGCCGCTTCTACGGAAGAGACATGTCGTCTCCACAATGCAAATCTGACCCGTCCACAATTCTAGGGATAACGCCAGAGCCAAACTGCCTCAGTAGAAGTTTTCAGACTTTTTGTGTGGCTGAGTCTGTTCTCTGTGTGGTATATACTTACCTCAAAACTACATGAAAGAATGGTTTAAATTTTACAGCCTCACTTCTGTGTGACAAAACACAAACACTGTCTTATCTTTTGGGTGATAACACAATCTAATATCTCTATCCAATCAGACTCAGAGTCCCTGCACTTCATTTCACTGTGTGGTTTCTCTAATGCTACTTATTCCTGATAAGCATCTGCAGCGTGGCTGCTTATATTTTTGCAGCAGAGCCCCCTAAGCTGCAGAGATTCTGGATAATTAGCGCCTTCAAGATTTAACGATAATTTCCTGTTGGATTAACTCTTTATTATTAAAACTGAAGTGATAGACTCCCTGATGAGCCCATGTTGGATGTCACACATCCATGAAAGGAAGCAGGAGTTTTGATGCAAATTAGCGCTACTTCTGCTCAGCTCTGGTCCTTTACAGTAAGCGCTGTCAGGCCTTTGTGAGGGCCTGTCGAAGTCTGCTCCGTGTTTGTACATATTAGAATTGCTAATCAGATGCTAATGCTCGTGAGTGGCGGAGTTGCGAGGCAAGGCAGCTACAGAATGGTAATCAGCGCGGAGTTGGCCTACAACAAAGAGGCTGATTATTTAAGCCCCGCTTTTTTCCCCCCCTCCAACCGCAAACCCAGATTCAGGCATTCACTTCCACACTTCCTTTTGAAGTGCTGCTTGACGTCAATACAATTTGATTAAGATGATTTCAGTAATTTCTTTCACGTCATGTTGTTTTGCTTAGAATGTTAACAGAGCATTGGCTGCGTAATTTGCTGGAAATTGAGAATTAACCACTGATTTAGCCCCACTACCTTTCCATCTGTTCACAGTTAATCAAATAAAACGTTCCGAGTCACAACCACTCACTTAGTTTTTTTCTCTCGTGTCAAAGGATAATTCTTAGCTTGTCTGCTCATTAAAGAAAGCTGTTTACAGGCTTCGCGGTTGTATTATTCCAGCTCGCTCAGGTCAGGCTGCACTGGGCAACAGATGGCATTATGGCCCTCAGCGGGGCAGTAAACGATGCCCATGGTTGGGGTCAACTGCAAAGACAGATGCAACTTCTCACTGCACTAACTGTGACACTGACACTGTGACACTCAGTGTGCAGCTCCATCATGTAGGGTCATGTGTTTCAGCAACTGCTGTTTTGCTAGTTTGCTGCACCGTGAAATGAGTCTTTGTGCCGCTGTAGTGTTTTTCTGTGACAGAATCTGTTGTGCTGCACCGCTGTCTCTTTGCCTATTATGTTGTCTGTCATGTTGCACTGGTTTTGTGAGAGGATCCGTGCGATTGGCGACAGACCACAGAATCGACGACGGGCCAATCAAGTCAGAAATTGAAATTTAACAGCCCCGCTGCCTTGTCTGAAAACCACCACTTTCTTTCATTTAGATAATTTACCTTCATTCTCATGCATTTTCAAGCGTTTCCTTGTTTTATTATAATAAAATCTAAGTGCACACTTTATTTTACCTGGTTAAATAAGATGAGCTGTGTGACATGCAAAATGAAAACAAATGCCATTAAGGCGACATAACACAAGTGTGTTTTTGTTACGCCGAGGACATTTTCTTTCTGCTGTTTAACTGTAGATTTGACAGCAATATGAACAATGGGGACTGTGCTGTTGTTTAATGTCAAGTTTGTCGACGTTACACTTCTGAGCTTTGGAATTTAATTATCCATGTTCTTTATATTTTATGAAAGATTTGATTTTCAAGCCTTGCTTTGGATTTCATCAGACGTTCCCCCGAAGTGCATCACACACATCCATCAAAATCAAAGTTTGATGCTGCCACTTTGTTTTCCCCCGAGCTTCTTACTGAAGACGGATCCCTGTCTGCCAAATCGTATCCACGCTTTGCATTCGCATAAACATAAAGATTCTTGTCTGGTACCTGTTGATGGATGCCTTCTTTAAAAGCTCTCCCCTCAGGCAGACTTCAGAAAATAACTAATCCCTCCTTAGTCACATTTTACGAATGCATTTGAGGCGCATCCTCTTAATTTGCTCAGAAAGTGCCCCGAAGCCTTAAATGAGTTGTCGAGGGCTTGTGCAGTGAAGCAGCCTGGGAATCAGCATCGTCAGGGGCTGAGGAAAGTAAGAGCACTTCCCATCCATCTCAATTTGCACGCTGCTGGCCTATCCAACTCGTCTCCAGCCACTTAACATCCCCTTTGAAATACCAGGCGCTGCAATTATTCTGTTTTATTTCTTCATCCAGTGAACAGATTGTGTTTCAGATAGGTATCAGGTGTCCATTGTGATGGTTGCTAATTTGCTGTGGCAGCAGCTGCACGCAAATCCTCAAAGGCAGTGTTCTGTTTTGCCTGTCGAAGGTACAAGCGATTGGTGGCTCAAGCGTAATTCGATCCTGGGGCCGGTTCAGAGTTGTTAACTGTTGCTTTCCTTCTCTCCCCTCCTTCAGGTGTTTCTACATCGTCTCAACCAGTACGCGGCCACCAAAATCGACAAGAACATCACAGAGGAGACGGTTAAGGTGAGGTTCAATCTGTGAGGTGTGGGACTGCATATTTAAGATATGGAAAAACATGAAATGCATTTGACTTTTCCCCTGCACAAACCATTATTTTCGTATAGTAACCTGATCCACGTAAAGGCCGGAAATTGCAATGGGAGCTAATTAAAGTGTGTCCCATGTGAGCACCCATTGGGGTTCGCTTTCACCCTAAAATAGTGAAGTTCTGAATGGAGAAAGGAGTAGTGGGCGATGCAGGAAGCAGCTGTAAATATAATCTATTTATAAAGGATTCTGGCTGGAGGATAATAAAGGATGCTCTCTCACAGTGGGAGGGAGTTTGCTTATTCTGGAAGGTAAACACGCATTCAGTGGATATTTACTGCATCTCCCGTGTTTTGGAAGATGTCTATTCGTGCTATGTTGTGTTTGGGAACATGCTGTACAGAGAGGCTTTGAGATAACTGGGGTCATTGAGCAGCAACAGGCTAAAACAGCTAAATGACATTCAGGCCTCCAGGGTGGAAATGCATTGATCCCGTTTTACCAGATTTGATTTGCTGTTCTTTGTATCACTTAGGATTATTTTTGGCCTCACAAACCCATAAAAGACTGCTGTTTTTCATGCTTGGATTTTATTTCACTAGCTTCCATGCAGTGTCAGCACATTGTTTTTCCCCCTCTTTAATACCCACCACATAAGTGGCATGAAAGGGGACAGAAGTCAACACCACATGAAGGCAAAGTCACCATCGAACAGATCCTAAAAATGTGTTCCTATTTTTAGCGTCTCTGTTAAATTCTCCAATAATGTCGGAAATCCAAAATATCAAAGACATCACAGGCCGACAGGCCCATTACAAAGAAACCTCACTCTTTATTCCGAGCGCCACTGACCACAATAAAGCAGCAAAAGCCATAGAATTGATTCGGGCAATCTAGGGAACTGCAATGGAGGAAAAAAAGTGTTTACAAATATACAAAAACCCCTACTGTATATACTTAGTTGTGATCGTGGAAGTCTTGATGTGTATTTTCTCTCTTCTAGGTTTTATTCTCCAACATCGAGGAGATTCTGGCCGTTCACAAAGACTTCTTGTCCATGGTTGAGGAGCTGCTGCAGCCGGACCCTCATGCTCATCATGAAATCGGACGCTGCTTCTTACACTTTGTAAGGGACGCATGCTTCTGTGCAAACGCCTTCACTTAATGTTTCCATGTCTTGCAAGCTGACAGTCACCCCCCCCTTCTTTTTATTATCATGTCACCAATGATGCCTGCTCTCTTAAGCTGCTTTCAGACATGCACTAAACTCCGGATATGCTCTTAAAATGTTCCTGTATGTGAGAACGCAAATGCCTGGACATTGTCAGGAGTTTTTCCTCCAAGAACCCCTGGTAAAAACTCTAGAGAATGTCTGAGTGAGCCCCCGTGAGAATACAGCAGGATAATGTCTATAGAATTCTCAGCGAGCAAGTGGGCGTCAACTTGGACATACACGTCATGTCCTGCCTCCTGCATGCTCTACCCTGGCGCCAAACCTCGCCTGAACGCTCCGGAGATTTTTCCTGTTGTTGTGAATGTGTCTGACTAGAACAATCTCCCGAGTTCACGTCTGAAAACAGGAGCCTGTAATCTAAGGACATTCCCTCCTTCTTAACTGTCAGAGCTCAAATCCTGATACGCCTTTGTGTGCTCCTGAAAATGATAAGATACACCACATGTTATCAATTGATCTCTCTGGATTACCCAAGATGAGGCAGAGCACATGTGTGATATGCTTCATAGGGCTCTGATATACTGTTCTCTCCTGCTATATAACACATTTCTTTGATCCGGAGCCCGGGGGCACACTGGCATATAATAGGTTTCAAAGTCTAATAAATCTTACTATTTTCCTGGTCGGCTTTTGGTGGCTTCTCTTCTCAGGCTGCTGCTGATACAGGTGAATGAAAGCTGATTGAACAGCACAGACAGCACAGTGAGGCTTTTGATGAGATGACCTCGTTGAGAAAATGGATCATAATTTAGAGCATAACTAAAAACCCATGACTTATGACCATTATTCAGTCATGAGCGATCATGTGAATCCATAGAGATAAGACTTTTTTTTCTTTCCTCTTTCTCTCTCTGCTTTCTTTCTGTTTTTCTGCAGCTTTTTTCTTAAAGTTTCCTTTCTTTGTGTTGATGTACTTCAAATGTTCCAAGAAAGCATTACACAATCCAGCTTTACTACAGAAACACAAATTGGTGAAAACTAAGCCAACTGGACTGTGGTGCGCTCCGACTTAAGACTCCACTCCGACTTAAGACTCCACTCCTCCCTGTTGGACAACAGAAAAACCGAACTCCCACCGACAAAGAAATGTTCTTCATAAATCGATTTCCTAGAAAACGTGATTCAAGAAGAAAATAATACTGTACAGTCAGTCATATTGTGTTTTTATACGTACTCCCGCTTGTTGTTATGGTCATTATATCTCTCCACCTCGCCAGCTTCGTCTTCTGAGGCAGAGCTCGGCGGCTGAAGACCGTAGTGACTTTGAAGTGAGTGATTTAGAAGCCGTGTGGCCGGCTCCTGCGGCTGCCTCTTAAAGACAAAGGAAGATGGATGTCATGAAAAATGCTTTGGCGGAAAGTTGTTGGTCATATGGCTGCAAGGCAAATGACAGGATACAATGGAAGCCCCCCCATACCACACATACATTATTTATTTCATGATGGAGACTAGAGTATGGAGAAGAATATATACTGGCTGTGAATCCTATAATTCTTATATATTGCCTTGTCCAAGGTAATTCATTCCTCTCTTTTTCCTTTTTTTTTCTTCTTGACTTTGTCACCCTCTTTCTCCTGCTTTCCATCTGTAAAAATAATACGAGAATGATCATTTTCTGTCTGTCTTTCTCTCTGTCTCTTTACAGAAGAGCCGTTTCCAGATTTACGACGAATACTGCGGGAACCACGAGAAGGCGCAGAGACTGCTGCTGGAGCTCAATAAGATCAGGAGTGTCCGCACATGTTTACTGGTGAGGGGGGACTGTAAATGTCCACATAATGTACAAGTTCAGTTGCTTATATTCTGTGATGGGGTAGATACAGTCTCAAAAAAGTTCAGTATTTAAATCCACGTTCAAATAATAGTTTAAAGATATAGAGCAAGTACACATTTTGTTTAGTTTATTTGTTACAATGGTGATTTTGAAATGCCGTTGGTTAATTATATCTAGGCTCAGATTACAGGAATTTTGGGCCCATTGAACCCTGAGAATCGGAGCAGAAATCTGGTCTGGAGATGTTCGATGTTCAATCTTTAACCTTCCAAACAGCCCCCAGAACCATCAGGGCCCCTGATAATTATCAATCATATTTCATATTCAGGTGCTAACATGCTAAATTTAGGTGTTTGCCAATATTCTGTGCTATTTGCTGTCATTAGCCATCTAGCACCCCCAGAGACAAGCCACAAACTGGGCTAAAGAACCCTCAATCAACTAAGAGTCAAACCTTGTCTTGCTAATATGCTAACGTTAGCTAACTAGCATTCCTAGAGACGATTGAGCCAAACCCTCAAATGTAGCATTAACGAAGCGTCTAACTTCAGTTTAACAAAGTGACCCAGCTGACCTACGTGGTTATGAGGTCAGCTGCTAATATCCATTCTCACCTGAAATGAAGATGAGGTGCTGAATTACACTGTAAACAACAAACCCGGGTTTAACAGCGGTCACTGGGTCAGAGGTTTAGTGGAGGTTAGCGGATATCCCCACCCTGGTCATCACAGGGCCTGGGAGGTGACCTGAGGTGTATTAGCCCATAGCTGAGTGCAGGTCGGAGAGTAACACGACACCGATACAGCCCTGATGAAAGGTTAGGTCACTGAAAGGTCGCGGCTATAAAGACCCCATTAAATCAAAGTCAATTAATTCCTCGGCCCCCTCCGTCTTCCTAAATTAAAGGCACACACCGACAGTAAATCAGACATGGAGATTGTGTGGCCACTCTTCTCTGATCGCGTGTATAGTATGTGGACATGAGTGTGTTTCATTTCTCACTTCATTAAATGCAGTCTAAAGGTCACGTGCTTCACCACAGAACCGGTCAATCAATACAAGTCTGTGGTCGTACTCTTGTTTTCCTGGGTTTGTAACTCTGCTGTAGATCTCAATTTCAAAGCGCTCTGTTTTTATGGAAGTCCTAAAACATGAGGGGTGACAGGGTGCGGTGATGCCAGTGTGTGATGCCCCCAGGCAAAGGAGTGAGAAGGACTAGAATTACAAACTGTCAAAGACAACAATGAAAAGTGAAATAAAAAAAGATTGAACAGAGGACAAGTGAGGAGCTGTGACTAAAAAGAAAAATGTTGAGAGTGTTCTTGACCTCCCCTAGTGCACACACACACACACAGTTTAGAGAGCCAGCAGTGGGGATGTGGTCATCTTTTGTTCTCGCAACATGATGCTCCCCCGTGGCAGTGAAAGTGTCTCCGAGTGTCGGGACAGGAAGAGGGAGTCCGCCCACACATCAGGCAGAGTCACATCAGCTGTCAGACACGCTGGAACATAGAGTCCACGGCTTTACACTGTCCAGCTGCCGTGTGTGGCTCACAGTGTGTTTGTATGTCTGAGGGAAAGAGGCGGTGTGTTTTCACGAGAGGAATTCTCTAGCCCAGTTTCAATCACTCATGATACCACTTAAGCTGGGCTCAGGCTCCAGGCGTTTTAAAGACCAAATCGGGTTGCATAGCAAACATAAGGAAAATCGCAGATATTAATTTAAAACACTCAGATTTACCAGATTAGAAAAATAATGGCGTTTCACACACTACGGGATATTAATTTAGATTACTGCTGTAGAGGCAGTGACGCACCATCTCACGATTTTCATGTGATCTCATGAAGCAGATCGAAACTAATTGGAGAGTTGGCGTGGAGCGACAACTCCCTCCAATGTTAATAAACAAAAGCAGAAGACTAAACAAGTGGGGGAGAAAATGATCCGAAAGACGCAGTGTGCGCTGGTTGTCTATTCTTCTACTGTCACTTATAATTTGACAACAGTAGCACGCTAGCTGACGATCGCCTCAGAATGTTTAACGTTGGTTGGCAGCACCCTCAGCTGCTCCAGTCTCTCTGTAGCTCTCATTGGCTTTTGTGGTTCCATCCCGATTTTTAAATCCTGAATATGAAATATGTTAACTATCAGGCGCCCTGATGGTTCTGTGGGCTGTTTTGAAGGTAAAAGATTGGCTCTATAACCCATCAAACCACCAAATAATCTAGGACGAACATCGATTTAGTTTTTTGTCTAAGAGTGTCGGTTTTCTTTACAATTAGCATGGACGCCTCACAGCCTCTAGCATCAGTCTTGTTAAACCTCCTCTCCTCTCCTTGCAGAACTGCATGTTGCTCGGAGGCAGAAAAAACACAGAGGTGCCACTGGAGGGTTACCTGGTAGCTCCTATTCAGAGGATCTGCAAGTACCCATTGCTTCTCAGAGTGAGTATGGCCCATGCAACACAGAGTTACCACTCCCTTGTGCCACCTCTGTAGTTCACCTTCTACCCCCTTTTTTCATCCACCACCGCCTAGTCATTAGTCAGGGCTGTCCCTTCCCATTCACATCAACCTCTCCCTCGCTAATGAAACACTAGTCTCATATTCTGACACTTCCCTGTTTCAGTTCCCCGGCACAACCACATCATAGAAATAACACAAGACCTCTCATCACCTCCTCTGCCCAGCTGCGCATTCAGACGTTTTGACTGGGCCCATTCATACCTGCACTCGCCGTTTTTTTTTCCGTTTCGCAATTTCCATTTCCTGACGTGAAACGTGAGCGAAATGAGACGCGCTTTCAAAGGCTCGTTCGAGTCATTGATCCGAAGCCGTCCTGTGTCATTCATCTTGTTATGATCTATTAATTCACCCAAGTGTTCTCCAAACAGCCAAGAGTGCAGGAACAGAGATGTAATAATAATAAGGGGGTAATCTGATGCGCTGCCATTTGAAGTCTTGCAGCTGTCGGGGCATCCTTCTCTCCACACGATGACAAAGATTACCATCAGTGGCTGAAGATATATCCAGAACAGCATAAATCAGCCCTCTAGTAACTGACATGCTGAAACTCTGTTTAGACTAGAGATGCAGAGATTTCCATTGCTTTTTTTTTCCCACTGCGGCTGGCTGTAGCAGACGTTTTACTCACTCCACTCAGGAACTGGTAATAGAATGTGGAGTGGACACAAAACCAAATTAACTTTTCTTTCATGCTTTTCATGCTGTGAAAATTACAATTAGAGAGAGATTTGCCACATATTTGAGTTCACGCAGGGTCATTTCTGTCTGCACATATGTGGTTTTTTACATACGCAGGAGCTGCTGAAGAGGACTCCCAAGAAGCACAACGACTACGCCCTGGTGCAGGAGTCTCTGCATGTGATGAAGGCCGTGTGCTCCAGCATAAACGAGGCCAAGAGACAGATGGAGAAGCTGGAGATTTTGGAGGAATGGCAGTCACACATCGAGGGTTGGGAGGTGAGCCTCGACAAAACTGCACACAGTGCCTTATTGTTTAATTCTCTCCCAATACGTTTGCCTCAAGTAGCTGTATTGACTTCTTGTCCTATTGTCAGGTCTCTCTGTTCCCTTTAACTCAAACAGCTGTGCTTTCCCTTGCCAAAGCTCCAAGTCATGACTTATTTAAAGCCACTTAGCCCTATGCCAGCCATTCTAGAAGAATTCCAAGTGGCGTGACTTTTGTAGCCTTTTAAGCCTTCACGTTCGCTGCGGGAACAATGACTTGTATTCACAATGACCAAATTCTTTCCGCCTGGATGAGCCTGCAGTTGAAGCAGTTATGCTTTGAGGTGACTGATCCAATCATCGTCAGGTAGGCCGCACTCCTCAGCCTTGGGAAGTTGCCTTATAAATTAGTTTTCTTCCCGCATTCTAGGACGTCTTTAATAAGGGGTCAGTAGGCCCAGTGCTGGATGGGAAGAGAAAACAGTGGTGGTAATTTTGAAGAAGGATGAGATGCTTGTGTAATTGACCCGGCTTGAGGGCCCAAAGGCTTCCTGGACACATGCAGACAAAGAGATACTGCCTTTGTTGATACAGCTTCTGACTAAGGTGTAAGAAGTAACAGATTGTTTTTACTGAGGCTTTCGATCCAGATATGAGTAAGACAAGATTCAGCGGAGCCTGATTTGACTTCGTCACATGTGTCCGAGTAGTTTTTTCTGAATGTGTTGCTTTTGGATCACTGTCAACATTACAATGTTGTTATAGTATTACCAGAACATTTATCTAGCTTTCAGTACGTTCTTTTTATCTTTCAGAGTAAAATATACTGTAGAAACATAAATATTTAGCCAATGTTTATGAAAAAGGACATCTTGAAAGCATTAATATACTATAGACAGAAAGAAAACAGACAGATAATTAGGAATTTATGTAAAGTCAGGGTTTCACATATCAAATACAAGTGGTAATCTCATTATTTCTGCCTATTAGTTTAAAAAAATAAACACTGCAGCGTTTTCATACATACACACATGCATACAAACACACACATTCTAAGAATAAGGTGATTAGGCTGAGGCTTAGTGTTGGGTGGGGTGACACATCTTGTACTCGACATGATCCTGGCTGCAGCCACTCTGCGGTTTCTCCTCATTACTTTTATTAATTGTACACATTAGCTCATTCTGGAGCAGGACCCTGTAACTGCTGCACGCCAGACTCTGCAGCCCTACATGAGATGGAGCTGAGAAGGAGAGAAGAGAAAGTAAATGGGGGGAAAAAGGCGAGTGAGCTGGGTGACGGTTGCATCTTGCATTTCTGTGTGGGTGTTTTTTTGAGGAACGACTGCAGGATGAGGAGGATTGTGAGAACTGCTGTTTTTTCCATTCCCGCTCCTCCGCCCGGGCTGATTGCTTGTTAGTGCTGACCTGGTCCACAGCTGGCCGCCCGCAGGGCCTCCTGGCAGGTTCACCTCGCGTGGGAGAGACAGGGCGATGGCCCGTCGTGGTCACCATGGCGATGGCTGCCAGCATTTGTCAGGGCGGTGATTGCCAGTTTAGGCTAGTGTTGGAAGTGTCTGTGTTTTGTCACTGCACACCGAAGAAGTTAGTTTTAGACCAGAGGTTAGTAGTTTTCAGTTGTGGTTCACTTCACACTCGTGAAGTTTACTTGTCTTGTTCGAGTTAAATTAGTTCTCTTCACATCTACTTAATGTTGTCGAGATTTGAACTTTTAACTGAACTTTTCCTTAACAAATGACATTTCCTGTTTAATCATTTCCAATTTTTCATCCTCTACGTAGTTGTAATTTCTGCCTATAAAAATAGAGGGTTGAAATTTAGAGATGACTGAGGGTTTAAAGTGTTGCTTAAGTTTAAAAATGAATACACCCTGTGTGGAGCTTTGGCTTGGACCAAGGTTGATGTGAAGAGTGATAGAAAAATGCTGCAGAAAGACAGAAACATTTAATAAAGATGCATAGAAAGAAGTAAAAGTTTGTCTTAAACACGTATGAAGCACAAAGGGAAAGAATTGGTTATTCTGTTGAGGAAATGCAACGACATAGTCTGGACCCGTGTGGACCTGGTGTGCACACATCACTGGCTGCAAATTAGTTTAACATCTGGCCATGGGCTGGGGAGTTAAAAGGCCCCTGAAACAGCAGGAGAAAAAAAAAAAGAGTGGAGGAAGGAATGAAAGAGATAGAGGAATTGACCGGGGAATCAAGAGGAGGGGAAATAGGGAGGAGAAGGAGAATAAAAAGGGTGAGGAGGGAATGAGGGAAAAAGTGGGGATAGGTTCTGGCTCGCTGATGTATCCAGCAGGAGGAAATGCTTAGCACATTTTCCGGTTCTGTGCGCATGGGAGATATTTTTAGCTCAGAAGGGCTCGATCGGACGGGGCACATAAATTCCCAGAACAGGCAAGGTGAGGGAAACGACAACACACTTAATCACATGCAGCAGGAACCCCCAACCAATATGGTGACCAGGCGCGACAATGCAACGCATGGGCTTGACTGCACGGGATGTTATTCTATAGAAGCTATTAACAACTGCGCATTCTAAAGTCCCGCGGCAATCTGCTCCGAGGAAGCAGGGAGTGTTTTCACAGACCCCTGAGAGGTAACAGGAAAGGCCGGGCTTTGTAATCCCTTCTCCTGTTCAGACACTGTATCTGAAATGTGAACGGAGTAGAAGTAATTTGTAGAAACTTTCTGCAGCGTAGACAATTTATATTACGGTGAAAAAAAATTCCAGTGAGGTTATTTTATAGTTAGAATGACATCTTTTCTGCATTTCCTTTAAATCCTGTCAATTTATATCCAAGCTGCTGTTTTTTTTCTGTTTGACCTTTTTGTCTCTATGTCCATTTCCAGGGCTCCAATATCACAGATACGTGTACGGAGATGCTCATGCATGGCGTCCTGTTGAAGATCTCAGCTGGAAACATACAAGAGAGGATTTTCTTCCTGTTTGACAAGCTTCTGGTTTACTGCAAGAAGAAAAACAGGTGTCTGCGCTCTCTTGTTCTCATTGCTCCACCGACAAAATCCACAAAGCAGAAGATTAATGCAAAGTCTAATTGCTGTGTGTACTTTCTTAAGCGACAGAATAAAAATGTGTTTTTCTTTCTTGCAATTTTTTTATTTCCCTCTGCCTCTGTACGCCTACAGAGCATGGCTTTCGTAAATTATTCACTGCACCAGTTTTATCCTGGGGAAAAGGGAGCAATGCACTGTGGGAAGCATTTTAGTTTTTTGTGTGTAAAAGAGTTAAAATTCCTAAAACAATTTACTTGACTTGTATTTTGACTTTAATTTGGTCCATGTCCCATCCACTAACATGGAGGAGCTGGGGTTTATGACCTATAGTGCAGGCATCCACTAGGTGGCGCTTGAGATGCTTTATCTTCACTTTTGTTGTAATGTCGTCCTCCATTTATTTATTGTAGCTTTTTTACCTACCACCGACCAACGTGCCACCTGCTTTGATATGATTTCACTGTACGTGCTGTGAAGCGTGGAGTGTCTGCACGTCATTCACACAAACTAGAAAAAGAAAGAAAGCCAGAAAAATGTGTAGCCGTGACCTTAAATTCAATAACCTCCGCACTTAATTTGATTTGTACTTATGGACAAACATCATATGATAGAAATTAGTCTCTTGGAAAACCCTGAATGAACTTTGAGTGAGACAAATTACACAGGAAGTGTAATAACATGACATCATTAAATCATGTTGGCTAATTCATGCGGTTGTTTATCTTTGTTTAAGGCGTTTAAAAAACAGCAAGGCAGCCACGGAGGGTCCTCGCTACCTCTTCAGAGGGAGAATCAACACGGAGGTGATGGAGGTGGAAAATGTGGACGACGGCACGGGTGAGTGTTTCTGTAGAAAGAGCCAACATTTATTTTGGACAAATAAATGTTTGATTTTCTTTCTCCCTGTCTTCGTTCACCCGCTCTCACATCCTCATGTTTTATTTCAGCGCTCCTGGCAGCGGGAGTTTAAAAATATGCCATAATTACCCACACAGGAAAGTTGACAACACAGTCCTTGGCCTGAGCTGGTGCACGTTTTTTTTAACTCGGATCGCCAATTGAAAAATGAGATTTACCTATAAACATTTTTTAGACATCTATAGTTACATATCCTTGGGTTTGCGCTGCTGCTGGTACTTGGTGAACTCGAGCGCTTGTGTCTCTTGGCCTCAACTAGCCACTGATTATCATTTATATTTGTAGAAGCCGTCATTTCCTCTGCTGCAGGCCTAGTTGGGCAGTAATATTGGGTGTTTTTCGGTGAGAGATGGAAGCGTTTGAGGAGGGAGAGGGTGGATAAACACGCGAGGCAGGCAGCGGTGCAGTAACTCGTGGGTGTTCTGCTCCACAGGCGGCCGATCTCGATCTGAAATGCAGGGCGACAGGGGTATTTTAGCTGAGATTCCTGTGCAGTGAAAGCGCCACAACTTTTTTTCCCAAGCACACACTTGCTGCCTGAGGTCGACAAACGCCCTCGAGGCACGCCATAGTAAGGACGCCGCACTGTTGATGATTTTAGAAGTGATGTTAATTGATGATTGTAATGGCATGCTTTTTGTTACACCCTCAGAGGGAGAAAATCGGAGGTCGGCAGGGGAAGCCTTTGAAATGTTCCCTAAGAGGTGGAAATAATGATTGAGATTAAACTAACGGTCAAGGACTCACTTCCATTTGCTAGAGCTCTTGACATCAATGTCTACATACAGTATGAGCGTAGGCCCGGCAGGCGGTAAATCACAGGCAGCGGTCGGCTTTGCAGGAGTACTCTGAAGGAAATAATGAAATAATGCTGATGAATGGTTCCTCTCGTGCAGGCGTGTCCCCCTTGTTTATCTCATTAAAGGAGAAGAGTGATTAATCGATAAACCACTCAATAATGAGGGTATGAGGGCCTGGCACAACATCTGGGGAAAATGAGTCCGCAGCAGAGTGTTTGCACAAAGATATAGAGTGTGATATTCTCAGTTGTTATGATGCATGTTTTTGTCTATTTCCTGCTCTTTGTGTTGGTTCTCTGTGAATCAAATCATTGGATCATCATATGTGCCCCATGTTATTGCTGCGTTTAATGCGGTAACCTTTGTTTTACTGCGAGCCCGACTTCCCAACAACTCTGTTTACAGTGTCAGGATCAGCAGCGACCACTGAGTGATGGCCCTCCCTTTCAAAACGACTCTTAAACTTAAATGAGTGAAAAAAGTTGATTTGCTGTCGTTCCACCCCCCCCGAGGGAGCTTTATAAAAACTAGTGTAAGTCAAACGCTTGTCTGTGTGCTCTTCTCCTCCTCTGCCTCACAGCTGACTACCACAGCAGCGGGAACATAGTGAACAACGGCTGGAAGATCCACAACACGGCCAAGAACAAGTGGTTCGTCTGCATGGCCAAGACCCCAGAGGAGAAGCAGGAGTGGCTGGAGGCCATCATGAAGGAGAGGGAGCGGAGGAAAAGTAAGGAGACGTTTCGGTGTATCAGTATCAGGGGGGTGGGGGAGGCTGTTCACCTTTTCAGTCAGGCAAAAAAATCCCCTTTTTCTTTTTTTCATTTGAACTTTTGTTAAAACTGACAATATATGCTGTGTTTGAGAAGATCACTGCCAAGCAATTTAAACTGAATATTTAAAAAAGGAATGAATCCCAGGCCTGATTGGTATGTGGAAGAGGTTTTAGGGCATTAGAACAGAAGTGCAGGTTGTCTTTTTTTGTCTCAGGAAAACACAGAGTGAAGACAACAGGTTTTCAGTTTTCTCTACTGGGAGATTGTGTACATGATAAACTCTTCACAATGTCACTCATTAACCTGACTAGCCTGCCTCAGACCATTGGAAGACAGACACTGAAAGGCACTGCTAATTATCTTGTGGAATAAGCAGACATTAACCTTCTTCATTTAGTAATTGATGTCACATCTAGTCTAGCTGAGTGCAAGATTATGAATGTCATGATACTGACAGGCTTTTTGCACCCTCCCTCCCTCCCTGCTCTGCTGCGTAGGTCTGAGGCTCGGCATGGAGCAGGATACGTGGGTGATGGTGTCAGAGAAGGGGGAGAAGCTCTACCACCTCATGACCAAGGGCCACCTCATTAAGGATCGGAAGCGCAAGCTCACCACCTTCCCCAAGTGCTTCCTCGGAAGGTATGGCTCCTGTCGCTGATCTCAACACTGTGGTGTGTCCGGTGAGGAAGCGGCAAAGTGTTCAGTCCTTGCGGTTTCCTCTGTATCACAACACTGTAAGATACAGTGTGAAAATGTGAGGGGGTGAGGTGAGTGGATGACTGAGCCTCTAAGATGAACCAGAATAAATATCCATACCCAGTTCTGTGTATTTGTACTTTTCCGATTTGTGGGGCTTTTTTATCTCGTATAAAATCGGCGGTGAGGCCCTGTAGAGAGTCAAGTGGCGATTAAGAAAACACTCTTGTAATAGGGATCGGTTTCTCCAACCCGGCTTTCATTTTTAAATTGGGAAGGATTTGGAAAGACAGCGGCTTGGAAGAAGAAAGCGTTTGCTTCTTTTTGGTCGGGAGGCTGTGTGTTATGTATATCTGTCTTCTCAGTCATGGGAAAATCCAATCCAGCCAGATTTAGCCCATGAATCTTATTTAAGGATTATCGGTGTGGTGTCTGGGGACGGATTGGCCATTGAATGCCGGTCATAAATCACAGGGCGATATCCCTGTGCGGCTCAGCTGACTGCCCGCTCTCGCCCTCGTCCATGTTCGATTACAATAAACTCTGTGTTGAGGAATCCGTGAGGTAGAGGACCTGTTAATCCAGAAGGCAGCTGTGTGTATTTGTCACATGTTCATTAGTGTCCTCGAAGTTTTCAGGGTTACACCTGGGCACTTCCCATCTTTACATAATAAGTCCCAACTATCCTGAATTTGGTGAAAGGTGAGAATATTAACTGTAAAGGGTGCTTTGATCAAAATCCCATCCTTGAGCTATTTTAAATATGCATGAGTTTCAGTTTGCTTTTATCATGTAAGATGTAGACTTCTTGGTGTCAGAGTTTCCCCGGGTTCATCACACAGGAAAATATAAAATTAATGCTTAAATTTACTTCTAGATCTCCTGCAGTCTAACTCAGAATCAAGTATTAAGGCGACACCGCCACCCGATCCTCAAACTGTGATATAATATTCTTTTTATTGAGCCTGAAAGCTTTTCATAAGAAATCTTGATGGGATTGATGGGTTTTCGTGCTCTCCCCAGCAGGGAAAGCACAGAAACTTATAACCTCAGTTCTTAAGTCCATTCTTCACAATATCATAAAGCCCATGTGGGGAGTACGGCCTCTGTGAGACTGAGAAGGTGACAAAGCTGGACCGGGGATAATAAAATCTTCAAACATCTGGCTGCAGCCGAAGAGCTCCCCATGTTTGAAAATGAAAAATGCATGTGTGACAGCCAGGAGTCTTTTTATAGAGTGATGACACCATGCAATTTTAAAACCGGGTTGGGTGTTATTAAAGCTCGGCTCCTATCTTGACTTTTGAAATCACAAATTTGCCTCGTGGACACCCCATCACTTTTCAAGTTTTTAATTTGTTTAAAGCGAAATTTTCACGAGTCATAACCACACTTTAAGTCACCTTAGTTTAAACAGTCCTTGTTATTTCAAAATCCTTGTTATTCTAAAAGCATGGAGAGGAAAAAAAACCAGTCGGACATAGTTGTGGCCAAGTTACATTTCATGGCGGTTTGGAGTGAGGAGTTACTTTCTCCTTCGGTCCACGCAGACAACACCAGAACCCTTTGCGGTCTGGAGGAGGAATGGATCTGTCAGCTAAAAAGATTAAAAGGATCAAACGTTGGTCGTAAGGAGGCCCCTCATTGAGTCGGAGGAGATCATATGGTGAGAAAGCAGCCCCAGAGAAGCACGTTTTGGAAAACCTATCCCTCTATTTACAACTTGGCCGACACCTGGATGACCACGTGCGAGTGAAGAGACATCCCGAGCCCCTCTGTGTTTCCCCTGGTCTGCGATGATTTTGGAGATGATTACATGTAGGCGTAACTGCCGAATTGGAACCAGCATGGTATGTCTCTGATGAAAGCCACATTGCCTATGGCTTCAAGTCGGCCCACTCCCTCCATTGTGAAACACTTTCTCTTTATTCTCCTCCTAGTACTCCTCGTTCTCTTTTTGGAATTTCTTCTTCTTTTTTTTTTAAAGCCGAGAGCTATTTCTGGGTCCTGAACTCCTCCCCTAAACTGGTTCAATCTTATTTGTTGTTGGGTTTCCGCAGACAGTGTAATTCATCAGAGAAAATGTCCCTGACAGCCACCTACGCTTGATACTTGACCATTTTAAACAGAACAACTAAAGGGATTCAAAGTGTTTGTGTTTTCTACATATGACGGACGGTAGTGTCAGCTGTTGTGATAGACTCCAAAGGAAACGCCCTTTTAGAGCTCAATGAAAAGGTCGTACATCCTGTAAGAAATGCCCTTTTCCCTTAGTCAGCTTCTGCTCCTTCTTTTTGACATCACTGGGAATTCAACGTTCACATGATCAGCGAACACAAATGATGGATTTAAGCAGAACCGGAATAGGAAAAACTGGGAGATACAGTATATTCATGGTCTTTAAGTTTCCTAGCTTTCCTAGTCTAAAAACTTGATTTCCAATTCTAACTATTTCTGTATAATATAAAAAATTCATGACAAAATTTGAGAAAGTTAAAGTGTGGACGGAAAAAAATATCCACGAATTCTATAAATTTACAGTTTGATAGTAAAAAAATTTGTCTCATCAGGACTGTCACATTTTGTTTCAGATATCGCTAAATCCTTGATAGTGCAGAAAAGTGGGTGTCATGAAATTGCAATTTTTAAACTTTTAAACACATATAAGCTAAATGCAGAAATCTCTCATGTAAAATAACCAAAATAACCCCAACATTTTTTGTTTTGTCTTCATGTGAGACCTCAATGCTCATGGTGGGACGCTGGTTGACAGAATAACCTTTCAAAGGCTGAATTTAAGTTGAACAAGGTATTTTCCTCAGAGACTGAGCCCCAACAGTCATATTCTGAAATGATTGATATGTAATGAGGGTCTAAACAATTGGGCTTTATGATTTGCTCAATTTCTTCCAGACCCACATGTAGGTTTCAATGGCTTGAGACTGTTTATTGTGCATGTGACCCTAATCTGCCTGAGGCCCTGAGAATTCCACCCTCCGAACTTTCAGGGTGTTTTTCCTTTCCGCGGTTTAAGGTACAGAGGTTGACGAATTGACATTGTTATGCACTTTTGTTTTTCCCTGATGGTTTGTTGCAGAGAGAAGAGGCTTCAGGAATGACTGGTTAAAGAGTACAAGATGTTGGGAGGTGGGGTGTTTTTTTGGTCAAATGTTCCCCTGAAAAAGATTCTAAATGGCCCTGTTGGCTTCACACTCGGCCCGGCCGCCTCTATCGTGGCCTGGAAGTGAATTCCACCGAATTCCAATGGTGCTGCTGGTCGTGTTTGTTTGACTTTTGTGGGGAGACGGGACATAGAGGATGTAATCTGATAAGCTACTGCTTCTCTGCTTGTTCTTGTTCTGTTTGTTCCTCTCGCTCTTTTTTTTTTCTCCCTTCGTCTTTTTGCTCTCTCTCTCTCTCTGAGTTGCCGCCTGTGGGAAGAACTAAATTATCGAGAATTATTTACCACTTAGCTCGTTTGGGCCATCAGACGATTGGATGCTGTGTTTGTCGATTGTGTGGTCGCTTTGTTTCCTCTTGTAAATAATGTGGTGCATCAACAACATGATGGATGAAGAACGTCTCATGATCCAATCAAATCCTTTGTGTTGGTCGTACAGTGTTGCATCCTGTTTCTAAAATAAATAAAGTTTATCTAGATAGAACACAGCAACTGAAGCATCCTGGTGGATTCATCCAACAAATGAAGCCAAGCTTGTGTTTGTTGCCATAATCACATCAATTTCGAGTAAATGTTGAGTTTTATTGCCTCTCTGTAATGATGGCAAAGACCATTTACAGAATACCAAGGGTAAATGTAAGACTCTCCCCACCGATCACCCACAGTCTCCTTTTATGAAGTGGCAGGGTTTCCCCCAAGGGATTTTTTTGTTTGTGTTATTCATGTGTGAGTATGCGTGTTCATGTGTCAGGGTTGTGTTTTGTGTTTCCCCAGTGAGTTTGTGTCTTGGCTGATGGAAATTGGCGAGACAGGCAACCCAGAGGAAGGGGTTCACCTGGGTCAAGCTCTGCTGGAGAACGGCATCATCCACCATGGTAAGTTCAGTTCCCCCCCCTCCCCCGCTCAGACCTGCTTCATCATCCATTGCTCATCCACATCTAAAACGACAGACTAATTTTCTTTGTGCCACACGATGTAGAGCATGCAAATGCTTGGCACTGCCTGACAATACTCCCCCCGTCCCCGTCCCCCGACTGGAGCCTTCAGTATAGATGCAGCTGTCACATTCATGTCTTAGCAGGTATCCCATTTAAACACTCCCTTGACACACTGTTTAGGTCGGGGATTAAAAAACATGAAACTCTCCTCACTGTAATGTCTGTGTTATATTTGCTCAGTGGCTGTTCTGTGGCTTTTGCCTACAAGTGTGTTTAGTGCGTGAGGTTTAAACTGGCTAAAGCTTTGCATTCAAACTAAATGATGCATACTGCTCTGCGTGTATTATTTCCTGAAAAGAGTAGAGTGCCCCAAGCCAAGTTGTATCTTAAATCACCCGCGGTGCTTTATTGCTTCCTCGCAGAGAAATGAGATTGGGCTTTAAATGTTCCTGACAGAGAGGAATAACTCTGGGACCCTCTGAGCTCTCTCACCGTGCTGTTAGAATCCCCCCATGTGAAAAACGATACAATATCTTTTCATAAAAAAAAACTTTAATGGAATCCACACAGCTGCGGCCAAGACTACAGATCACATTTTTATTACTGTTTGGAGTTTCTTGGACAGATCTTTCGACAGAGTCCCCTAAAGCAAGGGGAGCGGGGGGGCTCTGAGTAGCTCAGTTATCTGTGACCACTCTGAGGTTTGAGTTTTCAGCTTGCCTGGGAAGCTGGTTTCTCCATGCAGCCCTGCCTGACTTGACCGTGTTTTCTTATCCTTTCAAATTTGAAGCGAGACAAATCGTTTTTTCCCTCAGGCTTTGGGACTTTTGAACACTTGTCTGTTCCTCGTCTGTTCTTCCCTTCCTCTCTGAAACCTACTTCTGTTTTGCATTGCGTTTCATAGTCACAGACAAACACCAGTTCAAACCTGAGCCTGTGCTTTACCGCTTTCGCTACGATGATGGCACCTACCATCCCAGAAGTGACATGCACGATGTCATATCGAAGGTAACCACACCACAGCTGAGTCCAATGTAATTCAAATCACACTTTAAACACACATCATTGATAATAACCAAAATTCTCTCTCTATTGTTTTTTTTCAGGGCGTTCGGCTCTTCTGTCGCCTCCACAGCCTTTTCACCCCTGTCATCAGGTGAGCAGCCATTTTCTTTTCACTCTATCGTGCAACTGAACCAGGTGCAGCCCCAGTAGCTTAGCATCTGGCTCTTTCTGCTAAAATCAACTTTACCACTAAGCTACCACAGAGGAGGAGAAATATTACGATGAACTATGAGCTCATTGTTTTTAAAGAGTAACCGACGAAGAAGGGGTTGGCACAGATGGTGATGGAGTGCAGCAGGGCCTGTGGGTGATCCAGCTTGGCAGGTTTGATCTGCCCGGTATGGAAACGCAGATGTGGAGAAGATTGAGTCTCTCAGATGCTACAAGTGCACGTGGGATGCGGATAAATGACAAACATTGTGTCAGATCTCTCTCGGTGATTCTGAGAGATATTTTACAACGTTTCATAGAACGATTGGATGGTAAACGATGGGAAAAAGTGTTATAAAACATAATGTGTTGTTTGGATTGAATTAGTATTGCTTTTAATCAGGATCTACACATAAGTAAAATCTCATTGTCAATCTTGGAAATAGTTGTCGTCGTTGTTGTAAACAATCCTAACTCAAGATCCACTTACTGGATTTCTTTTTCTGAGCTTTGTGACACATCACATGATGTTCATCAGCATACAAGTTCATTCTTAACCATTTAAATTGTATTTTGATATAACAAAATACATTTTTCTGCAGCTTCCACCACATCACATGGTCTTCATGAGTATGGACGTTTTTACATGACTATCTACGCGGTTCTTTGATATAGCAATACCCACTCAAAGTCTACTAGCTTTTTCTGGGACTTTCAGCTCATTGCATGATCCTTCATCACCATGAAAGTTTATATTAAACCATCTAAATTGTACTTTTGGAAAACAATCCACACTCAATGTCCTCTTACTTTATGTTTTTCTAGGGGTTTCAAGCCCATCACATTGTCTTCAATTATATTTTGACCATCCAAATATGACTCTCTGGACTTTCCACTCAATCTCATGGTCGTCAGCAGCATGTGGCCACAGATTTAAATCAGAATGGACGAGAAATCCTGAAATATTATGGTTGAAATTCAAACAGCTGCTAAATTTGAACTTGTTTGACAAGTT
Source organism: Hippoglossus stenolepis (assembly GCF_022539355.2). Lineage (NCBI taxonomy): Eukaryota > Metazoa > Chordata > Actinopteri > Pleuronectiformes > Pleuronectidae > Hippoglossus > Hippoglossus stenolepis. The sequence continues at coordinate 11,835,135 of NC_061501.1, read as the reverse complement.
CAAATTTAACAGTTCCCTCTCTCATTCATAGCTGCTCCATTGAAAGCAAGTGAAAAATGTGGGAAATGGACCTTGAGTTGCGATTGTTTCATCAACAATGTGTGAACCATTGTTGTTCTTACTGCTGTTTCTAAATTCAGACCCACAGGTGATTGCTGGACATTTTCTCATCCTTGCTCTGTCTGTACACATTTGACAGAGGCCATTCAGTTACAATACATCGGTTTTCTGTATTTCACAGAGCGTGACTGACAGCATATTGAGCCTGTGTCCTGAAAGGCCTGACACAGTCGATCTGTAGGAGGCAAACATCTCACTATGAATTGAGAAAATCTGTCTTTCTTCTGTCTTTGTACTGTCTGTCCTTCGATTTTCTCAACAGCTGCTCATCTGAATGGAAATTGACGGATACATTGCTGAGGAAGTGCAATGTCAAAAGTAGTTTTAATGATTGTCGACTGTCTAACCCCAACCCTAACTCCCTATTTATTTTGAACTGCACTTGCTGTTACCATGGGAAAGCTGTTAGAACCCATTATCAACCTTTTTTGAAACAATGTCTTCCACCAACTGGCACATTTTTACCAAAGTTACCATTTGATTCCAAATCTTCAACATACAACTTGATTCAAAATGACTGTTTTGACATCTGAATATCAGATTTTTGGATTCAGGAGATTAGATTGAGACTGGTGTCGTTCATTCATCTGTTCAGGATGTTTCCAGTCAAGCAATCCCAAAGTAATTAGTGTAAATACGTGAAAGCAGCTTCATCCATCATTTCCTTGAAAATTGACTCAAACCAGTTTGCAAAACAGGTGGTTTTTCTGCATCAGTGGTGGCGCGTGTAATCTCTCCATCTGACAGTCAGGACGGGAGAAACCTCACTTTAATGGACTGATTTGATGCAGGATTTCGTTTTCAATGTTGTTTTTTCAAAATTCCATTTCAATCATATATGAGGTGCAGGCTGCTAAAATATTTCCCCACAAAGCATGGCATTAAAATTGTCTGTTTATGCTGGATGTCGGATGGCCTGGAGAAAAGCTTTCATTTCACCCCAATAAAACTGTGCGATAGCTGGAGGGGGTCAAACGGATCCTGAACATATTCCAGCAAAGAAGCCTCTCTGTGTTATTGTGTGATCCAGCTATTAAAAAAGCCGAAAGGGTGATTTTTATGTGTGTCAGCATTCACCCTGCTGGTGCTTGTGCTGAAGCCAAACCTCTTGACGTAAAACCTCTCGGTCGGTGCACTGTAGTTGTGTGTGTGTGTGTGTGTGTGTGTGTGTGTGTGTGTGTGTGTGTGTGTGTGTGTGTGTGTGTGTGTGTGTGTGTGTGTGTGTGTGTGTGTGTGTGTGTGTGTGTGTGTGTGTGTGTGTGTGTGTGTGTGTGTGTGTGTGTGTGTGTGTGTGTGTGTTGCTGGCCGGCATGTCTGTGCAGCACATTCTGAGAGCCCAGTACAAAAGCGGCACAGGGCCTGGGAATGCCAGAGTTTAATTGGAGCAATCAGCCCCTGCCTAATTAGGTGGAATTTCCTGGCAGAGCGAGATAGATGAAGCAAAAGAGCGAAGGGTACGCTACGCAGCCCCCACACCCCCGCACAGCTTCTATGTCCCCATTTACAATCCCCAGTCCTCACAATAAAGATGTGATTCCTTCCACTCAAGGTGATCTGTTTGCGATGTTTGAAATGTCCACTGCAGGCTGATATTGTGTACACATCCAGTTGCATCTTTTGTAACTCAAAGAATATTTCAGTGTGTAGAAAGGCTGTAAACCCACACAATACAGTGAAGGTCACTCATTTATTATTTTCATACAAAAACAGAAAAAAGTGGCATTTCAGTTCAGTGTCAAAGAAATATCGACACGTTTTCCTCATTATGCTGATGAGTCCCTCCATAGCTCAATATTTATGGATATATGTATGTAGGACTTTCAAAGTAACAAACACTATGGTACACTCTAATTAATCAGGCCTGGAAACAGTTGATCAAAGCTTGAACTTTTAGCATCATTTGTGTAATATATTCCATAAAAAACATTCTGCAAATGCAATATTTGCCTACATCAACAAGTTACTCCTTTCAAAAATGTCAAGGCAAACTTTCCTCTCTGGACAGAAAGTTAAAAAGCAGCTCTCTGACCTTTCCCTCTGTTACTCCTCAAACTGCTGTTTCCTCATGCTGGACATATGGCTGCCCACTGGCCCGCAGTTTACCCCCCATTTTTCACTCTGACAGCCTAACTGTGCACCAGCCGCTGTAGCCACAGTCTCCCTGGCTCTGGTGTCCCATTCAGGGGGAAAAACAGGGTGCCTGCTGCCTCGTCTGGTCTGTGTGGTTTGTGCATGGCACAGGAGGGTGATGTGCCTCACCGGCTGATATCAGCACTACGGTCCTCATCAGAGACCAACACGCGCTGTCAAATACGGTTATGCAACAGATTGTTCCATTGTGGAGGAAACAGGGCAGCGTTTGGCCTCTCACGCTTTAATTCTGAAGAGCTCCAGACAGCTGAGATTGGACTCAAACCTGGCCCACGTCATGTCTGACTTGTTTAAATAATGTGTGTGCGAAGGCAGGCATTTGTATCACGCTCTTGCATGTTGTTGTGTTACCATTTGATGGAAGTTGTGGAGTTGTGGAAGTCACGCCGGTTCTGGACTTTCCCCGGGCCAGCAGCTCAGCCCCTGCGTGTCCCCAGAGAGGCCCCTGTGTTCATGGGAAAGGCACGGCTCTATTTCAGAAGGCATTCTCGGGATCTGGCAAAGCAACACTGAGAACAGCTACTCCAGACTGACATGGGGCACCAAAAACTGCAGGGGCCGTTACCAGCCTTGCCTGGAGGAATGCTGTTTTGCTGTCACCAACTGTCAGAAACTAACTTAGATTTATGACGCCACTGCCAGCGCTTGAAAAGTGGCCGCGCCTTGCTGACAGTGGAAATTATTAGTCTCCTTTTAAGCATTGTTTAAATAGACCAGGCAATTACTACTCTCCATGTTCCCCATCTGGGTATATTACAGTTAAACGGAATCACACAGTTGAACATGTCAGAGTCCAAGTTCGAAGGCAGAATTTCCCTAATTCTTACTGGTGTTTTCTTCTCTCATGTCCATCCAGGGATAAGGACTACCATTTGCGGACCTACAAATCAGTGGTGATGGCCAACAAACTGATAGACTGGCTCATTGCACAGGTAAGCCTTAAAACTACGTCACCCACAGCAATAGATCAGCAATATAACATCAAGGTTTGCAGTGAACACTCACAGCAAGAAGGTTCCCGGTCCAAGTCCGGGCCAGGGAAGAGTTTGCATGTTCTATGCATGTTTCTCCAGGTACTCCAGCTTCTTCTCAAAGTCCAATCATGCCGAATGGGGTTAAGTTCATTGCAGACTCTGAATTGGTCGTAGGTGTGAATGTGAATGGTTGTATGTCTCTTTATATTCGCCCCGATGATATGCTGGCGACCTGCCCAGGTTAAACCCCGCCTCTCGCCCAATGTCACCTGGGATTGGCTCCAGCCCCCCCCCCCCGACCCTGAAATAATAGATGATTCCAAGTCAAATGCTAGTTAACTTCTTATACATGTAGTTTTTCCTACATTTGCCAGATTGCAATATGCATCAATATATTATGGTCAGTTGCATTGAGAAATTATCTTCAAACATATTGCAATGTCATGATTCACACACACATTGTTCTAAGTCAGCCACACTAATGTCTGAGCATATTGGAAACATTTGTGCCTCTACGGAAAGAACGAGAAGTTCAAAAAGGATTTGGGGAAAAACCAGACACGTGGTTGTTGCCATAACTGGCGGGTCACTTCAGATGTGCTACAGACGAACGGAGCTGAGACAACAAAGCGTTTCTGGCCATGAGGCTCTCAGCGCAGCGAAAGGAAACGATGAACGAGAAGCAGAATCGATTTGACGGCTTCGCTTTATTGACTTTGACAGGAAGCTTTGAGGTTGACAGATTGATGGCCTTGTCCAGGATGACAACAAAAGAAATGAAATGTATACGGCCACCACCACGGAATAAATGGCAGACATTGTATGTCTGTGTGTGTGTGTGTGTGTGTGTGTGTGTGTGTGTGTGTGTGTGTGTGTGTGCGTGCGTGCGTGCGTCTGCGTGCGTGCGTGCGTGCGCGTGTGTGCGTGCGTGCGTGTGTGTGTGTGTGCGTGTGTGTGGCAGTCCATATGACCCAGGCAATAGGAAGAGCTCGTACTCCTTCAGCGGGAATTTTAGCAGCTGTCACACTGTCACACGCTGTCTAGACGTGATTTTAACTGTGTTTAAGATGGAGTGTGGAGTGACTCTCTCGGTTTTTAGATGCAGGAACAAAGGGTGGGGGGGGGGCTGTGAGTGTGACATTTTCACTGTTCTCTAAGTCCACAATGTTCTTTGTTCTGTTGCTGTTCTGTCATCGTCTTTGGCTTTTTTCCCCCTCTTGACGTGTTGATCCACGCTTTATGTGTAAATGTTCCACTCTCTCTGTGTCTCTTGGTGCAGGGCGACTGCCGAACGAGGGAGGAAGCCTTGATCTTGGGGGTGGAGCTGTGCGACAATGGCTTCATGCATCACGGTACGGCATTTCTCACAGCTGTGGGTCTCTGCAGAGCAAAAAAAAAAAGAAGAAGTTCTGATCATGCTGTGCACTAACCGTGGAATCCTCTCCATCACAGTCTAAATGAGAACGCTTTGGAGAAACCGAGCAGAGGGCGTCTGGCTCTGTAGCGTCCTGTTTTAGAACACCGCCACTCTTGTTCTCTTTCCATCTCTACTTATAATCCCTTTGACACGCTACAGGAATAGAAGTTTTTTTTCCAATCCAGTGAATACATTTTTTGCATTTGTGTTTGTGTGCATGTGTTTGTGTGGTCCACACATACTATAATTAACTTCATACATGCTTGTGTGCATATGAGTTAATTGGCACCGATCATGCACGGTTTACTTTAGCTTTTGAGAGTGTGGCAGACATCGCATGGATGTTTGACAGATTAAGTGCTAAATGGTCGGTTGCCACGGTTACAGTTTGTTTACGAGGAGTCAGACTCGTTTATAACTGTGCGCCGCCCCTCGTACCCAAGTCCACATCACACACATGAGTCACTGCGCGTCTCCTCGTACCCCTATGATGTAACTGCTCCCAACTACCCACAGTTAAAGCCTCCCACTACAAATTACCAGCACGTCTATGGAACACAACAGTCCCCGCCATCAAACGTCCTTTCACTTCCACAGCCTGCAGGGTAATTTCTACCATTCGTGCCTGCGAGTTATTTGGCCTGACGATGTAGCTATTAAAACTACTGGCACTAGATCGCATCATAAAGGGAATGAAGTGAGGGAATGTTAAGAGGGAAACGCTGTTTTTCCCCCTCAGGGCTATTTTTCGTTTCAAAACTAAAGTCTTGGTCGAGGCGTTATGTTGCTGTGGAGATGGAGTTCATTTAGAAGTGATTTTTGAGAATGAAAGTGGGGTCTCCCTCTCTGTTTCTCACATGGTGAATTGGTTTAAGTGCTTGGGCGTGCTCCGTTTGGCACGTCACACCATTATTGTCATGATTAGACGTATTTAAACCTCTCAACTTGATGCTAAATGCAGTTTTTCGGTGTTAACAGTTGGAACATATTCTTCTCTCAATAGACAGCTCAGGTCATTGAAGGAGAAAAGTTGTCTTAAAGGACATTTAAATGTTTTAGCCCATTAAGTCACATACTATATTAGATATTTTAATGCTTTTTTACATTTGCTAAGAACGTACTGTTCTTTTTAAGGTAACATAATAGTTTGAGGTAATGCAGCAGAGAAGTTCTGATACCATTTTTTCATTCCTTTTCCTTCCTTCCCTCCTGATACAAACTCCGATGCCTTGACTTTGCATATCGGCCAAGACCGAATGCCGATTTGATACCAAATGCATGTAAAACAACTTGTATAACTAATTTAAACTGCTGTAGGCTACTAACCATGAATGGAAGTGATGATTGCTATCATTATTGCCTATTACTAGTGTGAAGAAGTGATTTTCGAGGAAAGGAAGTTTTATCTTTCACTTTTATCTGGGGGCAACTAATAAACTTTAAAGATGTGGTATCGGATGGGTACATATATATATATATATATAGATATGCATGCTCACCGAGTATTTGCTCAACTGTATGTGCTCAACCTGGCATTTAGGACATTATCGGATGGATTATACCTGCATGCTGCAGTGCATGTTTTTTTTTCTGCTCTCGAAATGCATTGCAATAACAAACAAAAGTAGAAAATATGAAACTGTATACCCTGCACTTTGTGACGGTCAGCAAAAATGTGACTTATACATAATCTGCAGCAAAGGCTCTATCACAACTGGTGTTAACACAGTGGTTTGAATCTTTGTCTCAGAACCATATTTTACGGGAAATGTGATTATTCAGCAAGTCTCTATTCAATGGTTTGTGTGTTTATTTACATGTATCTTTGTTGTGGCCTCCCTCAGTGTTGGAAAAGAGTGAATTCAAGGACGAGCCCTTGCTGTTTCGTTTCTTTGCCGACGAGGAGATGGAGGGCTCCAACACCAAACACAAACCCATGAAGCACGACCTGAAAATAGTGGAGAATGTCATCTCCAAGTCCCTTCTGGTGAATACTCCCTCACAGCACTCGTGGCTTGATGACTGATTAGCTCTCAGTCTTTCTAATATGCTGTGATCTTACTGTGCCCGCAACTCTGGGGAATTCAAAGGTGCACTAAATCATTTTGAAACATGCAGCTATGAGAAGGAAAAGGCATAACACTGCAAAAGTCCATTTTATACCTCAGTAAGCAGTCTTTTCAGAGGAATGAGCAAATACGTCCATATAGCTGCTATCTGTGAGAACCAGTTTCTGTGTGTGGTGTGTATGTGTGTTTGTGCTCTGTGAGAATGTGTCGGTCTGCTGACTGGGAAGTTTGTTGATGGGAGGTTTGTCATTTTGCAGATAAGACCCAGTGATGGAGGCTATGGCTTTACCCTGGAAGAGAGAAACAGAGTTCCCATCATCAAATCTGTGGAGAAGGGATCCCCAGCTGAGGTGAGAACACACACTGACACACACATATAATGTATATACACACACTCAGGAGTGTTGGCACATTCACGTTAATCCATACAAATTATACAGACTATAAAACTATGTGAAGATTCCCCCTAACTCTTGAGGAGTTAATCAGCATCTCCTTTAATTCTCTTCAAGGTTATTCTTAATAGTATTTCAATCAGGAGACACCTACAGAGAATGTAGTAAATTAGTAAATCAGAATGAAATTAAACTTATTCTGAACAAGAGGAATAAACTATGACGGAAAGTAGAATGCCATTGAAAGATAGAAGGAGACTTCACCCCAGAGACAGTCGTGGTGGTGATGAGGGGTGCAGCACGAAGATGGGACGTCCCATGAAGGCCTCTGATTCGATGGTTTGAAGGAAGATGACCAGGTATCAGGAGTTGAGGTGCAGGGGTGGAAGTGGTTCACTCAGTAATCACGGCACTGAACTGACAGCTGAATTACAGGAGGGAGAGAAAACATTTTAAACTTTGAAAACTTGCAGGTGATTGGCTCAAGGTGTGACTTCGGAGGCAAGTAGGAAGTCTTTATAACTGAACTTGAACTTTTCTTCATAACTTCTCAGTTACGCTACAAAGGGTCACACAAGAAATTAAAAACACATTGAGAAAATTCAGCTTTTTTTATTCAGCACTTGCGATTTGCATTGACTGTGGATACTCCAGACCCAGTCTCTGTGTCTCCTCTTAATCTCAGCGCTGTCAAGACAGAGTCCAGATTGTTTTCAGTTCAGTCGACTGCAAAAATGTGCTTCTTGTAGTCGTCTCACTAAGTGCAATCATTTAAATTCCATTTATTGTTATCCAAAATGAAAATTTGATTAATTCTGCCTGGAACCGAGTCCTTACCAAATGGATTGACCTGTTTCACGTTGAAGAGTCAATCTGTGTAATCTCTGCTGTAACACGGTTGGGCTCAGGGTTCAAGAATGGGTTTGTTTAGTTTGTTTTTATGCTCATTGTGTCCCGTTTCTAATTCAGCTTCATTCTGCTGTCTTTGATTCTACAAAGCTGCGAGGCCTTCTCAGCAGATGCGCACCACTAAGCAGGAGCCTGCAGATGATAAAACCATGGTTCGATCATCGGTCGTAAAATATATAAACCACTAACTGTTTGCTACGTCTGATTTATGGTGATGGACACTGATGCTAACATTAGGAGCATTTTCGTGCAGAAGTACAGCACATTAAAGGGCGCCATATTTCTGAGGTCTGCTTTGGTGTTTAGCTTTGATCTGAGAGATGAAAATGGGACGGAGGAGTTCGAAGGCAAATGTGATCACTGCGAGCGCACGACCCATAATTCTCTCCAGCCCTGAAGTAGCACTGAATGCACATGGAAGGTCTGGTTTGCATAGAGACGGGCATTGTTTGTGTTTGCTTTTAAATATTCAATCTGAACTCCATGACACAATCCAGCTGTATACTCGTAGATAAAAGCGGTCCCATATTGTCCCCTATGACAGGGAGTGTGTACACTCTTCTGAGTTATGTATTAAAATCCTTTGGGCTTATTCATTTTAATACCAGAAAAGTTAATTTGAAGCTAATAAATGGCTAAAATACTTATTGTGATCCTGTTTTCTGTTATATTTGTCAGATGGCCGGCCTGGAGGTAGGAAAGAAGTTGTTTGCCATAAATGGAGACCTGGTGTTCCTCAGACCTTTCTCTGAAGTCGAAGTTCTCCTCAGGCAGTGTTTCAACAGCAAAGGACCCCTCAGGGTGCTGGTCAGCACCAAGCCAAGAGAGTAAGTCAGATCTGTATATGGTAATATAATGATGTAAAATGATCTTCATATCTGCGTTTATTCACTTGATGTAATGTCCTTTTTATTCTCCTCCTGTGTCCAGGACGGTAAAGATCCCCGACTCGGCTGAGGGGCTGGGCTTCCAGATCCGGGGCTTTGGTCCATCTGTGGTCCATGCTGTTGGGAGAGGTATGAGATCGCCGCCTCCATCACTTGAGCTGTCTGGCTTCATCAGCAAAAACCTTCCCCTCACCTCTCTGTTATTGTGGCACAGCTGGCAAGCAGCTGCCACGCCGGTGTGTGGGGTTGTGCGTGACTTGGCCACAAGAGGCCAATCCCCCCCACCTCTGTGCTCTCCATGCGGCTCCGCTGGTTGGTTAACGGAGCGGCCAAATCAGAGAATTTCACTTGTTGTGTTTTAAGATAAAGGCTGGTCTCAACGTGTGGAAAACAGGTGGTCGAACTCAAGGTATTAACAAAGCAAATGTGCCAGGGCTAAACTGGGAATAACAAAGGTGCTGACAACTAACTCAGGGTCTGCGCTCCAGAGTTTGAGTTCCAAAGTTGCAGCGTTTTCCAGGATTGAGTGGCAGACGGCTTGAGGCAGCGAGCGCTGGGGGGCTGCAGAGAAGCGGTGGTGTGCATGGCAGACAAAACAGAGGCAGTCGATGTTTCTGAACTCATGACAGACACGTTAATATCAGGTTTTATTGTAAGTTGGTCGAAGTATTACTACCATGAGGTTGAACAATGGTCTGGCAGAGAAGTTGTGGTTGAACTAGTCTTTACATACAGCTGTTGTTGGTGGAGTTGAATGATAAAGACTAGTTGTGTAGAGGTATTGGCTGGAGATCATAGAGTGAAGATGAAAGAATCGCCATCTTTCACTTTTGACATCGTTAAGAGCCAAAGTCTTCGCAGTATTATCAGTGTGGTAAAAACTGGACCTAAAATTAATCGACAAAAATATGTCGTTAACATGTTGTGTCCCATCCACTAACATGGAGGAGGTGGGGTTTATGGCTTAAACGGCTGCAAGCCACCAGGTAGCAATCAGGCAGTTGTTCAGCTTTATAATCAGTCGATGAAAGATGCAGAAGACAGGAAGCCGGGCCAGAAACACACACCAACAGGCTAAGCACTTGCAAAGAAAAAAACAAAAGTCCATAATCCCTAACAAGCTGGTTATCTGCCTTTTTCCACATCACCATGAATGATTGCCATATGCCTGTTCACATTTTTCTCTGTGTGATGGAGAAGCAGTCTGCAGTTTTTTTCTGGCTCTAAATTCATTAGAGTGTCCCTGTTTCTCTCCTCTTACCTAACTCAGCATGTTTAGGTAGCGGTGCTATCAGGAAGGGCCCAAGATAGGGTTCAATCAACAAACAATCCATGGCCTTGTCCAGCTGTTCTCAGGGGAACTGAGGCGTGTTTTAAAAATTCTTTAAGCAATCTGAGTGGGATAGCAGGGTAGAGACGCGTTGGGTATGTGCCTTCATGTGTGTGAATGAGCCGCTGTGTGTGTGCATGTGCGAGCCTGGTGAGGTGGTTGCCTGGGAACCTGGTGCCTGAGTCGATGCTCTGATCCCCCGGAGACGGAGCTGATGATGTAGGCGGCGTCTAATCCGTGGGATTGTCGCAACAGCTGCTATCCCCTGGTGTCTGGGGTCAACAGGAGCAGGTAATACCAATTAGAGACAGAGACACAAAGCGAGAGGGAGGTGAGACACAGATATGGAGCAGGTGAACAGATAATGTCATCATGAAATTTAATTTTTAGTGACATTTTCTACACGGCTATTGCACAGATTGTCATTTCCATATGAGTGCCAATAAGTAAATGTACCTTTCTCAAATCAAGACGATGAAAAATTGCCATTACAAGCATGTTAGCATGCTGATGTTAACATTCAGCCAACAGCCTCATAGAGCTGCGACCTTTACTCTTGACTCTTTTTGACTAGTGCAGTGGTTTGCAACCTTTTTATAAATACACAAATAGAAAATATTTAAAGATAAAACTGTAATAATATGAATGTTTTCTTAGCTTTCAGTCTCCTTGAAACATCAAGTTGAGTTTTACGATCATTGATAAAGTTGTCCAGCGACTCGTCTGCGTCCTTTCAGTCAGAAATGTCTCTGTCCACCGGCTCTACTGTTGTGTTGGCGCCTGTAGCCTGTTATTCTGCTCTTGTACAGTGGACTTGTCTGTTGGTTTACTTTCTTACCATGAAAGTTAAAGCAGCACAGACACTACAGTTTTTTTCCCCCACAATGCTCAATGAGTGGAATCCAAATCCCTTATTTTGCATTGTGAGGTATGCACGGTGTGTGTAAGGGGCTAGCAAAACAAATGGGAGGAATGTTTAGTCTGCCATGCACTTCCTTCTGATAGCTGTAAACCTTGAAGGTCTGAACGCCGTCCCTCAGAGAGGCCCTCGTCTGCCCCAGATAAACAACTTCCCCTCCTCTCATGCTCTCTCACACTCATCCTGAGCTGCCAAAACAGGAAACAAAGTTGTAAATACAAAGAAGGAAAAAAAGGAATGTTGTTCAGCCCAATATTGTGTACAGGAAATGGAAAATGTGACACTCTGTTTCATATTGACAGAGCTTGCACCTGCGGGATAACGTGCAGCAGTTGTTGCCCTTGACGCCTCTCGTTTCTCTTTGCTTTTCTCTTGTCTCACGCCAGGCACGGTGGCAGCCATCGCCGGCCTCCACCCGGGCCAGTGCATCATCAAGGTGAACGGCATCAACGTAAGCAAGGAGAGCCACGCCAGCGTCATTGCTCATGTCACCGCCTGCAGGAAGTACCGGCGACCCACACAGGTGAGACAGAAGGACAGGAATAGAAAGTTAAATGGGGATAAACGACAGGTTAGACGCTCCTCACCTCTCATGCAACAAAAAATCTAATGATATGTTATCATAAGCAGCAATAGAAAAGAGAATTTGAAAAAACTACGATAAGGTTCCCTAAGAAAAGAATTGTTTTGTGCACTTATGTTTGATTTTGCACACTATCATCGGATCAAGATTTCTTACTTGAGGTCACCCCTCCATTTCCCATGGCCTTAAGGCAATTTGCATTGAGTGCTGGTTGATCTGAGGGTTTATGCAATGAAACGAAGTGTGAGGGGATAATAAAAAAAGCAAAAGAAACAAAAGTGTAGCAACGAGGGGGGAAACACAAACGAGTTGACCGTGAGAAAAATACGGACCTCCACGCTCCCGTTTACCTTCATATCTCTCCCTCTTTCTCCCTCTTTCTCCCTCTGACTCTGTCTTTCCTTCCCTGGGGTCATTACGCAGAAATAATAGTAGTTTTGGCTCCTCCAGCGCTGACCTCTGGCTCACAGCGGTGGGACTGCTGTGGGAGACTGGCAGGCTGCAGCGAGAGGTGGGAAAGGATCTGGGGGTGGCTGCAACTCAGGGTGGGTTAAAGTGCTCGAGGCAGAGGGGGGACGGGGGTGATTGAGGAAAAGGACGGGGGGGAGGTATGCCAGCCATTTCTTTCCTGGGAAAGTGGTTGACAAGAGATGAGTGTACGAGGTGAAAGTCAGCTTAGTCCACCTGTTGAAGGTGGGAATGTTGTGTGAGAACAGAAATCTGAGGGTGTGTGTATTGTGTGGGTTCGTGTAGTGTGCCACTTTAAGTGAGGCTCCACACTTAATGAAGCACTACAGGGTTTCAGCACTACTGGAGATCTGGTTTACATCAATTATGGACACCACCCTCTCTTTCTCTGTCTCTTGTGTGTGTGCGTGTGTGTGTGTGTGTCTCTGTGTATACACACTAAAGGACCAGAGACCAGTAGGCAGGCACAGCATGTTGCCTTGGCAGAACACCCACTGTGGGTTTGGGTGAGGAGAGGAGGGAATAGACAGATACACAGATAGGCAGGCAGGCACACACACACACACACACACACACACACACACACACACACACACACACACACACACACACACACACACACACACACACACACACACACACACACACACACACACACACATTGCACGCTAGAGTGGCTTGATGAGATTGGCATGTGTTCGCTCTTGCGGTCTCACCAAGCACCATGTTTCCATATGTTTGTGAAGGCTTTTCACTGAATGCTCTGCCAACCCAGCTGTGTCACTGTACAATGTATCTGGGCAGAATCAGTGAAACATGCTACAATTCAAATCCAAACCTCAGCTTGTGTACAGGCACACACACACACACACACACACAATAGTTTTATTTTTTCTGATCAACCATCTATCTAGTAATAGAAACGTTACCTGTTATCCACGGGGGAGAATGGAGGCATAACAGTGCTACAATAGCCTGATTTGTGTTGACAGTTGTGTGACTGAAATGGTTCCAGTCGATTTAATTTGAGTGAAAACACAGTTTACTGTAAGTTCAGTGTATAAATAGAAATATGATATCATGCGAAGGGGGAAAAAAACCACATTTGGCTGCAATCATTTTAGTAGTTTTTATGTTGCAAAAACATTTTCAATAATCTTGCATGTAAATCCTTCATTTTCATCTGCAGCAAGATACTATTAAATGGGTGTACAACAACAGTGAGAGCGCCCAGGAGGACCAGAAAACCAACCAGAAACCCGTCACAGAGGAGAACGGGGACGGCTTTGAGTGCAAAGTGGAAGGTGACAGCACTCACTCACACACACACACACACACACACACAAACACACTCACTAGAAAAACTACACGGGAATCACTCCGCTGGGGAAAGACATTCTGCTCAAGGTGTCTGCGGATGTAACACAGGCATGTTCGCGGGAACACAAGCCCGTCGCCCGCTCCAGTTAACAAGTCAGACACAGCTCCAAGCAGGCTCATCTGGAGTGTGTTAGTCTGAGAACAGCCGCCGCCGCCTCCTCTGGCTCATCAAGTGTTAATTCCCCCCCCTGCACTTTATGGATCCCAACGAGAAAGTAAAACAGAAAAACTATTCCCTTCATAGCAAACGGCTCCAAAGCAGGATTTATTACCATATTAAGTCATTACGCCAGCGTAGGGCCAGTAAACTTAATGCTCTTGCAATTGCTCATCATTGGGCAGAGGGTCTTCCTTTGAAATGAGCTGCAGATTTTGGTGGTCTGAGACCTCCTACAGTGCCACAGTGTGCGGTGAGGAAAACACTTGCAACATTGCAACCACACATTTTAAGGTGGGGGTGGGGATTATTTGTGTTGATCACAGAACATTATCACGACACAATTTACATGATTTGTGCATCTGTGCTCTTATGTCTGCGTGTTACCGGAAATCTGTCTCTTTGCTCTCCTGTATTTCTGTTCCGCTTCCATTTCCTTTTCGGGAAAGTGTCCTTGGGCAAGACACTGAAACCCAAATTGCCCCGGATGGCTGTACCAGAAAACTGTTCTGTGAAGCGCTTTGTGTGGTCATCAAGACTAGAAAAGCACTGAATGAATACAGACCATTTAACATCTTTCTATTTCCATCTCAGAGGTGATGGACAAATTCAACACCATAGCCATCATTGATGGGAAGAAGGACCACGTGAGTCTGACTGTAGATAACGTCCATCTGGAGTACGGTGTGGTGTACGAGTACGACAGCACTGCTGGGATCAAGTGCCACGTGCTGGAGAAAATGGTGGAACCCAAGGGATTCTTCAGCCTCACTGCGAAGGTATTCTGTCCACAGTTTCAGTGGCATACATTCCCAACATCTGGACTAGACTTCAGGCTAATTGGTCGGTTGAACATCTGGATAGATGTGGGTTTAATGATGTGGGATTTAGCCTGTTTCTTTCTTTTTTTAAATAGCGATGCTTGTAATTCTATAATTTTGATTTGTTTAACCGAGCTACAAGGCTGAATCACTAAATTGGCTCCAGATTCCATTTGTGGCAATTACCCAAAAAAGTGGTAATTTGATTATTTGACTAGAAGTGGTAATTTTCATAATTTATTCACAAACTTTTTGCATGTTTCCCTAAACATTATGTTTTGTGTCACATACGGGCCTTCAAATTCAAGTTCTAATTCTAGTCCTGTTCCACTAATGAAAAGAACGGAATTTATGAAGTAAACATTGTTGTTCTGGTCACGACATTATGCGAACTCCTTCAGCCCGACGTGGCTGAGGTTAAGTGAGAGCGAGAAACAGACGGAGGGGAAGAGGGAAGGATTTATCCCCTTGTAGAAGATTAGCAGAGTCGTTTGTGTTCCTCACCTCAGAGCTTCACCTTGCTTAATGAGGCAGAACAATAAAGACATAAACAAACCGTGACAATGCTGCTATCTCTCACCAGGCTACAGGGCAGCAGATGAACTCCAGAATAATGACGATTACTCTTTTTTGTATTCCTGCTGTTTGAATGGAGGGGACATCTTAATGTGATTTAAAAAACCATGCAGGTTCTGACTGTTAATTTGTGGTATTTTTAATCAAATTGAACACAAATTGCAGTTTATTTTTTTGTCTTTGAGCTCTTCAATACAGACCAATGCAGCCAACTGCCCCCCCCGCTGTGTGGATTGAGGGGTTTGACACTTGTTAAAAATGACAGCTTTATTTCCGTCATGTTACTTCCCAGCTGTGTTAAGTGCTTGCTTTTTACATCCCAGCGGTGATGTTCACAGAAATGATCATTATTGATTTAAGATACACAGGGGGAAGACGATCCAGTCAAGACATCAATGCAACACATGCTGGTGTGAAACATAGTGTGAATAAAGAGGTTTGCAACATCTTGTTGCCAAATTTCACAATGAACAACGTTTCTCTCCTTCACGGTAAATTTGCAGAGATCACAAGTTGGTTTCATGTCTCAAACCAATCGAGATTTACAGGCCTTGTTTTTAAAAGTCTTTAAAAGCACCATCCTAAATGAAACCATGACATGCATTAATATAAAACTTGCTACATCCCTGTGACTATAAGTAGTTTCCCATTCCTCCAAAGTGAAAGTAATTGAAATATTATTTCAAACATCTGCCCAAGCTGCCCATATCGCCCTTGGAGACTTGTATGATGTTGAATTTTAATATTGCCGGCGCTGTCGGGGTGCACAGGTTTCTCTTGTGCATCAATCTCTTCCTGCTGTTACATTTCCTCCCCTCTTTTTCTTTCTCCTCCACTGGGCAACTCATTAAGGGAGCTCAGAGATTTCCTCAAATCTAATCTCTCATCTGGAAAGTGGAGTCTTCATACATGCAGCGCATGTTTCGGAATCTTTGTTTTTCTCCATGGAACTGCCAATGGAAACTTTAGATATGAACTTAACTGCTCATGCAATTCTGTAGAGAAATCCCTCCACTTAAATTTAATTTTTTTTATATTAAAAAGGTTAGTTCATTTACATCCCATTAGTTGCTCCAAAAGTGGTAATTTTGAAAAAGCATTTGCAGTATCAGTTCATCATCCTTGTCTCTGTTTGCCCTTTCAATGAGCAGATCCTGGAGGCGCTGGCACGTAATGATGACATGCTGGTGCAGATGTGTGGCAGGTTGAGTTCCAGCTGTGATGTGATCCCAGAGGAGCTGCAGGTACGCTTCAGTGCCATGTGTGGCGACAGGGTGGAGCACATCAACCGACGCACAACCAACTACAGAAAGGTAATTTTACTGAGCTGCGCTCTTAACAAAGAGACCTTTCACCAGTCTTCACAATGAACTGCATACTGTATGTATAGTAACATAGTTCAGAGACATGAAAATTGACTTGGTTGTCCGTATTCCCTTTAGACTGACAAGAATAGAAGGAGGATGCAGCTGGTGTAGAAAGATCACTTTTACATAGCTCTCACTGAGGTTCTCCTGCTGAATCAATTCAGTGTAGATGCACTTTGGCAAAAGCTTTCTGGCAGCCTCCAGTGCATACTGGCTCAGATTGAATAGACCCTCCTACATATAGGGGAAGTGACTAAAACACACTATAAATGCACAGATGTCCTTCATGCTTGTTTTGCTTGTTTTCTTGGTGTGCTGACATCAGCATGTCAAAGTGCACCAGCATGGTGACACACTGAAAACAACATCCGACTGCTCAGAACATGTGGTTAGCTCTCATTGACCTGCAAGTGATGGAGAAATGTTCGTCATTAACAAACGTGCGTGGTATTATCTGGCACTTTGCTTGTAATTAGGTTACAACCAAAGTATTTTCGTCATTTTCCATCCGATCTGTAATCATGTGTCTATAGGCAAAACATCGTAATGTAATGCACGTGTGAGCGAGGAAAAAGGAAAAGAGAGGAGAAATGAAAACATCTGACTCGGCATTAGAGCGGGCCTTGGATTAATTACTAGTCACTTAAAAATAGCCGCGCTCAGCCACAGCCAGGACTTCAGTTGTGTAAGATCCCCTCCTGCATTGAGCATTCCTTCGCCGACCCCTAGAGAGAGAGAGTAGGGGGAGTGTAAGAAAGGACCAAGAAATGTAGATAGAGGCAGAGCGAAAGAATGAGGACAGAGAAGACAGTAAGACACAACAGAACGTGATAAGAGGACAGATGTGAACAAACCTCTGGAGACTGGAGGGGATGTGGTGATGTGTTTCATAAAGAGAAGGTCAGCTCACGACCCATCTGGACCGTATCGTGTTGCTTGGAGCAGCAGCCTCCAGCTCTCTGAGATAACTGAGGAAATGTTTAGTTTAAGCTCCATGGTTATCGTATACAGTGGGGCCAAAAAGTATAGGACCACTCTCTCAGACCTTTGGGTCCCACTGTACATGATGTTATGTTGCCTGACGTCCCAAGTTAACAGAAACTGATCCGGTTGGCGGCATCTGCTTAGTAACATCCGAGAAAGTACGCAGGCCCTGTGACGGCGGGTTCAAGGAAAGTGCAACCAAATGTTGCAAAGAAATAAAATGTGTTTGTGATATTGTGTATCTGCTCTGTTTGATCTGAGGAGTCCTCAAGGCTCCGTGTGTATCATGTTCTACTTGGAGATGTTATCTTGTTGCATGTTAGGAAAGTTTGCCTTCACAACAGGGTTGGAAGGAGTTCCATGTACAGTTTATCCACATGTTTCTTCCAGTTAGATCAAAGTCATTCAGCACCCTGGAGGATATTTTATTTCGTTTTAACAGCATATACAGGATACATGCGATGTTAACTTATCTTTATTTTATCTGAAGCGACACCATTTTTCAGTCTGAAGTGTGTTTGACAAACTAAATCAAAAAGCAAACCGTGACCATGCTCTGTGAAGATTTTATGAAGATACAAATCAAATCACAAAAAAGTTAAATAAAACATATTTTCATCATGACATCTTACAACACGGCAATAAGAGCTGATACGCATCTAATTTAATTCAATTCATATCCTTTTAAATGCTAAATGGTTATGATGGGGTCTGGAGTTTTTCAGATTATGTTATGAGTGATGATGACGTTATGTGTCTGTCTTGGATTTGAGCTGCCACATAAACAAGGAGGAATATAGAGTGATAGAAGTTTATGCTCATTCTCTTTCCGTGCCACTGTCATGGATGTAAAATAAAACTTTAGACTTTATTGACAGATTCTCCGTCCGGTATTTCATCTGTATTTCTTTTATTTCTCATGGAGCCTTTTATTCTTCTGGTCCTAAAATAGAAGTCTCTTCTAAAATCATAATTTCAACACCTATTATACACATTTGATTACTATTGATTATAAAGCTAGCAGCCATTGCTGGGGTGGCATTCCCTGCAGTCGGTACCATTATAGTGCAAGATCTCTACCCACACCTCGCACTCATTATTATAACACTTCTTCAGCCACATTAAAGAAAACGAATTAACAAATGAACATAAAAGTATTAATATGTTTTTGTCTCTAAAGGCATTTTAAACAATCCTCTGGTCATTAAAGGAGAGGAAGAGTTTGAATTTGGCAATATTTGAAAGCAGGAAATAACAATCAGCATTTACTTTTATTCTTCTACATCTTTTAATGTTTTTATTTTACAGCACTATGTTCAACTCTGGTTGTTTCAAAAAATGCTTTATAAATAAACACGACTTGACCATGGGCGTCCGTCTCTTTGTATCAGTTTGCAAGGGTACTGAAGAACCGAGCGTGGCCCACCTTTAAGCAGGCCAAGGCCAAGGTGTCCCCGCTCCACAGCAGCGACTTCTGCCCCACAAACTGTCATGTTAACGTGATGGAGGTCTCCTACCCCAAAACTACCACCTCACTGGGAAGTGCCTTTGGTGTGCAGCTGGACAACCGGAAGAACACGATGGAGAAGGGAGGACGCAGCAGTGCTGAGCAGGGTGAGTGAAAAACCCAATGCACACTGGAGTCATTTTACACATTTATCTTTAAATTCCAGACTTTTAACTCAGGGCGTTTGTGTTGCCTTAGGTAAACTGAACCCCATGGTTAATGTCCAGCACACCTTCACCACTATGGCGGCCCCGTCGGGTCACAGCTTGGGCAGGACGGAGGGACACGGCCTTCGCTTCCTGCTCAGAGAGGACGACCTGCTCACCCTGGATGCGTACCAGAAACTCCTCTACAAACTCACAACGGTTGTCAAAGAGATGGAGACGCACGGCGCCCACATTCATGAGTAAGTGGCCACATTAGCAAACATATGTGTAAACATCGGTCACGTGCGTGCAGGGATACAAGCGGTCAAACTCTCAAACATAACCACACGTGCACACAAATAACACATTGCTCATTTGTTTCACATAAGCACAACTCCCTGCAAACCATTCCCATGTGAGACAGGGTGCCGAGTTTCATCAAATTGCCCGAGTTTGAGTTTAATCTGTTTCGAGCACATTCCCCACAAATTGAAAAACAATGGGTGAAATTAATATTTTTTTTGAAACACTTCAAATCACTTTTCTGTGATGGAAAGCGAGACCCTGCCGCTGATTCCATCCATGATTTGAAATGCTTTGAGAAACCAGATTGCCTCATATAACCAGCTGTAACTTTAACAGCCTGCATGGTCAGTGTGCTGCGTCTGGCACTTAGCGGTCATACATTTCGGTCATTACTCCAGCACCAGGCTGTGTGTGCATCTGTGGGAGAGAGACAGGGAAACAGAGGGAACAACAGCAACAAGGCATTGTGGTGGTTTTCTCTAACCAAAGGTATTCTCATGCTGCATTCATGTAGATGATTTTACACCTGCTATGTTATGCGTGTGTTGGATCGGGGTTTCCGGCCTGGCAGCTCTGTGTTCAGCTTGGCGGGTTCATTGTCTGGAGACACATGCGTCCACGAAAAAGGAAATGGAAAACACTGAACCATTCCTGCCTCCCCCATCCCCAAACAGGAAATACAATCTCAGTGATCCAGAGGGCGTGTCATTAAGCCAGGTGTCCTCTCGAAAGTCCATTCACTAACAATGGACCATTGATATATTCATGCACAGCAGCCTTTAAAAATTATAATAGTCCCTTTTTCTAAAGTCATTCTCAGACATGAACTCCTGAGAATGTCCACAACTGGGTCAGATCTTACTCTGGTGTTTGAATTTCACTCATGAACAACGCAGCAGGAGATTCTCCTCTCAGATGCGTTCACAACAACACAGAAATCTCCAGAGTATTCAGGTGAGGGGTTGGCGCAGAAGGCAGAGGCAGGATCTAACGTATTCATTCCGCTGCAGAGATCACACGTTTTTGTTTGCAGCACATCGACAACAGAGCTGGTCCTTATCACCAAACGTTCTTCTACGTGTGTGTCACGTCTTAGACATGTCATCCACATGCATGGGTTCATTCAGGCATTCTTGGAGTTCTTACCAGGGGGCTGGCAGGGGAAACTCAAGAGAATGTTTGGAGTTCAGTGCAGGTCTGAAAGCTGCTTCAGTAAGACATCTTCTAAACCTTTCTGGGATTTCCCTGCAGTTTCTTGTCATTGATTGAAATGTGATCATTTGACTGATTAAGATCATTAGTGTCCTCAGCTACAGCAGCAGTGTTCAGATAATGACGTTAAAAGTTGTTAGATGGAGCGGGGCTGTCACCTTGCTGACGGGTAAATGAGTTGAGTCCACAGCACGGCTCTTAATAACCAAGTCTGGACACAATTTCCGCCATTGCTCCTGTTGCCACCAATTAGCGTAGTTGCATTGAAATGATATGAGACGGCGTGAGCGCAGGGATAACGACCTTTCCCATGCACACACTTCAGGAGCTCGTTAAAGGATGAGCTTGTGGGGACGGGCGGGAGTGTTTCACAGCAGTGGAAACGAATGTGGGCTGTGGCGCTTGCAGTTGCAGTCTGGATGTAGTGTGACCTGTGTGGGTGTGTTGATCCCTCCTGAGCTCTTCATTAGTTTAGTTTGCTTGTTCGATGACTGGCGTTGGGTCGCTGCTACTTTCATCGTTCACACACCCCGCCCTGCCCTGCTCCAAGCACCCTCACTTCCCCTTTGTCCTGTCTTATTTCCTCTACACGCACTCTTCCCTACACCCGTCTGCACACACACGGACGCACACATCCATCACTCTCTTGTGTCTCCTTTCTTTTTCTGTAACGGGTGTGCCTAACTTTGACAAAAGCACTTTATAATGAAGTAATACCGGCCATATTTAAAGTGTGTGGTATGTCAAACAACCCCTCCTCCCTCCCTGCTCTCAGCCCAGAGCAGAAATAGGAAGTCTGGTAAATTCGTAGTTGATTAGAAATATCCGCAAGTAATTTAGGAAGAGAAAACAACTGGATGTCGAATGATGTTGCATAATTTATTGGCTGTTTCTCGAGGAATCCTTCTGGAGGCTGCGACCTGTGAACCGGTGTCACAGACAAGGGGTCACAGCTGTGTGGGGACGTGCCCGGTGGTGACGTGCTTCATGTCAGGGCCCTCCTCCCTTTCCTGGATCACACAACCCCCCCCCCCCTTTTCCTCCCCACTTTCCTCTTTTTCACATAATTTCCTTATTCCACACACATCACTGATAGACTGGCAGCCATAGGGTGCTCCACTTTCTTTACCACAGTATAGATTAAAGCATTATGCAAATGTCCTCCCATGAAACGGCCTGATGAGGAGCTTTGTTATGCAGATGCACTTACAGATGCGATGAAGGCAATTGATGACTAATGGCAAAATGTGTCAAAGTAGGTTAAAGAGCTTCCTGTGAGAGATTAAGAGATCTCTCTGATAAGCAGTGGTGTACTGTGGCCTGCTCTCGTTCTCTTGCTTTTTTCCCCCACTCTCTCTCTCTTTCTGTCAAAGCCCCTTCTCTGATCCAGTCATTGTTATTCCCATTTGCTCCCTCGGTTAGTTTGCTCCCCAAAGGCCCCAAACTGCGCTCGCTTCTTTATTAACCAATAGCCAATCACAGAGCCTGGAGGACTTCTCCATAGTGATGGAATGCCAATCTCCTTTTTGGAGGGGCATTGTGGTAGCTCCTGGAGTGGACCATAATGAGGGCATCTCTGTGGCCCAGTCAGCCTGTGAATGGGTGGAAAGGGGGCCATTGGAGAGAGAGAGAGAGAGAGAGAGAGAGAGAGAGAGAGAGAGAGAGAGAGAGAGAGAGAGGAACCAGGGGGGTGGAGGTGTTTAAAATCATAAAGAGGCATAAAAACCTGAGATGCATTTGGGTGACACGAGGGGGACGTTTCACATAGCTGTGACTCCTTTAGCCCCCCCCCGCCCCCCCGCCCCCCCACCATTGCCTCCACTTTAAAATGTCCTTAAGGCCGATGTTATGACACAATGGAAAATGTAAGAGGACACAAATTAAAATAGGCCTGAAACGTAAACAGACATCGCGTGTCAGAGTGTGTGCGTGGGGAGAGATCCAAAAAAAAGTCCAAGCCCAGCATTTATTGGAATATTGCCTTAAATGCCACCATGTGTTGCTGCAACTGTAAAAATATCCCGGGCCGGTCCCTTCCTGCTCCTCTGATAGCCGCCTGATAGAATACAGACCAGCAGGAACAGTGAGGGGGCAGGGAGCGGAGCTGCAGCGTGTTGACACAGCTGCACCCTGCTGCATGTTTTGACCTATTAATATGATGCGGATCCCTGATCGTCTGAAGCTGTTTGTGCGGAAGCCGGGCACAAACAGACTGGGGGTTTGGTTTGGCCCACTCGCTCAGCTGGTGGAGCCCTCACACATGAAAGCGCACACTGTATGTAACAGTTGAAAATGTTACCGTGCTGCGGCACATGTAAGAACTTCCCCCGTGTAGCATGGGTCCGATCAAAGAAGTTGTTTTTATCACGCTGACTTCGCTGTTAGTTTTGGATGAACGTCATTGCTGCTTTATGTAATCCCTCCTGTCTGTTTTCTTCTTCTCCACCCTCTCTCTCCCTCAGCATTCTGTCCTCCATCACACACCCTCCAGCGTCGGAGGCGAGGACCCCGGAGAGTTACATCTCCGCAGAGAGCGAGGGGGAGAAGGGCGAGCGCAACGGGAAGAAAGTGTGTTTCAACGTGGCCGGGGACGAGCAGGAGGACTCTGGACACGACACAATCAGCAACAGAGACTCATACAGGTACACAACTGCAGTGAAAGGTGGTTACATGAGAGGTGCAGACGTTCAGAGACATCTTTGCAATAATAGATCAGATTAAAGCATTTTAAGTATTTTATTATCTGAACAAGATCAATGAGCACTTTCAAATATTGTTTCTCTTCTTCCCATTTCTCATCAGTGACTGTAACAGCAACAGGAACTCCATTGCCTCCT
The DNA here is from genome assembly GCF_022539355.2 of Hippoglossus stenolepis. Lineage (NCBI taxonomy): Eukaryota > Metazoa > Chordata > Actinopteri > Pleuronectiformes > Pleuronectidae > Hippoglossus > Hippoglossus stenolepis. Next base: position 11,811,620 of record NC_061501.1, on the reverse strand, counting down.
TCACCAGCATCTGCAGCAGCCACTGTAGCTCCTATGTTCACAGTGATGAGATGGACTCAGGTACACAAACGTAACACAATGAACACAAGCATTATTCTCCTTCACCTGGTAGTAAAGTGAAAGTGTATTACAGGTAGAATAACGCAACTCAAAGGATAAATATACACAATATTCACAATGTTGTGCAGGCGACAGGCGTGTTTACACATCACACTGCGGAAAACGTGTGAAAATGAGTGTATACAGCCTGGTGCCATGTTTAAACCACGGCAGATTGCAGCTGGAGCTTTGCTTTATAAATGTGGGGAGGGGAGGGACGGTTCCACAGGGAGGAGCTTACATGCACTCACATGAACACATGCTCCGACCAGCTACCAAAACAAAGAGCAGAGAAGCTTGAATCCCAACACACACAGAGGGAGTGTGATGACATAACTCCACTATTTCTATACATAGAAAAATAGCTGTTAGATTCTATATTAATGTTTCAAATCTCGTAAATATAATCCATAAAGTGTGAGTTATATTTACTGTATAACATTTATAAACAATTTATGGCTATACCCTGGTCCCAGATAGATCTTGTAGGATCTATCTTGCAAAACGGTCCCATAATTGACAGGTCATGATTACAATGTGATTGAATGATTATATTTTTCTGGAGGCGGAGAACAAAAAAGCCTGAAGTTGAATCTAATTGGATTTGGCCGCACATCTCAGCTGGATTTGTCATTGATGTCTTACACAGCTGTGTATCCTGTTAGATATCCGTCCTCACTGCCTACACACACACACACACACACACACACACACACACACACACACACACACACACACACACACACACACACACACACACACACACACACACACACACACTTGTCACTGTACTGTACTGTATTTGCAATCATATGTTTTATATATGTTAGGAGTGTTATATGATTCAGTGAAACAACACTAAGTCATTGTGCACGAGTAAACGTGTGGACTAATACTGCCAAGTTGTGACCGCACCTCTGCAGGAGATGAGATGCCCTCCAGTGTGTGGCTGTCCCACGACAAGCAGAAGAAACTTCACAGCTTCCTGGAGCATCTGTTTAGCCAGGTGAGCCCCTTCACATCTTTTTGTGTTGTCTAAATGGATTGTGTGTTCGATTGCAAACGACTATTAAAACAGTTGTTATATTGCATCATGTGCAAGTTTTTATTTAGACCTTTGTGTGTGATCAGGAAGGGAAAATTGTCGCAGCCTTAAGTTGCCCCTTGACCTTTCAGAAGCCTTTGAAGCAAGGCTGGTTATATCTGATTACATATATTCTTTCTCTAGCACACACACACACACACACACACACACACACACACACACACACACGCTTATTACATCCATGAGAGGTTTTGCGAGGATGTCTCCATCGACAGTGCCTTGCTTTGCTGTCTGGGCACTTTTTGGCTGCTTCCTGTCATTTGTTTTCTTGTGGAGCAGTTTCTCCAGCTTTGTTTATACACCGCACAGCAAAGTGTATTCACTGGGGCTCTGTGGGATTGTGTGTGTGTTTGTTACAAAGAGAACAAGTGAACCAGGTGTTGGTTATGTTTGGGCGGCAGATCTCGCTTCCCTCCGCATACTTTCGATCTCGGGCTCAGCGGGGGAACTGTATCATGCCACGACTTGACCCTCGTGCTTTCTGCAGGTGGACTCAATCACCAGCATGCTGAGAGGAGCGGTGGTGGCTCGGGCGTTTGAGCAGACGAAATGCTTCACGCCTGGAAGAGGATTACAAGGTAAAACACCAGGACTATGCACCGTTATCGCATCTTATAACATCTTGATTGACTCATCAAAGCATTTGAGCAAGAAATGTAAAAGTCTTTGTAACAAAAATATTTATTCTTCAGGCAGAAGATATAGTCACTTTTATATGACTCAAGTTTAATTACTTTTCATATTTCCACAATAGAAAAACACAACAATCTCCAACCAGCATTAAACAAAAGAGAAAAGAAATATAAACATTAGATATATTCACTCCCCATATCCATAATCCACAAAAACAAAAACAAAAAAAACAAGATATTTTTTGTCTTGAAATGTCCAATGTCCACTGAACCACTGTCACACGAAGAATAGTAGTCCTCTTAGAATAAACTTTAAAATAGTGTTTAGATATTAGAGTCCATCACCTCATTCATTCCCGATATACCCACCTATAACTAGGCAGACGTATCATGGCCGCCTCACGCATTTTGAAAAATCGGCAACATCGTTGTCTCTATGGCGCTGCAATCACCTCCTCAAGTATCGCTATGTTTTTTATTTACAGAATTCCAATGTGGAAGTTCTGTATGATCTAAATTCTGTGTTGTGCCCTCTAGTGTACACGTGTAGTTCACACATAGTTCATAGCAAGTATGTGAACAATTACGCCTACAACACATCTGGTTGTCTATGGGAACGTGTAAAAACAAATATATCTGGCACTGACACAAATACTGATGTGTCGCTCTGCTTCTTGGGTCTTGCTGGGCTTCACACTGGGCCCAGTATAAGAAAGATCATATCAGAGAAACTCCCAATCCCAACCGGCAGAATACTGAGAGAAAACAGCATATTCTCAAAATTCCGCAGCTGCCTGCACACAGGGGCTGCAACTTCCTGTTGTGTTAAGTGTGTTAAGATGTGATGGTAGAGACATGGGGGATGTTTAGTCGGTGGATTACAGCACCTACAAAGAAGATTCTCATCCATTTTTTAAAAATCTTTAACAGCGATCTCTCCCCTTCAGCTCTTCCAGTGCCCTTCTCTCAAAAGCCCTTCACAGCGTTGAACCAGAACCACTTGGTTACAAGCTCATCTCCCCTTTCTCGGAATTATAGTGCTACCTACCAGCCAATAGAAAAAGTGACCCTGTAACAACTTTGCTGTGCGTGTGTTATCTGATAGTTTTGTTTGTTTGCCACCTAACCTCGTCTTGGCCTTGGTGTTTAACAGCGGAGGCTATTGTTACAGTTTATCTCTCACAGGAAAATGTAGGAAATGCTGCTGGAGGGGTCTAAATTTATCCTTATCATTTCCCACTACAAATACAAACTAGCTCACTGTGGCCTTTCATGATCTGTGGACCGGTTCAGATGACTCAACCCATTGCCGAGATAAGATAGAAAGAAAACCATGCTCAAAAGCAACTATTGTTTTCTTCCTTATTTTTTCCCAAGACGTGCAAGTACGGTTCCCAGATTTTGCAAGGATGATAACTGAACGTTTTGTACCAGTGTGGTCTGTTTTAACCTGTGAAAAAAGTTATTGTTTGTCCTTGAATTACTCTAAAATGAAGTGTGCTAAAAGCTAAAGAGCAGATTACTCATTTATTCTGCATGTTTTCATAAGTATAGCCTCCAAACACAGCGCCCCATTTGGGACACAGACTTCCCTGAATTGAGTGCAGATTTGCTTGAACTGAAAATAGGTCTGCTTGTGGTTTGTGTGCATTTGTGTGTGTGTGTGTATGTGCGTGTGTGTGTGTCGGTATGCATAAATGCCCCAAGGAGGGATATGAAGGCCTTGATCAGAGCTGATCCATCTTAACTCCACTAATGTGTGCGGTTGATAACACAGCAAACGGGATTATCTCACAAGTAGAGCATTCCTGCATCTGATCTCTCACTCTCTCTGTCGCCCTCAGACACACACACACACACACACACACACACACACACACACACACACACACTCAGAGACACACTCTTTAAGCCGCTGTTAAACAGCCGTCGCTGTATTGCAGATCTGCTCTTCGTCTCCAGAGTAAACTTTGTTACAAGTCATTCTGTCGGGTTTTGAAAGAAGCTACATCCGATTGACAGAGTTTTACAGTCGTGTTCTGCTCCTGCAAAGACTCAATGACAAAGAGATTAGATTGTAGGCGATCGAAACCTGGTCGGCCTGGTCTGACTGTCCTATGATAGATACTGTAGATACTAGATAGATAGACGGATAGATAAAAGAGAGAGGCTGACATGGAAGGAAAAAGAGAATAAACTTGATGTTAATGAGACACATTTGGAGCAAGAGATAGAGGACAAGAAAACAAAAGATGAAAAAGAAGAGGAGAGATTTATGGGAGAAAAACAGTTGAGTACGATGCGGAGGAGTATAATGATTTATTAGGATCAGTTATCTTTCCTGATTGCCTTTTGAGTGAATAGCATTTTTTGACTGAATGATCAATCTTCTAAATAATTTACGTGTGTTGTACTTTGAAAGAGTTTCGAATGCTTTTGCTAAGTAATGGGAATTTTATGATGGCAATAAACATCTGGCAATGAAGCAGACTGGAGACATGGGGAGAAAAAAGAGAGCTGGAGGAGTGAGAGGGAAGAGCGTAGACATTATGAGATTAAGAGTGTTTCTTTATTTCTATTAGGTCCAATTGCATTTTACTATGATTTCATTACACACTGATACAGTAGGTGGTGGTATGCACCTAGTTGGTTTGCTATCCACCAATAAACACAAAGGAGACACAAATTAAATTATGAAATCTGTCTTTGTGGAATAAAATGTTGCTCACTAAGGGAGGATTTGAAACAAAGCAGATTCTTTTATAAATCCACTTTCTTTCTATGTGAAATAGGGTTTACACACACACACACACACACACACACACACACACACACACACACACACACACACACACACACACACACACACACACACACACACACAGTCATATCCCACCACTGGGTCTGTGTTTATTCCTTGTTTGTGTCTGTGTGTGTGTGTCAGAGTTTCAGCAGGAGATGGAGCCCAAGGTGAACTGCACCAAGAAGTTGCGTCTCCATGTCAAGCAGGATCCTTGGAACCTTCCCAGCAGCGTTCAGACCCTCACGCAAACCATCGCGAAATATGTTGAAGGTCAGCGCCCACCTGAATTATAACAAACACACACACAGTCACACACACACACACACACACACCTAATGCACTCTTGCTTTCACAGAGTTCGAAACCTAAAGCTTGCTCCACAATCAAATTATCTGGAAAGGTATACCTGGCTTGGGAGGCCCATTAAATTGACCAGTTCTCTAGTGCCCCTCATCATATTTATTAGATGCAATAATAACCTCTGCTGCAGTCACGTACAGGTAGTCTCAGTCCACTAACCGTGCTGCTCTCCTTTAAATCCAAAACCATCCTGGGAATCATAAATTTGAGCCACAGAGAAGCAGTGTAAACAGCTTCAGAGCTACACTGTGAGATTCCTCTTATTCTTTTTGAATTAACATGGGAAGTCCAGCCTCATTTATCCTTAATTGCAGTGTGTGTTTTTTTTGTGTTTGTTGGCACGCAGCGTGATTACACAGACAAACAGAGCATGTGCATGCAGATGCACGGCCACAAGTGAGCATGTACAGACACAGCCTCGACCCAATCCCAGCTACATGACACTCCTGGGAAAGGTGAGCTGGTGGTCACGACAGAGGGAGTACAAATAAGCAGAGTTAATATTAATGCGCAGCTTGGCCTGTGTACACCAATTTTTTCCCCCCCTACCTCCCTACACATAATGGCCTCTTCATGCAGCACAGGATCCTGCCAAGCTCTCCGCGCCTCTGATACGGCTATAAACAAATGCAGATTTATGTTATTATCTTTGCCGTTGGCTGGTTTTTATGACGCTGTGTGCTTTTTTTTCCTGATATGTGAAGATAAACAGCTGCGGAGCTGGGATAGAGCAAAAGAGTTATACAGCATTGCCCTATTTATGACTTGAAGAGGTAGACTTTCTTGCACAGGTCATAATATTGTAGTTGAGGAGAAGGGCTCATTGGGTTGTGTGGTTGTGTACAAGGTCATTCGCCGCCTCACTGGACTGACTTGTTTGGTTTCCTTTTCAGAGGTGAAGACGAGGCTGCTCTTGGTCCTACTACAGTATACAGGTTTGTCTTACTTCCCTCTTGCAGTGAAACAGAAATACAGGATGTAATACTGACTTAGGCAACATAGGTTTTCCAACTAAAACAATCTCTGTCTAAGCGTTTTGGCTCCGTATGGTTTTAATTCCCGTCCATACTTACAAGCCTGAAAACACATATCACGTGACACTTCCTCAAAGAAGCACAAATTGCAATAATAAAAAGTAGTAAAGGGTAGGCAGTGGTTGTATTGGTTAATAATTGTATAATCTCACAACTCATTCAACTTTTCCGAGAGGTCTATTTCTCAGGGATTTTCTGGCAGCCAATTATTTTCCACTTGGGTGAACCTGTCATTTGCTCTCATTTCTTTCTGATACAATATTTTATACTCAGCAGATTTAATAAAAAGCAGCCATGACTTTTTGTCACCTCACAGTTTTAATGACCATAACAAACTCACACACGTATCTCTATCACTTTTTTTCTTTGAACCTTGACACCTACACCTCAGTTATTGATTTTCGCTCCTCAGTTTTGTGTATTTGATATTCTCTTCTCTTTTCTTATCTGTTACGTTCATTGTTTTTATTTCACCTCAATCATTTTGTTTCCCGTTAGACTCAGAAATCCAGTTGCGTCGAGATATGGTGTTCTGTCAGTCTCTAGTCGCAGCTGTGTGTGCCTTCACAGAGCATCTACTGGCCGTCCTCAACCAGGTAAATTACACAAATGTACAAAAATACCTTACGAATAAAAGGAAATTTCTTTTACCTTATTTATCTTTTAGATTTTTTTTTTTAACCTTAGCCCACTGATTGGCCTTCTTGTGTCCACTTGCAGTTCCACAGCGTGAGCAGGGAGATGGACCAGGACAGCTCGGACCCCCAGGACCTACAGGAGACTCAGGAAGCCAGCTGCCGTTGGCTGGAGCAGATCGCCAGCGCCGGGCTGCTCTTCCACTTCCAGTCCCTCCTCTCCCCCAATTTGGTGAGCACCAGACCACTCACGCCCAGATCTCAGTTAATCTGCTTTGACAGACACTCTACAAACAGGAGTTACCGTCTATATACACAAATGTATATTTTCTAAACTGACCATTCAAATTACTATAATTAGATTTTCAGTAAACATGCAGATTTTAGCTGTAAATACATTGAATCTATGTATATATCTTATACATATAGTACTTTAAATGATAACTATCAGATATGAAACCATATGTATCTCTTCATGATATAAACTAAAATGATATGAATTATGCGATATCCAACATTTTTATTCCGCTCTCTGAGTCAGTGTAATGATGAGTTACAGCTAAGCAAATAAGACGTAATCTACCAGTCACAAGTTTGGATTTAAAAAAAATCGATCATCAATCAAGATGCCACCACCAGGCAAAAAAAATTCACAAAAATGTGCTGAGTGCAGCAGACGGTCTGCCCGCAGTGACTGTGTGTGGACGCGGTGTGAATGGTTGAGGTGTGCCACTGATTTTAGGAGCCAGAGCCCACAGCCGACCTCCGTCCTGTGTTGCTCAATTCACAGGAACGGCTTCACCATCCTGTTTAAACTGAAAACGGGTTTCTGGGGATGTTGTGGGGATTATTACATTTAAAAAAACATTTAAAGGTATACAGAGCACATTTTTAAAATAACATACATTTAAGAAAAGTTACATAAATAACATAATGTAACAGATATACCTAGACATCAATTTAAACAATTATATACAAAACACTATGTCTGCTTTGGAGAATTCTCATCTGTTCCAAAGCACCCTTGAAAATGACTAATAAAAATAAATAATCCCATTGAGTTGTGTATATTGATGTGAATAATCAATATTTCATCTAATTTTTATAAGGTTGAAAAAGTGGGTTATTTGATATCAGACTGGTCTTTTCTCCAGTCCAGTGGAAAGACAGGGTCCAGACTGGAGTTCTTTAGGAACAGCCTCTGTGGATTGCTGAAAGTGAGCTCAGCACACATTGTGACCTTAGTTAGCCTCTCCCTTCAAGAGTTTATTAATAATTTCCCTTCAGTTGAGTGCCTTTAAGTGAGTTTGAGAAACCAGAACTTAAAAGTGAGCAGCTGAAGGACGTTCACCTCATTTCCTTTGTGCTTCTTTTCTGCATTTTGCATCAACAACCACACAGATTTTTGTTTAGCAATGAGACAACGATTTCAGGTCCCCAGAAATCGTTGACACTTCTCTCTCTTCCTGCCGCCACGCTGTCTCACTCTTTCACTCCATCTCTGTGTCTCTAGTTCCCTTTCTTTCTCAAGTCATTTCCCCTTTATGCGTCCCTGTTGAGCAAAACCGGGATTCAGTACCTGCAGGTGATTCCAGTGAATTTTCAGCATGCTCCTCTTTTAGGGCATCTTAAAGGCAGCATGAGCACTGGATACTGTTTGTGTCTGTATGTTTGTGATTATGTGTAAACTGAATGTGTGTGTGTGTGTGTGTGTGTGTGCCAGCAGTGTGTGTGTGTGACACCATTTGAGATAAACTTGCCCACACACAGCAAGTGTCACTTGGCAGGGCAGCGGGTTCTGCTCATTCACGTGTTGCACCATTTCAAATGTGTCTTTAGAAAAAGAACCTAATCCTCTTCCACCACTGCTGCGTTTGTCCGTCTGCATGTGGAGGATAGAGAGCGGAAGAAAGAGAAGGCAGAGGAGGGGTGGAGGGGGTGAAGAGGAGGAGGAGGAGGAGGAGCGCAGGGTGTCACAATCCAACATATTTGAGCTGCTATCTCTGTGGCCCCGAGCAGATGTGTTTGTGTGTGAGGATGCTGTCTGGAAAAGGAAACACGTGCACGTGCATACACACCTTCAGGGAAACACGCAAACACTTAAAAACCAAGACTAAGACTCAGACATCATTTCAGGAGGTTTGAATGAGGGCTCTTTGGGTGGGTCATCTTATGTTGCAAAAGAACGACTATATCTACCATATCTAGCTTATTCTTTGAGGAGCCAATCACAGCAGACAAGAGGACAAGAGGAGGGATACACAGGGAATTAAAAGTCATCAATTAAACTGCATGATAAGCTGCATGTCTGTGGACTGTGGGGGGGAAGTCTTAGTATCTGCAGAATTCACATGCGGGCACGAGGAGAAGAGAATTATTTTTTCTTTATTAAAACCTGGTGACTACATTGCCCACGAGGCAACATGACTCCCAGTTTGGTTAAAGATTGTAATGTGGTTAAGGGTTGGGGTCTCAAGAGGAGGGCTGGTACCCTCAATCATTTCAAACAGATTTTTTACATTTTCAAACATCTTGTCCTGCAGCCACAACCGATTCAAAGGACTTTCTACAACAGTTTTTTTCCACAGTCGTCTCCTCTCCCGAGACTTTATCAGATATGTAAATATTGAAAACGCCGTCAACCATCGGATTCATTCGTGCATGTTTCTGTTCCTCTCTTCAGACGGATGAGCAAGCCATGTTGGAGGACACTCAGGTCGCACTGATCGACCTGGAGAAGGTCACATTCTACTTCCGGCATTTTGAAGGGGAACCGCTGGTGGCCAGTAAGTCCTCTGACTCTTTGAGGTTACATTTCAGCTGAAAAGCTTCATTGCAGCCTTCCTATTGCTACTTCTAAGGTCTGACATTTAAGTAAAGCCTTCAAAAATGTGCTCTGTATCATGCCTCTCCTCTCCTCCCCCTTCTTCTGTGGCAGACATGCCCATTTCCTACCAGGTGGAGGGCACACGTCAGGCCTTGAAGGTTTGCTTCTACCTGGAAAGATCCTACTTCTCCCTGCTGCCTCACAGGCTGAAGAACGGAGGAGGCATCAAGATCTACCCTGTGCTCTTCACACAAGGTATAATAAGCGTTGTTATGGAACATGTCGGCATGTAGTGCACAGATTGATGCATAAACACTGACTTTGACTCTTCATGTGATAACTCTCTAGCACTGGAGAGTATGGAGGGCTACTACTACAGAGACAATGTTTCAGTGGAGGAATACCAGGCCCAGATCAATGCCGCCTCACTGGATAAGGTCAAACAGTACTACAAGAGACTGAGGTATGTTGCACGAGACATATGCACGTGGCTATTCCTTACATGCCCTGTCGGATTCAGACGTTTTTAAGATCTACTGCAAATCAAGAACGCCGCAGTGATGTCTTGCGATTGGTTGCGGACACACACAGGCCGGGGCAGCAGCGATTGGATTAGAGCGTGCGGCGTGTCGCCAGCGCCGATGTGGTGCTTCTGTGCAGCCGCTGGACTCAGTGGCCTCACACATTCCATAGGTTTGCTACCCACCAGAAACCCTCTGTGATTGGTGGATGATTTAATGAGGCTGAAAGAGATGCGAAAACACAGACTGAAAATAAGGGCTCGGCTTTACTTAATCTCCCGAATGTGTGAGGAGGTGTCAGACCTGTACAGTACGCCGTCTGAATATAAATGTCGTCTCTCATTAGATGCTACCTTGTGATTCCAGAGACCGAAAATCACATTGAAACCTGCTCTGTATAAAAGTGTGTGTGTGTGTGTGTGTGTGTGTGTGTGTGTGTGTGTGTGTGTGTGTGTTTGAGAGACACGTTAAGAATTTGTCATGACAAAATCTTAGAAATAAGTGCAGCTTTTGCACAATGTCTTCTATTGAACATCTATTTGGATTACAAAGCTGAGAGCATGATAGATTTACACACACACACACACACACACACACACACACACACACACACACACACACACACACACACACCTGATCCTTTTGAAGCCTCCTAATTGGACACTTCAGTCTGTCCTAACATTTGAGTTAAGGCCCGGCTCCGTTGCCCTTGAACAACCGATCCGCTAATATCAAGATTTAACGACACAGACCGATGGCATCTCGGTCAATAGCAAGAATCAGTCACACTTATGGAAAGTGTTTGAAGCCCGGCCAGGGTTTCTTTCATCGAACACCTCACAGAGTGACAGGTGGACATGTCGGCTTCAAGTAAACATCTGCTGCTGATTGTGTGGATAATTAAACACAGAGCAGAGCTCACAGAACAACTTCCATCTTATTATTTAGGGACAATCTGCGTTGGGGTGCGGGTGGCATAGAATGATTTACGTCTCGAGCATCCATCTGCCACATCAGTGAGGACACGCCGCAACAAAGCGAACTCAGTTTAAAAGGGAATTGCAGTTTTTTAATTTGTTTGGGGTGTTTAGCTTGACGAGGGAAAAGAATTTCGAGAATTTGTTTCTGTGATTGTCAGATTTCCCAAAGCTCAGCCGGGGAACCGCTTGCACTTGGTCGGTAATTCTTTCTGTGCATCAGGTCTTAACTTCCGTCTCTTTGTGTTCTGATAACGATCTTCAGGGACTCCACAACCTTTTAATGGCTCAATACTGGCCTTTTCTGGCTAGTTTCGAAAATGTCGCAATTCTAATTAAGATGCCACAGGGAGAGATGCATAAAGTGTTGTAATGTGCAAACTGTATGACTTTACTGGATTCCAGCCATGCTGTTTTGGGCATTTGTACTGTATGTCTTTACAATTTAACCTGTACAGAGAGAGTCTAACTAAGTTGTCAGCGGAGGCTCCAGCAGTAACACGGAGCAGATGTATGCTGACAGGCAGGCAACTGACAGGCTGGTGATCTGGGGAGCATTATGGGTGCTTATGAAACTGATGGAGATGGCTCTCTTCTCAAATACTCAATCTCATATCCTAGCAAAAACCTGTCATATTATTTCAGACTGAACCCAATCAGCTGTTTGAGCTCTCGAGACAGTTTCGAGGAATCCCACTGTGTATATAGTATACATGAGTAGATTCCCAAATTGTTTGTCGTTACTTTTTTATGTAAAAGTTTCGAATACTTCCACCACTGATGCTTGATGGGGAGTTTCATGGAGCTGCAACTACATATTTTGACCTTATCCAAAACATTTTCAGTTTACTAGTATATGAGAGAGGAAAAGTATCAAATTCTCACATGTTAGTAGCTGGAACCAATCATTTATTGGCATTTTTGCTTGAAAAAATATTTGCTAAATTATCAAAATAGACTTATTGATTTTAGCTGTAGGGTTATACAGATAAATCTTCCAGCAGCACTTAGAATTCAACATTGCTGCTGGCTCACTGATGTGCTCGTGGAATAATCCTGTGTACTCTCGCAAAAAAAACTTGCATCAGAAAATGCTCTTTGCTTCCGCCCAGAGAATTTCCTTGGATCAACAGTCGGTGACATATATGTGACATTACCAGTAGTTGTCTTTTGCCTCCTGCCTTGTGTCTGTCGGCTGACCACAGGCAAGGCCATGATGTCACCCCCGCTCTCTCCTTCGCTGCGTTCCAACCTCAGGCACCTCGTTATCCTTGGAGCTCGGCCACAGCAGTGTTGGGTTAAACCCACACTTATGGGTCGGAGCCAGAGGCTGCCTGACAGACAGACACAGCACAGCGCACGCAGTACTGAACTGAATGAACTGCACGGCTGAGATTCTCAGACGTTTGCATTTCGTCAACAGGCTCCCGTTACACCTCAGACCCACATATATGTATTTAGGAGTCCTGGGATATTGATGTTCTTGGGAATTGAAATTGGATTTTCTGCTTGCACTGCATACATTTACATTTTCTTAATCATAAATGCCATCCTCATTTGCATTCAATTAAATTAAAGTTGCTCTTTGTTCTGTGGATTCCCTGGAGCCTGTCTTGTCTACCGGAACTATGTCTTTCTCTTCCACTGACACCTTTACTCATTATGAATATTATCCTATTTCAGAGATGTAAATCACAACAATTTCCCTGTAGCCTCTCCGACTCTGGCTTTTGCTTTCCACACCCACGCCAAGGATCCAGGCAAAGACATAGTGCCCGATGAAGTCACTTGAATTTAACGTAAACCCTAAACGTATGGGCAAATCACAAGCATGTGGCTGGTCCTTGCAGCTACAGTGTGTAGAGCCAGAACACACTTTTTTCAATCTTTGATAAACCATCTGAGCTGACGTGCATTTAGGTAAGAGATATAAAACCCTGACAAGTGCCCAAAGTTCCTGCACATTTCTCGGGACATTCTTAAAATTAATCGGGGGGTCTACAAACTGCGACAGAAAATAAGATAAAGTTTGAAAGCATAGAAATAGTTAGAATCTGAAAAATGGAAGGAAAGAGCCTACTCTGCAGAGAGAGCACCGTTTCCATTAGGACCCAGTCAGAGTAGAGAAGGGGGTGCGATTGAAAGGGAATATAGATCGCGCCAGAGCAGCTTGGAAAGAAAGAGGGAGATTCCAGGGGAGGGATGAGGATGATAGGTTGAGGAAGAGAGGATGCTGGGGAGGGTTTTTCGATGAGGGCGGAGTGGAGAGCTGCTGAAGCACAGTCTGCAGAGTCTGCAAATGTATTATTCAGAGGGGGAGATTATTGCAGGCTTGTGGTTTCATCTCATTTTGCTCTTATTGACAGTAAGTTTCAAGAGGGAATTGGGTTTTCCCTCGCGTGCTCTCATGTTATTGATTCGAGGATCACGGTACATACTGCATTAAGAATAGAGGAAAAAGTCTAGCATGCACAAAAGTTTGTCTGCTGCTGAATTGTATGTGGATCCAGTCCATATATTGTTTCAGATGCAAAAGAAACCTGTGGGCATTGGAAGACATAGATAGACAATATATTGGCCTCACTGCAGGCACTGGCTTCTGAATTGCTTTTGGGAGTTTTGGTGAAATGTTTCACACTGAAGATTTCCACATCTCATGGGACACGTTTCTTAAGGGGCTACTTCGTTTGGTCCTGACCTTCGGACTTCTCAGTTCAGTCTGAACCAAAATATTAGGTGTGAAATGGGCCTCAGGCCGCGGTCTAGACCATAGACCAAAATCTAGTCCGACCAAAAGAGGTGAGAACAAATCAGGGTTCAGATCGTTTGTAGTGTGAATAATATTTTTGGGGAATGTTGCAACTTTCGGGCCCTTTCAGGAAGTTGGTACGGCATTAAATGATAGAAGAGAAGAAGAGAAAGAAGCGGAAGCTGCTCACAGGATTGCTTGTAGTCACACTACTGGTTCATAAATTTAAATAAACTAGACATGGAATTTACGTTACGCCGATCTAAGACACACGCCCATCTACAAACCAATCAATGTCAAGTATAGGTATATGCAGCCCACATAAGTGATGGTGACGTATGTACTGTATGTCATACAAAAGTCTTCAGTGCGCTGCCAAAATTGCAACATGAAACCAAAACTAACCGGATCAAATGTAAACAATATAACCAAGACATGAATCTTGGCTTTGACCTTTGTTCAGACTTTCAGATTTTCAAAACTCCCTTAAACACCTGACTCCTGGGGAAATATACATTCTAAACAATCTTACCAGGAATGTGTAATGATAGCTTTGTGACTAAAGCAGTAAACTTGTATGAATAACACTGTACAATTCCTACATATTGTTGCTTTTACAGATTTGTTGTTTCGTGCTTTGTTAGCTTAACAGTCTTCTGTCATCACCACGCAGCACATTTGTGCTCACAGTGTTTGCTTCTGCAGCAGTTATGGGTAATGAGTATCACAGTGCTGCAGTGCAGTTTGTCTAGATTAAGCAAAACAAATGTCTGATGCTTACTGCAGGGTCAGAGTGTCCGTTTCAACAGGAGCTCCCTCTCTCTCTCTCTCTCTCTCTCTCCCTCCTTCCTTTATCTCCGCTGCCCTGTTCCTGGAGCAGAGATTGATCCTCTCACTCTCGCTCAGACGTGACCTCGTGTTTCAGAGTGTAAATGTTCTGCTTTAATCAGCGGCATGTACCACAACGTGATAAAAGCTCCCAGCTGATCAGGTAATAAGTGCAGCGGCACAAAGAGACAGATGAATACGCACACAAACGTGCAGTTACATCCATATATACAAGTCACCCTGGCAGCTTTGTTTAGTGTAAGTCATGCTGTTGGATCTCCAAGGACATCTCCACAATAAATGCTCGGAGAAACAAGACGATAGATGATGTGACCTCGCTCCGAGTGGTTCAGCACACACACAAACATGAATCCCATCACAGCGCTCGACATCAAAACAACACCACAAAGATTTGCTATATGTAATTGATGAGATTTCCCTTCCTCCCGGGGGCCGGGCTATGTAATGATGACTAATAAGGAATAGCTGCTGCTACTACAAGTTCACACATCTTTCATCTGATAGATCCTCAAACAGCAAAACAGCAGTGCATCTAGCTTGAGAAGTGTGATTTGTCGGATGACTGCGTCCGTAACCTGAGAAGTAATCTGACTTTTTTCCTCCGGAGAGAAAAATACGGCTCGTTTGGGGAATATTAATTGGTTATGGATATTATCTGAGCTTCAGAAGGGAAATAATTGGTCATTTATATATTTTTCCTTAACAGAAAGAGCTTTCTCAGTTTCGGGAAGTGATTGAAATGCTACAGTCTTTTCCCCGACAAAGGGAGCCCCAGTTCACCGGCGCACTGAGGAAGGTGTTGGGCCTCGTTCTGCTCCAGCTCGTGTGCACTGAACCTCTTGTCTGTGAAGCCAAAAAGGCCGACCACCAGAGGCCCAGATCCATTCATCATTTCTCTTAGACTCAATTCCTGAGCAGCTATAACGATGACAGCTCTGCACAAGGAGAAAGAAACACCATTGAAAGGAGCCAAGGATACTTTGCAGCTACTTATGTTCAGGGTCGATGTAGTAAATTTGGCCATTATTGCAATCAGCATTGTAATAAATGCAATAATTCCATGTGTGTCCTCAGTGACACTGATTAAGTGATAATATGTCTTCAAATGGCTCCGACACTAAGGCTCCATTAACAATAATCTGCTCTGGGTGTTGAGGTGGTGTCCCGGTCTTGACACTTATGACTTTGAAAACCAACCGTGCAGCTTTTAACTTAAATATAACATATGTGTGAAGGAATGAATTTTATTGTGTTTATTATACATTTTAAATTCATAAACCTTCAAGAAAACGTACCATTGTCACACATGTACTTCTATTGGGGGGATTTTGCTTCCGTGTTGACCTTTGTTTGACATATAGCTGCTCATAAATATTGGGTTGCGTAAGTGTACACTTACATATGTGTAAATAGGAACGAGTGTGGGATAAAAAAAAAAAGACTCCCACCACACAGTATCTGGCTTGCGTTGGTGCAGAAGCATCAGTATGTGGCATCTGAGGGCTCCTGGAAACCCTCATTCCCCCCAGCTCTGCCACACACTGCAGCAGCTTGTCAGAGGAATAATAATGGTAGAGTGTCATTCATCATGTGTGTGCGCGAGTAATTTAATTGGACCAGCATGCACCTCTGCAGGGTCACTCACACTGGAGGCCATAAATCCGAGACGCTTTACTGGTGTCCCTATGGGTTGTATGGTATTAAATCAAATCCACAGAAGAGGTTCATTTTAAATGTTTTTTATCGCTCCGGGAATCATTTTGTTTGTTTTGGACTTTTTGAACGGGCGATGTCACGCTAAAGTGTCCATTCCCTCGCCGGTCTGCTGAAAACATCTGTGCCTCAGATCCTTCGACTTCGACGCCGTAGCTGACCAGTAATGCACCATTGCTGTAAAGAGCCGTGACTGTCCCATTGTCACGAGAGAGGCAGAAACTAAGAATTAAGTATTCTCTTTGGCCCAAGAGAATAAAACCAGCTACACCAGCAGGTCGTCTCTGGCCTGCCGCCAAAAACTCCATTAGAGCCTCCTGTAAAAAGCTATTGGCTGTGTGTGTGTGTGTGAGTGTGTGTGTGAGAGTGAGTGTGTGTCCTGGGGTCATGGGGTTTTAGTTATTGCAGAAGGAGCTACAGGCCTATTACTTATGGTTTTCTTGATTTCAAAGCAGGGGAAGTGCTCTTAACAGAGGAAATAAGCCCTGAACACAAACCGCTCCGCCAACCTGTGTTTTTGTTCCACATTGATTGACACGTGGTAGGTTGGAGTTTGGATTTGGGTAAATTTCCCCTGAAAAACATGTGATCAAAACATTGTTTCATTTTTCATTTTCTTGTTGAATGACAATGGAGTGATAGATTCCAGGGGCTAAAACCTGAACGCCGCCGTATATGTGAGAAGAAATAATAGACACCCAGTGGATTTAGCTCATATATAATATGCTCTCGACCTCCCCCTTGATATGTTTGCACACTGTGTGTGGGCTTAAAAGTTCATTTTTCATCCACAATGAAGGCTTCTGAGGTGCCCGGTGTCCAAACCTCTGACAAAACACCGTCGGCTCCGAAGATTGAGTGCAGGTCGTCTTTAAACCGCACATTACTTATAGCCTGACTCCTATTATTTAGTCATTTGAGACCTCCAGGAGATTCAGCCCGGTTCCTCGAGCTGCGGTTGACGGTATTTTTAGAACAGCTCCTACTGCTCGGGGGATGAGATAATCAGTGGGTATTATGACCTTGCCTCTGTGTGCAAGGGCAAGAAGAGGAGCTTTTTATTTAGTCTGAAACATAAACAAATGTCGGCAGATGAAGTGGAGCCGGGTATTTAGAAATAAATCAACTCCTCTCGGTCAGATTCTACAATAGACCTTCAAGATAAAAGTCTGAGCGGTCGACCAATAAGCAAAGAGGGACAAGCGAGAGTGGATTCGGAGTTTGAGAAGAGAGATAGCAGGGCATGAACCTGCGATATGAGCCAGAACAGGAACTGTTTCAGGACAAGGTTTTGATTTCCTCTAAACTTTCTTTTGTTTTGTTGTGTTACACTGCGTATTATCGCCTCACTGAATCTGCACTCTCTCTTTGTTTAACCTGTCAGGTGAACGGTGTTTGGTTTTGAGGCTGTTGGGTCTAACTTTAATTTACTGTGGCAGTCCACAAACACACACTCACAGGTGGTACACAGACACAGACACAATATGGAGGCCTGGTGTTTACTGCAGAAACTTCAATGCAGACAACAAAAACTGAGAAGTTTAAAGAGTCAATACTTCAAAAGCACTGCTCTGTTCCTCTTTAGATCGCACAGGAGTTGTGGCCATTATCCCAAATTACCTGCTCTTTACGAGAGCAATAGAAGAGGTTTGCACTCTGTGAAGCTCTCAGTCTATTGTGAGCATCTTTTGAATGAGAAGGCCGCCTTGAAGCAATTACATGGGCTGTTAGCTCCATCTGAACCCTCTGCAAACTCTGCTCATTTCGTTTAGCGGAGCACACCGGAAGGTTAAAGAATGATTTGCCGGGGTTGTAGGGATTAACGGACGTTTGACAAGTGAAGGTGTAAAATGCACAGGCTGCTCCTCATCTGTAGGGCAGAACGTGTGTCATACGGTGGTTTTTTATGTGGCTGAAGTAAAGTGAAAAGGTAACGAGCCATTAGAGGAAAAAAAAAAGCACCCGTCCGCCGCTCCCAGTGTTTGCAGGTTTTCTGGAGAGGACACCGTGTTCTCTGGGACTTTTCATTTCAAATCGCCTCATTTAGAATCGTTATGAAATCTTGAATCAGGGATGTGTTGACTCTGCTCTGATTGATTCATTTCATTAATATTGTGTCAGGCAGAAACAGCACAGTGGTAACGAATGCCTCCTTGGCCTGATTTTAATCACCTTAATAGCAGAGTGAATGCAGATAAATGAGTCCTGCTTCACTGACTCTTGTAAACAATCTCCTTCCCTCAAACGCTGTTGTTTCTGCATCTCCTCCAACTGAATGGCTCCTCAACTCTCTGTCATTACAGATACTATATGACTGGGTGTTTTTCCTACTTCTGGCAGAAAGTAATGGAGTATGTGATTTTATTACACTGGGTTTAATGTGGTGTACTGTGGCTATTTTGAGTGCGCTGCTGGATTACCGAGATTTGATGGAGTCGCAGACTGCTGAGTTTGCACCGGGAGCACTCCACCTCAGATGGACTCATTGCGGCATACATTCTCCATTATGTCTGCGAGGGACACCAGTGCAGTGCTGCCCCCAGTGGTTGGAAAGGCGAATAGCACAGGATCAGACAGTGCTCCATGAATGAATGAGGCAATGGCATTTGGAGTGATGCCCGGGATAAGAGATGCTCAGTCTGTTTCTGCTGAGCTGGGCCCAAGTTACTCTCATGATTGAGAGTCAGAGTCAGCCATAATGAGCAGGTGGCCTACTTTTCCCTGAAAGGTAGTCAGTGCTCCTGATGACCCAATGGTGCATAAAGAAGAAGGCCACTGTATAATCTTTTCAAGCAGTGAAGCTTCTAAATATAAAAACAAACTGAGTGAATGTTAAATATGTCTACTACAGTATGTCCCTACTCTGCAGACACAGTTGTTTCTCCTACTGCAAATATCCAGTTGGAGTTGTGCCGTATCTGAAATGTAGTCTCTCCTTCAGGGCTTTCTACCTGGATCAGTCCAACATGCCACCCAGCGCTGCACCCAAAGCTGCCCTCATCGATAAGGTGAGAGCAACACAATCACACCACTTCATGCTGCATGACATAATGGAAAGAACCGGATTTGATCTTATTGCTGCAATGTGGAAACGCTTGACACAGAAAGGCAGTCGTTAAACGCACATGTGATATCCAGCGGGGGCATTGGCTGAAACAGTTTGAATGCACAATCAAAAATACACCCCCAAGCCTACATGGAATTATCTAATATAATGTGTAATTATTACCAGCAACCGTAGACTGCATATAGAGATGACGCTGCGTCTCGTAGGGAAGATGGATGACGCTGCGTCTCGTAGGGAAGATGGATGACGCTGCGTCTCGTAGGGAAGATGGATGACGCTGCCGTCTTGTGTTTTTTGACGTTATTCGGACCCAGAGTCTGTGCTGTAGCAATCAGGGGGTGGAGCCATGGTATAGAGGTTCTGCTAATATACGCCCTCGACCAATCACGATTCAGCCTCAGCTGTCAATCATGACATTATTCCTGTTTTTAAAGCATCAAATAACAAATTAAAAATGAACCAAAATCACAGAAACCATTTTTGACAAAAAAGTGTCTATGTCCCATCTGATAACATGGAGGAGGCAGTCTTTATGACCTCTACCCCAGCCAGCCACTAGGGGACAATCTTGTGGACTTGTCATGTCCTCCATCTTTATATCCAGTCTATGCAGCAGTATGTTCTTTTTTTCCTGTGGACACCACATTGCACATTTTGAATGTAGATATCTGTAGATCTATTCTTTTCATGCACCACTTTGCTCCCAAACAGTCTGACAGTGTTATTCTTTCCTGCTCTGACCTCCGTCCCTCTGTCTCTGCCCAGTTGATGCGTCCCCTCAATGCTCTGGAGGAGCTCTACCGCCTGATGGAGAGTTTTATCAGCTGTCGCCGCACCGCCGCCTGTCAGTACACCGCCTGCGGCGCTTCCGGAGTGGGGCTGCTCACTGTGGCCTCCGAGCTCTGCTCTCGTCTCGGAGCCACACACATTGTGATGTGCAACAGCGGCGTTCATCGGTGAGTGTGTGGGCACGTACGCTGTGCATGTCTGCCAGTGCTGTACGAGCCGCCTCCAGTTAAATTATATGTTCCTGCTTATCATTTTCTCCCCTCTGACAACTTTCCGCCGTTTTCCTTTCTCTTTGCGTCTCCCTCGCACTGACACACTTCTCACCTTTACCACTTTTACCACAGTTTCTCTGCTCCTTCCTTTATCCTCTGTCTAACACTCAATTTCATAAACTCTCCGTAGCCCTGCTCTCTTGCACTGTGGGGATTATCTATTAATACACATTCTCTGCATTAATTAACAGCAGGATATTCTAGTTAATAGGGCCCATTGTTTCTCTTGGACCAGATTAGGGACTTTTAAATAGGCATAGCACTTTACCCAGGAAGGAGACAGGTCAATTACTCCCTTTCTCATTGAATTCTATAAATGGCCGACTAATTCACCTGCTGCTGATGGCACAATTCATCAATGCATGAGGACCAAAATATCCTGATCGTTTGTCAGCGCTCATCCCTCCTTCCAGCTTTCATCTCTCATCTCTCACTCTGCTCTTTTTCCTTCCACCCACCCATTACTCTGATACCCTCTTTCTTTACCCCATGACAGTTTCCACATCTTTTTGTCTCAGTCACACACACAGACACGCACGCACACTCTCTTAAGTTCGCTGGATGTGACTGATGGCTTGATGAAGTGACACGGATGGAGCTGGGTGGTTGTCTGAGCTCTAATAGAAAGTTCCTGTCTCTGCGAGGACTGCTGCGACTTTATTAACACACACAGCTAGTGTGTGTGTGTCTGTGCAATTATACACACCAGCCACTACTCATCCAGATGGGCAGGCTAAGTGTACCGTGTCATAGCAAGTGACAGGGCCTGAAATATTCAGGATTATTTGTGAACTTACTTCTTAAACACTGTATTACCCTCCGAGGCTGTAGGATGGTGGGCTATAGGATTCAATATCAAAGGAGGGTGAGTTAGAAATACTTTGATGTCCGCTCCAAAAACGTATGTATGTTAAAAATGTATTTCTCATGTAAATGTGGAGCACACAAGCTAAATCTGGTCTAAAGCAGAAACCTATGAAACCAAGCCAGTAGATTAAATTACATTATCAGTGTGGCAGCCTCCTCAGGCAGTATTGATTGGATTTGTTGGCTTGATGGACGATTTGGTTTTAATAACAGTGAAAGCGTGATGTTTTGGGGGCATCAACAGTTTACAATACTCTGCGACTCCCCTCTTCCCCAGATTTTATTTTCTGTCCATCATTTTCACCAACAACTATGAGGAAGAAAAGTCGAGGAGTGCATCGTCGGTCAGAAAAACAAAAACAAAAACAAAAGCAGAGGAAGCAAACATATCAGAAGCCTTATCCTCCACCCAAGGCTCCAATTGACTTACTTTTTGACTTGTTTCTTCCAATATTTTTTTCCCTCACTCATCCCCTTTTCTTATTCTCTTCCCGGTCATTCTTTCCCTTTCTCTGTGTTTTTCACTCTTGTTTCTCCTCTTTAATAAGTCTGGACTTTATAAGTAAGGACTCAGCTCTGGAGAGACGCAGTGTAAATGTGCTGGAATGACATAAAACAGATGGATATGAATATATAATATATAAATACTATCTCGCCAACCCTAATGAAAAGGGAAACACACACACTCACACAGATTTTGTGCAGCTCCTTCATCCTGCTCCAGCTGAAGAGATATTTAAAGATCCTCTGTGGGTTACCCCCTTTCATCAGTGTGGAAGGCTAAAAAAATGGGTGATTAAAATATTTTGGGGTGGACTGTGAAAGGACGTCTTTTGCACCATTTTTTGTTGGAACAAACTGGCGGGGATTGTTGACATATTTACTTTCATTGAATCATGTATAAGTTATTCATCTGGACCTCAAGGGGACATTTAAATCTGGATCTGATTGACTAATGGCCTGTGGGAGCCGTTTGTCCATTGTGAACATCTGCTGACTGAAAAAAAAAAAGATTTGTTCAGTTGAGAAACGTGACAACGAGAAAACGGAACAGCTCAGATTTCCTAGCAGCAGAAAGGCAATGTTACTTAATGAAAGGGACCCTTGAAGAGTGGGAACTTTGGACAGTTCAATTTGCAGTGAAGAGGCCCTGGATCAATATACTAGTACAGCATGTTACCATAGATAGGTCAGCCTATATATGTGTGTGTGTGTGTGACAAGCAAGGTCAGAGACAGTGTACCTGTGAATCTGCCGGCCTACAAAGTCTGAATCACAGAGTCATGTCAACTCTCATTTTGCACCCGTCGCAACTTCATGGCAGTGACAGTATATCACCTCCGTCACAGGAGAAGTGCCGACTTGTCCTTGCTCGCTTCCCTCTCGCCCGCAACAAGAACGAATCAATCACGTTGATCAGGAAACTGTGACGTCTCCTCAGGTGCAGAAAGACCACGGCGAGGTTAAAACCTCTTCCTCTGCTGATGAACCCGAGGTTTGTTATGCTCCTGACGCTGCGTGTGAGTGACATCTCAGTGGCAAATGAAATGATTCATTAGTGCGGAGATGAGCAAAGGTGAAGCAGGCGGAATGTGATGCTGATGACAAGGTGTCAAGAGGAGCAAAACAATTTGCCCGGGGCTGCGGGGGGGTCGGGGGAAGATTCGATATAGTTGTACTGAATTCTGCCAGAGATTCATCAAGCCCAGAGTTTGACGTGCTTTTATTTTCCATTGATGTTTGTTTCAGTCTCAGATCTCGTATTCAGTCTTCATCTGTTGTTGATGCCTTTCATGTTGCAAACGTGAATGAGTGAGTGAGGAGCCAGAGAACGTAGACATAGTAAATGCTCGATGTTTTTATACCTCTGTGCCCCGGACAGTGGCAGGAGGCATCGTGTTTTCGGATTGTCCGTCCGTTCTTGTGAAGAAATCTCAAGAACACCTCGAGGGAATTTCTTTAGATGTGGTACAAACGTTCACTTGCAATCAAAAATTAATAGATTCCAATTTGGTGGTTGAAGGCGAAAGGCCAAGGTCGCAGTGACCTCATGTTCTTGTGCTATAATACATCAGGAACACCCACAGGGTCAACAGAAGCAAGACCCTGCAGCCTGATGTACCCACACGCCAATTAAACATCCACCTCCTTGGTGCTTATAAATATGCAGAGTGAGAGTGAATGTTTGAGCTTGACCTCATGTTTCCTCTCTGATCAACAGCTGCACGCTGAGTGTGACATTGGAGCAGGCCATCCTGCTGGCCCGAAACCATGGCCTGCCGCCTCGCTGCATCATGCAAGCCACCGATGTCATGAGGAAACAGGTATGGACTGCATTTTAAAAACACACACGCACTACCTCTTTGTTGTTCTCCCCTCAGCTGCTACAGTCCCCCGCAGTCCCTACTTTTGGAGTGAATCCGAGTTTCAATCCGCAATTTCTGGATCCAAAACCATTAGATAAACCATATGCTTCATTGAGTCAAAGTAGGCTGCCAGAACAGTATCAGTGATAGATAAACAGAGCCAATTGTGGAGCAGTGACACCATTTTAGCTTCTTTGGTCAATGTTTGATTTCTCTCAGACACGATTAATTCAATAATATTGCTATTTTTCAAGGCAGTCAACAGAGAAAGTATAGTTTTTGGTGTTTTCTGCGAATAAGAAAATATCCCTTTGCCTCCGTCTATGTTGTAATTTCCCTTGCCCTCCCCCCTCACTCCTTTCTCTGCCCAAGTTCAATCTTATCAGATTTGCATTCACTGCAACCACAATATGAATTTACCAAAACGCAGTAGTAATGAGAAGCTGAACGGACTGCTTGAGAGGCTGCTGCTTGTTTGTTTGTCTGCATGCCTATTTGGGGTCAAGGGAAGGAATTCCCATTACTTGCCCGGCGCGTACGCACATTCTCACTCCACAAAAAGCTCCGGCCGTGACCAGATCTTGGCATATGTCTCAGAGGCTCATTAGAAGTTCTGTGAGTGCTGGTTATTTGGCTGTTTGCAGTGAGAGGAGAGGTTAGACGAAGGGCTGAGGGACCGCGGGAGGGGAGGCATTTACTTCCACACTCAGAGAGCTGGGCCGGCGGCCAGGAGGATGCAACTCTGTGCATTGTTTAACCTTGAGCGCTACTGTATGTGGCTGGAGAGAAGATCCATCTCGTGGAGGGTGTGGTTTGAGATATTTTTCATATGAAGATGAACAGGTGCAGGTATTGAGATTTGTAGTTTAGGTTAATTAATCAGAGGAGGACTTTTTCATTATGTTTCCATCGCATCATTTTTCCGTGTCTGGCCTTAGACTTTTTCTGTTTTCTTGCGTCATCCTTGACCTACACATCACTGAGGGCTGTGTGTGTGTGTGTGTGTGTGTGTGTGTGTGTGTGTGTGTGTGTGTGTGTGTGTGTGTGTGTGTGTGTGTGTGTGTGTGTGTGTGTGTGTGTGTGTGTGTGTGTGTGTGTGTGACTATCACTGAGGGTTTGGATGACGCCTCTTCTTCCTCTCTAAGAGAAGCATGCAGAAAAAAGTGTTCATTGTAAAACGCTGAAAGACTGTGAATGTTAACACTTGCACATACTTGTTTTATACCAGTTATATTTACCATCTTTACCCCACTTTGATGGTTGGTTCAACTCTTTTGAGTAAGAGTAATACGATTAATGAGATGGATTGCCATGAACTTCTCTACAGACAATCTTGGTTCAATGGGGAAGAATCCCTCTAACTTTGGTGATTTTACTTTGTGTAGGGAGTCTTTTGTCTTAATTTATATTGTCTCACGATCAAAAGGTTTAGAAACCTAATTTACTTGAATCAAGTTCCAAACTGTAGAAAGAGTTTGAGCTCCCGTAGTTGTATCTGATTCATCTGATCTTCTCTGGGCGCTGTGTCCTATGGGGACATCGGGGGCATCTCTGTCCGGAGGAATCAGATTAATCGAATAATTGCTGATGCTATCCTGCTCTGAACGTAACTCGGGGCCAACTCTCAGATTGCACATGGCAGAGCTGTAACTGAGAGGTCAGCTAATGCAGTTTTTTGCCAGTCGCTGCCTCTGTGCTTTAAAAAGGAGACGCTGATGACGCCTTTGGATAGTGTTTTGACTGTGTGTGTTTCTGCCTTGTACGTGTGTTTCAGAGGGGGAGATGGTTTTTGCGTGAGCAGGTGTTTGTGTGCTCAAATTGAGAGGCTGACTTTCTTCTCGCCCCCTGCAGATGTGTGTCTGCCAACTCTGCAGCCAGCGAGCAAACTACAGCAACGCTAGCAAAGAGCAGACATGCCCCTGACTGAGCGAAATCAAAAACTGCAGCACACAAACACAAGAAGGATTCAAGTCCTGTACACCTCCTTAGAGACTATGTGTTCTACATGTGCATGCATTGTTAGAGAGCAGACGTGTGCACATGCAGGGGTATAGTTTCAATTTCCGGTTCTCCACATGCATCGTATGACAATTACTTTACAACCTACAATATTTATTGGAGCTGTTTATACTAGAAATTATGCCCTCTCTCTCGCATGTGAATCCAAGTCATTCATGCTCTGACAGGAAGCAATTTCACCTGGGGCCGAAACTCGTGTCAAACATCATCAGACGTATTTCACCCAATATGCTTCCAGATAGTTGTTCCTCTCTAGGCCCAGTTGACTTTTGAAATATGTGAATAAATCTGTTCAACAGCAAAGTCCAAGTCCTCAAAACTTCCCAGTGCTTTCTAAGAAGTGAATTCAATACAATGATGTAGGAAATGCACACATAGTTCCAGAGTTTGAATTATATTACTCAGCATGTATTATTTCTAAACAAATGCTGAATCACCGCACTCCTCACTGTAATTTCTTTGGGAGGAAGCATTCTCAATTCTCAGAGGGAACATGTTCTATGGCTTTCTGCTTAAGCTCCTCTCTCTGTGGTTTTGTTTCCCGGGCCCCTATTTATAGCCTTTGCATTTCAAGCTTATGCACAATGAATTGACTATTTTCTGTTGGTCTTTCAGGGGGCGAGAGTTCAGAATTCTGCCAAGAATTTGGGAGTGAGGGATCGGACGCCGTCATCAGTCCCAAGGTAAAACTACAGTCATGTCCTGTATGTGAGGGGCAACGTCAGCCTATTGATTCACATACGATCACATACGGCTTTGTATGTGATATAACATGTACTTTACATTATCTGTGACCATTTGAATTGTTACCCTTGTTGGTATATTGTGTCGATCTGCATTCAAATCACCAATATTTTAAGATGTACAGAAAATTTTTGTGTGATATTTTTTTAACGTACAGTACACATCCATTTCTAATTGTACTTTCTAGCTTCCTGTTCTGGTAGAAGACAATTTGTCATTAAAAGTAGAGGAAACTTATTGATCATAAGTTCAGGGTTTGAAAACAACACACTAGGTTTTGCTGATGGAGTTGTGACACTCAAGTTCTCAATCATTTAGCTACAGCATATATTTTTACACAAAACAAAACAAATAAGTTAAGTTGGGCTGAATTTTCACTTCAAAACTAACTTTGAAAGGTTGCGTGAATGCAAACGTTTGGCTGTAGTCTAAACATTTTTCTTTTCAAATTGCTGCTATGACTCTTCAACTGTCCATCACAGAGTGGACATCTCTCTGCAGTCACACAGATTCAGCGTTTTTAAAAGTGCGTGCATTTGTGCTGTCCAGTAGCTCTGTGTGTGCACTTTTTGTGCAGGACTGAGGCCAAATGGTTCCATTAGAAAGGAGCTCCCTGTTCTCAGTCGCTCTGAGACGAGGACCGCCTCAGCCATTTGGCTGTGACATATAGGCTTTTGTGTGACAGGCAGCCCTTTTGAACCTTTTAGTGAAATTGACAAATACAATTAAGTAGCGGGATGATTAGTGTTGAGACATTGTGGTCACCGAGCAAAATCGCTGCACTCTCGGTAGGTTTATGTCATAATTGTTCCAGCGTGAGTGAGCGCTGTACGATGTGCAGCGTGGAACATGAGATGTTCACAAGACCGAGATTCTCAGTGATCTGCCGATGAAAGCGTCGGTTACGTTTTAGTGAGAGTTTACTCTGCAAACATGTGATTTAGAGTGAGTCTCTTCAAAAGCATAAAGATGTGAGTGGTGCAAATGGGTATTTCAACTACAGACGAGAGTGGTGCTGTGTTAAGAGGCAAGAAAAGAGGCTGATATCGGAGAAATCTGCTCCGAGATCAGAGAAAAAAACAGATGAATTATGAATGACACCAAATACATTTGTTGCTAAAGTATTTCTTCTCTTCATTACGGCGGCAGAACAGAACATATGATCTTTGACTGTAGATCCCGACAGATGCTGGCTGATGCCATTACTGATATAAGAAAGTGAAAGAAATTCAGTTACAATAAAAAAACGTAACAATGATTGCTAAGATGTCAAAGAAATGTAATTGATATTTGATATTTTATAGTTTAATGCCTTATTGTATTTCTCTGACCAGGTTGTACAAGCTGTGCCAGCCTCCTCCCCCAGATGGTGACCCATAATGCATTACACCCAGGAAGGTGCTGAGCAGTGAGTCCGAAGCGTTCTGCTCAGGAAGTCTTCCCTCCACCCATGAAGGATCAACCTATTTGAACATTTCTCTATGTTCAGAACAGCTGCCTTAAGTGTAAATAGACATTTTTTTTAAACGTAAATAGTATTTTTAATACTTTATATTTTTCACAGTTGTACTTTATACATATTTTGATTTGTTTTTTTTATTGTGTAATGCATCTGACGAGGAGATGAGAAAACAAAAGATTTGATCTCAATGGAGTTAAATAAGCTCAGTGCATTGGCTTCACTGAAAAACGTGCTTTTTTTCATTTTTTGTTTCATTTGCATATGAAATAAGCAAGATAACATTGATTCAAAAGATATTTGCGTTGTGTTTGTTCAGATTAGCCAATAATCTGTCTCTGTTCTCTGCCTCCTATGCGTTAATCAGCCTGTCAGAATTTGATAACCACACGAATGTCATTTCTAACGCTTCCTGACATGATTTTTTATTCTTCTGTAAATATACACTTTTAGCAGAAATAAGCAGAAAAGACTCATGCTGCTGTTTCCTACAGATTTTGAACTTCTATGGCTGTCGTATGCATGAATATAAAGATTTTCTATGGTTTATCAGTATTAACATATGCTAGTTTCTGGGAAGTAGAGCTGTGAGATATATTCTGTTATTTTATATTGACAGTACTCAGGATTAAAGTGTCTCTCTGTGCTACTTATTAGTGGATGTTGTCAGTGTAGGGTGGATTGCTCAATGCTATGCAAACAACCAAGTGATAATAAACTGCATTAGTAAGCTCCAGTGCTGTTCCCACACGTATGTCTCTGTTGTTTCATCAATGGTGTTAAAACGACTTATTGCAGCAAGAATTTTCCTCAAAACACTAAAATGTTGTCAAATATATTAAAGCTGATCAAATGTAGTTATGACCAATTCACGACTGACTTTGTTTATTCTGTATTTAACATGTATCACTTGAACAATATCTATCTCAGTGTAATAAACAGACCTGCTTCATGGAAAAAAACACTATCTAGCCTTTCTTATAATTAGAGCCGATGTCGAACTGATACAAGAAAGTACAAAAAATGTGTAGTACCTTATCAACCCATACACACATGTATATCGACACTGATACAAGGAAGTAAAAAAACGAATATCAACTGATAGAACACAACATAACCTTTGACCTTAAAGCCTTACTAAACTTTCTGATACCGATATCAGTCAATATTCACGTATATAAATCCGACATATATCTTTGGCAAGAGTCGTAACTGACAGAAATGATTGAGGCTTGATATTTTACAGTTTAACCATAAACTTTATGATAAATAACTGAAAATATGAAAAAATGTAAAATGTTAACTCACTATCAAAAAATACTTCTTGTCTGCATTGTATTTTCTAGAAAATAAAAGTTGTCGCATATCTGAAAACATAAACAACAATATACTGAACATTGTCTGTAAAAGACATTGGCTAACCGATAAAAACGATTAATCGGTCAAGTCTTTATTTGCATTTGTTTATTCTACGGTTGTTTAGTAAGCGTTGTATCTCCACTGGAGGACAAAAATTCTATAAATTATACTTTTTTTTTTACGTTACTCTGCAGAATGCGCAACACTTGCGTTAAATACCGTCCGCGAGCTGCACGTGAGACTGCGCAGTTTATTAGCGTTAATACAATCCGCGTCATGTGACACGTGGAGGACGGATCGTGGATGACAGGGGGGACCCGGAGCAGGAGTCCGGCCGGGACCTTCTCATATCCAGTCCATGGCCGGGAGCAGGCTGCGCTCTCCGGGTGAATGGGAGTGGCTCAGTTAACACCGGCAGCCAGTGAGCGGAACACTTGTGATCCGTGTCACGGAGCCGCTGCCGCCGCTGAGCCGCCGGCGTCCACCGGGAAGCTGCCGCCGCCGAGCTGGGGACGGTCCCGGGCTGAGTCTCCACAATGAGCCGGGCTCCACACAGCAACCGGCCGCTCCGCACTTGACGCACACCGGGCTACCGAGGCGCTCGGTGACATTTTGAACGGGGAGTATTTTTTTTTTTTTGACACCCTCCCTCCTGAAGGACGAATGACAGCGGCTCACCCCGTGATTTCATCCCGCTAAAAGCTCCGGAGAGGACCGACAGTTTCCTCATGGCGTCCCCTCAGCAGTCCAGGATCCAGTCGTACCTGGAGAGGAACAAGATCGGACCCTTGTTCGAGGTGAGTGAAAGTTCCCATTTTAAAGAACCGTTTCTTTCCATGAATCCTATTTATCTCCAGTTTGTGTTCAATGATGAGATCTGCACAGTGAGCTGTCACACTGGAGGAACTGGCACTATACAGAACTCTATTATTGCCTGTACTACACAGTAAAGCATTTAGTACTTTAAACTATATTATTCAACCTTATATACACCTGTACTCTATATTAAACCATTTAGCTAGATTCAACTATTCTCCTTATATACTCTTGTACTGCAGATAGTAAAGCATTTAGTACTTTAAACTCTATTATTCAACCTTATATACACCAATACTCTATATTTAAGCATTTAGTACTTTAAACTATATTATTTCTTCTCATATACACTTGTACTGTAGATATTCAATCATATAGTTACATTAAACTACATTATTCAACCTTACATACACTTGTATTGTAGATATTAAAGCTTTTAGTACTTTAAACTCTATTATTTTTCCTTATATACACTTGCACTGTAGATATTAAACCATTTAGCTACATTAGACTCTGTTATTTCTCCTTATATACACTTTACTGTAGATGTCAAACCATTTAGCTACATTAGACTCTGTTATTTCTCCTTATATACACTTGCACTGTAGATGTTAAAGCATTTAGCGATGTGGCACGATATATTCTTCCTCGCGTTTTTCTTCATTTTCCCATGCACCTCCTGAACCGTCCCACTGCCACTCCATTCACCACTCTAGCATAGAGGAATATTGGCTGCTGTCTTTACGCTCCCATCTTCCTACAGTCATTTGCATTTCAAAAAGACGCTGTGCCACTGCCACCGCCTGACTCCACACACTGGGTTTGTTGAGGTTACAGGGGAGCTGCCTGCCTGTCTGTATGTTTGCCAGTCAGGGGGATCTGTGTGTATTCTCAGGGTGGCTCCCGAGCAGCCCAGGGGAGAGCATGACTTCATCCTTTTGTTTGCTGTTGGATTTATAGCTCAGAGCAGGACCGCACAGGTGTGAGGCGTGATCACAGCAAAGATGGAGAGGACAAGAATGTTTTTGTTGATCTAGATGATTGAGTAACGCGGTGG
The DNA here is from genome assembly GCF_022539355.2 of Hippoglossus stenolepis. NCBI lineage: Eukaryota > Metazoa > Chordata > Actinopteri > Pleuronectiformes > Pleuronectidae > Hippoglossus > Hippoglossus stenolepis. Next base: position 11,780,501 of record NC_061501.1, on the reverse strand, counting down.
GATGACATGCACCGTGCAATATTCACATGCGTGGTGTGTTTCTGCGGAAAAAAAAAAGTGCTGACGTGTGAGTTCCGTGCTTCAGCTGGATGTGTAGTAGCAGCACACACACACACATGAAGTGCATGTTAAGCAGATGTAGGAGCAGTGGCGAGGGTTGTTTCAGCACCGTGGACAGAGACTCACCCTGTGAAGAACACAGGGAATGTTATTGAGGCCACAACCGCACACTGATAGTCGTGTGTGTGTGTGTGTGTGTGTGTGTGTGTGTGTGTGTGTGTGTGTGTGTGTGTGTGTGTGTGTGTGTGTGTGTGTGTGTGTGTGTGTGTGTGTGTGTGTGTGCTCTCTCTCTGTTTGTTTTTCCTCCCTCCATTTTTCCTCTTCCACCTGTCTCCCCCTCTACTCTCTGCCCCCCTGTTTTTAGCCACAATTAAACCATCTCTCCTTTATGTGACAATTGAAGATGATTAAAGCAAAATGTGATGTTACGGTGGCGCCTGCGGTGTTGCTGAAAAAAACACCTTTGGTCCAAAGATCAATGAGCTCACAGGGTGAAGCTCTTACATGCTTTGTATTGCATCATGTGTCCTGAAGGAACCCTGTAGACTTTTTTATCCTGAGCTTTAACGATCATTGCCGACTGTTTAGAGGCCGTGAGGGTTTTCAGGTTGGTTGAAGTAGTTGGAAAGAGATGTAATAAGAGGAGTATACATCTCCTGGGTCTGCCTCTCTCATGAGAAAATGATGCAGGCGCTCCCCTGGTGCTGCGCTTGAACAAACCTTGGCCCTGTCACTGTTGTCTCAGAGAGAATCCATCCAAGTGCAGTCGGTTGTGAAGAAACAATTTGAAAAAGAAGACTCTAGGAAGAGCTGCGGGAATCCTTCTTGTAATTTTCCTTTTTTGATCAGATGAAGAGAACGGTTGTGCAGCAGATGTAATCACACAATGGTTCTGCTGCGCTGCTTCAACCAAAAAGAGCTGATTGAAACTTTGATTGTCATTCAAACAAAATGAGAACAACACTTTTTGGTTAAATGCAACATCTCTCAGTTACAAGAGCACACTTCTCAAACTATTTTCCATCAACGCAAAGACATTAACATCAGCATTATGTTGATATATGGAGTCATATGTGTACATCTTATAAATCTATTTAAGGTAAATAAACTATTACAAGGATTAGTGCAATGCAATACACACATTAGTGACACAACCCAGCTTCTGCAGTAATTGACATATTTTTCCACAGACGGAATAAAATGATCTTCTCCTGATTGGTTTTAATGTGAGCGGAATAACACTCATCTTTCAAAACATTATTAGTTTTAAAAGGAGCCTGACCAATTGATATTAGCCTTTCGCAGAAATATCGGTACTTGCGTTTATATTTGTCGATATGAATATAAATTTTACAGAACTAGTGTGTATTTACATTTTACATGGAAAAGTACGTAAAGTAAGTCTATTTGGGTTTATTTGTTCTATTGTTATTTATAATAATATTTTTTAAATATATCTGATATAGTGATTTTGGATTGTATAGTATTGTCCCCCAAAAATCCATATCGGTCAAGGTGATCTTACTTTTTTTTTTACAATAATTGCCTGAATATATTAATTGAGGAGCCTTAACAAAGTATAATGTAGCATCATGTGCATCGAAGATATAGGTCAGCTAGCATCATGTATGAAGATCGGAGTTCTTCTCTGATCCATCTCTAATTAACGCTCTGTTTCTTTCGTCATGCTGTGTAAATGGGATCAATTTCTTTACCAGAAACTGCTCTTTTTCCGTTTCCTTTCTCTCTCACACTCGTCTGCAAACCCCATAACCTCTTCCCTCGCCCCACCACAGCGCCGCAGTATTAAAACGTCTGTGTAACAGCGAGCAGGGATTCATTTACTCACTCTGATGAGACACTGCTTATGATTTGCCAGAGAATTGATTTTTTTTTCTTCCCCTCTCACTAATGAAATGGTTGCTTTTCAGAGATAGCAAGCTGAGTCAACACCAGCAGAATATTCTCTAAGATGTGAAGCAGCCTTTCATAATAATTGAAGTAATTGCACCCTGGATTATTGTCAGCCACTTAATATTGATATTCTTTTCAAACACTTACTCTTTTCCATTCGCTAAATGGTTTAGGTCCAGCGTGACCTTTCATACAACTGTGTTACAGGAAGAGTTGTCGCCAGTGTAGCCGTTAAAGCAAGAGGATGTATTGGATGCAGCAAGCTGATGTGTGTGTTCGGATGAATCTCCACTTTCCTGGCATTTAGAATTTGACAGAATCGCTGTCAGACCTGTGTGAGAAAATCAGTGGAATTCTCTAATCTTGGCATTATCAGAGACGATCTGCGTGATCAATGTGTAAATCTCTGACATTTAAACTTGTATAACAGCACCGGGTGGTAAAAAACGGAGCAGTTATTTGCCTCTTATCACCAGACGGTATAAAAAACACTCTCATTTTCCTACCTGCTGCGATCATTCATGTCTCAGACGATATAATTGCTATGTGGAAACAATGGCTGTGTGAAGCAATGGATCATGTTAATGCAGCTCCGACCAAAAAGTGTCACTGGTTTGAACTAGAAATGGTGTAAAAGTCAAACGTTGAGTCGTAACGAATTGGTTTGATTGTTCGTCTTAACTTTTTATCTTTAGTGACTTCAATAGCTGGAATATTGGTCTGCTAATATATATACTGTAGCTTAGTATTGGTCTCAGCTCAGGGCTTTTTATGACGCCTTGCTGATACAGTATTAATAAAACACAGATGAGCAGCAAACTGGATTGTTATTGTATCGGATACAAATTTAATGAAATGGATCAGGTCTGCATTGCTGTGTCTTATCATTTTAGAGGTTTTATTGGTGCACAGCAGCACCTACGGAAATGCACAATGAGAATACAAAGCACCGACAACGGTAATCCAATTAATCACTTTTTTTTCTTATCTCATTGAGATACGGTATGTTTCTCTCTGTTTGCCACAGCCTGAGATTTCCATTCTCACAGTAGAATGATCCCTAATGCAATTTCCAACGTGCGGAACACAATGAAAATTACATCGCTGAAATCGATAAATAAAAAGAAAAAGACAACTGCTGATGAATCTGCTCAGTTTCTGGGCCGATAACTTGGGTAGAGGTGCATGAATTCAAATCAGTGAGTCTCTCTTTTCCTGCTATTACTGTTGCTACCTAGTAAAATAATAAAATAAAATAATAAGACTCCTCTGAGAGAATTCCAGAGCATGTCCATCCATATGGAAAAAAAGATGTTTTGCTGTGTAGTTCCTCTGATCTGCGGCGCTCGGGGTCTCAGCCCTGCAGCGCTGGGAAGAGGTCAGTTTGTCCGGGCAGGACTCGGACAGACACACAGCCTGACCTATTGATCCGCTCCCCGAGGAAGAGATGTATTGGGCTGGGTGTGATTGGGTTTGGGCTATTTTCACTTACTGTGTTACAGCAGTGTATGCTCTTTTTTTGTGTGACTCGTTTTATCTATAATTTCTTTACAGTTCCAGAGACATTGTTCGAAATCTGGTGGTATGTGTCACAGATAATCAAAGCCAGGACTGGAAACATTTGTAATGGTGGACCAGAGAGACAGAACACCCACACAGAATTTATTGCAGCCTATACCGCGACGTTCAGTTGTACATCCAGGAGAATCCATTATGGGTCTCATTACACGTCCAGTACAAACACACTGGGAAACCTTTTTGTCTGACAGACTGATGAACCCATATCGTAAATGCTTTCGATACTGCAGTATGTGAGTCTATGTACTGAACCAATGCCGTCTTCATTAGTCTCACCCGGATAAAACTGCAATTTTCTTTTCCTGGGAATCACTTCTGACTTGGCACTGAACTACAACTGGCGAGTGCTGTAAATGGAACGGAATAAGGGATTTCTGGTGTCTTGTTAGCCAGGGCTAGGTAAAATGGCTGCAGTTTGGCAATATTTCACGCCGGAAAGTCTCACAAGTAAAACGGCTACTGAAAAAGACCTCAGTTCCGAGGCAATAGTGTTACTGATTACAACACTGGCAATCTCAGAGCACTTGAAGAACCATCACATGAAAAAGAGCACGAGGAGAGCACTGATTTTAACAGAGACGGCCCCAGAAGCAGGAAAGATAACTACAAAACTTCTTGAGTGAATTGCTATGTACATGTTTCTTAATGCATTGGTATTGGATCAGCCAATACGCAAAGTCCAGGTATCTGTGTTGGGAAGGGTCAAATAAAACATCTCTGGTTAGATTATAGGTGACATACATCCCACACGTTGGGTAGTAAAAACCCAGTTATTGAAGTTCAATGTTTGGTTTTGTATTTGTTATTTCACCCCAGCCAACGATTCAAAGCAATGATATCTGCAAAATGAGGTTGTTTATCGCAGCATAACAACTGACCATTTACTATTGATATAGTGTACAGTCCAATATGAGAGCTGAGGTGCTTTTATCATACTGTGGAGCAGGATAATCCACATATGCCTTCATGACTGAGTGTTTTGTGTATAATGAGCAACACTTCCAGTCTTGTGTCCGCTCGTGGGATATTATATCTTAGATATTTACATCTAAACACAGAAATGCTCACTTAAAATCCTATTAGCAAACTCAGAAGGCGTGCTGGAAGTCAATGCTTTCAGTTTAGTCTAATGTGCAATTTGCAATTTCTGGTGGCAGCTTGTTGACACCAAGTGAAAAGGGAAATGAGGCATTTCCCTTTTGTTTTCTCTCAAGTTTCAGAGGAAAACATTTCAAAGATTCACATTTAGAAATCAACAGTCAAATATCAAAGGAGAGAAACAGTTGGTGTTTGGTTGATCATAACTAGCCAGGCCATGTTTTGGTTTTCGAGATGCTTTTTTATCGTGTCATGCTTAACACAGCTCCCCTTCAGGCCGCCTCGGGCAGGTGAACAGGGGCGACAGAGGATTTCTGGGAGTTCAGAGTGACACAATGAGCAATGTACAGTATGAGGAAGGTTTGAAGAGTGAAACCCAAGATTGTGGCCGAGGAGCATCTGCGATTCCACAAGAGGAAGTGTCTCTGTGCTGCATGCTAATAAAGCTATCATGTTCAATTACGGCCTGAGGACGCTCATGGTTTACAGCTGTATGTAATTTTATAGTCATGCTGGTGTGTGAGTGGGGGGAGCTGATCATCTGCTGCTAGGAGCGTTACAGTCGTGTAATAAGACTCTTGAGCAATTTATCCACTCAAGTGCATATTAAAAACATTGCACTTCATCAGACACCATTTAGGACACAAGTGGAAATTATGCAGGAAAACATATTTGATTTGACCAACAGACACTCTTGGAACTTCATTAAAACTTGAATATAAGAATGCTTGTGTCCTCAGACGGATATGACTTGGAGATGCAAGTTATTTTGAGAAATGCAGCTCTTCACAAATCACTACCTCTTGGACCAAACCTGATGTTCTGTGACTGACTTTACTAATAATTTGCAAACTCATTTTGTGTGCCAATGTGAGAAAATAGTCCAACAAGACGACTTTAGATTATGGACGTGTAATCGTGTATGAAGTATTTATTGAGGTGAAGAGCAGATAAAAAAAAAGGTGAAATGTTGTCGTGAGGTATCGATGGATGTGAGGACGCAGTGGGGTTCAGATGCTGATGGTTGGTGAAGCTCAGCCTGAAGATGACTGATGGAAAGTCTCAGCTCAGTCTGGTGGAACATCCTGGGGGTCATGGCGCTGATAAGGAAGTGGTGGATGTCAGATATGTGAATATGGGGAAGCCGAAGAAAGTAAGAAATGTAAGAATGTAAATGTAAGAAAAGTAATTAAGTTGGTGAGGGATTGAGTCAAACCATAAGAGAAAAGATCTTATTGTGCATTCTTAAAAAAAAAAAAATCCAAGACCCCAAATCCTTAACAGTTATTTAAAAATTGGGAAGAAATCAGCAAACGGGCACATTTAACAACATGAACACTGGGTATATAATATTCTGTCGCCTTCTCATTGATTAATTAACAAATAATGAGTCCGTAGGAACATTTGTGCAATTGCAAAACTTAAAAAAGAACAATGCAGTGACTGAGGTAGATAAAAGCCACTACGGTGACATTGCCTCTCCCACGGTCTCCTCTTCCGTCTGATCTGTGCTGCTCTCGTCTGCTGCCTGTTCAAGGTCTGGATGTCTTCCAGTGGCGTCTTTCTCTCACTCTACTCCTCTTCACCTAATCGGGCTTGTCACATTGTTCTCTTTCTCCCCAACAATGACCCTTTTCTGTGTTTGAAGCTCAGTGGACGGACGCGCAGGCGTCACCTTAAATACCCTGGTGATGTGACTTTGCATTCCCATATTTCACTGACAAATGGCAGGTACTGTAAATCAGTGCCCTCTCGGGAGTCTGGGAAGAGCTGTTGCTGCCTTTTAAATGTTTTTTACACAAGGACAAGTGGTGAAGAAAAAAAGTCAGGTTTTATAGCTGATCAGAGACCAAGCTCCAAAAGCTGATTGGTTGTAATTCAGATTGTGCTGCTGGTGATGGTAAAATATATTGTCTTACATGCTGTAATCACCCTCTATTTATCTTGTAATATACAATCTATTAGCTCACACTTTCGTTTCAGGAACACAGACGTCGTAGAAATGTGTCCTGAGCATTTTAAGTGTTGTGGCTGCAACAGCTGAGGTGGAAATCCATCATTTGACAAAGAAAGGGTAAAGCTCCAGTGAAGTCACTCAAATCCCAGGGCTTAGCTGCATCAACTCTGTCGATAAATATCATTTTAGTTTTCAATCTGCCTTTTTATTTAACTTTGCACTTTCTTCGTGATGCCGTCTTCGATTCCCGCAAAGAGTTCCCATGTTCGAAAATAGAAAAGAACCCCTGAAGGCTGGGAAGATTTGTTATCCTCATAATGACACTTAAGCAGGATGGATGGTCTCTGTCATCGTTAAACTCTGTGGACGTCTCTCCCTCCGCCCTTCAATCTATCACCCGTGAAAGCCCTTCAGAACTTTCCCTGATTGCTGACCTCTCCTTCCTCACACTACTTTGGGGGGAAAAGTTTGTTTAAGTTGCAGCGATGCAGAAGGCGTGTCGGCGAGAGTATCATGATTGTCACCGTCCCCGGGGAGACCTTGAGAGCTTCCAAGGACACGGTGGTGTCTCTTGGCTGGCTGACAGCTTGTCGATTACCAACCGCCAAACCCAACTGCCTGGGGCGCGCAGATATCTCGCTCCGACAACAGATCTGCAAAGATATGGACTGCACGTCTCGGTCGCTCCTGCTACCTGTTGCCCTGCTTATTGAACAGTGAGGCCAAGGCTGTGACTCCCATCTCTTTCTCACACACACACACACACACACACACACACACACACACACACACACACACACACACACACACACACACACACACACACACACACACACACACACACGCTAAGGATGCTGCTCTGCTGATGCATTTTTCATTTTCCATTAGAGCCAAATAACATTAAAGTCTACTTGAATACAGAAAATGTTGACCCAATTTTTCCTCCACATCTTACTCTGGCTCCTGTCAAGCAAAATATGCCCACCAGTCAAACTGCACGGGCTTATTAAACAGGACTCATGGTTTTAAATCACAACATTACCATAGAAATTGAAAGTGTCAGATACAGTTACCTTGCTCGGCTCGATATGCGAGTTATGTAATGTACGCAAATCCCCCGTGCAGATTCAGTGCCGCCGGTTGCTTACATTTTTCGGATGTTTATTGGAGATTGAGGGACACAATGGGGCATTAGCTCCTCCGTCATGGATGTAAAACACCCTGCAGCATAAGCAGTCACTCTACTGTCGGTACAGAGATGGGCGAAATGCAGATGTACCCACATGTGCTGCCTCTTCTCTGAAGATCGATCCGTTCGTGGCAGACATGATTTACGTGGTTGTGTTAAGCCGATTTCCATGGTAACGCTGGGCTACCACCAGTGTTATAGTTCCTACACATGAGGATTGTCGGTAGTGTGTTACTCCTCCTTTAAATAAATTATCTCATATGGACTTTTGGCATATAAAGTAGCATAAAACATTGTTTCACAGTCTTTTAGCTTGTGGTAAGTCTACCCTGGATACTTCCTATATTATGGCTGATAATTAAAATCTCTTAAATGAATGGGATTTTTACTCCTTGAACCACACTGGTGAGCTCTACTACTCTTCATGTTTGTTGCAGCAGGGAAGATGGACATTAGATTTTCATACCACGTTAAAGCATCAGGGAGCTCTTCATCCAACCTTACAGTATTGTAAGGTGTGTCAAAGTCAAAGCACTGCTGAGAATAAACATGTACCTTGGTTTATAATTAGAATCTGATCCCAGTAGAAGAACTCGTGCACTTTCCACTGGGAAGCGCAATCCTGAAAAACCACCATCTAATAGTCATCCTTAAAAAGAGCTGCACTTCTGCCTTATTACCCCCCCATCTCCCTAAAAAACGATTAAGACGTTGAAACCCTGGGAAGTGAACAGAGATCTGCTAGTTTGACTTCCTGCGTCTTCCACCAAATTACAATCCTCATTTATAGACGTCCTGTTGGAAGGTTGGTTAAATCACCCTCAGCAGTAATTACAACTTCGACGTCTTTGCACTGTTGGTGGTTTCTAATTGTTTCACACGCCTCACAAATCCATTGCAGTTTTGAGGATATGCTGAACTAAACTCCTACTGTGCTGAAAATTCTCTTAAAGGATTTCCTCACAGGACTCTTTCTCTTCAGAGGAGTGGATTCCCTCTATTGTCGGACCTGTAGTCGGCAGTGAAACATTGCAGTGCGACCCCTGTTTGTTTCTACACACGCTGCTTGCTGTCAGAGCTGCTGTAGACACTGGGACCGAGCAGGAATTTCCCCCTGACCATTTACCTGATTAGCTTTCTGAGCACACACAGTGCAGCCAAGGCTGGCTAACACACAAACACACAAACACACACACACACACACACACACACACACACACACACAGGCTGCCTCCCTGAAGCCACCCCCCACCTACTGAAAAAAAACATGCAGATACATGAGCAGGTCCACAAGGGCAAACCTGCACCAGCCACCAGAGCTTAGGACTACATGACTTTGTGTTGCTGCAATTAAACACGTAAATCTAACACACGCACGCACACACACACACAAACACACACACACACACTTTTCATCCATACATTACTGCCAATTCACTGCAGTCTACTAATGACTTTCTTCTCTGCAGTCGTCACCCTGAAGTCAGCTGCCACGGCTGCTGTGACTGGTTTAAACTGGTCAAACCGAGTTCCTACTCATTCCATATCATGTCACACACACACACACACACACACTCTCACATATGCCCAGTTCACTTCAAACACCAGCTTCAGAGGCATCTGTATTTCCCTCCAGTCGACATGAAAGAAAAGTTGCTTTGGTGCCGTAATTATTTTTAGATTTCTGTCGAATGTTGCGTTACCAAGTTTATAACTGAATTTGTTTTTTACTTATGAGTCGGCAAAGCTCAGAGATAGGACGTGATTAGTTATGACATGATTGGCGCATTTGATACCAGATTCCCATCATGCACTTGACAGATTTCAAATCAGCATGCGGCGTAAGATGTGGCCTCTGCCCCCAGCACCTGTTACTGTGACTCCCTGTGTGCTTTCCTTCTTCTCCACCCTCTGCACTTCTCCAATTCCCCCAGCCCCCTGGTCTTCAGTGTCTCATTTCCTTATAATAAAATAACTTTTCCACTGCTTTACCTGTCTTTTAGTAATTTACCAATGAATCAAGATCAAAACCTATTTTCTGCCTTTTATTCTCAGTTTTCCCCCAGTGAGAATAAAAATGATTGTGTCTTTTTCTTCATTGAGGTAACTTGATTATTCCCATTACAGAAATCATAATTTAAGACTATGAATGAGCCGATGGGTCTTTCCTATGTCTGTCTTTCTGTCTGTTCTTACATAAAACACATGCTGCTCATGCCCATGAAACATCGGGGAATGGCTTATCTTTAAAGATGCACTGAATAACTCTGCAGTGTTTGTTTGCTCGTTCGTCCTCGTGTCTTGAAGGACTCATCGTGATGGAGCTCTCTGACATGTTTGCTGCTAATTGATACAAAAGGGAAGAGCTCTCCATCTTTGGGGAAACGCTGTTCTCTTGTTTGCCCGGACTTTTTGGATTTTTTAGGATGTTGACACCGTAGCAAATTGAAGGCACGGGGATTATTGAAGACACAGGGATTATCTCACCACACTGGCCAATTGTTTTCATGCACTCTCCCTTGATAGTGAAGTCAACTACAAAACAGGACTTCTCAATCTTCTATGGGATTGATTATCTCTGCTTGAACATGCTGGATACGCCACTGGCCAAACGCTCTTTTGTCTAACTGCCCTCTGCTTTGCTCTGCTCCTGTAGGAGTTGATGACCAAATTGATAACTGAGACCCCAGACCATCCAATCCCTTTTCTCATTGATCACCTGCAGACCAAGCAAGGCAGCCCCGGCAAGCTGCACAGAGCTCTCTCTGGCTCCGCAGCATTGTGGGCACAGAGCTCCCCAGGTCAGTAACGCACCATCGATGAAATGGTACTCACGCCTGCAAGCATGCAAAATGTGCACATGCATGTAGAATGAGGCATTTATCATTGTACCTACTCCTCCCTACACTATCCACAGGTTATGGTAAATAGTAAGTTAAAACAGCCGATAGTCTGCATCATAGACAACGGGGCTTTGGGAGTAAACCTTCTGTGCATCTACACTTTCTAAGACTGTGCTCTGGACGCTAATTGTGACTATTCCTACCAACAGAAAGCAAAAACCCTCGAAGGGAGTACAGCAGCTATGAGAAGCCATGGCAAATTCACCCAAAGAAACCCAAGAAATCCAAGAGCGACCTGGCCATGTCGAGTATCTCTCCTCCTTCACCAGAATCAAAGTCTCGTAAGTTTTTTATTTACTTCTACGCCATCTGCACTCATCAGAAAGGTTTCCCACTTTTTGGTGATCTCACACATAAACACACGCACACAAAATATGAACCTGCACACGTTTGATACCTGTTGTATCGCTTGTATCCCAATTACATGCTTCGTTGACTTTAATCTCCATTTTTAATTTGATATAATTGTATCTAATTAAAGTTAGTCACAGTGTATAGTCCGCCATCCTCCCTCCTGCCTCCTATAGCCGTTCTGATGAGTTCATTATGAAGTGCTACTTTTTGTTCACTGCTGCTCCACACTCTCAAGATGAACTCTGCGCAAAGTTCATGCATCAGTTGAGAATGGGTGCAGACGAGGAGATTTTAGTTGCAATAAATCACTATAGCTATGGTGAAGTATGACACTTGAGACAATCAGGCTTGGGCAATGGACTACTTCAATTATTTAACATTGTGCTCTGTCATTGCCAGGCCAAGTCTATTTCAGGCTGCGGTAAGGATCGCTCACAATGAAATGGAAACAAGACGAGTGGATGAAGTGAGCGAAAAGAAAACAAGTGAGAAAGAGAAGTCGGAATAAAGTAAACAGCACTCGGCACACAGAGGTGCACTTCAGTTTCGGAGCGTTGGCGCCGTTCCTTTCAGCCCCTTCAGCGTAAGACGCCCTGAAAGCTGCATTTAAAGTCAAATCCTATAAAAAATACATGGAAAAGGTGTTCTGGTTGTGCAGGGCTGATGAAAAATGTATATCAAAAGAACGGCTTCTCATCATGGTTGTATGTGTAGCCAGAGCAACACAACAGCTGTCGTAAACACACAGAGGTTCCACTAATGTGCTGATCAAAATGACTCACTGCTACATGAGGGCGTTTTCTTTTCTGCAGCGGGTTAATGTGCTTTGGCCTCACGTCTACTTGACTGATGTTTTAATGGACAGCACCTGTGGGAATTAAATCCTTAACCCTTAATCTAAGCTATTAAGACACAGCACAGCACAGCCCTTTGCTGATGCTGCAGGAGCACAACACACACACACAGCAGAGCAGAGGCACTCTTAGCCGGAAGTTTTATTTTTTTCCCTCCAGTCTGCATTTGGCAGAGATATTCGCTCTATGTTTCTGGTTGTTACAATGCCAAGGAGCTTAGTCAGGGTAGAGGAGCGTAGAGGAGCGTAGAGGATGGCAGATTGTAGCAGCAGCTTTGACAAATATTCTCCATCGCATTTATGTATTTGACAAAGCACGATTCGTGCAAATGCAAACAGAGGAGCGATGCTCACGTTCAGCACCTGTCAACACGTATGCTCAATTCTCAAAATGGGTGAAATTTATTCCAAAATCCTTTGCTGTACTTTCTAGTGAACATGTCTGTGGTGAAAGGGGGGTGTTCGTTTGTTTGGCTTCATAACCCACTGGTGTTTTATGTTATTTCAAATTCATCTGTTTTGGAGCCTCAGCATATTATATGTGGATAAAACTACAAGTAATTCCTTCCCCTTCAAAGTAATGTTGCTCCTTCCTTTATCAATAATGTCTGAATCCAACATTTTATGAATTAAACATGATATAGAAGCCAAGCTATGGTGCCAGAGGACGTGGGCTGGATGTTAGTACTGTATGTGGGTCATAGGCTGCTCATGTTTGAGTTATCTTGAATGTTAATCAAAGAGACTGACGGACACTGTCCCCCAGGCCTCATCCTTGAGCTCCCTGCTCCCAGAAGAGACATGTCACAAAGTCCAGTTTGGACATATGTGCGTTTACATATATTACATTTCAGTCTGGTTGTTTTTATTTGTGTTGCCTTCTTGTGTTTTTTTTGTGTGTTTGCCGCGTCTAGTGCCGCGGTCAGTCGAGTGCCCCGCCTGGGACTGGAGGGAGAGTCGGGACTTTGACGAGCTCAGCCACATCTTGCAGGAGAGCAAGAAGCTGGGCAAGGCCCTGGAGAGCCTGTCCCGCAGTGAGTGTCTGCCGTACAGCACCGCGCACGCTCACACTGTACTGAGCCGCGCTTAATACATCTTAACGCACGGAAGTGAAGTGTAGACCTTTCTGTAAATGTCACTGTAAATCCTGGGAGGAATAAAAAGATCGAGCGGCTAATCTCACAAACTCGCTGCTAAGCTCAGAAACAGTCTAAGCTGGGATTTCAGCATTAGACGCTTCTCTGTGCTTTAAACTGTTTTCTTCTCTCTGCAGGCATTGCCATCTCTGATGAGCTCGACCAGGTAGGTAGTAACTTCACTTACTGACAATAAAGTTTTGCTACTCAGCAGCATCGCTTATCACAATAAACTATGCTTTTTTTTTGGTGTACCTTACATTTGGTAATTCAGAGCAGCTCCTCTTTTTCTGATGCTGAGCTCTCATAGGAGTGATATGTGAATTTGACACTTTGGTAAACGTGTCCTCTGCCTCCCTCTCCTTTGCTGCTTCACTGTGTTTCTTACTCTCAAAGCTTTTCTTTTTTTCCCCTGAGCCCTGTCTTTGTCCTTGTCTGGCCCCTAATTCTCTCCCCACACAACCGTGCACTGGCTGCTCAGGTCGGAGATGCACACAGCGATTTTGGAAATGTTGGGCTCTGGATGAGAAACACAGCATGTGTTTTGACAGGGACTTCACTCTTTGCTCAGTGCAGCAGTACATGTCCAACATCCTTGGCTCTCAGCCCAGAGATCTCCCTGCTTTTCTGTGGGACGGGACAGAATGAATACTAAACACCTGTTCTGATCATGCAGAGACAATAGAACTTGATACTACCCCGGATTTACCAAAGACAAGCGGACATATCTTTGCTTTGAGCAGAGTTTTAAATGTGTGCTGGTTGGTATTTGAGAGAAGGATTGGAGGGAGACAGATCTCAGACAATACTCTGCTGCCCATCAGAAGTCGTCCTAAGAACATTTATCGTAAAAAACAAAGTCTTGCGGCCATTATAATTTCATGCTGAAATAAAAATTACATTGTGTTAAGTAAATATTTCCCAGCACTTCCCCTGAATTCACCACTTTCATATTCTTTTTTCATTTAAATCTGCATTGTTTTGTCTTTGTTAATTTGCTGATTATGCTTTCTGTGCTGCTTTTGTAGAACTTGGGAGGTTATAACTCAGTGTTGCGCCCCCGTGTGGTGGGGGAGTGGGTTGGTCGAGAGGAAGAGGACGCAGACCCACTTGCTGCGGAAATGCTGCACCCCCCTGTCCCTCGGACCAAAACTGAAGTTTGCTGGAGTGGAGACAGCAGTCCTGCTGGGAGGTAGTGATTGCCATTATATTTTAATGTGTGTGTGTGTGAGTCACTTTCAAATTTGGGGAAATTTCACAAAGCCATTGTTGGCTCTTTAAAAAGGAGGAGGTAGACTTCCGACTGTGGCTCCTGCTGCCTGAGGAATGCCCATCTGAATGGGTTTGATAATCCCATTTCAAAGGCGTGATCAAACATGCTTTCCATCATAGAGCTTCAACCCAATTTCGTATTAAAGCTAACCTAATTTCCGTGCGCTCAAGGCCAAAAGAATTTTGTGCTCATTTTAAAAATGGCCAGTCTTTGACAATATAGCTGTCATGTATTGAACTGTTAAATAATTCGTCACCCTCTTTGGAATCTTTTTTTCCACTCATACTTTTGCAAAACTCCCAAAATAGCCTGCTACCTCTTGGACTTGTGATTTTGTGTGTGTTTGTATATGTTTGTGTGTGTGTGTGTGTGTGTTTGTGCGCATTGCAGCTGCCGATGTGACTAATTACAGGAAGATCGGATATAAACCCATAAATCATGCGCAGGCCTGAGCTGACATATACACAGTGCTAATCTCATTAGGTTACTGTATGGGTGGATTATAGGGAGAAATCACTTAGTTAGAAGCCTGAGATGGGAGATGGGGATGTGTGTGGGTTCACTGATGAGCTTCCATATGTGTGTGTGTGTGTGTGTGTGTGTGTGTATATATATATAAGTGAGATGTTTTGTGTTTACCTATGAGGAGAGTGAGAGGGTTGCTCCCGTGTGTTTGGGACGGTGCAGCATCCCCACACTAATCACAGCTCCTTCTCTCAGTCAGTACTCATCTCAACTATCAGCTGTTAATTGCATTTAGTGGGAACTCGCTCCCTCTTCAGATTCAGTTTGGGGATTGAAATCTCTCATGTCCGTCGAGATGTTTCTTGGCAAAGCCACAAAGAGCAAAATAGGAAGATGAGGAAAAACATTAATGAAAGTCTATTTTTAAAATTAAGGTTACAGTGAGGTTTCCCAGCCTCACAACTGAAGATCAAGAAACTGTAAGATTTAGTTTAAGTTTTTATAAAAAGGAGCTTAAAAATGAGGACTGGAACGCTGGCAAGGACCAGCACTGACCTCGCTTAAAATCCCATCTGAGCCCTAATAGTCCGTCCCCTCTGGTGCACACGCACTTTCAGACAGTCCCCACATTCTCTCATGTATATGACCTTATTTGTCAAACCACTCCATCTTCCTCCTCTTACTTTGTTTACTTGTTTTCATTTTTTGATCGTCTTGCTTGTGTCCCTCATTCCAGCCCACCTGTCACTGAGGAACATAAGGCGAGCTGACAGGTGCTGGTGACTGACTGCGGAGTCTAGAAGGATAAATCCAAGGGGCACATGGGAAATCAGATGTGACTGTGGCAGAAGTACATTTAAGGAAATGTCTTGTTTTGACAGACTCTGTCCAGGGGAATGGGACTTTATCATCCGGTGGCAGTCAGTGTCATACACTGAACTTTTATCCTCTTCATGAACCACTTCCTATATCCTCTCTCTTGCTCTTAACGTCACACTCGCAGAACACCAATTACACACAATAAAAGCAGATGATAGAGATAAATGAGGTGGTAGAGGAAAACCGGTTTTAATTTCATGTTTATTGTCTTTATGACAGCTGAGGTTTTTCCCGACGGGTGTTTTCCAGAAAACGTTTGAGAACATTCAAGCGAGTCTGTGTAGAGAATAGAGGAGCTGCAGAAAGCACCATGTTTTAACCTGTTTCTTCTAAGTGTGTGGTGTAGCTTTAGCCAATTGGATTTAGCCAGATAATTATTGCGGGCTACTTGGTCCGGTGAGAGCCTAATGTATGAATGTCATGACACACGAGACACAGGTAGGTTTTCAATTATATATGTATTGCACTTTTCATTTAAAAACCACAAAAATAAACACTAATACAAAGAAATACATTTTTCACAGTTCAGTTGTATATTTTCATTCATACATTTTCATTTCATTCTTTTAGTTCAGTTCATTCATATATTTTCCACTGGGTCCAGGGGGATTCCACATTTTAATGAAAAGGGAAAAACCAAAACAAACAAACAAAAAATAAAGTTCACTTTCCTGCCACTTCAGGTTGAGGTCAGTTTACTCCATTGGGTAGACTCCATCTGACAAAAAGGTACAAAATAAAACTTGACCTACAAAAGATCATGAGGAAAAATAATTAAAATAGTTCAAGCTTGTTGTACAACAGTAATTCAAAATCTCATTAACAAAAGTACGTATTATAGTTCGACTCAAAAATACCTTTGGTTAATGTTATTTATGGAATAACGAAGCCAATAACTAACAAAAAGGCAAAAGCATTAAACCGAAATGCAAACAAAATATACCCAAGGCTATAAGGTAAAATCCATACAGAATAAATACATATAAAACATATACACCAACCTCATCACTAAATCAGAGGTTTCCCTATGGGAGTTTTGTATTGCCGCTAGCATGTGGCTAGCGGAGGCAACGCTAACAGTTTAAGAGTTAAAAACACGCGATGCTAAAGGGAAACATTAAAAACAAAGATCACAGACATCGTGCAAAAATATCTCAACTCACCGCTGGTCTGAGGAGACTTTAAGATGGAGATCACTGAGCTCTGCTGCTGCTCATCAGGCTGGAGTGGAGGGAGGAAGTGACCCTGCCAACCCGGATGTTTATAGTTGAGCATCTGAGATTATTATTATTATTTAATTTTTTTTAAGATTACTTTTAAATCGTCCAAACCCTGGGTCACAACGGCTCCTCTTCTTTTTGCAGGAAAAAGTTCCAGAAACTGTGCAGAACAGCTGATTCAGACATTTGTGTTCTCGCAGAAACTGTCAGGAGAAAGTCCAGACTTCAAAAAATACTTAGCTCTGCCAGAATAGAGAGGTACTGATGTAGATGTGTGCAACAGTGAAAAAGAAAGTATATAACAAATAAGATGCCCAAACACCCTCCTTCTCTCTGCATTTGTCCACATTTTTTCACTTCTGCAACACTAATAAATTTCAATTTCTAGCTTGAAATACTTTTGCAGCCACTGGAGAATCTTTAATGTTCCTCCACAGAACAGTTAGATCTATATTGCTCGCTGTCCAAAGCCAGAAAATTGTTGAAAAATGTGAAAAATGTGCAGCATCACACACCAGCGTCCCTGCCTCTGCCATATTAGCAGATGTAATTACCATTCCGAGAGTATGAAGAAATATCAGTCATTTAATGACCCCTTCCCATTATCTGTAAATAGAAGTCATTAAACTGAGATTAGCATCAAATGAATACTCCCCCCGCTCTCTAATCCATGCCCTCGGCTATTGGAATATGGAAATTAATTTCTCCAATATAGAGGTAATGCAGTCTTCATGAGTGTATCAGTGTTTTTAACTGTGTCGGTGTTGGAGATGGTGTTTAGTGATTTCTCAATAATTTCCCATGTAAATCACTTTCAGAGAAGGAATGCCCAGAACTAGAGGAGAGAAATGTGAAGTTGTTTGATTTCTTATCATCCTTATAGTTATTTTTAATTCAACAACAGCTTATACCTGGGAAATGTAAAGCTTTCTGGTAACATTTAGGTACTAATGCATTTAGCAGCAATAGTGTGTTTCCACCGGTGCATCCAGTGCAAGCAGCAGCTCATGTTATTAAATCGTGTTGTAAATGTGAGCCTATAAGCTTTCATGGTAAATAATTGATTATGAAGATAAAATGTAAACACACACTTGCTGGAAAGGAGCAGCACTCTAGTTCAGTATGAGATTAAAAGCAGTGTCAGAAAGTGCCTCTCTTGCTTTATCTAAATGATTAAATCATCAATACAGGAGCTAACTTCTCCTGTGCATCTGTACATGAAATGACTTTATGCTATCTTGTTCCAAAAAGCAGAAAGTTGCTGCCGTCACACATCTAGCCTGACGACGTTATTTGCTCCTCCTAAGCTCTTCTCCCTCTTCTTCATGTCACCTTCAGCCTCAAGATGGAAACAAAGAGCAAAGGGCTGAAGGAGCAGCAGCAGCACCATAAGAAGCTCCTGGCAGCCATGTTGTCCCAGGACTCGTTTGACTCGGTTCACAGTCCGGCCCCCTCTGTTGCAGAGGAAGAGATGGAGGATGAGGACGATGCCATGGAGCTTCTGGGTAATGTTCACCAATGTTCGCCTGTTTTTTTACACCACCTGCTCTCAGACACAGCACAGATTGTGTGAATCGACATATAATGTTTCTGGGTACAGCACTGAGCTGCTCATGAGCCACACCGGCAGAGAAGGTCTCCCCGTGTGTGTCAGCAGATGCCATGTTGGTGTGTGCGACTGCAGGTTTAGCACATGTTTGATTGAATGGTGCACGAGTGTTTATCTGCAACAGTGAGCCAAGTAAAACACAACGTCTTACACGTATGAAAAGAAAGATAATGGCTGTTATCATTTCATATTTAATGAGTCATTTATTAAGTTGAATAGACTTCATGATTATGCTTCATGATTCTGTCTAAACCTGCAAGATCATATTTGAACTGTGTCTGATGTACTTTGTGGCTCCGGAATTAATAATCAGCAATTCAACTGGATAAATTATAAGTGGATATTTTTCTAGTTAAAATTTTAACTTTTGAAGATAAAGTTCAAATATGTTATAATCGACTTTTTATTCACATCTTTGGAGACTGACCAAACTGGCACCAACTTAGTTTATTGTGGCTCAGACATATTCATCATCGAAGAAGCACAGATGAAAAATATCACCACTGACTAAAAAGCATATGGATAAATGTGAGGGGACGACAGAAAAGTAAAACATTCAATTTAAAGTGGTGAAAATTAGATTTGTACGAATATGTGACGGCTTTAAAGGAAGTTAATTGTTGCATGTATGCAGACGTGTAGATGTGTTTTTTTGTGTATGTTGTGACTGGAGGGCTCCATGAGCAAAGCAGCAGCTAGTTTATGTTGCCGCACTGAAGAGCGCTTGAATAGTGTGTTAGCTGTTAGAGGAAACTCTACTTCCTGTTTACATAGTCTGGCCAGATGTCCTCAGCCACTGAGTCTACACGTAGGTATTCACTCTGACACACTGGAGAATCACAAAGTAGCTGCTTTGATTTACTTGTTATGCTTCTTTGTGTGTATATACAGTATATATACAGGTGTCGCTCGACTTGAGATGGATGAATATGTGACAAGTGGAGAATATGATGGGAAGTCTTGTTTTGGTTTGATGCTGCGGAGGGTCTGGTTGCTCATCACTGTACGTGCAGACACAGGATGTCGTGCCTCATGCCAAATTGAATTTGTTGTAGAAGTGTTTGGTAAAGGTAAAGCACCTTCCCGGTTTCTCTGTCACTTGTTCTTCTCTTTGTAGTAGTCTTTACCTGCAGGGGTTATTCTCCAACTTATCCATGCACGGTTCCACTCCTGTAAAGGAAGGTTATACATGGATATAGACACACAACAGCTGCTATAAGGATTTAATGCACTAGTAGCTCTTTAAAAGAATCGATCATGATTTGAATCACTAATACTAGGAAGTGTCGACTTTTATACAAATCTTTTGACAGTGCACTTCAACAACCCACCACTTGCTCTTTTTACTTCCCTCTGTCTACAACATGTCACCAATTACAGTGTGTCAGTGTCTTTCCCATCCCCTCGGAGCTTCTGCCCTGCGGTGTCACACAATCTATGAACGCCGTCACTTTCTGCTCCACTGTCACGGCACTGATGCTCAACCGCCTGTTAGCAGTATCCTTTCATCAGGGTCACGGAGAAGGTCACGTTTCTTTATGGACGTGTGGCAGGGAAGACCACAGATTAGACAGAGTGGAGCTGCAACAAATTACTATTCGTATTCTTATAGTTTTTTAATAAACCGCTCGTGTTGCATATAAAATATCAAATGCTGTGTTATCTCAGGTTATAAGGGGAGAACCCATCACATTTTGGTGCGGATCCATGGGATTTTTTGTATCACTTTCTTTAAATTATCTAACATGACCCTGGATTCAAGCTCTGTCTTTGCAGCTCCAAGTTTTTAAATTGTTGTTATAAATAATCTCTGTTTTTGTTCCTCCAAGACAAACTCTCTACGTCTATCATATTGTGTTAATTGATTAATTTTCACTCTAGTACATGTGGACCTTCACTACATTCAGCTTTTTCTTTATCACTGTGCTCATCTTTGCTAACTGAGAAGACAATACAATAACGTCAAGGTTTCCTTTTTTTTCCTTTTCATCAGCCGAACACCGTCATGGCCCCCGGACAGCAATATATAATGGTGATAAATGTAGCAATAAAGCAGGATGTTGATGGTCTGTGGTGGCCCTCCTTGATCATAGCTATGAAACTCCGGCATATTCCCCCAGTGGTTTTTACATTATGGTCCAGGACAGTAATTCAAATCAAGTAATGCAGCAAGGTCACGGCTGAGTCTCTGTCAAGGCCTGGTCACGGTGCTCTTCACGGGGACCACTGCAGTGTCACTCTAAACGGCCTCGCTTTGATTAAAGTGATGCTAACATCTAGCGTGTGGTGAGCCTTGAGAAATGTAATGACCGCTATAGGAGGATTTCTGGGCGTCATTTGGAGAGAGAGGGTCTTGGCACAAACTGTGCACCTATGACCAGAGGCATGCAGCAGATGACTTATGATCCTTGGCAGCGATGGAGATGCTGTATTGATCCCTGAAGGTGATATTTATCGTCGTCCACATGAAGGTTAAAACGTGTGGTCGGCTGTTCAATGGGATTCAATCACTTGCTCGAGGACTGTGTTGCTGTGTAGGTGCATGTTGTCAGAGGGGTTTTCAGTTCTACAGCTAATCAGTGGATCAGTGCAAATGTTCTTTATTTACCATAATAGGGCACCATGTGAATTAATTTACATTTCTGGTCACTAACTTTTAATAGAGCTACAGTTTTTATGGTGCATTGCTACACACTTATTACCCCACTGAGGTACTGGAGATTGCTGGTGTATATTTTTTCTAAGCTTTTGCTTAGGGTGAACTCTAGTGGTTAATGTATGATATTACAACTGCTTGGACGCATTGAGGCGGGTCGAAACATTTCACTTGACGGTATCAGACGAGTTCATTTGAATTGCTGACAGAAACGTATACATAAGCTTTAATACTCAGAGTAACACTTTTAAATAATGAAGCGTGTATAAGACTGAACATAAAAGTGATTTGACTTTTAGTTGCACAAATGACTATCATACACATTTTCAACTGAAGACACTTTCAGATAATGTCACAAATCTCATCATCTTAAAGATCTTCACACAAACACACAGGTCTGTGTATATATCCTTATTAGGACTCTGCATTCACTTCTATTCATTGTGGACAGCTGAACCAAAACCTTATCCCTAACCTTAATAATGACCAATTCAGGACTAAGCCTAATTTAAATCTAACTACAATTCACATTTTACCCATAAACTTAACCATAGTTACTACTTGTATAACACTAAACCTCACCCTAACCTTACCTTAACCTAAACTTAACCTTAAAAAATGTATTCACCTTAGAATTTAATGACCTATGTTATTGGGACTCGATTTTTTGTCCCCATAAGGAAGACAAGTCCTCACAACATGAGTACTGCCAGCACCACACATACGCACACACGCACACACGCACACACACACACACACACACACACACACACACACACACACACACACACACACACACTGTAATAATGTACCATGCAGTGCTGATGAGATGACTCTCATCCCAAGGGCTCATATGTTAACCTCAGATGAACATCAGTAGTTTCTCGGTGTACCTGCTGTATTATCAGATGAGCAGAGCTGGGTTCATCACACCTGCTAATTGGCTGCGAGCCTCCTGGTTGTGTTGATTGCGGCTCATACACAAACATCCCCCTGATACAGAAACGAGAGCAGTTTGTTTTTAAGGCTGAGAAAGGAACCTGTCCCCTGGTGTAGATGTGATCAGTCATGGTTACGTGTCCCAACCTGTGGAGGACGAGGAGAAACCACAGTGAACGTTACAGCATATTGCTGAATATCCACTGGGAGGCAGGAAAGGAGCTTTGAGTTTGTGCCTCTGCATAACAACTACGACTTCTGTGGGAGAATAAGACGCGTGGTAAAAGCAGGCTTAGAAGATGCAAAGAAAGTTAGCAAATAATCCCCATTTCCATATTGAGCAGAAGGGTTTTCCACACTGAGTGTCTTTTTGCCAGCACCTGGATAAGGAGCTTATGAAAGTATAATAAGATTTTCTTGGAATGGATTACAATACTGCTAGCCAGGGCTTTACAGATTGAATACAATTATAAAAACCAAAGACACGGCTTAAGGTTGATTTGTTTTGTTCGGATTCTTCCAAAAAGAGAAAATAAAATCAGCTTAGAGGTTAAGTCTTATTGATTCTTTAACTGCACTGGGGGATGGCACTGTGTTTTCCCAGTTGTTTTCATTAGTCCTGCGCTTAATATTTACCACAGCCGAAACCAAACTGAAAACGAATGACTCACATGTTCTTGTAAAACCATGGAAAATGACCAGATTTGAGCTTTTGCTAGGCGGTGGAGACCACAATTTTATACTGATCTGAAATAAGAAACAAGCTGAGTTCATTGTGTGGGGAGAAACACCCTGTTTCTGGCCTCACACAGTTATTTTATGGTAAGTTAATGAGATGAGTTAGCCAGTTCCCCCTCTGTAAACCCACTGTTCTCCTCTTGTTTGGTGGAAGTATTCCATTCCAGGGATATACCCTCTGAATTCTCAAGATCTACTATTGTGTATAAAATAAGTGTGATTAGCATTCATGTTGGCAATGAAAAAAAAATATGTATATATTTTTAACTAGACAAATGTTATAGTACACGTTGTTTATTGACAACTGGAGCAACAAAAAATTTACTTTCTCAACAAAATAAACTCTATGAATGTATGAATAAAAAAATCATTCCAACACTACGCTTTCGTCCTTTTCTACTAAAGGGCACTGAAAGCAATTACTGTGAATTATGGGATCCTGAGGGTTATAGCCGAACCCATTTCACATGCACACATTTCCATCGTAGCAGTGTAGGGTAACAGAGCGTGTCTCAGGACAAAACATCCACAGTGTATGCCAGTCATCCGACCGTAAGTCCACAGACCCTTTTTAGTTTGTCAGCCCACTCTGGCATGATTCCTGAAACAGGAGAGGAGGACGTGAGAGTAGATTTACACACTCTCGCTGATTCCCAGTGACAGTGAAGATTTGGTGGGGACAGGATGAGGAGATGATGAAGTTCTGTCTGATCTTTGATACACACAGAATAAAGCAGTCTGGTGCATGAGGAACAATGCCTGTGTGTGGCTGATTCTGTTTGAGGACATTATATCTTCTTTCATCCGGCGCCGCCTGAGGCACAATACAATGGCAGTTTTAGTACAGTGAGAAAGTGAAGAAAGTTTTTTTTATGTTTTTTTTTTCACCATCTTAACTTTCTGTAATATCCTGAAATTCAACTTAGTATAAAAACATTTCTGTAAAGGTCTTTTTCCTTTTAACATATAGAAGGCTTCACATTTACTTTTGTCCAACTATCTAACATGCTGTGGTCAAGGGCTTAGCTGCTGTTATTGACTTTATTGCAGATAGGAAAGACAAATATGTTCTGTGGATATTGATAATGTCGACTTTAGAATTCTTGCCTTATATTAGACATTTTGCGTGAGAAAAATCTAATGGGAACCAGAATGGCACTCAGTAGAGAGCATACCTCTGCCAATGCCCAGCAGTCCTCTTAAATTCAATCAAGCAGCACCAAATTACACACACATAGATTATCAGTCCCCTATAGGTTCGTTTTAGATCCGTGAATTATTCCCTGGGAAATCAGGGGAAATGTGTTTTGAAAAGAGGGAAACATTTTTCCTGGATCTGCACCAAAATTGAATGGGTTCTGCTCTTACCCATAATGCATCCTTCCACCAGTTTCCTAGTAATGCTTCAAACTAACTAACAAACAAACCAACCAACAAACAGGACCGGGGGGGAAAACATAACCTCCTTGGCGGAGATAATTATGTGTTTGAAAACTTTTCATGTGTCATTGTAAGTGGAGGACTTGAGTAATACCGCTTGCCGTGGTAATGTAACCGACTGTAACTGTAACAACATCCCTGCATGCGTCTGATTGCTGCGTTAACATGGCTGACCTCCGCCTTGGGCCAACATCCAGATTACCCGTGCTGGCAGTCAAGGCATGCACTTCCTGACGCCAGCATCAGCAGCAGCAAACACACACACACACACACACACACACACACACACACACACACACACACACACACACACACACACACACACACACACACACACACACTCCCGTCGCCCCCATCAGTCCCTTCATCCTCGTCCAACCAACCAAGACACAACAGTTGCCCTGTGCACAATGCAAACCAACATTATAGCTGTGTCAGAGAAGAGCAGGAGGTGGATGAGACCATAGCCTGTATGCCAGTGGTGTGGGTTGCCTCAGCATTACATTCTTCACTTGAAGCACAGGCTTGAAAGGGCTGGGCTCACCTCTGAAGGTTCCACCGGCCTGATGGCGAAAAGAACGTCTCCAGTAAAAGTCTTAACTGCGCCCCAATTTGACGCCTGTAAAAGTCTCCGCGGTGCACATGGATACGTTAATCGAGAGGCAAATTGCTGTGCTATTACGGTGGTATTACTGGAAGCAATTACCAATAGGCAAGTAGACTGCTGTGATCATACCATAAATCTAGCAGTAGTCATTATGCGGAGCACGGCCTAATACCAGCCAGCGTACGAATTTCTGGTGTGCGTAAGGGTCTTAGATGAACTGAGCAGATTATCTTAATGGAGGAGAGCCGAACGGACACAGTGATGCTGTATTGTGTCTACTGCAGCCAGACAGAAGCAAAGATAGTAGATGGACACAAGGATGCTAGCTTTGGATAGCGTTATCTAGAATGGCGGATACGGGACACGTGTTCATTTGTGTTTATTATAGTTGACTAAAAAAAAAAAACCCGACCCTGCAGTGCTGTGGGCAGATTTATCTAAAGAAGTTAAAAAAGTAGAATTTGTTGTTCTGGCTCCTGTCTGCTTGGAGATTAAGATTTAAGAGACAAGTAGGCAGGTGATGTCATAATACAAAATTGGTGTGTGTGTGTGTGTGTGTGTGTGTGTGTGTGGTGTGTGTGTGTGTGTGTGTGTGTGTGTGTGTGTGTGTGTGTGTGTGTGTGTGTGTGTGTGTGTGTGTGTGTGTGTGTGTGTGTGTGTGTGTTTCCGAGTGTTTGCAAATGTCAAGCTGCAGCTCTGTTTGTGTGCGTGCTGCTGTATCTATGCGTTTATCAGAAACAAGCAGGGAAACAGCGACCAACAAAAGAAACGTTGAGCTCACTGCAGTAAATTTGTTGCACACTAGCTCCTACATTATCCCATCACTCATAATAACTTATATTTGTCTTTTTAATAGCCATTCCCCTACAATACCTCTTGGACGGGCACATTTTTCTGTTTGATGGATCACTCGCTTCTTTTGTGATTCATATTGTTTTCGTCTCACATGGCAGCTTTTAACTTGGCAGAGTGAAAAATATATTTATGATCTACCTCATTTAAAAAAAATAATTTTAGAAACTTCCAAAGAAAAGTGAAATGCCAGTCATTGTAATGCAGCGATACTTAAAAGCTCCGCTGCGTCTCCACTGACGTCCTCATCTCTGCAATATTTGCGGTTTAGAAAGTGAGTTAAAAGGAGGTTAGCACCAAGGTCTGCGATAAGACTTTCCACAGGCGTCGGAGCTGTGATGTTACCCTGCTCATGTGTGTCCCCATCTGATTCGGATCAGGCTTTTTTTTACTGCCGCACTCAGAGTTGCGGTGACTTGGAGTCTAACAGGCATATTTTTAGGCCAGGAGGGGGGGGAGGCGCTGGGGTAGAGGCCGCGCCATTGAAAGCCGAGACGTAATTATGAAATGTAAGTTGGAATATTGTTTTTATTACAAAGCCAAACAAATGCGTCTCTGCCGCAGCTCACATCAAAGTTGTCTGTGCGACGACTAACCGCCAAGTGGAGGCTTTGTGCTCGGGGGGGCTTTAATGAAACACAAATGCTGCTTGTATGTGTGAGGGCAGCTGAAGTGTGAGGTCTGCAAGTGTCACTGTGCGTGTTGGGGTTGAGTGTGTGTTGCTGCGCGGCTTTTTATCTTTGTGTCTGAGTATGTTGCTCACACATGTGGTGCACTCTGTGTGTGTGTGTGTGTGAATGAACATTGCAAGGAGCAAGCATCCATCACTCAAAGACTATTAATTAGAGCCCAGTGTTATGTGGTGAGATGTCGCCACTGCTCATGAAAGAATGGAAAATTCACTCAGATGAGAAACAATAACTCAGGGCGCTCGAGTGAAACGCGTTGGATCTGGTGTGGCAGATGATGAAGTGTGTACGTGTACTCCACGTGTGTGGGGTTGTGTGTCAGGTGAATCCACCCCAACGCGTCTGTCAACGCACAACATCCAAAGAAGGTGTATATTAAGTTATTCGTGGAGCCTGTGCGCTAATTATGACTTCGGCTCTTTCTCTGCAACCCCATGAAAAGCAGCAGAGAGCCAGTCAGTCCGTCGCTATCTAAACAACATTAAATTACATGGAAACTTGGAGAGAGAAGAGCACACAAACACTATCTGTGCACTCCGCTCCTTCCCCTGGCTTCACTGTGAGTGAGTGATTGCGGCACGGAATTCCTCCATCGCTCAGGCCTTTTGTTGGGATTGCATCGCTCGAATAGTTTCCATCGCCCCCCCCCCCAGTCGAAGCCCCGTTTTTTATTTATCTGCCATGTCTCATCGTTAGACAGGGGGAGCACGCATGGCCGCCCCGGTGCCCAGGGAGTGGAAATGTGACGGGGCTGACAAACGGGCGAGTGTGGACAGACGTTTGTTGTGTCTAGACGGAGGCCCACGAGGCTGTCATGGTCTCGGGGTAAACCGGTCTCACGGGAGGCGCACGGTAAACTTACCGTGGTGGCATTGTGTGGGAGGCATGCTGGGCTCCATTGTGAAACCGGGAGAGTGTGCATTCAGTCATATGTTTAGGACTCGGGAGACGCAGAAGAAAAGAACACTTAGAGGTATCAGATTTTCTAGGTGTTCACTCGGTCTTGTTCAGTCACATGAATTTGAGCAAAGCAGCTCGGTGTATTTAGTCTTGGTTACATAATGTGTAATACTTGATTCAACATTATCTCTCACTAGTGCAGTGCCCCGTTCTAAACCTGTCTGCTAGGAATGGGCTGTTTGTTTGGCCTGCGGTGACGCTGGTTGCAGCTTTTCTTTCTGAAACTATAAAAGTGACCTGCAGTAATTGAGCCTCAGGAAGCAAAGACCGCAGGACTCAGTCCACAGAACCCTGGAGCCGCACCACCGCTGCTGCTGCACAAAGAGCTTTTCACCTGTTTATTCAAAGTTCACAGAGTCCCGGACTGGAGAAATCAGTTGTCGTTCCCGTCTTTGTGAAAACATGCTGTCGATGAGTCCTATCTGTCACATGTTTAATCATATGTAATGTACCGCATGTTCAAATCGCACAAAATTTGACAATGCACTTTCCTGGGCCCTTAACAATACACAAGTGTGAAGCCATTAAGATGAACGATTCTCGGGATACGTAGGTCACATACAGAAAGACAGAAATAAGTTATACGTATTAAAGTGGTGTTAACTAAATACAATTATATCTGACTTAGACACCTGAAAGGTTTTTGCTAGGCCATTTTGAGTTGAGTTTTTAACAGGATTGGACAAACAAACCAAAATGAAAATCTTACAGAGGACAAGCTGTTTATACACGTTTACACTTGTATCTGTCACAAAAATGTAATTGTCTTGGCTAACAAAACAAATTTCTCCGGACATATTCAGGCCTGTAGTTGCCAGGGTAAAGTGAGAGAGTCAGAATAGTTACTGAATGTGCAGTCATACAGTGACTATGAACAGCAGCAGAACACTGGGGTTGTAGTCTGAGGCATTTTACTTCAGGCTTTTCTGTTAACTCATCTGAATCCACAAACAAGTAAACACATGCAAACTCAGGCTCACTGGGAGCTACTCTTCCCTTTCAGCTTACGTCTGGGACTGTCAAAATAATAAGGAAATAATGTTCTCCCTGGTGGAGCAATTTTCTGTTAAGCACCAAGTGTTGCGACTCCTTCCTAAGTGATTCAAAGTCTGCTCCATTTCATTCAGACACACACTAATCTGTTTTCTGAAAAGGATGCACTCCAGACAACAGCCTTTGTTTACCTCTGTGACCTTTTAAGTGTCTGAGATGAGCTCTTCCTTCCCTCAGACACTGAGGTCTTTCTCTCCATTATAGTGTCGTTTTCTCTCGACCAGAAGGAAGGGAGGCGAAAAAAAGACGAAGTGGGAGTTGAGGTGACGAGCAGCTGTGCACACTGAGGTCATACTCTCTGTCAGCGTCAGAGCGGCTCACTGTTATTCTTATGGTGTCTCATGGACGCTGCAGCCTCACGAGTGAACGTTTCCAAATGTCAAGCCATGATTTGTGTCGCAGTCTGTGACCCAATGAAAATCGGGTGTGTCACATTCATCAGTCGCCAGAAGAAGAGGAAATGGTTAAAAAGGGTACGAGTGGGAATGGATGGAGGAGAAACGAGGAAGAGTTGAAGGCCGAAAACTTCAGCGGTTCCCACGACCAGCAAATTGCCCAGATCGCTGGTGGCTCTCTGGCCCCACCCCCTCCAATGCATACCGTGATGAATGGGACATTTAATATTGCCCTGCTTAAGGGTATTACTGGAATGTATCTGTCCCTCTTGAAACACTGAAACGACTCTCGTTCTCAGACAGTCTGGACACAAATTGGTGTCAGTATTCAAAATGTAAAAAGATCTAGCATATTGAATATATCGATTTAATTTAGATATTTTACTCTGACAGCTGTACAAAGGTATTTCATTCAAAGTGGTCAGTGGCCCCTACTCCCATCATTTGTAGAAAAATAATGCAGCACCAATTATTTTAGCTCCTTACATAGTTTTTACATATGAATATATTTTTTGGAATTGTATTAGTGTTTTGACCCATGTACTGTCGAGTTGTATCCCTACTTATTAACAAGATTAACACATGAAAATACTTCTTGGTAATAAGAACTACCTTAAATGAGGGAAACCATCTATGAGAAAAATGTATCTAACGTGTACTTCGACTTTTTAGTTTGGTCCATGTCCCATGCACTAACAACGAGGAGGTGTGATTTATGATCTATACCGTAGCCAGTCTGTGTAGGATGGAGTCCCAGATTAATGAAGTAGATTGAAGCGCTGCATTTAGTCTTGTCAAAAGGATTTCCTGACACCCGAAGAAGACAGGTGAGATTCTTCTGGCTCTGCGCCACACTGATGGATGCAAGGGAGAAAGTTCTCATGAGCAAGTGTCATCCAATATAATCCAGGTGATTAGTCATGCATTCTCGTCTTTCAAGGTGTGAGGGCCTTTTTTTTGTTTTCTCCCCCAAACCTGGGCTCAGGTAACGTGATCCTAAAGTGAAAAGTATCAATGTTGGTTTCAGATAACCACGTGCGCACATGCATAGAAACACAGGCACGTACTGCATGTGCAGGAGCAGAAACAATGATAGCAAGAGGCCCGAATACACTGCATGTCCTGCAGGCGACCCACCTCACTGGCAGAGCTCCGGGATTCTTCTGGTCTGGTGGGAAGAACGGGGGGAGAACATATTGTTATGGTGACCAGTCAAAATGTTCTGTGTGATTAAGCATGTGTTGAAAAAGCTTGACTTAACCAGGGAAGACTCATCGTGTCATTCTCAATACAAAGAACTCGCTGCACTGTGTTCCATCTCCTGAGGATTCAAAACCAAAATGGTCTGGCTGATTCAGACTCCACTCTTTGATCGTCTGGAATATTTAACCAACTGTTGTTTTGCTGCAGAGAACACTGACTTCATAACCTTCTGATTCACTGCTCCTCATTCATAAATCTTCTTACCTCCGCCTGTTTTTATTGCTATTTGTCTGCCTGTCAGCAGGATTACACAAAAAACTACTTCACAAATTGTCTTGAAACTTGGTGAAAGGGTAAAATACGAGCCAAGGAAGAAAGCTCTAACTTTTTGAACGGATTCAATTAAGGGGGTGGATCCAGGAATTAATTTTAAATGTAACGCTTTAACGTGGTTAGGGGCTGTTTTTGGACATATTCGTGAATTTGTCAAGAAATGAAGCAGATCATTTCTTTATGGGAAAAAAATCTGTACTGTTGTAAAGCCTACGAACTGGTGAAATTTGGTGCAGATCCGGATAACGATCCTGATTTTGTGAATCTGGATCGTTATCTGAAAATATATTTTTGAGGTGATCTGTGTTCAGCCTTAGCAGAGGTATGTGCTCTCAGAAAAGGTGATAAAAGACCTGTGCACCTGTTAACTGTGCGTTCGTGTGTGAAAGCAGGAGTTCAGATCTCTGTCAGACGGTTAGGATGAACAATATTGGCGTGTCTGATACATATGGACTTCTTTAGGGTCTGAGGGAAGACTCTCACTGTGTGTGTGCTCTCGGGGACACAGGGGGAGATCAGAAGGAACCCAGCTTTCCAGTTCTCCGTCTCTCCCTCTCTCGCTGCTCATTTTGCTCGTCGACTTCACTGTTCTCCGTCTCCGTCCCCCTCAGCTTGTTAACGTGCCCTTCCTGTTTCTGTGCTGCCGCGATGTGCTGCTGTCATCAACTTGTCCCTCCCTGCAACAAAGAGTTTTGAGACCAAATCTGTGTTTTGATGGATGGATGTATGTATGCGTGTGAGGGATCACGGCAGCGTCGTTGAGCTCAGAGTGTTTATTTACCGTGACGTGCTTGTTTGCTCCTTTTGGCTCTCAGCAGACTGTCATCACTGGGCATCATATTGACATAAGGGAGAGACCAAAGTATGATTAATGACTTGTCCTTTCTCCGTCTTGTTTCTCTTCCTTTTCCCCTTTGGTTTCCTTTTTTCCCTCCTTGCGTCTCTTTGGCCCGCTCCCCCCCCCAGAGGACCTGGATGACCTGAGGATGGAGGGCGTGACAGGCTTGGCTCCATCCGGCAGTAAATTCAGCCAGGGACGCAGCTCCTATCAGGTCGAACCGCAGGCCAAAGTTACACTCAACATTTGCTCTAGGTGTGCCAGGTAAATGTTTTGAACTTCTCTTGGCGAGTGAATGTTGTTTTTTATTCAAACAAACAAATAAGTAAAAGCTCACTGAAAAATTCTCGAGTCAGTACAAGGATTTAGGAAGAGTTATATCTGTCAAGCAAATAATTTAGAGAGAGAAAGATAGATAGATACTTTATTGATCCCTGGAGGGAAATTAAATAAAAATTGTAGTTTGATATTTTTGGTAATAAATATATATTTTCCTAGTTGCAGGGAGTTTGATGCTCCTGTTATGTCTGTCTGGCAAATATCGGACTGTTTTTAGAGCGGCAACGAAGAGGTGCTTTCCTTCTAACATCCTACCTCATTCTTACCCAGGGTCATGACACCTCCCTCACCCTTCACTCCCCCTCTCCCTCTCTCTGCATTTGTATCCGAGATACCTCGACATCCAAAACAGGGAATAATATCATATCTGAAGACTATCTGGTGTTGCTTGTTTTCACAAATCTGCTCTAGCGTGGATATAATCATCTCCATTGTCACCCTTTCTCTCTCTATCACTGTTTTTTCTCTCCTGACACATTTCCTGTCCTGCTCCTCAGTCCACGGCATCAGTGTAGCGCTCTCATCTCGGTGTGTTGGGTGTGATACCACACAGGCAGGTGTGGGCAGGAGTCTTCCCTGATGCCAGTCACAGATAAACGGGGTATCTTGGTTTGAGACGCCAGGCACAAATCTGCCTGCACAGCCTCCTCTGTTTGGGCTTTGGAATTTGTTTGTTTCCTTCTCTCCTTTCATTCACACTGCTTATCAGTTTCGTTCCATGCGTGGGCTGTGGGATGTTGTCGGAGATCCTGCAGGAGGATGAATCCTATCGCTGAATTTCTTGCTCGCAGTTTAGCGGGTGGATGTTTTTAAGCAAATAGTTTATACTTCTGGGTTATCACTGAGTTTTTCTGGTCGGATCAGTGGCGAAGCAAAGCAGCATCTGTATCTGGAGTCCTTCTTGGCTCTTGTGCCGGGTGCTTATTATTATTTTTTTTCCAGACTAAAATGTCAGACATCTGTTCTCCTTCTCGGTCTTCCTCGCTCCTTCTGGTTCAAGCCAAATTCTTGCTTCGTCCTCTTTAACCTGACCACCAAATCCTTCCCAAGCTTCTCTGGCGAAGGAGTCTTGGTCTTTCATAGTCATATTTTGGTGTAAGGGTCATAAACCGATCAGTAAGCTGGAAAAGTGTTGCACAAATGGTATGCCTTTTGTGCTTTTGTGGAGAGGAAGAATTTTGAAATCAGGGCAGGAGTTCTTAACACACACACACACACACACACACACACACACACACACACACACACACACACACACACACACACACACACACACACACACACACCACACGCATGCACGTTCTCTCACGTATTCACACAGTGTTGTTAAAGAAGACAGTGTGGGCAGAGGTCAGGTGAGAAGCCCTAACAGAGGCTTTATGTACATTAACACTGTCTTGATGGGATTTCCCAGAAACACCTTTCAAACTTAACTCAATAAGGGACCAACCTTCAAACTTACTCCTCAGAGGACAAACGTGTGTAACAGTAAATGCCCCTTGTGCTTCACACATGTGAACAATGCTACTGTGGAGATGTGACCTTACACTCAAGATAAAACTTCAACTAATGTTTAAAGTTAATTTGGTTTAAAATAAAGGGCTCTGAGTGGTTTCTTTCCGGCACATAACTCTCACAAAGATAGTAGAGGGTTGCTTGGACAAGAATTCCTCACATACCCACCACCCCTCCAGCAGACTCATTAGAATTCAGCTTCTCCGGTGTGGTCCGGCGTTCTGTGTATCACACTTTGGTTTGGATAGCACGAGCACTGTGATTTCAATTCAAAGTCAATCAAGACCAAGCCACTGGGAGCTGATTGTATCCATTCCCATTGCAGACATAAGCCAGATATTAGCGAGTGTGAGTGTTTTTTTTAGAGGTGAAAGAGGCTTTGCACTTCACTGACACAGATATCGCTCAGATAAAACAGTTTTATGAAGAAAACATTTTTCTAGGATTACTGTAGGGTATATTTTCATTTGTCATATATGTCTGTATATGGTTTTACGACCCTTTTCTTTTTGAACTCGCTCAGCCTGTTTTGAAACTCACCCCATCCTTCTTAGTCACCTTTCTCAGCCTTCGCCCTTTTGCTTCCCTTCTGTCCAGACACTGTCCACACCTCCGACAGTCCAGTCTGCCTGTGTGGCTCCTAACGAGCAGTGGCAGGTCAGGAAACGCGCTGCTTCCTCTGGCTCTCAACTGGTTGGTGGAAGTGTAAAGTGCCATGTGGCCTGTCTGTTGTGGCCATGTCTCTGTCTCTGGGGTTATGGCTGTGGTCACACCGGCATTTCATCCACCTCCTTCATGCACTCGATCGGTTATTTTAATGGCTACGTGCCTCTGCCACAAAACCCTCCTGTGAGCAAACACATCCCAGATCTCGGGCATGGTCCGCAGTTGGAGGAGCAGTCTCGAGGAAATGGATAGATCTCCACAAACCTCTTTCGGGGCTTGTAGTTCTCATTAAATTAATTGCTTTCATATCTGGAATGTGCTGCGGAGATGGCAGTCAGGACATGAGCTATGATCAGGTTTTGTTCAGCGGATGGTAAGGCCTTGATAGTCATCTTGGGTAGCATTTAATGGTCTTATAAAGGCGATTAAAGAGCGGGAAAAGACTCGGAAAGGGATGTGTAAAGAAGAAAAGAAATAGAATACACTTTAAAAAAAACTCTTCCGCTTTTACCGTCTTCGTAGAGTTAGAAACCAAGAGGCCCTGCGGCTGTGACGGAATGTAGCCGCACCGTAGAAGCGCGTGGATTGCTTTCCTTTGTCTTCACCTAATGGCTGTGCCGATGACATGGAAATAACATGCAGCGAAAGAATTTGGAACTAAAATTGCTGTGTAATTACAGTAATATGTGGTATGATTTATAGTCTTTTAAAATATGCTTTAGAAAAATAAATGCTGGTTTAATTCCATAGTGTTGATAAAAGAGTGTGAAATACTTTGCTGAAGGGTGCAACGTTCTTTATCTTCCCGCTGAAATTGCATTTCAATCACTGTTTGTCTTTCATCCACTGTATTCTTTTTCCTGTCTACGGGAAACCCAAATCTTTTAGTACCTTAAGAAGGCGGCCAAATCTCCCAGACCAGCTTCCATTTCAGTCCAAACAGATATCTCAAAAAACCGCTTGGAACACATTATGATAACTGAATGATTTAAAGAGAATGTTTGGGCCAATTTTTTCCCGTTTTTGCTTTTTCAGCAAGTAGAGGGAAGCTGCGTCTGACAGAAGTGAGCCGTGCATAGTTTTATGTCTGTAAGTGCATTAATATGGTTTCATGCAAAGGAAAGTGCAGACGCAGCGATGAAAGAAACTGACCCCCATGTTCCGTCTTTCTTGGTGCTGTCTCAGATCTTGCAGAAGAAGAGATTAACTCCCTAAACACTTCCTCTTTGTCTCATCACCTCAGGCCGATAGCGATGTGCTTGTCTTTTTGTAATCTGTCGTTCAGTTTCCAAACATGCATTGCAGTGTTGTGGCTAAAATGCCGATTTGAGAGACGATTTGAATGTTGCCCATGTGCACACTTGTGTATACAGTGTGTGTTACGTGTTGTTTCTAGGTTGCAGGGGGACAGTCTATCGGACAGCAGATCTGAAGAGGAGCACAGGACTCGCATATCTGAACAAGCTGTACCTGACATCTCCTGTAAGTTGCGTAACAGTTCAAATGTTTTATTCTTTACCTCTTTTTAACATTTCTGTGGTCTCATGCTTCTGTTTTGTCCTTTTTACTTGTTTATGTGCATTTTCTGGAGCAGCTCCATTGCCCGGTATGGACACGGTGGCAGGACGGTTGCAGGAATGCGAGGCCGCGTCTCAAGTATCAGGCTCTGTAAGTGTCCTCCCTACATCCATCACCAAACAATTAAGATCACTATACAGCCATCACTTACCACGTCACCCTCTCCTCCAGCCTCTATTGTCTGAGAGGCAGCGAAAACCACCTCAAGCTTCTCGTTAATAGGACAAAACTGATCCGTCTTTACGTGGCCATTTCAGCTTTCGGGCATTTCAGCTTACACAACACTCGGTAGCGCTGAACAATTGATACCCCAATCAGAAATCTCCCTATATCACTTTGCGTACCTCTAAGGGCACTCGTGTGGAGTCTGAAAGGAGTAAATGAAAAGAATATCTCGTGACACAGTGACAATCGAGGCTGATTTAGAAGTTTTGTACAATAGAGCTAAATATTTGTGGGTTATAGGAGAACGCACGGTTGCGTTCAATAGGTGGCCTGCGTGATAACCTCACATGCTCGAGGGAAGAAATCCACAGGGAGCTTAACGTGGCACACACCAGACTCAGACACAGACAAACACTCACATGCTGTTAATAAAGCGGTCAGCTAAGACGCCTGTACCGTTGTATAATTATCCCCCAGCAAAAAAATAAAAGCCAATACTTTTTTCTTCATTTTTTATAATTGCCCAATCTAAGTGTTAGACAGGGCTTTTTTACAGCATTTTAAAAAGAAAGAAAGAAAGAAAGGGGTTTGGAGCCGCGGCACTGCTCCGTGTGTGGAGCAGATGCAGAGAGACTCCAGACTAACTGGGAGCAGACTTTCACACACTGACGGACTCGTTGAATCAAAGCCTGTCAATGAAAGTCTGACGGCGTAGACCAAATGCATTCAAGACTCCGTCCAGGAATTAGAGAAACTGTGCACCTCATAACTTCAAATTACATATTTTGTTCTAACTTTCCCATTTGTTTGACACAAGCTTTTTGATAAATGCCTATTAAAATGGTTTATGTGAAAAAGCCTTGGCATAGATTGAATAATATTAAATCCATTTTTTCTTTCTGAGAAAATCCAGCAAACTAATTTAGCTTTTAACACTTCTATCTGTTTACAGCTAACCCTCACATCCATGTGGAGCCTCTATTTTAGCTGTTTATACCAGGGCACTAACCACTTCATCTCTGCCCTTACACTCCGTCTCCATAGGTTAAGCCCTGGCTGGCACACTTAAGAACAAAGTACTAATACGTCCCATATGAAAACCCCAAGTGCAAACGTCTCCTGTCACCTTACTGTAGCCAATCTGCTTGTTTTGTCTTTACTTGCTTAGGCTGGGCGCTCTTTGAAAAGAAACTGCAATTTGTAATAGCTTGTTAGTTTAATAGGTCCTTCAGGGGCTTGTGGGTCACAAGGAAAAAACCCAACGTTTGAAGTCGTACAGTCCGAAATAAATCTGTAGCAGATTGTTTCCTTTTTTTTAAATCAACTAAATATAACTTTGGCTGCCATTTGTGTATAGATAACCTGTATTTAAAATGAGACAGTTTTCCTTGCATTGCTAGACAAGTGCCCAATTAGTCCCTCACTGGTTTGAGAAGAATACGTGCAACAATTTCTAGGTTAAAAAGTTTGAAGTGGTATTTCATTATTAGTCCATTTCATCATGTGCGGCTGTCCGTACATGAAGTATGGCCCAGGTTTGGGCTGTAAAGGTTTGGTGTTGTTGGAAAGTAAACACTGTTAATGGTTATCATGATTAGTCCGACAGGCCCCCTGCCTCTGGCAGCTCCTTCAGGTGATAATTGCCTCATAAAGACAAATACTTTCCTAAAGCAATCACCAAGCAAATTCACTAAGAAATTCTCCGACACTTCTCTTTGTAAGTGTTAAGTGATCAAATTTAGTCTTTATGGGTGCTGCCATCATAAACTCTGCCCCGGTAAACTTTGTTTGTATGGTAGAAATACATGTACGATAATTAGCGCGATGCAATGTGTATGATACAAGACAGAGCCATTGTGGTGGTTTATTTTTGTTTCCAGGGGCAATTTGGCAGAGTGTGAACCGATACACTGTACGACTTTTTATATTTGGCAACATGCTGCTCCCCACACCTCCAAAGTCATGCATGCATGGTTATCCTCCAACAGATCTCTGTGATTTAAAGTATAGGTAGCTATAGTGCGGTTTTCTCTGCAAAGCTTATAGGTTGTTGAGGGTTTATAGATTTGTTTAAGTAACCCTCTGTGTGCTGTGGCCTTAATCGGTGTCAATAAACAATGAAAATTCACATTTAATATTTAATGTTATCCCAAAGGATAAATTTGAAAGGGGGTTGGTAAATGTTGTGTGATCCGAAGCAAACATCAACCGATTGTAAAACATGATCGTTGATGAAGAGTCTTTGAGCCTGAACTTTCGCTTCAACATTACATTCTAGCTGCTATTTGACTCTAATTGAATAATATGATTTCCTTTCATTTGCCATTTTCCTAGTTTTTACCCCTTTCTACTTTCTTCTTGGACCAACTGCTGAACAACTTTCTCTGTTTTTCTTCTGGTTGAGTTGAGGCAGCCTGTGATACAACCTATCTTTAAAATGCCTGAATAAACACTAACTGTGCTATTGTCAATATCCTGTTTGCTTTCGCCTGTGGTTTGGGCGACTCAGTGTTTGAATCCATGGGCTGGTGAGCTCCGTATATAGTTCACAAAATCCACTAGGTGTTTCGGCAGTCAGCCAAAACAACAGGAACTCATTAAAAGTTGAGTGTTACCCCTCAAGTCCCCTCGTCACCATTGTAAGCGGAAGGATCGCGGTCATTCAGAAAAATACTGTATCTTACAGTTGAGTTTAGTGGATTTATCGGAGGATTTTAATTTTAGATGTCGATTTTGAAATGTCTAAGTTGTTCTTAGCCTTCACTCTTCTCTTTGTAAACGATTTGAGTAAATACCTAATGCGTGTCTACCTTGTGAACAGGTTTCAAACAAGAAATGAAACTGTTGATAGTGTCCCATGCTCATGTGCGATGAAGAGAGAAGATTTCCTCACATGTTTTGAGGTAATCTGTAACATCAGAGACTTTGTTGTTTGGTCGTCATAATAATAACACACATTTTTACAATACTCAATGTTCTACATCACACATGTGCACATCAAATCCTGATGCCAGCAACATCCCTTCTGCCAGGATCGTCTCTTTTTTCACTCGGTTATGAACTTGTTCTCCACCTGATTAGAAACCTATTGTGCTTTTGTGTAAACTGAACTATGTAATCTGACTCTCCTAAAGTAAAGCTGCAGCCCTCCAGATTTCTTTAAAATACCGTAACACTTGTTAGTGTAATTCTGTTACAGTCCTTCTCTTTGCTTGAGGATGCAATACGCTGCATGAGTCGTGTTACCTTTTCCAAGGCAGAAGTTATTGATAAGATCGTTGCTGCAACCTCGATCCTTTAGAG
Organism: Hippoglossus stenolepis; assembly: GCF_022539355.2. NCBI lineage: Eukaryota > Metazoa > Chordata > Actinopteri > Pleuronectiformes > Pleuronectidae > Hippoglossus > Hippoglossus stenolepis. The sequence continues at coordinate 11,741,744 of NC_061501.1, read as the reverse complement.
ACTGGAAAAGGTTCACGGTGAAGCTCGAGCAAAGGTGGAAGGATTTGTTTTTTAATGAAATCCATGATGCACAAACATTATTGTAACAGAGCATATATCATGAACAGGAACAAATGTCCCCATTTTCTGTCAAATTGCTCAGTTTGAAGCCCAAATATTGAAAAATGAGAGGCTTCCTCGTGTGTGTGTGTGTGTGTGTGTGTGTGTGTGTGTGTGTGTGTGTGTGTGTGTGTGTGTGTGTGTGTGTGTGTATTAGTCCCTTTGCTATCCTCGCCTGACCACAACAAGAGAGAGTCCATCAATCGTGCTTTGCGAAGCCAGTAACCCCCCCCCCCCAACCCAGCCCAGCTCCATGTTTGAGGTCTGTGACTGCATGCACATACCCTCAACAGTTCGTGTTGTGTGGAGGGCCACGTTGGACCGAACCCCAGATTGTGGTGATTATTACTGGTGACCACACACGTATAGCTGCACACATGCAGGCTATAAAATATTTAACTCTAGACTTCCATCCTCGGTCTCGCTGTCCCGTTTGCTCTCAACATGGAATCAATTTTGCGCGAAACAAGATCCATGTTTGTTAGTCGGGCAGAAGCATCACCAGAGGGTTTTTCCCCCTTTCTCTCTTTTAGCTCTTTTAGCTCCGTCATACTGGGAGGAAGATAATACAACTTGGGTTTTCCGCTGCTGACATTAATGCATTCATAAGTCATTGCAAAATCACCGGCTCTCTTTATTTTGGAGAGTAACAGGCGATCACTCTCATCTCTTTGTCTGTGCAGATTACGGAATGCAACCATTGACATAAAGGTTTAGTGCTCGTGTCATGTGTTGTTTCAGATTGCTGCTTCAAATTGTGGTGGAGGGAAGTCACTTTTCATCACGTCATTGTATCTCGTCAGGGTCTAATCAAGTCCATTTTCACTTTTTTTCCTGCCCCCATCTACCGCATAGAGCCTATGATTATACCACCATGGTAGGCTGCACATGTTGACATCTTCCAGGTGACTTTGTAAATACGTATGACTTCACCAAACACCAGACTTCTCACCGAACAAGTCACATTTTGATCGTAATGTCGATGTTTATTTATTGATGGTATCTGGGGAAGTGAATTGCGAGCAGACCCGGTGTATCCTGTTTGTTTACCCAGCTACGAGGACTGTACAGTACCACCTGCGGCCTCCAGGATATATGGTCTTGATTACGGTGTAGTCTTTCCTTTAGTGGACAGAGGAGCTTGAGGGCAGAGGCAATGCAAATACTGCACTGTGGATGCTGCTGATAAGGGTAAATCCACATACACCATAGGGGTTTAATAAGGACACAGCAATATATCGTCATCTGGACTCGAGATGCTCTTATTGATATGCGGATGATAATAAATATTTATATTTAGTTATATATATACGATAGTTTGCCATTTTATGGCTATTTTACATTGGAATGATGGTACATGTGGACATTGACATGATACAGTGTGTTTGTTAAAGAATAAAAAGACACTAAGATATGACTTAATGGACTGTACTCTTTTTAGTTGGACAGAGATCACAATGTATCGTTCTATGATTGTCTTGCAATTTATCGATTATCACAGAATTGCTGTATCAGCAATACACTAACTGGTCTTAAGAAGTACAAGGCATCACAATAAACTGGACCATAAACAGAATTAAACTAGATATGGATTCCCCAATAAAATGACTAATAAAGCATAACTTTATCTATGTTAACTTGCACTATAAACTTATATTACTATTATATTGTACAATAAAGATTATTCCCATGCATCTGTTGGTGGCCTTGTTTGCCAGCGCTGAGAAGACCCAGAGCTGGAGGAGGACAAGATGAAGTCATGCTATTGGATTTGGGGATACCACCAAAGAGAGAGAAATAAAGTTGGGGAGGGGCTTTAGTTGTAATGTTCAACCCGCCATGCTGCTTTATGAGGGCTGTAATTAAGGACTGGCTTGCGGCGGTGTGGTTCTGCTGCCACAGAACGCCTCATGTATCTGACACACAGAGTTCAGTGCAGTAGACCCTGGGAATCAACTTCTGCCATTTATCAGAGGATCGTTGCTTCACTCGTTTTCCACCTCCTCTTTGGAAATATTTCCAAAGTCCATGTCGAATCTCGAAAATCATAAACTGAGTTGCCTGTTCTATCCCAGGTTTGTCTTTAAATATTTTTTGGAAGACTGCAGTGTATGTATATCACCGATCTCCCACAGCCTTCCCCTGTGTCAGCACTCTGTCAAGTCCGCTCTCTCATTAATCGCTTAGCACATCAAATGATGTAAGTGCTGGCATCAGAAGTATCATAACTTATCTAGTGTAAACCCAACTTGCACGAGGTGGAGTTGCGTCTGACAGATTTTATTTCTCACCTGTGCCTGGAGCCCATGTGCTCTCGACCCATTGGCTTAACAGATCATCTGCCCACTTGTGTCCCATCGCGGGAATAAATAGGAGGATTAAATGTGCTGCCAATTCAGGACTTGGCAAACCCTGGGCTAACGGGTCCTCTTCCAAATCATACACATGGTCAGGAAGAGCTAGGAGCGAAACAGGCCAGAGCAGCCACTGATAATGATCCTATCTGCCCTTTTTAGAGTTTTCTTTAACTAGTGCAGTGCTCATTCTAATCCTGCCTGTTTGGAATGGGCTGTTTGTTTGCCCTGTGGTGATGCTGGTTGCTGCTGTCTTTCAGAAACTATAAAAGTGACCTGCAGTAATTGAGCCGTGGCTGCAGGACTCAGTCCACAGAACCCAGAAGCTGCACCTCCGCTGCTGCACAATGTTCACCTGGTGATTCAGAGTTCAGTGAAGCTCGACTCACTTCACAGAACCCATAACTGGAGAATCTGTAAATGCACTGCTGTGATGATCAAAAATGTCTCTTACTTTGATGAGTCCCAATCCACCTCTGCAACAGGTTGCCTGTTTATTCAAATGTTATTGATACTGAACGTGTCCAATGTCCAAATTCGACACTGTACTTTCTTGGGCCCTTAACAATACACATGCCAAGTATGAAGCGGATGAGATGAAATCCAGAAATGCGTTCCACACACAGACAGTCAGATTGATTCTCTGCACTTTGGAAGCGATCCAAAACGTATTGTAACTACTAGATTCCTTTACTACTGCTGCCAGGCTCTTTTCCAACAGACTAGTGTTCACACAAGCCTCTATAGATATACTTAAAGTGATATAAAAGTCTCCTGAACCACTACTGAAAGTCTCACGCCCCACATTCACCAAACAGAGCGCACTGCACCCTCCGAGCTTTCATCTACACTTGTTGTGTTTTTCTAAAGCCCATAAAAATCATAATTGCCTCTTTTTTTCCAGGAGATATGGCTCAGATATTTCCAGCAATGGCTGAAAATTGTATTAAGAGTTAATTGAAGGGTCTCCCCTCTAATGTGACTTTCTCTCTCCCTCTCTTCTTTGTGCCTTTGCTAACTAGCGTCAGGCTGTCTGGGAGGCTGATCTGAAGGCTGTGAGAGGTGGGACCTCTGTCGGGCAGACGGGCCCGCTACTGGGAGACGCCCTCTTTTCCAAGGAGCTGGAGAACATGGGCAAACAGCTCGCTGGTACGCAGCTATGTGTACATGTGTGTGTTTAATGTGTGTGTGTCTGTGTGGAACGCATGTGTGTGGTCTGCCTTTAGTGTCTGTGTGAGTTTGTGTATGTATTGGTGGCTTTAATGATGAATTATAAGTCAAATACTTTGGAATGTACACACACACACACACACACACACACACTTTGAACTTCAGACTTATGTAATAGAAAGGGGTTTAGTGAGTACTTATGAGGCGGGGGAGGGGGAGAAATCAGTTTAATTAAAAAGAGATTTCCCCACTAAATGTGTCAGAGGAAATTTGAAAAATGATTGAAATAACTTCATTTTCCACATTGCAGAATAACTTCTCAGCTGCAGCTTTGTCATGTTTACGTCATGCGCTGCCGAGTCATTTGGAAGTGATCGAAGCCGGAGATTTTAACTGACACATTGGAATTTGTGCAGCACTTCGGAAATCGTTATTCTTAATGAAGTTCGAGTCTCATCTTTGATACATGGGACGTCAGGGCGACTCACAGGCTGCTTTTGTTGTCGGAATGATCAAATATATATTTGCTTGTGAATCAGATGAAAGAACAGGAACGGGGGCCAGAGGGAACGACGCCATTCACCATCATATGTCAGCCACTTGTTTGTTAATGCGTGTCCTCCCACTCTGTTTGACAGTGTCACTGTGTGTTAAAGAGCTTGTATGTGTCTTCACATACCAGACTTATTTGAAGCATATTTGTCCCGCTCGGTGAACCGAACACTGTCGCCCGGCGGTGGTCCCAGCTGCAGTGAACTTCTCAGCTCATCAGGACTGAATAAACTGGTGCTTAGGAGGCACTAAAACTATTTATGTTAATAGCAACCTAACAATCCCCCAGAGGTCCTCAAATGGCACTGATTGTTTTATACTGAGTTACTGAATATTCAGGCTGCGTGCTCCCACCAGGCAACAAGCTAATTCAACTCTTTCAAGCCTTTTATTAGCTGCTCAAACTTTCCATGTTTGGAGCCAGAGCCTCACTCTTCATCTTGCATCATGAGCCCAATAATGTGCTTGTGCAATCCCCCGCTTAATCGCCCTTTAGTGAGGCAATGAATCTAATTATATTTTTAAAATAATATTAATATACATAGTACTGCGAAGTTCATTGGTTATTGAAGAGTTAGAAAGATATAATGTGGAACAATTCTTCATTAAAAGGTCTAAAAACGTGTTCTGACATTAACAAAATGTTTCTTACAATCTTCAACCCCCAATTTTGTCAAGTTATTTAATTAATTTAGTTAATTGCGTCATATCCACCTCACCCGCGGCTTTGCCCGCCTCTGCTATAACTTCTCAAGCAAATGAAGTATTAGGAAGGAAATGCACACAGCTAGCCTCCTGCCATGGTTTGTATCGGTCACTCGTAGAAGACGATGATAACTCCCATGATCCCACGCTGCTTCACGACGTCATCAACCTTTTGTTATTGTTTGGATTGAAAGTATTCTTCTGGCCAAAGTTACATATTGTACTATCTAAGTGCAGTTTAATTCAAGTTTTACTAAAGGGTGGGTTTATTTTTTAAATGTACGCCATTGCTCATACAATACAATGGTTTTGTAAATATGAAGAAATGCCAAATACAAGAACATGTCATAGTGCTCGATGCATCAGCGTTGAATAAAGAGAACAAGCGTAGCATTGCCAGCTTTCGATTTTTTGGCACTTTTCAAAGCTACAGATATATTTTTGGCCCCGACTCAAAAAGTATTTAGTTCAGTCCCCAGTCTTAGTTACACCGTATTAAAAATGAGCACTTCTGCCCATTTTTGTACTAATCCAAAGACAATGGCTGCTTTATAATGTATTCAGGCAAGCCGTGTATTGAAACATCGTAAGCCTGAAAATGAAACCCAGAGAAATGATAGGACATTTGTATGTTTTCAGTGAAGGAAACTAGTAAAGTTAACGCAAGACCTGAATGGTTGTATAGCGTGCCGTGGCCCTGTACGCTCTTACCATGTGCAACTGCTGTTTGATCAAAGAGTTTAATAGATTAGATCTGTTTCCATTTCTTCTTGTCTCCTTCTCTCTGTCTCATTTTCTCCCCGCTTCTCTTTTTTCCCCGCTCTTCTTATTACTGAATGACTGGATCAAAATTTATCAAAAAGATTTCTACCATATGGATTTGGATGGTCCCCCTTTGATGTGTAGGAGCTGTCATTATACATCAGTGTCTGCGAGACGACTTGTAATATTTCTGTATCAAACGCAGTCAGCTGCACAGGATTTCAAAATAAGGCTGCTCCTGATCGGTCACTCCTCGATGCCAGGAAGTGGAGGGAAAGCACTCGGTTTACAATAAAATCCCGAGTGGAGCCATTTATGGAAGGCCGACAGATTTTCACAACGCTGACATGTAGTGTTTATCATTCTACTGGTAAATAACTTGAGATTAAAATGTCAACTTTATGGGGGCAGATTACTAATGAACATGTCCTGTTTACAATATAATAATAACACCAGTCACAGTGGGGACGGTGTGTGTGCGGTTAAGGGCTTAAACTGGGAAATCATTGAAGTACTTAGCCCTTATGTAGAAGGCCTTCTGGTCATGATCTAGCTTTTTATCAACCTAATAACAAAGTGGGTTTATGGTTTCTACCACAACGTCTTCTGCAGTCCTGTCACCTCCGTGCGCTGATGTCATGACATGCCCCGTACACCACAGAGAGTTAATTTTCTGTACTGACAGAGCAAGGCCAACGTGTGACCTAAACCTCTGTTATTATCCAGAGAAGTGACATGTGTACAATGTACGAGGGTTAAAGCAACACAGACGCATGCAGGTTATTGAACATAGGCTCTGCAGTGTGCTGTATGTGCTCTGCAGTGTATCTCACTGTAAAGGTCACCCTGCCTACAACGAGAGCTGATTGAGCACAGGAACAGCAATCTAATTATGCATGTCAGAGAATTAAATGTATTTGATCCCCGAAGGATGCTATACAAAATAGTCTGGAATACATTTCAACCCAGTAATGTCCCAAAGCTGCATTTAGAGTAGTACAGTTTGAATACTGAGTGGATTTTTGTCAGTGAACTGGAGCATGTGTTTCATTTTTGCCTGGAAAAATGTTGTTTGTGTCGCAGGTAAGCACCGCTCGCACAAAAACAAGGGGAAGTCAAGGTTTGTGAAACACTTGTCACGCTCCCTTTTGTTGTTTATTTAACGTCACATAAATACAGTATTCCAGAAATACTTGCTGTTGATGAGTCACTCCCAAAATTATCCCCCTCAAATGATAACTCCCAGACTGGTGTGTTGAAACTCGATTGCCAAGATCTGTAGCGAAAGCAGAAAACATGGAAAAAATTACCCAGATGTTGATCGCAGGAGTTGGCAGCGTCACTTCTTCTGCAAACAGAAATGTTTTTGAGACTACCAGCGAGGCAAACAAATGTGTTTTTGTCAGGAACAGGGAACAAAACTATTACCAGGCTGTGCTTACTGTATATCAACTTGGAACCTTTTCTGACACAGGAAGCCGGATCCACCACAATTTACAGGGTCTATAAATATTGTCATCATTGCCCAGAAGAGGGATTAAACCGGGCGGTCTCGCCCACTTTAATGCTCAGTAAAGTTTGTGAATCATCAGTCTTGTAGGACGCACACTTACCTCCACAGCTTCTGAATGTGCTGCAAAAAAACAAGTCATGGAATATCTGAGTCCATTTGCCAGTTATCTGGGATTCGTGTTAAACGCTACATGAATCATTGCATACATATTCAATTTCAGTTCAGGAAAAACAGGATTTGAATAAGGAAAACTACACCATCTCACCCATTCAGACGGTGCATGTGTTGACTGTTTTAAATTTAAAGTATGACATCTGGCTCCTGACTTGAATCGTGTCCTTTTTTTCCCCTCCAGAGGTTGAGAAGGATCTGGCCAAACTGGCAGAAGTGGGGAAGATGACCAACTGGAGCTCGAATAACCTGCACAGTAGTCTGCTCCACACCCCTCTGCGCCACAGAACACTGCCTGACACGCTTCCTCTCCACAGTCTCGTCTCCAGGCCACAGTCTCCCGCCAGCAGCCTCTCGGGCAAGCCCTGTGGCGTAGGTCTCCCTTTGCTCAGCCCCAAGCCCACCTCCCTGGTCATGGGTCGGACTCAATCTCCCAGCAACCCTGGGAGCAGGACTCAAACCCCCAGAACGCCCAGCAGGCCTCTGACCCCAAATAGTTTACTGACACGCTCCACCTTTAACACCGGATCTCATAAAGAGGTGACCTTCAGGAGGTCACGGAGCCGCCCTGTGACGCCAACGAGTCAGCCCATACATCCCCGACCGCTGCTCACCCCTCCAGGACTAAGCACGACAGACAGCCTCGGTGCCAGCCTCCGGGCCTATCTGTCTGAGGTGAGACCCTAAACTGAGACATGCACCATAATCCTCAAAAACACACTTTAGTTCACTGTGCAGATGTAAGGAATAATGACAAGGCACATCCATGGGGAGGAGGCAAAGACGCATTGTGAAAGCTTTGGCCTCATGAATTCACTAAAGTCTGACACAGAAGCTGTTCCATCATGCTTCCAGTCTTTTTGCTAAGCTCGGTGTCTTCTGGCTGTAGCTTCACATTTAATGGGCAGACATGAGAGTGCTAATAATTTAATCTAACCGTTGGCAAGAAATTGAATAAGAGCATTTCCAAAAAAAAGTAGAACTCTTCCTTTAATGGACACAGTAACTTCCATGTCCATGACATAAAACTCTACATATTACACTTGAGGTGTTTCTTCCGTCTGTGATTTATCTGGTAATAAAACAGATCATGTACACTCACAGTGTGTAAATCAGAAGTAAATGTGTCATAAACTTTGAGCCACGGACTTGAAAATGGCTCCAGCTTCTCTCTAATGTTTTAGTGTGTGAGTGAACTTGTGTGCTGAGTGTCAAACAGGCTCGATGCCCAAGTAAAGCTGGCTGCGGAACACGAGAGCCTTTTTACACACAGAGAGATTATGATGGAGAGCACCAGAACACATAACATCACACATGTGCAGACGCTCACAAACACCGGCTCTGCACACACTGGGGGGGGGGTTAGCTGAGAGTCGTGGAGGTCTGTACAGTAGGATGTCGTTTCATTGTGGAAAAATGAGTCTGGCATAAAAGGGGGACTTTCAATGGGATTTCTGTCTTATATTCCTTTCATGATCTACTTACAGCAGCGCTATTAAAATACAAGACCTGTTTGAAGGCTCTATAAATGGAGGGGGGGCAGTCCCTCTGTATACTCACACTTATACTAGTTGACACCTAGTTAGATCTCTTCCCATTATCAAAACAGCGGTGAGACCCAGTCTGATTTTACTGAGGCCCCCTGGTCCCATGGTCCCCAGGCCTGGTTAGAGAGTGAGGGACTCATGAACCTTTTTGAAATACTAATAAAATAATAGATTATTAAGTTTAAAAAAAAAGTGAAACTAAAAAGTGGGTATGGAGTAAATGTTGAACCAGTGACTCAGAGAAATAACAACACAAATAGGGGGTAGAGCTGTCGTCCTCGAACCATGATATTGAACATAATATGATGCAAAACATTGTAATATTGCACTCTATTAGTAATAATTAACTGGTAATGCAGGATATATTGGTTTCTTTTATTCGTGCAAATATTGAAACAGTACTTTCCATCATCAAACTTTGAAAAAAAAATTTGTGCGGTTATTTGTACATTGCCGTTCAAGTATATGAGAATGGTTTTGTACAAGTTAAGTTTTAGTGATGCTATGATGATGAATGAACTGACAGGCTGAATAAGATTATTTTTCTTCTCCATTTCTCTCTCTGTCTATTTAATCCACAGAGCAAAAATAACAAAATCTCTTCCATGGTCTCTGTTATTTTCCATTTCAGGATGAGTTTTACCAGCAGTTACAGGCCATCAGACAGCCCTGGCACATCCCCAGTGACACAGACAGTGACATCCTGGAGCCTCCTGAACAGGATAACAGTGAGTGACGTACCTACCGCTTCCTTCCTTCCTTCCTTCCTTCTGTATTTTCAAACTTTAAATTCATTTTTCGTCATCTTGTTGTATTCCTGCTCCTTGTACTAGAGCGAGGGATCATTTGTTGTTCAGTTCAGTTGCTTGTGGTTTATTAAAATCTGTCTATTGAATCAACAGTTCTCAAATTTGACTAATTCCAGCCTCTAATGTTTTTACCTTAACCCCAGTAAGAAGTGAGGCTTGTTTTATATCTGTAATGTGACTTTAGTGAATAACCGATGCACGAAAGTGGCAAAAGACCTATTAAAAAAGAATGAAGATTTATGTGCAACTATTCCTTGTAAAATTACTGAGATGGAGCACAAGGGCTGACACATAAAAACTGACACAGTTCGGTGAATTCCTCGGGGGTGAAACGTTGTCATGTAAAACCTCTCTTCCTGGCACCACCTTTCGAGATGTATATCTATCACGATCCAGTCAATAGACATGAACGGTCCAAGCTAGAAAGTCATAAATCCAGTCCGAGCAGTGGTCTGGCTGCGATACAGTACGCCACATTACTCCGGCTTTGAATGTGACTGAATTAGATCAGACCTCCTTGAATGTTCTCGGCCATAAATCACATGGACGCATACAGCAGCTTGGTCTGATAGTCGGAAGGCTTGCCAGAATGAAACTAAGAGGAGTTCTCAATCCACTGATGTCTACTAACAGACTGTCAACTATGTGCCCTCTTAATTGGTTTACACAAGGCTAAACGTCTCAGATCCTCGAAGGTGTTTGTCAGGATTTACACTGTAGCTGCACTAAATGCAAACTAACTCATGTAAATATTACATATTTTTTGCAGGACAGGGCGTTTTAAGGCCTGATGTGTTGATATGGAGATATTGGACAGAGCAAACAGCACACGGAAAATGTTGCTAAACCTAAAGCTTTACGATTAGGGCTAGTATCTGTCCACATCTTTCCACTGACTGAAAGACTAAAAGACTAAAGGGGATAAGCATGGAGTTAGCATGTTCTCCATGTCTGCATAGGTTTTTTCCAGGTACTCTGGGCCTTGTGTCCATGGACTCTAACCCCATGTACCCCGTCTCTCGCCCAAAGTCAACTGGGATTGGCTCCAGCTCCCCTGTAACCCTCAATGGATAAGCTGTATAGACAAAGGATGGATGACAAGGAACTTTACGTTTACTTTACGATATTATTAGATCCTGAGACCCTGTGTGCAAAGTGTATTATCTGACCTGACATGCTGCAAACTGGTGCTCGTGGAGTGTCCCAAACAGGGAAGGTTCATCTTCTGGGATACCTCACGGGTGTGTTATGACCTGATCAAAATACAGAACCAAATGTCATGGTAACGTGGCTTGTAGCCGTAAAGACATCTCGTGAGTGGAGTAATGTGCTGGATGGACAGACGCACCAACATTACCATATTTAGTTCCTGTCACAACTCTGCTAATGCCAACTCTCATATTGATTTGTCCCCGTCCAAAAATGACATTCAATGATTTCAGAAAAGTTCTTTGATTAACTTGGCCCTGTTCTCTCCGTAAACAAAGCATCAGCTACTCGATCTGAAAATCAAATGCACGTGGGCCTCAAAAAGACAGTTTTCATTGATGTTATGAAACGAGAATCCCAGTCAAACAAAGATCAAGCATGCAAATGGTTGTCACATGGAAACACAACCCCCTGACTAGTTCCTCCAGAGTGCCGTTGTTTTGCCAAATGCGTATCTTGCAAAATAAATGGATAAATTTTCCTAATAGCCCCTGGGGGCCAGCTCCAAGTCTTGGCAATGGTAGTGGCATGTTGAGAAAGAATACAAGCCACATATTGAGTTAGAGGTGGCTCAGACGCAGGGAGAGAGAGAGACTGACAGAGAAAAGGAGACCCATCAGCCACAAGACGTGACAAAGCGTCTTCTGGCGTGAGAGAGGGCCCACAGGAGTGTTCACTGAAATCTGGTTTGTGTGTCTTTGTGCATGTGTGCATGTGTAAGCATGTGTTTGAGTGATTGTATTAGTCTGGGGAGACATTAAAATTGTTTTCAGCAGCATTTTTTTGCCCCCTTAATTCGTCAGTCTTTTCAGGGGTAATTCTTTGACCTTTGAATTGATTATGTTAAATTGCATATTGGCAACAGAACACTTAATTTGTGCCACAAATCTACTCCACAAACAGAGGAAGAAGGAAACAATCACAGAAATCTTCCACTGCTGCAGCCAGTTACTTGTTGTAATTGTTGTCTGATCACAATTACTCAATTTCTTCTGGCAGGAAAACGTGAAAAACAAATCTTGTTTTTTTTATCTTACTTCATTTCACATTTTATTTCAAACACGTGGTCATATTTGTACTCAAACTTGTTTGCTCTGCTCTCATCATGTCCACATACCTATATGTGTGTGTGTGTGTGTCCATGATTATTGGGCTCACTTCATTAGTGCAGTGACACCCTCTTCCCATTATCACAGCAGATGTGTCTGAGCCTCCGCCAAGCGTGTGGTGGGAGTTAAATAATGTGGGGAAAAATCCATAGGTATTTCCTGTTATTCTATAAACTTCCACAATGGGACAACCACACATACCACAAAGGAGATGAAAGACGTCTGTTCATTTTCTCACTTGTAAACCATTTGTCCTCATGTGGCCATCTCCCTTAGCGCAGCATTGACGTGTGGAGTGGAAGTAGATCAGAAAGTTACGTCACACACCTGTCAACACAACGTATTGGATGTAACAGTGATCGGTGTAGTTTGTGTTATTCATCCTCAGAGAATCAAAATGAATAACAGCGGAAACAGTGTTGTTGCACGTGATGGACATTGTAACCATTACAGCTGCACACAAGTGCGTCCAGGTCAAGCGGGTCGTTCACAAACTAGAAGGTCGGCGGTTTGATCCTGGGCTTCTCCAGCCTACACTTTTGGGGAGTGGCAATGTTGTCCATCATTACGTACAGTCTTTGGCATAGAGCCTGTAAATAGGGAAATCGCCTGGCTGTGTTCAAAGCTAAAAGAAATTGCTATCCAGTTTCTTTAAAGGTCAGTAATTGGGTTTCAGTACAAAAAACTGAAGCCGAAAAACAGCAGGGAGGCCATTTTCTGTTTCAGTCCATATGTGCTTATCTAAGCTAACTGGTTGTTCAATATTTAAAGGCACAACATACAGTAAGTCATAGTATTATGACAGTGTCAGCCAGTGAGTACAAGTATCTCAAACCTTTCCCTAAGCTCATCATGCACCTCTATGTGACACACATTCTGTCTTTTATTTTTACAGGTGGTGCCCGAGATGCCAGTAAAAGATCTGTGTTTTCAGGTGAGATTCTGAACAGTTAGAGGCGTCACAGCCTGAGATCCGCAGAGACAGATTCACCTCATGATGTGCTGCGTCCCACGATCCTCCAAGACCGGCTCCAGTCTGACTTCTGTCACTGTAAGCAACTGCCTCAAACTGAGTGTGTCAGTGTCTGTCAGTGACCTCATTTGTAGCCACAACACGTTACCCAAATAACTACCAATGGGTGACTGACCGTGGAGGCCCACGCCTTCATTTATGGTCCATTCAATTACCGTCACAGACTAAATGGAGGGCACGGTGGCTCTGATACGTGATTGGTAGAGCTTGCCCATGTGTGGAGACATGAACACCGTTGCCCAGTTCCATTAAGTCACTCGGGCTCTGAGTTTACACGCAGCAGACAGTGTCAAACTCTCAGCGTCAACATTTGGGAGAAGGAGAAAGTCTGTCTGGTTTGAGGTTGTCTGCGGTTCTCCTTCTTGTGGCTCCGGAGGTGCCCACAGCTCCCAGTGTCAGTGTGCCAGTCTGGAGGGAGATCTGAGAGCAGGCTGCTGCTGCTGCTGCTTGGCTATCGGAGAGGCCAGAGCATTGCCATGGTAACCAAAACTCAAAGCTCGCTGCTTGAGTCACCCCAATCACCGCTCTCCCAGAACTTATGAAATACGGTCGTTGGAACCTCGACTGGGCAGCAGCAGGCCTCATTTTCCACCTCATGTTTGCACTGTGACATGTTTAAATATTCAATGGCTGTTTCATAGTAATTGCCCCAGTTATTATTCTTATTAGCGGTTCAATGTGTCTGATTTTTGGTTTCTAGGAGACTGATGTTTTTGTCTCTCATTTTTCACAGGCCTATAGTGACGGAAGACCAGGGACATTGATCCAATCAAACTATTATGCAAACCACTGGACATTTTGAATATGTGTATAGAGACGATTATTTTTGTAATTCACACGAATGAGAAAAAAGATTGTATACTTTTTTTCACAGATATTTCATAGACATTGTACTGTAACTGTATGATAAAAAAAGTGAAAATATGACTTCAGAGTATGAAATACAACATTTATTTTTGTTTGCTCTATAGCATGCTATTGAACCTCCGTGTGGAGTGTAGAAACAGATGCATTTTGTTGTTGACAGATTCTTTTTCCTGGCCTAGTGCATATTCACACTGTGAGGGCAGCACAGCCGTGTTAGGAAAACATTTATCGATACGCACTGTTAAAAGATGTAGTGATTTCCAAATAATACGCAAGTCGTAGAAGGAACACAAGGAATGCTGTTATCTTCATTAAAATGATTTGGTGCACATGTCCCCGTTGTGTCTCAGATTCTGTTATTGGACGTGCAACACACTAAGACCGGAGTTCAAACTGTGGCGCTGACGGAGACGTAGAAACCTGTCCTGACCAACATGACGCTGCTCCTGTGTGTATGCCTGGGCATGTTTTGGTCAAACTGTGGTCGTCTGAGTGTCACACGTGCGTCGTCAGCACCAGAGACGCACGCTCCATGCACACACACTCTCCCCGCCCTGACACGGTCTGATCCCTCCATTTTGAAACCTACTGAGTTGTGTTGTGTTGTGTGGTGCGGTACGTTCAACCGCGCCAGCTTTTTCGAGTCTGTCTCGGGGATGTGGTCGACAAACAACCCAAATCTTCTGTCTCCTTTCTTTGAGGGTGATTCCTGTAAAAAAGGATGTGTGAGAAGACTAATCACTTTCAAACCCCACCCTGTAAAACATGGTATGTGTGGAGTAATGTCTCATGTATTGCTGCACATTTATTGCTCATTGGGACGGGATGTGGTTTTTCAAAGATCCTGCAGAAGAATTTGAGGACACGGCATAATCGAGTCACACTGCTGCCTTTATATAATCTTTATATCGCTATAAACAATATTTTCCTGTCATGCTCTATATTCCATGTTCACTGTGTTTCAGGGGAGTTCAGAGTATGATTCCCATCTGTTCGTGTCCCACAGATCAGCAGCATGCTAACTCGGTTTGTACTATCAATATTTTCCTTTGAGTTCATGTGTCTCCTCCGGTCCTTCAGCTGTAATGTCAGCAGAATATCGAAGCGTGAGCAGCTCTGGAATAAGGCGAGATGAGGACTTCAGTTACAGCCACAGATGTCACACAAAGACAGAGCACCCCCCTGAGTATCAGCGGATGTCTCAGCACGTCACAACTTGTCAAGATGAAATGGTTTTAACCTTACTGATACCTTTGTGTAGTATCATATTTCACATTAAAGCCACAAGACCTATGTATTACTATCCCCAAATGTATCATGATTGTTAATTTTATGCAGCACACATGTAATTATTTTGTTAAAACTGCGCAGTATCACTCACAGATGTCACGATATGAAGAATTTGGGGGATCACGTTTCATATCGTTAATACCACCTCTCTGGAGTATAAAACCTCTGATATCTCTTCAAAGTGTGTTTTCTGTGCAGGCCTTTATACACCAGGCCCATTCAAAGCAACTGCGAAGGCCACCCAGGAACAGCAGCAGACATCACTGCTTACTGGGAGATCCGGACCACCATCAATGGTCAGCAGACTGACCCAGGTCTTAATTTACAACCCAACAGACTGGGATTTATCCCGACGTACAGCACAAATAAATCTATGGTGGAAGGGAGGTATGCTTTGAAGGCATATAAAGTCAGTATCGCTCGCTGCTTGAAATGTTCCAGTATGGTGAGAATGTGCTGTATGTGGGAAACTAGTCATGTATGTGTGTGTGTATGAAACCTGGGACTGTGTCAGTGTGCATAGAAAGTGTGTGCAGATTTGTATGAGTGGTGTTACTGAGTAAATGGCACTTAATCTTAGGTGGGAAATTTAAAATGCAATTAGCGGAAGAGGAAAATGAGACGGAACAGAACATGGCACATGTGCGAGTACGTTTTATTTAACTTTTACTTTAATATTCTCAATTCAATTCATTTTCCAAGACAAACTGCCACCTCCTGTCGTCCTCACTAAACAAGTCCAGACCATTGTCTTGACCTAAAGCAAAGTTATCACCAGCTCTAAGTATAATTATGTAGAAGCTCAGTTTGAAACCCTTTATGTGAGGACTCCTCTGCTGAACCACCCGGGGGAGGTTTGTGTAGCTGTTTTTTTTTTTTAATGGTAACTGTAATTTAAAACATAATCATCAATCTGGATTTAGTTTTCAGCGTTCATTGATGTGAACTGCCTGATCTCACAGAGCTAATGAAATCGGGTTCCGCTGATAACTTCTCCCAGGCTGTCATCAATATGAAACTCATGGCCTTGCTCTGTGCTTTCATTTAAAGCCAAGGTAGAAGTTTTACCCCACTGAAGTACTGTCATTCACTTTGTCTTACAGAAATTAGAGTAATAAACAATTGTAGCTCTGGTGTTGACAGCCCAGACTCGCAGTGAATGTTTGCAGCCAGTGTTGAGCTGTTATGTGCCACTGGAACAATGGGTGCATTATTACCCCAATCTTGGACATGTATTTTGCCAACACGATATTATTCAGGGAGTTGATGATTAATAAGAAACATGAAAGAAAAAAATCTGCCACGTTTCTGCCAGATCTCCTAAGTATGTTATACTTGGAATCATATTTTCTCTGTTTTGTACAAACCTTTTTATAAAAGATGGCAAAGTGTAAAAAGATCATCTGTCTTATTTATTGCCACATGGGGTTGGTTGTTATTGAATGCACACAACATAATCATTAAAATCTTGAATCTATCTCAAATCATTTCATGGCTCTTGGTGTTTTTACAATGAAGTGCATGAATAAACCTGTTTTTCTGCAGTTTCCTATTCTAACAGGGACATTTTCATTTAAGTGCCACATATTTCAGGCACGTTGTATTGTGATAAAAACCAATAGGGCATGAAGGATGGCTGATGTAACTCATCCTCCTCGGTTTAATGTCGTCCCAGGTGATCACTGTTACATCTGAATTCTACATCAGTGAATATTATTTTAAGTCTCGGAATAAGAGAAAGCCCATGTGTTTTACTGTTTTCAAAACATTTGCAGTTTTTCTCAAGAGACAAACTTATTACTATTAATAATATGATTATGATTCAATGTATAAAATGAAGTTGAATAAGTACATGTACAAATGCAGTATACACTTTAAAAATTACACAATTATACAGTTATATGTAAAAACACAGTACATACAGTAATACCGCTGGAATCCTCAACAAATATTTTTAAATAGTTAATTCATAAATGAGTCAATTATCTTCTTCTTCTTCAAGTGATGGCAGACTTGGAGCAGCGAGGGCGCACTACTGCCCCCTACAGCTCAAAACCTAGACCACAGCCATTGAAAGCAGTAAATCATAATAAAGCTTCACGTCTGAGATTCTTTTATTAGAAATGTTTTCAGAACAGTGCTAACTTTAGCCTTTAGCTAATTGACAACAGGAGGGATGCTACGTCCAAGTTCAAGGTAACAGACCAATTCAAGGTAAGCTAGTAGCTAGCTGGTAGCAGTAGCCAGGTGGTTTTCTGTTATCATCTTTATTCTTTTTTCCCAACAGACTTCAAGCTAACCGGCTAGTAGCTAGTTTATTGGTTGGTTTGCCCTCTTCATTTTTACTCTTATGTCTTTAAGAGACTTTAAGCTAACTAGCTGGTAGCTACCCTGTACTATCAGCCAGTTTGTTGTCTGGTTTGCTGTCATTTTTATTCTTTCTTTCCCAATAACAGACTTTTTCCCCCTCACTCGAGTTGCATATTGTTTTTAAAAGCTTGGATATGGTACGTATTACTGCCAATGAGCAACTTTAACCACCAGGTTGCATTAAATTATCCTACAATGGCTATTTTTTGTTGCAGCGTAATAGTGACGGCTATTTGAAAACCACTGCCCTGAAATGTTCTGTGAATATAAAATGTAAATCCAGTCTAATTGTGAGATTTCTACAGTTTCTTTGGTTGTTTTATTTGTGTAGTGGCTTTGTCCTAAGTCGTAGGAACACATCTTAAATCCATTTATTGTTCAAACCTCAGGCAGCATAATAAAAATAGTCTCTGACCATCCCAACCCCAACACTGTAATCCAGAAGATATCCATCATTGTTGTGTGGATAGTTTGAGGCTGTTAGGTTTGGCAGGACTTGTGAAGTGCTGAAGGACAAACTGTCCGTATTAAACACGTGTGGTGTTGTTTCTAGCTGAAACGTTTTCCTAACATTTTCAGCTGTTTGCTGTGGCGGTTCACTGGTCTTCTCCTCTTACAACTACACATGGTGTAGTAACATAAACATTTGTTTTCCTACTCATTTTTTCCCCGCAAAGATCAAGGTGTCGATCTCAATTTGTATGATGCATGATATGGAAATGGTTTATCCCTCATTTGGTATGTTGTATTTAAAAGAATAAATCGCTACTGGGATTAACAAAGGCTCGTATGATCCTTTGGAACGTCATGTATTTAATGTTGTTCCAAAGAGTTGTTCAGAAAATCCAGAGGGATTACATATTGGATGGATAAACAGAAATCCTGTTGTGATCTCTGGCTGATTGTGAGGCTTTTCTGTCAAATCTCCATAAGAGTCGCATAAGGACCTGGAGCCTTGAGAGCACCCTGCTCTTCACTATGGTTCAATTGTGAGACCTCAGTGTGTGAGAACAGTAGTCTGAGCTGTCCTGTCTGTATCTCCCTTTCCTTTCTCCCACACTAATTTATGGTTCTTCTCCCTGACCGTGATGTGGTCAGCTTTCCAGACGCTTGGGGATCTTTTCAAAAGCGAGGCTGTGTGTGTGTGTGTGTGTGTGTGTGTGTGTGTGTGTGTGTGTGTGTGTGTGTGTGTGTGTGTGTGTGTGTGTGTGTGTGTGTGTGTGTGTGTGTGTGTGTGTGTGTGTGTGTGTGTGTGTGTGTGTGTGTTACACATTGGCAGGCGTTGTGGTGGGTGAGGCTTAGACCTGGGTCAGATGACTCATCCAAACTCGGTGCTCGTCTCAGGGTCCAGAGGATCTGTGCGCTCGTATTAGACTTATTATTCTTTCAAATGCAAGGATCTAATCTTGGTCTAGTGGTCTGCCGTGTCTTGGAAATGTTTGCGCTCGCTTGTGTGGATGTTTTTTTTATCCACGTCTGGAATGGGCTGAAACAAAATAGTGTGGCAGGGACACAAAAGCTTTGTTAGCCTGATCATTTGTATAGCTATTGTAAAACTGCCTTCTCTTCTATATCCACTAAAGTGCCCTCAGGGTAATGCGGATCACCTCCGGTGCTGTAGTTATACTTGGGTTATGTTTCACCATCAGAGCCGATGGTTTCACTATCCTGTGCTCCAAAAGCATCAACGCTCCCTCCGGATCCCCGCTCTTTCTTTTTTATTTACATATAAAGTTGCAGTGAATTTATTGCACATAGCACTGCACATGGCTTTTTACTCAAGCTGTGATTTATTACCCGTTCTCATACTGCTTTCTTCTAATTGGCTGTCTGCGTACTTTTTTGTGCATTCACCCATTTATCAAAGCCTTCTGCCAGAGGCTGCTGGTGGATGGTCGAGTAACATATATCTGTGCAACCTTTTTCCTTCAACCCACCTTTATCAATTCACTTTTATTTATGGAGAGAAACTTTTTGCCAACAAGCCAAATATCCAGGAGAAAATGTTGCTGCAACATTCACATCTGTGTGATTTGCCATGTCCAATCAAACATGATCAGAGAACACGCTAAACCAATGTCAGCTCTCACGCCAGATGCTCATTGGATTCATATTCCAATAAAAGCATTGTTGTGTTACTATCTTCCTTTGTTGAAAACAGGACATACATGTCAGTGGGATGTTAGATGAAGAGCTTTTTAGGGATGTACTGGTAATAAATCGTCAGATCTAGATTGTCAGATTGCATAAAGTGATATGTGTGTATTCCGAGGCCTAGAGCATAATGATAATGGATTAAACATTTCCTGATCGGTTTGGTCACATCTGGAGCTTCATTATGTCTCCCCTTAACAAAACCATACCACCACCATAAACCACTGTATAAAAGTTCAACTCAACATTAAATGCAGAGACATTCATTCTGAAGCAAGAGTTTCTCACAAAACAGTCTGCCTCTGCTCCTTTCCCTTCCTTCTAGAAGGCCTATAAGAAAAGTACTTAAGTCCAATTACAAGTTCCAGATGACCCACTGCTCCTAACTGAGCAAGCGGTAGAAACAATATTGAATCATTTGATTTGGCAGTAAAGTGCAGTATCTGTTTTGTTTCATCAGGGATTCGATGGACAAAAAGGGCGGAGTATGACTGAACGATGCTGTTCAATGTTCAATAACCTCAAGTGAATCTCTGACCATAGGAAACCAGAGAACGTCTGTACTGATGCCAGAAGACGTTTGACGGCTTTCAGCTGCTTCGCACCTGCTGCTCTTTTTCTCTGCTTTCTCTCGTGTATTATGTCCCGTTGTTGGCGAGAAGAGTATGAGTGGCCTTTTGTTGCTTTTCTTTTTGCACATATACTTGTCAACAGAATTAGCCTCAGTCATATGATTATGGTTAAGGGCCACTGACTTCTCGGTCATAGCAGGGAAATGGCAAAGGACAGATTAATTGTCGCTATGTGAGTAACATTGAAAGTGTTTGGTTCTCTTCCTTCCCAATCACAGAGATGACGCTGTTTCCCCTCATCAAAGATGAACGCTGCCAAGAGTCTGATCTCAATTTCCCAGCAATGCAACGCTAAGTGGAATTTTTCAGGGGTCATGATACATTAGCTCCAGCCGGGTTGAATCGAAGCATGATGGACGGACCGGAACATTAACGAGTCACATTTGTTGTTGTGACGGAGTTTGTCAAGATTTGCTAAAGATGTTGAGAGCATACACAGAAGATTAATCCCCTGAATTTCTTCACAGCAGAGCTAGAATGAAATTCTGCCCGTGACTCATAAGTATTTTTGCTCTGGCTGCGCAGAACGATTTCCATTTTCTTGGTTTCACTTTTATGATTTTTGAGCTAAGAATGACTGGATGTCTACACCAGCTGTCCCAGATTGTTTTCGCCCCTATATCCTCTCTAAGGCTCGTTTTTAGTTGGGCCATTTTCATCAAAAGCTGTAAATGTAATGTTTATCCAAACCAAGTACCTCTGAAACCTCAGTAGGTCGTTTGAGCCATGGGAATAGAGTGGACTCAAAAGAAAATGTTGTATCAGAAGGTTACACAGCAGGTATAGGCTACCTCAACCACCAGTTTTGAAACAGTATTACAGCCACACTGTTTAAAGTTTTCTATTAAGTAGAAACCCTAAAGATCTGGAGCAGTGGGTTACAGAAATGGGGTGCAGTCTATTAAAATTCAGACTCCACAAATCTGATCTATACAATGTGGTCGGCGCACAGTCAAGCTTTGCAGCACATGATCTCGCTGGTGTTAGCGAACATGAAAATAAAATGGATTTATTGGATAAGAAGGGAAACACCATTAACTGGTATCCAAAGCAACTTTGTGCAGAATCTGCAACATCATCACTAATTATACACGGTGATATATAACGTAGAATAGGAGCTTTTATATGAAACATATCCAGTCTTGAAAGTCGTCCATTCAGTTGAGACTTCGTACCTTTCACATTAAAAACCTAAAAGAGACAAATTATTCCGCCCTGAATCTGAATATCAGCCATAAACTTTTTCATTATAAATTCTGTGTACTGGCTGTTCTGTTCTCTCCCTTTTCCTTTGTCCCTTGCATCATCCCAGTGGAGTAGGAGCTGCCTCTAAAATCCCCCTTTAAATTGATCTTGATATTAATGTGTCCCTGTGGCAGGTTTTAACGAGGGGCGAGGGAACGAACAAAGAGAAATGGTTGATAACCGGGTAATTTTACTGTTCCTTGGTGATGTCATTGACAAGTTAGCTCATGGTTGGACTGGAGTTTACGAATATAGCCCACTGACGTTAAAGAGTCTTTCAAGTTGAGGCCAAACAATGAGGGGTTTGGGGCTGATACTAGTTCATCTGATATATTTCCATGAAGCTGAGAGGTGCAGGGGACATGCCAGCAGTTTTGAGTGAGAAAGAGAAAGAAGAGCAGCTATAGAGGCATAAGAAGCACATTAAAATCACTGTTGATAAATGTTTATTTTTTCCCCCTCAGACCAAATGGTTAGATGCAGGGAGTGAAGACGTGTGACGAGGTTGAACTGTGCCAGCCCTCCACAAGAGGGCACAGATGATGTTGCTGAAGGAGGTGAGCTAAAAATCTCCTCCTGGAGTGTTTCTGATGATATGCCTGGTTGGCAGGACCCCATATGTCGACACTTTGGTCATTAATCTGTTGCTGAAAAAGTGAAAATCCCAAAGTACAATGATAACTCCACGTCAATGCAAACAGGTTGTGAATGACTAGTAAACCTTTCAGGATGCTCCACTGTAAAGAATGATTTTCAAAATACCGACAGACAGTTTTTGACTTCAAGCAGAGCTGTTCTATCTTTTGAGATCATGAAACACACTTGGTCAACTATCCCAGTCACTAGAAATATTTTAAAGATCAAGTGTTATGTTATGTTGTAAAATCGATGATGTAAAATGTGGGAAAGGTTAAACTTGTCATTAAACAGGTAATATTCCTTCAAGAAGAGGATTTAATAGTCGATTAACAGTCAGTTGATCAACAGAAAATATTCAGTTTTGGTTTGTTCTTAAGTTTTGATGACATTTAGTGTTGGTTAGAGCAAAAAAATATTAGAGGATATAAACTTCAGCCTGAGAAATCATGGCAATTCAAAAATAAAATCCTGACACCTTATAGATTAAATGATTAATAAATCATTAATAAATGATAATAAAATACTTGTCACATTAATCATTATTGAATTTTGCTTTATAGGTTGACAAAAACCTGTTGAAGGTTAAGACGTTTAATCTTGTACATTTTTCAAAATTTCCTTGATGGTTGTTGAGACACCCACTAAATAGAAGTTTAAATTAATTGCTCAGGTTTTTCTTGTTGACCCTCAGTTGGTCAACTAAAGACTGGAATTGTATTTGGCTACTTCCAGGTGGGATCGCTTGGAGAACACTTGTACTTTGGTCACAGTTTCCATTAATAAATACAAGTTTACACATCTACAATGTTTTTTCTGCTTCCTCTGGTTAGGTTTACTACCTCTGTCTGCTTTGCTGGGCAGGCTGTGAAGTAGAACTATGAAGTGATCTTAATGGCATCACCTGCGCTTTAGTGCTGGATGTCAGACGCTGACACAGAGGAGCAGTCTTGGGGTTTGATTTACAGGAACATGTGGTCAAGGCTGCTGTTTGTCCTTGCAGTTGGTGTGCTGTTACAGAGCCTTCCACTCTGTAGATGGCTCCATATGGAGCCAAAGACATCTGAAGTTGTCATACTGTGTGGGGTGTTTTTCTTGGCACGAAAAGCGGATAAGAGTAGGGGTGGGCATTTTAACATGACGTTCAAACCGAATGTGTTCTTAGTTGACGTCAAAAACAACAATCATTCGGGCTGAAATTGGTGCTGTGAATTTACGAGCCCTTTAAATGAAACCATATTCCCATCCATAGTTTTTCATTGCAGCATGTTAAAATTAATTCTTTGTACTTTTCTCATCACTTTGCCTTTATTTCTGCAGTTTATGTAGACACTCTGCTCTTTTGAGAGATGAAAACCCTTTTTAAAGTGAAAAATGTAGCTTACTAAGAAAACTGAATGCTGCCCATACTGTGCTATCAGCCTCCTTTTCCTCATAAACATAATTGATACCTTAGTCTAGTGGTGAAATGTAAACAGACAGGCAGCTGGTGAGACAGCCATGTGTCTTGGGTAGAGCAGCCACCCAGTCCATAATGTTGTGCAGTTTGCATTGTTCACTCCCTCTTCTGTGGCTGTCAGGGCCGAACAGAGGCGAGGAGACGACCGCACAAAGGAAATATTTGTCCAATCTGTCCAAGCAAACTCCCCAATTGAGGACTGAACTTTCCCATCGCATTGCTCTGTGTCTGTGTGACGTGTAATTGAAAGAGGAATTATGCTTTGAACTGAGCAAGAGCAGAGGCAGTCGTGGAGTTTAATGACCATCGACAAATTATGCACCTGTTCCACCGAATTTTGACCTGGTCAAAATCCAACACAAGAAAATCTATCTGGTTTTTATGATAACAAACTCAAAGTTAGACTAAACAAAAGTTTGGCAGCACGTTCAAAGTTCCTTTTGCTTTTTAACGAAACATTTAAAGTTACAAGAGAATTATTGAAGACAAAATTATTTTTCTTTCAGGCCGCAGTAATGTTTATCTGCAGATCTTGAATATGTTATGTTAATACTCCAAATAAAGTGTTTTTGACCTTTCTACAGAAAAGCCAAATCCTTATGTCTGGACAATGATTACCATATGCAAACATCAAATAAATCCTCATTGCGCCATAGTTGAAGGCTTGCCATTTGAACATGTTGTTTTGGTCCAGAAAGAGGGGTTGTCTCCTGTCAGTATCTCCAAGCTTCTCAGAGGGCTTTTCTACCAGCATCACAAAGAGCCAGGAAGTCTGCTTATGTGCACGACAACTAAAACGTTTATCTCTCTCGATTCATGAGACGGTGTTGGGTCTGCAGTCGAGAACCTTGATTCAATGTGTGTGTGTGTTTGGACTCAAATGGTTTGCTGGTGTGAAGTGAAAGGGGTTGCCAGGGTGGTGAAGGCGAGCTGTTTGCTCATGTCCAAACCCCAAGAATGGATGAGGACACAGATGGGATTTCTCTCTGGTGGACTTTTCTTCTGACCCAGCCTCCCTGTGTTTGGAGAGACATGGAAACCTCGGCTGGAATTGACAGGCATCTTATTGAATGAGGGAAGACTTAGGGCTTTCACCCGACACCGTCTGAATGGGATACGGAGGGGGGGGCAGGCTGCGAAAGTTGTGTGTGTTGGGCGGGGGTTTGTTGAGATGAGGTCAGTAAATAGAATGGTGCAATCAACAATTGTCCTCTCCCTTTTTTACTTTGAGCCTGAAAACATGTTTTTAAATACTAGTGATCTTACTGACAATATTAAATACCAATAATCTTACTGATCATGTGTATCAACTGTATCAATCAATAGCATATGGTAGATTGATTGCGAGGTGGTAGTCGGTCGGTTGGTCTGACACAAGTCACTTCATTAAGCTGTTGTAAATGTCAAAGTATAACCTAGGAGATACCGATGATCATCTAAATTTCATTGGCCCTGATTTTCCTAAGAAATGATTGAGCAAAATCTATAAACTCCACTACAAATCAACCTTCCAAATTTCACTATATATACTCTAGAATACAAAGAATAATGATAATAACTTTTTACTCAATAAAATCGGTACCAGGATTGGTTCCATAAGTCCAGTATGTGTCAGGCGCAACTTCAAAGCCTGGACTTTGACATCATCTGGGTTTGTTTCTCTTCATGTCGAGTACTTTTGCTTTGCCCTGGAGAACCGTAGGGGGATTTCACAGAACATCAGCACATTTTCAAAGTGCATCTCCAAGTAATGCATCCAAGAAACACAGCTCTTGAAGTTAATACCAATATGCTGTAATAGAAAACTGCTAAAAAGGTAAAAATGTCCAAAAATGAAGTTTCCTGCTCCACCAAATTCCTCATGTTTCCTTTTGTCATACAATAGGTGTTAGTCGTTCTCTTGTTGTCTGGCCTCATGCCTGGGACCAATTTACCAGAAGCTAAATGATCCGGACAGCCCTGCTCCCAGGGTCACACAGGCACAAAGTTTTCTCTGCCATGATAAGGTAGCTTGTGTAGGGGCGAAAAATGTGGATTTGTTTGGAGTAGGAGCATTTTATTTAATTGGCTTTCAAAGGGCACAAATGCAGAGGAGGCTCTGTGGTCGTGTGCAGGTTAGCCATTGACACAGTGTCAGGTATTGTTGGGATTTCACCTTCCGCTGCATGATGAAGTCACTCACACATAACTTAACATAGACACCTACATTACTTTTTGTACTAACAATGAGGGTTGTAGTTACCTAATAATTCCTGGTTTTCATTGGGGTTGAGTTGTTGCAAAAAGTGAACGAAATTTAGGCTAAATTCACACTACTAGTGCTTTAGTTTTAATATTGTTACGTCTATACCTTGCGCCCACACTACTGCACAGTTTTCTAGCATCTAAAATGGAAAAGTTTGGAAACACTACTGACTCAGTTTAGCATGAACACTCCAGGGCTGCCTTGTAGTGTGGACGAGCAGAAACTTAACTAAACGACGTTTGGAAACAATGAAGCACTCACCCACATTCGCTTCCTGATCGGTTCTGACCAGTCATGACTCAACTACCAGCAAAACACTTACTGTCAGTAACAGTTTCACCTCAACGTCGGTCCGAGAAAAGAAATCCCTTGTATTAAAAGTATTGGTATGGATGTATCCTCAGGACCTCGTTCAGCAGTGAGGATAAAGTGGAGGTGGGAGGAGGGGATCCCACAATGCAGTTGTGACTTACTGACAGGTGTAGCACGGCCAGGGGGTCAAGAAGGTCAAGAACGTTTCCTTGGCAACATAGACTTGGAACTGCTTTTGGTAACTCAATAGATAGTAATAATATTAGAGATAATATATCTATAATATAATGGTAATATAATATAATTATAGTATAATGGCTTGTCTTGGAAGAAAAGTTTTTATGGTGTTTGTCTTTGCAAATTCTCACCAACGCTTTTCATTGCCTCTGTTTTTTCATGCTTTTATTCATTTAGCAATTTTAAACCATTCGTAGTAGTTCTTGTCCCAAAGACCTGTCAGCAACCGATAATAGAAATACCAGCATCTGTCACTGGATAGTAAAAGTGGAGCTTCGAAAAGTCCAGTCTAACAGTGTTGAAATTTTCCAAACACTCTCAGGTTGCTCGTGTGTCTGCAGTGTTGCTCACACGTGACTTGCCCACTGTGACAAGTAATAACATACGTGATTACAGACATCCAAAATGTGCTCTTTCTTGTTTAAGATATAGGGCTACTTAAAAACCACATTTGACAGCAGAGGTGACAGAGGCTGGATGTATGCAAGACCTGGTGGAACAGAACTTTGTTTCAGAAGCGCAGAATGGGCACATTAACATCAGGTTAAACCAACATTGGGAATGGGAGTGAGCCAACATCATTAGAGAGCGAGAAGCGAGCGCTGGGCAGGGTCGGGTTACATGTTGTCGACCCCGGACCTGCCCGCCCTGAACCTGTCTGTCAGAGGAGCGGTAGAAGCAAAGAGAAGCGTGAGGAGGAAAGAACGAAAGAAAGACTGATGAGAGACACATTTTGATACACAGGCTTTACTCAATGGCGTCCATTCAGCTGGACACTGTAGCTTTCTTTGGCGTTGTCGAAAAGTCGAATCAGATTTGATGCTTTCATCTGAACCGTTTCAAGCTACACATTCTAGTGGAAGTTGTATGCGTGTTGTTTTCTTTTTGGACAGCCTGCTGCCTCTGAGATTGTAAGTCTATCCACTGGTGTTGAACTAAACAGTGGTTAGCAATTTTATGCCAAACTAATACAGCAATCAGTGTTATGTCAGTGACTTGTTACAGGGCTCTGCGTTCAACACTGGGAAATCTGTGGCCTGGATGTGACATATTTCAGGGAGGTGGACCCAGTGCTGGGTCAGGCCCTAATGAGACCCACAGAAGAGTCATTACAGTCACTGGGAGAAAGTTGGACTGTTGAGAGCAGCAAACCGCTGAATGAAGCACGGCCCTTCCCCTCCTCCTCCTCCTCCTCCTCCTCCTCCTCCTCCTCCTCCTCCTCCTCCTCTTCCACCAGCTGCTTAACAGATGGAACGACCTGTTGGCCAAGAAAGTGAAGGAGAAGAAGGGAATGAGGGCGAAGAGGAGGGGAAAAAAATTCATTGACAGATACATTGAATGATAAGCAAATTTGTGGGTGTTTGAATCTGAGCTTAGGGAGCACTTACATGTTTTTTTAAACCCCAACACTGTGGACAAGTGTGACGTGTGTGTGTGCGTGTGTGTGTAGGAGTGACATGTGGCTACGATCGTCGCTTGGGTTGTGTTATGTTAGCGTTTGGTGTGTTTGTTTACACGGCTTGCGAAATGAAGGAAGTCAGATTGTGCGGGGGAAGGTGATGAGAATGTCGGAGGATGGAACCGAGGGTAGGTAAACGGCATACAGCTTGCGGGGCTGATGTGTGTGTGTGTACTTCTGTATCTGTGAGGACCAGTTTAAATATCAAGACCTTACAGAGTAGGGACAATGTGGGAAAGTGAGGACACTTTCTGACACAACTTTCTAAGTCAGTTTAAGGGTTATGACTTTGTTGTGATGGTTACGTTTAGAGAAAGGGGCTGTGGAGTAGAGTGTGGATGCGGAGCAGTGTAATGCAGCTTACATTAAGCATATCGAGCTCTGGTCAGGCTCGGACACAAAAAAACTGAATTCCTGTCAGATTTGGGTCGGACTCGGTTAGTTTTCTCTCTGGCTCAGACGGGTTCGGACAGAAAATTGC
The DNA here is from genome assembly GCF_022539355.2 of Hippoglossus stenolepis. NCBI lineage: Eukaryota > Metazoa > Chordata > Actinopteri > Pleuronectiformes > Pleuronectidae > Hippoglossus > Hippoglossus stenolepis. The sequence continues at coordinate 11,713,324 of NC_061501.1, read as the reverse complement.
AGCCTGAGCCACACTATACTTGGAGAATGCATTATGTCAATGAGTGTCCTCACAAATATACAAGTATTTGTGCATTTGTGGTGGTGGAGGAGCGCTGCCGTCAGAATAATCTCTGTCCTGCTGTTATTTACTTTCCAGGCCCTTCAGAGAGGAAACCAGTGGGTGTGGTGGGATCAACAGGGACTTGTCCTCCTAGATTTATACAAACACCACCTCCTCAGATCGGCTGAGAGTTTGCTCTGTCTGCATGTGTCTGTGTTAATGAGTGCAAACTTTTTTAAACTGTATGCACAGGTGGTAAGGAAGTGAGGTCCCAGTTTAACTGCTGTCTTTGTTGGTTTTGGTTTCAATAGAGAGATTGTGCCCGTTTATGATATTTGATCAGTTCTGTAAAAAGTACATGTGTATTGATAAAGTATCCATTAACAACCATTTTTTGTTTAGTGTCAACAATCCTTTAAAAAACAATCAGTGAAGCCATGTTTGGGTTTTGAAAGGCAACAGTAAGCTATCAAAATATTTTGAGTGTAATAGATTTATGGTTTTATTATCACGGGGCATAGACGCACAGTTCTTATCAAATGTCACGTTAAAACACCTGAAGAAACAATTTCTAATTCATGTTGAGGGAGGTTGTGCACCGAGTCAGGCTGGTATTGTTCTCACTCCTCTGTGTGTGTTGTGTGTGTGCGCAAAATAACTCAACAATGCGTCAACATATTTTCACCAAACTTGGCAGGAATATTATTTTTGCAGGGTATCTCCAGATGATAGGTGTCTCCAGTTAAGATGATTAATTTTTGGAAATGTTCAGTCGAGGGGGGGCACATGCACACAGTAGGAAGCAGGGCAAAGCTAATTTTCAGATGTGGAGTCAATGTTGTTCATCCTGTGAGTCTGAATTAACCTTAAAGCAGAAACAGAAAACCTTGAACATTTCTTGATTTGGGCTTTTTCTCTTTAATTGCACATCTTATTCTCATAGCACTTCACACCACAAAAGGTCAGGAGTTTAGTCTATTGTCCTGCTCTTCAGGGGGTATTAACACAAAGACTGATCCGGTTTTATCAGGGTGACGATGGTGCTATAAAACCATTTAACATTTAGATGTGTAATGGTGACATCTGACCTGATGACTTAACACTCAGGTGATATTCTTTCTGTTATTTCCTCTTTGGAAGTAATCCTTTGTTTCTTTTTGTTTTCCATCTTGGAGACACATACAAATAAACAAGAGACATGTATTTATTGTGTTGGCCCTGCACTTAATTAACATCAACATTTTTTTTCTTGAACATAATAAAATCAAGTTGTATTCCTCAGATATCACACAACTCCTTCAATGAGGACAGCTTTTAGTTCTCAGCCACCTCCTCTGGGTTCTATCGATGTGTCTCTAATACTCAGCTGTGATGGGAAAGTAAATCTGGCCGGACGCACTGTGCTGGAGGGCCAGCGCCTTGCAACATCTTCTTTAGATCAGTATGCTCCACTCATCTTTGTTGGATATTTCAGGGAAATCCAGACATGGAAAGGCCTTCGTGTCTCAGCTCAACTTGGTTTGCTTTCCCACAACTCCCACATATTTTGGCCATCAGTCCATTACAGCCGGAGCACACTGTATGGACTGGAGCATGGGTGAGGTGGTTTGATTAGATTTGGTTGCGACTAGAGGTTTGCAGTGAAGTCCTGTCTTTACAGTTCTGGTACAGCTACCCGATTTGGTGTCTTTAAGATTCAAAATGTATGTTTCCTGGTTTGGAAAACCTTTAAGGCCTTTTGCATCTGAAATATTTTTAGTTTTTACATTTTTCCTAATTGAAAGCATTTATATATTACTTTGTTGAATATTTTGTACAACACTTTACTGTCAGGAGTCTTTATTCCGTCGTCTGATGGACTTATGCTAACATGCCTCTTTGATTGTGGCGACACAGTTGCTGGGTCCTGCTTTACATCCTAATTCAGTTTCCTTAACCAATGTTAACCTTGCAACTCAGCTGGTCAGCAACAATTTCCTTTGTGGAAAAGTCTCCTTCGGTCTCCATCTATATTCATTACACTCAGCTACATTTTTACAACAGTTTGAATGACAATTACTGTCATTGCTGTATCTCAGGTCAAAGCCCTCACTTCCTCTCGCCCGCCCTCTTCCCCACCTCCTACCTTGTTCTCTGTTGCACCTTCCTTACAACCCAAGACTATAAAATGCTAATTTGCCAGTCAGTTGTCTTAGGGTTTTTTTGTTTGTCTGTTGATAGCAGATTTGGACAGTGTGGTAGGTGTGAGGCAGCTGCTCCACAGTGAGAAAAACAGGACTCTTCTTAGACCTAACTTTTCTCTACCCTTGTGTTTCATTCTGTTGGGAATGAGGCACAAGACCATCCAGACTCATATTCCCAATTACAGTGCCAACAGAGCTTGGGCTGCAGTCTGCCTCGAGGGAATTTGTCCCCAAAAGCTAGACGTCACCTGGCCGTCCTGAAATGCTAATTTGAATCAGACTGAATATAGCTGTGTTTAAGAGTCAGACTTTTCTTCATCTTTCTTTATTGCTGTCTGCGCTAACAGACGTTCTCGGGGGGAAAAAGAGCTCATTTAATAATGTGAGAAACATGCTTGGCTTGAGGTTCTGAATACCTTGTTGAATAGCCAGGAATGTTGAAGTGAGTGTGCTTTTATTCTCTGTAAAGTTTTGCCATAAAGATGGATGGCCTCCTGTCAGGCTGATCGACTCACTGATGTGTGGCACTTGCATGGCTTGTGCTAAAAGTGTTGTTTGTTTTTTGATAGCTCAGTATGTACTCAAATTGGATTTATGTGTGTCTGAGCTGCAGGTTAGACGGAACCCTCAAGGGAGTGTGCTAAAATAAACTGTTATGCCCCCATGGGTCCTTGGGGAGTACCTATAAACCTACATTTCTCTCCCAACTGAAATCCCCTTGTCTCTTGTTGTAAAAATGCAAATGGAAAAAATTGCAGGACATTCACTGTGCATTCAAGGTTTTTTTTTGTTAGGTGTTAAGTCTATGACATGTTGTGACCGACCTAGACTGTCTGCTCAGGTTGAGGTTGTAAATTGTTGTCATGCATAATAGATGTTTGACATCTATGCAAAGGTTCCCTCTGTGTGTGTTGTACTTTCATCGTGTTTGTCCATTCACAAGACCTATGTCTTTAGCCCCATGACACTTTTTAATTTGTCTAAGCTGGTAAAAAGCTGTCAAGTGTTGAAAATACCTCAGTGTTCTTAATAAGCCACAAAGCAGCCACATGTTCTCACAACGGCGACTGTGCTGCTGTGCACAAGTCAAAAAGATGTCAGGCAATGTGCCATACTGTATCATAACATTCAGTCCACTGACGTTATTTGTAAAATCTTTCAAACCTAAGGGAGGATGTTAAAGAGAGGATGACAAAACATCCAGGTGTCAGTGAATGTGTGTGTTATGGTCTGTTGGTTTTGTGACTGGAGATAGCGGCTACGTGGAGTGGCTGAGACCTGCTGATAAGATCAGGAGATGCCTGGAGTTATTGGGAGTCCCTCTTCGAAGGCGGCCATTTCCTCTTTTACGTGTCTATATTTAAAGACGTAGTTGAATAACCTTTATTAGCCTGTTAGTTCTCAGCCTAGACGTCCTTTCCTTGTGCTCTTTGTTGCTTGTCTGTCTGAAGTTGTGCTGTAGACGCAGGTATTCTGATTGAGCTGTTTGCTGTCAGAATCCCCACAGTGGCCCCCATAATTTGTCTTCATAGAGGATAATGTGTTTTTGACAGAAGTTGGAAACAGGGTTTAATTATGACACACTGAATATTGTCAATGTGTGTTTTTTTTGGTAGACATGACTGTAAAATAGATTAATGTTAATGTTGGACATGCACTGTTTCATAAGTTACTCACAAAAAAGATTATATTATAAATTATATTTAAGCATCTGTAAATCAAAAGTTTGGCTGGAAGTGTTTGTCACACATGTTTCCAAGACCAGACACACCCTCTAAAAAAGTCACAAATTCGATCATTGTTGGAAAACATCCCTTTTCATTCTCTGCAACAATTATTTCTCAGCCTCTAAAACATGAAGTAAAAACCGTTTCACAGCTTCAACCATTGGCTTTTACTGAGAATAATTATCTTTGCTTCGATTGGAAACTGGAAAGAACAAAAAGAACAGTACATATATACAGTACAGTACAACAACAAAAATCTACATTTCCAATAATGTATTTTGCCTATAACTGAGTGAATACATAGAACAAATGGCTGCAGATGTTAGTGTTGTGCTCAGAGTATATAGTGAGTTTGAAGGAGTTCTCATTGTGCACATGCAAAATGTATTTATGCTGCAATTCTCTACAAGGGACAGCACCGGTTTAAACAAAGAATCACAGTCTTCCTTTTTTTTTTTTAAACATGTCCCTCATGTTTACAGAATCTACAAACGGAAGAATCCTGGAAGTGTAGCCCTGTCTTTGATGCAAAATGTCTGCTCCTCAGAATTTGATGCTATCATTACTCAATAAACTATGCTGCGGGTGATCACGTAGATAAACGCCCTCATATCATCCTGGTATTCTTCATAGACAGGTTTTTCTTACACTGAAGCAAGTCCATAACCTGAGTGCTGTTGTAATTCATGAGCAGACTTTGTTTTTACAACTTTATATGAAGGTTTCTGGCATTCATCTCCTGGATACAGATTCCTCCCAATAGGCACGGTATCCTGTGTTTGATGAATAAAAGGAGCAGGGCGGTGTTTTAAATTGACATCGTCAGTATATCCGAATGGAAAAATAACTATGGGCAAGGGAGGGACTCTCACTCGTATGTACAAACTGAAACCTTCCGTCTACGCTTGAGAAAAAGTAATTCCTGCAATTATCACATTTAAGCTGGACTACTGTAATACACTTTATACTGACCTCCCCAATATGACCATTAAATGGTTACAACTTGTTCAAAATGCTGCTGCTAAAATACCAATATGACAGAGCACAGTTCTCTAATCCTAAAGTCCTTGTACTGGCTCCCAGTTAAATACAGAATTGATTTCAAGGCCCTAATTATTATATATAAGTCATTCAATGGTCCTGGCCCAAGATATACTACAGATATGATTGAGTACAAGCAGTGTAGGTCTCTTAGATCTGCAGGGCCTGGTCAGTTAGTGGTGGCCCCAGTTCAAACCAAACATGGTGAAACGGCCTTCAACCATTATGGTTCTCACCACTGGAATCAGTTTCCCTTGGAGTTGAGACAACTGCTTTCACTTGTAAGGCTTTGGATTTTTTAAAGAATTAGGTATGCAGGACTTTTATTCATCTTATTTGATAAATAACATTAATTTAAAATGTGCCTGTATTTTTATTGAACCTGTCTGTATTTGTATTTAGTAGGCATTCACACTGCATCTTCACCTGGCTAAAAAAAGCTTTAAACTATTTTTTTTCAGTATTACTTATTCTTAAGTCGAAACTAAAGACAAGCAAAAATTACCTGAGTAAATTTGATTTCAAGTTTAACTTAATTTAACATATTTTATAAACATTCAAAACGGCTAGACAACCAAAGAAAAGCTTTTTGTTCTGAGCTTTTGTTTAGGGTAATTGGGATTTTAAATAGCATAAAGTTAGAATAGAAATAAGATATATATTTACTTTCTCATTGGTAGCAAAGGCACCCTGGTCCACAGCTATTAGCAATGATCCTGCCGGTGCTGTGTGATCAATATGTTTTCCTTTCCTCTTTTAAGTCAGTGATGGTCCAAAATGGGTCCTGCAGGCCTGGCCTGTCTGGCGTTTCTCTCAGCCACACTAATCAGGAAGACCTTGTGTACGTGTCTGGCTCTTTCACAGCCAGCCCGGGAGCACCTCTAATTTATGAGTCATTTCCCAATGAAAACACAACGCCTTGGCAAGTCCTGATATAAGGATACATGTAGACGGGATGGTTTAAGTGAAGTTTGATTACTGGTCAGGGTGGAGGAGTAGAAGGAGAGGTGGAAGGAAGGAGATGTTATTCCTCGATGTTATTCCTTCAGCGATTTCTGATAGGCGAAAATAAGGCAGAGTAAATTATTTAAGGAAGGCAGAACTTGGTTGTTCTGAATTCAGCTGATTCACCATGTTTGCTACATTTGTTTGATTTCTTAGGTTAGCTGGTTTGGTCTCTTTATGGAAAAACTCAGGGTTACAAGGACAGATTTTGATGAGCTCCAGTTGTAATGAATTGTGGGCTGTTTGACAGGGTCACCTCTTTTTAACTTGACTTGATAGTTCCGTTCTTTTCTGAGCCAGTATTTTCTTGTAGTAAATCAGCACAATTTACTGAAAAATAGAGTCACTTATTAAGTAGTTTGCAATAACCTTCTTAATTAGATGGGTTCTAATTTGACTGTGAACTCATCGGCATCTAACTCTACAGAGTAAATAATACAGAGAGTTCACAGCAACAGGCCTTGTACCAAATAAATAATGTATCTTCAATTTAATTTAGCCATTGACTTGCCAAACTCTGGTTTCTCCAAGCTTTGTGTTTCCACAGTGCTGTTTCAAATTAGCCTTTGTCTACAAGTTGTGTAGATAAAGAGACCACTACAACGTATCCACTTAAGGGACTCGTCTTGTTTTGGGTTCTGAGTTTTGGGAGGGAGTTCATTTTGGAAATCCACCTTTTGTTCTACATGAGTCTTGGTGATATGGGGTCTGTACGGCACCTTCTTGAAGCCAAATACAGCTAAGTCATGGTGTCCTCAGTTGTTTATGGACAGGCTGTGGATTCAGATGTTTCTGTGCGGAGCGTAAATAACTGAACATATTGACATAAAAGCAGTACATTTTGAGAAGAAAGGGGAAAAAATATTTAGAGTAGTTTTAGGCTTACACCACACAGAGAAGTATTCCCATCACTTCACTTTGTTCTTCTGTTGCCGTCTTGTTTCAAACCTGGAATAACAGGTGTTTTGCATTGATGTTGCTCTTAACACGGTCTTTTAGTTTACCGCCCTTCTCTTACTGTCCTTCTGCTGAGAGTTACTGCCTGGGAGTTGTGGCTTCCTAATCTCACCTCCTCACACCAAGCTACTTTTAACTGCTCTCTTTTATTTGGAAGAACAGATATATCATTCAGAGACATGAGATAATGGGAATAATCTGCTTACTTTCAAGTCAAGTCAAGTCTCGTCTTTTGACATTTGTGTGTAAATAAGACATTTTGTTGCATGCACGTCATTTGCAAATTTTGAGGAGGAAAAACAGAATACTCATCCGTCAAAGCTGGCAGCAGCTGGTAAAGACGTAAAGGAACAGATCCTTACCACCCCTCCCTACACCTTCAGTGATAACTGTGTCTATGATGTGCTTCACTCCCAGGATTACCGTCAAGATTGCCTCCCGCTTTTAAAGGCTTAGTTGAAGAAACACAGCAAAAGTGGTGCTAAAAGTTTGGAAAGCTGCAGAAGGACAACAGTATGTACTCTCTCATAAAGCAGCGTGAAGCAGAACGGCCACAAAGGCCTTCAAGGACACTGCTACAGCCAAGTCCACTCTAATGAGCCAGCCTGACGTGGCTTCCCAGATGGGAGTCTTCAAACTAATATTCTGGTAACAGATATGGTCTAAAGAAGTAGAGTTCTCTTAATAATCTCAATAAGAGGGATACTGAAAGTTTTTCTAAAACATAGAATTTATAGTTTTTTGCCGTGTGTTGTCTGTGACAAAGAGGATTTGATGGAGAGAATTGCTTGTGCAGTTTAGACACTAAAATAGTCTTTTATGGCAGCCTGTGTCCGAGGTTGGAGAACATCCAGACGGTTGGGTCATAGAGTATGTCAAACCGGCACCGCCCATCACCCCATCACAGATGTTTCATTGAATGGCACATGACAGCTTCTGAGTTCTAGTCTTACTATCTGTGTAGTTCATTTTTAGAATCGACTATCAGTCGGTAGAACCTACTGGACACATCTTAGAATGTTCATAAAGACTTATGTACAAAAAAAAGTATCAGGGGATATATTTTGGAGAAATTGAAGCAGCCATATATGAGTTATGTACATACATAAGGAAGATGTAATGATCCGGTGTCCTGAATGTGATCACACCAAAAGGTGCAGATTTCTGTACAAAGATGCAACATCTTATTGATAGATATATTTTCCTAAAACACAAGAGAGAAATCCATATGGATCCCAGCTGGTGTCCTGCTTTTTGGGCTACAGCTGCTGTTTAAATGTGAGTTATGAGTAAAGAGGACCATTTGTTTATTGGCTGAACAACACAGGTTTTATCAGAGGATATGGTTGACGTTTTTCAAAAAATTTCCAGTTAAGCACAATTGACCAACAACCAGATTGTATTTCATACAGAGGCATCTGTGACAAGGAGGGAAGAGTTTTGTTTTTCTTGACAATACCGACATTCTTCATTTCCATCCATCAATTTCACATATAGACACTTCCAAACCAGGGGGAAAGTTTTCACATGAGTGGGGGGTGGTAGCGTTGGGTTTTTGACATTTAGCCCCTCAGCTGAGGCCCATAGGCTTGTTGCTTGCAGCTGCTGGCAGAACAAGGTTGTTACTTGTCCTAAAATCTCAGTGCCATAAATCAATACAGAACCTGGACTGGCAGTCACACTATAAACCAGCAAGAGTTTTGATAGATATCCATTTTAGAAATGCCCAGGGTAAACCACCCTTGCTAGATGTGCTCTGTCAAACAATTGCCTGTAGAGATTCTAGACAACAACAACAAAGTCACTGAAGACTTACAACACTATTTTGTTACTGCATTCACTTTGAGACCGCCTGTAGTGTAGTCACTGGGTCGCCATGCATTATTTGTTGTAGATGACATGTTCAAAGAAACATGTGGACGCCAAGTTTACTATTGTTTTATTGTTTTGACAACCAGTGGTTCTCTGTGAGGGAAAAATAGGCCCCGTATTATATTTTGGTCTTGTATGTGCTGGTGGTCCATAGCTAACCGCCTTCCAAAGCTGCGACCACGTATCTCCTTTAATTGAGATAATATGGAGACACTTTACTTGGTATTTAATCTTTGTGGTATATTACAAAATATCCCAATTTGTGTGTTCGAATTTTGTTCACATAGTGTCTCTTGATCGGTAGATTTCACATCAGGATGTAGAACAATTAATATTTCAGTTAAACGTCTCATTGAAGAAAATATTCCTGTTATTAAATTCCAACCTCACTCTGGAGGTCTGTGGTAAGTGGTGTTGATCCGCACTGGCAGAGCATGGGTGCAACTGTGACAGTCATTACTCGGGGAGTTTCTGCATTGGTGTTCTGTCATGGACTGTGATGATGGTTGGTCTGGCGTCGGCTACATCTGGTACCACCAAAACCATGACATCCGGGGGGTTAACTATATATTTTCTTGGTTTATTCAAGATGTCATTCTCTGAACTCTGCTGTCTTTGTGTTGTCATAGTAATCTTTATGGTTCTGCCTAAGATTTGATGATGGGCGCTTTTTCACTGCCTTGTTCTTTATCTACACCCATTCAATGGCATTTGAATCCTCAAATGTGTGATGTCAAATTGCTTTAAATCATTTAGAGTAAGGCATTAAAAGTAATTACATGTATTGATTCATTAGAAAAATATACTCTTAGCTTTTACACTCACAGCTAAACTGCTTTTACGCAGTGATGTCATATTGAACAATGTGGGCCCCCGCGCTACTCATGATGTGGTGGGAACAATATCTTCTCCAGCATCAATGCAGCGGTAGGGAGTTTGATTAATGATCTGAAGGAGACACAGCTAGCAGATGGTATGCTGATCTCATGTTATTGGTGAGGTTGTTTGAGCGCGGCAGCTTGGAGGCCCCGTGCTTATAGCAACGTGTGGAGCATGAGGCTGTCATTAGTACATGCATTTTATAGGGGAGATGAAGTCCAATCACTTCTGACTGCCTGGAGACCAGTCCATGGCTGCTGATGGTAGGTTGTCTGCCTTATGTGGGCTGCTGATGGGTGGGCAGATTCTTGACGAGATCTCCACTGCTGAGACTCAAGAGAGTGAGAGACAGCAGTGCTGTAAAGGGAAAATGTGATGGTGACTTTCAAAAGGAACTATTTTAAGGCCTTTAGTGTGGTTATGGCACATTGTGTCTATTCGGTGTAATCATTCCTATGCTTTCATCTGTGCGGTATTAGCCAATATGCAGAGATATTTTTGTATATTTTCTGTGGTTATTCGTTTGACATTTGCTGTGGGGAAGGGCCCTTTTTAATGTAGACAAGGAAGTATTTTTTTTCTAAATGAGAGTCATTTCTATAAATTGATCAATCAGTGTTTGTTATCTGAAGGGATGGGGGTCCTAAGAATGGCATTAGCAGCCATTATTGTTTGCTTAGATGGAAACCAGGCCTTCCTCTGGCCCTCTGCTCTGGTTTGGTGCTGTGTGAAACATACTGATTTGGGCTGCCACCACAGGGACCTGAGGCGGCCTTTTTGAGCCTCATCAATCTTTCAGAAGGTTAGAAGCTCCTGCAGCGCCAGTCAACCACACAACTCTTGAAGAACATCAGCGAGGTTAAGTTTAACGGAGATTGCGTAATGGTTTTTAAATAGAAGGTGAAAGAACTGCACGCAGTGTATACGTCTTGATGTGGTCCAAATAAAGATGAATCGACCACTGCCAACATCTTGTGCATTACATGAATACAGTTAGACAACGTTTGGTTCCCATTCTCTGTACGGGATAAAATCTTGGCAAAATGTCTAGCAGATGCACTTCATTGTTACAGATCAAAGGGCCACAAAACAAGCTTAGCGACATCATGCCTACTGTATTTCACATCTGGACCTGGGGATATCAGTCATGTGTGGCTGCTTGTCATAATTTGGGAGGTTTAGCATTCACTCGTCATTAGAGGAATTCTATTGTGAAATGTAGTTTATGTGGTTAAAGGCAGATTATGTTTCATAAACTAGGATTGTTGTACAAATCTTAATGATTTTCCTCTGGCACTTGTGCTGACCTCTGAATTCTATCATAGATGGATGAGGTACTGGTTTCATTGTACTGTTGGAATTGATTCACTTAAAAATTATTGGAAAGTATTGGACAATGCCTCATTAAAGGTTGATTGTTGTGATTGTCCAATGAACACAGAGAGGGCAGACATTATGCCAAGGTCTGCATGCCTGCTAAGAACTTCTAAAGTGCACATCTAAAGCAGAAACTACCGTTGTTCCTCCGAGCTCTGTGTGTCTGCATGATTGATGTTTTGACACTAGCTCACCTACGCGGCAGGAATTCTCCCGGTGGTGCCGTTGGCCAGTTGTCCGGCTTGGACAGCAGGGTCAAAGTGTTTGTGAGCGAGAGGATGAAGAATGCCCTGCGCTCAGTTTCACAATAAAGCAATGACACAAAACACTGTGTGGGAGATCTTTTTATGTCAGTATGAGAAGTGGAATTTTTTGGGGGGGTCATTATGAAATTGGTTGGACAAATTAGATTATGGTTGGCTGCCACAGTCTAGGTAATTAATGGGAAACACTTCTTTAGATAGCTAGCTAAATCAAAAACTGCTTTGCGTGGAAAAATCCCAAGGTCCTAAAACATAAAACTAAGAATTGAAACAGACAACTTAAGTTGAACCACAATGTGGTATTTATAGATTTATGTTTTTTACGTTATGAGTGTGTAAAAATGTCAAGGAGATGAAAAAGGGAACTAAAGATTTGTACAGTATTTTTTCAAGTAATTTTATTTTTTATATAATGGGTTTTAGAAAATTGGTCTGGAAAAAAGTTGTGTTCTTGAAGCCATATGGAAGTTAATGTCAATCGTGAACTTTGCCTGTTGTTCTCTCTAACTGGGTTTGAAATAATAGACTAACCCTGCCATATGATGTCATACTAATATAGATGAGAATGCTGAGAAACTGAAAAGATTGAAAGGTGGGATATAAGAATTGGTCAGGTGATTTTCTGATTGAGATCAAATACAATAATGTGAACCCCCATTGGCATTACAAAGTCAAACAGTCTATGAGCCAATGCATTCATTAGTCTCCGTCACTGAAGCTGGACAGATTGATGACAGTACAGTCACACCTCTGTGGTTTGTGTGGCTGAGTCGCTGTGTGCCAACGAAATGGCAGATGTGACTTATCAAGTAACATTACCCTTTTAAAAGGCAGCTCAATTAAAGCAACAGTGTCTGACGTGTATACAAGTGCATGCACATCACTGTAAATAAGTGAAAGTTCTGTCTTGGCCAGACCCTGTGGTTCCTCCTCTCTTGAGCTCAGGTTGCAGCTCCCAGATGGTTCCTTAATCTGTAGGTCCCACTCAGGTCAGCTCCAGCCGAGCCAGGTAACACGAGCCAAACTCATAACCCCACCATCCTCCAAACTGCATCCACAGAGACTCCCACAGATGACTTTAATGTCTTCACTTCTGAAAAGCCAGCCACATGGAGCCTAAGAGCTATGATGGAGGGGTAGCTTAACTGAAACCTATTATCTACAAGACCTGCTGCTGGGAGCTGAAATCCCTCTCACTGCGTGCTTTTGATGACAAAGCATCCAACCAGCACCTTGTATAAAAGAGCTTGAACATGATAGTGGTCAAATTACCTAAGACGTCACCTCATGTGGTGTGAAAGCGCCTCATAATTTTTCAGTCACTCGTAAGAACCCTCATAGCTCTGTCCTTTAAGCATATAAGCATTTCACATGGCATTTCATTTACAGCAGTGGCATCACTTTACAAAACTTGACCAAACCGCACGGAAATGCTTGTCAAAGCCATGGATGGAAAGTAAAGCACACTCCTCAGGGTTTGATTCCTGGCCAGATAAGGAACTGTTTGATGAGATTGAGATTGAGCCCCCTCCAAAACCTTGGGAGAGAATAGCCACAGCAGGTCCTGAGCCTTAACTCTGATAAAATGCCTCCCTGTCAGAGTTCTCCAATCTTTCTGATATGTCTAATAATTTCCACGCTCTGATATCGACTTGACTTGACAGGGTTTGGGTGTGTTACTGCAGCCAAGTTACAGCTGGAAAGCTTTTCCAGGCCAACCTGAAGGGTGCGAATAAGCAGCTGACCCATAATTTCACATTCCAGCTTTAAGTGTTTTGAAATAAGCCCCTAAAATTAAGGGCTTTTGAATCTGTCTTTTCTTCTTTGAACTCTTCAATCCTATGTCCTAAATGCAGTGCATACAGAAAGCATTCAGACCCCTTCACTTTTATCGCATTTTATTATGTTGCAGTGTTGTGCATTTTTTCCCTCATCAACCTACAATCAATACCCATAATAACAAAGTGAAAACCCAATTGTAGAAATTATGTGGGTAGTGGGAGCCTGCTAAGAGTTGAAGGAACGCTGAATGAAGCAAAGTACAAAAATATCCTTAACGAAAAACCTGGTCCATAGCTTAAAATGGGCCGAAGGTTCACCATCCAGCAGGACAGTGACTCTAAGCACACAGTCAAGCCTTGACTGGCCCAGTCAGAGCCCTGACTTGAACCCAGTTGAACATTTCTGGAGAAACCTGTAAATGTCTGTCTACCGATTATCCCCGTCCAACCAGACTGAGCTTGAGAGGATGTGCAGAGAAGAACGGCAGAAAATCCCTAAATCCAGATGGGAAAAACCTGTTACGTCATATCCAAGAAGTCTTGAGGCTGTAATCGCTGCTGAAGGTGATTCAGTGCTGAGTAAAGGGTCTCAACACATATGCCAAAGTTATATTTCAGTTTTTGTTTTTTCATAAATTTGCAATCAATTCTATAATGCTGTTTTTCTTTATCATGATACAGTATTAAGTGCAGATGAGGTAAAATGTGAATGATTTTAGCATAAGGCTGATACATGATAAAGTGCTAAAGTGGCCACGTCTAAGTACTTTCTGAATGCACCGTATTTTCTTTGTTAATTGTGATTTTGACCTTTATTAAGTCTGGAAGTGACCGTTTTCTATTTTAGGGAGCAAGTTCTTCTGAAAGGTAAATAGAGCATTATGGACCATTCTAGATGCAGACTAAATCTTATTTTTACCACTTTACTGCAGCACATGTACCTTTACATTAGGTGAATATAATTGGATCCCTTTCCTCTCTGCCTCCCTCTCGACACCGTAAAACACCTTTCAAGATAAAATTTTACTGCATAGTGTAAGCTTTCACCAGTACAGAAACCACTTATACCGGCCGCTGGTGTAAGAACAGGGTCTAGTTGTTCGGGAAACTACCACAGACTGAGACTTGTACAGTTTTTGAGTACCTGCATTCTGTCCTTTGTGCGCTGTCCTACAAAATGTATTAAAAAAAAAACAAGTCATAAACGCATTGTGAAGCATATTGAGCTTGATGTTTATAAGAAGGTGCAGACGGTTGTGCTTGTCAACATGTGTTTTCTTTTTTCCACTGACCCTCAAAGGATTCCAGTGATCTTAATGAAACCAATTTTCGTATAAAGACGCCTTTTAGCTTCGGCTCCTTGCATGAAGGTAGTAGCATTTTGGACTGTCGCTGCGAGGGGACCTGGCCTTTGAAGTAGCCTCTGGTTATTTTTCTGCTTGACAGATCAGAGCAATTGTGCAGAAATCAAAAGGGAAATGCCCTGCCGCCCCAGGTAAATGGTAACTCAGGACTGAGCTGGGACATTTTGAAAGCTAATATGGCTATGCTGAGTTAGGGCCATCTGGACAATTTGCCCTCCGTCCAAATTCTTGAAAATGTGATGCTTAATAGAGTGAGATTGTGTGCTGCACTTGTGAGCAGACTTATGCCAGAGGTATATCAAATGACTCATCAGAAAATACCGCAGTGCACATAAGAAGCTGTGACAGACCGCCCCTGAGTCTGAGACACGGTTCGTTGCTGGCGAGGTGTTGACCAAAGCTATACAGGCATGTCTGACCAGTATCCACTCCTATAGCTGGAATGCAGGGTGGGGAAAAAGTTCAGAAATTTCTTGAGACTCTAAAGATCCTACATAGCACCTGGTGGAGTAAATTTCCCCCATGAGAACAGTAGGTACTGAGGGATGTGACACGGTCAATTTAGCTAAGTGAGATGTGCTTCTTCACAGAGGAATATCTATTGTGCCTTAACCAGGGCAATGAGAGGGAGGAGGACGAGGTTTCCACAGCGCTTGCATTTCATTTTCCAATGCCCCCCCGGAGGTTTGAAAACAAGCTCTGGGGTTAAGAACAAAATCACTGAAAGCCGTTACACCACAACTGATGCCTAGTCAGGTCTGCTTCTCATTCGAAGGGATCTTGGGTGAGGGAGAGGGCTTACCGGGAAGGCTCGGTGTTGCAAACAATCAATGCCACATTGGCGCTTGATCCCACCAACAACAGAATCAGAATCAGAATAGATGCCATCCACATAAACTGTAGAGGACACAAATAAAAGGAGAACGTTATTTCCCAAAACTGAAATTATTATGCAACAATTACTGTAGAAAATTTATAATGATCACAATTTCATTATGTGGTGTTCCCCCTTGTGTGGTCCACATACAGATACTTTTTCAGGAGGTTCTAGTAACCAGTTGACCACAAACTATTTTCTTTTAATGCATTTCAGCAGCAAGCTCTCTGAGAGGTTTTGCATGCAATCTCAAATCAAGAAAACAATGCCCGCTGAAATATTAATTTAACAAAAATAAACGATGCTTTATAACTTCATAAAACAATTATATTACCTGTTCTGTGTATTATGTTAAAGACCAATAGAGGTTAAGGAGATGGGGGGAGTGGCTTGGTGCATCATGGGAAGTCTAGCCCTCTAGCAGAATAATGAGCCAGTTCTAACTGTATCTTTATCAGAATAGAAGGTTTTAAGCCTAACTTCAAAAGGGTGAAGAGAGTGACTGCTAAATGTGTTTCATGCTGCATATGCTTTGCACAAAAATGTTTAATTTCCTATAGAAAACTCAATCAGTATAAGATTGCGATATAAGTTTAGTGAATCCTTTTTTCTGCAATTTTATAGTAAACAAGTAATAAAAAAGATTAAATAATGAAATTATAAATCTGATCTGGATCTAATCAATTACAAAGACTAATGTACGAGACTATACCATTGATTTAGAATAGAATCAATGGTATGAGAGTAGGTTTTGTTTTTTTAAATGTGCTATATACTTGCAGTAGAATGACGTAACATAGTGTTGTCCTTGTGCAAAGTTGTTTGTGTAGACCAGTGGTACAAATAATTTACTGCTGTTTTAATGCAGCTGCTTGTGATCCTGTTTGGCTCAGGGAAACTGGGAGGTCTTGGAGGACAGGGAAGGAGTTAGAAGAGGATATGGGTAAAAGTTGATTTATCTGCGGTCTGAGCTCAACCTGAGCTTCCCCTTCACCACCAAACCTCTCAACTCCCATGGATACAGGGTGCACAATGCACCGGCTATATCCAGGGAGACTGATGTGGGAAAGTAACCTTGGAGAGTTTGTTTGTCATTAACTTTTATGTTTGATTCATAAAATCTCAAAAGTCTTAAAAATTTAAACGTCACACACAGACACAGTACTCAGTGTTGTGTGCAGAGAGATTGTGATGATTACTGAATTCTGAGTGTAGGTTAATATTTTGATGTGCTAAAAGTAGGTGCAGGTAATAAACACCAACCAATAATTTAAGTACAAATTTAAACATCTATTAAAAAGAAGGACTATTTAATTAAATGGAGATTCTGCTGAAGATGTAAATACAGAGGCAGTTTATGTAGTAAATTATTTGAGGAAGTTACAGATTAAGTTTTGGATGCATCTAAACCTGACTGTGCCTCTGGTTATAATTCATCAATTCTCGTCGGCCATTGTATTGGCTGAAACATTTTATCTGCCTCTGCTGTCAGCCTGACAAAACACCGAGATTGCAACCTGCAACAGCTTGATTGGGTCATATATCTCCACTCAGTCTCATGAGCAAACAGTCTTTTTCCAGGACTGTGAACAAATCACAAAATAGGAGAAAGGCTGCCTCAGGGTTTGGTTCACACAGTACTGAAAGGCTGATATCTGATAACCTCCTCCTATCCAATGAATGGCCAGAACAAACTTGCCAATAATGATTGGTATGTGTTTAAGACTGAGCCCAGAGCTGATGCTGTTGTCAGACGAAAAACTGCTGCAGATAGTCTCTGCACCACATTTTCAAAGATTAGGCTTGAACTCTTTCATACCGTCTCCTTATTAAAGAGAAACTGCCTGGTCTTTCTTTTTTCCACTGATGAGGCCCACCTTTAGTGCGGATTAGAGGAACATTGTGAGGATTGCTGCTGAGTTGCTCTGTTGCTAACATTAAGGGGATGTGGGGCTTTAATACTTCAATATGTTCTGCATTAAGTCTGAGCGTGTTTGCCCCCCTCGGGGAGTTAGATGTGTGAGCAGATAGCAAATTTTTCTTCAAGCTCAAGTTTTTAAGTACCTGTTTGGCATTGCTGTGTGTTTGGGGAACAAATCGACTGATGTGTTGTTTTTATTAAGAGATTCTTTAAAATCAGTTCAAACTGTATTCAATTACTCAGATATGGGAGGTGACACGAGGGGAAATGAGAGATGTTTTTTGTATTAAAACAACTGAGGAAAAGGTGAGTGAGTGAAAAGCAGTAGCAGAGTTCTTTCCTCCTGCTAATAATGGAATGGCCACTCTTGACTCACTGTACACTATTTCATCACAGACGGACTGCCAGGAGGGACGTTTGGCCCTCCCACTAATAAACAATGACAGGGGTCAACCCGCCTTTGGTAGTGCCATAGGGTAGTGTGTGTGTGTGTGTGTGTGTGTGTGTGTGTGTGTGTGTGTGTGTGTGTGTGTGTGTGTGTGTGTGTGTGTGTGTGTGTGTGTGTGTGTGTGTGTGTGTGTGTGTGTGTGTGTGTGTGTGTGTGTGTGTCCATGCACTTGCATCTGTGTGTGCTCCTGCTTTTTGTTTTGTGGTCTGGGCAAACCCAACTTGGCACTGTTTGAACGGGGCAGGATAAAGACTCATACATTTTAATATATTGCCCCCATGTCAAGCAAGAAAGAGCAAACACAATGCCACAGGGGGAGAAGCCATTTGGTCATGAGAATCAGCTTCAGAGGGACTATTTTAAAAAGAGACTGCTGCCATGTATTTGTGTATACAGAACTAGATGTGGGAGACAATAGGGTTGCCCATGAGCCCTAATGTTTTCTTTTACTGTGACCTAAAAGAACAAATGGACATCTGGAGCAACAAAGGCAAGCAAAGTCTTATTGAGTGTTCTGTAAAACACATTTTACAGTTTTTTTTTATTTTTGCCTATACATTATACCGGTTATTAATACAAATGATAGAACACTAATAAAATTAAGTGTTCAGTCCCCTTGCCGGACTATTTAATCCTGACCTATGGGCTCCTCATCAGTCTCCACTTCAGCAGATTGTGGTGTACATGACACCAGTCAGAGGATTCTTTTAAGACAAGGGCGGTTTAGTGAGAGTCCATGACTTAAGTGTCATTCCCTTCTAATCCCAGATCTCTGACTCCTCCAGCCCTGGTCAAAGGTCACGTGCCCACCCTACAGCACGGACTGCATACAATGCATTTGGGGTCAGATTATCTCAAAGCGACTACGTGACATGCTTAGGCAGAACGGGACTTTTCCTCCACGTCTAGTCGTGGAACAAGTAATGCCGCAAAGCCACTACAATGTTGAGGGATTATCAATCTTATTGTAGGCCTTTATTTGTTCTATTTATAGCAGTAAATAGTGACATTTCTGCTCCTTTCCAGATGGCTTCATGGCTAAAGCTTGCATGCCCTTGACAATTGACTCTAAAAGTTTGGCTTGAGTTCAGCACACTGGCACCACACATACACATCTCGGCCAAACACTATTTGCCTGCTGTGTGCCTGTGAGCAATTTAGAGTATAGTGGCCTTGTCAGTCAAATGCAGTGCAAAAAGACCTCAGTTTTAAGTGTTTTATGTTCTGGGATCTTTTTTATGAAATCTTAATTGTGGTAGTAGAGACATTGAAGTGAAAGCCCTTTGACTTCCTGTTGATTTCTACTTTTGCGGTGCCAGCAGCCTCGTTTTCTTTGACTTGAAAATAAAGCTTGAGGTTGTGATTTTTATTTGGCCACTGATGCGAGAGGACCAACTTGCTGTTTGACATGGAGTGCTATTGTGTAATGCCATTACCGAAGACGCCAAGAGCAGGGGGTTCATATGGCAAACTTGACGTGATGTGGAAAGTGCAAAGAGCACATTTAATAAGTGATTTCTCTTACACTTTTTGACATACATATTTGTGGTTAAACTGTAAGTGTTCATCTAAAATTGGGTTCAAACATCTTCCCAAAACAGAATAAGTCAGCCTGATTTATATTAGGTTTACAGTTTGCGGCTACATTGTACATCTGCTTAGAAAAGGCTAAAAACAGCCTTGAACTCTTCGGCAGCATATGATTCCACTCAACCCGTAGCTGTAACACCTCAGATGTGTAACATAGTTGTCTTCCTATCTACACTTTACATGACAGTTATTCCCATGGAGTGGAAACCATTCAGTTAGATGGTGCTCTATCAGTTTCACGATCCTTGCCCAGTGTTTTTCCGAAAACACAGCAAAACAACCACAACATGTTTTCAAATAATGTGGTCTATGGGCTCCTCGGAAGTTTTACTTATTTTTTTGCTGATGCCAGTTGTTGCTGGTCAGGGATTTCCAATTCATTTCGGCCTCAAGTATCAGATGAGAAGAGTCTTTATTCGCTATTGTAAAACTGTCAGTTTATATCCCCCATTCTCTTTACTTATATACCTGGATGGGAAAGGGCAAGTGCAGGAAACTCTCTCACATGTTTTGTATTCCCAAAAGCATGTTTATCTAAGCTATAGGCTGTAATATTTATGACTGTTTTTAATTCAATGAGCGTGCAGTTTTCATTTCCCCATCAGCCCAAGTGGTGTACAATATGTGGCAAGGGGTCCATAAAGCCTTCAGCATGTTTTATCCCTTTCTCTCTTACGTGTATGGTTTCAGCATGTCCGACACCAAGCTAAACACATTCATCAGCATATGAAACGAGACGGTATTTTTCCACTTTTTCAGGAATTCAAAATGAACTCTCGTACCGAGTTCAGCTGCAGGATTTTTAAGTTCAACGGCTGAATTAGAAATGTGAGATTTCTAAACATATCTTGTTTAGTCTCTGTTATGTCTATTAAAACATGTCTGTGGGTTAGTAAGCCAGTAGATATACGAAATGCTTTATTATCGTTTTTCCTTCCTGCACAAAAACAGTCGGTCATTGTTGGGTATAAGAAGCTGGACATGTACCTCTATGATACAAATCCCTCTACCTCCCACTTGACTTTATCCTACTCGGCACCAGGTTGATCATGAAAGTCTTCAGTCATTTCGTTACAGATGTTCTGTGGATCTCTTTGCCATCTGGGCCCAGACAGGAACAGGAAATGAAGAATGAGGAATTAAGAGGGGTTCCCTTTAGGATATGAAAGCTTGTGGGGGGAAAAAATAAAAAAAAACTGAGCGGCCTGCACAAATTAGAATACTTTCCCTTTGCTTTTTCTTACCTTCTTTCCTGCTTCTTCCTGCCCTTCTCCTAAGGCTGTGAGATAATTCATTCATTTTAATATTTAATATTCTCATAAAGAAAGTAGTTATGTAAGTAGTAAATCTGGTTTTTATGTTTACCTTTTCATCTCACAAATGCTCATATAGAAAATCACAATGAAAGAAAGATTTGTGTATACACAGGAGACTTTTTTGTGACTGAAATATTCACAAGATGATGCCCATTTGCTTCTTTTTGGCCTTGTCATTGTGGCTGACATTCCATGCCTCAAGAAGGAAGATAAGTGCTTACTCGGAAGATATTCTGAATTCCTCCAGTGTTTTTCTCCCCTGTAATGTCTTTTTTCTTTGCTGCAGTGTAATCACCGAAACAACAATGTATCTGTGACAACTTGTAGGGAAGGAAATTCATTAATGATGAGTCTCATACAGTAGATTAT
This sequence comes from Hippoglossus stenolepis, assembly GCF_022539355.2. Classification (NCBI taxonomy): domain Eukaryota; kingdom Metazoa; phylum Chordata; class Actinopteri; order Pleuronectiformes; family Pleuronectidae; genus Hippoglossus; species Hippoglossus stenolepis. The sequence goes on along the minus strand of NC_061501.1, from coordinate 11,692,312 downwards.
ATTATGTGGGTCCTTGCCTATATTCAACATCTCACACTGTCACATACTGTAGCTTATGTAACCACATTTGTGTTTCCCATCTCTTATTTCTCTCGCTTTTGTCATTGTTCTCTTTGTTTGTGATTATGATGCCAGTTATAGAACGCTACCCAGAACTGCACCATCTCCTCTCATGCATATTCAAGCACGTGTGCACTCACACTGTGAGAGGCAGCTTGGCTCCCGGTCAAGGCATCTCTGCTAAAGACTGGTCCCGGACAAGAGAGCTGATCTCCAGCCAAGCAGGACAGTTACAAAGTGGAGCACGGGAGGCCCCGCCATGTTTGCTGAGATCTAAAGCCTCTTTCTCTAAAGCTTTCTTTGCGTTTTGTTCACTGCAGCAACTGAACAGTACACAGCCAAGCCTCACCCTCTTCGTGTCCATATTCTTTTCACTTTTCACTGTTTCTGACTCGGCCACTTTCTGACAGTCGATTCAATTCCTGTGTAGTAAAGGAAATGATGTTCTTAATTGGATTATTTGGTGCTTTCTTCAAATGACTGCTCACCCACCCACACAGCCCCACGCTCTTAGTTCTTCTTTGCCATTGGGCTGTCCGGCACATGTTTCCAGACTCGACACTTTGCAGGATGAGCATGAAATGGGAACCTGACTGTGCGTTACAGTTTAATACTATCAAGTCATAGTAATTATGTAATAGCAATTTAGTAATGAACATAAGGAAATAGTCATGATGTCAAAAGTTGTATTCATATTCAATGAGTTACAGAATATTTTGGAAATCAAGGCAACTACTAGTGAATTTATTTTGGAAAAAATATTTTGCCTTTTTGTTTTTGCTTTGTCTCACTCACTCTCAAACATTCACGAAACAATGTGAAAACTGAAACCTGATATGGGGCATGAAAACAGGTCTAGCTGTCAGACATCTCTGCCGGCCATCACCTTCAGCGTGCTACTTGGCCCAGATTTGTAGAGACACAATGATATCCAAACGCACACAGGCATCACTGGAATTTGCACCTGTTGGAGACCTGGCTCCTGCGGCCTTCTGTCCTGAAAGCCGTCCCTCTGGCTCCTTCTGTGGATTCTTTAGTAACCTAAGGGAAGTCCAGAAACCCAAGAATGGTGGCAAGGAAATGATGAAACATATCTTAAAAATAGCTTCAGAAACAGTGAGAGTTGCAATTGGTCAAAAGCCTTGTGGATGATGACAGGGCCTGATGAAAAAAAGAGGCAGGATGAGGGAGATGGGGAGGGTCCTGCTCTTTTACCTATTCTCATACAAATAATCGCTTCTGTTGTGTGCGTCATAAGTGTCCTAGTGCTTTTACAATTGTGTAGTATTGAGCTGTTCATGTTACTGATTTTCTCCCAGCGAGAGGAAGTCCAGGACACAGATTAAAAGGCCTCCCTTCCCACCCGCGTGCGAATCACAAATCACACAGAGCCACAGTGCCTTCCTTTGCCTTGGAACCCAACAAACACCCTGTTAAAAAGCCACAACCACATCCCCGTCTTTTCATCTGACTGGTCACAGAAAATAGTAGTAGTCGTAGTTACCATGGTAGCCTACTGTTTGTATTTGAAAAGAATAGCTTTTGTAATTTATTAACTCATATTTGTCAAGTCCTGAAATATAAGACAACTTAAATTTCAAACATACATATCTGTAAAAATAAAAAAACTTATTAGGCTCAATACGTTATTCTTTCTCTCCAGAGTGACGGAGAGCGCTCAGTATTTTGTTCTTGTTCATTTGGTTAAGGCACTGTTCAAAATAATGGTGGGAAAACCATTTCTGACTTAGTTTGGTGCTGGCCATTTAGAGCAGCACTGACCATTAAGCCACTATATGTCAACATGCTCTGTTTGCTGTACCCTGATCTCCCTTGTACATTCTGCTGACAAATTAAAATGCTGTCCTTATCATGGCTTGGGGCAAGTTAAGGCCTCCTTGGGGATAATTGAATGGCCTATCTGCCCTACGCAAATCCTAATTCTCCCTCTCAACAGGTCGCTGCCGACATGCTTTATGGGATTATTTCCAACCAGGCATTTTGAACGTTGTAGCATGCATAGGCCCTCCTTCCCACATCTCCCCCCCACCCTTCTCCTTGTTCCTGCCTTTCACCTTCTCGCCTGAGAGGATTAGCAACTCAGGCTTCCGGAAACGGAGCACCACTTGGTGAGGATGTGACTTCCAAAAGCTCCTCAGTGACAGGAAGGAGCTGGACACTGGCTTTACAACAATTACTGCATTCTCTCAATGTCTTTTCAGGGTCAACGTTTTTAGAAGTTAACAAAGAGTTGGCCGGATTTTCTGAGAAAATATCTGTAAACAAACACTTTTAGTGGAGATTTTTTTTTCTGCTGCCCAGGAGACTGAGTGGAGTCTGTGGAGTCAGAGGGTATGAAAGGAAATGATTATTTGTTGAATGCATTATTGTTTGGTGGTGTGGAGACTTTTGGCTGCAGGGAAACTCTACTCGAGGGGTCAATGATATGCTTTACCACTGCCTTTTTTCCTTTATCTGTAATAAATGTTTTTGGAAGCGAAAGCACATTCTTTGTAGGAACAAAAATATATCCACGGCTTTTTGAAAGTTCAACAACAGGGTTCATATTCAGGTGGGGCTCAGTCATATTTGATACTGAACAAGACTCACTCATAAACAAAGTTAATGTACAAAATCACAGCCCTTCTCAGCATTTCTTCTACAGCTCTGAAAGTGTGAATAAGTAATCTGACAACAGATTCATGCTGTACCTACAGATGGGTGACAAATTAGAGGAAAAATAGGGAAAGAATGTGGAGAGACAGGATGACAATGCCCCCATTCATTGAGCATGAGAAGTCGCTAATCAGTTTGAGGATGCAAATTATGCTAAACATATGCTATGACATTTGCAATCAAAGGATATCAACCCATCTGAACACCTATGGGAGATTTGGGTTCGGCAACACTTTATTTGCCTAACAAATAAAGTACTACTCACAGGAGAGGCACAAATTGATTTTATAACCAGATTATTTCAACCATTCTTTCTTATCTTTCTAACACCCTTTTTAATGTTTCTCTCATTTGTACTGCTCTTGTGTGATAAGACAACACAACATGTTTTGTAAATTCAAACCAAAAAACTACAAGTGGAATTCAGTTGTATTGCAGTTGTAAAGGTCCCTGGGGCTTTGCCTGTGGAACCTGGCCGCTACACCACTACCATTGTCTTGGCCGTCAGAATGTCTTTCATCTTCTTACTTGGACCCAGGGAAAGCGATCAGTATCTCCACGCTCTATCTATCTCATATCTTCATGGCTTACAGCACTAGTTCCCAGCCATTTACCCGTTTACTGAACCTCAGGGCTTTCCCAAATCATTTCCGTCATCCTGTGATTCAACAGATCAGTGGAATGATAGGATTGGTTTCTCTCTCACTATCTGTTCCCAAGACGTTCTTGGAAGGTCTTAATCCTGCTTTAAGATGGCTCCCTGGGTGGTCTATCAGATTTCTACAGGATTTATTCTGTTAACTGTCATTGATTTGTACATTAAAAATATTTGAAGTTTGGAAAAGCAAATTAATAAAAAAGTCTTATCATTCTATTCAAGGCAGTTTAAATAATTTAAAGTTGGATTTTGAGATCCATGGGTTCAAAACGTATGGGGCCCCCATTTGCCACACAATGTGTAAAGGCCTGATCAGTGAGGGTGCCTGTGTATTTGTTAGCGTGTCTGGCAGCTAGTCGGAGCCAAGGAATCATAGTCTGTGCTGACACTTGTTATTTGGAAATCTGGATGCACTTACCTTTATTCATGCCAAGAATTATCCAACGAAGGCTACATTCCTTCTGAACTACATACATGTATGTGGAAGCGGTACAACCTGTCTTTTGATATTTTGTTTGGAAATCAGACTTACAATTTACGTCAGATCAAAAATGATCAGCAGAAGGATCAAGTCAACTGTAGTTTGGGGAAACTGGTATTAGAAAATGTGTGATTCTGACATAAAAGCATTGTGGCTTATGGAAACTATTGTTTTCAATGAAGGACAGTCACTACTGCTTTTAGTTATGAGGAAATAATAAATGTGTTAACTGCTGAACATATGACATTTTGTTGGTCAAAGGCACCGGGATTAGATTAAGTTATTTAAACACAATAATATCTTCAACTTCTCTCAACTTTGGCTTTCACATTCTTTACTCCGATGGTTGGTGGCCACAGTTCACCGTCACTGTAAATATCTGCCATAGAGGTCAAACTGCATCTGGCATCTGACTGAAGTCTGTTCGCTGATGTCATTATGAACAGGCCTCTAAATCCTATTATCATTACCTAACATTTGATCTCGGGTTACTCTTAATGACTTCATTATGTGTTAGTGTACCTCCTTTGTCTGCAGCACTGCTTGATAGTGGGTTTTCAAGAATAGGTGTCAGTCTTGATGTTTATTGTAGCAATGACTGGCTACCTTTTAGGTAAAAAAACCGTAGTGGTCTACTGTGTTTTTCAAATGTGTGGTTTCATAACCTGTAAATTGAATACTCCAAATGTACAAACCACGTTTACATCCTCATAAATTACTCTCATTGTGACTACCAAGATAAGGTTAATAGCTCAGTTGAGCTGTTAACAAACTAGTTACTTCCACAGTAGCTGCAATTGCTATGTTTCTGCCATACTTTCTCGAGGTCATCAAGTTGCTCTCTCGTAACTGATTTATGCTTAATCCAAGTACATAGCATAGCACTTTAATGCCTACTCACGAAAACGTGACATTTCTTTAAAACTGGCTAAAATAAAAAAATTATTTTGTTTGATTCTGTTGGGATTTGACAGTTGGCTCTATTCAGGATATTGTCACAGATGCTGTCATGCATGTCGGCACGCATGTGTGGTTTTCATGCGTGTCAAGTCACTTGAAACAAGGGCACATGCATGTCACAGCAGGAGGGTGGCGTGAGCTCCCTTCACATGCATGTTCAGCTGTCACTGAACTACAAAGGCCTGTCTTCCTCTCTTCCTCACTTTTTTTTGCTTGTATTTTTTCCTTTTCCATTGCCACCCCTCTGTCGCTACTGTACTTATGTCTCCACTCTGTCCTCCCTCCTCCTGCCTTGCGTTTCTCCTCCAGGACCTGTACATTCATGACCAACTGCGCAAGTGTTTCGCTTTTCTGTGGTATCCTATAGTTATCAGCTGTGCCTTTCTGGCATGAACTTTAGATGACACTGATTCAACTCACTGAAGTATATAGGAACCTGGGAAGCAGCAGGACCTAAGCAAATGTAGTTTGGTCCTGCAAAGTAAAGGAAGTACCTTGCTTTGGTCTTATAAATGTATATCTAGAACCAGTGTTGGCCTGGTAGTATGCATGGTTTTTAAAATGGTGTTGAGCAAAAGACAATGCCCTTTACCCCCCCAGGTTGCCTTCCTCCACATCATCGAGATATCCCCCAGCTTCAGCTCTAGCGCTCTATACTAGCACAGAGGCAGGATCACAGCTATGACACCCCTGTGTATCTCATTCAGCTATAGAGAATGGGGCTACTGAACCGAGTAGCCCCCCAACATTGGCCTCTGCTTGCACCTGCAGGCCCAGCTGATGGCCGGAGAGCTGGAAGGAAGAGGGGGGAAGTTAATGTGAGAGGAGGCTTGGATTCGGTTTAAGAATATAACTTGGATAAGAGACAAGAGTTTGAAATTATGCGCCCAGTGAGAGAGATCGAAAACAAGAGACGATTGGCCATCTTTATGCAAATGTTTGCGTTAAATATCCACCCAGATAAGCTTAGTGAAAACTTTGTGCAATGAGGATCGGGAGAAGGAGGGCCATTGGGAGTTAGCAGAGAACCACTGCCCCCCCGCAGGTCATTCAGTCATTCATAAGATGAGGCCATTTTATAGACCTCCCTCTACCCTTGCTTTTGTTGCTGTTGTGTTCGTCAGCGGAAGTGAAAATGGAGATTAAGGGTGGTCATGGAAAATCAGTCTGTTCTATGTGGGTCCTACTAGCTGTTTTCCACACAGAAACTCAGACTGATAACCTTTGCCGCCTGCACGGATTTATGATGTTTACAGATGTGCTCATCTCTTGAAAAAAAACAGCCCCTCTGCTCCAGTGGGGCAGCCATCTTTAATCCAGTAAAGAGCACAGGGATTTGGTCGCCCCTGGCCTGCCTGAAGGTCCTTTGGAAACCTCTCGGCCGTGAGAATGGGGACTGGGTTTGGAGGTGTGGGTTGGGGTTTGTGTAGCCATGCAGGAGGGGCTGGGGACAGTCTTTGTGAATTTAGTTAATCTAATTTGAGCTCTTTCCCCCAAAGGCCCTTTCTTTCCCTCACCACTGCCCCTGTTTCAAACATCAGTCCAAGCAGGGGAAAGTTTCACGTGTCTGTGGTGAAAATAGGCTTTGTTTAGTTTAATCCAATATCCTGATATCTAAACCTGAGGGGAATGTAACTGGGAGCATCCACTGAAAACAGTCACACTGTCTCTCGGCTAAAATGGAAGGCTGATAGACATGGACTTTATTACATCATAACATGTATTTATGACTTTATTCTCAGGTCATGCTAATTTGAGGATACAGCAAATTGTCTCAATGATGGCGTGATTTAAAAAGTTTGCAAGAGAACATAAATAAGTTTGTATGGACGAAAAGAACTCTTGATTAAGGGTCAAGTCGTCAATATTAACTGTCTTGTTTGAACGTAATGGATTTCATCAAAGAACAACTTAAACAGAGGCCAGGGTGTTGATGCTGCTTATAGAATGTAAATGTCCCACTTAGAAGTCTTTCTTTGCTTTTTCACACCTCTGATTAAATCACTGTGATGCTGTCGGCTATCAAACGGGTATTAACTCATTAGGTTTTCCTTTTGAAGTTGCTTCTGAATATCATCAGGGTCTCGTAATCCTTTTTTAATGGATCAGCGAGTCAGAGAGTGCTTCAACAAAATGATTAATGTGACAGCCTTTCTCACCTAATGTCCCTTGTGTTTTGCATGAATGGGCAAAGAATTGGTTGATTCTTTTAGGAAATGCGGCAGTAACGATGTTATTGTTCAGACGCTGATAGTAACCAGTAGATGTTTGCTTTATCAATCTGCTGCCATCTAGCCATAAACCCATAACCCCTCTTATCTTTACTTCTTTTCCTTACTCCCGATAGCGCGCTCTTTCCTTAGCTTTGTAATTTTAGTGTGTTCCCCTCTGCCCTCTCTTTTAACTTAAGGCAATAGGTGGTGAAGGGCAGGAATGCAGCCGTGGGACTGTAAGGATTTATCACACTAAGGTGTGAGGGCTGCTGCCTGTGCTTCTGTGCCTGCAGATGTAACAGTTTAGTGCCAACAGCATTCCCACCATGGAGCCAATACAGAATTTTATTGCTTTTTAAGTTTTATTCTTTCGACCACATACTCTGTGGCCATAGGGAGAGGAATGGGAGGGAGAGGGGTCAGGGACGGGGGGGTAAAGAAGATTGTGCGTGCATGTTTTTTTTTTTGTGAGACTTGTCCAGTAACATTACCAGAAAAGTAACATTAAGAAAAGAAAAGTTCATCTCCATCTTTTTTCTTTTCTGTCTCAGTGTTTCCCACTTATTCAACAAGCGCTCTCTCTCCGTCTCTCTCCGCTCCTGCTCTCTCTCCCTGTCTCCCCTCCCATTCCTCTTCTTTCCACTCCTCTCTCTCTCCCTGTCCCTTCCTCCTCCTTTGCCTCTCAGGTTACGATGACTGGGGGTTTTCTTGCTTCCATCTCGTAGAGTGTGTGTGTGTGTGTGTGTGTGTGTGTGACTGTGTGTGTGTCTCCCTCTGCGCTGAGCTGTGTCCTTGTCCCTGCCTCCTGGCAGCGAGGAGCCACCCAGCAGCCGGTCTCTGATTGGGCAGGGGAGTGGGGTTCTTGACACAGCGCGGTGCTGACTGCTCTGGGACGTGTTTCAACAGATGGTCGAGGTTAGAGAGTGTCATCACATTGGAGAGAGGATTAGAAGAGAGAGGTTGTCTTCCAGGAGCTGTGTGGTCCCCCCTACTCTTCAACCCCAAAGATCCCAGCACGAAGACACAAACCCCTCTATGAGCAGAGGGAGACCCGGTGAAGAACCGCGAGGAGAAAACTCAGAGAGGAATCCTCGCCTTGCCTCTCACTCAGACAGCACACTGCTCTGCTGCCTCTCAGGTACTTCACAACTTTATCTATGTTTTTCTTTTTGTCTGTTTTCTGCTTTTGCACTGTCAGTCTATTCAGTTAGCAATACATTTCCAATGCAGCTTACAGTCAGGAGTTTGGAGTCTCTAAGAAGGGATTTGTAGAGGTGCTGTTTTTGCAGTGAAACTGTTTTGCCTGTACAGCAGCTCTGTGTGTGTGCAGGACTTCATAGTTTTCCCCCTGAATGACAGGAATTCCCTCCGTCGCAAATTCTTCCGTGTCAGGGGATTAGAAGGCAGCACATTCCATTAATGTCATTTTTCCCCCAATCCATAAGCACCCATCTGTTAATTCATTGTTCAATTCAAAGTCAGAGGTACCTCCTGGTGGTTTGAAAAAGCCTGCTGTCACTAAGAAATGTATGCTGTATTAATAACTCTGTCAGTGGGGGAAACTTTTATTTATATGCAAGTTTTTCAGGTGTATCCTGAATGCATCACTTATTTGATCTAAAAACTTTGCTGAAAATAAACTGCTTTCTTTCCACCTCTGTCAGTTCTCACAATGGGACATTAAATTGCATTTTCCCCCAAAACTCAGTATGACATTTAAAATTCACTTCACTTCAGCCCAGATAAGTTTTTTCATAAATCTTATTCAGAGTGCACTCCTGGCAGAACGTGTCAGTCTACACTAAATGGATGAGCTGCTGAAGAGCGCTTTCCGGACAAACTGTCAGAGCGAACCAGAGACGCAGAGACTCAGGGAATGTACACCTCACTTCAGCTATTCAACTCAAGTCAAGTGAGAAGGAAACTTGCCGGTGGAGTGGGAATATGATGTATAGTATTTATACCTAGCTCCAGGCACTGTGTGTGTGTAATTGTGTGTGTGTGTGTGTGAGGTGTTTGCAAATGGAGATTGTGCAGCTGTGGAAGGCTTGCGTGGACAGCAGCCGGGCTGAGAGGAGGTTGTATGGGTGAAAGCTGCTGTTGTGTGACTTGGTGTTTACCTTGGTAAACCAGTCGTAGCTACACTTCCTGCTTGTTACTTGAAGCATTTAACACAGCCACCAATTGGTTGTGGTAACTTCTGCTTCAATGCTGGTGGAAGTTGTACAAGCAGATCGATCAAGGTAACAGTTGGCTTTGTATTTCTTTTTAAGGGACATTCTGCCAAAGTTTCAACCTTTGTGAAAATTATTGAGTGAAGTTCAGATTTATTAGGAATTTCTTTTTCTTGGTTCGAAATCTAAATTCTCTAAAAAGTCTAAATGCTGTAGCTGACTATGTTTTTTTACTTACCGTTGATAGTTAAAATTTTCTGCCAGTAGGCTTGAATTTAGCAGTCTGATTATATTTCTAAATAAATCCCTATTCTTAGTTTCAAGTAAGTGAGTTCTCCCTGTTCTTCTATCTAGATTTATTTATCCTTCTGCCTCAGTTTACCTAAATGACCAAATTATACTGTGGTCTGTTCAAAGTTGATCACTTTTACCAGGCAAAGTGATTATAAAAAAATGACGGACTTCCCATATCAATACTGACAGTGTCAATTTGTGTTTCTGACTAAGGAGGCTGGAGAAAGATAAATGACCGTTATTTCAAACTTTCCACATTGACGAGCCTGCTCCATAAATCATCCCTCACTTGAGTTTCACCCAGCAGCGTTTAGATTGACTTTCTGATTACCCTACCCAGAGCGCAGCGAAGCAGCTTTGGGGCGTTTAAAAAAACGCAGCACTGACTGCCAGTTCAGAGAAAAGAGAAGAGGGATCCTTTAAACAGTTTAGCTTCACTGTGCTACAAACAAGAGCATGAGCAGCTGCTGCAAATAATTAGGTTCTAGGGGGGTAGACGCTTGCCAAGACAAACGTTGTTCCAGTAGCGGCGCTGCCATCGTTCACATCTACTTTGTGTGTCGGTGTGGGTGAGAGAGAGAGAGAGAGAGAGAGCGTGGAAGCAATAAGTGAAGTAATTTGTTCCTCTGATAAGTATGGTAAGTGGTAAAGTGTAAGGGGATAGAGCAGGTATTACCTATGGTTTTTTCATTTGTGCAAATGAGAGAAAAAGTGTGTGTGTGTGTGTGTGTGTGTGTGTGTGTGTGTGTGTGTGTGTGTGTGTGTGTGTGTGTGTGTGTGTGTGTGTGTGTGTGTGTGTTTGTGTGTGTGTGTGTGTGTTTCAAGTCAGCTTTTTCAGTCTTTCTTTCTCATTAACTCCAAATATAAAAACCCACCAGATGAGTTTTGACAAGACTCTGCCGTCTCCTCCCCCAATCAGCACCACAACTTCATACCAGAGGAGTCAGACTGTTATCATGCTCTGTTTTACCTTCTCACGTTGACCCTGCAGTGTCAAAAGTAACATCTATCATTATCTTGAAAGCCCTGCAGTTGACTTTCCATTCTTCTGTAACAATAGGAAGATACTCATGGCCAATAAAAAAGGAGTTAAGGTTGAGTTGAAATGGAGAAAAACTAGATCTAGGTATCATGCATTGTCCAAACTGAACATTTGATCAAATAGCACATAATCTGTTAAACTGGTTGATTATTTCATAAATACGCTTACTGAATCCAAACATCTGTTCTATGAAAGACTGCATTTTTTTTTTAAATCTTTCTGGAAAATACAGAAACCAATGCTCTATAACTATAGTTTGTGTGTGTTCTCTTGTGTGCAAGCATGTAAAGAAAAGGTTTCCTAAACCATCCTCTCCTCTGGCACTTGTTTATCTCTTCAGCTTAATGATAGTGTTCCTCATACAAGCCTGATTGCACAGTAGCGCTGGAGTAGATTGCACAGTCCTATCACTGCAAATGGCCAGTATTTGAACAGTGAGCATTTGGCATGCTTTTATTTATGTGGAAGCGACAAAGGCTATCTTTAGATGAGTCAGCCACTTTCTCGGTTCCTTTGTTCTCCACACTGATCAAACATTTCTTTTGAGTTTCTATGCACGCATACATGCAGGCCTTGTAGTACCCTTGACTTTTTAGAACATATCTCCTGGGAAATACCACATGCACATCTGGATGAGCACAGGCGCACACATCGTAGCTCTATTTTGGGGTATTTGGGAGCTCACAATAGCACCCCCAAGTGTTTGTTCAGCCTCTCATTTGAGCAGTAAAGGTCAGGTCATGCAAACATCTCATTCAGCTCATCATTGGTCGGAATGCCTGATGCTTTACGTTTTTGCATCTGCCATTCTTCCATTTTGTCTTGAGTTTTTGCCTTGATGGCTAGTTTGAAAAAAAATTACATTTTGTGAAGAACACTGCTCTCATTAAATGATTCACAGAGCTTACAGCTAGGACTGACCCCTGACCAGGTCCCTTGTAATTGTGGACATTCGAATGAATGGAATGAGAGATGGGAGATGCTGTCAGTGGCTAGAACCGCACATAAATGAAAGATAAAAAGAAAGGAAGAAAGAAAGAGAGGATTTTTAATGCTTCTTTGTGATGTCCGGAGCTGCTTTTGTTCAGATGTCACTGCACATAGATGCAGCGTGGACTTAAGAGGGAGAAAGTGAAAGCCGGGTCAAGAGAGACACAAGAGAGGGGGAAGTGGAAGAGGGATGAAGCAGGAGAGGCCAAGATAAGAGAAAGGGAGGTGTGAACATGTGATAAAGAGGGGAGGAAAGTAGGAGTTTGAAGTGGAAGGAAAAGATCCAGAGATCTCTTCACGACCACAGGCTAGATCTTGTGCATGTGTTCTCGGTTGTCACCCACACGTGTGCACATTTGCAACACATGGACACAAACATAATCTTCTTGCGGTGCAGGCATGTACAAAAGAGAAACACCGAAAAAACGTGTACATACACACACATTATCCACAAGCTTAACCCCTCCATCGTCCACCCCCCAGAGAGCTGCACTGTCCCTGCTTTGTCATCTCTCTTGTCCAATAATCCCTTCCCCAGGGAGAAGCAATCTGTTTTAGATTTGAAAGAGAAAGGGCCCTGCCGGTATCACGTACAATTAAGCAGCCGTCAGAATGCGTCGGCGTAAGTTTGGAGGGAGAAGTGCTGCCACTGGGGGGTTGTCCCTTTCATCCGCCGCCTTTCCAGAATGGAGATAATGGGGTAGGAGGGTTGGAGGGATGGGAATGGATGTGGAGGGAGGGGGGCACAGAAGGAATGAATACTTTTCCTCACCCCTCCATCCCGCTCCACAGCTCTACTAATAGAAGCCAGCATGCATTTGTTTCAGCTCTTCTGCTCCCTTTCTTTCACTCTCCCCTGGAGCGGGCAAACACATTCAGCCTCTGCCAGCGCTCCCCTCCTCTGCCCGTGTGTGCATGCACAAGCGCTTAAATGTGTGGACTTGGCCATGTGCTACTGGTAGCCTCTGGTCCTGTTTGCCCTTACTCAAACAGCTTGACTTTGCCATGTGGGGACTGGAACTTTGGGCAGTTGTAGTATTAAGGGTAGAATAACTTTGTTTACACTGACGAGGTCCAGAATTGCACGACGTGCATTATCTCTGCTTTGCTCTCCTTGAATTGCCTGTGGCAAGTTCGGCTGATTTGGGCTGGTGAACATGTTGGGATGATGTATTGACTGCATTCCTTCAACTTTGGCTTGCATGTAAAGGAATGGAAGCACTTAGAAGGGTAAGCTTCCCGTTTTATGCTTTGTAAGCTAATTAGTCTTTCAGCAGATATCATTTTTAGGTATTTTACAATGCACTAAGATGTGGAATTTATACCAGGCAGGATGAAGTTAATTCAATTACAAATGACGTTACTGCATGCTTTGGAAAGCCACACACTGAGCCAGAGGCAACAGAACGGAGAGCTCCCTTGTGTACAAATTACAGGTTACGTGTCTGTCTGTGTTCAAGTCTGACTGATTCTTACTGTGACTGTTTGAGTCCATGACTCATGCACACACACAGAGCATCTGATATCCAAATACACACGCATATGTGCCCACAGGCATTGACGGAGGGGAGTGCTGAACAGGCACAGGTGCAATCGGGACGAATGAGTTTTTATGAGTGGTATCATGTTGGTGTGTCACAGCCACGGAGAAGTTTGTTTATGGCGTCCAGGGTCACGCAGGCTGGTTCTCATGGTCTATGTTTGTCTACGGTTCCCAGAGAATATGCCTACACATGCTCCACATTTTAGGGGTGTTTGGTTTCATGCGCCAGCAGCAGCTCTACACTTAACTAGGTTTTGCTGACTGAGCTGCTACCATCTCACCCTAAGGAATCTACATTTTTTTTTATCATTTTAATGATTGCCACTTGGACGGGAGTTTGTTTATACTCACTTAAAGGAGAGGAGCTTCTAAATGTTTAGTGCTCATTGACTTTCCATTCGCTTTTATCAACATTTGATGCCTTTATGGATCAATAGACAGCACTGTTTCCATCGGATGAAGCATGTTCCAGGCAAGTGATTAGTGGCTAAAAGGAAAAAAGTAATCAGTCAGTCTGGCCTTTGCAGCAACTTTGGACCGGAACTCTAAATCAGCCATTTACTCAGCTTATCAGCTCAGCCTAAACATTTACTGGCAACAGTAAATTTGTATATGTTCACCCTAAAATTGAGTGTAGTGCACAGAGAAGCCCATTTCTTTCTAAAAACGTGTTCCTACGCAAAAATATCCCTCTTTTTCCTTTACGTCATTCTCCACGTTAAACAAGAAGCAGAATTCAAGTCACACTTCTCAAGTCAGTAGGCAGTGAACATTACAGGGCTTTTGAACTGCCGAACTTTAACAGAAAATAAATCCTTCAGACTCTCTCTCTCTTTCTTCCCTTCTTTCCCTCCCTCCCTAACTCTTTCTCTGTGCCACCATACTGCTGATTTCATGGAAAAGAGGTCAATCTCTTTATTCTTGACAATTACCTCAGTGGAAACCCATTGAAGCAATTTGCCATAGCTCTCTTTTGTGGTAAAAGGAATAATTTATCTGGGGTATATTTGACGCGTCAATGAGACAAGAAAGCCACCCGTGAGTGAGCAATACGTTCTGCTCCCTCTCGCTCCGACAGTCTCTGGACTTTCTCTCGCCGCCTGATTGAGTGTTTCTGATGGGAGTGTGGGTTTTGACAAGGAGGCGGCTGGAGGAATATAAATGTGCTGTATTTTATTAATCTAAGACCATCTATCGCTAATGGTTTCCATTCATGGCTTGGAATAGATTTAACAAGAAAGCTCTTGCCTCACACTCATGCGATATAACTTTGGCTGCCGATCTTCGGATTGTGATGTTTTCATATCACACTATAAATCAGAGGATTGATTTTCCTTTCGTCAAACACCCCATCCCCCTCCCTCTCCTTTTCCTCACCCTCTTGAATGGTAAATCTGCTTTTCCTCTTGGAGATATATATTTTACTTGAAAAGCAAGCCTCTTGTAAAAGCAGTACACATCTTAAGAAATGGCTCATGTATTTTAATGTGCATTAAATTTCCACCAGGGCACTGACCATTATGATATTGAGTGCACGTGAGTGATGCCGCTGACACTGAGCCTCATTTGTCAAGCTAGCAGCATGAGGCTTTTGCTCAGATATATACGGAGCTCAACAAAGGGTGCCCATTGCTCAGGATGTGAACATTTAAATACAGACCACCTTCAGGGCCGCACCACACATGAACACCCCCATATACAAATAAATACAGGCAGCTTTCCCCATTCCTGAAATGACCTTATTTGTTTTTTAATCATTTCCCTCTCGGTGTGGACAAAGCCCCCTCAAGCTTTCCAACAGGCCACCTGATGGCCCGCAAGCCATTCCCACTTTGAAGTCTGTTGGACCAGGATTCATTTAATTATATATTAAGATGCATCCATAATATTGATGGGGTGGCCTGGCAGCCTTGGCACTACAAAGGGTCTCTTACCAGGTCCGAGAGAAACACAAGGGGTTTGACTAATAGCCGTGAATGCACCCGCTCCAGGTTCGCATTTCAGTGAATTGAGGCCATTCTTCCTCATTAAAGTGGCCCGCGTTGTTCCCCAAACACACTGCATACCAATGGATGGGAATCATTTCTAGTTATAACATCTCAAGGTTTGTAGCTGTAACATGGACAAAACAAAGATTCTGAATCCAGGTAGAATGATGTGTAGCCATAAACATGTTGGAATAAAGAGTCAGTGATCTCTTCGCACGGCCTTGCACTTGGTTCTCTCGCTGGAATTTAGTCATAGAACTTGGGCATTTTTGGTCAAACAAATCAGTGGCGTTAAGAGTCTGAAAACACCAAGGTTTGAGCCCATTCCCAGTGCGCACCCGAAGCCAAGTGAGTGCACTGGGACAGAGCTCTCCTTCAGTGAGCCCAGTGTGGTCAACGGGTGGGTCTTGGTGGGCACAATGTGCTGCCCTAGGCCTGCTGGGGACAGCGGCGCTGACACAGGCCCTCCTCAGTGTGAAAGGCCCTCATCAGTCTTCATGGCCGCAGACTAACCGAATTCCCCTGGATTACAGAAATATTTGGACAAACCTCAGTATTAATCTAAAACGCCATAATAATTTCCCCCCCCTGAATTGGAGTGTAGTCCAACTGAAATAAAAAATGTCACTCTTCTCCACCTTTATCTCCTCTGCATTTTTTCTCAGATCAGTTTGCAACTTAACTTTTACAATATCTCTACTCTGTCGTTTTTATTCCCTACTTGTCATATCTCATGAGTGGAGTTATGACTGTACATTGAAAGGCTTTTACCATTATTGCTATCCATGCCGGCTATGGTCAGAGAACAGCCGACAGAACTAAAACTATGCCGTCAGACTTTAATTCCCCACTCGACCATTATTCCTCTGTGACTTGGCCGCTGCATAGATGGGCCGAGGAAATAGAGAGGGAACGAGGGAGAAAATGTACAGAAATAAGTGGGGATTTAAGGTGCTTTGAAATGGCCATTGTCGTTAATAGCAAGGTCCTTTATGAATGGGTGATTTACTTTAGTGGGACATGGCATCTGGTTTGTGTTTGACTTGCATCTTGTTTTGGGAAAGTGAACCCTCTCACCTCTGGACGCTCCATGTTAACTTGAACGACATCCAAAGTCCGTGGTTTGATTCCCGTTAGTGGACAAATAAGACGCTTTAAGGGATTAATGGATTCATGAGAGCGAAACAGTGTAGAATTCACGAACGTCTCTGCTCTGTATCTACAGTTACAGCTACTGCTGACTGTGAAGAAACTAGGAAAGATGCAGCTGTAGTTTTTGTTAAAAAAGGATTTGAATACGCAAGGAGATCGCAACCAGGTTTTTACAAGATTTTTATTACTGTTATACCTCTGCATTGAACCCCCTCCACTCGTTTTTTTTTCTTGCCTCAGAGTTTCCCCTCTTAACCCCTGTGTGTGGGTAGCCTCAGGTTGCTGAGGTTAGGTTAAACAAGCCACCATCAAAGCCATATTACCACTCGGGTCAGAGGAGGGTCAGGGTGCAGCAGGGTGTGTGGTTTGAGGCCCTAACAGGAGGGCACAACTGCCAGCCAGCCAAATAGTACTGCCCTGGATGGTTACACAAGCAGCAAATCTATTATGTTCAGCTTTACTCAGTGCACAAAGCACAGCTGTCTGTGCAGCCATACCCCATCACTGAGCAATGCTGCTTGCACCAAAGGAGAGTAAGTGAAAGAGCTGTTTTCTGCAAGTAAAAAGCCATGAAATCATGAAAGTAAAGATTAGTGGGGGTGTTGAGGTGTGACCCGAGTGTTGATGTCCATTAATCTGAAAATTGCACATCTTGTATGTATCAGGCAGCTGTGTGACTGAAAGCTCCATAGTAGCCTTATTGTTCTGGTTCTTTGAACCCCGAGGCATTTTACGTTCCTCAGATCCATCCTCAATATTCCTCCCCGGCTTAATCACGACGAGTACAGTAAAGGCTCATTTAAAGGGTCATTAGTGCTAATCCCCTAAAACAATTAGGAAGGAGAAACAATGCTCTCTCTGGTCCTTTGACTCTGTCTTGGGAATAAAGATCTCTTGTCAGTCCCACAGATGAAACATGCATTACTCACATCACGCTAAATGACAAAGATTAAGTGTTTATGAAAACGACATGAAACATTATTCTCACAGAGGGCTCTCAAGGGGTTCATGAAATTCAGAACATGCATTTAACAACTCAGTTGTTGGAGGCAAGTAAAAGGCAGTGGCAATAACAGAAAGATTTAGAGGCCAAGTATATAATAACTTACAGACTTACACAGTTTTGTGTATTTACAATCTATGAAAACAAATCCAAATGTTTAGGGCTGCTTGTACTGGAGAACCTTCCCTGCTGCCTCTCATCCTTAAGTGTGCCTGAAGGCAAAAACTCCGGATGACACTTTGTTGAATGTGTGTACAAAACAAAACACTAAGAAGGGATCCGTGTGTTTCAACACACGGATCCCTTCTTAGTGTTTTGATCCTGATAACTAGCAATGATTAGAGCGGCATAAGCACTTTCCAACTTTCCAATCTGGACCAAATACAGTGTTAAATATTCAGATTAAGTCAGTATTAACTCTTGATAATTCCCCACAGGAGGTTTTAGCACAGATTAGGGAGATGATGGGAATGCAAGCATACAGCTACATCGACACCGGTGTTGGCCCTAATTGCTAAAAGCTCTCGGATCTCGACTTTCCAAGTTGACATCTTCAGCTGCGTCTTTTACTTGTATGGCACATCTTTCATCTTTAGAGATTTGTGTTTTATATTTGCGTGTTTGAAACGTCATTAATGTGGTGAATTTCTGGGAAATTTCCCCATGGGCTAACTCGTTCTCTTATTCTCTGCCTCACTGACTCAGACATACAGCCCCTCTGGATAGTTCCAAGAGAATATCCAGAGTTCAGTGCATGTCTGAAAGCAGGTTTTGTCCACTATGTGATAGAAGTGTATGCTAAATGTTCTGAAATATAATATGACTTATACATAAATAGGAAACATGCTACACATGCCATAGGTCTTATTGCAACCTGCCCACTGCGGTGAGTTAATCTCTGCTCTACAAACAGTAGCTGCTAATCTCTACACCCTGGTCTCGTCAGTTAGCTTGGCTTTTCCAGCAGCTTCATGTCCCTTAGGTCGTAGGAACATGGGAAAGTCGGGTATTATAGATGCTATAAAAATAAAGATAATTGTGCCGTTTACTTTGATGAGGGGTCGCTTTGAGATGGGCAGCTGTCAAACGATCCAGGGTCAAACTCGGAGCTCCTAGAAATCCTTTTGCTCATAACTGAACTTCAGATGACCTAGTGAGGAAAGTGGATCAGGTGAAATTAAGTTAGGATGAGAGGTAGCCCAAAGGACAAAGGGAGGTCTCACTCTTAATCATGGCAGCAGCTGTGTCGTTTTGCCTGCGTAACTTCGGCCCGCGTCTTATTGGTCGTTATGTGTGGCACTTTATTAGCCACTGCCCTCTCCGTCATTTCAGACAGTGTCGCTATTGATGCCCCTGTGGCTAACCACATCAGCACCACAAGGTTTATATCAGATTCCACAATGAACCTTCTTGTCTATTTTCTCACTTCTCTAAATCGCGTGAAGAGGCTATTGCTGGGAACCATTGGCATGTAAAATTGAATCTGTGCTGGGTGCTAACGTTACACTGGCTCGCTGAATGGCTTACAGTTGATTTCAGGTCCTCCACAGCTTGACAGAAATAGAGTTTTTTTTCTCCTACATTTGGGTTGTGTCTATTGTTTCTGGGATAAGTTCCCATTCATGTAGGAGGATTTGGACCCTCACAGCTGGAGAATGTGTATTTGTGGGAGAAAGACTCATGTATGAGTGTCTTATGACTTTTTTGCGTGTCACCATATGTTTGTACAGTAGTTTGTGTTGTGTGTGTAATTCAATGTGAGGTTCTGTGCACTCTACCACCCTGCGCTGGAGGGGTGTTTGTCCAAACGGCGCCAATGTTTGCACAGGGCTGTCATGATGACTGGCCTGGCTGGGCCAGACGCTGAGCGTCTGAAACGCAGGACAGACCAAAGTGCTCTTGAAGCTCCGTCTGACGCTCTGCTTATCACAGGCAACTTCTTACCAGAGGAAGAGCAAATGAGCAAAGCAGAGCCAGGCCAAGAACACGTCTTTTCTCACCTATTCATTAAGATGTGTCGCTGGGGGGTTTGAAAAAATTAAGATGGTGTTCCATCAGTAAAAGGTGGTAGTTTGCTTGATTCAGGATTTCTTTTGTGTGTGCATGCATGTTTTTTTTGGAGAAAACATGAAATAGTATACTAGGTATGATCTGTGGAAATCATCTTGCTTGATAGAATGTCATGTTTCTTTATCTACTATCACTCTGCTGTCTATATACTCAGGTTAGTTAATATTCATGAAGTTTCAATTCACCCCTTAAAATTATTTACATACTCATCCATAGTGTCTTCCATTATGTGTCAGACTTCCTAAATGATCAGTTATTTTTGTTTATAGTTTGAAGTCTGTGTCTTGGACTGGCCCTTAGTGTAAATGAGAGAATAAGAGGAGGGAGCCAATCAGTGAGGTTTGACCAGGCTCAGCTGTCATAGACCTGCCATTTGTTTTCAGGCCATTACCTCAGAATAAGGAGCAGTATGGTGCCGCTCAGTGGGATTGTTGCCCATAAGGCACCTTTTCACAGGCAATGATGGATTACTCATTATTACAACTCCATGGTTCACTCTCATAGCCACAAGCCATTTTTTCACATTCATTCTTATTACAGAAACGTATCTACCAACTTAAAATCATCTCTGCATTTTTTTCTGTTACCTGTGCACTCAATCTTGTAATGTGGATTTATGGATTCGTATTTCAAATTTGTGATCTATTAGTGATAGAATGATGATCAAAGTCTATTAAAATGTTTTTTTCTAAAGTTGGAAGGAACTCAGGGTTAAGTTTATTATCAATCTTATACTGGGCACTGACGTTTAGGCAGAGACTCTGCAGACCTTTTATGGACAACCATGACATTGTAAGTGAGCAAGAGGCTCCGAAGTGTTGTGATGATTCAGTGGTAATCTGTGATTGGCGACAGTGCCACTGGGGTTAATGTAGCGGAACCCTCTCTCCGCCTCCCGTGCCCCCTAACCCCCCTTACCCCCTCCCCCCTAGTGTGGTCCCATCCTCCCGACCGACCCTCTGTCACGCTTGACTCCCCGGGGGGTGACTTTTGAGTGACAGGTGGAAGGCGGAAGGTGATTGGCTCATGCAGGAGAGTGGCTCAGGGTGTTTGAGAGCTGACAGCCAATGGCGCGGTCTCGGCACACTTAGCCCAACAACAACTCTCCTGCAGAGATGGAGAGTTTCCTGTGTGTGAGTGTGTGTGTTGTGTGACACAGGAGAGAGTGGAAGACACAAGAAAAAAGTGCAAGGATACTTTGAGAAACAAAAAAGACATGCAATTATCTGAGGTGAGATTTATGTTTCTAGATCGGCACTGCTCTATTTTTAGAAATGTTTTCGTGGGTTGCTGTGATCAAGTTGTTTTTTTATTTCAGTTCAGGTCAGGAGAGTTGATTTGGGGGGGGATTTTGTTTTTGGGAGAAAGTACTGATGGGTTTTCAGTCAGCACGCAACATGTGTTTGAACTGTTGGGTAAGTTTTCTTTGTCGTACTTGAGGGCTTAGGCATGGAATCTTTTTTTGGCTTCTCTGTTTATGGATAAACTGTTGTGTTTGAGTGTGATTTGTGACCAGATGAACACAATTAATGTGAAGTAAATATGCTGAAATGTTCCTAGAAGGAATCGAGGCCTTTCGCTCTCATAGTATAATGCAATTCTCTTTTCTACATCTTTAAATCTGCCTTTTTATTTTTCTCAATGTTCCTTTTTGTGATGTCTCCATGTGTTTTCTCCTTCTGTCTCCTTACAGTCAACCACGGCTGTGAGAGCTGCCCGGGTGTGAGTGAGTGGCCTGGCTGGACCTCTTCTCCATTAATCCTTCCATCTACCCATCCCATCTCCTGTCATCTCAGGAACCATGCTGAGTCAGTGGCTTGTCTGCTTGGCCCTTCTGTCCCTGGACTGGGCTCCAGGCAGCTGGGCCTTCACCACCACCAGGGCTCAGAGCCTGAGGGGTCGCATCCAGAGAGACCGCAGAAACATCCGGCCCAACATCATCCTCATTATGACTGACGACCAGGATGTTGAGTTGGGTAAGGCTGGTGCACTTCCTTCCAGGAAATATATGGGCCGTATTTACTTTTTTATTTGGCTCTTATTTTTTCTTACTTAAAATAACCTTTGTTTACTGTTTCTTCAAAGATGTGAGTGAGTTTTCCTATTTTTCGCTTCACACTGCCTTAATCACAGTCTTTGTCTTTATGGGTATTTGCATTAGGATTATGTGGTCTTCCTCCACACATGAAATATTAAATAGAGGCCATAAGCCTGAGCTGAATGGCCATCTGCTGAATTCTAATTATTTTTCCACTTAGGGAATTCAGTATGAAAAGGTCAAATAATCTAAATAAACTGAAATGTTTAATCAGATAAATGCTTTTTTTCTCTATTGAAAAAAAATGTCACCATTCAGTGTGATTTCAGTGTGTCTTCATTACTCAGCAGTGATCTTCATCCCTCACCCTGCAGGTTCTCTACAGGTGATGAATAAAACCCGTAAACTCATGGAAGATGGGGGCACTAGTTTTACCAATGCCTTTGTTTCCACACCCATGTGCTGCCCGTCACGATCCTCCATGTTGACGGGCAAGTACGTCCACAACCACAACACCTACACCAACAATGAGAACTGCTCGTCGCCTTCCTGGCAAGCTCAGCACGAGCCACGCTCATTCGCCGTCTACCTCAACAACACCGGCTACAGGACAGGTTGGTGAACTTGAAGACGTGCACACACATTGGCATTTCTGTATTAGTTAACATTTCACTCATGCTCAAGAAACTGTCAGTCACCCCCCCGGTCATTCTATATTCACATTAGTAAGCTAGACTCCACCGCCGTGCCTGCCTGTCTGTCTGCTGTGCAATACAAACATGACCTGGTGCCAGGTCGTTGTACTGTCTTATCAGACGGTTTCTTTTTGAGTGATGGGCAGGCGTTGGACTGGGCAGCTCAGTGGGGTCCTATGAGCTACAGCGTGGCCTGCGGTTTTCGAGCTGATGTGTTAGTCTGCAATTAGCCCTCTCTGGGACAGGCTGGCTTCCTGCCCAGCCTATCCGAGAATTCTGTAGAGTTGAGCCAGGGAAAAAGAGACGTGCAAAAAAAAAAAAAAATGTTGTGCGTCATATACTCACACACAGATAAATTCATACAGACATAGAAAATTAAGGTTTTTACAGGAATAAGAAAACAAAGCATAACATGCACTGGTGCCCCCAGACTACATATTTAAAGAAAACCCTTCTTTCTCTCTCCTTCTCTTCTGCAGGCTTCTTCGGGAAGTACCTCAATGAGTACAACGGTAGCTACATCCCACCTGGGTGGCGCGAATGGGTTGGATTGATCAAAAATTCCCGCTTCTATAATTACACCGTCTGTCGAAATGGTTACAAGGAGAAACATGGTGCTGAGTATGCCAAGGTATGTGCTACAATAATTTCTAAAAAGGAACTATTAACTCAATGACTCATTTGTTTCCCTTTATGACTCAATATGAAGGGTTCGCCTGACAAATTGCAGGTTCCACTCCCTTATAAATACAGACAGTGAAACACTTCACTTATCACATTGGTGTGATCCAGGTCGGTAGGAATTCTCATTCCAGAATTAAAGGGAATGAGCCGACATGAGGTGGCGTCTCCTCTTTCTGTGGCATCCCTTTATTATGACACGCTTTACCTCTACATTTAGATCCTGTAAAATTAAAGAATCTTTATGAGAAGCCAATGTTGCATGTGATAAATACCACCTTGCACTTGTTTATGTCTCTCCCTGTCTGTCTGCCACTTTGTTCTTCTTCATTTTGACTGTGAAGTTAGTGAATGTGTTTGTGCTATACAATAAAAAAAATGGAGGGGGAATTTCACTCTGTCACTGTCAGACTCTGAAAATGAACACTGTGGTCTTTTCGTGGCGCTGGTTGGCATCAGTAATCAATCTTCCCCAAATGTTTTTATATGAGCTGTCAGTTTGTTTTTGCAGATCCGTGCCAGTATCTTCCCCAGGTAGCGTAGTGCAGGGGACATGAGGAATCCGGGAGGTGGGTTTATAGTTTGGATACATGTCAAGTTTCAAGATGGCCTGCCTGAAAGATGGACAAACAAATGTTTGAACTGCTACTCCTCTGCCAACTTGGACTGAGGTGTAAAGTTACCCACAAGATGAGGCCGAGGTGTTTACATGACATGGTTTGGTCAGCAGATGGTGGTTTAACACCAAATGGATACATTATTCGCTATTTATTGCCAAAACCGGTCGACCTGCCACCACGAGGTCAACCACAGCTCCTCTCTTTGCATCCACACAGGGTGAGAAGATCCTGATATTCCAGAGAGACGGCAGCTGGCATGCAAACTCATTTTTATTAGATGAGGCACCTACCCAGTGATTTCATCCAATTAGATTCCATCTGATTTTCCATCCGCAGGGGATGAGTTCATCGAGGTTAAAGCCTTTGTCAAAGACCTTTTGTGTGCGATTTTAGTTTGAGAATAAGATCCCTACACTTTTGATTTCTTTAGATTCCATGACAGAAGACAACTGTCATACAGACAGAAAGCAGCCTGCGTTGGAAGCCAGATTCAATGTTTCTATTGATCAGGGATCAAGCACCTTGAAATTAATCTCTTAAATTTGAAGCCACAGCTTCCTGCTGCAAGGACAGTCAAACCATATAGGTTTAACATTTCAGAATCACAATTTAAATGGAAGTATGTCATTAGGAAATTGAGCCACGTGTGAATGTGTTTGTATAATGTGACTGCCACTTAGTAATAATCATCTCCAAATGGTTCTGGGAAAAGTGATACTCTTCACCCCCCTGACCATTTTATAACTGTTGCCCAGGCATTCCCCTTGACACTGTCACTTCCTTCTGACCTGCCAGAGGCCTGAGCAGCAGTGGCTCAGATTTTGGAGGGCACATGGCAACGCTTTTCCATGTGCACGCAATCACCAGCCTCCATGGGCATGTACAGCTGCCAGGCCATTAAAGCTGGCCCTGGCTATAAAGCCTATTAATAGAGACAGGATGAATCAGCCAAACCCACATCTGACACTTCAGGGAAATCACCCTTTACCCTTTCATTCTCAGCCTGGCACACCCATCCCTATGTTGTATGCCAGGCAGCACCAGCATTATGCCAAAGCTGCAGGTAGAATGGTTAATCTTCTGTTGGAAACTTGGCAAAAGCAGTTATGAGTTTAGTTTAGGGTGTGATCTACTGTTCATAAAACAAAAAAACACCCCATCACGCCTCAAATAAAAGTTTTGTTTAAATATCTGCAGACTGTTTGTTGTGACAGTTTCACATTTCCTGAGTCTATGATCTTAACAATTGGTTGCACTTTGATTCATTCCGTTGTCCTCTCCTTGCTCGTGCATCTGAAATGTGAAAACGGCGCACTCCCGGTCAGGACCCTGTGTACTCTATCTCCAGAACACAAATTTCTGATTTTAGTTTTCTGATTTGAGGTTTTTGTTTCTGATTTGTGTCTCCAAGAGTGAATCAGTGAGAGGGAAAGAAAAGAAGACTTGTTAAGAGAAAGTGGAATAAAATCAAATGAAGCTAAATAGGAGAAGGGGAACGGATAGTCCAGAGAGGAGTAGAGGGGGGTGGGAGCTGTCATAACAACATACCATTCGAGAGCGCCAGGCTCCTCTCACCATCAAGCGGTGTCACATTCAATAGTGCAGAGATTCATTGATGAGGCAACAGCCCATGTACTGTATACACATACACACAGACTCAGGCACGCACACGCTCGCACTTACACACACACCGGCAGGCTGCCAGCTGTTGACTCGACAGATTGGTACTGTAGTGTACTCAATGGCCCCAGTTCATATCCCCACTGGCCCCTCTCCATTTATTTGAAAATGACTGGACGGGGGGAAAGCAACATGTCATGGTGAATGGACTGCGAATGAGTTTTTATCAAAGCTCGTGTTGTTTTGCATTTTTCCCTCAACACCACCTTCACTCTTACCCTTCTCTAGATGTGAGTTTACCTCAGGAGCGCTTATTAACTCTAATGGTTTTTCTCTTCTCTCCAGGACTATTTCACAGATCTGATCACCAACGACAGCACCAACTTTTTCCGCATCTCCAAGAAGATGTATCCTCACCGTCCTGTCATGATGGTCATCAGTCACGCTGCCCCTCACGGCCCAGAAGACTCCGCGCCTCAGTACTCGGAGTTCTTCCCGAATGCTTCTCAACACATGTAAGTCACACTCGCATGATTGCACCCATTCAAACACACACCTAACTATGTAGTGCTTTAAACCTTGCATTTATTATTGACATTCTTGTAGCTTTCATCTTCTGCCATATGAATTTTTTCTCTTCAACATCCAATTTGTGTTTTTATGATTTGGCGTACCTAACATTATTACAGTGCGCACGCCCCTCAATCCCCAGTGATGACAGGTTGCTGAGAAGCTGCTGGTGCTGACATCTCAGCAAGCATGAAATCAAAATGATTTATCATCCAAGAATAGCTGGGGCACATAGCATGGAGAAGATTGGGGGGTGGCTTTTTTCACGCAGCGCTCCGCTCATGCCAAGCTTGCACTGGCCTGCCACCGCACTCATCGCCAAGTTGTGGCAGCGCTGCAATAGTCTGGGTCACTCCATGGCAACGCGCCCTGCCATCTCTTGGTTGACCCTCCAACTGGCTCCCAGGGTGCACCACTCCACTGGGTTGGGGGTGGGTGTTGTCAACAGGAAACGGGGGGGGTTCAAGGCTGCAAGGCTGGTGTTCCTGTTCAGAATTCCTTGTGCTTTCGTTTCCTCACTTTTCATCCCACTTAACATTCCCCTCTGTCTGTTTGCTTTATGTCTATCACTCTATCTCTACATCTCTGTTTCTGTCCGTCTCTTTATCTCTTCCTCCATGTCTCCCAGCGCCTCATTTCGTTTTTCTCATCCCTGCTTGCCGTGTCCACCCTCCCCTCACGTGTAGCTCGCAAAGGACTTCCTGACCCTGTCCATATCAATCAGTCCCTTTTCCCTGCGGCTCCTGGGATGAGAAGAATGCATTGTGTGCTTTGGAACACCCTTTGTGGCATTATTAATCTATTTTTACTCCGAGCCTCCGGGTGCTTGGGGTGGAGCTGGGGCCTGAGGGTGACAAAAGGGGTTGCCCCAGTGATTTTGTGTAGGTGCAGTGTGTGTGGAATATGCGGTGGGGTTACTGCAGTAGCACAGGTGGTTAGTACGTTCGTTTTGTTGGTTGTTGACAACACGCATCCATAACAGATATGGGGAGGAAAATTCCCACAGGAAAATTTTGTGAAGACAAGTTCTACATTATAAATGATTATGTTTTTGACATTCCATTTGAGATGGAGTTGCTGCAGCTTTATTTGGACAGACACTTCTTTATCTTTGCAGCAGATGCCATATACAGCTAATGTGCAATGCACAGAGTAGGGAAGAGACTGCGTGGCAGTGAAGGAGGAGCTGCCTCATAAATCAACTGAGCGTCTGTACTCCTGACAGCAACAATAGCAGGGGAGGGTTTGATGTTAATGTCATTAACATTCCTTACTGTAGGTGTTTTCACCCTGTCTCTTAGATGTATTCCACCTCCGTGCTTATTTTAAACACTGTAGAGGTGTTGCGGTTCCTCAAGGTCTCTATAGCAGGGAGGGAATGGAATCAATCTGGTTATAGCTCAACAAGTTGCTTCAGGGATCGTCACTAACCCTCATGCGGGATGTGTCTGTGTTAAGTTTTGAAAGGTCGGGAGGTATTTTGGGGTGAAGAATGGGCCCTGGGCGTCTGTAATACAGGGCTAATATACCACAAACCGCTAACCTGTATGTGACAGGTGACAGGTGTGACCTCTCCTATGCACTGGCTTCATTCCAGTGACCCCTGCATTCCTGGTTCCCTTGTGCCCAGAGCCCCATACTTTGGTGGCCAATTGCCTAGAGACAGGTCCCTTTGTGGGGCTTATTAGACCGCCTGGCTAGGTGGGTGAAGAGTTCACCCTTCTCACAAAACAGGCCTGAGGAAACGAGGGCAGAAGGCAGCTCACTCAATCAGAGCAGTAAAGCTCCCATAGCAGGTCTTCATTAAGTAAATCTTGATACTTTGTCCAGTGGCTGATTATTCAGGAGTAGGGACCTGTTCGTTCATAGTTTGTTTTAGGATTAATTACTTTTTTGTTAAAGGGAAAATCCCTTCCTATTCGTGTCCAGCTACGAAGTTGACTAAGGTTTTGAGGCTTTCTACACACAACACATACCTACAGTATATTATTTATGTACTCTTTTGCTGTGAATCGAAACTTTGCTGGCATAAAGTCAATCTCCTACAGTAGTCTATGGTATACCTTCCTCCTTTACTTTACAGCTTGTACCGCAGACGGTTGAACGGCATCTCTCGCCATAACTCCACAAACAGGACTGTCTCTCCCTCTGCCTTTTGCTGTTTATCCTCTCTTGTTATTCTCCCCATTTTAAATGACCATGACTTATTGAGTTTTTGCTCCAGAAGTTGTTGCAAACATGACTTTGGGGCCTATTATTTTCTTAAGCATGTGCCAACCCTCAAATGACTTGTCTGTGCCAAGTGCGCAGTGGAGCGAGGAGACTCTCGTCTCTGTGTGAGGGGAGAGATGGCCGGGGAGAGGTGTGGAAAAACTGCGAAGGTGCTGGCTGCTAAGTATTAAGACATTTCCTTCAACAAACAGAGCAGCTATTGATGCGTGTCAAAGGCAATGGACAACTGTGGCACCTGTTACTGAGCAGCACTTTGTGAAAAGTAGCAGACAGGTGTTTGGGGGTTATAAATGAGCTTTTTCGTAGCTGTTACTCTGATAACTCACATGCAGACAGACGTTCATAAATATACTTACCACAATGTTCATTATGCACTCAGTATACGTGCATGTCTCCTCAATCCTAAATACAAACCATATTTTAACACACTTGCTTTTCTCTCCCTCCTCTGTGCTCCCTAGCACCCCCAGCTACAACTATGCCCCAAATATGGACAAACACTGGATCATGCAGTACACGGGCCCCATGAGACCCATCCACATGGAGTTCACCAACTTTCTCCACAGGAAAAGGCTGCAGACACTCATGTCTGTGGATGACTCAGTGCAGAAGGTTAGTTCTTTGTGTAGATTCTATATTTAAAAAAGTGTTATTTAAGAGCTTTAATCTTTTGTTTATTAATTGTTTGTTATTTGGCATGTAGTTGTTCTAAATACTTGTTTTGTCCATCTTCCCCACCCTTTAGGTTTTTGAGATGCTGGAGGAAACTGGAGAACTGGAAAACACTTACATTATTTATACAGCAGACCATGGCTACCACATCGGTCAGTTTGGGCTGGTCAAGGGCAAGTCGATGCCTTATGACTTCGACATCCGTGTGCCGTTCTTCCTAAGAGGACCCAATATTGAGCAAGGGGCAGTGTAAGTACCAACTAAAATCATGATCAGTGTTTGTCCACATTGTGAAAGGTCAAGGATGTACTGTACCGCGTGATCTGAATGTTCTTTCACTCTTTCACAATTAATTACATTTTTCAAGTTATTTACATTTGGTATGTATGTCATATGTATTCCAATTTAATGTTACACGCTCTTTTTCAGAAACCCTCATCTGGTGCTGAACATCGACTTAGCTCCTACGATTCTCCACATCGCTGGGCTGGACACGCCTCCAGACATGGATGGAAAGTCCATTATGAAGCTGCTGGAACAGGAAAGGACTGGCAATAGGTCTGTATGCCATGGTGTAATGTATGTTTTGTACAGTAATTACACAGTGGGCATGATATTTGCATCAGTTCTGCTCACCGGCCGTTTGTGAGCGAATGCAAATGTCCATGGCTCAAATGATCACTTTGACTCCAGCTGAGCACAAAGTGGATTCAGGGCAATTTGGCATCTTTTCCTTGGCTGAGGGACTTTGGCTGAGGTTCATCTTATGAAGATTCCCGTAATGCAGCTTGAATCATCAATTGTGTGTCCGGAATAAAAACCAATATGCAGGCAGAATCACTGTTCTTTACTTGAGGCATTAGAAGGCACAGACTGCTATTGTTATTATATCTACATACAAGAGAAAAACAACTCAGGTCAGACACATTGTTTCTTTGGAAAACATTTCCACAGGAACAGAGACAGACAGAAAGAATTGAGACAATCCGTTTAATGCGCAGAGAGCAGATCAACTTCAATGATGTTGGCTAGCTGCATGTCCAACATATTGTATTTGATGGTGAGTGCGTATGCCATATGAATTCTATAATACTTTTTTGCGCTTTGTTTTCCCAGATTCAAACCCAACCGGAAACCCAAAGTCTGGAGAGACACATTCCTGGTGGAACGAGGGTAAACTGGAGTTCTTTATTTCTTTTCCACACCACAAACACATCCATGTCATTTTAGAGCAGTGTGTGTCACACAAACTTCACAAAACATTTCAGTGAACCCCAGATATTAGGTCGTTCAGCGACCCAGCCGCTTTCCCAATTATTTGTGAGCTGACAGACATTTCCTGACTCCAGCCAGCGTGTAAGGCACTGACGGTAGAAGAGGTTGCAACATCCAAAGCTGTTTGGTAAAGCTTTAAGCTGCTGGCAAATCATGACAGTTCACGGCACTAATACATTAATTTTCTCATTTACAAGAAATACAAGCAGAGTCTTTGTCTTCTGAAGGGGTCTTCTGATCGGGGCCCTAAACCTGACTCAGCCTCCTGTTTGTGCGCTGGCCGAGACAGACGGAAGATGCATTTCAGTAACATGGCAGAGCTAGACCCACGCAAAATAAACAAAAGCTAGCCAGGCTCAGGATGATGTTACCTGAGGAATGGCTGGAAGGCTCACACTCGGTCCACTCACAGGACATGTCACCAGCCCTCCCAGTGTGGAATGCAGCAGCCACACTTCAGCCAACGCTTCACTGTTTCCCCAAGACTTTTTTTCTGTGTAGTGCACGCGATCGCATACCGTACGTGTCTCTCTCACAAACCCTGTCAGTTCTTTATTTAACCTCTCATCCGCTGCCAGATACGTTGCAGAAAATGATACCTCCAATCTGACAGCCTGCTTTTGTTCACTTAACATGTTAAGCTGTGCTAATGCCAGGGGAACACTGACAGAAACCTGACATATAATCCCATCAATCTTGTCTTCACATGACACAGGTAACCAAAGGGAAAAAGGTTTCAAATGAAATAAATAAGAAAGAAGAAGGGAGAGAGATGAAAGTGGACAGAACAGTAACCCTGGTTGAGACCAGATTGTGTTGGCAGAATGTGTATTGATAATGTATATTACAGTAGGTCACTGCCTTTTCCCCCCCACAATCATTTACTCACAATCCCTATTTTTTTCCCCAAATCGCTGACTTGGCCCTTCCATGTACTTTCCAATCATTTGCTCATTTGCCAACAACTGCCTCAACATCTGCAGACTCCAAGAGTACAAAAGAAAAGAGCCAGTCAGCTCTGCCGCCGCACATGCACATCAGTCTCCCACTGGCGTGTGTTTATGCGACAGAAGAACTGGCTGGACGTGGGCCGCTGTGTATGAAATGAAAAGAGTGTGACTTTTGACCCGTCGTGGCATTAGCTCTTTTAATCCATTCCGCCATTAATCCACACTGTTTATAAGGGCTGTCTGCTTGTGCGCTTGTCTCCTAATGCTGAGATTAGCCTCCACAGACCTTTCACTCTGTCACTCAGACACAGATGGGGCGGCACACACACAGTAGCTAATGTTTTTTCATACAGTTCTCTCACTGATCATGTGATATGCTCTGTGATTTAACTTCCTCACATGACCTCACAGTACTGTACCTCTGAGCCTGCCAAATCCTGACTGACAGCTGGGACTGACTATTTTATTTGAGGATCTAATCATCTACGTAACGCAGCCGTCAGGGACTGACACCGACAGCAACTGTTAGCTCTTTAATCACCCATGGCTAAAGACAAGAGACCACTGCCAGGCCGGTGTGTGAACATTGGCCCCTCTCCCCTGGAACTGTGTGGCAGACAGGAATTGGTCAAAACAACGGCCCCACTCTTGAAGGGGACAGGTTGTTCTTTGCTACGTTGTCGCCGTCTCTCTGTCTGTGGGTCATGAGCGGCCAGGCCATGTTGGCAGAGAGTTGTTGGGGATACAAGAGGGGATTGAAGCAGGGGGCTGGCATAGCCTTAGCAGGGACTCGGCCAGTCCTTGTGGTGGTGGTGGCAGAGGAGAAGGTGGCAGGGCAGTTGAATGTGATGCCAAGCCGAGGTCAAACAGCTTGGAGCTGAGCGCTATGCCCAGACCGTCTGGCAAACACAGATGCTACATAATCTATCCATTCACTGGCTTTAAGCATGAGAAGCACACAGCGCTGTGACAGAATGAAAAACAACAGGAAATACTCTTCAAGTAAAGAAAACTTAAATTCAGCTTGTTTTAGTTCAGTGATACTTTAATAGTTTAGCAGCAAAGATGAATCCCTGAACAAGTCTGTTTATCGATGATGACTTTTCTCCTCATTCTTGTTCGTGTCGTGCAGAAAGATCCTGAGGAAGAAGGAAGACTCGGTGACCACTCAGCACACCAACAGTCTGCCCAAGTACA
The DNA here is from genome assembly GCF_022539355.2 of Hippoglossus stenolepis. Lineage (NCBI taxonomy): Eukaryota > Metazoa > Chordata > Actinopteri > Pleuronectiformes > Pleuronectidae > Hippoglossus > Hippoglossus stenolepis. Next base: position 11,660,458 of record NC_061501.1, on the reverse strand, counting down.
AGAAGGTCAAAGAGACCTGCCAGCAGGCCGAGTTCCAGACACCCTGTGAGCAGCCCGGACAGGTAAAACAAACGCACCAATGTAAAAGTGTAAAAGAAAAAACTTGTTTCTGCAAAACAGTTGTGAACAGAAATAAGTGCCCCTGATATCCACTTGTGGAAAAGTGGAGTCAGTCCTCTCCTGACAGTAATGAGTACCACTGTTGAAGAGGCCTCCATGCTGCCTGTTGAACTGTTCTGCAGAACCCGCCGCGGGTGAAGTAGTCATTTACAGTGCACCAGCCGCTTTGTAATTGGAGCCTTTACCACTTTTTTATGGTGCATTAATTTGTTGGTACTTCTGGTACTTTCATCCTTGCCCATTAATTTTCTGGCAGACCGACATCCAAGTGGTACAGTACGCGGCCTTGGAGCAGACAGACCAGAACAATGCAAATTGTTACAAGTTTCAGGTAGCGTTAAATGACAGGCAGAGTCTCTGAGGGGATCACTAATGCAGCCCAGATCCGTTTTATGGTCTTATAAATGTGTGTTTGTAACAATCAGTTATTAAATACAGCAATGGAGCAATTCGAGTTGAACTCAGCAGCCAGAGTGTGTGTTGTTTTGTGTGTATGCATGTGAGAGAGTGTGGGTACAGCTTTGTGTCTTCTTGTGGCTGTAATTGCTACCAGCCGCAACAGTGGGGCTGGTATTGTTTTCACCGTTGTGTGTGTGTGTGTGTGTGTGTGTGTGTGTGTGTGTGTGTGTGTGTGTGTGTGTGTGTGTGTGTGTGTGTGTGTGTGTGTGTGTGTGTGTGTGTGTGTGTGCGATTATGACAAAATGTTGACTGTCTTCCCAATAGCGTCACATTCGTACAAGATACGGCCACGAAACTTTACTGGTGCGTAGCTGAGGTCAAAATAAAAGCCTGAGTTTGAAGATAGGTGTGGTGCTGACTCCTCATGTAATAATGTAGTCATAACTACTGAGTACTCATGGGTCTGAACGTGTTGAGAGGCCTTGCAACTGGTGTGATCACTAGATGCTCTCTAGTTTACAGTGTATACATCATAATATGTTGCTGCATTTGGTCATAAATTGCCCCTCTGGCTTGATTATCATGGCCACCCAGTGAGCAGCCTCAAAGTCACTCGAGTGTTTCTTACACAATTACAGGGGAAATGTTGCTCACACACTGCAGGCAAGTGCTTGGTCCCCTTCTTTATTTCATTGTACTCATTCTGTATATTGCAGTTTATTCTATCAACTGTATATTTTCCTCCTCTATGCCAACTCACCTCCCTGTCGCAGGAAATAACCTTGATTCAAACAACCTCTGCTTCACTGTAATAAAAGCTCAAACCTTACATTTGAAACAGATTTAATTCAGAACGAGAGAAGTTTTGTTTTTGAAAAAGCCTGAAAACCTTAATGTCCTTTCAATACGACCACATCTTGGTTCAGACGGAGCAGATTTCTTTAGAGCTCAGCCTCTGCCGTCTTTTTGTTGCGGTACGTTGGAATCGATCAAGCGATAACTGTATGGGTTTATTGTGGCTGCGCCAGATCTACTCACCAGGGACATGGAGCAACCTCTGTTGCTGCATGTTTTTCGGGGGGCACACAAAAGTGTGAGGGACTTGCGGTTCTTTGGACTCTTCCACTGACCCCACTCGTGTTTCAGCTCACATGGTTGTTCATGTCTGCTCCCAACCAACCGCTCCTCTCCTCAGTTTACCATCCATCTATGTCCTGCCGCTGCGATTGAACTGTTGAGCCTTAAAAACCGTCACAGGGGGTATGGAGGAGGAAAGAGGGAGATTGTTTTCATCAATACATCTCTCGCTCCCTCGTGTCTTGTCTAATGCTGATTTAACAGCTCTGTTGGTCCGTAAGATCTTTATATGAGCCTCAGAAAAGAAACCTGATTTTCCTCACAGCCCTTTTTTGTTTTTACACTCTCCTTCCCACATTCACCACTGATCATCTGTCCTGCGCTCTGCAGATGTGTCTCTTCCATTTATACTAAACCTAACCAGTGGCACTGCTCACGGCAATTAGTCTCAACTTTCTTTTCCTGGTGGGAACGAGTGTTTAGAAAGAAAGACGGAGGATGTAAGTGAGTGCGTGGATATGTATTTACATAAATTCGCCGGTGACGCACTTGGCGTGGACATACCTCGTGTGAGAGTGATAGGGGTTTCCACTTTGTTTTCTAGACACCAGACAGACCCAATTCATCTCATGTGGTCGTTTTGGTTTATCTTTCCTGCTTCTTTTGGATGTAATTCTTTCCCACAGGCGGAGATTTGCCTGATGCGTCTGTCAGAGGAATGATTTTCTCAAGTTTTCTAAAATCGCTACAAAACCAGAGGCTTTGCAGTGAAACCTGAGATTACACTTTTCATATTGTTAACGTCTACAACACTTATTACCTGGGCCAAGAAAATCATTTCATTGCTAAAGAAACAAAGGGGGAAGGTCTTAAAGGAAATCAGGTCAAGGATACTTTTAATTGTTTTAATTGTTTGAGAATCGACAGATAAAACAGTTGATCTCCCTATTTTTCCTTCCAGAAATGGCACTGTGTGGAGGAGATTACAGGAAAGTGGAGGATCCAGAAGTGTAAGGGTGGTTCGAAGGAGGGCTCCAGGAAGAGGGCCCGCAGCCTGAAGCCTCGCAGCAGTTATGACAACAGAGAGAGGGGCTGTGACTGCGGGGATGCGCTCTACAAACCCTCCAGAGCGGAACGCCGCTCCCATCGTCAGTTCTCATCCTCATCTGGACACCGTGAGTACATGTGGACAAAAGACGGACTGAATATGTGTTGAAAGCATGATCAATGTGTTCTTTCTTAATAAAATATGCAGTTAAATTGAAGTCATGCAGGTTTGGATACATAGATTTGAAGGATTCTTTCGGTTCAAGGGGAGAAACATCGGCCTGGGGACAAACTGCTTTAGTCAACGTGCAGCTTATTCTTTACTTTTATAATGGTATTGACGTCTATGTCCTAAATATTTTTGCTGATCAGATGCATGGAAAAAGCAAAAACCCTGCAACAAGTCCTGGAATTTGTTCTGTTGACTTGTGTATCTACTGTAAGTTGTGATTGTGCTTTGACGCCCTCTAGTGTATCTTAAAGAGGGTGCAATGGGGGAATTAACTACCCTAGAAATGGCCTGAAAGTTAAACCCAGGTTTGATTCAAAATAAACAGTATAAAATGGGATGATGAGAACATTGCTTGACTTATTACTTGATGATTTCTATTTATTTATTTTGTATAGGTTATCGGCCACGTTTTGTTCACACCCGGCCCACCAGGTCTCTGTCTGTCGAGTTTGAAGGACAGATTTATGACATTGATCTGCAAGCGGATGATCAGTCAGCTGTCCGCCGCCGTGTCATCTCCAAGCGTCATCACACCCAAGAGGGACCAGAGTTTGATTTGGGGACAGACGACGGATCAGAGGAAATGCTGGCCGACGATACGAATGCTGTGGGATACCCACACTCTGTGAAAGTCACACACAAGTAAGAAATCCATCTCGGCCTCTCTCAATGGAAAATTTAATCTAACTTCACTTCTCTCCTGCCTTTATACTGCATGTCTGTCAAAAGGAGAGTGTGTAACAGGTTTTACTTCGTCTTTTTCAGGTGTTATATTCTGATGAATGACAGTGTCCATTGTGAAAGAGAAATCTACCAATCATCCCGAGCCTGGAAAGACCACAAGAGCTACGTGGACCAGGAGGTGAGAACAAATCTTTGGCTGTGGATTTCAAAGCATTCACTGGGATGCTTTTTCTGTTAGAGGTCCAGGAAATGTCACAACAGATAGTATAAAGTGTTTGTTTTTCCCAGATCGAAGCACTTCAAGACAAAATCAAAAACCTGAGGGAAGTGAGAGGCCACCTGAAGAGGACACGGCCAGATGGGTGTGACTGTGGAAAGAAAGGGTTCGTTATTTACATTTCATTGCAGAAATACTCTTTCTTCTGACTTATTAGTTATTTACAGTGTGTTTCAAGGCCTCAGGCCGAACAATGTTGGACTGCACGGTTTAAAAGTTTTCTTCCACGGTGCTTAGTCTGTGTCTCTGTTTATAAAACCAGCTATTATATCAAAGGAGAGAGAAACAAGGCAGAGAGATTGAAGAGCAGGAGTGATCAGCTCCATCCGTTTAAGTGAGTTTCCCTTCCCCTTCGATTCGCCCATTTAGTGTCACCCCCTCACCTGTAGATTAACACTGACCATGGAATCTGCATCTAAGTGTGTGAATATTGTGTTTAATGATGTTGGATGTCTGCATGGTCCCTGCATGTCAGTTTCAAACAAGTGACCTTGTTACTAAAGATTCCAGATGACCAGTCCAGCATGTGTGCGTGTGTGCTGTTATATGTCCATGATGTTTGTGAACCGAAAACTCACACAGGTTTCTGAAGGAGCCATGTCATTGTGTGTGTGTGTGTGTGTGTGTGTCTGGAAGTGATTGAGTCGCATGGAAAGATGGAATGACTCAACAGAGGGGAAATCAGTCAGTCGCTCAAACACAGCGATCAACTTGCACCAGGAAACATTGAGAACAGATCATGTCAATACAAAGCAGCTGTTTTTTTTTTCCCTGTGTCTTTTTTGTGTTCAGTCAGGGATGAAGAAGAGAACAGTGGCTGTAATGTCAACCCAGAGAAAATTGGACATTCTAAGAGCTTAAACATGAAAGTAAACAGACTGTCATAGCCTGGCACCAGTGATGCCTTCTGGAAGTCCCCTCCAGATCCTCCGCCACTTTGAGGCCAGGGGATGACGACATATTGACGTCCCCGCTGTTTCTAATACTCGCGTCTGCTCGACAGGGAGGCGGCTCAGGAAATCGACGGGAAGACTCAGTTGTACAATGAGATCCGGAGACGGAAAAAGGAGAGGAAGGAGAAGAAGCGGCAGAGGAAGGGAGACGACTGCAGCCTGCCCGGACTCACTTGCTTCGCGCACAACAACGACCACTGGCAGACCGCTCCTTTCTGGTCATGTATGTATATTCACTTCAGGCTCCTCACAGCACACTCAGAATAAGCTCCAGTCTTTGTTGTTAGGAAAAGAAAATGATGGTTTGATGGAGGAGAGTCAGGGTTTTCCAAAAAGGGAGCAAGCCTTAATCGAGAGCACTGACACGGGGGGAAGAAACACTTTTTATCTTAAGATGTGTTTCTCAATATCAACTCTCCTTCTCTTACAGCAATTTAGATTAATTCAAATTTCGTAACAGCAAGTTATCCACTCATCTCCCACATCAGCTTTCTTTAGCTGTTACAAAGGAATTCTTACTGTTCAGACATTACTAGTTGCAGTGTCTCTGACGGACTCTGTGTTCCTGTCTAGTGGGCGGATTCTGCGCTTGCACCAGCTCCAACAACAACACCTACTGGTGCCTGAGAACCATCAACGAGACCCACAACACACTGTTCTGCGAGTTTTCCACTGGCTTCCTGGAGTACTTTGACCTCAACAGTGACCCCTACCAGGTGGGTGAACATCTGTTCTGCTGTCATGATCCAGCTGTTGTTGTTGTCTGGGTCCATCTGCTCGCAAACTGTTTTTTCATTGGCTCCTGCATTGTAAAATTCTGCTTATAAAAATGCCTCATTAGTACAATTCTTGTTGAAACATATTTATCTCACAAACATGACCCAAGACACTGATGCAAGATTGATGCGTGTGTGTGTTTCGCAGCTGACCAACGCCGTGTACGCAGTGGACCGGGATGTGCTGAACACGCTGCATGCTCAGCTCATGGAGATGAGAAGTTGTCAGGGATACAAGCAGTGTAACCCTCGACCCAAAGGCCAGGACACAGGTACAACTCTCACTTCAGACTTTTTAATGCACCAATAAGTCCACAATGAGATGTTTGAACCTACAGACTGATCACCATGCACTGGATTTAGTGGATTTAGTTGTCACGCCAACGATGACTGAAACAGATTCTTACACAAAGGGGAATTAGAGTGAAGGTAAAAGTTGAACCAAGCAATCTGCGTTTAAAGAGAAGTATATTTAAATTTGCTTTAGAAGAACGTGAAATAATAATTTAGGGGTATATTTTTTGTGAGATTTCATTATAATCCTCTGCTGTGTTTTGAATCTGTTTCAGTTTCAGTGGTGTGTGTGTCTTTGTGTGTTTGCACATACTGTATCTGCATGCTGCATGTGTTTGGGGAGTTTCAGGTGGAGGTCGGCGAAATCATCACCGAGTCTTGTGTGTGTTCTCTGTTGATGTTTTGTTTGATGTGTATCTCATGATGACACACACACGCACTCATGCACACACTCTCTGACTTTCTCTCTCTCAGTCCAGGACCAGTCTGCTGGAATAATACCCCCCCCCCCCTCGCGTATACACAGCCCCAGTGTTTTGATTTAAAGCTCACTGCAGTCGGTACAGTTAAAATGAGACCATGTTCCAGTTGAGCGTCTTGGCCACTTTCCTCTTTGTGACTCACTTAGTGTGAGAGAGATTATTTGGAGGATGCTGTCATCACGGCAATCGGAGCCTGACATGCACCGCCGTTATAATCAGCCACGATCATTTTATTTTTACGACCAGCAGACCTCTGATAGATGGAGCTGGTTAATAAGTCAATATCTCCATGACCTAAGCCCGTGAGGCCCGAGCTGTGGCGTTCGTGTGTGGCATGAACCGGCTGCATTGTTTATGAATAAAAACTTCATGTCTGTAATTACCAGCTGGAGAGCGGAGCACGGCCAAGCTGCTCTCACACAACTGATTGTGTTTCAGTGCTGGCACGCCGGACTTGTCAGAACCGTGCCAACACGTCACATAGCAGCTGAAAATCTCTTACTCGCACTGGCTGCCCTCGCTCGGGGGCGACGCCAGCTCCCCGGACCAGGGGAAATTGCTGTTGTGGTTACACCAAGTGATGTTTTCGTTGGAGAAATAGATTATTAGAATTAAACCGTGAGGTGAAATGGATCGAGCAGTCACTCGCATCTGTTTGTGGTGTTTCACTTTAAACCATGATTATCACCTTGTGTGTTTTGCTTTGAGGGGGAAACCCAGTCAACCTCTCTCCGTCACACAAACCACTTCACTGGGATCGCTCCTCATCTCTCCATTCAGCTCCGATCACACACTCTTCTCCTCCTTGTTCTCTTCCTTCTCCTCCCTCTGATCATGCAATAATCGTATTTCTCCGTAGGGAGTAGCAGCCGTGCATGAAGAAATCTCCAGTGTGAATGATCTTCTTTTTTTATTTCCCTCCCCACGTCTCCCTGAATCAAAGCATTAACAATCGATTGCTTCTATTTTTCCGATCAGGAGGTAAAGATGGAGGAAGCTATGAGCCACACAGGTATCCACCCAATTTTATTTTATCTTCAGTGGCTTTTTTTTCTTTAACAACCTGCATGGCCCTGAACTGCCTCATTATTATTATTCCCACTAATCCATCCATCCATCCGTGGAGTGCCGGCGCTTGGTCTGATCTGTGGCTGCATGCTGGGGACACGCTAACAACTCAGTTACAAAAAGTTTTGTTTTTCATTAAAGCAGCTTCATCTGTTGTCATGTCTGTGCCTTCACCTTCATCTGCCGTCTATTCCAACATGAGAGAAGCATCTAAAACATTATGTGCCCAATATCTTCACACCTTCGCTCCTGCAGCATTTATCGCAGTTGTTTCAAAATGGATTTCAGCTATTCTTAATGTAGCACGGCGAAATAGAAAACGAGGACGTCATAAAAGGGAGGTGCTGAAATGTGCATCGACTTGAGATCAATCTGAGCATCAAGTGCACGTGAATGACAATGCATGATACTTCATCACCCCCCACTCATGCATCACATTCCACCCAAAAGGAGTTTGACGTTTCTGTGGAAACCAGACGATTTGCTTTCTTTGTTTTCCCAAAACGTCCAACTGCTTTTTTTTTTTTTTTTTTAACGTCACCCTCCATTCCGCCAATAAACAAGTCATCATCACATTAGCGTCTCGCCCATCCGCTTGTAGTAGATCGGACCCTTGAGTCCCCCCCACTGACCTTTTTTGACCTCTGTTTCTGGCACCTGCTAACCAGGCGGCAGCAGCATCCAAAGCGATCAAAGACGAGACCGAGCCTCTCCGTCCTGTGAGTCCCTGAGCCTGTGTCGACCCATCTATAGCTGCAGTAGTTACAAGTCCAGCTCACCTCACAGGGAAAGCTGCACAAACGTGGCACTGATTCTTCTTTCTCCTCGGTTTTTAACTTGCAGACGTCAAACTGAGCCAGACTCCGATTTTTAGCCTTTCGCTGAAGCCATTTTTTCTTTTTATTTGCCTCTATTTCTGAGCACTTTCAATTTCTGTATCTTTATTTTTTTCTGGGGATCCACCGTTCGTCAGCAGCCTCGTTTTCTTTGCTTCTGAGCATCTTGTTTTGTTCTTTACCTTTTTTTTTAAGTTTTCTCTGCTGTTCTTATTCTTTTTTTTATTCCAGGTTGCCCGACTTTGCATTTCAGCTCAGTTCAGGCTTCCCGTTAACTTTGCTCTGACGTTTTTCCTGTGCAGCTTAGCGTGTTAGCCTGTGATGATGGATCTTTAAATATTTTTCTTTTCAGTCTGACTCTTTAATGTGAATTTCTAAGGCAGCATGTGTTTGCACTACTCATGGCTTGAGCTTTATGTGGATGCTGTGTTTACATAGTTTATCTCATGCTCCTTTCAAGTGTGTGTGTGTGTGTGTGTGTGTGAGAGAGAGTGTGTGTGTTTTGCTTGGGGCCTCAAACCCCATGCAGCTGGCTTCTTTACTGTGAGGCGGAAGCAGGGCATTACTGCATGCTGTGTGAGTCAACTCTGAGATAGTCGACTGTTCCGATCCTCACCCTCCTCTTGTTTCTGTCTCTGCGGCAGCACACAGCCAATATGGGACGGACGACAGGGTTAAACTGCCCAACCTGACGGACGAGGAGGTGAACTGGCAGGGACTGGAGGATCTGTATAGCATAAACGAAAGCCTTTATGAATGTAGGCCCGACTACAGCCCCAGCCCAGAAGACTGGGTCAACTTTCAGAAGGATGTAGATAATATGTTTGCACTGCGACACGTTTTTAACAAATTCAACCGAACCCATAAGCTCGACGACTCCACCCTGCCAGAGCTGGGCTCCGGGGCCGGGGGTGGAGGCTTTGACGAGGGCAGCGGAGGAGAGTTGGTCTCAGCCAGCGACGTCTGGCCGGGCCCGGCCCCAGAGGTTCGCCTCACCACCCCCACCCCCAGTGAAACACCACCAGCACCACCCACACCCAGGCCCCCGCTGGAGAGGAAACTGGAGTCTGTTGTCAACGACCTTCCTGAGAGGGTCGCGGACAGACCCGGGGCGTCTGCAAAGTCATCGTCCCCAGTGGCAGCATCGTCGTCAGGTCCAAGGAGAGACGAGGTCATCTTGCAGAGCGACACGTGGGCGCAGCAGCTGGAGGAGCTCGAAGGAGACGTGTTCAGCGGGAACGGCCTGACGGAGCTGGAGTCCCGGCCCGACAACCAGCTGGAGCCCGGGCTCGGCCACGTGGAGGTGAGCGGCCCTCGGGGTCTCGGCCTGGGCCTAGACCCTGAAGAAGAGGAGGACATTTTCCAGGCACAAGGCTACCTCCCTCTCTCCCCACAGACACTGAAGCCCAAGGTGCAGGCCAGCACCACCGGGAGCCCCCCCACCACACAGACTAGCACCCCGCAGAGCGTCGGGGTGGTCCTGCAGGTGCTGCCTCAGTCGGCGCTGCCTCTCACCCTGGACTACGAGGGCAGCGGCTCTCTGCCTCAACCCTCCAATCAGACCCTCTGAGGGCAGATGCGAGCGCCGGCCAGCCAATGAGCTGCCGGTCGCCACAGAGACACGGCGATTGCGAGATGAGCTCGCCAAGAGAAGCGGCGAGCGATGCCACCTCAGTCAGTCAGAGTTGTACAATGAGTATTAAAAATTATTGTTTATTTTTTTACAGGTGCCTACATTTGAGTAAACAGTGTTATGTTTTCTGTTTTTAAATATATATTTAGAAAAGAAAAAAGCCTTAATGCAGCTAAACGTTAGTGTTGGGAGAATAAATGATTAAATCCATTCAGATAACACCATTGATGCTTTTTATGAAAAAACCAGCGAGTGAGTGAAACGTCTGCATGGATGGTTAGCATTAGCATTAGCATCTCTAAAGAATCTATTAATCACGAGGCTGCCCCGTCAGAATAGTAACCACTCACTAGTTCACGGCTAAACTGACCCCAAATGCACTTTTTAACATTTCCACATTCTCACCCTCCACCCGAATTTGTGTCCTTTGCGACTGATACTTTTCCAAACCCAAGAGCTTGACTTTCCCTTCAGATAAAGTTACAGAATCAACATAACATCTGCTTTACTATTATTTTATTGTTTTAAACTTTTTCCGTATAGGAATGTTTTTTTTAGCCTTTTGTTCATATGGCAATAATAGGACCTCACATAGACTTTAGACAATCATGGGACGGTCGACCACAGTGAAATAAACTGACGTCATCTGAATCATCCAGCTGCAGCAAACATCTGGCCCTCTGTCCTGCCCTCTGGCACCGTTCACAGCATCCTAATTTAAAACGACAATATTAATCACAAATGCTGACACAATCACCAGGGGATAGAAAAGAGTCATCATGTAACTTGTTTTGTTTTTTTCTCCATCAAATGTCTTGTTGTGCTGTTTGACGTAGAGCTTTGATAATCCAGAGTACAGTGTTGCACGTGGCCAATTCATCTTGAATGTAAATCTGCAGTCCCATCTAAACTGGTTATAATTTTATAAAGTTTTCTGCCAGTGACATCTGTAAAAAACTAACTGAGATGTACGTTCTGGTTAGAAACGTTAAAACTTGACGGTGTGTGTAGATGTTAGAACGACTCTGGTTTCAGGAAAGCCATGAAGCTGTTAAAGAAATAAACACTTTCCTTCTTCCTAGTCCTGTTTCGGGCCTCAAGTCTTTTCCCACCACACGACACAACAAATTCAACCAGACGGGTCTTTTCTTTTTTTCCAGTTTTTTTTTAATGACAAATATCAAGTATGCAAGGCGTTTGTAAACCAAGTGTTCACAAACATCCACCGGACTTCTGCTCCCGAGGAACACGAAGCGCTGAGAGCTCGACTTTCTGCTTCTGTCCAGGAAATTCACCTTCAGTTCAAAACGCTGACGAGAGGAGACGTGTGTTAAAGCGAGTTCCACAGTCGACCTGAAGTCTGCATCAGTAGTCGTGCTGATCCAGGACGCTGGATTCCAAAGCAGTAGTTTTACAGTATAGTGAGTCAGACAGCCTTAAGTTTAGATGTCCAACGATCTATGTGACGTTTCAGGAGGATTCTCTAACCTTCCCTGTAAAAAGCAAAGTGTTTAGTTTACCTTATTACAGGAAGAGGATCATCCACAAAAAAACTAATGTTGACCCATCACTATGGGAACAGAGTTTACTATCTCAGAATTCCCAATAAAGTTTTCATGAACATTTTACATTTGTTATGGCGACAATTTGTTTTTCATGAAAACTTTTGAGTGAAATCCTTGTTAATCCTTAGAGTTGTTTTTTAAATAATGTGCCAGAGATTTGTTTTATTAGCAAACTTTCAAAGATTAAAGTGAATTCGTTTGATTTGAATATAAAATGCAGCAGCTTGATTAGATTCCATCCTCCCTCACAACAGAGGAAAATGCTCCCTTAGAGTTTTATTTAACAATTTGCAACAGATTTCATTCAAATCCTCCGTCATCAACAGGAGAGCAACTATATAAACAAATGAAAAGACAATCGTGTTAATTCAGAAAACGGTTTCTCTTGAAATTCTGAGATAATAAACTAGTGAATTCAGAAAAAAGAGGGCAAACATTTTCTTTTCCTCAAGTGAACGCTTCTGCAGCTTTCACCAGTTTAACTCACTCATTCTCCCAGATGTTTGGAGGATCAGAAGAACATCTGTGCATCTGGTGAACGGGATAAAAGTTGAATAAATAAAACTCAGGATATTTTTTGGGCTTTCCCATTATCGCTGGAGTTTCTTTTCAGCGATTACGGAGCAGAAGGAAAGAGAATCATTACAGACAGATAGGAGGATGTTTAGGGTCGCATCAGGTCAGCTTTTAAATCTACTTCATTGTGCAGTCCTCTTAATGGAAAATAATACATTGCAATAACCCCCCCACACCCACACACACACACACACACATAGTATAATCTGAACTCAACCCTGCTCCATGAGAATAATACTGTTCAGGCACCGCGAGACAAATCCAACGTTTAGTTTTTTTTTTGTGTAGCTTAAAGTCTTTATTTTTTCTTTTTACCTACAATGTGGAGGGTTAGTTCATAAATATGCTTCTAACTATGTGTGAGCTCTATAATACGCTTTGTTTGTCAATATTTACACGAGGATCCCTTATAATGAATACGTCATTTGAGGTACTAAGTCACGATTAATACTAAAATTAGTCGCCGCCGTTACCGCGGGAGAAATCTTAACCCGGCAGAAGAAGAAGAAAGTAGAAAGTTAAACTTGGCCAAAAGTGATTAACTTTTAAAATGAATTCACTGCATCGAAATGTTTTATTTGCAAACTTTGAAAAAAGATTAAAAATGAATTCATACGGATTAGAATATAAAATACAGTAACTTTATTGGACTTCTAACCTCCCTCACAAAAAAATACTCCCTAAAATTACTTTTAAATAATATGGCACAGATTTTATTTATTCACTTAATTCATCTAATTTTTTTTTAAACACAGAAAATGGCAAAGTTAACGCGCCTCTTTTCATTTCTTCAATCTTTGATTCAACAGGAGAGCAAATATATCAGATCATTACAATACGACATGAGCCCCGAGTTAAAACCTGGTCTGAGCCAAACACTGAATGTTTGTGTGGAGCTAAAGTTTAGAATTGGATTTAATCACACGGTCTGCAGAGGGAATCAAAGATGGCGGCTCATCTTAAGCTCGGGTACATCTTTGGGAAACTAAAGATCTAAACTCAGTGCAGTGATTAAGTTTAAATAATCCCACGATTTCATTGAGTCCAGCAGGTCTGAGCAACAGAGACATTCACCGGCCTTCACACAATCATCTCTCTGTCCACTAGAGGGCACCAAACACCCAGGAACTGAATTACTGTTAAAAGGTGGTCTCTGTTTTATTTATATCATTTATTCTATTTTAAAGCCTTTAGAATGGACGCACGTTAACAGATTCGTTAAGAGAGCAGATTTTTCTTTTCTCCTTTCCAGTTTTCAGGTTTGTTCACATCTGTAGGACAAACAGTAGCTTCAGCACACGCTCAGAGATCAGATACCGTTCCTGCTGCTTTCTCCTGCTAAATATTACAGTTCACAATAATAACGTAGTATGACTGACAACATGGACGTCAGTAAACGCTGTACCGTTGGTGCTTGTCGGCTTTGAGCTACATGGTTCCCTTGCCAAGGAGAGAAACTGCGACGGCGACTCACGAAAAAACGCTGAGAGAAACGAAGCACGGCGCTGCAGCTCCACTGAGACGACAGTGACTGGCCTCACGTGGCCAGCAGATACCCTGGGAGCTAGCTTTGTATTTGTGTAGTGTACTGGCCGAGGCAGCCGGAGAGGCACTGTTACAAAAAAAGAAAAAAACACATTTGTCATTTCTGGAGATGCAGACGACGCGTGTGTTCACCGGACAAACCAGGAATGGCTCAAATACAAGAGAGGGAGGGTCTGATATGTTCCCAGTTCAGACAGTGAGGAGATGATGAGGTGATGAAGTGAAGTAAGAAGAAGAAGAAGAAGAAGAAGAAGAAGAAGAAGAAGAAAGAGGTACGGATACAGAGGGAGCTGTACAGTACTGAGGAGGACGAGCTGTACACAGGATGTTGCATAGTACAGGTTTGTCTGTTGTGCTTTAGACGCCGTGTTGGTCATGTGACTGAGGTTTGAATGCCCCGCCCTTTCACAGTAGCACCATGTGATGTCTTTGCGTCCTCCGTCCGTCCTTGAAGTGGACGTGTGACCGTCTGATGATCTGCTCAGAGGGAACCTGTCAGTTTCCTGTTATCATACACGGCGATGAGCAGCCCTTTACGTTTGGTGGGCGGGCCTGCGTCTCCGCCTGTCGGTCCTGCAGCAGCGCTGGAGCGCCGCCCTTGTGTCTGATTGGTGTAGAGCAGACAGGGAAGGATGCAGAGACACTAAACAGGAAGGCACATGTCACTATGAACCCCCCCCCCCCCGCAGGGAGGCTTGGCATGCTCTCAGACACGGGCGGAGCCTTTGTGGTGGTGTGGCAAGATGATGGGCGGGGTTATTGCTTTGAGGGCATTGCCGGGGCAACTGAGGCTGCTGTGGCCGCGGTTGAGCAGCAGGGCGGTCGGAGGGTCGGGCCGAGGCGGGATGAACACGGGGCAGGAGCGGGTGCGGGCGTGGCTCTTCTGGCCGCCGGCGTGGCAGATGAGGTCGCTGACGGTGCCCAGCGGAGGCAGGTGCTGGCGCCAGCGCTCGGCCAGGTCCTCCTTGTGCTTGATCGAGTACCAGGTGAGGAAGATGAAGATGAAGCCGACGAACTTGAGGCTGGCGGCCAGGCCAAAGTAGACGAAGCGGAAGGAGGTGACGTCGTACTCCCAGCAGGAGCCGTGCACGCCGCAGTCCTGCTGCCACAGCATGCAGGTGGTGTCGATCACAGCGCCGAAGTAGATGGGCGTGGGGATGTAGGCTGAGGAGAGACAGAGAAGTTTGAATAAGAAAACTTCTGGTCTTTGATTGTTGTTTATCTAGTCATTCATTTTTAATAAAGATAAATACATAAATCCCCACATTCAAAACGTCTGTATACATTTTTTTAAATGCTTGATTTTTGAGTGTGTTGATGAACAATGTTGCCAGACAATGCATAAGATAGAATATTGTGTTAAACCTTTGTAAAGGTTTTGCTTAAAAAGTTCAGAATTATAATCAGTTTGACGTCCCCAGTGCATATTGAATTATTTCCTATTGCTACAAAACAGAAAAGTACTTTTACATTAGCTTTAAACACTGTGCAACATTCTCTATATAGTTTATATTGTGTTTTGTTAAAGCCGAGACACAGAACATGAATGTAGATTGAAAATACTGCAGCATCACCACTAGGTGGCACCATTTACCTTAATAAAGATCAGAGACGGGTCTGATTCTCGTGACTAAATATTAAAAAGACATTTTCAAATATTTGATCCAATACAAAAATACTATTAATTACAGCCTCAAAATTAAATGATTTTAGATTTAATCAGCATCTTTTCATCAAAATGAACAAAAAACAGAAAACAACGTTATTCGTTCATTTGTTATTACAGTGCTGATGTTCATTGCATCCGCTGCTGTAGGTTTATATAATGAGTCAATAATAGCAGATTCAGACAAATTGTTAACTATATAATAACATAAACACAAACTCCCTCCAGACACACACACACACACGTTTGTCCAAAGTGATGTGGCAGCTCTACAGTCACAGTCCCACCAAGCAGATGAGAGACATGTCGGGACAGAGCTTTTTAACCCTCGAGCACTTTTCGGCAGCATCAACACTAAAGTTCACCGAGGACGACGACAACGCTGCATTCCTGCTCTCTGTGAAACTGTCGATGTTTCCAAGGACGAGTGAGGGTACGAACGCAGGAAGTCAAACTGAACTACACTTACAAACAACCTGGAGAAACTTTGAGAAAAGAAGAATCATGAGAAACTGCAACTTTGGGCCAAATCCTTGAGCTGCTCCAGTGGCTATTTAATATACAAATGCAGATTCATTACGTTCACTGAATTATACCCTGTGGGATTTCTGAATAAGTACTAATCTTTAACATCTAATCTTTAGGAACAAAGCTGACTCAACAAAACAAAGGATTTCAAGGGGTTTTATTCTGATTGATAAGATTGCAACAAACTGCGGGTGGTTCTTAATATGAGTGTAAAGGAACTTACCAAGAGTTCGGAGCAGGACAAACTGCATCCCAAGAGCAAAAGGCCTCTCCTGCTCATCAACAGACCTGAGAAAAGACAAAGGTGATGACACACATTCACCAAATTATAAATATGGCAGAGAAAAGGGATAATTAAAAACTTCAGCAGTCAATGGGGTCAGGTGGTCCCTTACCTGAGTGTGACGATGATGGCGGAGGGCTGGGCACAGGCGGTGATGAGCGTGACGATGAAGAGGAAGATGAGGAAAGGGATGAGCGTGTTGCAGGTGCGGTCGCACTTCCCCGACACGGCGTAGCCATTCTCGTTCAGGTACGTTTTGACGATGACCAGCTGCAGCTGGTTGACCTGCCCGCCGGAGGACGGCGTGATGACCTGCCGGCTCTGCACGCAGCCGCAGTCCGTGTAGTTTCTGATCTGTAGTCACAAACAACACGAGTCAATCTCCACTCACACTACGTCCCTTAAAAAGACTACGATTATTGTAGTGTAACGCAAACAAACACACAGACACACAAACAGACTGGGTGGCACCGGCCCTGTGTCGCAGTCAGTGATCCGGACGAAGAATCTAGACATTTACTTTCCTCGTGTTGTAATAACTTCCTGTCTGACATTGTTGTGGAGTCGGACACTTCCTGTACTTTCAGAGCTCCGGGAGGAGAACGTACAACAACGGCTCTTTGTGTCTCCAAAATGATTTGTGTGCAAATTCTCCAAAACCATTTTCAACAGTCATTTCTTTTTCTATTGCATCTGATCCATGAATTGATTTGGTCCAATTATTTATTTGACAGGAAAACAAAAAGGAGCGTGAGTGGAGCGAGAAGGTGAATGAGTGTTTCTGTGTGTGTGTGTGTGTGCGTGCGTGCGCGTGTGCGTGCGCGTGCGTGTGCGTGCGTGAACTCACCCCGGTGGTTTCATTGCCCACGGTGCTGCATCCAGCCAGACAGGGGTTGAAGTAGGTGATGCCGTCGGAGCCGCAGACAGGAGCGTACTCGTGGATCCTGCAGCCACAGTTCACGTTGCAGCTTCCCGTCAGGTTCCTGTGGGTCATCGTCAGGGTCGGCCTGAACAGACGGAGACAGTGTCGAGAACGAGGAGGATCAGTCATACGCAGAACGGACAATAATTCGGCTGATACTTCTGCACCATTGTGACATAACAATGCCCCACATTTGCATAACGCACGGCATCTAGTCCAACAAAGCCAGGTGAAGCGAGAGCAGAGGCCGAAAGCAGCTGACCAATCACAACAGAGAGGCTTTCCTGGGAGGGGGGGAGGCTTTAAAGAGCCAGGAGCTAAAACCAAGTGTTTCAGACAGAGGCTGAAAAGAGGAGCTGCAGCAACGGACAGTGAGAAGAAAGTGATGCTTTCTGAACATTAGCGCATTTAAACCTTTTCAATTTCTTTGAAAATGATGAACCTGAATTTGAGCATCATGTCTCCTTTAAACATGATTTTGTCACTTACATGTTCGTTTCTATTCAAAGAATCTACAGCACAGACCATTTATCTCATTTGTTTGTATTTTTTTCGTATTTCAGCTGAGACACTACATGCTTCTTTATAACTAAATCTATTTGTTAACAGACAAGGTTGTTGTTCTTTTTTAATTTACACTGTGGAGATGTATTTTCACAAAGATGCTTTGTCAGCGATTGCCAGAGGCAGGACATTTTCTGTAGGAGCGTTTATTAATTTTATAAACATTAATTTATACGATGTACATCTCCCTCCCCCCCCCATGGCCATGCTGTGGTGGCAGCACACCATTTAGTTCCAGTAACACTGAATCCACATCTGTGGTGTCACATTCTACACTAAACTTCCCATAAAACCCCAAACTACCTGCTGCAAAGAGCGTAATACTTGAAGTGTCCCCACTTCACTTCCCTGCACAGCATCACTCCATAAAGTTTTGTTACAGCAGGAAAAAAGGCAGAGTTAATCGTTAAGAAATAGGAAAATGTATATAAAGTGTATATAAAGTGATACTGCACATTAATCTGCTGCACATAATCCTTTGAACTAGTTTTAATCTGGCCCCCCCACTAGTTTGTGATGTGTGATGATAGAAGGATGAGGGGTTGAGGAAGTGACACCTCCAGTGGCTCAACAGCCAGTGTGGGAACAGTCACTCTAAGCAAAACAGCCCATTAGCTTTCGTCTGAACCAGGAGCAGTGAAGCGAGTCCTGGGTTTTCTCTGGGAGGCTTCGCCCCGACAACACAACAGCCAGGGCGCGCGCGCACACGCACACACACACACACACACACACACACAGAGAGAGAGAGAGAGATGGGATCTTTATCTTAGAAAGCTTCTAATTTAATAATGTGTCTGAGGTGATTATTTGTGAGTAGTAACCACGGCCAAAACTGAAAAACACATCCTGCTAAAATCACTGGACCATCATTTTTCACAAGACCATAAAGTGAAACTCTGCCTTGTTTTTATATTGGTCATCAGGGGGGAAGTACATTTGGGCTTGTCCTGACATAACAGTGTCACATGCCAGTTGCTCCGTGTGTGTGTGCGCCTGTGTGTGAGCCTGTGTGTGTGTGAGCCTGTGTGTGTATGTGAGCCTGTGTGTGTGTGATCATCAGCCTTGCTGGAGTTGTGGGCTCACTGCACTGATTGCACATGTCCTTTTCCAGGCTAAACCCCGGCCCTTGCTGAACCCTCCAGATGTCGTCGGAGTGCACAGACTGCGCTGGATAAAAAAACCAAAATGCGGAGCCAAGGGAGCGAGCGGCTTAATGCGGTTTAGCACTGAACACAATGAACAAGGACAGTATCGGCTAAAAAGAAAAATCTATGTTGAAGGTTTTTTCAAGAACAAAGATTATAGTTTGCAAACGGACCAAACAGCTACATACCAGCTAAACTTTGTTTTAGCACCTATTCAAGCATATTTCATAACTTGGTATGATCATGGCGCTGAAAGGGTTGAGGACGCTTTTGTCCGCGGCCTGTCAGCGGGGGAGAGCCACGTCTAGACTGGACTGTGAGTACAGATGAGTGACACAAAGGGTGGGCTTGGGCTAAACATTCCTCATGTGGGTGTTACCAGCCACTAGTGACCAGTGCGGTTGATAATGAGGAGCCCCACGGGCTCACACGGTCTCGTTGACCCCTCCATAAACAGCGGCTCAAACAAAGAATACAGTTATCAGGGGGTCAGCTACGGGACTTAAAAGGCCACGCTGGCTATTTGGCAAATAATCGCTTTGATTAGCTTTGTTATGTGAAGAGTACATTTCCCAGAGGTTCAGCAGTTTCACCCTCAGGTGTTTCGTCAGATTCCGAGATGATGTGCACGGTTTACTCATAAAGTAAAAAGGTCCATCATCAAGTATTTCAACACCACCAAGGAGGAGATTGAAGGGATTTCTATTAAATTTGGTGGAAGGATGTGTTTGTTATCACATTGCAGTGTCTCATGCTTCACCCGGGGTCACTCCACGCCTGCTGCATCCACGTGTCCGTCTGTGGGGACTGCGTGTGCCAACAGACGTCCGCTGCACATTTCTGTCCGCAGGGCTCACACATCGGACGTCTGATAGCTGCTGATGTGGTGTCGAGCAGCAGCTTCAGAAATAGAGGTGGCAGCGTGATTCACCGGAGCCACAGGAGCAGATGCCAGCGTTGCTAATTAATTACTTGCACTCCCAAACACAACGCCACAACACATGAGGATGATGGGAGCGCTGACAGTCTCCCAGACCCACACCCACCTCCTCTGTGTGTGTGGGGGTGTTTCAGACACAACTTCCAATGCAGTAGAAGGTCTTTTTTTAAATAAAACAAAACAAAACAAATGTATAACTGTACCTCCAAGTACAGTCTTGGAATATAGTCTTGAAAAATGACAAAGACAGACATTTGTGTTTGCTCACACAGGATCTTGAGTTCAGTCCGTGATAAGATGATATGATCAAAACGGAAGCTAGAATGTAACTTAGTAGAGCAAATACCTCCCCCAAGGCTTAACAGTCTCTTTAAATTCAATCAAACTGCACCTAATTTACACAGGCATAGATATATGTTCTCTCAATGTTCCTGAGTTTTCATCTATGATCACATTTGTCTATTGGCACAAGTGTCCTCACCCAGTGGTGTACGGTATGTTGATGCCTCCCAGGTTGATGCTCTCGCAGCCCACTATGAAGAGCGTGGAGAAGCAGAGCAGGGACACCCCGCTGCAGATCATGGCCAGCTTGGCCGACTCTCTGGCTCCGAGCTTCAGCTTCTTGATGATGTAGCCCCCCAGCACGATGCCCACGCCGGCGCTGGGTACAATGATCAGACCTGTGACAGGGATCAGAGAGAACAGGAGGGGGTGAGATGGAGGAAACACTTCAGACAGAAATAGAACTGACTCCTGACAGAACGTTAACACTTCATTAATTTATAACTGTAAAACATGACAGAGCAATACGCTTGTGATCTACACCAGTTAAAGTGGTGTAGTAACATGAATAATAATGAACATGTCGCGCTTTTGTATAAACGCTTGTCTTGTTGGACATGGATGCATGAAAAAGACGCATCAATCTCGAGAAATAATGTTTGAAAAAAAAGAAAGACACCAGAAAATGGCTTTGCTGTCGGGGTGAGACCAGGCTATGCTGGGGGTCCACCAGTGAGTAATTTCAGGCTGTTGTAGCCCAGCACACGTGCTCTCAGTCCACTCGAGCTAGTCTAATTGACAACATGAAGAAAGGCAAAGCTAGCTGCTGGCAAGCTGGGCCGGTGGGGTGGGGGGGGGTTATCGGGCAGGAGTGACGGCTCAGGGAGGCTGCACACGGCGGCCCATGAACCCAGCTACGGGCACTTACAGCTGGGAAACGAGCAAGATGAGGTCAAGTCAGTGGTGGGGGGTGGTGGGGGTGGGGGGTTGTCAAAGACAGGATGAGCAGAGATGTGATCCAAGTACACAGAAATGTCATCTGGCTTCTCTGTGTGTGTGTGTGTGTAGAACATGGAGAGAGGGCAAGAGATGGAGATAGAAAAAGTGTCTCTCAGAATACGCCCAGTGAGAGCCAAGCATCAGACAGCTGTAGCATAATATTATCCTGTAATGCATGTTTTCTCTACTAAAACCTTGTGCTTTCTGAAGGATTAAACATATACACGGCCAAACCAGATATCATATCACAGTGAGATAAGGCACGCGCACACACACACACGCACTGTTACGTCGTGTTAAATGCCACATGAGTGATTTACACGTTTTATCTGGATTAATAGCTATGCTGTCATTATGAAATGATTTATCTGCTAAGTGTGTGCATGTCAGAGATCCTCTAGGACAAACTTCAGTGTGGCTCACGATTATCAACTGCAGCTTTTGGACAGAAGAGACAGAATGAAACAACAGAGGAATAAGAGAAAAGTAATAAGAAAAGGGGACAGAGGCTGAGATGAGGAGCAGCCACAGCATGTGGGGAAACTGCAGCTGAGGGAGGCCTGTGGTACGATACAGTGATATTTCTCTAGCAGCATCTAATGAGCAGGCAGCGGTGGCAGCTCTTTAACTGAGCATCATACACACTAAACAAGGTGGTCATTTGCGAGGTTCTTATTTATTTTATTTTGACATCTTGGCGGTGTTTTTATGGTTTCTATTCCCTGTCCGTGTCAGCCAGGAATATTGCTGTTCTCACATTTATAGCTCGTAAAGCACAGAAAGAAAACAAATGCATCGCTTCATGTGCAGCTCAGAACTTTTCTCAAAAAAGACCAGACTGACTGCAAATATGGGCTCCAGTGATTTATTGGTTGGCAAACAAAATCAGCAGATACCTATATACTGTATGTATGATATAAGTCATGTTTGCAGATGTGCGCCAATATGAAAACCTTTATTTTATAGAATAAGTAATGCATAAAAGATCTTCATTTATGTTCATATTTCCTAATTGAACTTCTATATATTTGGTTAGATTGGTTTTCTTTTAGTTATTTATAATAAGGTTTATGATTAAATTGCAAAATATTGAACCATATTTTTTTCTCCAAGGAAAACGAAGATGTCATTGAAACCATAGTGAATTAGATTAGATAGAATGGCACTAAATCCAAACTTTATTAAACCCTATTGACCTTATTTGAAAACAAACTATTATTTTGTAGAAGCCAAAGCACTGGTCTTATAAAAACTGTTCCTACGACCATCGGGGAAAAGTTGGTCGGTCCATCTGGACGCTCTGTGCTCTCATCAGCAGGAGGAACCGCTCCTCTTCCTCTCCCAGCAGCTTGGCATCATTTGGGTAACCATGGCAACCACGCCACCCATTTGCCCTTACCCTTGTATCCTGGCAACAGGCAGATGAGATGAGGCAATGGCATTGTGTATGTGGGGGTGTGTTTACGTACGTGTGGGTAGAAACAACCATATGTTAGCCAGCACACACACACACACACATTTATATGCTTTCAAAGCTATAATTGAGTTTTCAATCAGTCCTTTCTGTAATAATCCTGATAGCAGATTATTTGTGTATTAGCACCACTGGCTCAGACAAGACTCAAGGATTAAGCTGGTTTCTTTGTACACCCTACATATGTGCTGCACACATTCCAGGCAGAGCAGAGAGACGTGTGTGTGTGTGTGTGTGTGTGTGTGTGTGTGTGTGTGTGTGTGTGTGTGTGTGTGTCGGCACATGACCGCATCATGATGAATGTGTCTCCTGCAGTCAACAGAGATTTGTGTGTTACAGTCAGGGGATGTAAAGGAAGCTCATCAGTGAGTCAAAGTCTGTGAGACTCCATGACTCATATCGCTGAATCAATGTCCGCACGAGGACAGCTGAAGACAAATGTGATCTTAAATTGATACGGACTAATGGTGCATACAGCTCCTGCTGATGTATCTTTTAGAACCTGGTCAAGGATCAGGTCCCAATGGATGACCGTTTAAAAAAAGCAATACATACATTAAAATAATATTTTTCTACAACTAATACATGTCAATACTTTACATCCTTTGAATTGATTCTCACAAGAATAATGATATATTCACTGTTTTTAATAGAAAAATAAATCTATTATTTTTCAAACGCTGTAAACAAGGGTAACACAATTTAATTTACATTTTGCTGAGAGCAGTTTTGCCTAATTGATTTGACACTTCACACATTTTCAGGGACAATTCAATTAACCCACGAGAAGGCAACTAAAAACACCTACTTCCTCCACTAGGTTTGCTCATTTTAAATAATAATAATTGTTTACCTAAAGATGATCTAATTTTCTCGGTCCAAAACTGAACTGCTTTTACACTCGTGGATTATGCAATTGTTTTTAACATCTTTATTTTTATTAGATTATTATTATTAATAAGTCAGTTCCTGCTAGTTCCTGCTTTTGAAATGGGAGTATTGGCTACTTTTACACAGTTTATATCATTACATGCAGCTACATGGTATCATCGCGCCCCTCTGCATTGTTTTCAACCAACATTTATATTTTACTTTATTGCTCATTGCACGTGTTAAAGAATCGCTCATCATCAGTTCCCACACATCCTTGGTGGCAGCCCACAGGGGACAGAGACGCCACTGACTCACAAGACAATTAAAATATATCCGTGAAGAATTTTAATAACACACACGCGCAGCTGTGGAGGCGTGAAGCATTTCACACCCAACTCTTTACAGTCATGATGATGCGGTGACGGCAACAACGAGAGACTTACCGGTGTAGATGCTGGCGTTGGAGGCGGGGATGCCAAACTGAGACTCGATAAACTTTGGAATGAAGGTGATGAAGGCGGTGACGATGGCACACTCTGCCGTGTAGGACAGGCTGACGAACAGGAAGGTCACGTTGCTGAGGATCCTCAGTGCTGCCTTGGGGAGGTCTGGGGAGGGGTACATGACAGAGCCCCTCATTAGTATGCTGCTGTAATTAACACACAGCCAGTCTCTTAATTTGTCAATCACTCCCACACAAACTGAACTCGGTGGAATCATCTTGCCGGAAAAACGTAATTAACCTGTAACCCAAATAAAACTTGTATAGTAATTACATAGTGAGGTAAAAAATAGAGTAAAGTTAACAGCATCTTTAAATGCCACTGAAACACACATAAACACACGCTCACATTCAAACATGCACTCAGCCATGTCTCATTACATCTGGATAAATATCCTTGTTTCACACATGAATGCAGACGCAAACAAGACACAAACATGCAGGTGCTCTTCTCTGCAAAACACTTTCAGATAATTTATGAACACAATCTAAACATTAACAGCGCATTTTTAATTACTCATCTGTGATTATTGTGGCCTGAAATCCTGTCAAGCCATTTGCTCCATAGCTGTACGATGCAAGTACATATGTGGATCATGTGGTTTTTGTGCCGCAGGCGCAAAACAAACCATCTCTGCAAATCTAGCCTGAATGCCATCACCCTTGTTTCATCACAACAAGGGCAAACATGCCCTTTACATGTACTTGAGGACGGTGTCCATACGAGTCGGTCGCCATGATGCAGAATGCCCTCTGCTCCTGTCACTCAAAAGTTACGTTGTCGAACTTCGAGTACATTACTGTTACTGGGCAGATTGAAACAACTTCTTCAGTGTCTTCGGCACAGGCTGGAAGAGCAATTGATCGCAGAGATACCGCTCAGATGTCACTTCCTCTTCATCGGACGAAAAGCAGTGCAGAATTATTTTCCTTAACAGGAGCTAATCGGTATCAGTATCTCGGGCAGATGTTTGCTGTCATAGCAACATAGCTCTCATTGTCCTCCTGAAACATGACATCACCCTTGATCCATAAACTCTGTAACATGTCAACAAAAGGATATGGCCAATAAATAAATAAATAAAATTATGCTGAAAGTGGCGCAAATTAAAAGTTTTTAATCCGAGAGTTGCGGTAGAAATTTACAGCAAATTAATATGGTTTCAACAGCAGCTGCTCACGCCTCCCATTTGCCATAGTTTCTAACATACAGATATCTGTAACGAAATTTCGCCAGGTCAAAGCTGTAATTCAAGATATGTGTAATTACATTTTGACTCGGTAGAACAAAATTAAAGATATTTCCAATTTATCTCTAATCTAAATTTATTTCAAGTTATCAATAACTGGACAATAGATATGTCCAATTAAATGATGACAATTCCAGTTTGAAATATCTATATTAATATTAAGATATCTTTCAAACTTATAGTTCAAACTTAATTAAAGATATCTAAAAAGGACAACGTCGATATCTTGAACTGATGTGAATTATAGATATCATAAAATCTCATGAAAAATGCCTTTTGCAATTTGACCTTGTGTCCATGGACGAACCCGAGGACTTGTATGCAATCAAAGTGATACGGCAAACATGTAAAAAATGCACGTCTGCATGTTTTATATCAGAATGCCAAACCTCTATCAACACCCGTCCTTTCTGTAAACTATCACCTCATGGGGCTCTGAGGCATGTGCACCAGACTTTTGAAGACTTGTTTTCTGTATATTTTGTGCCTCGCATGAGAAAAGTTCTCCCTCTGACGTCCTTGCCAGAAATACAAGGTTGCAGAAAACACTGTTCTCCGGTCACTGGTGCATAAAATCTCCTGCATCTCAACAAGGCTGAGGTATAGGATTTCAGGAACAGTGTGACAGAATGGGGATCTCTGCAGTCCACAGGGACCTCAGCTTCAAGCCGCCGCTTTACATGAGGAGGAGGGAGCTCATGTAGTTTGGCCCTGATTACTATGGGATGTCCTGAGGAAGATCCAGGACATGCTGCAGGGACGTCATCTCCAAACTAGCCCTGAGCTGGAGTCAGCTGCAGGTGTAGTAGATGTTTGGTGTGTTCCGTTTCCCTGTTTACATCCAGGACCATAACACCGATGCCCAAAAAAGGTATTGGACTGAAAAATCTAATTATTCATATAATACTAACAAAAAACACGGCTTAAATGATTCATAATTTCAGACGAAAGAACCCAGAAGCCAGGAGAGGTCCCTTGATCAAAAAATATTATATTATAATTATTACTTAAAGAAGCAAGGTCACTTGTGTACCCGCGCAGCTGCTTTATTCAAATTAATCTCAACTATGGCGTCAGAGAAACTTTGTGTTGACTACCCTTGACCTCGACTGTCTGTGGGATGAAAGATGGAGGACGGCAACAAAAAGAAGCGTTTTACAGACTTTCTCAGGAAAATATTAGTCAAATACATTTCATCGTGAAAGTCTCACTCTTTTGTTCCTTATCTGCAGCCCGTTCTCTCTCTCGCTGTTAATCTGTGTGGTCTTTCATCGGCTCCACACACACAATACAACATTCAACGTTTGGCCTCGACCATTTATCGGAGCACAAAGTTGGTATCTCTCGAAAAATTGTCCATTTATCGTGTTTGAGTGAGTGAGCGTGAGGCAGATATTATTACAGTCATAAGGGCATCATGGGAGCTTTGTTTGGCCACAAAGCTGAGAAAGAACAAAAGAAAAAGCAGGAAGTGGATCATTATCGCCTTTTATTGGGGAGGTTATTATAAAGCTGGCCGGTCTAACTGACTGGCACGCTGCCTTGACTCGGGGATAGTCGTCCCAGCGCTAATTCAGCTAATCTTGTTGTAGGTGGGGAATTGTTAGCATCTGTCAGTGTTATCCCAGATCAAAAAGGTAGGGACAGAATAGCGATGCTAATTATTTCATTCCTGGGGACTTGGGCTGTAATCTTGTCGGGGGGGGGCAGATGGCGAGGTCCTGTCGACGTCGACAGCAGCTGCTCTCTATCAGACAGACCACTGGCTCGCAGTAGTTGCCACACTTGCCATTTTATTAGCGAGAATTTATTTTATGACTGGGTTGAGTTGTTTCAACCATCTGCTCTCTTTTAGTGGAGACGGGTCATAATACACATCATACGAGTGCTGTTACGACCCACGATGCTGGAACAGTGTACGCTAAGAGTTTTTATAGACTTAACTCTACTAGTGCTGAACTGATAAGTATTTTGATCAGTTCATTCTGTGTGTGTCACTGCAGGGAACAAACTGGAATCACTTTTAGGGATTGTAACCTATTGATTGTTATGATAGATGACAGATTGATTTCTGACAATGACTGAGATTGATCAAGAAACTGTATTAAATGGATTGGTCACATCATGACTGATCGTCAATCTGCCATGTTTGGTATCAGCATTGATCCTGATCTACCGCAGCAGATCGGTGCATCCCAGAGCCCATCGGCTATCGTCTGGTGATGAATGAGCCTCTGGGGGCAACAACCAATATTTGGGGATTCCCGTCTTCCAATTGTTTACAGTCAGACTAGCAACGTGAAACCGGAGAATGGACTTGGAGTTGAGAGACCACATCCACAACAATAATTTCTCTGGGTGTTTTAGGTCCAGATGTCATTTAGGCTCATCCCTTATTAACAGCTATCTACATATGTTACATACATATTTAAAAAACTGATAGCTGATGCATTTCGGTCAATTTGTCCCTCCTCTTTGATCTCCACTCAGCACAGCAATCAGCTATTATAAATAAATATGATTGTGATAAACAGTATGTGGCTGCAGTTATAAATCTATACCAGCTTAAATTCAATGAAATACAAAGTTCAAGAAACGCTACTCTTTGCTTTCACGCAGCTGTTGACCAAGGTCTGGGACATTCCATAATCAGTGCATCCCTCTGATGTGTAGGCAATTTTTTTCAGTGTTTGCTTGCATTCTGAAGGTAAAAAAAAACAACATGCTTGCTGAAAACAGACACTTTCTGTGCGGCGTATCTTTCACCAAAAGTGCTGAATTAGTGCTGTAAACACACAAACCTCGATAGAAGGACATGCACAGCACTAACACACATTACAGATCCAAACGCTGAAGTGCCTGCGTCCGCAGAATTGGCCGTAGTTTGCACAATAGCCTAAAACATCCTGTTGGGACGAGTCGAACAGCAGGAGAGATAGCAGAGACTGAAGAGGCTTTAATGCATTCATAGTTTATCTGTTTTCCTCTCTCTGAGACTAAATCCTGTCTGCATTGCTGTGGGATACACACACAAGCATAAATTTATGATTATGCACTCATTTAAATACATGTCAGAATTCATGATAGTTATTTCTTCCTGTGATGAAGAGTGCGAGCGCAAACACGCATGCCACTGTTTTCGCTCTGCTGCTCGGTCTGTCTGCTCCGGTGCGTGGAAACGTGACTGAACTCCCCCGAGAGCTCATTTAAGAGAGCGAGAGAGATAGCTGTCTGCCGGAGAGAGAGAAAAAACGAGACGAGAGATAACTGGGAAACACTGGAGCAGGCTCATGGGCTCATCCAGCGGGCTCTCCCACAGAAAACTAGGAGATTCCTGGCGTATCTGGCTCAGAGATGACATTAAAGAATGTATCGATGCACAGAGGAGCATAAGTACAAGCAGTTACTTTATCAAACACCATCTCCAACTTTCAGGATTTTTTTCTATATTTTCTCTAGCCGAAGGAGGCATGAGCACAGTGTCATGGTGCAATTTATATCGATATCTAAGGATGACACTTCTCCACTTCCCACCTTTGAACAAACATGAAGCTAAAGTACTGCAGGAAATGGAGCCACAATCTTGCACTTCTTATGTTATTTGGAACCAGAGTGTGCACAGTAGTGATGACATGTGGTAGCACAGAATCAAGGTCCCACAAAAACACATGTCAACCAATCTCAAGTCTAATGTCAACTGTCAATCGTGAAGTTTCAATTTGCTTTTAAAGCATCAAATAACTAACAGTCTATGGTCCAGACTTATATGACATTCATAGTGCAGCCTCAAAAGAAATCCAATAAAAGGTATTACTGTAATATAATCATATTTAGTATATGAGATCTTGAGTTATGGCCAACGACATGTGAGGTTACGGTAATCTTGACCTTTGACGACCAGATTCTAACGCATCCATCCTTGAGCCCAAGTGGACAAGTGCCAGATGCAGTGAAATACCTTCCAGGGATTCCTGATATATTTCATTCACAAGAATGGGATGGAGCAGAGGTCACAGTGACCTTGACCATTGATATGTAACCACTAAAATCTAATCACTTCATCCTCCACCTTTTTACCAAACAGGAAGACATGCCCTCCCTCCTGCGTTCTGTAGATATCGTCTTCACAGGAATGAGACAGATGGACGACTGAAAAACAGAATTCCTCTGGGCATTGCTATCAAAGTGTGGGGGCATGAAAACATTCTGTCCTTTACTTAGAGGCAAGGTTGCGAAGCCAAAACACCAAGTATCCGTTCATTCAGTCAGGTAAATAGAAGCCACTTGGCAGTAAACCTGTCCATGTTTACAGTGAATTACTTGCTTCATTAGGCAACTGTGTGGACAACCGCTTCCATCATCAATCAATAACACCTTTACAGCAGATCTCGATGGAGCTTCCACGTTTAGATAAGGTGACTAATCCCAGCCATTGATTGGATTATGGGCCATTTGTACATCAATATTTCTCAGTTCCTTTATGTAAGGAACTTGTAAACACCCAGGGGTCCACATGTGGAGGAGAAAGGCTGATTTAATCTCTTCCTCACCTTTGATGTCCTTCCCAAAGCCCATGGAGGAGGTGACTTTCTGGCCTTTGCTGCTGGACTTCTCCTTCATCACGTCATCGTCGCTGGACACGTCACCGGGCGAGCCGATCTTTTTCTTCTTCCTCTTTTTGTGGCGAGGAGGCAGCTTTTTGGGGAAGGCAAACATGGGGAAGATGACCAGCAGCATGGCAACGGAACACAGGAGAAAGCCACTCCACCTGAAAGGAAGTCGCAGTAAATAGGTTTTGAGGCAAATAGAGACATGAGTAAACACGCAGTCATACAGATGCATGTGCATAATTACCAGTTGCCAACAAAGCGAGGGTCACTCTGGTCGATGTTCACGACAGTTTTGGGGTCGACGTAGAAGCCGATGAGGACGCCACCCAGCAGGTAGCCAGCTGCAGGTCCCAGGGCGCCCATCACATACATGATGGCTAAAAAAAAAAAAAAAAGAACAAAACACAATTAGGAACTTCAATCAATAACCTGCATGTTTTTCCACTTTCCTCATTAATGCTCTTAAAGACCCACGGTTGAAATCAAACATGCGGAAACTGTCAGAACACCTGCTCTGAGATCAGTGGGAGCCCTGAGGTCATTACCCAAAGCTTTTGAAGAATCTCTAACAACCGACCTGAAAGCTCCTGAGGTCTCACTTTGACCCGAGGGCACCCCCGCAGCTCACCCGCACCAGCCGACCACAGAGCGAGTGGGAGGCGAACCATTAACCCGCGGGGTCTCTCAGATCGCCACTGGGGAGAGCCAATCACACTCCGTCACTTTGCCACAGGAAGGGAAAAACTCATTAAAGTTAGATAACCTCAGTTGGACGAGTGGAAAAACCTCCTGCGGACATCCAGCGGAGACGTGAGTCAAAGCCATTTACTGGCTGTAATCAGGGGGCAAACTTTCTATAATTACACCTGGAACATCGCCGCGAGTCATGAAGGGTGCGGGTGCATGCGTGACCGTGGAGAGGGATTGGCTCTTTATGGTGCGTGTGTACGTGTGTGTGTGGGCCTACGCATCGAGAGGTTTCTATGAATGAAAATTCTCACAAGTAGAGTTTGCAGATCTTCTCTTTTTTACTGGGAAACAAAGCTACGAACCACATGCTCCAGTCTCTCTTTCACAAACACGCACACACGAAACAAAATGTCCTTGCCCTTCTACGTGTCCATTTTAAATGCCACATTGTCGGATGCTGGCAGCAGTGTGTGCACACGTGTTTGTAACGGCCTGTGTCTGTCAGCAGGGACGCCAGGTGTGTCCAAAGTAGACAAACACTCAAAATGTCTAATCTCTCTCTTAAATCCAGAGAATTTTTCTCTGCCAGATTACATAACTAACGCACATGGACAAGCTAGTTGTTTCCCAGAATGGAAGCTCCAAAGCCGTTTCCTCTCAGTCTGTTTCACCAAATGGTTCAGCTGCCACGGCAACATTTGCATTCTACACAGTTACATCCCAAGTGGCTTGGGTCTTTTGCTCCACTCATATTTTCATCCCAGCACTTCCCGACACAGAGCACAAATATGCACACAGTCAGATTCCAACAATATCGCAGAGTCCAAGTCCTTAATTAAATCACGGCTTCCTTGAACACAACTATTGGGGAAAAAGAATAAAAGGCCCTTCAGCTAATCCTCTTATCAGCCTAATGCAGAAACACAATCACACATGAAGTCAAAATGCAACGGACAAGGCTCCAAAGTGTGTGCCTGTGCTTTAGGAGAAATGGTAGGAGACAATATATATATTTGAAAACAGTATAAGAATGTATATAATATGTGTTTGTTTGAGCCTGAGGGACTTTGGCAGTTTCATTCCCATAGATCAACATGACTCACTTCTCCAAGCACCTGAGGCAGGTTCCTTTCCCTCTTTCACTTCTTCTTTGTCTCCTTGTCCCGCATATCATATTTCATCTTTTTAACTCCTTTCATTTGACTCATTTCTCATATCCTGCTGGTTGGGGGGTCAATTCACTGCAGCAGGCAAACCGTTATACACAATGTAACAGGATATTACCACCCAGAGACAATAAACAATTAATTCTGGTTGGCAGGGATTGAAAAAAGTCCTTATCTCCATCTTTAAATTAAAACCATCTTTAACAAACCTAATCTAGTGAATAATACCTTTGTGGTACAATTTTCCCTCGTCTATAAAGCACAGAACATAGTCTGCAATATAATGATGCTGACTAGACCCTTGATGACAGAGATTAAATATGAGTTTCAACATTTGCTATAAATTGCTTTACAGATCCCATGGATTTCAGTTTCAAATCTCCTGCCTCCTGATTGAGCCTCGGAGAGTTTGACTCTTGAAATCCCTGTTGCGAATGTTAATATGGACAAAGATTATCCTGTTTTCAGCTGGTTGATGAAGAAAACATGAATGGACTCGAGCAAAGTGAGTAAAATAAATTGTGCAAGTCAGCAGGATTTCATGCCTGAAGGAATCCTTCTCATCCTCTCGCCCTGCTGTGTGCTGGCCCTTCCTGTGCCCGAAATCTAACCCCCTATCATTCAAACACTCTCTGGCTTGAGCCAGATCGATGCAACCAGCCATTCAGTCATCGTGCGAAAGCTTGATCACAGCAAGTATGGTCATTTTTTTGCCCTCCAATCTCCATCCTCACCTCCCTCGGGCACCCGGGGAGGGACAACAATGTTTTATCCCTCTCAGGTGATTATGTCAGCATCTCTCTTGCCACTCCATCCATCACGTTAACAGCGTTCGGCCCGACTGGAGGACGAAGGGGTCATAAACCGAGTCTGACTTGTTGCCCTTACCCTGCCCACTTGGCACCAAGCCGAGGTGGTTCAGGATGGGACAGGATGAAGGGGATTGGTGAGAAGCGGCCGGGCTGAAGGGCGGCCAGGGCCGAGCCATGGGATTGAGCAACATGCTGGCACAGCAGTAATGCTCCATCACACACAAACACACATGCTGCGGTGGCAGACGTCAGTGAATGCCAATGAAGAACATGGAGCGCCACCAGCTCACTTTACTCAATTACGCAATAGACCTTCACCAGCAGCACGTGAAGGACAATATGTTACAGGCTTCATATTATTTTCTACACGTGCAGAGGTAATGGAATAGGAGCTCTCCATAGCGGTTATTGGCTTTTCATGCTTATGTTATATGAAGTCAGCACTTAAACATTGAGTGTGGTCCTTCAGCCTCACGTTCAATATGTTGTGGTCATTTTGTGCTGACTTTGCTCAACACATTAGCACGCATGAAAAGACGCAAACTGGGGGACGAAGTCACAAAGCGTGTGATTTAACATGTTACAAACAGGATCCAATATCAGCAACGTGATATTAACGAGGTGTGAGAAAATGTTTATAGTGCAAAAAAAACGACGAGAACTGAGAAGAACTCATCAAAACGCGACATTGCATCAGTTACAACTCGTTGGCTTTCGCGTCAGCAGCTCTCAGCATCACAAATGCACACATGAGCACTTACATGAATGCCATGGAAACGTGACAGAGGTGGTGCAAGGGCATCAAGGCAATGAGTGAAGGAGGGATAGGGTTAGACATTTTATCGTGCTTCATTGACCCCAATTTAATGTTTCAGCTACAGCGTTTATGATGGATGGACGCAGCCATGTCAGGCAGCAGCAGGAGAGATTTACTATACAATAATCTGGAAAGAGAAAGGCAATAAAAGGGGGACACTGAAAGAAATAAAAACTGATAAACTGAGATGAAAGTGGCCGGGAGAGAAAGTGGAGACAGATGACGTAGGAAGAAACAATAACATCTATGAGAGGGGGAGTGGGAGCGAGGAGGAGTGACGGAGGATAAAGAAACGGAGGTCAAGAAAGGGAGAGGGGTTTGGGACGCAGTCTGTGGTGACTGATCCTGCTGTGAGTGATAAAGCTGGCTCAGCAACATCCCGCTCATATCTAACCTTCAGGGACCAGCGCTGCTCTGTTGTCTCCACTCTGCCTCCTCCACACTGTCGCCAAGAGCTGTGCTCCTCCTGACTCTGTATTCATGAGCTGCACTGACTCATTCACAGCTTGTAGGAATGAATGAAGCAGAGAGAGGAGCTTGGCAGTAAAGAGCAGGAGGCATGAATCAGAAGTGTGGTTACAAGAAGGTAAATGCTGCTAAGAAAGTGGCTGCTGATGCTTCTGAATGGAGTTCACATCAGTGCAAAGGCAATTTCAGAGCCAATCAGCTACCGTTTGATGACCAATTAACCTCTGCAGGCAACGCCCAATATTAGAAATCGACACAACAACAACAACAAAACACGACTAGCAACACTTTTGTGGGTGTTTTTGGTCCGGTCGACATTTTGGCTGGTCTATATTAGGGCTCTTCATCACTTCTGCTTTATAGTTGACAATATTCCATGTTTTTTAATCCTACAAATTACTGTATTTATTTTGATGTAGTAAAAGAAAAAACCTCTGCACTAAATGCCAGGAATGATTGGAATATACAGCACCCAGATGTATCCACAGCTGCCTCGACTGCGAACAGAATTCCAGGCATAACAATAAAATGGCCACCCCCCCTTTCCCATCCCCCAACCTCTCCTGACCTTCTGTTCTCCTCACCCCTGAGAGCAGGAGCGGGAGCAGCAGAGGATGAAGGAGGAAGGCGGAACTGGACCTGATGAGAAAGCACATTGCACCTAATCAAGCGGCTCCCCGGTGGTCAAGCTAATTACCACAGATTAATGATTTCATGTTTAATTGCGTGGACGAAATAAAAAAAAGGAGAGGACTTTCGCTGCCACGTCAAGACACTGCGGGGGTTAAAAAGTTGAGATTTACAATTCACACAATAGAACAACCGTCAGTATCAGACTGTTCTTTAGTTATATCTGCATTTATTTGCAAAATTACAGCAGCAAGAGTCAAAAATAGGCATCGGTAGGTGATAAGTAACATGCATTACTTAAGTGTAAGGATAATAACACTTACAGTAAGTGTAAGGAATAAAAATGAATATGAATGGAATAAAAACTAATACATGCAGTGTTAAAACAAGAAAAATATGTGCAGTGTGAGAATATGTCCCAAAAGCACAAGGAAACATGGTTGAAGAAAAGTTAACAGCAGCACAATGGAAGCCAAATACATCATGGCTTTAAGTTCAGTCTCTTGACGGCAACAGCACAAGGATCAGTCGCTGCTTGGATGGAGAAGCTATGAACAGAGTCATCAAGCCTTCATTGCCTCCGTGCTACGCGTCATAGCATCTCACCAGGAAAAGAGCGTTTCCGCCCTGGTGTCAGGTTGTCGATCACAGCTTAATCTAAAAAGAAAATACCCGTGACTACTGCACTCATTCAACCTGGGTAGGAATGCTGATTGTACCCTTTCACACACGACAAAAGCCAGATGTTGGTGGGCGTTTGTGTGTTTTTTATTGTCCAGTGTGAAAGGGCCTTTAGTGTCAATGAATTATGTAGCCCTCTACCTGGCCATTAGCGAACAAAGCCCAGTCAGCCTCCAGACCAGGCTGGGAATGGATGGCAGGCAGCAACACAATGACCTTGAATTTGTAGTTATTGCATTAGACTGGAGCCGTCTCATCTCTAAAAGATGCAATCACATTGTCAGCATTACTCGAGAGTCATGTTGATTTACGATGCATTATGCGTCACACATTACCTATTCACTCCCAACCTGGGATAATAATCAATTTCCACACCAGCGGTACGTCAGAAAAAATTTAAATGAGTTGTCCTGCTTTATTTAATTACGTCCACTCTGTGGGATATGTCATCCAACACTTCAGGATTCTGATTTGCTGCACTGCACAGGCCAGCTCGATGCCTGCAGCTCTTTAGGAAATGTACCTGCAGGTGACGGCTGCGCGACAGATAATCTATGTGCCTGCCGCTGTTAGAGAGAAAAAGACAGAGAGGGAAGCCGCTCCATGTATCCCTGTGTTATTCCGATCAATTCAGTCATGTGACATCCCGATTTCCACCCAGACAAGAGGAGGAACAAGGCAAGACGAGGCAGTTTTACTTATAAAGCACATTTCGTAGACGGAGGAAGATTCAAGGTTTAAAAACAATACAGACAAAATAAAAAGAAAACAATTTAAAGCAAGCTAAATAAAACACACAAACAGAAATGCGTGTTTGCAGTAAAAACTTAACACTTTACAGGGGGACCGGGAGCTAAGAGGCACTTTCATGGTGGACACTGTGGTAGGGGGATGACGGCATCGTCATGGCAACTTGCTGACAGAGCAGTGTCTTCTTACATGTCCTAACCTTACAGTTGAACCCAGAGGGCATGCATGGAGTCTATGGCCTCTCACCCGCATATACAGATGCACAGAGCAAGGACAGTGACACAAACTGCATAAATGAACTGTTTGATAGAAATAGACATATGCAAAATCACGACGCATCATTTTTTGAGTCTTTGAGTTCTTAAACTGATTAAGTAGAGCCGTGACTAATTCCCCTCACAGGAGAAATAGAAAATCTCATGAATATCATCTTTTAAATATGTGTCTACTGTGCATCGTTCTTGAAGCTATCGGGTTCAAGAATATGTCTCAAGTGTCTCAGAGTTCAGTACATCGCGGTGTGCTGGATACAATGTGCTGTTGGAATATAGAGGTCGATGATATTTGATCATTTAGCACGTGCACATTTTTTTTCAGAGATGTTCCTTTACAAATTGTCCCTTCCCTATGCTGATTCTGATATCTGAAGTTAGTGTATTAACCTCTACAGAGGACCAATCCAATACTAGTCTGATTTAAAAAAAATAACCTCTATATTGTTCGCCTCTGAACTCCTCATGCTCTCGTGGCAGCGCCAACCTTTCAAACTGAAATCCTGAATATGGCAGTCATTGCCGTTTTACTTGTGGGACTTTCCCACAAAATATGAAATATTGCCAATAAAGCTGGCTACTACACGACCAGAAATCACATCTTCCTCGCTGCTCTAAAAAACTGTACTCGCCGGTGGCAGTACAGCACAACTGCTGATTTGAAAATTGTAGCGATATCTGGGTGGAGCTAATACACTTAAATGAGGTGGTATAAGATTAGAAAATAGATTTGCGTACTTGCCAATGTGCATTTCCAATCCTGGTATCTGTATCAGCATTTAACTTCACTGTTGGACCAGTTTGTACACTATGTGCTTTTATGTTTATTATTTTTTATTTATTTTTAATGACTTTGGTTGTTGAAAAGATCAGAATCTGATCTATTAATCTCTTTGTGCAACATTCAATAGAGGTTGAGGTCTTCAGAATTTATACATAGTGCTGGCATCCCACAGGCCGAGCAGTGGGTGGTAAAAGCCTAAGTACAGTACGATGTAAGATATGAATATTTTAATGGATTAAGTACGGTGAAAAAAGTTGATCCAGCTTTGCAGTCGGTATAGACTGGTACAGCCAAAAAGCCTTGACTCGTACTAAGTGATCAGAGACATCAAAGCCTGTCTGATTTAGAAATCAACACTCAGGCCACCCATCAGGCTCTAACAGAACTTTACCTCGGGGCATGACTGCTCTAAGCCCCTTAAGCAAAGACATGAAACCAGTCACAAGGGACATGCTTGACTTGATCGGCATCTGAGGTCTGCGTTTCCCATCCCTCCCCCACGTCCTATGTTCGTCTGTGCAGCAAACTATGACCTAGTAACCTTTTGCCTCACCCAGATGCAGGACTCACAGTGACGTGGTGCACAATAGGAGCAGGTGAAGCTACAGTTCATGTTGTATATGCTCCACTGGAGTCGACTGGCACTCTTTTTGAAAGGAAACTATCACTCCCTGTGGGATAATACAAGAAAACCTAAACTCTTCCCCTGCAGGACAGTAAATCCCCACATTTGCCAGATTGTAGGAAAAACCCAAACAGCACTCTGTAATCAATGTTTTATGCAGGCTGCTATGCTCTAAATGCAAAGGGGTTCCCCAAGCTCACTTTGCTTAATCAAATATTTAGAAAATGAGAGAAAAAAATAATGGATATTTTTAGCTGCTCCCCAGCTGCAGGGGGAAGCTACAGTACAGTACTCAGCCATCTATGTTTTTATCCTTTCATTGATGCAAGGATATGAGAAAACCAACGCAGTGTGATGATGTTGTGCTTCAACTTCATCTCTTAGCACTTAGGTCCTAACATGCAAGGCTTTGCAATAAGACAAGATCTAGTCACAACTTTTTAGTAGGTCAAAGGGTCATGGATCCTAACTGACAACAAATGAACGATTTCTGCTGATTACATTGGTGCAAAGAGCTTCTGAAATCTGGAGGGCAGAATCTTTATCTTTTATTATTTGTGTGTACTTATTGTTGTTTGTGTATATTATTGTATTCATTCCATTTTATGACATGAGGGGGCTGGGGCTCTTTTCTACTTGCTAGCAGATAAAGAATTTTGTTGTGATGTTTTCTGGCTCATATGCTGTTTTTGAGATGAGCAATGGAATAAAAATAGCGGTGATATTCCCACCACCCTATGAGACAACAACAACAGACTAAACGCACCTGTCACTGACTAATAAGGTAGTGACAGGTGGGGACGCACACGTGATAGAGCTTGTGGTAAACAGCATTAAGAGCAGATACTAGATTGTTAGTGAGTTTGCTTTCGATTTCATTGTCAAACTTAATTTTGTTTTGACTGAATGTGGTGCATGTAGCAGTGCTAGGAGGAGGGGAAAGATTCACACCATCTATGTCACTGACTTTCTCTAAAACAGGCCACATTTAGGAAATATATATATACACTGTCACTACAATTTGGAGCTTATACTACATGTTAAAAAGGGGCAATCCAGACTTTTTCTGGCAGTTAAAGTCCCTCTTGTGGAGTGTGGTGCAGAGGCCGGAAAAACAAGAACGAACAGGGAGTCCACTGTAAAGGCTCTTCTGATTTTTGGCCACTTTCCGGCAGAGCAGCTTTGTCGACAGATTGCTCTTAGGCTGGGACTACTCGTCAGATTTGTGACATTAAATTTATATTCAACGTTTATAAAGACCTTTCTAGGTGATTATTTACCATGTTGTGGCTTTATAACTTTGTCAAAGAGGACAAGTCATTGAAGAGACGTAGACTGCACCTTTATCTCCGTCAGTTAACAAAAACATAGGCAGTTATTATGTGTGTTAGGGTAAAACCTCCAGCCAATGTGATCTTTCAAATAATTCCAGAACACAGACACGTCCCAAATGAAGCCTCAAGCTCACTCCGTCTGTTACCACTCTGTGTGTTTGTCTATGCAACGATATCGTTGTATCATGTGAGAGGGTGGGAGATAATCTTTCATCTGATGAGTGGCCATGAATGAGGCATCTGTGGTGGGGGTATAACCACATTATTCTTGGGGGCTGTGTTAGTGTGTGTGTGTGTGTGTGCGTGTGAATCCATGATAGCAGTGAGTTACGGAGCTTAGGTTCTAGCTTTGCCACAAGGTTGCACCTGCAGCTTTTCAGCCTCTCGCATTGACAGACACGGCACAGCAATCTGGATGATGGTGCAAAGCGGCGCGGCCCCTCGTCTTCAACCGATGCCAAGAATTTGGCCGATTCATCAGAACGTCCTCGTCTGTCTAATCCTCGTACCAGCTACTGCTCAACAGAAAAATATAAGGAATGTGGATTTCACTCAGAAATATGAAAAGTCTTCTTTGTATACAAAAAAACATTTCTACTAGTCTACATTAGCTCATGCTTTGCCCTCAAGAAACAATGACAACATATCTGAGCTTACCGTTCTTCATGCTTACATGTCCTGTCTGAGCTCAATTTCTATGGCAACACAAGGACAATTTCATATGCTGGTATATTAAACTAAAAAAAGGCCAACATACATATATAAATATAGCCGAATGTATGCGATCCTAACCATAAATACTACAATACAGAACGCACAGCAGATCTCGTGACTGCACAGCACAGCTTTCGATCACTCTGGTGTTAATGCAGGTAAAACAAGGACTCGCCACACTGTTGTGCAGCGGTTGTTCCTCCTACACACAGCGACAGGAGCGTGTGGAGGCAATCTTGACGTTGATGGGTCAGACTTTTCTCTCTCTTCACAGATGCACAGCTGTTCATATACCACTGAATGCTTGCAGGAAGTGTGCGTTTTTGCGACACAAAGCTCCACCTCCTGCAAACACTTGTACTCGCACCCGACAACCCTCGAGCGTCACCCACACCAAACTCCCAGGATGCACACACACACACACACACACACACACTCACACACGCATGAATATCTGCACATACACACACACGCTGCTTGTGCAGGCACGCTGCCAGCTCTCAACAGCTGCTCTCTCCCTATTCACACCCTGGATCATCTACCGACAACTAGGCCCCCCAAAATGTAAAACGCACACGAACAAAAGCCTGAAAAGATCAGCATCACACACCAGCAGGCTTTCAAAAGAATATTCATAAAGTATCCAGCTATTAAAAGAGTCCTACTGAGAACTTTCAATGAACCATTATACAGCATTTTCTCTCAAATATTCCACAACGAGCAAACATTCGCCAAAATCTGCCGATGACTCGTCAAAACACCGTCCCTTCATTGAGCTGTATCACAGTTACATGTTAGCCTATTATCCTTTGTTATATAATGCACAACCAGCTTAACGCTACATTTAGTGGGATAACGGCACCTGGCAGAGCTGCTGTGACAGACAGACGAATGTGTAAAGTGAAGTCTGCCCGGGCCTGTCAGGCTACATTTTTTGGTGTTGTTGCGTAATTTTTCAGCATCTGTGTCGTGTATGTGGGTGCGTGCATGTGAGTGTTGTGTGTGTGTGTGTGTGCAGCGGTGATCCCAACTGGGTGAGGTCAGGAAACGCTTAGTGCCATCCATCTCCCTCAGAGTGGGCTCCTGTCCCTCCAGGAGGATCGACACAGATGGGTCTGCTGTGGTCAGCGAGCACATATGAAGGTCACAAGGGGACAAACAGCAACTTAAGAAAAAAAATGATTTAAAGTTTCGAAGTAAAAAGGAAAACAAGAGTATAAGAATGTAAAAAAAAATGAATGTAAGATAAATGCTCTACATTTCTTTGCCAATGCTGCTCTAAAGAGCTGTTTGTTTGCCCATGAGAAGAGATTGGTTGATGCCATCCTCGTACTTGTGAACACGTGTTTTTTCTTCTGACACTCATGTAAATGTCATCATCGCCTCTTGCTTCGGCAGATCGTCCTCTCTCATTTTCCAGTTTTACAGCAAAGAGGTCAAGGAGAACAACAGCCAGTCTGCCGCTCTGAGGGCATTAACACTAGACTCGTAGATTTTTTTTTTCATCTATGAAGCACAGCAAATAAAAAACAGCAGATGAGATGCCCCAAAGAAATAGGGGATGTGATTCAGCTCGACATGGACGTACAGGCCGTCCCTGTTCAGTATATGTAAATATTTGATCCACAGAGATATTTGCAGCCCAGATACACTGAAGCCCAAAGCATCTCAGCCAACATTTTCCATTTCAGTGCCTGATGTCAACAGTACCCTCTGCCCTGACGGTCATCATCACAGGACGTACTGCACCCCTAGCAACAGATAAACATCTGGTAATTATTGACAATGCCTCATTTCCTGACTGGACTCAAGAGGCGGACCTGTTTCTCTCCATGCTGCTGATTAGCTCAATTAGAGAAAGGCAAACAGAGAGGCTGCAGGTATTAGAGCCCTTTCAGCCAGCAGAGATGAAACGGCCAAGGATTGACTGCTGAGACGCGCGATGGGTTGAGTGCATGTATTTAGGGGACATCAATGCACAACACTCCACACCATTGATCAATACTGTCCAGACTCTGGCTTCAAATTGTGTGCAAAAGCAGAAGATGGCATCTCCAGGATATTTGGGATTCATTCTTGCAATGAGAGGAAGTGAAGGGGCATTGTCCATCTTTATCTACAATCTATGACCTGGTCAAACATATGAACCACCAAGCCATAACATTCTAAATATAAGTAGTATTTTGTTCCCCATGCTGATGTCTAAAGTGCGAATGAACCAACATTAATATGCAGTGTTTCAGTGCTGTAATAATTAAACCAGTTCATAGCCTTTTTAGGAGCATTATTTAATTTCAACCTGAGCCACAAAGAGCCAGGGATCAAGGGGGATTTCGTGGAATGGACCAAAGAGCCAGCGAGAAAAAAGAAATGTCCTTTTTATCCTGCACAGCTGAAAACAAAGGTTTTTTTGTTTTTCAACATTCCTGCCATTAGAAAAACCTCTTGTGGCATTTCCCCAGGAACCTTCCCTCACTGTCAAAACAGCCTGGCCACAACCCTGAAAAATAGCCACTAGTCATCAGCCAATGGGGTTGAGGAATGACTACACTAACACTCATGTGGCTAAGACCCCTGCCTCTGGAAAACAAACGAGATTCCTTCACTTATCTGAACTTTCGCTGCCCTTTTCTTGCGGACATATTTAAAAGAAGACTGCACTATAAAAGATTTGATGGTAGAATGTCTAGTAAACACCTGGCAAAAAAAGTTGCAAAATCAAATATTGTAAAATAGCTTAATTACTTTAAAAGTATTTCGGTGTATTAAAATACAGTTTACAGGCATTTGTTTATAAATTACTGGAATTTATTATTTACATAAAACAAGTAATTGTAATCTAGTTTCCGACATGATCTGTATTCCATTCAAGCTACAGCAGTTACAGCTGTATATACTTAACATTATGATATGTTAATTCATATTTTTACAGCAGCGTTGACAATTATTGCTGTTAATTAATGCACCCAAGGCTGAGAGACCAGAATCTATCAGGTAGTCCAAGACAAGGCAATCATTATGTCCTGCAAATATAAAACAAAAGCTGATTATCAGTTTTAGATGTAAAGTCCTATAGTGAGCTGAAGCAGGAGGTGGCTCTACAATACAATTAGTAATACAGTTTAGACAGTAGTTACAGTGGGGTGATAGGAGCTGAAGGGATGGTTTGGATTTCACTGTTCAGTAACTGTCACAAGGGTTAATTTCTCTGATAATTTTGGTTTTAGTTCATGATTTGATGCTATAAAAATGGGGTGAGACCTCAAGAAGCTAGAACTGACGAGTGCATGCATCTGCGGAACATTAATCCCGTGGCTCCACATTACCGCACATGCTCTGGCTCCAAATGAAATCAACAGCACAAGATGGCAGCACCCGTATCCGGGTCATTTTGGCCTCATGTTTGTAGAACGGGAGGCAGACTCGTCATCCGTCTGTACTGTTTTCACTCAATGCCTGGGACTGCTTGTTCGACATGCTCTCTTAAATATCTACTCTGCAGCTCCTCTGTCTTCGCCATCAAATCTTGTCAAGCTGCACGTGCAAACTGCCTCGTGCAAAGCAAAAGTAGTATGCATCATTTTCTCAGAAGACAGTTTACTTGTATTTTCACAATATGTTACTGTGCAAAAATTCAACATTTACTGTAGAAACTACAGCACTTTGTTCCAGTGTGTTTGGATTGCAGGTTGGTGGAGAAAACAACAGTCATGGCTGGCAGAGGATCCGCCACAGAGGGGTCAGTGGTTCACAGGAGGAGTCATAGTAGTGGTAGTAGTAACAGTCAGCGCTGGCAGCTCTGCAGTCTGCAGCTAAAAAGGTTTCCTGCTGCTGAGTAACCCTGAGGGCCTGTGTGGCCAACAGGACCGAGCAGAGAAGGAGGGGCAGCGATATTTAAAACCTCTGTGAGAATAACAGGACAGCGATGAAACAGGACCGGCCTCCTTTCTATATTAGAGCCAGCCTCTGACGGGGCCAAACGTGTACCCAAACCAATCCCTGAAATGTGATCAGTCAGCCTGGAGGGGCAGTGAGAGAACGGGGGAGAAGGCAGGATCTCTGGGGACTTGTGTTTGCTTCTGTGTGTGCACAGTCTGCATTTACTTTGGCTACTGTTGAGCAGAACAGGACACATTGTTTAATGAAATTGACTGAGTGAGCACAGAAGGGGTCGTGCCATGGCCTCGGCTGATAATCCACAATCACAAACAAAAAGGAGGGTTGACTGTAAACTAACGGTTCATTCCTATTTTTATCTCTCTAATCTGCAGGGGACACACACACACATACGCAAAACACTTCGGGAGAGAGACTGTTCTTTCTAAATTTGTCATAGAGCAGAGAACACACCCCTTGTTTTCATGTGAGCATGTGAGTGCGTGTCTATGTATTACACAGCAGATATATGTATGTGTATATATATATATATATATATATATATATATATATATATATATGTATATATATATATATATATATATATATATATATATATACACACACACACACACACATATATATACATATATAAACACACACACACACACACACACACACACACACACGTATAAATATTATTCTGTTTTTACGTTATATGAAAGGCTTCTATATATTGCTACTGAAGTTAGTGTGCTAACCAGCTAGCCCCAGCCCGTCTTGTACTACCATTTTTTACTCCAAGAGGCGATTGGAGACAATTCTTTACGAGTAAAGGAATGAAAGTTTATGGCAACTCATAAATAGCAATAGACAGATTTATCGGTCTTGACAAAAAAAATACATAAGCAAATATTTCTGTACGTTTGTATTTAAGTTCGGCAAATTTGTGTTTTCTGATTTTTCTGTTATTGTACTTTATCAGAAGCCAAAAATATAACAAAAACATAATATTGGCATTTTAGAACTGCCATCAGTGGCCCTGCTCTCCTAATATCATCATCAGCCACTGAAAAACACATACAGCTCCACCACTACTTCTAAACTGGTAAGTTATCACGGGTTAATTCTATATAAATCTGCTTCATTTCTCTCTTCACAGTCCCTTTGACATGAGTTACGTAGGAAGCCTTTGCTTTTTTGTGAGTATCAAAAAAACATAGATAATGCATGAGCACCTGTAGCAGACACTGGTATATGGCTCAAGAGTCACCTGCTTTGGAAACTAGTTAACGCAGCAGCAGCGAGGCTGTGTTGGCCGCAGGAGGAATCAATTAACCTTATCCTGCATGTAGAGAGGAGGGCATCGCTGCATGCAAAGAGGCCGCAAAGTCTAGACAATAAACAGGTGATAAAACCACCACAGTGCATTAACAAAAGGGTGATGAAATTCCAGTTTATACTCCTCCACTGACTGGTAATGTGGACATATGCAGAGAGCAATCTAATCAGACCTGACGGCTCCATTCATCCCACATCAATAACAGCTTCTCAGCATCATTAGCTTGTAAACCTCAGAGGCCGCGCCCCTCACATTAAAAAACAGGGGTTGCTGTCAACATTTTGGGATTGGACAAAGAAATCAATGTGGAGAATCTACATTATTGGTCGTTT
The DNA here is from genome assembly GCF_022539355.2 of Hippoglossus stenolepis. Lineage (NCBI taxonomy): Eukaryota > Metazoa > Chordata > Actinopteri > Pleuronectiformes > Pleuronectidae > Hippoglossus > Hippoglossus stenolepis. The sequence goes on along the minus strand of NC_061501.1, from coordinate 11,615,563 downwards.
CGATCGGTGCGTTGCCAGGTCAGATGGAGATGGTGACAGATTGTTGGAAATTAGAAGGCATTCATGAAATACTGAGACAACACTAAAGACCTCATCTTACGCAACAAGCCACCGTCACACGGGGAGGAGAGGCTTCTCGGAGAAGGGCACAGACAAACGTTCACCATAGTAACACCACGAATGGTACGTTGTAAATCCGTCAGAGCAGGGGAAAAAAAGAAAAGACTGAGGAAGGAGGTGGAATGCGCACACCAGGTCTCCTATAGAGACTTCAACCAGCAACAGTTCTCATGTAGATGATTGCTATAAAATCTAGACGTCCTTAACAAAAAAAAGGGATCCGCAAAGCCAAGGGGACTGTACACCAATTTCACCATTTGCTCAGGCACTGTAGCAGAAGAGGTAAAGTTCAGATGCCGTGCCCGTTAGGTTACCATGGTGACGTGGGGCCACAGTTGGGGGAAAAAGGGGGCGACAGGTCAGAGGGAATTCCCTGCTGTGCATGCATGCATACACAACGATGACATCCCGGTAAGAGAAATAATACACACACTCTCGCTCACACATACACCCGATCTCTTCAAGGACACCAAGTACCCTTCGTTGTAAACCGCATTGTCCTACAAAAGGGAGCAACTCCTCCCCTCTGAGCCAGTGCAAATTGAGATGGGGTTTACATTAATGGTTCTGTAGGGGAGGAGGGGAAAGCACAGCACAAGGTGATATTGGGGGAAGCCTCCTCAGGATATGGGTAGCCCACATCTCCACAAGATGAAGTTGTGAGAGCGTGGAAATGGGTTTGAGGGTTTCTGGGTGAGCAGGTTTAGCGGCGTTAGCTCTCGTTCCCCCTGCGAGCAGAAGGAGAGGAAGGATTTTTTGCGTATATTTCTTGAACCTGGCAAAGGAACAGAAATCTTTTCGAGCTGTAAACATCTGTTCAAACTGAGATGAATGCAAAATCAATCCTTGAAAATTTGAACTCCTTCAACTGCAGCTCATGAACCAAACACCACAATATACCACAGCGAATGTGAAAGATAAGGATGTACTCAAAACACGTGAAGAATAAAACCGAGACTCAGTTACCATGGTTATTGTATGTTCCAGAAAAACAAATCCGAGGACATTTTTCCCCCTGCGTGTCTCACTCACTGTGACATGTCAGAACACGTTTCTGTTTTCACAAACAATGCTCGGCTGGAACTAAACAGATTATCTCTGAAAACAACCATCAAGGTCACTGGAGCAAAGGCTGCTTTTTGATGGATATCTAGAAAAGGGGGACGATTCAGAGGGGGAGCCTTAACAACAATGATACATCTGCTCAGGAGTACCTTACCACGGTGAGGGCATAGAGCCCGTTGCTGTTTTGAGGTGGTTTTCTCCTTGTTCTTCTGACCGGTTCAATAGCTATGCTGCATTGGCTCTCTGTGATGCAGGGATCTGATCAATACTGGGTCTCAGGGGCAGCGGCGCAGGCAGTGTGAGAGGACAACAGTGAAAATGCTCCATAGGCTGCGAGATGTCACGATGGAGGCCTGGTGTCAATTAAACTGAAAATGTATTGACCAAACCCGAACTTAAATGGATAGTTGTCACCACTATGCCGAAGGAGGGGTGGGTGAAGTGTTTGAGTCCACAAAACACTTCTGGAGTCTCAGATAATGAGTGACTTTAAATTTTTGCGGTGAACTATCCCTTTAAGAGAGGATTATGTCACTTTAAATTTAATACTTTTGGTTTTATACTATTGGTCAAAATATAAAGATGTACAAAACATTAGCTCTGTAGGTTTTGTTTGTTTTCTGGATCGACTTAAATCACAGATCATTTTGACAACAATGAATTGATGTCCCCTCGACACACAAAGGTCAGTAGGACAGTGACCATCTGCGTGACATACAGCACCAGACTGGGGGGTGCCCCTTGTCCCAATAAACCAACTACAGTGTGCGGACAGAGAGGGATTACTTCTGCAATCGTGATCTTCTCAATGAGCAACGTGGAGTATGTGGTGTGAGGCCGATTATTTGGAGCGAAACAATTAAGGCCAGCTGAGCCCCAGCATACCAAATAAATTACATGATACCTTGAGATGTTGAGGAATGTCCGAATGATTTAAAAAAGGAGGAACAGAGGAATCCAGGAGAAGAGAAAACAACCTGATAACACTTAAACACAGTGGAAGTCTTTTCTGGCGAAACCTGAGTGTGTTGCGTTACTGCCGCCAGCCGTCTTTGCACGCAGCAGTATTTTACACACACACACACACACACACACACACACACACACACACACACACACACACACACACACACACACACACACACACACACACACACACACACACACACACACACACACACACACACACACACACACACACACACACACACACACACACAACACTGGACCATTAATCACAAGCAACCCAGTTCTGCTTCTCGCTCCACACTCCTCTCTCATGTGCTTCTAGCCCAAGGTTGACTGTGCAGTCTCTGTATTTACCTCAGTGTGGTGCGGAGGTTGCATGCCAGGGAGATTAAATCAAGAAGGACAGAGGATGATGAGTGTTGAGTTGAACCCTGCATGAATAAATATGTGCATGTACCCTTCCTGGTAAACATCAGTAAGACCAGAGCACTTTCATTGATCAAAATACAAACATCCAATTTGTAATCAGCTAATTGATAAACATATTATTGACTCTAATTGTGTTATTGTGAGATTACACACTGTGTAAACCTAGCGCACTGTATCCTTCCACTTACCCACCAGACTTGTGTTGTTTGAATAAAGCAATGACTAATGAAACTGCTGGAGTTTAAAAAGCAGCCTGTCATCTGTTATTTATTCAAATAAATTCAGCAAGTCGGTGTTGAGTGAAACCACCTAATTGCTTTGTCGCCGAACACGATTTCTTCACTTTTTTTGTAAATGTTAGTCAAGAGAGAGGAAAATAAAACGTATCACAGGATGGAGGTGATTTATTCCCTCTGACTACAGTGCTTACACACGCCATTATTCTCGCTCTGTTCAGCTTACTGGTCCATTCAGGTTGACTTACCCAGGTAGAGAGATGCATTTTCTTTCTTCACGTTGTCATCCAGGTAAGTGGGCCCCAGGGTGTAGATTGGCGTGGACCCCATGCCTATGAGTATCTGGGCGCAGATGAACAGAGCCACGTACAGGTTGTGCTCGTTGCCCTCCTGGTCGCGGGGGCACGATGCCGCGTCGAGTTCTCGCCCGCTGTTGTTGCCGCTCTGACAGAGGCCTCCGTGACCTAGTGATGAGTTCATCTCCTGGATCTGGTAGGGTGGCGAGATGAAGTGGGGCAGGGAAAACATCGCGGCCCCTATAGCGATGATCACACCACCCACAGCCAGCCAGCGCGGCCTCTGACCTCTGCCGCCAAAATAGGAGATGAAGACCACCACCAGCAAGCTGCCGATGTCGAAACAGCTGACCAGCAGGCCGGACTCTGAGCTGCGGAGGCTGTAACGTTTCTCAATGGTGGTGATGACGCTGCTCAGGTAGCCCGAAACCATCAGGGACTGGATGAAGGTCAGGTAGCACATGCAGAACAGGAAGCAGCGCGAGTCCCTCAGGATGACCCGCACATACTTCCTGACCGGGATACGGATAAGGCAGGTAAAAGGGAAGCCAAGTTTTTTGCCCCCAGCCCTGTGGCCCTCCACCGGCAGAGAGCTGCTGAGCCCCACCATGCTGGAGACGGAGGGAGAGAAGTCTGTCCTGGAGGAGGGGGACTCTGCTTGGCTGGAGTCTGGGGTTTTCAGCTGGAGCTCGCCGGACTCGTCCACGGCCACACAGGTGTGGGTGGTGTTGAGCAGCCGGGTCTCCGCTGCCTTGCGGTCCGGCTGACATGGTCCATTCAGGATGGGTAAGCTTTTGGACTTGAAGCAGTTCTCGGGGTCCGTGTACTGGTCCTGGAGCTCGCGGATCTCCAGGGACTCAGACAGCTCGCTCCCGGTTTCATCATTGTCCGACGAGGTCATGGCCCCGGCTGGACTTTCAGCTTCAGTCGGCTCCTGGCTGTGCTGACAGGTCGGTCAGGGACTAGTGCCACATGAGGACACGGTGGAGCAGCTGTGGGGCCGGATGCTGGAGCAAGGGCTGCTCTGCCAGAGGGACTGGACCCCTCTAGTTACGTGCATGTTTTCATCCCCATTTCCATTAACTGTCTTTTTGAATGACAGAACATCCCCTTCCTTCATTAATCAGTTCATTGATTTGTTTACAATAAAAAAGCCTACAAGGTTAAAAAAAAAATAAACATGTAAATATAACAAAAAGGTAAAAGTTCCACTAAAATTTAGGATCCCATGTTGGTTTTATGGCTCTTTGTTAGAAAGCTGGATGTTTCCTTTGTCCCATGGCTGGGCAGCATCCTGGAAAGGAGATTAAAAAAAGGAAACATGACATTAAAAACACAAACCACTTTCAAAGCCAACACATTTATAAATATGTACAATATCTAACCCTGTGCCCCCCCACCACTTCTGCCCCTCCGGGTTTAAACCAGTCCCCTCACATCTCCACATTTACCACACGAAATAAAACAACTAATCCCATCAAAAACCCAGTTAAACCTCCACGAACGAAACAGGTGCACGCGTGTCAGAGTGTCTCAGCGGGTGTTGACGTGGGACGACACCCGGCTTCCCTTTGTACAAACCCCAGAAAACCACCGGGAGAACAAAAGAGCCGCGCGCTGCTCCGCGAGCGTCTCACAGTCACTTCGGAAAGAAATTTAAAAAACACCACCGAGTCAACACCAGGCGGTTCTGGAGTAAAGACAACGAACCCGAATAAAAGTGAGAATATGATGTGACAGGAGCGGAGGAGGAAGAGCAGGAAGAGCAGCAGGAGGAGGAGGAGGAGGAGGAGGAGTGAAGGACTGAGATTCTCACCCGGACCCGCGGAGGAGCTGTTGTTGTCTGCGGAGCCTCCACTCTCTGAATCAATGGGACTGATGGCTGCTGCTGGGAGCCGAGTGCTGCCTTCAACGACCTGCGGAAATAGTACGAACCAGCGTGTGGGGTATCGACAAGGGGGGTGGAGACGAAGCCACATTTTCATCCCTGTGACTTAACACAATAGATTAGAGATTAAATACAGCGATTAATGCAAATATTACTCTGGTTTATGAACTATTCAACGAGATTAACGATAAATACATACCCGTACTCGTTTTTATTTGATAAAAGTGCGCTATTTGCGTGGTAAATGTCACAAATAATCACCTTTAGCCGTATCTCACTGTTTTTGTTGTTATTTTCAACCATTTACACAAATACACGTTGAGTTTTAGCTACAAATTTCCAGTTATTTCCTAAAATCCGATTAGGAGAAGAGAACCGCGAACGCATCAACCCGTTATTCTCGAGTGACGCTGGGATTTGTAGTTTTTTCGCCTCAATTCAAGGTGCGTTCAATGTGCGGTTTAATCATCAGTTTAACCCTTTGAGGTTTGACACAGTGAACAATTACTGAAGTACAGCCGCCGCCATGTTTCCCCGCAGCTTATGTTGGTGACAGTGAACGTGGGACTTCATATCCCATCATGCCAGTGAGCTCATATGGTGTCTTGTTGACGTCATTTACTGGTCACATATGGACAATGGGCTCTGTGCCTCTGATGCAATAAACTGTAAACATGCTGGAGTCACTTCATTTCCTCTGAGTCTCAGGAACAACACACCGAACTGAAGTAAACCCAACCTGTTGTGTGGTTAAATTATGCTTTATGGACATTTTTCAACCTTTTAATAACATATATTCATTTTACAACCACATTCATGTAGATTAAATGTGGGAAAGAATCACTATAACTGCACTTGACGTTGATAATATCAGTGAAAATAAGGTAAAATGAACACTTTTCATCCTTTTTCATAAATAGGCTAAAATGAACTTTCAATTCTGCTAAATTCAGATTTAATGGACACGTGAGCGCAGACAGAGAACGAGATATATCTATTTTAGAGAGAGTTGACTCCCAGTTTCTGTCAAAGGGATGGATGACTTTCTCCAAGGTCATTAATTCATCGGGCGAGGCCGGGTGATCAATCTTACTCCTTCCTCCTCTCATTCTGATGCTCCCTGGTTCCTGTTGGGAGGTGCAGGAGCCAAAATGTCAAACGTCTGCTTTGCCACCTAAAGTTGGTTCATGCACGAGCAAAAAATCTGCTATTTTCGTTGTGTCTGTGTATTTTTTTATCCCAAAGTGACACACAAGGTTAGCTATTTTCCCACAGTGTGCAGGAGTATGCAGCCTCGGTGTCTAAAGAGAGAATGACTATCTCTCCAAAGTCGACCAAAAGGGATCAATGAGAAGCATCATGGTCCATCACAGAGGCCTCGTTTCAAAGGGTTTTCATTTCTGTGTCTGTGGCTATCAGCATGCTGCAGGCCGATCAATAGCACAAACCACCATGAATACGCAGCAGCATAAAAGGATATGAGGAATTATTTAGCAGATAATGGAACTGGATCATTTCTGCAGCGCTGTAGTTGCACTTCTATAAGTCCAGCTGCGATCTGTAACCGAGGCCAAACACATTATTCCAGTGCTCTTTACTCTGTGCAAACTGTTTATGAAAACTAGTTTCAAAAGCTTCATGCATTTGCAATTGCAGGACCCTGATTAAATATGTCTGTGTGTTGTTTTTCTTTCTCTCCAACAGCTAATGTCAGGTCTGAACCACCACAAAGATCCCATATGATTCTGTGTTGTTGTTATAAGAGGATGCTGTTCTTGTCGAGGTCATAAAGTTTCATGGGGGAACTGTTTCATTTTGTACAAATCCAATGTTACATCAGAATATAGATTATTGCAATAATTCCACAAAATCTAAACAACATGTAGATCATGTCGCTAATGTTATTGGTTGCAAAACATTATATATAACTACACTTGTGGACGTTCAAGTTTAGATTTATGTTTATGTATATTCTTGTATTGCAGTTTAGGTGTATGTGGTTTTGTGTGACACATACACAAGCAATGCTGAACCTTAAACTATGTCATCGTCCACGTGTTAAGCGTAAACACAATTCTGCAGCTCTCAGCGTTTGTACTGTAGAAGTTTATGTAGAGCAAGATTATGATTATGCAACATTTTCTATATATTCATTGTCCACAGCAGCTGCCGCATGCCATGAATTTGTAGAAGACGGGCAAGTTACACTGTTGGCCCGGAGCCATTCAGTTAGCCCATGACCTTTCTTAAAAGAGAGCAAGGGAGAGAGTGTGGAGACTTCCCAAATGACAAGAGCAGCCTTTTCCAAAGGTTAATATGTTCATGTCTCCTCAGAAATAGTTTCAGGGGAGCGCAGTGCAACGTCAGAGGAATTTGTCTTGGATGCCGTGCAGCCGCCAGAGGAACAAAACGCGTCTGTATTTGGTTCAGAAAACAAACAGAAAGCCTCCCATGTGAAACAGGGTGAATTAGAACAATAGAGGCCGGAGAAGCACGTCTGGGAAGTGGTTTGCTACAAAGCTTTCCTTCATGTCAAAATGTTCCCACACACATTGTCGGTTGTTATTGTTATTGTTTGCATATCTCAGATGTTCAGCAGTAAAATACAGTGCGTCTTACTAGAAAATGAAACGGCTTATTAATGGTCAGAAATCAAACCTATTCATTGTTACACACACATTGATAAATCCCTGCTGAACTGGCAGACAGTGATAACTTGTTATAGTCACAGTAGAATAAACTGTGATCATTTAAATATGATGTGATGAGTTATTCAAAATAGAAACTCTAATGGAGCTGTAAATCAATAACAGCATTATTGGATTTATCTTTTATGACCTGATGGAGCAGAGCACTGAACCAAGTGCTAATTCCATTAAGGAGAACGGCACAACACCGCCCTCTAGTGGACAAACGTTTACAATGAAGCCAGGACCTGCAGCAGGATTGTAATATCCACATCTGGCCCATAGGTGACGCTGTGTGCTCAGGGTTCTCAGCATCACACAGAGGTTGGAGCAGCTGGTTGGAGCACAGCATGTACAGGTTGATGTAATATGATGACAGACTCTAACAAAAGATGCTACTGAGAAGCATCATGGAAATATCGTTGCCTCTGCTGCGTGGATTGTGTCCGATCTGTTTTTAAAACGTCTGACAAGTTTCTATGTTGTGTGAAAAAGTGTAACAACACACACACACTCAAAGACTGTGCAAAATGTATTTGTTCATACTATATCTTCATAATGAGTAGGCCAATCCTTATTTTATCAGTGAAGCCTTTATTATTCTATTAGTACAGATTTAATTTATTCTGCATATTTATTATCATCATCATCATCATCATCATCATCATCATCATCATCATCATCATCATCATCACAATGTCTTTTATGACTTACTTAAATACTTTCTTTTTGCTACTGCTGAGCTTCCCCATAAAAATACTTATATAACCGGTGTGACAATAAACATCTGGAATCTTGAATCCTGTATCTCGAACAAAAAGCTGTGTCCCCCTTTAAATTCAGTTGCAGTAAGCTCTCCAACTGCTATGTTACATTTTTTTAAACAAAACCTTGAACTGTCTAAGGATATTTTTTCTCTGTGGCTCTATATCTTATCCAACAGCTGATGATATCCAGTATGTCACTGATGTTTGCTTTTTCATTCTTTTTGTACAATTATGAGAATCACTCTTTACCATGTCTGGTAAAAGTGCTTCCTGTCAGCTGATAAGCGATGACATCATCATCATCATCTGCAGCCTGGTCTGACACCTCCCGTGGCCTTGAGTCAGCCCCCCGCTCCATCCCACACTATTCCTGTTAACCATCCCAACTTTATTGACATTACAGGAATCACTAATGAAACACTGTCTGTATCCCAGTGTCTGTTAAGGGAACCAAACTTACACAGATATGCGTGTTCATAAATATACAGTGCACTCCCATCCCCCCCACCGCTGTTTACATCCACACACACAGCACCATGTAGCCTTGGCTATCGCGTCCGCCAAGCAACATACGGGAAAATACAATAATGGCAGACGCTGAGGTGTGTGCATGTGTAACTGGAAGTCAGGGGCAATGAATTCCAGGACCTCTCAAAATATGTGATACTTCATCTAAAAAATAATCCAAACTCCTCACTGGGCTCTTCACCTGGAGAACCCTTGACTCGTTGCTATTTTTGCATCAGTGAAGAGACGCAAAGGAAACAACCCAGTTGTCTGCGACTGTTGCGCGGCTTAATCAGCTAATGGCTTTACAACAGCACTCAACAGATATAAGAGGACTCTATGCTTAAACTATAACCCTCCGTGGAACTGTTTTACCACACTCTGCTTCCGAGAAAGGCTCCCTTTTAAATTAGTCATCCTCTCTTTGCTGCTTTCTGGGGTCAGTATTCTTCTCCCTGGGTTTGTAGGCAGGACCCCTCCCCAAATTAGTTTACCCATTCAGGAGGACCTGCATCTGGAAACTTTGCAACCCAGAGAGCGACTGATGCATATGAATAAGACGAGCAGGTCAGGACAGAAGGGTGGTGTAGTAATTGTGTTAAAAAGTGCAAGGCTCCCCCCAAATAAAGACCCCTAGTATAAGCCTGCAGAGGCCCCCTCACTGTGCAGAGCAATCCCAGCAGATTGGGGCCCATGCTTATGCAAAAGTCCTCACCCCCCCTCACCTCTGAAAGCCTGACTGGTGGGCCAGGTCACCCAATGAGTGGATCTACACAGGTTACTCCATGACAAAGACCCGCTGAGTGTCTCTTTCCTAATAAATCACGAGGACAATAACAAATATGTGGCTTTGCTATGAAAAGAGCACAACAGCTCCTTTTCCCTGATGGGATCTTTAACACTGATAACACACAGCTTCGATTAGCAAGAACAACCCGGGAATTCCTCCCTGCTGAGGGGAGAGCGGGAGAACATTTGACATTTGCTTCAACGCTGCTAAAGTATTCATTACATTTATTAAATATTTCTTAAAAGCAAAACAGTGGCACTTACTTCTTTGTTTAATTTAATTTTCTAGTATGTTAATGAGAATATTCATTAAAAAAAATCGGAAAAGTCACTTTAATTCAATACATATAATTAAAATAAATTTAAATTGGTGTGTGTGTGTGTGTGTGTGTGTGTGTGTGCACGGAGATGTTATTACACGCAACTCTAATTTTGCATCACATCATTACTGTGAGCTGCTTCCCGATCAATGTTGCACTGAGCGGTGGATCAGTGGCAGCTCATCCGCACAGTCATTCACAATTAATGTGTAACTACTAAGTGAAATGATGCAACTTTGTAAAACTGATGCATCAGACACACAGACATTAAGTGTCAGTGACTTTCTAGATGTGATAAGGTATTTGTTTATTAGTCCCACAACGGGGGAAATGTGCTGTGATGCAGCAACAAAACTGACAGTCAATGATCAGTAAAGTAATAATTAGGTAAACATGCAATATAAATACACAAATATAAATAGAATAGAAATGATATATTCAATGTAAACAGAATATACATTGTAGCATGTGCAAAACATGCAAGAAATAATCTGGACACATGCTGGGCTGCTGCTATGAATTGGAAAAAGCTGCAGACCCTGAGTTTACTGTAAACAGGAGGCTGTTTCAAGCCCACCTCAATTCCACTAACGCATATGGAAATGGGCCGTACCTTCAGGGCTTTGTCCTCCTCCAAGAGCATCCACACAGCCCTCACAATGTTAAAGGAGGGACTGGCAAACATTTCATATTCATGGGACACAATTACCTCCATATGAATGGAATAATTGCTCTTTAGAGGCTTAAGCTACCAAGTGAAGTATGTGTGCATTTTTCAGGCCCCGGGGCCACGGTGATCACCATCAGCCGCCTCAAGCAGAGGGTCTTTCAAATGTTAGAGGGACGGAGGGTTTTCAGTGCTGTGCTGGCAGGAGTGTGCAACATGTAGGTCCCAGTATGATTTACAGGGTGTGTGGATGTGTGGATGTGTGTGAATGTTCTGTGCATATAGCTGATCAGATAGTTTATCTGATTGCTTAACAGCTGAAAATAAATGCTAAACTTTTTTTCCCCCCTACTGTTTGTTTTTATTTTGAAAAGGAAGCAAAGTTGCCAGAGATAGCAATTAAAGAAGTTGACCGATAACAAACAAGACATAGATACTCTTCAGATGGAAAACTTTGAAAAAGAAAATCTGCAGGACTAATGCGTCTTTGTTGTTTTGTTTCTGTTGTTATGGGAAAGAAAACATGTTGTTTAAATAAAGTCACATCAGATCATGACAACTGCAGCACAAATATGGACCTAAACTGGTTTTTGAGGAAGAAACTAATATAAATGTGACTTATTCATTGAATCAATGAGTTGTGGTGACTGTCACCTCTTGTCCTCTGAACAGGTTGCGTTAAATCTAAAGGGAAATCCCGTCCTATTGTTGTCATACCACCCCAACACACACACACACACACACACACACACACACACACACACACACACACACACACACACACACACACACACACACACACACACACACACACACAGCTTCAGAAGCCAGAGGCACTTGAGAATGTGCCTCCTTAACCCCTGAAGAGGATCCTTCTGCCCAGCTCATCCCACTAATTACCTTCTAGCCATACTGTAAATGGGCCACTCCTGTTAATCAGCCTAAGCTGGGAGGAAAAGGCCGGATAGAGGAGCAGACAGAGGGAGGCCTGGGATGGATAGGGGGGGGTTTGAAAGGATATAGGGGCTTTTCAATGAAACTGATTAGCCGGGGGCCAAAAGCCTCAGTTTGACAACTTGTAAAGTTTTGATGGCATCATCCTGATGGATACGCTGATTTAAGATCAATATCCACCTGGACAGCTGATTAGCTTCCACTCTTAAGTGTCTTTCTTCCTGCGGAGGTGGCCTGAAGACTATGGGTTAGAAGAAGAAGCAGGTTAGGGAGTTTGAACAGCAATGGAGAGTGAGGTTTGTTACACGGAAAACATTTGTGAGTTTACATGCGCTGAGAAATGAGAAAAAAGGCATTGGAAGAGACTTGGTGTGTGTGATTTTTAAGTAACAACCTTCAATTCAAAATAACACAACTGTGTATTTGGGAGGCCTGAAGTGCACATGGTTCAGAGCGAAGGTTCCCAAACTAGAGGTCAGGACACTGTGGAGGGGTCGTGAGACACAGGCTTGCGAGATGATTTCCAGAAATCCAAGTTAAAAAATGACTTGACTTGAATTTAAAATCCAACCATACAAATAACCATCAGAGTCGATTATGGCAGATTGGCGACAGCATCAGTTGCAGCAGGTCAGTTCACAGCATCATAGGAAACAAAGCAGCATGAGCACAGAGAGGAGATCTCATCACATCAGCAGCTGAAAATCTTTGCAACAAAACCATTTATAGATTTAGCTGAAAACTAATGTCACACACAAGATGACAGACAGTCCCTTTTTATCTGGGGGTACTATATTTGCTGTAATGACCCCCCCCCCCCCAAGTGATAATAACAAAAAGAGGAAACACAAAAGCTGCAAGTTCCTTGTTCTTCGTCCCCCTTCTGCACCATCACCACACACACACAGACACAGACACACACACACACACACACACACACACACACACACACACACACACACACACACACACACACACACACACACATCCTCCTTACAGTAATCAGGTTCTTGAGACACAGCTGCTAATAGAGCAATGCCTTCTGCCCCGACCCACACGTCAGTACACACACACACACACACACACACACACACACACACACACACACACGCACACACACACACACACACACACACACACAAACACGCACACACACACACACACACACACACACACACACACACACACACGCACACACACACACGCACACGCACGCGCACAATGCAGCAGTGTTTGCACTGTAATTACTGCAACACTGTCTTTGTCTTGACCATAATCCGTGGAATCCATTGTCGGTCATACGTGCCTGCTCCTTCATTATAACCAGCACACCACCCTCCTGCTTCTCCTCTCCCCCCCAAAACTCCTCCAAAGGACTGTCTCTCTTTCACCCCCCCAACCTCCGCCCCTCACACAAGAGAAGTGTGCTGCGCCTCAAAGGGCCTAAAAAAAAGAGGCACAATTAGCCTTGTGGCAGTAAGCTCCCGCGTGGGCCAGGAAGCATGCCACACAAAGGGGCAAACTTTTATACGACACTTTAATGCAAACACTGGAGTGTGCTGCCTCGTGCCTCGCTGTTTAGGGCCCGCGCCCCTCTCATCGCAGGCCTTTGTGGCGGAGAAACAAGTGGCCATTCATTTCATTTATTAGTTACCCATTAATTGTCGCCATTGAGGCCGTGAGGGAGGTGGTGTTAGACAGGTTGGATGAAAAAAAAAAAGAAATAATCAGGGGGCTGAGCCTTTAATTGAATCCCATCACGGCTCTGTCAATGATTAGATGAGGATCAATACAGCGAAGGGGCAACTGTTGTCTGAGAGGGGGCGAGCAGCCAGTGATTCTTACTGTAAACCGCTCTGGTGGAAACCTGCAGAACACCCAGCCCATAAAGTGAGAGAGGTTTGGTTTGCACTGTTCCTCTCGTAAAACCCCTCTCGTGATCTTTCCACACGTCCTGCTCTGCCCTTGTTTGTGCTGCTAATCTGTGTCGGATCACTTCAACGGGTCTCCACTATCTGCCCTGCAGGACCCACATTAAAGATCGGCAGGCTTAAACAAACCCTCCGTGGTTGTTTCCCTATCGATCAGGTGATCTGACTATCAGATAAGCTAACAGATCTATGAGGGACTCGTGCTGTAATTGAGTTGCTCTCTGGGAGTGTGTATATGTGTGTGTGTGCGTGCCTCTGATGTGTGCATGTTTAGGATTATCAGCTCCCTTTAGCCACACAGAGTTGCCTTTTCTTTTCAAAGTGTCTTTCACGTTGGTGACCCAGAAGGGAGATGGGCTCCCTGTGCTAATTATGAGTTGTAAAGCAGGTTGTGATTGCGGTTGTTGGTTTGAGTCCCAGAGGGGGACCAGTATTCAGTGTCTCCACTGCGCTGTGTGATTAGAGAGACTGGGAGAGGGGAGGAGGCTTCAGTTTGGATTGAGATGTTGTAGAAATTAATACAAAGGCTGAGACAGATGCAAGTAAATCCCTTCATGTGTATGTAATACTGTCATTCCATTGTATTTGACTACATTCAAGGCAGTTTTATTTATCGAGCACGTTTTATGCACAGAGGCAGAAACATAAAAATCAACACAGGGACAGTTTAAAGATTTTAAAGAAATAAAATATTCACGATTAAGTGACTCATGTAACATTACTTGTGGTTCTCAGCTGTTAAAATGTATTAGTGAGACTTTTGTTTTAAAGTTAGACGTATGTGTATTTAGTTCAGAGGGGATACTAAAAAAGAAGTAGTGTAATAAACAGTATTTATGTGTGTGTGTAGGGGTATGTGCATGTGTGTGTGTGTGTGTGTGTGTGTGTGTGTGTGTGTGTGTGTGTGTGTGTGTGTGTGTGTGTGTGTGTGTGTGTGAGTGATGTTTCTTCTGTGGCCTTCCATGCTTCCGTGGTCACCTGTGATGCTAATGTTACCTGTCAGCTCCCTCACCACAGAGGCCATACTGGCGACATATAGAGTCCATCCACACACACACACACACACACACACACACACACGTACACACACACACGTATACACACACGGCAGTTGCATCCAGCACGAGATGGGATTCAGGACAACAACAGTCACAGTTAATGGACATTCAGTCTGGGAGTTGCCTTCATTAAGAGCATGTGTGTGTGTGTGTGTGTGTGTGTGTGTGTGTGTGTGTGTGTGTGTGTGTGTGTGTGTGTGTGTGTGTGTGTGTGTTTAACAGGAGTTGGAGGAACAGTCTAATGGTCAGGTTTAAGGCTAATAGGCCACAGGGGGATATGAGCACCTGAGTAAGACCTGCAGCTTCCATATTGTTATGACCTCACTAATGTATAAACACATGAGCTGTACAGTGGAGGCGGCACAAAAAAAAGAATAAAGAGACATGGAAGCAGGAGACTTTTTCTATTGGTAAGCTGAAGAGGAGAGGAAATATGATATTCTCATTCAAAGCATCAGTCCACATGCACATATGTACTTTAAAATAGTTAAATAAATTTGTTTGGATCATGTAAAAACTACTGAATGGATTTTTGACAAAACTTGGTGGAAGGATGGGACATGGTACATTGTAGGGTATTTTACATTTTACATTTTAATAGATTCACCAGTGTCTAAAATTCTTGGGTCTTGATTCAAAAAGGTATATTTCAGGGATCTTGTTCAGGAAAAGCATATTTAGGGGACTTATATATGAGTGTTTGCAATTTGGTACATCTTAAATGAAATTAAGGGGACTACAAATATCAGATTGTGTGTAGTTGTACTTTGGAACGTAGCCACTCTTTTGTCTAAACTGTGAATTTGGTTACATTCCTTATACTGGAATGGTTTCCTATGACTGGAGGAATCATCACAATCAATAAAAACAGTTTAGAAGGACCTACATTATGTGTGTTTAAGTACAGTGCTGACACAAACCTGAACCTGTCCTTTAAAACACCTTCCAAAGCAGGATGCCTATCACGAGTGACCCTGACCTCACGGAGCAGCTCCAGTATAACATCCCTCACACACTGTTACCTTTGTGGCAACAGCAAGGATCCACAGCCACAGCCTCTAAATCAGGGCCTGCAGCCCATTAAGAGTTTCCCCCCGGCCTTTCTCCTCCTCTGCTCCAGACACGACTGATGGCTTCTGTTTGCCGAGAGGTGCATCATCGCTCACGGCCAGCCGCTGTAAATCTGACAGGCATCAGCCACTCGCCAAGAAAACCAAATGAGCTCACCCTTTGGGCCTCGCTCTGTTACTGTGCTGAGATATCGAGGGTGATGACGACGATGATTATTGGAGCGTGTCCCCAGGAGGGAGGAGTGTGTTGCCCTTCGTCCCTCGGCCCACAGCGGGATGAATCGTCTGTCCTCGGGTCACTGTTTGGATCACCTGGCTCATTGTATTTCAGCCGCTGATTAACTAAGGCCAGATTAATGTGAGGGCTATATATGGCAAAAGGCGAAAGAGTAATGACTCCACACTGTGTCCTTTACAAAGATGGGGCCTTACAAATGGAGCACTAAAGTTCTCTATCTCTTTTCCTCTCCTCTCCCCTCGTCTCCACGTTCCCTCTTCCTTTAATTACTGTGTTCATGCTTGACGGGCACTGATGACTTGATTAAGCCGGCTGCGTGCAGTTCCAGTCTCTACCCTGCTGATGAATGAGTCCAAAGCTTATTAACTTACTCATTCTGATCAATAAGGCGCTGGGCCCGAACACTGCAAGGACAGAGGGGGAGACCGGGAGAGTGCGGCCGCGCTCCATGCTCGGCAGCTGGGATGGAGTCGGCACACACATGACCGGCGTGTGTAACCAATCCCGCTGCTCTGTGGAGAGAGGAGGAGGAGGAGGAGGAGGAGGACAGGTGGATTGATTTTCAGGATTACTTTCAGTCGCAGAGGCTTTGGAGCTTTCCAGCCCTGACTTTCATGATGAGCGATTGCTGCTTTGGAAAAGTTGTGATTCCTTGGGTTTGAAATGTTCATAGAAAAGGACATGACAGCAGTTAATTGGAATATTAAAATCAGGACATAAACTTAAAAAAACTTGGAGGGGATTTGAATGGCAGGGCAAAAATGAGGATTGCATTCATTTAAAGAAAGGATAAAGTGTTGGTTATCAATCCATCCTTTTATGCAAAGCTTCTTTCCTGATGACATATTAGTTGAGGTTTCTGTAAAGTATATTTCTAATTATAGCCGAAAAAACAGTTCTCACTTCTCTCATCTTGATGGAAGCTAAATAACCCAAATATTGAGTAAGAGGAAGGAATGAGCCGGTTTGTGTCACAGAGATTAGAGAAAACCTTCAGTTGGAAACAAGAAAGCAAATTACTTCGTAGCATCCTCCACTTTTGATTGGACCACTCAGGATGGATGTTGATACCTGGTCTGAGCGGTGACTTAGCGATGCTCAAACCATGACCGTTCATTCCGCCCACAGTCATTCTCTGGTGTTCTGCCATTCTTAGTCTCCAACAACTTATTGAATCTCAGCAGGCCCTCACACTGCACCCAGGAGGCCGAGGCAGATCCAAACCGTATTCCCCTGAGGAGCTTTCAGCTCCACCAGGCCCTTTAGAATGAAAACACTCATCAATGGAGCTAATGTGAGCTCCAATGGAAGCAGTCAGCGTACGTGTCACCTACTGTATACACTTGTGAGAGAGATATCCTTTGAATGTGAGCTGTTAATCCGTGGAACAGGAGAGTATGAGAGAGAAAGGTACCGTGTGTCTGTCTCTCAACCCACAGGGGAAAAAGAAAACACGAGTTTCTCTCTGCACATTCTGATATAGATACAGTTTCAGCGTTTTTGTGTAAGAGGTGCCAGTGCTGGAGTACTGTGGTCAGTTTTACACACACACACACACACACACACACACACACACACACACACACACACACACACACACACACACACACACACACACACACACACACACACTTGGGCTGAAAGGAAAGGTTTTTGATTAATTTTTCATGTTGGGAAAAACAGATTCTTCCTGTTGCAGAGAAGAATCTGATAACTTATCGTACCTTTTGTACGATAAGTTACGCCCTCATGTCTGAGAACCATCTCTGGTTTTGTCAGGGTCCTTAGTGAACAGGACTTTGTAATGTAAGCCTTTAACTGTTAGCAGGCTAAACAAGACTGGGTGCAGGATCGCCTGTATTGACCTCTGTGTCTCCCCCTGTACTTGCTGCTGTGTTGGAGAGTGTGAGCAGGAAGGGTCTTCTGGGAAGAGCCTCTTTAAGATAATGTGTGCACCATTAATGTGACTGCAGGTCGGCTCCATTTCAGAGACATTGATCTGCTGCTGGAGCGTTCAGAGTGGAGTGGCAGCAGAGCCGATCGGGAACCTGAGAGAAAGAGCAGAGGTGGATGTGAAAATGTCGACTTGGGGGGTTACAGATTTTGTTTGTC
The DNA here is from genome assembly GCF_022539355.2 of Hippoglossus stenolepis. NCBI lineage: Eukaryota > Metazoa > Chordata > Actinopteri > Pleuronectiformes > Pleuronectidae > Hippoglossus > Hippoglossus stenolepis. The sequence continues at coordinate 11,597,460 of NC_061501.1, read as the reverse complement.
TGTTTTCTGTGAGTCCTTCGGGTTGTCAGTTTACTTTTAAGTCTATAAACTCAAAGTAAATCAAATTAAAATAAAAAATTAAAATATGTATAAGAATATTCGATGGGTAAACAAACTCTATCATTACCTCCATGAAATAAAATTACATTTTGGAGCTGATCTGAACAAATGGGCAGATCCAGGAATTTCCTTCATTGACTGGGCGAGATAGGACATCAGCCTTGTTACCTTCGCCGAGGAGGTTATAGTAGATGGCCCTTGGATTGGTTTTATTTTACTACATTTAGTACATTTTTACCCACAAAGCATATAGATTGTTTAAGTGCTTCAGGTTTGAGCCAATCTCCTGGAGCAGCAACCTTTTTTTTCTGCTGTTAGGGCATCTGCATCTCCCGATCACTTCCTTTCTGTGCGAATAAGAAGGGGGTCGCATTTAATATTCGCTTCCTGTGGTGAAGCAAATCCACAACATGGCTGCACGTGGAGTTCATCTCTGTCCGGACTCAACCATTAGCGACACCTTTTGTGTCACATCCTGGCCACATTCAGCCAATGACGATGATGATACAGGATTATTTAAAAGCCGATCTTTTGGCTCCACGTGCATAATGTGTAACCGTGTCCTGATACAACAAAAAAGAGGAATTGGACACACAGGAAGTGCACTTGCTCAATGTGCTCAGATTTCTTTCTCAAAAATATAATTATAAATATATATAAATATCCTCTAAACATGCATGATGCATTTCATCAAGATTTACAAATTATTATCCGATACCTTATCTCCCAGTGTTAAAGAAAGTGGATCCAACCAAAATTTGACAGGTTCTTTCCTGACCCATACTGCCTCTTCCCACTAGGTTTCATTGTGATTCATTCAGCTGTTCTTGCATAATCCTGCCAACTAACAGACAAACAAACAAACATTTCTGTTGCATGCATTTTGGGACGTCCCCTCAAACTCAGCGGTTTGTTATGATGCAGTGGTGTTTCAAGTGTTCTGGTTCAAAGTATAAACGCTGGACATAAATAGGCATAAATGGGGTTTTGCTGCTTTTAGAATGGATGTTGATAAGAATTGCGTCTTTATAGAATAATGTGTTTTTAAAAAATCGATAAAGCATAAGGGGCGGCATTTATGCCTGGAATCCAGCCACTCCACAGGCACCATGTCCGCACCAGAAAATAGATCCTAAAGTGAAGAAAATTCTTGCCGAGCTTTGCAGTTTTCCTCTGATGAATGTACATTATCAGAGATATAGACTGACTCCACTATCCTGACTGTGAGCCATCCTGACTTCTATTACCTCAGTCAATAAGAGCACTGTCAATAATGTAGTCTGGGATGTATAGTTTGTATTAAGTAAAGCTTTGTGATTTTCTTTACAAGTATCGAACAAAACAAACAGGTTTATTTAATAAACAGTATTTATTTAATATTTTATAAATGAAATAATGCCGATGCTGTGATAACGACTGACGACAAAAAGCAGCAATGATTGCCACCACTAATTAATTGTCCTGTTGTTACCAGATGAATCAATGACCATCAGAAGATTGTCTGCGGCCGAGATGAATCTCATGTGTTGGAGATTGTTAAAAAAAGCATAAACAAATCAATGGAGCTGCACTTTATAGGCCTGGATATGGCTTAGATATCCGTTCTGCTTGACGCTGGAGTGTGTGTGTGGGGCCGACGGTCCGCCTGGTAACCAGAGCCGTAACACAAGCCCATTTAGCATATGGCATTTTTACCACGGAGAGGTAAACACAGTGGGGAGGCCAGGAGAGTAGTAAAACACACTGCTCAGACCAGATCTCCCTGTGGACCCACACAGGGTGGACACACACAGAGGACACAGTGTCGAGGTCTAATGACAAGCTGAGGTCATTCAGCTCCACACAGGAAGCTCTTCTGCACCTTTCTTTTGCATCTTTTCCTTTAATTTGATTTCTGTCTTCTGACCCTTGTGATGTCCCATCATGCACCTGAACTCACTTTTACCCAGCTCTCTCATCCACAGACCGATCCTCCCTCTCAGTACCCAGTTTCAGCCTTTTTCAGGGCGGGTGGGTGGGGGTGGGTGGGGGTCAAAGGGCATTTAAAGCTGTCACAACACTAACGGATGTTGATATCAGCTGTTAAAACCCTAATGGGGCTTTTTTCTTTTTAAAGTGACAATCTTAACAGATCAATGCAGACCTCCATGGGAGTCACATTACAAAGACTGTCAATGACCACACGCGGGGACACAGAATGACAAAGTCAGCCTGAACTGCCCCAAAAGACGTTGCCAGGCTGAGACCTCGTTCGTATACCAGCACAACCACCAACCTGCAGTTGCCCTACAGAGGACTTACTGGGAGGCGGCGAGGCTGCTCCACCAAACTGCTGAACGGACGTAAAGAGGACCAGTGGCGGCAGGGTGATAAGAAGTTAGATGCCGGGAAGCAGCACTAAGGTGGTGCTAGGCTAGAGAGAGAAGCTATAAAGGCCTGTTAGGGTACATTAGGTGGAGGAGAGGGTCATAAGGCTTCATGAATGTTTCAGCAGGACGGGGGGCGTTTGTCTTCCAGCTCTACTGTCAAAAAGCAATCATGACTCAGAGCTGCAGGGGGGTGGGTGGGTGACTTCGGTCTGGGGGGGGGGGCCAGGACACTCTATTTTCCTGTGGCACACGTGGACAGAAAATGCACCGCGGAACACACACAGCATGACGCACCACACGCACTCTTAGCTGCGGTAGTGCACTGAGTGCCCGCCTCATCCTTCACCGTCTCCATCACTGTCAACACACGGGCTGTTGAATCATTGCCCCCCGTCTCTCGGATGAGCAGGTTTAAGACCTTCCAGCCTCACGCGCGCTAATGTTTGGCACCGCCGCGGAGCATCAGGTGCTTAAACAGTCGTCGAAGCCTCGAGGTGGCTGCTAAACGTCCACACCCCAGGGCCTGTCAGGGTCTTCTCCCCTTTGACCCCGCAGACCTCTGGGAGCTGCCATGGGTCACGGTCAATTGTCCCGGGAACAACAGAAGTGTAGTTGTGATGATAACAGAGACTACATGAGCTTGAGTGCTGAACTGATTTTGTAAAAGGCAGAGGAAGGAAAGAAAAAGAGAATATTTACCCTGGTGTCAGTGTCAGATCTTTCAAATGCGTCTGGTTGCAGGCTTGTTCAAGTCGGATTTATAAACACCACATGTGAATTTGCATAAATCTCGTTCCCACGACAAAGTCAAACTCTTTTTTAACATAGTCAACGGTGCGGCTGCCTCATCGTGGTTCAATTGAGAGCAACTAACCAAGACATTTGCATGCACACACCTCTGTGGGACAGTGTGTCTCATCCCGCTCAGGGGAGGATGCAGGGGAGTCACACACACACAAAAAAGGTATTCCAACCAGAAACGTATTAAACAAGATGACGAGGTAGTGATGGAAAATACAAATACTTCAAAGTGCTGAAATATAAGAGACTTGAAAATAAAGCAGAGGTGCAATAGTGTGTGAATGCAATTATACAAGTTAACCATACACTCACTTATCTGGGCAGGGGGAATTCCCATATACTTACCTAAATATAGCTGGTGCACACCTTGCAGACTTGAGGCTTATACAGGTATGATAGCAATATGGAGATTTTTTCCCTGATGTCAGTCCCTATAGGGCAGTGCGACATGAGTTCCCTGTTACAGTATATCTGCTCAGAGCTTGAGGAGAAGCAGAACGAAAAAACACAGGGAACAAATGATGCATATCTTGATGTTCCATAACCTGCCAGTGCCAACGATATGATGATGGATATGAAACAATTACACCAATGATAGGAAGGAGTTGGAAAGACAAGAATCGCCACAAGGGGGGACTGGCAAGAAGATTTCCAGAAAATGTCCCAGAGGAACCGATTTTGATATTTGTGTCATGTACAGTCTCTTCAGAAAATGTTAGGGAGATGTCCAGACTTCAGTGAATGTCCGAACGCAGCTTTTGTCAGAGTGTACTGCAGCTTTACTTCAACTAACTCCCCAACCTCCCAACCTCCCACACAACACCACAGGTCAGGTAGGAAGGCAACTTAGGAACAAAAAGAACAACAAGCCACAATTCCAGGTTTGCACAGATTACGGCATAAACACGCCACCCAGTTATTCATCCTTTACGGCCTCACACACACACATAAAATCCCTTCAGCTGTGGCGTTGTTTCCCCAAATCCGACTGCGAGCTGATGGAGCAGCAGTGTTACGATGATTAGAGAGGGCGAGGTGAGGTAGAGGAGGCGATGAGACGAGGAGAGGACTAACTAGCTGATAAAGCAGTTGTCCTCCGTTGTCTCTGCACCGCTATCTTTGGTAAATGTGACTGACAGCTATTGATGAGTGTGTAGCTGACCCGCCCCCCCTCTGTCCATCACTCTGTCCATCACTTCACGTGTGTGTTTGTGTGTGTGTTGTGCATGTGCAGATTTTTTTGCATTTCTTTGCATGCATATACAATACAATCTAGCCCCATGCATGTGAGAGTGTGGACATGACAGCTTGGTTTGCAGGGGTTATAATATTCTGTGCGGCCCACTCTTTGTACTTTGCTCCCGTGATGGCCCAGGGGGAATCAATCATGGGCTGTCCTGAGCGGCTGGTGACAGCACATTGAGAAGAGATGAAGGGAACAGGGTTGGTGAGGAGAGGACAAGAGTGCTCATTAGCTAATCCACTTCAAGAGGTTTCAAATCACCCACTTCCTTCACTCGCTCCTGCTTTTCACTTGCAAACACACAATATATGGGTTAAAAATCATCTGTTTTCATCATGCACTGTCCTCCATGCGCCGCTCTTGCCTCCCCCTCTCAGACAGTAGCAGAGAGAGGGCAAACATCTCCACACTGACAGGGTCGATGGCTGCCACACACCGGCGCCGCCTTCTAAGTGTTCATCTGAATGGACAGCTTAGTTCGGATTAGTTGGACTAACAGCAAACATCTTTAGAGGCAGGGAGGTCACCTCGCCTGTGCATGGATGCGCATGTGGTTGGAGTACAGTGTCCATATGTTGTAAATCCCTCAGGGACAACGCACGCTGTCCTTTTTTTTTTTAAGCCAGGACAGAGTAAATATTCTTGTGCTTTTTAAATCCCAGTCCTTGTATCGGAAACCTTCAGCTCCTTGTAGAAAGATGTACCACTTGGATCTGAGAAATGTAAAGATTTGCTATAATGGCTGAACTGTAATGTCAGTGGGTTCAGGCAGCAGGAGAAGCAGTGTGTGTCTTTCCTGTGGTCAACAGTGTCCCAGCCGCATGAGGTCCCACTGTCCTAAAGTATCAGTTTAATACGTCCCCGTGCCTTTCAACACCTCCACCCCACCGAGAGAAACATTCGCCTGAGAATAGAGCCCGGCACAACAGGGGCAGGCCGAGCAACATGAGGCAACTGTCACATGGGAATTACACGCTCGCATTCTATCAGAGCCTCACACAATGCAGCGGAAAGAGGAAAACCATGCCGTCGTGTCAGTTTATGGAGAAAAGCCCCGGGCTGGAGAGGGAGTGAGAAACGATGCAGAGGCAGAAGTGTGTGTGTGTTAGAGAGAGAGAGAGAGAGAGAGAGAGAGAGAGAGAGAGAGAGAGGAGAGAGAGAGGATGCAGGAAGGCAGGGGGTTCTGTAACAGTAGGCCCTCTCCTCACTACCCTATTGCCGGCTTCATCACCCACAGGAATAACAGTTGGGTACACACAATGGCCTTGCGCATAAAGACACACAAATAACACACTGGGAACCATTGTAAAGCGCGACGCATGGTGAGAAGAAGCCCACAACACTTTCTAACATCACGCATGACAATGACACATGTCAAGATACAAGCATCTTTACCCTTTTCACCGGAACTGCATATGAATCAGCCTGAGAGAAGAACTCTGCAGTCTATCAGGGTTAAATAGTTCAAACAGATACCGTAGATGGATGGATGGATGATGGACAGATAGATAGATAGATAGATAGATAGATAGATAGATAGATAGATAGATAGATAGATAGATAGATGTTTTAGGGGTTGATGTGGGATATGGAGGTGTGGAATAGATGGATGATGGATGGATGGATGGATGGATAGACAGATAGATAGACATAGATAGAAAGATAGATGTTTTAGGGGTTGATGGGGGATATGGAGGTGTGTGTTTAGGGGATGAGGGGGGGGTGGAGGCCAAAATATGTTGCCCCCCGGGACCACAGTGGAACCTCACACCAGCCCCCAACAGAAAAGGATAAGGCCATCTGCCCTCCTCGAGCATCAATCCCACCTAGAAGATACACACACACACACACACACACACACACACACACACACACACACTGAGTGCTGGGCAGCAATATGTGGAGGCTTTACGGACAGTGTTTGCCTTTCATCCGGCCGGCAGCATGCAGGCCGCTGAGCCCATGTGTGTGTGTGTGTGTCTCCCGCCGTACTGTCCACCGTCCCAGTGGAAATCACCGGCCGATAACAGCAGCTCCAACCTGAGGCTTGAATGGCAGCACACAAGCTGATCCGCCTCATCTCTCAACTGAGCGAACAGGCGGGGGGAGTTAAAGTTCAGAGGATCCACTGAAACTAAATCACTTAACTGAGATGTTCCTGCAGACGTAGCACAGATTTACTGACGGAAACACACAGGAAAAGTAACTGTAGTTAGTAATAATAAGTGATCTGAGTACTTTAATAGTGCAGTACAGATATTTATGAGTCAAAGGTAGAGGAGCAGGGGACAGCAGAGTTTTACATGTAGATATAAGATCACGTGTTGCAGCTATAATATCCTGTTCATGCAAAGATACTAATTCAAAAAACTTATGCTAGAGAGAATGTCCCTCAAAATCCATGGAGAACTAGAATTTCCCTCAGTAGAGCTCATACTTCTGCCAAGGCCCAACAGTCCCCTTATGAAATCAGATATAAATTCACTAGATCCAAAGTTTTTCTTGAATCTGCACCAAATTGCACAAGCTCATAAATATCCATCCCCTGCACGGCTGGTTTGTTTCATCAAGATCCATGAATTATTATATTAGAAATTAAGGAAAATGTTGAAAAAACGCCCACAGTGTGAAAGAAAGCAGCCTTTCTCCAAGTTCAGTGTTAATTCCTGCAGTATAGTTTTGCCAACAAACTAACATGAAATTTGGCTGTTTTCTAAATTCTTGAAGAGATAAAAAGTTGCTTCTTTGAATTGTTTCTTGTGGAATGAAAGGAAACGGGCGTAGATCCAATCTCTGCACTCAGGTCAACTGAGTTAGAAAGCCACAAAAAGATGTGTGTGTGTGTTTGAGGGTATATACAGACACAGAGAGAGGAGAGGCCATCAGGACTAATGGAGAGAGATTATGGAGAGTCTTTATGTACAAAAACCAAAAAGTGAGAAGTTTGAAAATTCTCCTTCATCATCACTGAGTTTTCATGTGGTCTGAAGCAGACGGAGGCTCCGATCGACAAAGAGCTGCTGTGGTCATCGTTTATGAGGCAACTCAGCTCAGCTCCACACACACAAACAGACACAGACACACTCACACACATACGCGCGCACACACACACACACACACACAGAGATGCATGGAACACTGCACTGGATAGCTATTAGGCAATCAATAGAAGAGTAGAGTATTTTACCCCTCAGCTCAGAAGAGAAGAGAAGAGAAGAGAAGAGAAGGAAGGAAAAGGAAAAGGAAAAGGAAGGAAAGGGAAGAAGAGTAAAGACAGGTAAAGGAAAGGAAAGAAGAGGAAAGGAAATTAAAAGAAAGGAAAGCAAAGGGAAGAAGAGTACAGGAAAGGAAAGAAAACGAAGGAAACCGAAAGGAAAGGAAAGGAAGGAAAAGGAAGGGAAGGTAAAGGAAAGGAAAGAAAACAAAAAAAAACGAAGGAAACCGAAAGGAAAGGAAAGGAAAGGAAATGCAATGAAAGAAAAGCAGAGGAACGTAAAGGAAAGGAATGGAAAGGAATGTTAAGGGAAGGAAAGGAAAGGAAGAGAAGGAAGATCTCTTTTATAAAGAAGGCTCAGTGGCCTAAAATGTCACAATGTCCCTGCAACAGCAATAAATATATATATATACTCTTGATATCATTAAACCTCACATATAAATCAGACACTGGATTCAGTTGTGGTCGAGCTTATGAGCTGGAGTGTTGGTCAAACATTGTTTTGAGTTATGGCCGCCTGCTTCAGCCTCACAGGGAGTTAACCTCTGCCAAGCCGAGCCATAAAACTGCAGCGCTCCTATCATTAATATCACATTAATACAGAGACTCATCTGATGGATCGTCCTCGAGAGGCGCTGTTAACGTGGCGGGAGGTTAAGTGTGAAATCAATCTGTATAAACAAGCTACATACAAATTCTCCCATGCTGGAGAGAGAGAGAGAGAGAGAGAGAGAGAGAAAGAGAGCTAGGGTCTTAAATCAGCCAATCACAGAGGCGCCAGTAAAATCAGTCTTTTAGCACCGCTCGCTAACTATCTCACTATTTCAGCTCTGGCAGCTCATTCTCCTCTTTCTTTCCTTCTGTCTGTCTCTTTTTGTCTTTGTTCCCCGTGCCATCCCTCTCCACCCCTCCGCTCCTGCAGGGGCACAGAGGGGAGTATCCTCGCCATTCAGAGCAGGCCCCATCATGGAGGCTGAGGGGCTGTTTACGAGGGAGGGGCAGGCCCAATGGAGGTTGATCGACACTTGTTCAAGCCTCCATATTTAGGCTATTTGAGGGGAGAGGGAGGCTGTTAGACATTCAGTGAGGAGGTGACCCCTGACCCCGAAGACTGTCGTCCATCCGTTACAGAAAACAAACAGGAGAGGCGGCGTGCTGACTTTACTGCTCCTCTCCCTGCAGACAGAAAACATCAAGTCTGAGCGTCAGTACAGAAATCACTCAGGCCCCCAAAAAAACCCTCTTATCTTTGATGCATTATGGGGGAAAAAAACATCATGCCCTTTACATCTAGGGCCCGAGCAACAACAGACCCTACTGGGATTGCTCTGATTGTTATTTTTCTAGTTATTTTCGCTGTATTTCTCTGCTCCCGCTGCTTGAATGTTTGTTTTCGCGCTTGAGCTCGGTCGCTGTGTTGTAATGTGTCGTCTCCGCGTCGTCATCGTGACGTATGGTGACCCACAGGTTAAAGGTGACATAACAGAGCATCGAACACAAAGGCTGGACACTGTGTCACCTGTCAGACCTCATGCTGCCGCCACCAGCGCACTGCCAATTGGTGCTTTCCTCAAATTAACACTGACACACACACACAAGTATGTGTATCCATGTTTCTATGTTTATCATATATCAATGGATCCATCCATGAATCTATCTATCTCTCTATCTGGAGAAGAGCATGGGGCCAGTTGGTGACAGTGTGAGGGCAGATGTCAGTCATGGGGAGCTTCTTTGTCACTGGAGCAATAGACCACCTCACTGCTGCACTCCATTGTCATTCATTGGCTCCACTGGGGTTTGTTCATCTTTTTTTACTGTGAGCATGCAGCCTGTAATCCATCACATGGCTAAAACACAGCAGACACACAGAGGGGACATGTGCACAGACTGCTGCACTGATGGGACTTTATGGTGCACAAGTGAAGAGCGGACAACAAGACGCACAACCATGCACAATGCAACTGTGCAAATGTTCCGACTGTGCGAACACAGGTGCATGATTTAAGTAATTTAACAACTTTATATTCTCTTTATTAATGTAACTTGTGCACCCACAACTAAATCAATATGTATATGATGTAAAGTAATTTAAATGATTTATTTAAATTGTCGGCACAATTAAGATAAATGTTCTTGTTGCATCTAAAATAAAAATCATTGTTTTTTATATTCAGGTTTTTTTTGGTGCCATTTATTTGTTCTCTGTGATTTTAAAGGCAATTTCGAAATAAACCAGAAACAACGATCTCATTTCCATGCTCAGATTTTATTTCATTTATTCATGAAAAAGCGAACGCTCAAAAAGAACAAAGACATTTTGCTTTTTGAAGCCTTTCATTACAGTAAAAAATATGTTTTTTTATAAATTAAGACAGGATATAACATTTATTTCTATACACAAATGGGCTTAAATCCACAGTCATACAAAATAGCTTTGCTAGCAAATAATAATAATAATAATAATAATGATAACAATAATAATTAACGTTGTTATTATTTTGCAGGAATCACAAGCTTTAAGCCACAAAACAACACACAACATATTTTAACATATAAATACATTTTAAATTATGATCTATTTAAATAGAACATTTAATTTTGTCTTCAGCAGCATTTAAAGAAAACGCTATGAGCTTATAGTAGTCCTTATGTATTTATTTCCCCACCATGCTCCTGTATAGATGTTGTAATATTCATATATCACACTGGATTAGAGAGGTGGTCGTTGTGAGAAGATAGTTAAAATGAGAACAGACTAGTTCCAGGGCCGGTATTCCTGATTTAAAACGGTTAAGTCGGTGTAAGGGACGTTTTGTCCGGCTTTGGTGTTAGCTGCTGGGGTGTCCTTCCCCGGGATGACGGTGTCCTCCTGGAGTCCACTGCCCGGAGGGGACGGAAGGACAGTGGTGTCCAACATCTGTCTGTCTGCAGAGAAACAACCACATCAATAAACAATATTAAAAATCAATTAAAAGATGGAATATTACGGCCTATAATATTTATTTTGTCATCGAAAAAACTGTATTTAAATAACTTGGACAAAGAAATAAACACAAGATCCTAGAACAAGTTCTTAAAAACAATATTTGTTTAGGGTATTACAATTTAAAAAAATGAAATTCCCACATTTAGGGCAATGCATTTATTATCTTATTATGGGATAGTAAAGAACAATTTTATTTTGACTATATCTTTGAGTTAAGTAATTTCGATTTCAATAAACAAAATAAAAAAGACAGAAAGGGTAGAATAAAAATGAATGAATGAACACTTGAGGTAAATCAGTTTATAATAATAAAAATGAATGTCTTACTCTTGTGAGTCTTGATGTGGTTTTTGAGCTCCAGGTCCTCCTGGAACGAGGCCCCGCACAGGTCGCAGGGGAACGGCTTGTCCCTGGCGTGGGTCCGCCGGACGTGGCTGTCGTGGGCGGCGTGCGAGGCGAAGGCCTTCCCGCAGTGCTTGCACTTGAAGGGCCGCTCTCCGGAGTGCTGGCGGATGTGAGTGCGCAGAATACTGGAGGCAGTGAAGGCCTGGAACACAGGGAATAAAAATAAAAATAAATATAGACATATATTTAGCGTGTTTATATTTTTTTGGATTCAAAAGTTTAGTTTGGATAATTATGGCAGGACACAGGACATCATTTGATTCTGAGGTAAATCAAAAGCACATCTGTATTTCTATTTCTGTTTATTTTCTCTGATTCAAATTGTTTAACAACAAAGGTCACTTTATCAGCGACATCATGTTAAGATTTTTTATTCAAACATTATATTATTATTGTTTTTTAAGCCTCCTGGTCAGGCCTCGTGCGGCCTCGGGTCTCGTGGCGCAGTGTGTAAAGGGGAAAGAGGATTAAGTGAAACAAAAGGCTTCTCCTGTGCGTAAAACCGAGGCAGGACACCCAGAACAAAGAACTAGAAACTTGGTGCTCATCGCAGGGGCCGTAAATAAAAAGTGTTATGTGCCCAGACAAAAGCGTGGGTGTACATCTGGCCATGATTAGCATGTAAGTGTGTCCGCGGAGCGTGCCCGTGGAGAGACAACAATGACGAGGGGCGCGCGTCAACAGCGCCATGAAACGAGGTGCAGCGCTAAATGGATGCGCAACACTGCGGCTTTTAAAAAACAGAAAAGGTGCGTGGAGGAGGAGACGCGAGGAGGAGCAGGGGAAGTGACTGCAGACACTTACAGAAACTGAGGACTGAAATAAAATATAAGACTTTAACACTTTTATTAGAAAGTAAAGGAGAATGAAGCTGAAGGTTTCTCCTCATTTTATGTGTTTTTATTTATTATTATTTAAGAATATTTAAGATATGATGATTAAAACAATACAACAATCTCAAATTCACATTTTAGGCCTAATACATGAATATAAATGGTATAAACTTTCTGATAATTGTAGTATTAATACCTACATAATTTATATAATATAAACTTATATTAAAATGCATTTGCTTTTAATAGATTAAGTAAAAAAAGGAAATAAAATGGCTTCTTACCTTATTACAATAGACACACTTGTACGGCCTTTCTCCGGAGTGCACACGCATGTGTTTGTTGAGACTGGACGACTGGGAGAAACTCTTTCCACACACTGAACACTGTGGGTCAGACGAGAACATGTTATTTAACCATTTAAAATCATTACCGTAGTTATCAATACTTTTCCATCTATTCATATTCATATATACTGACCAAAAATCATTCACATTTTAGTGCAGGACTTCATACTCATTCAAAACCAAATTTAACTTGTTCTTTGAAAGACTCACACAGAGAAAATAAAAGATTCTGGATTTCAAATATCACATATTACAGGGCTGTATAGACATTGAAATAAACTGCAAAGTACAACGTCTCAGTCCATGTTGGATTTTGGATTGGATTGGATTTTCTTTGGAAAGATAAAAATGAGTTTAATGATTGGTTTCTAAGGGGGAAACCACTGGCTCGTTTGTATATATTTTTTAATAAATAGTTCTGTCCACGTGGTTTCGTTGTGATTCTTAAGGCTGCATGTTTAACACCGTGTTAACACTCACAGTGTTTCCCCTTCAGAATAAGACCTATAATAAAAACCTGAAGAATCCTGCGGGGAGCTGTCCTTTCAGCACCACGCACACTTAATACACGCGTGTATGGCCTGCGTACCTTGTGAGGCCTGTGTTTCTCGTGCACGTGTAAGATGTGGATCCTCAGTCTGTCCCTCTTCTCGAAGGATCTGGTGCACAGGTGACAGGGGAACTTCCGGTCGCCCTGGTCCACGCAGCGTGTGTACTTGAGGTGCTTGTCTCTGTAGTACTTGTAGGCGAACACCTTCCCGCACCTGTCGCACTTGAAGCCCTCTCCGTTATCTGGAGAAGAGGACACACAGCATGTTTAACATCCACCACGTTATAAGAGGGATACACAAGCAGCACATGCCGGGTTCAGGTCTAACCTTCGGGGGGGTGTCCCCCGGTGTTGCCCTCGATGGAACCCTTCAGGGTGAGAGGGATGCCCAGGAACTGCATGTAACAGTCTCCATACCACACCAGCAGCTCCTGGCCCGGCCTCACCTCCTTACAGGCCTCGTAGAAGATCTGACCCTGCACCTGCACCGCGATCAAGTTCTGCTCCTCCGGGAACCGAGCGCACTTCACCAGGGACATCCAGTTCCCGGAGCCTGCTCTGCCGTCCACGAAATGACTCAACCTGCCGTTCTCGAACACCTGGACACAGTCAAACCGTGAGATCAGACTGGGAATGAGAATAATGCTGAAGAAACCAGGCTCTTTGTGGAGGATGAAGTCAACACACACCTCCCACATCAGGGTGTTGTCGTCGTACGTCTTGATCTCGCTGGTGTTGACGAGTTTTCCCTGGAAAGGTCCGAAGCGGGTCCCCTTGGCGATGCTGCTCTTGTCCGTGAAGACCCCACAGTGGGACAAGTTTCCCCACGCAGCCTGGAGGACGGTTAACCCTGCAGGACATGAGACAGGACAGCGTGAGACAGACATCTTCAACAGGACGACATGCAACCAAGAGAGACAGAAGATGTGGGTTTGTACCTTCTGGAAGTTCAAGTGTCTGTTTGTCCAGTGGGAGGATGTGAGACTCAGAAACTAAAGATGGAGAAATGAGGGAATTAGATTATTATGGAAATTAAAAAGAGGATTATGATTAAACAAAAGATTTCTTTTGACATTTCTCCTACAACAAATTAAACTTTCTACTACTTCTACCTCAAACAGGCCACACTGTGCACTTCTATATATTTTTTATTATAAACTAAATGAACCCCCAATCATGTTATTTCTATATGAGCCTTAGTCTCACCTGAGTTTTCCAGCAGGGCCATTCCAGATAGAGCGTGACCCATGCGCTCCTGGCTGCCAGAATAACCATAAAGCACCATAAACAAGTCATCCTGGCTGAAATTATAAGATGTGCGCGTCTTTGCAGGCGTCAAGTCCGACCCCCGGTATCGGAGCAAAGCCTGTTTGGGATGTGAGGTGTTCAGGGAGGAAGAGGAGGCCGAGGAAGACCTGTCACTGGACGGGCTGTTGAAGTCCGAGGACAGCGGGCCGGCGGCGTGCTCCGTCACCACCGCGGCCATCTCCTCGGGCTTGGCGCACAGAGGGTGTCCGGAGGGCAGCATCTGGCTCAGGTAGGGGATCCCGGAGGCGCTCAGCATGTGTTCGTGCAGCAGCGAGACGTGTTGGCCGCCCTGGCCGCCCAGGAACGCCGGCACCCCGGCTTGCAGGCCGAGCGGCAGGGACGCCTGGGTGTCCGACACCAGGCGGCCGAGCGACTTGAGCGGGTGATGCAGGAGGCCGTGCGTCGGGTGCGGGAAGAAGTCCATGAAGTGAGGCGGGGGGCCGGGGAGCGGAGCGTGGTAGAAGCCCCGAGCCGGGGGGCCCTTCAGCATGCCGGCGTGGAAGCGCTTCTCCTTCAGCACGACGGGGATGGCGGAGAGGGACACCGACATGGGAGCACCGAGGTGAAGGGGAGAGGGCGGCTGATCCTTCAGTGGACGAGGGGAGAGACGGAGCAGAGCACAGGGGGAGGGAAGGGAGAGAGGGTGAGTTATAAATGTTTAATGTAAGAAAACTAAAAAAGTAAACTTGACATCACCAAAAGAGGTCGACCACACCTGGATTGATTCTTTTAATTCTAGCGAGCTCTTATTTCAGCACGTCAACAAACCCACAGCTCTAATAAACAGAAATAAGAGAATACAAAACTTTCATTTGCTCATTAGAATGAAAATATCCCAGAAAACTACAAATCCCAAAAGTAAACTGGGATATAAAAGTCCCAGTAAGAGATTAACAGGCTATGAACTGACAAATAAGACTATAAATACGGTTATGACAATTATTTTTTTCATTTATCTACAATTAATCCCGATTAAGTAGGAATAACCTACCCTTCAAAATAAAAGCACAGCTTCACATGAGCATACACTGAGTAACACACATGAATTGCCTGATAAGGAAACGCAGCCTGCAGTGAAATTGAACAGCCGATTTTGCAATATTTCCAGCTGAGAGGACCCACAACAGCAGACACAGACACACACACCAAATGAACATGCAGAGTGTGTGTGTGCATGTGTGTGTTTGTGTTTTTTTAAGGAACCGTTTACCAATCAGCCAGTAAATAGAGGTACAAACCAGGGTCATGACACCAATTACATGAGCCGCCAGCTCGAGCAGAGGTCAACATTAATGAAGCCGTTAATGGACCTTACAATTACACTACAGTCATTACACAGAAGACACCAGCAGGGCAGAGAAGTATAGGATTATTATTATATCAATAAAAGAAGTAAAAATAAACTTCGAAATGGACAAATAATTTATATATAACTAGGCCTATACATTGAAGAATGAGCCCCAGTAACACACACTGTAATTTCCGATGTAAATATACAACAGACGAGTGTGCAGGGATTTTAAAAAACAGAAAAGTCCTCTTACCTTTTTTAAAATAAAGAAATCAGTTCACAGTGGAGTCGTCTGTCATGTCCTCAGGCTTCGCTTTCAGAAAAACCTCCAGATAAACAAATCTTCCACTTCTGCAAACTTCAGAGTGTGAGAGCTGCTGCAGGACCCTCTCTCTCTCTCTCTAGTGTGTGTGTGTGTGTGTGTCTGTGGTCATCTGAGGGCATCTGTACTGTATACAGTCAGGTCCTGCACGAGAGGCACCTCCTCCTTCCTATTGGTCAGCCCGACCTCATGCATCTCAATGACCCCCCCACCACCCACCACAGGGATAAGCCCACATCTTCTCAGGGACAACCCATTCCCTGCATTTCCATATGAAGACCCTCCCCACCCCCATTAAAAAACACTTGATGAGATTTTATCTATCGAGGACCCCCCCCCTCAGTGCAAGTTGTTATGAGTTGGATGTGGTGAATTCATGAGTTCAAATTAGACTGTCAGAAAACACATTATAGGGGCTTTCTAACTTAATCACATTACATTATTAGCTGTTTGGCACCGATTTGCATGAGTACATTTTAAATGATTGGCTTTGAATGCATATTTATTTAATGGCTCCTGCATAAGCCAAGATATAAAGCTTAAAACTAAATGCTGCTCAACACTGAAAAATAAGCTTTAGGCCTTCACAGCTATTCATTTCTATAAACATGTATTTGGTATTTCAATTAATTTATTACGGATTTTAGAATGCATCCAAAATTAAAGCTTGATGAAAATAATTCAAAATGTGATTTTCCACTGAGTCATTTATTCAGTTTCTCAATTGTAATCTACAACATTTTACTTTTATATTTGGTTATTATTTAATAGCGCTTCTTTCTATAAAATATTAAAAAGCTGACTGTCAAACAAATGCATTTTCTAGTAGTTTCTAGCCGTTTTAGTCAATATAAAGTTAAAAGTAAAAAATAGGGCTATTTATATTGTTATATGTTGGAAAACACAATGAAGGCGGATGGATGAGGCCTTCAATGGTCTTTTCCTTCCCTTCACGTTCATCTCTGTGAAATAAGAGTCACTTGATTAAATATTGCAATAACAGAATTCTTTATTTACAAGGCAAATAGCATCAGCGAAGCCATATTAGTTCACAACTTGCATAACTGTGGTTTTAACTTCTCTTGTATATCTAATTTTGCATAAAACGCTCACACACTAGGGGTACGAAGGTGGATGCGGGTGTACAGTGTGATTCCTGTGAACGATGCAGAAAAATAAAAATATCCCGGGGGGAAACACAACAGTAAGCTTTCTTCAGTAAAGTCCATATAGTATATTACATATTGCTTCAATATCCCTATGTATTATCTTCTCCATACAAACAGTGTGGAGGGAGGGAAGGAGCGAGGGAGGGAAGGAGCGAGGGAGGAGGGGGCGGAAATGAAATCAACAGAGTCTTCAACCCAAAGCCGAACAGAGAGCGATGATGAGGGACATTTCAACCTAGAGAATGATGCACCCATTCAATATTGTACACAAGTCATTATACAAATTTATACAGACAGCGGTGTAATGTACAAGAACAAAAACGGACGAAATCTAAGGCATTATGCTAGGGTTCTTAGCATTTCAAGGTTGCATCTTAGCTCTAAGAAATTTGCAGACAATACAAAAGGGCATTTAAAGTTCTTCAAAACCATAAGTTAAAAGAGAGAAACAAAATATTTCGTTTAGTGGGTCCAAAGCCTGGATATTTGTAAAGGGGCAAAAAATCATTTCTTTGCACCCGTCCTCATTATAAATGCTAAAAAATGCATTGCTACCACATGGCTTTAAGTTTTCAAAATCTCGACAATCTTTGGAAATTTGCAAAGGGCTCTGAATCATTCTTTTAAAATGGCTCAAAAAGGCTTGTTCTGCACGACTGTATTTTACAATCAAAACAGCTTTTGTCAAAGAAGCGTGATCTCCTGTGGGCCTGCGGCGAAAAAACACCTGCGTGACATCAGCGGCAATGACGAACAAGACACGAAAGCAGACGTCCTCCGTCCCAAAGTTGACTTGCTACAGCTTCAAATTTCATAAAGAACGCTTTCAAAAAGAATAAGCAACGATGGGGCGACTTCCTGTGTAAATGCTGAGAGATTCATGGTGTGACTGTTCAACACCTGCGTTGTCAACATGTTGACAAGAAACACCGCCAGTCACATCCATAGGCCGTTAATGACAATACATTCAGAATGATTCTTCGTCGTGTTTTATGCGGCAATAACATTTACATTAGACCCTGTTAAGTGACATCATCGTGTGTGTTTCTCGTTTGGGCCTCTGTCAGAGCGCGAGCCAACAGGTCGTCTCTCGCTGTGGAAATAAAAGCTGGTAGAATTCTGAAAATCCAATTGAGAGGTGGCTGAGGATTTTTTGGCTTTGCTCCATGTCTGTCCTGGGTTTAATATAGTCGATATAAAAAAGGTTCGTCTCTTTGAGGAAAAATGTACGTTTTGAGGTTAGAGAAGATGACTCGCTTCAGATCTAGTGAAGGTCAAACCAAACCCCTACTGGGGGCACAAAAATAGCATGTCATTACTGAACACTTTACAGTTAAACTAACTGCCTGAGGTCATAAAATATGGCTAAGTGTCTGTCAGAGCAGGTCTCGTGAACCGTGCAGTCTTAACTCTGACCTCTGCTATAGACGAATGGCTGGAGGCAGAGAGAGCATGTGTCATCATGGGGCGGTGGATCACGGACATGCCTCTCTCTCTCTCTCTCTGGGCCCTCCGAGCCAGTGCTGCATAATCTAATAGGAACGCTGTGTGTGGATGTAGACTTTCTTGGTACAAACTGCAATAAAAAAACGTTGTTTAATACTGCATCCAAACATGGAGCAAAAGTGTGTCCGTTTTTTTTCTTCTTCTTCTTCAGGAAACTGTACAAAAATTACAAAAACAAAAACACAAAAACAAAAAAAAAATAACCAAGAGATTCTCAAGTAATCGTTATTGCTTGTTTACATCACACCAGAACAGTTTGCACCTAGCAGCTTGTATGAAGCAGTTTCACTCCAGACAACATAGAAAGCACACTTCTGTTATTTGTTTTTTTTTGAGTTATCGTATGGCTGTGTTGAATTTGTCCTGTATTTTTTTTTCTTCCTTTTTGTGTTCTATGCTAAAGGCAGAGAAGCAAGCGATAATCTGTACACTGTATACACAGCACACCCCCGTACAACCCGTCCCTACTTCCCACCCTCACCCCTGTCTGCATCGTACCAGCACTTCAGAACGTGAAGGCTCCCACTCCACTTCCAAACAACAACAAAAACAGAGGACACAAAAAAAAAAATTTCAGGAATAAAAATAAAAGAAAATCTTGCTCTGCTTCAAGAGGCAGTTGTGACCAGACAGGAGGAACAAATCCATAAGGAATAAAATAAATAGGAAAGAAAATGTCTTACTTATTGGTATGTACAATCTCTGTAATTCATTTTTAAACCATAATTGACTTTGACATCTTCTTCTGAAACTACAGGACCAAAGCATAATCCATGACTCAGGTTAAAAGAAGAATCTGTTCAGAAAGAATACAACCATTACTGTTAAAATTATATAAAAAAGTGCCTCGTTCACACTTTTAGAAATATCTTTTCTCATTGCTACTAGGATAAAGAATCATCTACAATAATTAAAATGAATCTATACAGAAAAATAAAACTTAATTTAATACACTATAGAAACCTCTTGACTAAATTAGTCTAATCATACAAATCACAATTCCACTCAAACCATTATTCTGCAGTGTTTTTCAAGATCAGTTTTTTCAACCATATCTTCAATCTACATCTTATTTCTCACAGAAAAAAAAACAAACAAACTAAAATCATAGTAATAAAATAAAGAACAGCAAAAAGGCAAAACCGGCTAAGTGTTCGAGCTCCATCCATAATTCTGAACATAACTTGGAGTCTTTGCTGCCATTTTGGAACTATGTGGAAATGTCACAAATGTGTGAAAGAAGAAAAGAAAAGAAAAAAAAAAATCAGTGTATGTCGTTTTTGAGATGAGATTGTAAATGGCCGCTGTCCACTGAGAGGAATACATTCATCAGAACGAGGGATCTCACCCACTGCTGCCCCCTAAAGTCAGTGTCCCCCACCAGGAGGCCTACAGTAAGTCACACTACGGTGAATGCAGCCGGACAGGCAGACAGACTGGCTCATCGTGAGGCGCTCCTCCAGGAGGGTGAGGCGTGTTGGGACAGGGATCCACGATCCTTCACCCCAAGCCCTCTCCGCGCTCCTGCGTCTGTTCGGGGCCGGGCTCCTCTGTGGGGCTGCTGAGGCGGCCCAGCCGGGACACACGGCAAAAATTTTGGCTGGGGGAGACGGGGTCGGGGCACGGCCTGGCTGGTTCAAGGGGCCGTCGGTTGGTTTTACATGTTTATACAATTTTTCAGAGGGGCCGACGCTCTCCTTGCACCAGCTGATCACTGAGGTTCAGGTTCAGAGCTCCATGAGGGTCAACAGTACTTCTGTAGAGAGAGAGAGAGAGAGGAGACACTTTATTACGTTTTTATACTGTCTGAACAAAACTCAGCAGTTACACTCTTTACTAGAACTAGAAGATATGATCACACCTGTTTTATCTTTTTAAGATTTATTTAAACATTCATGGACTTCATGGCCTGGCCCCAGGTTATATCTCTGATCTTTTCTTTCCCTCTGTACCTCTGTGCAGCTGGTGATCATCAGGCAAGGTCCTGCTGTCATTTCCTGAAACTAGGCTAAAAATGTGAGCCATCAGGGCCCCGGGGCTGTGGAATGAATTGCCTGAGGAAATAACGGTGTATGAGATGTGTCTTATTTTAAGTCTCAGCTAAAATCATACTTTTTTTGGGAGGCATATTTCTGGGGTGTCAGGTTATTATTGTTCATGTATCTCTATTATTATAACCATTATTATTTTTGTACTTCTTTCTGTATTTTAAACCGTTTGTTTCCTTCTTGTGCAGCATTTTGTATTTTGTGTTGAAAGGTTCTCTATAATTATATTTTTTTTAATAGGGATGCACCGATATGGAAATTCTTGGCCGATACCGATATTTAAAACAACAATCTAGCCGATACCGATATTTGTTTAATTACTTGAATAATATGAAAAACAGAAAAAGTGACAAGTGTAACTTTAGATGCCATGGATGTTCACACCGGACCCGCATTTCTCCGCGCTGGTCAGCCCGCGATTCTCCGCTTGTTGTATGTAACCCGTTCAATGTCGGGTGTCGGGGGTAAATTACGTATTCTCCAAGCAAGCCTTTAGCCCCCTCTCTCTTTTTATCTATATGACTGCTTGTGTGGCTGTAGTGGATGGGCAGAGGGGGACATTTAATTATGTGATTGGGAAAATTGGGAAAATTAAAACTCCAGGACAACAGAAGGGGAATACAAAGTATGGGATGCATATTTGATCATTTATATCATATAAAATATGTCATTTATATCGTTTAAAATCATTTTTCAGTCTGTTTCCTGGCGCGTACATGCTCGCACGCCGAAACCATCGGTGAAGGGCGCTGGCGCGGCGCGGCGTGGCGCATCGCAGCCCATGTGAACCGCACAAAGGTTTAACAGGGGGGTGGATGGGAGGCGCGGCGCTTCAGCACCCGGTGTAAACCCGGTGTCAGTGTACCATAATCTGGATGCCAGATTGGCAGGCTGCAGAAAACATACCAATGAACATCGGCCAATGTTATCGGTGAAAGTCAAGTTTATTACCGATACGAGGCGAATATCGGCCGCTACCGATATACGGCCGATCGGTGCACCACTAGCTTTGAATATTGTTATTGTAATTATTAAGTCCCAACTCAACAGCACGCGTAACTGTTAACAGGAATATAAACAATGAGAAACCATCTTAGAACATCAAGTCTTAAACAAGTCAGTAAATCACAGAAGCACTAATGGCTGAATGGTAAATAATTGAAAAAATCTAAGTGCCGATATATTTTCTATAATCCTGGAAGGGGGATAAATCAAGTGACAGATATACTGGTATGTTACAACTGTCTGAAGTGCAGACAATCAAACAACAGCACCGTGGTTAAATATTCATAGCCCTTTATTGGGCTTAAAAGCATCATGGAGAACAGCAGTGCATTCCACATACTGAGCTTCCAACACCATGGAAACAAAGGAGGAGAGTTCACATTAAATGAGTGAAAATCACAAGAATATAAATGTCAAAAAAGTTAAATGTTTAAAGGTTCTCAGTGTGCGTCATCTTGCCAAATCAACTGTCGCTCAGCTTGTGTGTGTGTGAAGAGAAAGAAACACAGATTTGGCCTGAGTCAAGTCGAAGGACTACAAGTTTTCTGTTCAAAGCGAATCAGCTGATGAGTCCACAGTCCAGACTTTGAACATCGCACGGTAACGTCTACATCGTCTAAATGGTCTGGCCCTAAAGTGCCCGCTGCTAATTACATCATTGTCCTCTAAGTTCAAGTCAAGCACCAGAACTCTGGCTCGAGGAGTTACGTAAACTACCGAGTAAATTATTCACCAGCACAGTTGTTCAATAAGTGTACCCAAACACTTAGGGTCTTACGATTAGACAAACACATACGTGTGCAGCCGGGAGTGGGCAGACAGAAAGATGGAGCTTTTAGTTTTTCTTGGTCCCCTGATTACTGTGTAAAACTGTGAGGAGTAAAGGGATATCCTGAGGATATTATCCTGCTGTGTAAAAAAACTCTAATTGGTCAGGCCATTGTTTATAATGGTGCATGGCTGAAAAAAACATTTTCTCTAAAACTAAAGTTTGGTTAATTAAATTTTCTTCCAGTTTTCAAAGATTTAAAGCTTTTACAATATTTATGTGTCAGGACTAGTCCGGCAGTATTTACCTGTTCTTGCCCCATGGAGGGCAAACTGGGTGAGGGCCCTGAGGCCATGGACGTGACGCTCATCTGCCCGGCCATCTGGCCCATGCTGCTCGTTGCCATGTTGTTGGCCATGGAGACATTGTTGAGGTTCAAACCGTTGCCGTTGTACATGTTGCTGTTACTCTGCTGGGTGAACTGTGGAGATGCCTGCTGCTGTGAGAACATACTGGAGAGAAGGGAAAAGGAAAACAGATGCATAAGTGGTGAGCTCAAACGTTTCAAATACAGAGAGAGGGAATCTCAAGCCACATTTACCTGTTGCCTCCCATGTTACCCTGTGGCCAGCCGTTCATGTCAGGAGACCCCTGGAAAGCAGCATTTCCTTGTCCCTGCTGCATCATCGGGGACTGCGTGTGGGCCATGCGAGGAGAAAGCAGCGGGCTCTGTGGCGTGCCGGGACCACCGAAGCCTCCGTCTGCTTGTTGGCTCATACCTGTGGTGCATCAAAAGAGGTCAACCACTCTGGAGAGACTCGACTACAAAGGAACGTACTGAGAGTAGATCTCGTCGTCATAGTCGTAATTCACTTTGACCGGCAATAGCAGAGGATGAGCAAGTGGGATGTAAGCATGAAGGTTGCATTTGGGATTGACAGGCAGTTAATACTTTTTACATGCATGTACGGAAGGAGCGAAAGGACAAGCAACTAGGAAGAAAGGGATCAAGGGATCAAGGAGGAGGATAAGGAGAGAAGGGGAAAGAGAGAAGTAACGTTGAGCTGAGGTTTTCACTCTGTATGAACCTCTGGGCCAGAATCAGATTATAGAGTGGAGGATAAATCAAACATGTCATTACACAAATCAGATTAGGAGATCAGACTGACACAGGCACAGGCCAGGTTGTTGTTCTGCCTGAGTCAGGTGTCAGTGCTTTGATCACTGTGTGTTGGTGCCCTCTGGTGGAGAGAGAGTGTATAGGCAGGACACCATTTTGGACAGTGCACAGAACGATGAGATAATGAGATTGAAGAAAGTACTTACTCATAACTGCTCATTAGTTATAAGAGTAAAATATACAGTATGATTTGGATCATTCATTAACAGCTGATTAATGCAGTCATCAGTGCGTAATATTGCAAATCAGATGATTGCCCCAATTGAAAAGCATGTGATGCTGTGCGTCACGTAAACACACAACAATGGTACGCACACACACACAAACACACTGGGGTGGTCAGGTAAAGTGTGTGTTAGGCTGGGTTGTCGAGGCAGTACCTGAGTTAGGAAACTGAAAGGCACTGTGCTGCATTTGGGGGCTGAGTACGGCCCCGTACTGTCCGCCCATCATGCTTGTGTTTCCCATCATCATCTGGGAAGAGGAGGAGGTGGAGGAAGAGGAGGAGGTGCCATGCATGTGGAGCTGGGGGTTGGGGGGGAGAGAGGGCAGGCTGGGAGAGAGAGGGGAGGAAAAGGGGCTGGTAGAAGGAGGTGGCGAGGCCAGGCCTGTACTGGTACCGTAGCTGGGCGGGTAGGGGAACTGCTGGGGGTTGGCCTGGGGAATCCGGGGATTACTCATTCCTCCGGCAGCCATGTTGGGAGGCAAGTTGAGGCCCGGCCCCCTCATGGCCATGCTCCGTTGCTGCTGGACCTGCTGGGCCTGTTGGACCTGCTGCTGCTGCTGCTGCCTCTGTCGCAGGTGATTACTCAGCAACTCCCGCTGACGCTGCGCCAGCATCTGAGCATTGATGGTCCCCTGGAAGTGAGAGCAGAATGATGAGTACGAATATACAGGAAAATTATAACAGTAGTACATTAGGGATATCTTAAGTCTGTGTCCACATTATAAAAAAACAATGAAATTCAAACCTTAAATTTAGTGCAAGTCAACAATAAACACCACATACAGTCGCAGCAACATGTCTGTGCAGTGGTGACATACCTGGTTTGGAGCACTGACTCTGAGAGGTAAGTTCACATTTGACACACTATTCATCTGAGTCATTATGGGCTGACGGTTCTACAGGGAGACACAAGAAGAGGTTAAAATAAACCACCATCCTATAATGAATTGGAATTTATTCACAATCCCTAATTTCGTCACATTTTATTTGACTTTTCAAGACGTACTGCATAAGTCTAGTTTATATATAGTCAAAGAACACCAACAAATACATGATTCAAATGGATTTGAGTGATATTACAGATGATATAACTAATATTACATAAATGAATCCAAATCATTCATTCATTCATTCATTCATTTATACATATATATATATATATATATTCAGTGGCAGAATTTTACTGCAACAGGAATATTATTCTAGTAAATACATTAACAAGTGGCAAAGTATCCCAAATGTTTCTTGTGCAGACAGAAGATCTGCCAAAATGTCAAACTCAGGGATAAATACACACAACTCCCATCTGCTTGTTCAATCACACAGCTGCTGATCAAACAGTGTGGTTACAATCGATGGTCAGAATCACTTCCAGCAGTGTCAGGACAGTCTGGATCAGGAGTGGGGAGCCTCAGCTTAATGTGGCCCATGAGATAATGAATAAATACAAATCTCATGATACAAGGGATGAATTACTGTCTTTAAAAAACCATGCACTACTAAAGGTGAGAAGTTGTTGTAGTAAGTTGTTTTGGCTAAACCCTGGTCTAGATACAAGCGTACCTGCTGTGACTGTAGCCGGTGCTGAAGCTGCAGCCGTAATGTGTTGGGTTGGCTCGGGACCCCGGTGGGCCTCAGTCCTGGGCGCGCCTGCATCCTCATCATGGGATAACTCGGCCGTGGACCCATCTGACCAGACATGGGGTGGAAGCCTGGTTCTTGCAAGGGAGCACCAGGGTAGCCCCTTTGAGCCATGTGGGATGGTGGGGGACCAAATTGCTGGGTGTACATGGGGGGCTTCTGGTCTAACATCATCGAGGATTCCTGGGGAAACTGCTCCGGCTCCAGGGATTGGTTCTGGAACAGGCAGGCACAGATGAAAAACAATGTAAAGCCATGATAGGTGAATCAAAAAGAAACCAACAAAACTGTGAGTGATGGTGTCGACTGAAGGACGGATCTCACCTGTTCTACCAGAGCAGGGATCCCCAGGGCACGGTCAAGCTCCTCCAAGCCATCAAAATCTTTTAGTGCAGTGTAGAGTTGGGACATCAGGGCCCCCTCGTCGACTCCACTGCCTTCACCAGAGCTGAGCCCCGTACTGCACAACAAGTCATCCTGGGGCGCCGAGTGCACCGGCCTGCCAGAGAGGAATCAGAGAAGTTTAAAATAATGAATGAAAACACTTTCGTCCGGGATAAACATGATCAGCATAGAGAGATTGGTCTGAATCATGAATCAATTTGCAAGTTAGTACCTGTTCTGGTTTACAAACGCTGTCTGGTCGATGGGCATCATGCTGTCTGGCCATGGGGCGGTCTGATTGGGTGGAGCTTGTTGCTGGGTGAAATGGTGGCTGACCATACCAATTTCCATTTCAGGTTGGGCTGAACAGGGCAACAAGAAATAAGACAGTTTGACTCCAATAGTAGACAGTTAGTTACAGCAAAGCTGGAAATAAAAAATAGTTTCTACAATCCAAGAACAGGCCAGATGCAAGTGCTTGGTTAGATATTTTATTGTATTGTATGTAATACAGTGGCGAACCACAAGGTGGCAGCATTTTAAATTGAGATAGGCAGTTAATCTGTATGCACAAGTGTTGAGGTCCCCCCTGCACCTGTGGTGCAGGGGGGACCTCAACACTTGTGCTGTAAGTGCTGACACATGTGTAAGTGCTGACACATGATTTCTGTATTAACCTCCAATCTAATAACTACTGTTAAACTGTAACCTAAATTCTGCATTTAAAAAAAGTTAGTAACTAAACCGTCCTCTCACCGTTGGCAATCATCGGGGACTGGAGCATCTGCCGGGGCCCTGGTTGGCTGTTGGGCCTCATGGGTGCACTGTTTGGCCCCATCCGGCCCTGCATGGCTCCTGGCTGCCCAGGGCCGGAGGCTCCCAGAGGAGGGGCAGAGGCTGAACCCACCCAGCCCTCCTGCTGCTGCATGCCCTGCCGTGGACCACCGGGAGCCAGGAGTCCTAGAGCACAGAGGGAGACAAGAAACAAAGAGGGAGGCCTCAGAACAGAGCTCACTGGATGTTCTCCTTTACCATGATGCAATGGGGCAATATGGAAGAAAGAATAAGCCACCCGTGCAGTGGCATGGGGATGTTTGAGGACTGTGAATATGAGGGAGAGACTTTGTGCCAGTGCGGCTGACTGACTGTTTCCTGTCACAGGAAGTGAGTCAATATGTCTTTACATGACTTATCATAGGCTGAGAGTGACAGAGACAGAGGGGAAGAGCTTCTTCCTCAGCATTTGGAAAGCAGCTACATGTGTTCATGCAAATGATCCAACTGTGCTTCATTTACAATAATCACTGAGAGACTGAAGCAGTTAAAAATGTAAATTTGACAGTGAGGGAAAACTGAAAAAGGCCCATTAAGCAACTATGCTTCTTGTTAAAATTCATTCAGTTTGTATTGAATTAAAGTGTTTTTATTTTGACTAGTGCACTACCCGTTTTCAACATCCTTGTTTATTTGGCCTGTGGTGGTCGCAGTTTATCTTTATGAAACGGTTCAAGTGACCTGTAGTAATCGAGCCTCCGAACCCTGAAGCTACCACTGCTACACAAAAAGCTGTTCACCTGTTTGGTGAAGCTCGACTCAGCAGAACCTGTAACTGCAGAATCAGTTGTCGTTGCCGCTGTCCTAAACGCAGTATTGTCGTGATCAACTTCACTTACGTCGATGAGACCCAGTCGCCACTACTACAGAGCACTGGTTGAACTGTTTATTCAAAGTGTATTAATATTTAATTTATCGCATTTCTATATGGTAACAAATTAGCTACTGTTAAGTGTAAAATGGCTGGAAACTTGTTTCTTCTCCAGCGCTTTTTCTTAGCGTGTGTTATAATGAATTGATACCAAGTGTTACACCCAGTATAACATGACGTTATTGTATATTTTCTTTTATGTATGTAGTCTGTTAATTCTATACAAGTAAGAATATGTCCTGGGAACTGGATGACACAACATCAGATTATAGATGAGACGGCTAAAGAAGTTGGTCATTTATATTTAATGTAAACAACCAGATAAGAGCAGGTATCACCGTTAAAACAGGAACCGGTTGAACCTTATCTTTTTTCCTTATAAATCAAGGCACACTGAGCAACAATGACAGCAACATATTCAGTGTCAATAACATCATGAACCGTCACCACCAAGGCCGACTCTCACGCCTACCTGTGTTCACCATACCGGCCTGGTTAGCCATCATGCTGTGATTTACCCCCATGCTTTGCTGCTGTTGCTGCTGCATAAGGGTGTATGGGCTTGTGGCCCTTATGGGATACTGTAATGAGGGCTGCTGGGGGGACATTTCCAGAGACACACTCCTCACAGGCAGACCCCTGGTTGGCTGGCCTGGTCGCACACCCCCGAAGTCTGAAGACAGGAACACATGGGTTTTTAGCCAATCGCACATTGTGGAATTGTAATTACAAAATGTCATATTTAAAACATGATCGTATGATTGAAGAATTTTCTTTTAATACAACGTGGTCCACTGTGAGAGGGAAACATTTGCGTGAATTTTCCAAGTGTGAGACTCACTAGTTGGGGCCATGCCAGGGCCGATGCCCCGGTGCTGCTGCTGTGCCACCATGGCGGGATTGTTCTCGGACATTTGCAGGATGTCATTGATGATGTTCTGCTTGTCCATGGGACTGGGCAACGAAACGGGCCGCGGCTCACAGAAGAGCTGTGGCTGTGCATTCTGCAGGTCGTTCAGGATGTCATCCAGCTCCGACGACTAGAGAGGACACGAGACAAAAAAAGAGGGAAAGTGTGAAAACACAAGAACAGATGATTGATTTAGACGTTCCATTTAGAAACCAATTGCTGCTTTACCTGCTAAATAAAATACACACTGAAAGAGCAAAATAGGGGAGTAAACACTACAACTAACACATAATGAGTCTATATCTGGGAAATGAGAATAGCAGGCTTGGCCTTGTTTATAATAACAGCAGTAACCTCGGGATAAAATGGACCATTTCAAATCAAATCCAGGCCACACTTCACTTTAACTTAGCAGAAACGAGTCCTTGCTTACACTACATCTCCTGCCCTTTTTATAGTCCACAATTTTTAAGCACATAATTAGGAATGCCATGCCATAAGACATATAATTTAAAGATAGTAAACAAGGCTACCGAGGCTTCTTTCTGCTGAGTAGCATGGGAGAGCAACACAAGGAGTTTGGTTGGTGCCGAAGTTTGATCAGCTCTCTCTCCCCCTTCTGTAAACAGCTGGACTGAGCCAGCCCAACACAGCCCCGGGCTGCGTTCATACACAGACAGGCTTCGGCTGATCTGCACTGTTTTTGTTTAGTTTTTCACACAACCATCTTAAACAAATACAAAGCCGTGCTGGGGTCTGGTTTCACTTGCTGAACTGAAGAATCGCTACAACTATGAAAGGTGAACCCCTCGGAAAACCGGGGTTTGTTTTAGGGCACTGGAGCTGTCTCTGCTGTATTTCTATCCATTTGTACGATACATAGGGGGTGGACAAAATAACAGGAACGCCTGAACAATGCAGCAAATCCAACAACATAAAAAGTATCAGTGTCCATGAACACAACTCTGACAAAGCCAAACATAAACAACTTTACAAAAGGCAACACAAACTACAGCATACTTGAGTTTAATGTCTACTAACACACCAAAAAAAGTAGGTTATAGTCAATACTGCACTGACATATCAACATTGGCGATCATTGTGCTTCCTACACAGGCCTGAGGGACTGAAGGTAAATAAGTTGCACTGTCTGCAAGTGGCCACCAGAGTGCAGCACACTTGGAATCACTGACAACCGATCGTGACACACTGTACAGCAGGAAAACAGCACAGCAGCCACAGTTTCAATGTTGCACTCCCCTGCTCTTGGCAATGACATATATCTGAGGTATGTAAAATGCTACCAGTGATAAGATAAACTGCAGACAAGACCTTTATCTGCTTCAGCCAAGGACTAAAGCTTTGGTCCTGCTGACAAACACGTTTCACTGTTGGATCTTTTTTATCTTCCACCTTGGAGGAGGCTCCTGTTATGAAAATGTACGCAGAGGGAAACACGCAGCCACACACTGTACACGGCAGCAGACGAGCATACAGGATATGAGGGAGAGAGCAGCAGAGTGAGGGGTGGCGGCGGTGGGAGAGAGAGAAGCCCTAATGAGGTCAGGAATGATGTAATGCTCCTGTACGCTCGCGGTTCGCTCTCTTCCTCCTCCTCTCCATTTCTCTCCCCTCCCACTTTCTATTCTCTCGACTTCTCTTGTTGCTTTTACCCTTAATGGGTCCTATTTCCATCAATCCCTGTTACTCTCTGCCTGCAATGCATGTGTG
Organism: Hippoglossus stenolepis; assembly: GCF_022539355.2. NCBI lineage: Eukaryota > Metazoa > Chordata > Actinopteri > Pleuronectiformes > Pleuronectidae > Hippoglossus > Hippoglossus stenolepis. The sequence continues at coordinate 11,567,454 of NC_061501.1, read as the reverse complement.
TGCATGTAATGCAATCCAAGTCCTTCTCACGTGCTTATCCGGCTGCTATACTGTATTTTGGTACAACAGCAAAGATTTGTGAGGCCAAATGACCATTATTAAATATTCAGTTTTAAGCCATGTCCCATTTAAAGAAGACAATTTCACATCTTGACGCCAGAACTGTACTCAATCCGGACGAGCAGCTAAGGACAAATACAAGAGGCAGTTTGTTAAAGGGTTCAGATGCATATTTAAAAATCCTGTATGGTTTTTGCCTCGGGCTCCATCTGCTTATTTACCTCCACACCCAACACACAAATAAGCAGCTTGTTTGAAATGCAGGGTAGAGACGGAAGTGAAGGAAGAAAAACTTACATTTAACCTAAATCTTATGGGCACACTCAAATTTAATTTACATGAAACTACAGAAATTAACTGTATGGAGCGAACAAATGATGACACACCGTGCAGTTCAAGCATGTCTGATAGAGAAGGCACGGTTGCGTGCTAAGCAACAGCAGAGGCTGATTCTCTCACAGCAGGGTGGCAAGGAGGCACTGCCAAATGTGGATTCTTACAATTTGACTTGTGTCCGTCTGGAACACGGCTTAAACTAAAGTCACATCTGTAAACAAGCTGGTCATTTTTGAAAGCTATACATTTCATGCACGGCATTTTGTGCCTCTACGTCACTTCAGGGCTATAGAACGAGACTTGTGTCTTTCTGACCTACATTCATGTCATTTTATGGATAAGGGAAGTGTGAAACAGGGTGGGTAAAGCAGAAGTACCAGTGTCAAGTGAGGCAAAAGGAAAAGTTGTTTCAGCCCAGATCTGTGTATTTATATAAGAATTCGACAAAAACAACTTATCGAAAATGTACTCGCTGTCTGACAGAGCTGAAATTGCAGTTTTAAAGTGTGGATGCAACATTACTTGCAATTGCAAGGTCAACTGTCGTGCTGGGATTGTTACTAGATCGTACTTTTTGTCTTTAAATCAGAAACTGTCAGAGAAGCGGGAAGTTGAACAGTGAAACATTAATAGTTTCAATAATATTAATGATATTGAATAACTTTTCCTCGTCCTTCAGGCGGATAGTGGCTCAGCAGTTTTGAAAATCCTACTGCATAAACAGGCCTGCATGACTGGTGTAGAGTGTGTTTACCTGTGAGTGAGCACCGACGGAAATGACATGTTTTGGCACGCACTCTGACATATTCTTTCTTATGTTGAGCGGGAAACGGAAGTAGGGGGTCGAGCAGGAACTACTGACATCCTATTAAAACGTAATAGTAGACTGTGTTGACTCCGAGTTAAGTAATTTGTTTACCTGCTTACTCATATCTAGAGACAGTGAGGGGGTTTTGCTATTGTACCACTTTAAAAAAAAAAGGAATACTTACTCAACACTGGAATTAACAAATCATGCAACCACAGTGCAACCTAGGTTCTCTTCTACGATATTCATGTTAAATATTATTATTATAACATAATATAGCGTGGAGTAAAGAGAAACTGAATCCTGGGCTAAATTAATTACACGGAAAATATGGATATTGCTGCAGTGGGAGCTTGGGACAATATGTTTTTTAATAGACCTGGGAACAAACACACACACACACACACACAAGATAATCCCTGCCTCCCATAAGCTCATGGGACTAGTCAACCATACCTATAGTTCCTTCAGCCATCAGCTAAGCCACTGCTGCTGCTCTCTGCTCTGATTTCTCATTTAGCTCTGCTCCAGCCATCAATAATTCAGCCCTCAAACAATCATGAGGAGGAGAGAGGCAGAGAGAGGCAGAGAGAGAGAGAGAGAGAGAGAGAGAGAGAGAGAGAGAGAACAGTGAGCGAGGTCAGGAGAGAGAAGGATGAGGACTTTTTGACTAGTACAGTCGGCTTTCACACATGACCAGGCAGCGATTCACCAGCAAAGAAGAGAAACCCACTTACACACGAAAAGGCTCTAATGAAGACGTGGCTTAGTTCACGTCAAACAAATGCCCCCTTTTTTTTGTAATAGTTGGTGGAATCTGTTAAAGTCAAATGAACCATTACCATCACTGTTCACCACCCAAGTGTGATTCCCAGAATTCACCTGTTTCATTCGTATTGTCAACACAAGGCAGAAATTTACTAATTATTAAATTTTGCAGCCACTTCGAGAGAATAATACTCTCAGCATCATACATATTAAACCTCTTTCTCTCAATTTCTGTTTCCTCCTATTGTTTTTTGTATGTTGCTCACTCTACAAACACACCACTCCCTCTCCCCTCTATCTCCATGGTAGCAGAGAGGACATGCAGGAGCATATGGCTCATCATTTTCACTCTGCCTGCCGACGCTGGGCTCTCCTGGGGGTATCTACACCTCTCTCATCTCTCCTTCTTTGTTCGGTTCAACAGCAGCTCTTATTATCCATCCAATCACCTTTTTTTCTCGTCTTCTTCGTGTGCACCCAAGTGGCTGAGCACATACTGTACATACACGGCTAGCAGGCGTAGCTAGCTGACATTATGTACCACTGTCCTTCTGTCTGTGTGAGAGCGAAAACAACATGGTTTCTGCAGAATGTGCCACGAAGGAGGAGGAGGAGGATAATTAGGGAGCGACTAAGTCTTAAAAAGCTTTTTTTCCCTAATATCCTGGTCAAACCTATACTGGTGCACATTTCCAATGCATCCATCAATACTCTAAACTAGGATCACGATCAGTTTGGACACTGCTGTAGTTCCATGTTCATGACATTTAAAGAGCATCTTTGCGTCTTTGATTACCCGACTGGTTTAAGAGGAAGGCTCTGAGAGAAAAGAGGAGGAAGAGATAGCAAAGAGCATTCATGTAAAATTGTTTATTTCTATGTAGTTCTGTGGTTTATCAGTGATGTGTCTGATAAAAAATGTTTTCCCGCAGCAGAGAATTCGAAAACTTAAGCCTCCTGATCCACAGAACTGGTGAGTTTCACCAGCAACACTCTCCCTGCTCACTCCCCTCTTTACTCTTTTTCTCCTCGTCTGTCTTGGGTGCCAGGTCGGACCGGCGCTCTGTGCCAAACCTGAGGGTTCTGGCCAAACGCAAACAGGATCAAATGGCTGGAGAACCACAGGGGCTCCTTCCAAATGTCACAGTTGTTTGAAGCTGGCGAAACGCTTCCCTCAGCATGTGCTGCCAACACATAGGCAGTCAAAAGGACCAGATGTGTTTATATACGGGAGTAAAAAAAAACATGCAGGATGTCTTGTGTGTATATGACAAGACTAAATATGAATGTGACTGTAGATAGGTCACAAATTCTGTTTGGTCTTTACACTGCCAGAACATTTGTGTGGTTAGCTCTAACATCATGTGTGAACATGGCACTTGGAGAAGCAAACATCTGCTACCTAACCCAGATTAATGCTCAGACACAGAGCTGAAGAGATAAGTAGAGCAGCACAGGGCAAAAAGTTTGGGTTTGTGCAATGAGCTAAAGAGTCCAGTCTGCATGTCGAAGTGTCCTTGGACACTGAACCCCAAATAGCCTCTGATGGCTGTGCGGTCAGTGTGTGAGTGATCAAAGTGCTGTACGAATGAATGGATGAATGTGACGCAGTGTAAAGTGCTTTGAGTGTCTAAGACTAGAAAATTATTATTATAGTTATATAAATGAAACATTTTACTAATCCCTTAAGACAACTCCGGTACCTTTTACTCTTGTAAAATTTCAAAGATGTAAATGATGCATTATAGAATTTACTTTTTTATCAAAATCAATAGCTCTTTTTTAATGTGCACACAGTCAGAGTGAGGTAATGTAAGAAACTGACCTGCTCAGCCCGGTCGTATCCTGCATCTTGTTTCTCCTGCTTAACATGGGTGTTTTTGCCACCTTCAACCTTCACCTCCCCAGGCTCCAGCTTAGGGACCTTGTCCTTCAGTGCATTATCATCCTTGTCCAGTAGGTAGCGTAGCAAGGCATTGTCCTTCTTCTTAGGGCTCAGTGGCTCCTGCTTTGGAGCAATGTCCGCCCCGGTAGCTGTACTACCGGCACCCTGGGTTTGGTCTTGGCCCAGCTCTTTGCCTGTGGCCTCTGCAGTGAGTTTGGCCAGGTCTACAGGAGACGTACTGTTCTGCAGAAGCTGGTGGAGGATTTTGTGTTTTTCTTTGAGGGATGTGGCGTGAGTGTTTCCTCCCGTGGGGCCACCTCTGACCCCTGTCCCAGCCTGGTCTTTGCCCTCACCTCCTGCACCAGGGGACAGGGGTGTCTCTAGAGGCTCTGGCTTGGTGGTGAGCAGTTGCAGTAGCTTGGTGTGGCCCTTGTTGTCATGAAGACGGTTGTGAGCGTCATGGCACTCGGGCGCCCCTTCCCTCTCCTCCTTGGCCTCAGCTAGGTTGCCCTCTGTCTGACCCTGTGTGTGGCCCTGACCCACTTCTGTGTGAGGGCCAAATGAGTCTCCTGTACCACCTGCAGCACCACAGCCTCCTCCCATTTTTGACATCAGATGAGAGTTTACCCCTGATCCTTGTGTGACCCCTGCTGGGGAGCCTATCTTCCGGTCTGGAGACCCCAGTGTGTGTGCGTGAGGGGGCCCGTGCCCGTGTCCTACACCATGACACTCACTTAGGGCCTGCAGAGCTGACAGAGAACTGCTAGTGTAGCTGTTAGCATGGGCACTAGTGGTGCTACTACTGCCTGCTGATCCAGGTCCTCCGCCACACATCCCCACTGGGGATGGTGAGTGCAGGCCTCCTGCTACACGAGGGCTGCCCGCCCCCCCGGGACTACCTCGGTGCCTGGGTGACAGCATTGAGTTCTGTTGAGGCGGATGTGGCCCTCCGGCTGGGCTGGGGCTAGCGCGAGAGGGGCTGTTCATTCTCCAATTTGGGCTCTGCTGTGGTGGCTGCATGCCACCAGTGTGGTTGTGTGGTGGGGGGCAGCCAAAACGGTAGCCCTGCATATGGCCCATGGCTGCTGGTTCTCTGGGTCCAGCAGGGCCTGGGGGTGAAAAAGGCGTGCTGTTGCTGCTAAAGGTAATGTCTTGGCCCTGAGGCCCCGAACCTGGCAAACTGCCTGGGGTTGGAGGAGTCATGGAGGGAGTAGAGGAGTTCATCGGTTTTGGAGCCATCCCTGTGGCCTGACTGCCAGGACCCATATCCTGGCCCATTCCACATACTGTCTGCTCCCTAGATGTTGAAAAACAAACAGATGATACAGCTGATGAATTCAAATTTGAGCAGAATGTGACACAACTGAAGAGGCTAAAATAGAGAAATTTGCAGGGTCTTGGTGCTTGTCTTGGATAGATTGCTGCAGATTTTTTCAAACATAATTTTACTCTTATTTAAGCACAACAAATGAAGACTGTTTTTTAACTAGCAATAGTTAAATACAACCACAAACTATCTGTATATACGACAGAGAAAAAGTGGATAAATAAATTATATTTTTCTGATTTCACTGCGACATTATCTCCACAAGACCCAGACCATTGGGAAGCATGAACTTTCCACATATTATCTCATCCACGCAGAACACAAGGAGCAATCAGGTTACGCTGCAGGGTATTAACAGGCTAAAACTTGTAAAAGAAAGTTCATGCTGCAGATTTGTCTTTCTGGTTCTGACACAGCTGTAGATTACTGAGACATACCTCTGTAAAATGTGCAGGGACATGTAAAGCTGGGGTTCATTGGTGGCGGCCGAGCGCACAAGTTTGCTCTTGGTGTGGGCTGACACGATGGTTCCGTCCGAGAGGGAGAACCGGTAGATGGGGCTGAATGCTTGGCCATGGCGGAGCACTGAGGACACATGTGCACATACATCAGTAGATGCTAACAAGAAACATTAATAGAAATTATAAACTGTTGTTTGTGATTGGAATAAGGTTAACAAAGGAGGGAGCCCTAATTAAATTAAACATTATATGCTCGTGCAGTAGCTGGACAACGCCAGACTGAAGGGAGTAACTAACAAGAGCTGAGGATTGAACAGTATTCTCCTTAGCAGTTTACACTTTTACCTTCCTGCTGATGTCTCTTGGCAAAAGACATCTCTCCATCATTCTGTAGGTGGAACCTCTGGATGCAGCGCCTCACCAGATCTTCCCAGCCTGGTTTCATGGATGCCCGCAGCAGACTGGTGTCCAGGGACGTAATCTTACCTAAACACAGAGGACCGGATTAGGAAGGCCTTAGTCACACATGGACACACCAACTGAGCTGATGGGGATTTAATGTCTCTCTCAAACATAAACATGCAGAGCAGCTTGTTGACCAGAGGTTAAGAAGAATTTTTCAAAAGCTTCAGCTAGAAATTTCGGCTGTGGTGTTGTCCTGGTGACGTAAGATAAGAGAAGAAAACAAAATAATACATGAGAATAAACATGAGAATACTACAAATTAAGTGTGATCAACTTTTAGATACATAAAACAATAGTTTAAAGGATAAATTAAAAAAATCCCTAGGGTTGTCAAGGCATCAACTGTCTTCAGAAATCAACATATACAACCTTGTTGCCTGTGTACAGACAAACACAAACACACCACACACTAGTAGCAGTGTAACCAGATTGAAATTTAAATGGAGGCAGTGAAGCATTTTAAGGGATAACAAGCAGACTGCTGAAAGACTTGTCACACAGACAATCAAAGCGATAGCTTTTAACAACTGTACACTATATTCAGCGAGCTCCCTCAGGCAGAGGAAGATTGTAGATGACATTTTAATAACCATGGGAGAAAAATCGTAACTCTAAATCTTGAATAAGAAAAAAAAAAAATATCTAGAACTGCTCTAACAGACACAAAGCCAAACATTCATACTTACTGACGTACGGGTGTGAAACTACTGTGACAAATTATTGTGTGTGATTGGATGTTGTGTATGTGTGTACGCATGCCACACACAGATATTCTGATCACATCAAAGACCAGGTCAAACACAGACAACTGTCTGCATCTCTGTGCCTGTGTTCAGACAGGTACTTTACCTCCCACAGTGCAGACAGAGGTGTTCAACTAACACGCTCGATGATAAAGAACTTTACCAAAGATGTAATAATCTTCAAATAGCTTAACTGTGTAGTGGGAGGTGATTTATGGGCTGGTGACATGGGATGAGGTTGTCGGGGGTGGTGCCTCATGTGGAGCACTATATTATTTTTCACAACTGCTTTATTTTTGCTACTCACTTACTGCTAGTTTTGGTAGCCTCCCATCCTTTTAAGAAAAAAAATGGTTTGCTGAGTTCTGTTTATAATAGTTTGTAGCTCCTGGATGTGTGACTGGCTTGTGTACCTTGCAGGTCCTGGCGCGTGGTGAAGCTCTCAGGCGTGGGATGCACGGGTCTTTCCTTCATGGGCACCCTGCGAGCCACACAGATCAGGCACGACTGGAAGTCTGAATACACAGGAGGGGAAGAGACGGGATACAGAGGAGCGTAGAGAAGAATTGTGCGTAGCAAAAAAAAAAAATGTAGAGGATGTAACAAAGAGGACAGGACAGAGACATAAGGGATGAAGGGGGATGGGAGAGGGGAGGATGGGGATGTAAATGATAGAGACAGAGGGAGGGAAAGAAAATTAAATGCATGTTATTTCCAGGCAGCATAATTAATACAGTTATTAATGAGCATGGGGATCAGAGTCCCGTTCCTTTCATGAGGAGGAGCAGCCATTGCTGGCAAGGGAAATGATGAAGTGTGACCTTTGAAGGTGCGCGTCTGTGTGCGATTGCATGCGTGTATATGTGTGTGCGTGTGTCTCCGGCTGGTCTCACCTACAGTGCCATCTCACACTGATGACACCTCCCCTGGCCCAACATTAAAGATTGCCATCGCTCAATCATGACAGTCGCCTCTAACAGGCGCACAGATGACAACGCCAAGTCCAGGGCTGGGGTGACCCCAAAACGTCCACCGTCTAACTTCCCTGTGCCAGCAATACCAACAATCCCACACATGTTTCTGGCTAAGAAATGCCTGCCAGGGCTGACAGTGACACACACACCTCATTTCAACTTGTAAACACTGCATCTTGGGTGGTCCAGCTGATAGGTCTAAGAATTCTCTTACTTGCTTTCCTTCCTTCCTTCTCTGTCTATAGCTGGACAAATTCCTGCAACCATAACTACTACACACACAGAAACACACGCACACAACTCTGGCCTGATTCCGAGTTTATCTATTTGCCAAAGTATGGCTGGCAAGCTGCTGGTGCACAAAGGTGGCCAAAGATGGGAAAAGACAGGTTAAATACGTGGAGTGAAATATATGATTTCTTTCTTATTGTTTTGATAAACCAACTAGTTATAGTTTGGCAGAGGGGAGTTACGGAGTCATCAAAGCCACAGAACAAATACGATTTAGTTAGTTAAGATGTAGAATATTTAGTTTTGAGAGCTCTGCATGTTTGAACTTGTCAGTTTTAGTGGCTCTCAAACTCTGTAGTGTGGACGCCAGGCTCATCAGTAGCAGGGCTGATGCTTTTTCAAACGGAAGCGTAGTACTGTGGATGTAGCCTGAACATTGGAAGAGATCAGAGACAACATACCGCTTCCTAGGAAAGATGAGCAGATGTTAACACTCAAGAGCAGCTTCTTTCCTTCTCTGCTTCCATATTCTTCTGCTCTATGAAGCTGTTGTCCTATTTGAAGGTTATCAGAAGACCGGTCCCCTGATGCAACACACACGATTAAAGCCCATCCTTCCTTCATAAGCTCTGATTTGTGAGGAATGTAAATGAATTATAGATGGGCTTTAATGACAGCTGCCCGGCCTCTCCTCTCTCTCGTGTCACTTAACTTTTCATGGGTATAAGCTGACTAGCATCAGCACGGCTCTTCATCAGATTCTTATAGTTGCCCCTATTCGCATACAATTCCATTCATAAAGCTAAATTGACATCATACTGAAGTATTATTTCGTTCCACTGTACAACAAAGACACAATCAGTCAGATGTAAAAGACGCTTATGAATTTGTCCTCTGATTTTGTCATTGGTCTTTAGGTTCGAGAAGACTTTATTTTCCTGTTTATTATATTCTCCAGTGTTCAAAGACTATTCTTGTGTGAATGACTCAGAGTTTTGTATTTCTGGATAATTGATTTGACTCATTTCATTTGCAAGCTCTGAGCTCCTGATCATGCTCAGACATTTTTAAATTCACTTTTCACAATTCCCTTCTTCAATTTCTGGATCGCAAAAATGTTTTAAACTAGAGGTATTTTGAGTTGCTCTTGTTTGTTGACATGTTGTTGGGTCACTGCTGTAGTGTAAACTCTCTGTCCACACATACACACACATACGCTCTCTCTCTCTCGTACCATCTCCTTCCTCCTTGATGGACTTGGGCTCCGAAACGGCAAAACACTGCATGGTCTCGTATTTCTGCTGTTGAGGCTCGTGCGCCTCGTCCTGGCTCTCGCTGAGGGGGTTGACCAGCATTCGGCAGTTGAACGTGTGACTGTTCCTCCTCGGACCGTCGCTGGACCACGGGACACCATTCACTGGAAGGGAGCAAGAAGGGGACAGAGAGCTTTTCATTGAGGCTTTCTCAGGGATTTTATTTGACAAATTTTTACTGCAGCCAAAACTGAACAACAAAAGAGAAAATCAGGAGCAGCGGTGAGCTGGCCAAGAGAGGCTACGACACTGCGAGTTCAACACATAACGACGGCAAGATAGAATGAATGAAGGTGGAAAGAGTGTAAGATGGAGAGAGCAGTTAATGGCTGGAGATCAGTCATAATGAGCAGTTAGAACCCAGAACCCTGTGCCATTTATCCACAGCATTGCCAGGCTTCCAAATACATGTCCTCTAAAGCGCCAATCTTCCTTCTTCTTTCCAACACTTTTACAGGCGTGAGCAAACATGCATGTACAAACATGTGCAGGCAGATATGCACACACATACACTAAGAAAAGAACAAGAGACTTATACAGTCACACACACACAACTCATTTCACTCCAGCAAACTCCCATCACACTCCATCTGGTTTGTGATCTCCTTCAGTGCATTGATAATCTCCCAGTATCTGGGACACAGCCCACTGATCATTTCCAGGGTACTCTGCTCTGTGCAGCTTTGCCACCCAGATGGCTGGGCACTCAGACCTCAATCTGAAGCACCAGGAGAGGGGAGGAATCGCAGGAAGGACTTAGAAAGTGCTCCTAATGGGGCGCCCTGACATACATTACCATCACCTCTTGAGGGGAGGCAATATAGATGTGGGATATTAAATGGACGTGGGTATAGAAGGCGAGAAAGAAGAAAATGGAGAGGAAAAGGGCAAAACTAAAAGACGGGAAGAAAAAAGGTAAACGTCCGCCACACAAAAATAAATGGCCTGTTTTCCGAAGATGAGTAATGCTAGAATAAAGACAATGGTTCCTATGGAGGTAAGGCTAGGTAATGAGAAAGTGAGAACATAAAAATGGGAACTTGGTGAGGGTGTGTGGCAGAAAGAGAAAGAAAAATAACACACAACATTAAGAGAAGGGGGAAGGAAGGGCACGAGATGAGAATATAGGGAGCGATACTGCTGACAGGGGAGAGAAGCCAAAAAAGGAAGTTAATTAGGTGAAAAGAGAGGGAGGAAGAAGAGATGAGGAAGAGCAAATGTCTGGGCTGAGCATCAGCAAAAGAGAAAATGAAGAACATATATGTATTATGCACAGTGACATCCTTGCATATAAAGCTTATATAACGCTTTCTATTAGCCAGCTTTCCCACATCCTCACTGCAGCCGCTCTAACCAGGAACGTTTAAGTGTTTTAATTAAACACCACTATCAAACAGCCTCCTACAACATACCTGTCTGAACAGGGTGATGAAGAGACATGATGGTGTTAGGATACAGAGAAAGAACACTGTGTGAAAAGCACTAGAGATGCGACCAGTGTGTAAATGAGAGGAGAGGTGGAAGTGATGCAACACAGAGGACACTCATGCGATGTCAGGCAAAAGAGAGAGATGTACGGAACACAAGTGACGCAGCGAGACCGACACTGACAGGTAGGAAAAAAGCAAGAGAGCAAAGCCAAGAGCTGGCAGGGGAAATAAGCTTGAGGCTAACCGAGGGATTTGGGCAGCAGGTTCTTGATGAACTCGGCATGATCACCGACGTGCAGCACGCTGTAGACACTGGTGTTCATCAGCTCCTCCTGGTTGTAGCGCAGGTACTGGGTCACGTTCTCCGACACGAACACGATGTTGCCCTCCATGTTCACCACGAAGAAGAAGCCGTCCAGGGCCTGAGAGGGGAGAGAGTTCAGAGCGTTTGTTTATCCCTATTTTTCACACTGATACAGGACAATTCTCTGACAGCGAAGTGGAAGCAGAAAGAGGACAGTAAAAATATGTTTGAGCACATTTACCTCCCACTGCTAATACAAATAATACTGCAGCGGAGTAGGTTATTAAAAGCCTACCTACCCTTTTGTGCTTTTCCCTACTTATAGATTATTGGGGTCATTTTACTGTGCTGATCTGAAACATTCAACAGCAGAAGCTAAATTTGGTTTATGACCAGGATTTTAAAGGCTTTGTACAGATGCAGAGGAAGCTGTGAGCTCAGCAGAGTATTATTCTTTGTGTATGTCTGCTTTTCTATGGTCAACAATAGCAAATTATACAAAAAAAAAAAAAATAGGACAAAACTACTCAAGCTTCTCATCTGCATAGTGTCTAAAAAGAGGTGATTAGTGCTCAGTGTGCCGGGTACATCCATCCACCCCTGCAGATGCTTGACATCAGTGTGGCTGAAAGAACGCAGGATAAAAGCATGTGCCTGCAGAGGTTGGAGGATGTGGAGGAGGAGGAGCACTTAATTGAAATAATACAGCCCCAGGTCAACAATTACACACAGGATCGTGTCAATTAGGCCATCAAATCACCAGGAGCCCTTAAAGAGGAATCCTGGTGGTTGTTAAGCTGTAAAAGCTGGTGTCAAGATAAGAGATGAGACTCCTGCCAAGGTGTCTGCCCTTCACCTCTGCATAGATAATCATTACACACACTCACACCCCCACACATTAGGTATTTATAACAAACAATATGCAGAGTTTAATATATTTACATGCTGTAAGGCTTGTTGACTGAGGTTTGTTTATCTCCCTTCCCCTGATAAAGAACCCTGTCTGATAATCAACTACCTGTTCTTGTAGCTACACTGCATAACACACCTGGAAATAAACCAACAAGGTAATTTTAGGGTGAAGAAGACTCAAACGTCACAGATTACATATGATCTCACGGGGGACAGTCACGTATTCCCCTCGCCTGCATTAACACAGCCTGAGCTTAAAATAGACTTAAAAAAAGATCTTGTCTCAGGCTGCATGATAGAAAGGGTAGCAACTTGCAACATGGTTGTGCAAGTCCACGCTGTATGAGGAAAAGACTGTGTGCTGGACAAGTAGGGCAAAAAGAAACAGAGCAAACACTCTCTAGTGCCAACTCTTGCTTTCTTCCAGACACTCTTGCATAATGCTGTTAGCCTGTAACTTAATTTACAATGCCCTGTTTAAATATGCACTGTAGAGATGACTAAAGCCTATATAAATGAACATACTCTAAATAAATATACTATTAGCCGCCACAATCTATGTGCACCTGTTCCAGTTTGCACCGAGCCCATTGTTTTGATATATGACCCTATATTGCTCATTTTCCTAGTGCAATACACAGCAGATAGGGAATTGTTGTGGTGAGGAGTCGGGGTCTCCTCTCCTCGCCTCTCCTCCTCACATACATTTGTGCTAAACATGATATATCTGCAGCAGGACAAAACATGGCTATCTTGCTGAAAACAAGTCAAACTGGTCTCTAGCAGGGCCCAGAATAGAAGCATGAAACTTTTTTAGTACCGACCTAAATTTGTGAGAAGCACAGACTATAAAAAAAACCAGCAGGTACCAGAATCTGGCACTGAAAGTCTGGTTGGCCAACATAATTGTTTTCAAATCAGATATTCATTGATTTACAACACAAATTTGCCAATTTTCAGGCAAAAGTTGTTGCTTTTGTTAAATTTTGAAAAATGTATAATTATGTAATGGCTGCTAAACTTTGGTATTGTAGCTTTAAAAATTCAAAACAATCTGAGCCCTCTAATGATGTCATCAAACCACAACACCATATGCGGCAGTGTCACAGGAATGCAAACTGTATGTCACAACAGTCATGAGACAGAACAAGACTTGCTCCCTGAAGTTCATAACAGCACACTAATGTTTTTCACAGCCGTGTTCGTCTCTCTGTGCCTGTGTCAGTGGGCAGCGAAGAGCCTTGAGGAGGGTCACGGGGCACGAGGGTGCATTTCCACCCGACAGCCATTCTCCTCAGAGCATCATGTAATGAGCCCGTGCTGGCGGACAGGGGGGGGACATGGCTTGATCGGAGAAGGGTGTGAATGGCCGATCACTGTGTTTTGGGGCTGCTGACAGATGGGAGAGCATGCAGGCTGCGGTGGGCTATATTTAGCCACAAGTTAGCATGTCGATTCAGTGACGCTGGACCAGGAGAGCTATAAATATTCCATGACAGGACAGATCTAGAGGCGACGTTAAGGAGGGAGGGAGGGAGGGAGGGAGGGAGGGAGAAAAAAAGAACTGAAAAAGTAAGAGAGAGAGAGAAAGGGAGGGAGGAAGTGAGTGAGGGGACAGGCTCAATGGACTGATTCATTCGCCAGGCTGTTGCTTTCTTCCTATTATACGTAAGCACTTCAGTGGCCCTCCGTGGGACAACGAGGCCATTGCTCCGCTCCGTGATTTACAGCCAATCCAGGGCAGATACAAGATGCTGGCAGCTTTCACTTCACACTGCTACACTCGCACACAACCACTACAGCCCCATTTGTGATTGTTCTCTGCGGATAGCACTCTTCATTATATACCAATCATGATTTAAAGAGGAGTGTATATCCTATGTGAGTGTTAAGTATGAGTGTGGAGGTTTGGGCACTTCAGTTTGAGTGTTCAGTGTTTTCTTCCCCAGATATGACACTATGATTAAGCAAGAGAAGGCGCTGTACCCACCTCCAGCATCATTGGTCCCAAGGCTTCTTTGTCAATCAAACTTTGGCCTGTTGATGACACATCGGCCTTCTGCACCTCCTCCTCATTTGCTGCAGCAGCTTTTTCTGTTGATGGGAAAGTCAGTGAAAAAGGTTTACAGACAAACAACAAAATTGATTCAACTGATTCATGGAGCTTAACTTTATGAATATAATGCAAGGTATTCTGTTCTTACTTCTAAAACAGAAAAAATATATATATACTTTCCCCTGTAATAGACCCACCAATTTAGACTGTGTAGAGTTCACTCGTTAAACATTTTCTTTTATATTTAATATATTTCTGGTTACAAAGCAAACAAATAATAAAAAAAAACATGTTGCCATTGCTGAAACCAGTGCATAGAGCAGCCAGCAGAGTGAAAGGTTATTGTAAATGAGTGTATGAGGACATGCAGCTGCCACGCTGGTGGCAGCCACTGGATGGATTGCATTGTCATGCAGAGAAAAAAGGCTATTATGGAAACACAGTGACAGCGTGTAAACAACTCTTGTTCCAAATAGAGAAGCAAGTTATTAGAACATGGTCAAGCAGCAAAGGCAGAACTAAGAACTATTTATTTAAAAACACTGACTTACAATTTTCTCTCATTTTAATTAAGACAAAATTAATAAGCGCCATCGTGGTGAGTTGTTCCTATAACTACTCTTTAGCCAGGTGCTGTCTCTTTTTTTAAATGGGCTGCCTTTTTCAAATTCTTTATCTGCAGCATTGCTATGTGATGAATAGTGGTGTAATGAATAGACGTACAGATGATATGACTTGTTGCACATACAGATACTTGTAGCATTAACCAACTGGTGCAAAACAAAACTCAAAATAATTTGACGTGTACATATTGACAGTTAAAAATCATAAATGAAGCACCTTTGAGTCCACTGCTACAGATCTTAAAATATAAAGGTTACTTGATTGGTTTAACTGGTGAAAGATTTGATTATCCTTTGAGTTCCTGTACCTTCACTATGGTGCTGTGCGTTTGTCCTCGTGAGTGATTGGGTTAATAACCATGCAGAGAAGCCTTATGTTCAGAGTGTAGGCTGCCCTACTTTTAAAGATGATGATGAGAGGCAGAATATAAGTGGGCTGCTGGGGGGACACATTTAACTGTCACACCGCGCCAAGAAGCAGGCTGACCATATGGTGAGAAAACACTGTCGCAAAAAGCAAACAAAAATCACGTCCTTCCTTTGTGTGTGTGTGTGAAAGCAGACACAAATCGCCCCTGCTCTTTGGGCTCGTGCAACAGCGCACAGACCCACATTCATCTCTTTCAGCATTAATGATGTGTGCATCAGCAGGACCTCTCCAGGCCCAGCGGGGCCCAGTATACCAGCACAGCTGCCCTGGGTACAGACCCATCACTCAATGTCAGTGCGGCCTTCACTGGCTTTCTGTCTGTCTGCAGAACTGTGTCACAGACAGACAGCGGGATCGATCACTTACAGTATAAGGATGTATCTGGTATAATAAATGTATTAATAACTACATAATCTGTAAGTGGCAAGACATTTCTCGTTTCGTCCCCTCTCATTTAAATGTTTCATGTAGTGCATTTGTGTAAAATGAATTCAAATAAAATACTAAACAATGTACTGGCTGTAGCTTAGAAGCTATTGTATGACCCAGCCTCCAGCCAATGAGAGCTGGGCTTTTACTGCATTGGCAAGCGTGAGCACAAGAGTGTAAAGGAAGTTGTAAAACACTCGGGTACACCATTAATTTATAGGGTCTTTAAAGATATTACTACTCAACATATTTTCTGTTAGGATGCAGCAAAATGGAAACAGACTGAAAGGCAAACATGTGCTAAGCATACAACTGCACGTCATTTCAAGTAGGAGCAACATGCAGACGAGAGAAATAAACAAGGATAAATTAAAAGCGTTTCATAGTGGACCAGTTTTTCAAATGCCGTTGCTGTATTCCACTTCTCTGCAGGGCTGTGACACCAATCAGTGAGAGTTATCAAGTCCAATTAGTGTAATTTAATATATTAAATAATGTCACCATAAAATGGAAATATCTTTTACACTGTAACGATGCTGTCAGGGGGGGGAATAATCCTGGGCCTACAGAAGAAAAAAGACACTATAAACAATTCTATACAGTCCTGGAACAGAACACTAAAACAGAAGATAGATGAGGTGCGATGACAAGAAGAAATGGCGGCGGTAAAATGATATAACATCTACTCTGAGCATAAAGACATCTAAATGAGCATCTAGTGCTTCCCTGGTTCGACTGGAAGTGCAACGAGAAAAATGAATGGCTGCCAAAATCGCTGTATCCCTGAACTGAGCCAGATGAGGTGAAGTAGTTTTCTATATTCAGGATTTTTTCTAGGTGGCCATAGAGGTCTGGAGGACAAAGCAGAAAGGAAAATACTGTAAGGCCCTTCCCTCAGTGGTAGCACTATTATGGCGTCAGAAGCAAGCAGGGGATGTTACTTGAGCACAGTGTGATAAAAAAATAAAACAGAATAAGAAGAGGAAGGGTCAGAGGGAGAGAAGGGGAGAGAGAGAGAGAGAGAGAGAGAGAGGGAGAGAGAGAGTGAGGGAGGGGATTATGGAATAAGACAGCAGAGTGGGGGAGGAATGGACAGACGGTAGCCGGAGTTTATGTGTGATTTTTGCATCACATTGCTCATCATTACATAACGCATGAGTCACAAAAAACATGACATCATCTGCTGGTTTGATTCATGTACACCTTGAGGGGGCCACTCTCTGTCTACCAGTCACACAGCTGCTTTTCATGTACGCAAGGTCCAATCTTATTCTTTATTTTGTATTTACCTTGATGTTTACCTTATAGCAAAAAATAAATAAATTTTTAAAAAAGGATTTTAATGATCTCGGTCTGGTAAATCCAATATGAAAAAAGTGATTGCTAAAGACTAGGAGACAGGAGAGGCTGGCAAGTACAACCAAGCACACTGATCCATTCGCCTGATGTTCTGGCTCAGAATTAAAGTGGGAAAGATCGGCTGCCAACATTAAACTGCTCTGGTTCATGCAACTTATATGATGAAGTGGTGGAGGGGAACATTAAATCAATTGTGCTGCTCTTTAATAACAACATCAATTACCGGGTGTGGAGCAGATCCCAAACCATAATATTTATACTGTCCCATCAAATCTGAGGTTTCTGCCAACACTATACCACCTGTGGCTCTAGTGGTTGCATCAGAGCCTTATGATCCTGCGCATATTCATGCTATAGAAGCACCTTATTTACAGGATTAGGAACTACAAATCAAACCACTGTTAACTCCATCTGCAAGTATTCATTTAGCTCGGTATAGAACTACGCAGCATGTTATAAAAAGTGAACAGAAAAGCCTGTAGTTAAACAGATAATGTGTCTTATGTAGAAAAAGCAGCTCAGTATTCTTTTAACAGTTGTACTTGGGGATCTATCACCTTTATCTACTCATGTTAAAGACAGTGAATGGGGAAAAAAACATGACATGTTGCCACTTGTACCTTGCTCCTTTATTTGTCTGATTTGTTTCACAGTTTCCTTCAGGATTGCACATTTGTCAGGCTTGACATTGAAGTTGTCGATGTCGTTGAAGTTGGCAAAGATCAGCTCGGCAAGCTCTTCGATGTATTTGTTCTCGTGCTCGCGGTTGCGCTTCTCGTTGCTCCGCTTGGGACTGCAGAGACAAAGAGAGAACACCGGGGTGAGAAAATGCAGGGAAGAAGATGGGAACAGCAGGGGAGATAAAGACGTATGGTTAAAAAGGTTTGACTGCTTGTAAATGTTGGTGTAGCAATTACAATTTTAACACAATAAAAAAAAAAATGGATAGGCAGTCGGAAAGCACACAGAGCCGGGGAAGGAAAGAAAATCCATCTACAAAACTACTCCAGAGAGGAGTGTTCACACACACACACGACCGAAGAGCCCTCTCATTTTCATAGCTGCCAAATGACAGTGCACAACGTCTACTGTAAACCTTGGCATGGAGGAGAGGAAGCAGAGGAATAAGGTTCGGGTCAATTATGCTGCATATGGCATGAAATATACCTCTAGGCCTCTTCATTGTGCAAACACAGAGAACTACATCAATAAAGGAAACCTACATTCTCGGCTGCTTGTCTACAGATGAATTATGCAAATTTATAGTGCAGAATTCAACAGTGCTCCAGGGTTGGCTGCCACAATAGAATAATGCTATTGTTTGTAACTACTGGGTTGCTACTGTACATACAATAGAAGTTGGGATTTCTGTTGTACAATCTTGCAGTTGGCAAGAAGCGGTGGAAGAGGTTCTGAACCCTCCTTGGGCCGCATGGTGGGGCAGTCGTGAGAACTGTCGCCTCAGAGCAAGGAGGCGTCTGGATTTCAAGTCTGCATGTTCTCCTTATGACTGTGTGGGTTTTCTCTGGATACTCGCATCCTCCCACAAGCCGAAGGCTCAATAGTCGGTTAATTGGCACCCTAAATTGTCCGTAGTTTTAACTGTGAATTATTGTCTGTCTCTTCATGTCTTTATGTCCCTGGTACAGCTAATGAAAGAGTGGCCAAACAACTTCCTTGTGATGAGTAGAAATGTCAAGACTACGTTCCTTAGGAGGATTTTTTTGGGGAGTGTATCCTGGTTTACATGGACAGAAGTAAAAATCTTACCTGGGTCCTAAAAGTTCAGCAGGACATTCTTTGCGTTTTCTTGACTCTGCCCTGGCAGGGTCAGATGGGTTTTCACCAACTCCACTCATCCTCAATGCATATCAGCGTCTGGAAAACAAACACACAGAAACAAAGAGAGTTTACATATGCAACACTTGATGGATTGATTACAAACAACCACTAAATTTAAGTGAAAGCCACCCATAGAGGTGTGTGAGCCAACAAGGACATCTCACACACACACACACACACACACACACACACACACACACACACACACACACACACACACACACACACACACACACACACACACACACACACACACACACACACACACACACACACACACACACACACACACACACACAGAGAGAGTTCTGCGCCAGGGGCACAGGTTGATCCACTCAACCTGGAGAAATGAGTGAAAATGGAGCGGAGAAAGAGATTCAATCATTTCTCTCTGATGGTACACCTCTCCCCAGAGAGACTGAAATGAGAGCACGGCACTTTGCCCACAGCACCAGACTGCGCGCTCAGCCATGTACCAAGAAAACCCCATTCGTTACAGGAAAAACCAGGCAAAGCCAACTCACGGTGAGCTAGAGTGGCTCCACCATCACAACATGTGTCTGTGTTTACCAAGGGCCACAGAGAATGCTTTACCTGTATCAGCTTGTAAAACACATTTTTTTTAAAATCTAGTGACACTGACATCTTGTCTATTTTTTTTAAGCCAAGGTACAGAATGTAAGATCTTAGTAAGGATTTATGTTGCACCTGTTTCGTGCTATCCAAAGTGAGTGTTTGCTGTTTCTGTTACTAAGACACTACATATTGCATCTTGGGTTTGTCTGCAATCTAAGATTAAATTCAATTATTTTTATTATGTCCTTCATTTAAACAGCTTGGAGCCATTAGTGACAAGTCCAGAGACTTCAGAGACTTGCTTGCCCCTCTGCAGATGTTAAAAATCTCCCAAACCAACATACATTTTATGCTGCTCCTCCTCTTACCCTGCGAGTCAGCACGGGCTGAACTTCATGCTACTAAATGAAAGACAATCAATAATTGATCAAAGTAATGTCTTATTAATTACCACCATCATCTGCACCAAAAACTGATGACAGCTAATGGCCTTGGATTTCAGAAGGAGCTCTGCTGCGTAGAGGATGTCAATACTTCCAAAACAAATGGTGACATTTAAAAACCTACGCACGAAAATGATTACTTGTCCCATTCATGCAAGAGGGGTGATCTGCAGTCCTTTGGTTTAAGAGGGTGATAGATGCAGGGCAAGGACATACCCAGTGAAAGAAAAGATGTCTCTCCCCCAGCCCAGTGCACGAGGTTGGGGCATGCGGTGTTGTGATACACTCTCAGCCACTCTAACCATGGAAACAGCTATGACACACACTGCTCACTGCTCAGCCATTACATAAGGCAGCACAGAGTACAGCACAGTAACATAGAGTGGAGGAGTGTAGCTTAGCAGGAGCAGGCTACACTGAAAAGGGAGCTAGTGACCATGCAAACTTGAGTCGGGCTCACCCCTGGTCTGGAGTGACCTACTTTAAGCTAATGGTAGGGTCTGCGCTCGAACGGTAAAAGTAAACGCAGCGGTGACTTGCCAGACAGACAGAGGAGACTCTGAAGGGTAAAACACATTTTCACCACTCCGTTGACAAGTGACTTTAGTGCTATTGTTGGCTCGGACAGCATATGATCAGATAATGGTACACAAATGTCATCAAGCGTGTGTCCTTGCATTATTCTCTTAGGAGCCTGTCTTTACGCGGTTGCACTGTCCACTGAAATGACAACGGTAGCGGAACTTATGTGCTTTTATTAATGACAACAGAAACAGGCCATTAAACACTCGTAGCTAAATGGCACTCTCTGTTCCTATTGGCCGTGCCTGGGCTTTCCAGCACAAGTTACCATGGGGATTCTAGACCTGATTGGTTGCGCATGTCCCGTTGGGCCGGATATGATTGGATGCCTTCGTCTCCTTGACATGGCAGTAATGATGGGTCATTGTACGTTGAGACAAATAAGAGAGACTGCCAGTACCAGGCACGTTTCAATGACAGCAACACAGACAGCCTGGCCACCGGGCTGGCAGGCCGTTTTTGTTGCTGGGGGTCCGGTCTTCACATGGGCAGAGTAGCAACGGATTTCTAATCCCACAGAATTCCCTGAATCCCTGGACAGCTGTTGGCACTTCCTGTACAGCGCTGTGTCACTGAGATAACTATCAACATCGGCCACTAGAGGAGTGTTCCTCTTAGAACGAATCTGAAACCTTTTTGCAAAGACTCATGACTCAGTAGGTCAGGGAAGAAGTGGAAGTTAGCATGTTGTTTCAATGTCTTTATGTTTACACCCAAACTCATTTAGTTTCATTTAACACATTTTTCCTCTTTTACTCCTCTGAAAAATTGAATATTTTGATGATCCAATTATAACATAAAAGAATATATCTTGTAAAAATAGATCTGATTAGTTTTAGGACTTGACACATATTTTTACAAGGACAAAATCTGTACTTGACATTATATCAAGTAGCTGTCAGATACACATTCGAATGCAAAACATTTTCATCACAGACGTAGCAGTAGTGATCTTCAGGATGATGATAATGGAGCCGTCCATGACAACGCAAGCTATCGTGTTTATGGCTCTGAATGCAAGCTGAGCTCCGAGCTTAGTCCATGATTCGGCCTACCAATCTACATTAGTATGACACATGCATATAAATTATTCACTTGCACTTCAGTCTCTAAATGGAACGTCTTTCAGCTGTAATTTAAAGGGATACCAGAAGCAACACATAGCAAAAATGTATACGGCTGAGAAGATGTGAAGACAACAGAACACTGTTTATTAATTTGAAAAATATATAAACACATTTATAGGTTACTTTATTTACTGTTACCTACAAAGCAATATAAAAAAAACTGTGCTCAGGGGGAAACCACCAGTTAACTGAAAATCATTAGCTAGCATGTAAATATCTCATTGCCATGTTTGAAGTGTGTTGTAACAGCTGCCGTAATATGGCCGAGCGTCACATTGGAACCAGTGCTGTGTGCAGATACTGTATCATTTACCACACAGCAATGCCGGGTACAGTAACTATACCTTGTTATGTATAGCACTGACCGGCATATTCTGGAAGGCATCTGCCAAATCTACAGTTCATCAACCTGTCAGCTCATTCACTTCATTAGTCCTGCAAGTTGAGACACAGGGTCCACCAGGTACTAACTTGTGGTCATAGATGGTGTGAAATCAGTGTGAGGCTAATAAGAGATTACCAAGATTCCCAGAGATGAGATGAATGAAACAGATCAGCTTTTAAAAAGATATTCTCTAGCACTTATAACCAGGGGACTGAAGGAAAGTACTTCAGCTGGTCATAGCATATTTACATTAGGGTCGTAAAAAGATTGAGGAAACATGCGTGTTATGGAGCAGAGTTTCAGACCAAGGCTGAAAAGAATGTGCTGCAGCAATTGACTGTGATGTTTTCTGAACATTAGAGCATGTAAGTAAAGCAAGTTACTTCTCCCTGTGTGAACATAGGTAAGACATTCCTGAAAGAGAAAAATATCCCCATCCTACTGACAAACATTCACCCAATGCGCTTTTGAGGAAAAACGCATCTATAAATGGATGCCATACAGAAAAAAAAGGGACATATTTCACGCTTTAACTATGAACTGCTATTTACAGTGAGTTTGGCAAACTGCTTGCTGTTGTTGGCAAAGCACAGGCACGCCGACGGTCACTCGGAAAGTACAAACTCCAGATCTGACCTGAGATGGTGCTTGGCTCATGAGGCTTATAGAAGCATATACTGTTCTATGCTGTTGTTTTGCAACTGAACTCAAGATTCCACTTACGTAAGTGTAGTAAACACCTCAACCCAGACTCCCCTCTTCCCATCTCTCTCGCACACATACACACCTATTAGACGGAGAACATAATTGTATATTTGTGTGCTGACAGGTCAGCCCTGCCAGTGTGAACTCAACACTTCTCACTTCATTACAGGTTTTCATCTTCATCATCTGTGTGTCTGACTCACAGGGCTAAATGAGGGGTTAGGTTACTGAACCACTGCAACAACCACAACACTGTCTCAGCAACACAACGCTGATGATTTTCCAATATCTGAGCCTGTTTATCAAATACCAGGACAACATAATGTTCTATGATAAATAAAGAGGAAATTATATATTCTTTGAACGGCATAAAGCTGCATGTTAAGGAACGAATTAACAGGTGATATAACTAAACAAGATAAAATACACAAAGATAAACTAACCAGCAAAAGTTTGAAAAATCATTCGACTTTGAAAGCAGTGGGTGCACTTGAGGGAGGTGATCACAGGTGTGTGTCATTGCTTATATCTTAGGTGTCACAAGAGTAGACTCCGGGACTGAGCTGGAGCCAACCAGTCTGGCCGGGGCGAACTGCAGAGTCAACAAGGGGGCTGCTGCTGGAGACGACAACATCCCTCCTGAAAAACTCAGCTGGTATCACACAACCTTTACACGACTCGGTGTATCACAATAAACACCTCGAAGGCTCGACAAAATGAACCTTTAACTACACTGAGTCCGTGAGATTGACATGACACGATACACAAAAACACAGGAAACACGGTGCCAGGGAAGTTTACATTTGGGCTCGACAGTGACGCTACACCGCTCAGACTTGACGTAGTGCTGTAGGATGCATGCACACTGAAAACCAGTCAGGAGGTCAGTAAGTCCAAATACCGTACTCGTCATATCCAGTGGTAGTTCTCCACGGTCTGTTTTGGTTTGTGCAGGTCCATGATGCCATGTGTTGTTATGTCATCTCCTGTTTGTCAGTTTCACAGTGTGTGTGACAGAGACGTAAAAGAGACGGTATTTTGGTAGAAAGAGGGAAACAGCTGCTGAGGTTTAAGGTTGTAACAGTCTTAAACTAAGTAAATGCCAATTAATATAGCACTATTTCACAATATTGTGATTAGTAAATGAAATTAATATTCTAGCCTATCTACCACTTCTTGTGCCACAATTAGATACAAATCAAAGCGCTGAGGATAAAGGTCTTTATTTAACATATTTAATCAATAATACAAGACTGTTTTATAAAAAGCTGCCATAACCACACAACGTGAGCTGGGCTGCAGGCAGATCTCTGGAGGGGGGATACTTCAAAAAACACTGAATCACCAATTCCAGTCATAGTATATTGGAGGGAAAACATGAATGTAATGGGGGGGAAAAAAATCAGTGTCTGATTGCCAGGGGGAGAGGGCATGTGCCAGTGTGCCATTCCTGTAATCATGTGGGTTAGCAGGGGTTTGATTATAGAGACACACCCAGGGCTTCTGGAGCTCAGCGAGTGGTGGGCATGACTGTGCATTTAACTGCATCAAAAGCTATTGGGGAAGTGTTTGAAGTCTCCTGCACTATAATAATGAGGGCCCTTCTGGAAAGTGCAAAACCACTGTGGGGCACTGAACAATGTCTCGCTGGTGTGTAATCTGTCCTCACATGACTTCTTGGCACAACAGGCCCCGAGAGAGACATGGAGAACAAGAGCGCTACCAATAAAGACCGCTTCTGGAGGGCTGCAACATGGGCCATTTATTTCCCCACAAACTGAGGAGAGAATCACGACGGGGGAGGGGCCCAGAGCACTGGCGTCCTCTCATTTTACGTCTCAATATTTGCAAGGGTGAGAAAATGTGCTGAAAGAGCCAAAACACACAGACACATGTTGAAATCATGTCAGATGTATTAAAGACCAACATGTATTTAAAAACAATATCGATTTCAACAGAACGCCACTTGGGTGGGGGTCTGCAGTGAACTTTCGCCTTGCTGACAGCTGCCGTTACCTTGAACCAGATGTTGTGATATTAGGTTTGGGTCAAGGGAGAGGCAGAGGGAGGTGGGAGGCGAGATGTGATGATGGACGGAAAGAGATTAAGAGAAGTTGAAACCTTGAATCTTGGGTGACTTTAACGAGATCTGAGTAATGGGCGTGTCACTCTGAACATACAGAAGAATCAGACCAGAGATGGAGAACAGGCTTGGGAGAACACCGAGTGTGCACACAGAGACAGAAGATGAGGAGACAAAGGGAACAAAAATAGGTCACGGGCCTTTTTCACAGAAAAGGTTCACCGAGTGTGTGATGTGTTCACTAGATCCTTAGCGTCAATGTTTAGAGGCTCCAATCTGTCATCACACGTCTTTATAATAATATTATCTGAGTGCATTAAGTTAACTCTCCGTTCTCTCCTCAAGCTCAGTCGCCATCGTTCGCCCACTTCTGGGCACTGTCCAGTTTTCAGTCATTTAAATTGCATTCAATCCTTGTAGATTTTTGGGACACTTGGTAAAAAAAAAAGCATGAAGTGTCCAAAAACATCTGCCACAAACACACAAACAAGCTGCTGCTGTTTAGCACACACAGTGGTGTGCACCTTGCCTGCTACCAAGTCCCTCTCAAGTGCTTGTCCACTGTTGAATCACTGCAAGGTAATGGCTCTAAAGTGCCGGAGAGCAACCAAGAGCCAGGCTCCCCCATTTACTGAAAGCTGATCATGCTCATGAATCTTTAACGCAGGCAGTCACTTCAGGATGTCGCAGGATGGGAAAAGGAAGGGGGGAGGGCTTTCTGTATAATAAGCACAGAACAGAGGTCTGCATGGGGCAAATTTGGTAAACTCACACCTGAAAAGCTTGGTACACGAGCCGCAGTGGTACCTCCAATTATCTCTAAGTCAAATCCGGACCGGAGCCATAACGTTAATTACTACATAGACACTCACTTTAAAAGTCATTCAGATTGTATTTCATCAGGGCTCAGTCACATGATGGCTGGACTGACGTTATCTGCAGTTTAGCTGAAGTACTGTGCCAGCACTTGATCAGGGATCTTCCACTTGTAGTCGATGTAATGCAAAGTGACAGGAGGATAACCAATTTGCCCTGTTTATTATGCACAATAAAAATATAATCATGGCAGCTAAGTAGGCTTGGTAAAATTACATTTAATCAAATGCTTTTATTTTGTTTTGTTCATCTTGCCTGCATGCAGTTCATTTTTACCAATGCCCATAACTGTTAATTAATGTGATTATATTTTTGGTATCCGTTACACATAATCTTTCTGGGTTATCAGTGCAGGACTCTGGCACAGTATGCTGGGCTCTGGCTGTCAAAAGAGAGAAACCATGAGGGGAGATGAGAGCTGGAATCAAGAGGGGGGGGAAGGGACACAAAGACTCAGTGGATGGCAAAATTGATTAACTGGTATAAATAAGCACCTCTCCACAGCAATCTAGTCAACAGTTCATCTGTGGCTGAGAGGGCTGCCAGAGGGGAGATTCAGATGTCACTGCGGAAATCAGATTATTGTATAAGGTGAAATGTAGGGACATCCTGAGCCGATCCCTCAGGGTCATTTGTTTTAATTGATCGTGACAGCGATATCCATCTATGATCCTTTTTTATACTGTAACCCATTGTGAAACACCATGTTTAAACACTGGATATTAATTCACCGTGCCACTGTGGAGCAGCACAAACAAGTAGGGAACAGTTTCAATAAAATGATACGGACATATTGACAGAGCATAGCTGCTTTAAGCAAATAAATACGTTTGCATTTACTACAAAGTGCTTCCGTTGGCATAAAAATGCATTGAAACACTCACCTCTCAGCAAATAAATTAAACACTGCAGGAAACTCGCAGATTGAATTAGCTTTACCTTCTTAATGTACGTTGACTTTAAGTTGTGTGTGCACTGCATCAGTAATATTACATATGAATATGTAAACGCTACATTGAGACCCTGAATACATAATATTTGATGACTCATACTGACACAAAGGTAAACATTTTCTGATAAAGAGCTAACTAAAAGCAAACAATGCAAACCATGTCTTTACATTATGGTAAATGTTGTTGTAAGAACTGCTGGCGATACACTAACCCTAACAGACACATTCTGGCCGCCACCGTCCAAGCTGTACAGTCACACAACCTTGCAGAGAGAATGATGGTTTCAACAGTGACCTTGTTTCCCCCACACAAGACAGAAAAGACGGGGACTATTGGATGCAATCATACTACAATACTTTTACACAATCATCTGGATCTGGACACCAAACAGGCCCGTAGAAAAAAGGTGTAACTGTGTTGAAATGGAGGAACAGAAATGAATTTAGCAGGCCTCCATCTCACGGCATTATCACAAGGACACTTTTAAATAAATCATGGCTTAACCCCCCCCCCAAAGCTCAAAGTTCTAACTGTGTAGCTCATCTGATAGCAGTGGAAAAATGCCTGGAGATTTTCACATCAAAAACACCATCAATGGTCTTCCCTTATAACCAACCCATAATATAATAACCCATAACAAGCAGCTTGGAGTTCAAAGCAAGCACTGGGGACATTTATCCCATTCAATACCATAGGTGGGGAAACAGGCCGATAAACAAATGTTGGAGCACATGTGAGACACTGACACTCCTGAGACTGAGTCTAATCTAAATAATCATAAGAAGAAGAAGAAGAATTATAATCTACTTTGCATCATTTTTCATTTTGAGTTCAGGCGGGAGTATCCAGGAGTATCTACACAGTAGAGTTTCGTAATTTGAGGAGAGCTGGCCCCGGCTCTTCTTACCTTGGTTTTAGTCCAGAGAGTCCCTCAGGCCATTGCTGCAAGGCAGTAATGCTATGAAACCTTTAAGCATCATCCACTTCTCCCTGTAGAAAGAAATAACAGGAAACCATGAATTTGCAGTACATAGTGTGAATCAGCACAAAGGCACAACAATGTATAATGAGGGACTGCTCGAAGATTGTAACTGTACTGTGCTTTGTTTGTACTGCAATAGTTACATGTTGACAAGTGGAAACATAGCAACATATTAGGGAATGCAGCAACTATTGTCATCAATGATAAATCTACTGATTACTATCTCAATTATTTGGTCTATGAAATGTCCAGGAGGAAAAAGTGAAATCTCCTTTTGCTAATTTAAGTTCAAACTCAGGACAGGAACCCCGGAAATTGAATTTGAAGAACCAAGATCAAACCTTGAATGAACTACTCGGAGAAGGATACAAGCTTAGATGTGTTGTGTCTGGCTGGTTGGGTAAAACCTTGTACTATCCATGTTTTAGCTTTGATAAAAATCTAATTACTGTAAACGCCTACATAGAAAAGCATCATGACAAAAAAATGCTACACTGCAACATATAACATGTCATACTACAAACTCGTAGAGCCAGCCCCACTGAGTAATGTTTACTGACTCATGGGTTTCAAACCACAGCTGAAGGGAATAATTAAAGTATTTCTACACAAAATGTAGGGACTTTTGTATTGTAAGTGTATTATGATGGTGTGTGCAATCAGTCGACAGAATGCAAAAGGTCAAGTCGTGTCTCAACAAGCTCACTTCTGTGACTTTAACTGTCAATGTTTCAAACTCAAAACAACTCATCTTATCTAGCATTAACCGTTTCTGTGAAGTTAGCACAGAGCTGCAAGTTAAATGTCTACAGGGTGTGTTCATGTCCTTAGGGACCTCAAAGCCTATTACATTGTGGAACACGGTGTTCCTTATTAATCGTGGCACACAATTAATTAGACAGGAGAAAAGTTTCAATTTTGAATCATATTCCCATTTGGATAATTAGAAAATGCAACTTTTAACTAATAATAAAAGGGAGACTCTGTGAGGCTATTTGGCCAGACTGAAAAAACAACAACAATGAAATGTTTCTGCAGACTCGTTTTGTACTACAAGTTGCCTGATGCAGAGAGAGGCGGGCAGCCCTGGCCTGGGTGATTTCTCCAAAATACCTGCCAAGTGAGCCAGCTGAGGAATGCATTCACGTGATGTCATGTGCTGACATAACAAGCGAAAACCGATTCCCCTTTTGAACCCTGCACAAGTCCATAGCTGGAAGCCATGCAGAAAGGTGATATTCTGTATCCTGAACTGCAGCACACGACAGGGAAACAGCTCAAATCGGTGATGAGTCACAGCTGAAAACAGAAGGCAACAGCATGTACAGTTTAAATACAAAGTCCTCTGTTTCTGCACACAGCCTAACATCAAATATAGTCCAGCCATAAATAGTCACGGATAGTCACAAATGCTACCGTCAATCTCATCTGTTTCATGTAATTTCATAACTCTGTATTTCTCAACTCCACCTTCCTCTATTCCTTTTTCCATTTCCTTCCCTTAGTTCTCATCCTCTGGAGGAATTTCCTCTGGGCTTTAATGCTGTCACATGCTCAGTCGCAGTCCAGGCCTTAATCTGTGGACTGAGTGACAGAATAAGGCGGAGTGTGAAAACACTCCAGTGAACTAGTTTAACAGAAATCATATTTTTTTGTAAATGGTCAGACTGGACCAAAATAGAACTTGAATGACGGTGAGATGAGTCTGTTCTTTGTTTACTCAAGTCAATCACTCAGAAAATCCATGATCACAGTGGATTCCTCTCAGACAATCGATTAGAAGCTACAATAGGAAGAAATTAATCAGAGAGAGAAAATACAGAAAAATACTGAAGGGAGTATCTTTACATCCAGTAACATTACTTTAACTAGTATTCACTAGATCTGGATTTTTTTTAAATTAAGATCCATGAATTATTCTCTGCGAAAATGTTGAAAAACACCCCAATCTTGCAACAGTAAAGAAATGGATCCATGCCCTGATCTGGATCTGCACCAAAATTTAAATGTTTTTTCCTTGGGTCATGCCCCACCCCTCCGAAAAATTAGTAGTAGAGTAGTTTTTGCGTAATCTTGCGTAACAAACAAACAAACAAACAGACAAAAAATGCTGGCATCCCTGGGCCTTGGTATAGTAGCCTGTGCCTAAACTAACTAAATCAATTTATATGTTTTAATATGAGTTTAATGCACCATGTGAGCCAGTGTGGGAAATGACTGCACCAAACCACCGCTCACATATTAGAGCAGCTGAGTCAGACCAATGCTTTCTGTAGAATCAGGGGTAGAGACCCACTGGTGGCATTAGGGGAGTGATCCAAGTCATACTGGCAAGGCACACAAAAAGTACGCATGCAAAAAAAACCTGGCTGAAGATCTCAAAAGGAATAGACCGTTTCTCTCAGGCAACGTTCTATCCTTTAAGGGCTATTCTGCTTGGCACAATAGTGTTGAATGACACATGGTGTAACAAACAAACACAAACCACTCTGCCAAGCCTGTCACTGTAATTGGGTTTCATGTTACCCCTGAATACTTGCATTACACAATCAAGTGAAGCTACTTGTAAGTGAAAAGTAAGGGCCTGTTATAAAACAATAAAAAAACTAAAACAAAAAACCTTAAGACAAATATGCAAAGTCACAAAGATTGAGGAAGCCAGAGAAATAGACATAAATCCTGACATTGGATAATGCAAGACTCTGATTTGGCAAATACACTTGGAGTTCAACCATCTGTTGGCATTTAAAGGGAGGTCAAAGATCATCAGGTTAAAAGTTCAAGCCCTTCTTAAACCAGGGGTGGGGGATGTCCGGACTCTGGGCTGTATGCAGCCTGCGAGACAGTTTGATTCGGCCCACAAGGAAATTCATAAATACAAAAAAAAAAAAACAGGAATACAAAAAAAAGATCATGCCAGGAATTTGGGATAAATGAAAACAGCATTAAATAGTAGAACAACACATCTCTCAAGGTGGTCGCTTCTGGCTGTGTGCCTGTGCTGGTCACAATCAGAGGGATCACAACACAGACAGAGCAGTTACACGTCATTGGTTACATGCATCATGAAGTAGATGCTGAATTTTGCTCTTTCAATGGAAGAACAAACACAAGTTTGTCTTGAAGGAATGACAAAGAGAAGTGTTGCTGTTGTGGCATAAGATATTGAAAAATAACTGCAAGACATTTCCAGAGTGATCACTGCAGAGTTTGATACGAGGCCATGCACTGAATGGAAAGGGCTAACACTGTGCATTTTCCCAGTCTGCCAGAACAAAAGCTTAGTAGTACATCTGAATATGCAGGTGAGTTGCAAAAAGCTCCTTTGGGCATTTGGAGGAAGTTTTCAGGAAATGAAAAGAAAGCAAAAGGAACTGGACATGTTTGCTATGTTTAATGTAGAATCAGCTGATGGGCGTGACAACCTACACAAAATTTAAGTTCAACATACGCTGTCTTAATATCTTCGGTGTCTTCTACGTGTGTCTCACCGGGAGATATTTGTTTTTATAATTTTTGCGTCCGACATGTGTCAGAAGCGTCATCAACCCCCCCATGCTCGCGGTGAACCAAGCGCGGGATTCCCTGCTGTGTTCACACATCGAATTCTCCTGAATTTCTACTCACTTTATACAGGCGGATAAAGTCAGCAGGAACTGTGGAGCCACGTACTTGCGTTCACACATGCACCTCCTCCAGAGAAAGTACAGAGGGTCTGCGGAGTTCAGTGCATGAATGAAAGAAGCTCGAGTGAAAGGTTTCGTCACCCAGGCTTGGCTAACAATGCTAATGAGCTGGCTAATCAGGTTCAGACAGGACAACGGGGAGAGAGTAAATGTGCTAGAAATTGACCAAAATGACCAGGTCACGGAGAGGCTAAACACCAATGGAGCCTCTACTGGGTGCCCTCACAACAGCCCACTGATGGCCTCCAATTTAATAAGAATCAAGGCTGATGTCTAATGCCCTAATGAAAACACTTGGCCTTATGGCTCTAGTCACACCAAGGTCTGGTCAAGATTGCCCTCCTAACCAATAATCAATAGATGTTTGTGGTGGGGGCTGGGTTTGGGTGGTGCGTGGTAAATAACACTATTAGATTAATCAACCAAGAAAATAATTCCTCATGTGTAATCTGGGACAAGGTAACAAAAATATACGTTTCACCAACAATGGAGCTTGTGACGGATTAAAGGTTGAGAAGTGTTGTTTTATAAGCTGCAGGTTTAAATCCATGAACTGGAAATGGGGGTCAGCGCAATATTGTGGTTGTATGGAGTTTCTCTGAGGGGATGTTAAATGCATGGCTTAAAATGACAACATATCCAGAAAGCACCACATTAAGGCATAGACAGGATCTATAGACAGGCTCAGTCTGAAAATGCCAGACATTAAAAGAACACAAATACAACTCGCTACACGTTAAGTAACAAAATCAATGTTTAAGTAGCAAATAAGAAAACATCTTGGAAGAGCATATTGGTAGGATTCCAAGCATACAGAAGGGAATGGTTGTTGGAATTGTGATGAGTATCAGGTAGTATCTATTTATTTTTCATTATATGTCTCATTCTTCTACATCTTTGACGACTGCGACTTGTTGTATGTGTTTGTGTGGAATCTAAGGTTTTATGCATCTTTTAAATTTAATTGTAGACCCTAGGAATACTAGCTTTGCTTTAGGGCACAGCTAATGGGGATGCTAACAAGTTTGCCTGTAATTCTTGAAAATCTCCATGGCCTTGTTTAACTGACAAAATGAAAGTATCATAACAACTTTGAGGGTTTGTTTCACAAAAACAAAATTAAGAACTGATCTCCATTGACAAGTTGTCTGTGTGCACCAAGTTGGAAAAAATTATTATAAAAAAGGTACAATATTAAATATTTACACGGTTTGGGGTATATTTGATGCATGCCAGACAAATAATAAAAAAAACTTACTATTAGTGTTACATTTTGCATAAATATAGTTAAAAAATATATCAAATATCCAAGTAAATACGCAATACCACACTCATGGTTCAAGAGGACCGTATTGAAAACAATTTAACGAGTGCAATAAAGAACTGAAGCTCATGCTGTTGTGAGCTAAAGCAGACCATTTGTCTTGGTGAGATCAGCGTACACAGAGATCTTCACATAAAACCCTATTACTTATTACACTTTGAAACCCTGCCAGCAGATTTCAATGGGCTTCTCTGATGCAGATGCAACCCGGTGCCAGGTGCACCTACATCTGTTGCTCCAGTAGCGACAGCTAGCTCCGTCAGCTGTGACCTCAGGGACAGTAAACACAAACGTGTAAGAGGCATAATGAGACTGATAAGACTCAGCGTCGTAAAAAGGTGAGTCATAACGACAAGAGAAACCGAATGCGTGTGGAAACCGAAACAGTCCTGCAATGCAGAGCACAAGTGTGAGAGAGGCTGTGGGCAGGAAGAACAATTTGTATGCACAGCTGATTGCAACGTGTTTTTTGAGACAATCTGGAGCTCGTCTTGTGACTGGCCTGCGTGTTAACTGCGTCTCCATTGTGCCTGTGTGTGTCCACCATCTTTTATTGCATGTCACATTTTGTAAGGAATTAGTTCCCGTGGAGCCCTGAGGCTATACAGTGGAAGCAGACTAAGGAGCAGGAGGTGCCATGTTAGAAAGGAGGGGAGGGGAATAGGAGATCAGCTGACACAACTATGTCACTATCAGCCAAAGACTGAGACAATGTGACAGGCCGACGCTCGGGCTCACAGAAAAGTCACAACACTAAAGTCAGACAAATCTGAAAGAAATAATTCAATTTAGATTTAAATTAGGGGGGGGGAGGAGGTCCTCAGTGGTTTTCTGCTACACTGATCGTATAGGGGGGTGACTTTAAACCCCAGCATTACCTGCTTAAAAGCACTGCTGCTCTGACAGTAGAAAATGTAATTGGAGCAGACAGAGCAAAGAGAAAAGTGAAGCAGTCTTCTCTTCCTTCCTCCCTCCCTCCCTCCCTCTGTGATTCTCTCTATTTCAACAGTCCCCTGGTGAAACACTCAGTGAGAGTCAGGTCAGGTAGACCCTGCAACTATTTAACCTCTATTTAGAAAAGCAGGTCACTGACAGTCACTAATAGGAGCTAAATTGTGTTTCTTTACCGATTTTATCACCAACACATATTTAAATGAAATCTGGTAGGATGTAGTTCAATTTTAAAATGTGATATAAAACAACAAAAATGTTTGTCACCTCCTTCAGTGAAGATCACAAGTATGAGCAATCTGTTAAGAATTAGCAACATGATATCAATCTGCAAATACCACATGGATGTGAATGATTATTTTGCACTAACAACAATTGAACTCAGGCACAGGTAGAGTCCATCGCATTGGTGATAAAATAAGAAAGTGCTGGGGATTCATTATCTAAACAGGGTTTCCCTACCATGATAACACTTTTTGTGCAGCATGGAAAATAAATGAATGGAAACGGTATGTACACATATTCATATTTACTTCTTTAAGAATGCAAATAGTTGCAGTGTAGGTTTGGTCTATTACAGAGAGTTGAATTCAGGGTTGTTTATAGCCTTAATATTGCTCGGCTTGCAAGTGTTATTGAGTTAGTCTATTGTGTGTATTTCCAAGTTAATTAGCCTTAAAGTTTAACCTGCAGGAGCTTCTGAAGTTTACAATGCAAGATGTTCTGCTGCCTCAAAAGAAATTAATTAATGGCGAGGGGAAATGAGTTCTTAGCGTCATCCGGCAGAAATGAAACCAAAAATCTCTCAGATTTCTGTCACAGATCAGCTCAAGTGGACAGATGTCTAAAAGGAAAATTAACTGTCAGAGAAAATAATGAGAATGAGACACGACTCAAGGCGCTTCAGTGACATCATTGGGTTATGACTACTACTGCTACTGAGGTTAACTCAGCTGTCTACAAGAGCAAAACGTTTGTCACGTGGCCAAGTGAAGCCAAATATATTGTCAGACGGACATGATAGAACGAGAACATTTCAGTTCAAACCTTTCACAATAAATCAAGTCATTTTGTTGGTGCACAACGTGATCACACGCAAAAATGTGTGTGTGTGTGTGTGCACACCTGTAAACCCCCCAGAAACCCAATGAAGCCACTGCAAAATACTTTGTTTGGATGGATGGCCAGGTGATGATGAGAAGATGAAGAACATGGTGACTTCTAACATTGTAATTCTTCCCCTCCTGCCTTCAAATCCATGTCGGGTTAAAGATCTCCACCCCCACCATGTGTTTTCAAACTAAGACTTGTCAGTGGGCTCCTGTAGCGGAAGCGTCAGTGGAACATCATGGGCTGCCTCTCTTATGCAATTACATGTCCAATGAGTGCCTTTGTTTTGTACTGCAGTGGCAGATGTGAAGGGAAGCGGTTTTGTTTTGACAGCCCACATCTTCAGGTGCCAAAACCACAAATCTCTTGAGCACAGACATGAATAGCAGCAGACTAACAGTCTATGAGGTACAAATATAGGTTATTTAGCCATTCTGTTGAGGGGACAAGGCAATTAATTTATGTAGCAATTCATTACTTGCGTATACAAGTTCTAGACAGACTTATTAAAAAAAGCTTAGTAAGAGTTAACAATGCTACTACTACAGCAAATAGACAGGATTTTTAAAGTCAGAATATTAAGCCCCAGAAACTTTTCACCCTGTTGTTGACCCTCTGGTCCTGAAGCAGTTTAGCCTGTTTTTGCTCAAGTCACGTTTTTACACACCGGGTCCATGTTTAACTGCACCAGTACAAGAGAGTACAAAATGTTTTTGTGCGGTATTAAGTTGTTATGCCATAAATAAATCTAATTTGTTTTTTTTATTATTTATTTCCCCCAAATTAGGAAAAAGCAGAATCTGTTCTTATGAAAACATTTTATTTTGGCAATGAGAATAAGGGGATTTTTATTGAATATCACAACTTAAAGATATATTAAGTAATTTTCCTATTATTTATCTTTTAACTTACTAACAGGCTGTGGGGATGGATTCAGACCATATTGAATTTTAAACATTGTCAGTGTAAACAGGAACAGTGGAGAAAGAATGCTTCCTTTCCTACTCTATTAAAAATACATGATCTGCCTTATTTCATCCTATTACTATCAACATAAAAACCAAACCGTAAAAAAAATAAACACAAACATCTTAAACATAGTCTGGGAGGAAAAAATGGATTATGTACAAAGTTAAACAATTTTATATTACGATCGATCTAGGAGATGTCCACAATATCTCTCTCTCTCTCAAGCGAATAGTAAATATTGTGACATTTTAACAATGTACCTACTGTACTCGGTTGACCCTTATGATGTAGATCGCTTGATTGCTGTGCTGATTGGCGGAATGAAATCACACATCTATCACAGGATCTCTTCCATGCGAGACATATTAAAATAACTGAGCATTGATCGTGATTTCGTTTTTTAAAAAAGATTGTGATCAGGATTTTGGGGAGGACTGACCAGCTAATGTCACATCAGTCAAAATAATCTTGTGATGTTTGAATTATGCTTCCATGACTATTAATGTGCTTTGGCTCTTATATGTTGTGCAAGTACGTAGAGGATAGAGTTGTAACTTGCGACGCTTTCTGCCCGATCATCACATAACAAAAACTCAGTGAACATCTAATCAGCACCATCTATTCCACACTCAATTTCAGAAGATTAATTTATCATTTAAATCAGATAATTTTCTGATTGAATCTTTTAGGAGAAATTAATTTGTACAATCTGCCCCATGTTATTGTACATTGATAACTTGTGTAACAACTGTCAGACATAGGACGTCATTTTTTTCACTCAATAAGTGTCCAATTATATGGACTATTGCTAGATTACTTGTTAATGTAGAATAACCTGTTGGTTACGGCTGCATATCCTCCAGGTAACTTAATGAGGAGCTCATTTACATGCACACCGCGCTCTCCACATTTATGGTTCATTGTGGGAGTTAACGGGGCGTGATACGAGCCTCATGAACCTGAGCAACATTTTATGTTCTGCGATTAATAAAGGAAAACAAGTGCTTCACCTGATGGGTTTGTGCTTAATCTGGTCATAATATTAATCTACTGTATGTCCCACTGTAGCAGAAAAACACAGGTCAATTTAGGAGATCCCCTACCCCCACTGAAAGCATTAAAGATAAAGCGAGCAGAACCATATTATAGGTCACCGAAGGAACACTGCTGAGTCAGCAGGGAGCGGGTGACGGAGAGAGAGAGAGAGAGATGGAGAGGGAAAGAGAAATCACGGCGGTCAGAATTTGACCCTCACAATGTGTACAGAAATGAAAAGCCTGAAACTGAATTCCTACATTCCTCTGGCTTTATGACAAGCAAGTGAGAAATGCTGCTGCCCTGCAAGTCATTCCATACTACCTTACAGCCCAGCCGGTGCCTGTGGTGGAGGTGGTGAGCGGATGCCATTTACCTCTGCTCCACCGTATAAGACAGTATTCTACATTTTCCCCAGGACAGATTCACACTGCATATTTTTGGACCACCCACCCGACTCCAGCAGGCAGCTTGCTCAATCCAAGTTTTCTCTCCCTCCCTCGGTGCCAAGGATTCCACCCTGGGCAGTGGGAAAGGTGCCAACCACATGCTAGCACCCTCGCTAGCACCCGATGCCACAAACACATTGTGGCAGAGGGAAAAGGCAATTCACCCACTCACACTCCATAACCTTTATCCACAACTGCATCCAGTCGTGAATCAATTTAGAAAATACCATCTCATATATTTATCATCAACTTCTGTTCTTCTTGAGGTTTGCCTTTGCATAAAGCTCGATATCCACTCTATTAAAATATGTGCTACGTAAGTAATTCATTATTATTTTCGTGTCTTGTATCATTACACATTAGACGACTGTGGAAAGAGCAGAGAGAGCTTAGCTTGTCTTAATGAAACTGTGCTGCTTACGTGTTCAAAAGCGTAACAGTTATTGCATGCACCATATTGTAGAGATAAGCAGCGCCAGCCTCATAACATGAGGAAAAAACCGCTGCAGAAGCATTGTCACACAATCATGTGACCTCTGTTGTCTCCTCTGTCCAAGCCAAACTGTCTAAGGGCACCTTCTTAGCATTGAGCAGTAGACACCACAATATCATTTAGCTTGGGAGATCAATATGCACTTTGCTGTGGCTGACCTACATCAGTAGAGGAGTGTGGCCTGTCGAAATCATTGGATTGCCTGTGAGACTCAAGATCCTTGGAGCCCTGCTGGACTCTCCATGGGGGCAGAGGATGAGGCAGCCAATGGTGTGATGTTACAAATCTCAGTTTGAAAGCATATTACATATTTAAATAATCCTCAAATGGCGAGCCTTAACACAAACTGCCTGCTATGGGCAATTACCCTGCCAGGAAAATGATCACAGACAAGTCAAGGACACTTCAACCGTGCATTTGTTTGCCAATTTATAGAAGCGCCTGAATGTTCTTACACATTACTTTTGAGAGGTGGACTCCACCAAGGCTATTCATCATAGATTAGACTTCTTGAGGGAGAAAAAACTGAGTATGTAAACTACAGGTGAAAGTTATTCCAAGAGGAAACTTGTGCTTAATATTATCATAAAACAACTGCAATGTCATCGGCCACTGAAAGTCTTCTCCTCATTGTTGAATCTTCAACTCTGTTCTGACAAGCAATCTACTTGAAACATTTCTGTAAAACACCAAAACCATTTTCAGACACGAAAATGTCCGTACAATTGTGTCCAGAGTCCGACCTTTTCCAGAGATTGGCTTCCACATATAATGAACGCAGCGAGAGAGTGTCCGCAGTCAGACGCATTGACAACTACAGGGGAAATGTATGGAACATTCAGGTGAGGAGTGGAGCCTGAGTAAAGCAGGAGGCAGGACATGATGTATAAATTCCGCTTCAGAAATCATGTATTTTAATTTAAGCTTTAGTTTTATCGCCAAAAGCTCTCGAATCTCCTAATTTACCAAACTGACATCTTCATTAGCATCTTCTACGTGTATGGCCCCATCTTATTCGTCCCGGTATATTTGTATTTTTACATTTTGCAATCAAGTGCTCACTCACTCGCTGTGAATTCCTCAGACATTTTAAGGAGATTTTACCGGGGGGGCTGGCAGGTAAAGTTTTGGAAAATGTACACAGCAACCGACATTCACATTTTCACATACACCCCCACCCCAAAATATCAGGAAAACGTCCAGAGTTCATTGCATGTCTGAAAGCGGCTATAGAGTCAGTTAAAGATCCTGTGCAAGCTGCTGTTAACAAGACCGGATCTTCTCCGGGCACTGATAGATGGGATGGCTGATTTGAGGTCAGCTAAACAAGACAATGACAACATGCCTCGAAGCAAAGAGGGAGTAAATACTCTCTGCTCCTCCGCTTCCATGTCAGAGCCCTCTCAGCTTTCCATCAAACATCCCTGCCTCAGACCTCTCAAACAGACCTCTCTCCGCTGCCGTCCCCCCACCCTCATCTCTGCCTCTGCTGTAAAAACCTGGCCATTACCCCACAGCTCATCCCTCACGCCTACCCAGGATCTGTCACAGTGCTGTTTCCATGACAACGCAAACGCAGAAACAGCAGGGTGAGATGCCCAGCGAGACAAGGCAAACATATCAGGGGGAGGGCTGCACCATGTCAAGAATATACGGTGGACATTACACAGCATGTGATGGACGGATAACGCAAAGTCGCCCGGGTACAACCAAACTCAAGTGAGAGCCACATGTTTTCTTAAGAGTCGTCTTGTCTTATCTTACTGTATCTTTAAGTCTAGCCTCAATCACTGAAGGTAATTTATGAAATTATAAAAGAAGAAATGTTAATAATTCCAAAGCTTAACTATTTGTCTTGAACATGTCTGACCAGAGTCGAAAGCAAAGCAATAACTCCCTGAATGGAATGTGCAGATTTTAGTAGGGGCAGTAATACTTTGCAACATCCTTATGAGTGCCCAGATTCCTGCCAGCCTCTCAGCGCTGGATGTGGTAATTTGACACTGCTTTTTAAACCAGGAGCGCACGTTTTAAAGAGCCTGTGTACGACTGAGGACCGTGGTGGTGTTCAGGAGGTGGACATGCTCAGCAGTAGAGACAGAGCTGTCATTTTCCAGCCTGGTTCAAATGACTCAACTGAATGTTGTTAGCAAAGAAGATTGAGTGGAAACAAGAGGAGCAGTGTTGTTATTGGTAACACAGGACATGTTCAAAATGGGATTTATGTCGTAATTTTAACAGAAGCATTTCTTACTGCTTTGAGGTGATCTAAATGGACATCTAAATCAGCATTTTGTTGAAAAACTCCAGTAATGAATCTAAAGCACAGAGGGGAGTGTGAATACATTCATTGTGTTCAAATTGACTGATTTGAATGGAGCTTTGGTTACTAACTTGAACCAAGTTTGGCTACTTAAAAAAACCGTATTGCTCTTAATGGACCAGAATTACCTGGGGACTGCATGAGATTAGGATCTCCCTTTCACAGTATGTGCCATAAGATACATTTACATGGATTTGCTCAAAAATTCTGAATCCTGCTGACCCCAAACAGAAAAAGGGGGCTAAAAATATTTCAGAGAATTTAGAGCACGGACGACCTCTGCCATCATTATCTCGGGACGGCCCCAGATTTTGGCTCGAGCTCTTGTTTTGTTGTTTTGTTGAACCAACAGACAAAAAAACAACATGCACATCCATTAGAAAAAAATGTGATGGGTGCTGGTTTAACAAAATATCACTGAAAAAAGAGAAATCTGCACAGAAGCTCCCTGTAAAGGATTTCTTTGATGTTTTGAGCACGACCATCAGTCCCTAACCTCAATTTTAAGTTTCCAATCATAGAGGACAAATGAAACCAGCAAATATTCACAATGCTGGAATCAACA
The DNA here is from genome assembly GCF_022539355.2 of Hippoglossus stenolepis. NCBI lineage: Eukaryota > Metazoa > Chordata > Actinopteri > Pleuronectiformes > Pleuronectidae > Hippoglossus > Hippoglossus stenolepis. The sequence continues at coordinate 11,527,081 of NC_061501.1, read as the reverse complement.
AATTGACAGAAAATGTATGTGTTAACTATTTGCATAAGATACAAAGGATAAAAATTATATTGAATTTTACATTCTAGTGGTCTTAAGTACATAAAACTAAAGCAGTGGCAGCGTGTGCAGTAGAACAAGGTTCAAATGATTACAGTATCACTCAGGTGACGCAACTAAACAGCCTAATCATAGGGCAAAGGCCAGAGATCACCAGATGACAGGTCTGAATCACTGAACGTACTAGTTTGTTTCATGGAAATGGGAACACACGCCGAACATTGAGTGACATTGAAGTTGTGTGAAGGAAACTACGGAGCAATGAGCGAGAAAAGGCAGTTTGCAAGAGAGCGGGAAATGAATGCAGATGAATGGTTCCAGATGAAGTGACAAGCTGGACAATGCTCGGCCACACACTTGTTGATGCAGTAGCTGTAGTTTATGGTGCGGAGAAATACAGGTAATACACGCAGTATAAACTGTGTCAAGTCAATGCGATAAAAAAAAATACAACAGCCTCCAATCAGTTATCCTTGTATAAACATGCACACACGCTCCCATGAATTCCTGGACTGTCTCGTTCCCGACAGTCTTTCTTTGCACGGTTATGTCAAAACGATAAAACTAAACTTTCCAACACAATCTCTCCAGTTACATGATTCTCTAAAGCAGTGTGGTAAGTTTCTACCTTGTAAACAAAACGATTAAAATTTGAGGGAGCAATATAATTATTTACTCTATGAACACATGCTCATGTAGACCAAACTATACTGCCATGTTTTCATTGAAACACTCAAAATTATAAATCCGGTCATTTTAGGAGGATCATATATTTCTCCGCTTGCCCTTTATTCTTATGACAGACAGTTTAATCTCCTGCTGGTCTCAAAAGAAATCATTGTGAGTGAGTTTTGTTACACTGCACATTCAAAAGTCAATAACTTCAGGCACCATGCCCTTGAGATAACGAGCTTCTCAGGCTGGCACATGCACACTGGATTTTAAAAGACAGCAACGCTATTTTTAAACGCTCCAAACCCCTTTAACAGTTTAAGACAAAACGAAAAAACGTGTGATCCTCTTTTATATATCTTCCTACCGGGGAGATCTGACTGAAATCCAGCACATTGCATCCTCACTGGAGGTGGGGGGCAAACCGCAGCTGAACAGCATGTCACGTTAAATCCCATAGCGGCGGCGATGTGACACGAGAAACCCGTGCACCATCAGGTGGGCAGGGTGACGCAACAGACACAGCTCAACTGGTTCCACGGGCTACGTTCCTCCAGCGTCGCCGAGGAGGAGGAGGAGGAGGACCGCTGAAATGGCGCAAGCTTGTCTGCCTTGTATAGTCCCGGAGCAGTCAAGCAAGAGAGGCTTCAGGGAGCAGGGCAGTGCGCTCCCAAAAACACCAGGCAACCCCCACTGAGCTGCATTCCTCCATACTGCATCAGCACCTTGCGTTTTTCACCCACCAGCCAATGCATTGGGTCCCAAACATGTCCACAGTGATGCATGCATGCGTGCATTGCCACATGATTAATTCAAATGTGGATTTAAGACACATGCAGGGTCTTGGAAGGAGCAAATGCAACAACAAGCTGCAAGCACCCTGCAGACCTCCTCCTCCTCCTCCTCCTCCTCCCCCCGACTCTGAGCGCACAACCCCGCACAACTTTCTGAGCACTTTCCCCAAATGTTTTGAAAACTGCTGGTTCGAGTGCTGCAAGCTCCTCTGCGGACGAACACAGCAGCGGGGCAACATGGACCCCGCACAGTAAACAACCAGAGCACCAGTAGTTCGGCAGGAAAGAAAAAGCGAGCGTGCTCCCTGCATCCTGAGCGACTACGCAGACATTCGGTCAACTTACCCCGGGGTTCGCGGCTTGAGGAGGGGGGGCGGCCATGAAGCACAACACGCAGGGGTGAACATCCAGCTCGCACACACACACGGCGGAGGGAGAAGTGTCCCCCGGTCCTGACTCACTCTTATAGCCCTGACAACCACGCTCACACGGCCACATTAGCCCGCAGCTACACGGCTAGCATGCTAACGACGTGCCCCCCTCCTCCTCCTCCTCCTCCTCTGTCGCTGCTGCTGCTACACTGGCGAACTTCGCCCGGTGTTGTGCGCACCGTCACCCGCTCACTCAGCACACAATAAAACACACTGACACGGGGAAGTACCGCGGACGCACTGTTTCCCTCCGTACCCGCGGGTAAATAAATAAAAAAGTGCCCGTAAACACCGCTGTCCGAGCGGAGTTTGCTGCAGAAAGCACCGCTGACACAGGCTTAGCCGAGGGAAGCTAGCGGTTGCTAACGAGCTAGCGCCGAGGCGAGCGAGAGGAGCCCCGTGCCAGACGAGACTCAGCCGAGATTGAGGAGCTCGCAGGCGGATTTCACAACCAAAACAGCCCGGCCCCCGTGTCCCCCCCACAGCGTCTCGCCGCGGCGTGTGGCTACTCACCTTTTAATACTGTCGGCCCGTGTCCTCGCGGTTTAAATCCCCTCTACCCGACGCGGCTCTGACCTTCGCGGCGGCGGAGCAACATTTCTGCTGGCTAACTGTGCCGCCATGTTTCTCTCCCTGCGCTGCAAACCCAACACTGAGTGTGTGTTTATCTGGCTGCTGCTATCCTCCCCCACACCAAACCACATCACGGGGCTCCGGCAGCGGCGCTATCAGCTCACTCACCGCCGGGGCTTCCGTGAGCAAAACCCACCCCCTCCCCGCGGCGATTTACCTGTCAGGAGCCCGCGGACCCGACTCCGCAGCACCGGGGGTTTCATCCGTGTTTACTGCTGACAGCCTCCGGACAGTCGCTTCGGAAACACCGCGGTGTCCACGAGTGGCTGCGATGGTGTTTAAAACGCGTGTTGTGGTTTTTAAAATGTGGTCAAACTGTGGCACCCCCTCCCTCCGACACTGGGTTTCTGATTAGATTCAAAAACATGTCAAGTGCTGGATCAGCACATCTGCACCAGTGTGATCCGACACATGTGTGAATGTAAGGTAATAAATAACATGTGCAAATAAAACTTGAATATTTATATTTATCATTTGCAATTTTTTTAATTTGAATTGTTTGTATCCCTGTTTAGTTCGAGATTCTATCGTTTTATTTAATTTATTTCTATTTATTTGGTGCTTTTGCTTAGTTTTTAGATTCTGGTGTTGGGTTTCATTGCTACTACTTAGTAGAATTAGCTCCTCATGTGTTGGAATGACAACAATTCTTCATGAATCTTGAATCTTCTATTTAAAACAATGGCTAGAAATAAAAAAGGCTGGTGGAGTGAATGTACTTCCTTTTATCACACCACTTAAATTACATTGCAATCCAGATAATTTGATACAACATTAACTAACAACCAGTGAGATATATATTTTTTTTTATTAAACCTAATTTCACGTCATTGTGTTGCTATTTTATACTAAAAATGATTGACAAACTTTGTAAATACAACAAACAACTGTGTTCCACTTTATTCTGGTCAAAACGTCAACCAGCAGACAGGCGTGTTCTCCGCAGCAAATCCTGTGCAACTCCACCATCGTGTGGTTGAAAGGTGAAACATCAACACGTAATATGCTTTTTGAAAAGTGATCCTTTCTGATCTGTCAGTTCAGATTTTATCATAGTAGAATTTACCACAGTCAAATATGGACTGTCACTCTCAAAACAGAGACCTTTTTTGTATTCTGCCTCAGGGATATTTAAACATTCACAATAAGATTTACAGTTTGTGTAATTTCATGATCTAATTTCAATATTTTTAGAGTATATGTTAGACACATCAAATTTGACTTTTTAGAGCCAAACTAATAACCCCCACAACAATAATGTGTAAAATTCGTATATTTCTTGCAGATTGAATGGTTTTGAAACACAATGTAGACGTTTACAGAGTTTACATTTAAAACACAGTAAAAAGAATAGAATTTGGTGGAATGATCAGACAAGCTCCACCAATTTTAAAAAGAACATTTTATAGAATGTCTTTTCAATTAGATGTTTTATTCTTCGTCCACTGCATAAACCTGTAATTGCACAACGTACTTTTCAGTTTTTATGCCTGTGAAGCACTTTGTAAACCTGTTTCTTTGAAAATTACTGTACAAATCAAATTTATTAAGATTATTATTTTTCTGTTAAAATTTGATTGACAATGGTTAGTGTGCAGGAGGAACCAGTGACCTCTGTGTGTAAGATCCTTCACTAAGCCTTCTGCTTGTCTTTACAGCCATAGCACTAGCAATGACAGGTCACATAATCATTATTCTCCTTTTGCATGACTATCATTTTAAATGAATGCGATACTACAAAATATCTGACGAGTGAAATACATTCGACAACTAAAAAAGCCAAATAAGAACTCCGGTTTCTTCAATAAAACCATTTATTCCGTTGAAGGATAGACAAACCCCCAGGACATTTACTAAAAGCAGTAAATGGGTTTATTCTTTAGAATAAGCCGGCGTTACCTAGGTGATTGATTCTTACACTACAGCTGCGCTCCATAAATCCATTTTATGGCATGTGAAGTAAAAAGGCATTTGTCAACAGTCAACCAGGCTCATTTGGCACAGTCCATAGAAGAGCAGGGTTAGAGCCAAACATCCCAGTCCATGTTTTTTATTTTAAACAAATCATTCTAATTCAATAAGGTGGTCAAAGAAAAACAAGAAACCCATTTTCACTTACACGACAAATGAAGAGGGACATACAAGGTTCAATCACACTGACAAAAGGGATGTTTCGCCTGATTTTGTCTTTTCCATCTCAAGTAAAATGATCTTATTTCACTCAAAAAGCTAAGACATGAGGTGTGTTTATTCACAAACAGCATCAAGGAGGGACTGTGATAGATTCAGCTTCATTTCATGATTACAAAAAAACTGTTCCTAACTCCCATTATTGAACACTGCGTCAACTCAGAGTATTAGAGGGCGATGTCTCCGCTTTTCCTTGTTTGCGTTTCCTATTCATGAGGATATTCTACCTCGGTTTCCATATAAAGTGTGTTGGTGACTGACAAAGTGAAAACACTGTAAAAATGCCTCGCTGAGTGGGTTTGAACAGTCTGAGGTGTGAACGCGTTTGTATCCTAAAGATTATAACACGACTGTTTACAACCTCCTGTCATATAAAAAAAAAAAAAGAATGAATTTCCTTAACTGCAAAAACATGATTTGGTGAAAAAGAAGAGGAGCTGAGCTAGAAAATATAAATGTGTGGAAAAACAGAAATAAAGCACAAGCTGCAATACATAGTATTTAGGGAAAGCATGGTCTGACCCGGGAGGAACACGAAACACTGAAGTCATCATTCCTGAACTTTTTAAAATTTACACACCCTGTACAACACAATCTGTATCAATAGGCACTTCTTAAATAACGGTATTTTTTTCCCATAGTTTATTTTTTTGAAATTAGTTTTCTTCTCATTGGAAATGGCACAGCAGAGCAATGATTTTCAAAATCAAGGCGTGCTGGACGACTGGCGGCGAGCAAAGCTAGATGCATTCGGGCCCTTGGAAGTCCAGCTGGGAGGGCAGACCCCGCGTGGGAGCAGAAAAACGCGAATGATGGCGGAGGAGTGGAGGATCCGCCGGTTGGCCACAGACACGGAGGCACGGGGAGCGATGGGATTAGCTGAGAGGAATGTGTTTATGAAGACTTCTCCTTTCTTGCTCTTGGTGAATCAGCTGCATGGGAGTTCACTCCATTTACTCCATTGGCTGAAACAAAGAAGACATATAGGTAAGTGCCATGTAAAGAGTGGGTAACAGTGAACATTATGCATTTAACATGGTGTTTCATGAGAAGAGGAGAAAGTATGGATTGTATTCATCTTGTATTTTCCCCTGTCTGTTTGTTTGTGAGCAGAATTACACAAAAACCTCTAAACAGATTTGCACGAAACCTGGGTAGAGAGATGCATTATGGGTCAGGGAAGAACCCATTCACTTTTGGAGCAGAAGAGGAGGATCCAGGATTTTTTTTTCACCCTCTTCCAACATTGCAAGAATGTGTTTCTTGACATTTTCGCCAATTTCCCAGGGAATAATTCATGGATCCAGATGAAAATATCTGATATTTATGAGTGTGTGCAATTTGGCGCAGCTTGATGGTACGTGCTCCACTGAGTGCCATTCTAGTTATGTCATATTTTAAGTATTTGAATATTTGGTGGTATCTTCAGTTTTTTAAATCTCATATGTGTTTGTTTGTCCATTTCATTGAAGCAGTGTGTGTGTGTGTGAGTGTTTTCTTATTACTCAGGAAAGATGAAGAATTCTTCATAAAGACGTTAACTGCCTCACCTTTGTCTTTCTTTGATTTGCTCTTGGCTGGAACTTGTTTCTTTTTCAAGGTCTGAACCTGAGCGTGCTCTCTCCACCGGCGCAGCTGGAAGTTGATAAATTTCCACATCATGAAGGCCTGAGTGAGGCAGATGGCGGCCAGAACAGTTATCCTATTAGAGAGAGGAAACAGTAAGTCACAAGGTCATTAAAAATATGTGCAGGTGGAGTGATACAGTTTAGTTGAGTTCTTTTTTTAAGTGTTGTTTGGTAGATTTCTTTCCCATAAGTTGTGTGTAGAAACAATTTTCTCACGTCTCTTTCACAAGAGGTGTTATAGTTGCATTTCATTCTAATTTACCATAACTTGTGTTGGTGAACAACTCTCTTCCTCTTCTATAAGGAAGTTATTTCTGTATGTTGAACCTCAGGGCTACGTGAAGCCTGGAGATAAGCTGTTCCATTATTCAGTAAGCCGCAAACCAGATAATCTTGATAATGCTATAACAGCAATGGAGCAGATATGTTTTAGGGTCAATGAACTACAACATTTAAAAAAGGCAAATTTTTAGGCCAGTAACATCCACATAAGCTGGCCTTTTTCTCAAATAAATGTTTGTATTCTCTTCTCAGACACACTCACCGCACAAAGAGAACATTGAAGTTTCCCGCTGCCAAATCGAAGCCCTGATTCTCGGCGTTGGCGAGGCCGAAGCCCACGGTGAGGACGGACAGGGTCAGGGTGAGCAGCCGCGCAAGGACAAAGAGCACGGCCCACATGGTGAAACTGGAAGATGAGAGGTGATGCAATCATGACTTCTCACTATCGGTAAACCTTAACAGTTATAAAACAAACAAACTGTGGACTCACCCCAGTTGTCTGTTCTCGTTGCTGAAGTAGATCAAGCGGGAAATGTGGAAGAGCAGCTCCACACAGTAGTGCAACACCAGCAGGACGAGACACAGGCGGTTTAGACTGAAAGACGCGAGAAGACACTTTGTTACAACAGACAGGGAGACATGGCTGGAGAGCTACTTTCCCCCGAAGGGCAGAAATTACACATGTTACACACAATCACACACGTAATGTGAGGCTTTCTGCAACAGCAGCACTTACTTCAGAATGTAGGCGCCTGCAATGTGGACCAGGTACAGGAAGATGTACACAAGCTGGCGCGGAATATCCTCCTAAACGGTAAACACAGAGGAAGACAGGGCTAAATATTTACAGCAGCGCGGCTCGACACGTAGAATTAGGCAAAAGGAGTTTGAGTCACTGAAACAATACAACATAATCAAGGAAGTCCAACAGGAAGTCGCCTCAGGGTCCACATAGAAGCTGCAGTAATGTCACGCTATTCCAAAATGATACATACACACACACACACACACACACACACACACAGACACTTACCTTCTTTGTCTTTTGGAAGTACAGTTCAGGCAGAGAGTGTAACCAGTAACCCAGCTGACAGATAAAGTAGAATTTCATCTGGAATCTGAATAAATCAAATCAAAAGTAATAAGTTAAACAGTCAAACATGAAGTTCTTGTAAAATAATCAACAACATAACAAGCTCCAACACTGCCGGTCACGGAGAATATGCCTACGTACGGCATCAGTGTGTGGGGATATCCCTCCCACAGGGTGACTGGACTGGACAGGAAGTTTTCCTGAGAACAAACAGGCATTTCATTTTCAATTCATCCACAGTTTCAGGGCTCATTTCATTTGCATATAAAAGCAATGGCCACGTAGCTACTGTACGTACAGAGAGGAGGATGCTCATGCCCCAGCCGAAGGAGAAACAGTAGAAAGCGCTGAGCTGGCCCGACTCATTGAACTTGCTGTGCTTGGTTTTGGAGAAGTGCTTCTTCCTGTTTAGTTTCTGCAAAGATGAACGAAATGAAACAATGCCATGGAACTGTTCCATGAGATTAAAAGTCAGTGCATTAAAGTGTGTGTGTGTGTCCGGACTTACATCCAGCACATACTCCTGGATGATGGCGTGCATAATGATGCCCACCAGCATGTAGAAGAAGATGGTGGCCAAGTCCTTGATGCCATGGTGGAAGTGGTTCACGGCCGTCTCCTCTGGGCCCTCTGCAGCGTCACACACATACAAAGTATGTAAGTAATGCAAAATATGTAAGTAATGCAAAGTCATCATGATAAACAATACTTCCGCTGGGTTTTAGTCTGCATGTGTGGCTATTATCAGTTAGCAGGATTACGCAAAAACCTTTAGACAGATAACCACAAAACTTGGTGGAAGGAGACATACAATTTTGGTGCAGATCGAAATTTGGGGGTGGATCCAGGAATGCTTTTGGATCTTGATGAAAACTTATCATACATGTTTAGGGGGCTAATATATTTATGAGTTTGTGCAATTTGGTGCAGATCCAAATAAAAATCTGGATCTAGTGATGTTAAATGTAGTTTGAAAAAGGGGACTGTTGGACCATGGTGGAGATGGTTTGGAGATGTGATCCATTCATATCATAACATCCAATTTATCCATTTCATGCAAATTCCTGACTCACCATCTGTCTAGCCACTTTAATTCAACTGAATCAAGTGATTCACAAGTTTAATCATCTGAAACCCTGAGATGGTCTGTGTTTGGACAAGCGAGTCTCGACTGTGCAGTATCCAACCAACACACAGAAACGTCCTCTGTCGCAAACCTGCAATTTCATATTTGTGAAACCCTGAATAATGTGATTATTTGTGGCACAGACGTAGACGATACGTGAGCAAATAGTTTGAGCGAAGGTTGCAGCTGGAGGTTTATACAACCGTATAAAGAAATCAATTCAATCAATTTGTAAAAGTCAGCACAGAAAGAAAAAGACGCAGCACTGGATTTTTTCACAGAGGAGAGATTTAGCTGCTGTGTGTTATTTGTTTTATTAGATACAGGTTGTAAATAAATTACAGAGCCAGGTAAGTGGCAAGGTCCCTCAGATAAGAACCGAATCACCAGCTTGCAGCTCTCAGAGGTCCAGTCTCCAAAGGAAATTTATAACCTTGAAATGAGAAGGACTTGAATCGAGAGGCCTATATTACACCTTAACCCAAATTTGCCCGGCGCAACCTTGCCACAAGAGAACTTTATAAATCAGGCGAACTAAATTTAGCTCCGGAGGGAAAAAAAAGGAGCTCTCAAATGGGTTTGTGTAAGGCCACGCAAGTACCGCTCTAGAATCCAAATGAGAGGCTTCCAGCAGGACGACGCTGACATAACGCTGCATTACGTGTTAAAGCCAAAACCTTGAACCCAATCCCACAACATCCAAGTCTCAATTTAACCTTTAACTTACCGGTTGTAGATATGGTGACATTGTACTGGACAGTTATGAACAGCACGGCAAACTTCGAGGTGACCTGTGGATGTAAAAAAAAAGGTTGAACATGCACATGTGTGACATTCAACATACAGGTTCATTTTATTTACATGCACTAAGGCGACATATTGATTTGAAACTTCTAATTGGTTTTAAAGTCACAGACCATTCTCTTTTAGCAATCTATAATAATAAGATGGTATTGAACAAAAATCACCCAAAACTGAGAGACCGTGTGGGAATATTATAATAACAGAAAAGGGCATTAAAATACTGAAAGAGAATACATTTTAAAAGAATAGCTACTAGAATTCACTATTTTTTTTCGAGAAAATGACATTTGTGATAAATTAATTAGTACTGATAAAATGCACAAACAGGTTTCCAGGGTTACTTTTATTAAAATGCACTCAAACAAGGAGCATTGTATTAATTTGCATATAAAAGGACCCAAAATGACACATTGTTTTTTTTTCAACTTTAAAACCAATTAATCAGTGTTAAAGTAACGGTATGCTTTATTTCAGCAATACATTATTATTATTATTTTGTGCTGGAAATGCACTTTAAACATCCAAAAACTGGCATATAACTGCAATAAAGTGATAAACTAGCACAAACTCACTTTTTATTACGGGTTTTGTGCATTAAATGTGGAACTACTTTTCTAAAGAAATTGTATTTTTTATTTTAACTAATCAATATAATTATGTAGGGAGTATTATAATAGAGGTGCATGGAGAAGAGACAAGAAAAGGGCCACGTGGCTCAGATACACGGTTTTTAAATCAACGCAGAAACAGCTGATTGAGTAAATAAATGGATATTTTGCAATGAAAAAATTAAACAACAGGAGTTTTAATGTGGAAAACAAAAACAGGAAGCAGTTGCAGCTACGTGCGCCTTGACACTTAATGGCGCTGCTTTGCAGTGACGACACCAGGGACCAAACATGGAACAACTCCGAGAGAAAGTGGACCGGAGCGCAGAGACTGATCCGGCCGGGTGGAAGGTGTCGAACCGGGGGACAGAGATGTGTCGAAGCCGCTCTCGGTCTCCGGGGACAACTTTGTGATGAGGATGAGGATGAGGAGGAGGATGATGATGATGACAGCCCCCTCTCTCTCTCTCTCTCTCTCTCCCTCTCTCTCTCTCACTCGTTGTGTGATTGCCACGTAACCCATCGACGCGTAAACTAAAACCAAGTGCAGGCTGTTTGTTGCACAATACTCGAACCCAGCGAAATCGATACCGGGTCGCCCACCTGCCAAATAGTGACACTGTTGCACAGAAGCAACTTTTTGTTTGTTTGATCGAACCCGGCAGAGCGGAGAAATATCGAATTCAGCGCGGGGCTGCAGTCAGGTGGGGAGAGAACCCAACTTCCCACAATGCTTCGGTCCCACCTCAGACACCTCTGGCTCCACTACAGGCTGCAGGGACACGGAGGGGAAACGAGGGGGAGACAGACAAACTTTCGATGCCCGGGAGGAAGTAGTGCGGAATAGACAGCCATGTCAGCCACCAGATGGGTTTGTGACCGGGAGTCCAGCCGAGCTCCAGCAGCCAACCCCCCCGCCACCGTGCACGGTTCAACCCCCCCACCTTGATCCACATGTGTCCGGGGGACTTACCTCAAACATGAGCCCGAGGAGGAACACCATAGCAACGCAGGAAACAATGTCTGCGTGGTTCTGGATGACAAACTCATGGCTCAGCACCGGCGGGCTCTTGTTCGCCTTCTTTCGGATCGCCATGACGCGCACGATGCGGCTCAACTTTTCTCCTTTGCGGGGTTTTAGGCAGCAGCCGCGCAGAGGTGGTCGCTTTCTGTCAGATTGGTGTTTATTATTATCCGTGCGTTCGAGATCGCTCAGAGCTCCCTCCCGATTCCGTCAAGCGCAGGGCCAGGCGAGCGATTGAATGGCGTGTCACTCTTCGCGAGTGGGAGGGTCCAAGGAGAGGGAGACTCGACCCAACGACGCTGCTTTACGCACAGGACGGGTGCCGCTGCTGCCCTCGGTCGCCCCCTACAGGTCTGGAGGTGCCTGTGATACAAGAAATGACGCTCAAAGTGCTTTACATACACTATAGATACAAATAAAAATGTGAATACAAAATAAAACATAAGAACATGTTAGATAGATGGATGGATATATTATTATAGATGTATTTGTCAGGGACATTGATACACATGAATAATGGGGGGGTGGGGGTAATGTAATCACCTCTTGTGAATATGTATTGTTGTTTTTATGTCGACAAACCATCTGATCGAAGGAGAAGTCAAGCCACATATAATCATGATTTCCCCCACTCAGCAAGTTATATTTACTTATTACTGGACAATAATGAAAATGAACAGATCTCTGGTCAAGTACTTTAAGTGTTTGTTTATAAAGCAGCTGCGGCAACAAAGTTTCATAACCAGCAATTAGTCTATGATAGTGTGATTGCAAACTGATAATGGAGTTATGACAGTTCACTTAAGCATAATATAAACTGAAATAATAAGCGCTTCAATTTCTTCAGTTGATGTTGAACTTACATCAAGCATTTGCTTAAACACATATGAATAGGTTGATAGTTTGGGAAATTACATTTCTGATTGACCTCAGTACTTTCAGCAGCATTTAGAAATGCATTAAGGACTGTCAGGACTTATACAGCATATTTAAAATTTAAAAGCGAGACTGTGGTAGAGAAGAGTCTTAAAATCAGTGTCCTGTCTCAGATTACCTAATATTCAGTGCCATAAACTGTTGCTTATTCCAGAACATTGTGGCAGTGAAACAAGTGAAGCACTTCATTAACCAAAGTTTTATTGCTTAAAGTAAAACATGAATAGCTTCTCTTTAAATGTGATCACCAGTGGTACAATATACATGCATTAACTTGTGATTTTTAGAAGTTCACACAATATTTGTCATTTGACAATAATCAGGTACAGTTCAGGTTTCCTGATCTGAGATAAATCGGTTCCAACACCTACTGTAAATACTTTAATTACAGGAAAACCTGCGCAAGTTGTCACGTGATCCGTCCCACCCTCTGTGTCCACAGCAAGCGTGTATTAATGTTTCGTTTCACGGAATGAAGCAACAAAAGAACTCATACCGACAAGGTAGATTATGTAATTGTGTCTTTCCGGTATAACTATGTTGGCTCAGAGTCACTGGGGTGGAGCCTGTCACAAGTTTCAAGCAAAGAGAAAGCAAACAGCTGCATGCTGAGGAGTTTCCCTTTGTGACTGCACACAGCTGCCTACCACGGGGAAAAGATACTGGTAAGTTTGTGCGTGTATATGTGTGAATATCTTTGTAGGACAGCATTTTGTGTGTGATTCAAAATAGTAGGTGTCTAGGTTGTAGTTCCGATTCATTTATAAAGAAGCGTAATAAAAATATAATAAATGGAACTGACACATGCTTATTTAATTCAATTGGGGAGAATATGAATGTCATTTTGAAAGTGTGATATCTTGAATTTGCCTTAAAATGTGTCTCTTAGTAACTCTCATTAACGTTACACTTATATTGAAGCCAGATATGCTCAGGAGACTTCACATGTAGTTATTGTGTAAGAAGTTACAGGACAAATGCAAATAACTTATGTAACTTACTTATGTATTCAGAATGGGCAAGGCAAGATTTGGAGCATTTTTATTGTTTTCTGCTGATAACATTTTCTATTGCACACGAACAGTAAGTGTGTCAAGTATCAGGACTCCGTATAATAAAGTGTTTATTACATTAGGTCAAAGGGCAGTAGAATATGACATAGCAGCAGCTGACTGCAGTCACGCTGCATTTTAAAACGTCACCTGTCTTTTCGCAAACTTTTGCTTTACCTTGTTGTAAATCTGCATGCGAGGTTTGTGAGTGGTACTTACAGATTTTTATCTCGTGTGTTGCTTCCACAGATCGACTGAAATGGCTCCTGAACTCCCAGAGTCCAACAAGAAACAGTCCACAGCAGCTTTTCTCACGAGAGCTCAGAGTTAAATCTCTGGTTGATCTTGCATAGTGACAGCGAAATGCTTGACTCAGACAGTCAGTACACGCGACTGCGATGGCTACTAACCATTGTTGGACTTGTCCTCTATGTGGTGGACATTGGGACAGACGTGGGAATGGCTCTGAGACATTTTGGTGAGAAACAATATGTCTGGGCTGGACTGACTCTCCTGTTTGTTCTGGCTGGACTGCTGGTGAGCCAGATCTTCAGCTTTGCCTGGTACAGGGACGACATGAAGGACGGGCTGACAAACCCAGACGGCAGAGGAACCGTGGCAGGCATGTCAACTGGTGAACTTGTTGTCCTGCACATATTTGGCATGGGAGTTGTCTCCAGGTATGGAATGATGCCACTGACTGTGATAAGAGCGCTGCAGCCTCAGAAGGCCCTGATCCCTCCTGTCATATCTGCATAGTACCACGAGCTGCTCCTTTAGGCTGCAAGAAGAAATGTCTGCATGTGGTGACTCAAAATGTTCGGCATGCAACTCCTGCCCAATGGCTTGGTATTGCAATATGTGCAAACTGGAATAACCACATTTAAGCTGCGTTGCATCACATCAGGAGCAAGCCTTACAAATACTGTACATCCCTGTTGCACAGGCAAATGATGAATGAGTGACAAATACAATGTGTGGTTTGCAGAAACCTGTTTGACTGTGTTTTCACTGTGTCACTGTTGCTAGGTATTACCACCTGCTGAAAAAGGGATTTAAAGTAGTTTGGATGACGCCAAAGTGCAGCACGGTGGAGGAGAGGAGGGAGGAGCACCACTCTCTGTTTTGCATGGCTGCTGATCTGAGCATGCTCAAACTGTTTGAGGCTTTCCTGGAGAGTGCCCCCCAGCTCATTCTACAACTCTACATACTGCTGGATCACTGTAAAGGCTCTGTTATGCAGTGTAAGTGAGTTACAATCAAGTCTCTGCATATTCATGAATTTACATTGTCGTTATTCACACCACATGTCCCTTACTTTCAGATTTATGTATCGTCTTTTCCTTCTTCAATATCGCCTGGGCCCTGGTGGACTATCGCCGCTGCCTGCGCAGATCCCTCCCCCTTATCAGGGAGATGCCCTCAGGCCTCCCCACAGCAATCTACCTCCTGTACAAACTTTGCACCATCACCAGCCACATCCTCAGCTACAGCCTCCTCCTCTTACTGAGCTCTTACAGCACCGTGGCCCTCATCCTCCTCTGGCTGCTCATGACAACCTTCACACACCTGCTTCACACCAACTTCTGCTCATCCAAAGGCCTCGAGCTCCTCTACCAGGCCGTCGTGGGAGTCATCCTCACCTTCACCTTTTTCAACGTCAAAGGACAGGACACAAAAGTGCTCATGACCATCTACTACATTTTCCACGTTCTCATAAACGTTACGGCTCCGGTCTTGCTGGCTCTGTTGAAGCCAGAACAGCAGACTGGCCCGTTTCTGCTGCCAGTCGGTTGTTTGATCGTTGTAGGGTCAGTGCTGGGCCTGGGGAGCCTCATACTGTACTACGCCTACCTGCATCCCAGGGGGAAGTGGCGCGAGGCAGATGAGGTGGACGGTCTGGGGAACGAAACTGAGAGCATGAGAAGAATGAGGAACTTTTTACATCCCTGAAAAAGTACTTTCATTCAAAGTTGTACAGAGGAGAGATATGCACTTACTATAAATCTGAACCTCTGACAGAAAGGAAATAGAATATCATCTCCATATTGTGCTTATATTTATTAAATATTCACATAGTCAACACTTATCCTCGCCCACCATTATCCACTCTGGGATTTAGTTAGCGTTTTTATTACCAGTACAAAAAGCTAGCCATTTATTTAAGTTATTAGTATTTAATAGTTAATTGTTGTAATTAATATATAGAGAGTTTTATTTAGTCCTGCTTGCATAAAATATATGTCAACAACATTTTTTTGGGGCGACTGGAATAGTCACCTTATATTATACTTAAATATATTACGTGTCAATGTGACACAAACATTTCATTGATATAAGATTGGAAGCAAAAAAAAAAAAAAGGCAAAAATTAGTTTTCTCATTTTTTTGTGTTAAATAAATTATGTGTGATGTACAAAAAACAAAAACATAAATTATTTTGTATTCTTATGTGTTTGTCATATTTTTTATCTTTCTTGTTGAAAAACCTTTTACAACTCAGTGACTCAACACTTGTTCTCCTCTGATTTCATGTCTCAGCTGAAAGTTATTTTGTGGGTAAGGACAAAAATGCTCCTGCAACACAATGTTAAACACAGGGTGGCGTCATTGTCTAGGTTGACTTCTCTTAGTGAGGTCCAGCACTGCTCTGGGCCGACACGAACAAAACATGAAGAGTATATAGTTAAAAAATATATAAACATATGTTCTCTCTTATATTGTATTATATTATTATATATTATTATTATATATCGTATTTGGATATAATCTAATAACAATTTACACTTTAATCTTTAAATTCGAACTGTAACTGCATGACTGATGTGGTTCCTTAAATTTCATTGTTTTTGACCCCAAACAATTGATGTTCTTGCTCTTTTTCTGCCTCCTTTCATCTATTGTTTCTATGTCTCTTTATCCCAATGTCCCAACATATCTCCTGTTCAAAGTGGATGTCTGACCATCACCACTGATCCTGAATTATAAATCCTGCTTCCTCACCTATAATCCCTATAAACACCAAGGTGGCAACTAAACATTTCCCGCTCACCTCAGAAATGATAAACACAGGGGCCACGGATGAGCTAACTAGTAACAACAAACCAGTGCGAATTTTGTTTTGACTACCAGCTAAATATTGTGTGAGTCAACCCCTTGAGCTGAGGACGCTGTTTCTTCCTGGCTGGGACGTCAGTTGTGTGGGTGGGAGGTTTGGACGCGATCTCCATGGCCCAGTGTGAGCTCACCTGGGAGGAACGCTGACAAACCGCAGGCTCCGCCGAGCAACGATGCTTCTCGGCTCCCAAATAAATCCCAGCCATTTCCCCAACCTCTCTTCCTTTCATTCTGGAGCTTTCTGACTTGTTTACTCCGAGGGGCCACTTTAACTCTCATGTGTCAGTTGTGCTCCGTCACAGGCACCCCATAACGTGACAAATGTAAGTGGGGAGTTTGTGTCGGAGAGGAAATGAATCACTGAATTCAGTTTTACTGTGGACAGACTCTAACTCTTTGTGTATTTAAAGTAGGCAGATAGTTGTTCTATACAAATGGCTATACATACACACACAACTTGGACTCAATCCCAAAGTGATGCTAATAGCTCACCTTGACTGGAGGATATTGCACCTGTAGGTGGGACTTGTCATTAAGGATGAAATATAAAGACGTCATCATTTGCATTTCAGATGATAGATGCCCCCCCCCTTCTCCTCTACTGTATATTTCCTTCAGCTCAGTGGACTAATGTGGTGTAAACCTGCCAAAGAGACTTTTTATTGGGAGAAGATGCATGTGTCCTGGGCAGCGTCTCTCCTCCTCTGTCTTCTTCATGCTTTTGTGGAGCCACACATACCTCGCGCTGTGACTCACCTCCGACAGAGCTGCCAGGGCCCATGTCACAAGTCATTGGGATGAAATGTTTTGAGTTAAGCATTACCTCGCTCTCTCTCTAGGAGAAAACAAGCAGAGAGAGAACTCTGGCGTTGACAGGCTCTCTGTGATTTCCACTTCTGGCACTGAGAGCTTATAATACCCAGTAATCTCTGTCTCTGATCTTACTGTAATGCACCTCCAGAAGGGCTGGGGAGCACGGTGAGAATCTGAGAAACAAATAGTAAATCAAAGAGGATGATGTGTGGCACTGCAAGATGAATCTCTGGAGCATGAGGGGCCATGAAAACCGTATCACACACACACGAGAGAGGACAAATGTGCAAGCACAAAGCCACGTAAACTCACACTGCCGTCACTGTCAGCAGCTCGCTTGTGTCTGATTGAATGGCGTTCTGCGTCTACGTAAACAACCCTGACCGCTGACCTCTCTGTAACCAGCACTAGACCTTTCACCAAATCTTATCTTTTTGTTTTCCATCAAGACTTCCTGTAACAGCTATAGTCATGGGGGTTGGGGGGCTGCAGTCCTGGCGTACGCCGTCCCCACAATTTGTACAGACACAATAAACCCAGAGAGGCAGGCTGTTTTTCATTAGGGCTTCAAAGTCCATATAAACCATGATTAATGAAGCCCTGAGATGCTGTATGTCTTTAATTATTATGACTTGACTGCTGCACCAGCGCCTCAGATGCATTAGCAATGTTGGCGATCTGTACACGTCTGCCTGGCTCGTTCTGACATGGCAGCTTCGCCTCATTCCTGGAGAATTCCCCCAATGTGGAGGAGGGGGTTGGGGGGAGTGATAGAAGCCCCCTCTTTGCAGTGGCGCAGAAGTTTCTTTAATCACTGCATACATGCACACGTACAAATGAGTTTGGGCAGTGACAGATTGGCGAGCGGGCCGAGGATAATTACATGCAGTGGGCTGGTGTGTGTGATCAGAGCGTGGCATTGCGTTACTCAGAGGGTTCTGTAAATAAAGTCCTCATGCAATGAATGAGGATATTGTGGACAAAGTGCAGTACGGGCACAATAGCCATACCATTGTTACCATACGGATCTTGGTGTTGTGTGACAATTACTGTAACAAGGAAGTCAATCTACGTTAAAGCGGGAAATACAGTAGATGAGGTCAGTTGTTACCATAAATCTGATGTAACAGCACCATTACCTGCAGTATCTAGTCATAAAGAGTAAATAATTAACTTCAGTAGAATACATAGCTGCTCCCTGGGGGCCATATAAGGGAAATATATGTTTTTTTACCTTTATTTAAAAGTGTCTCTTGTTAAAAATACTTGTGTACTAAAATACTTGGTGATTTTATAAAATTCGGGTTAATTAAGGGCCTGACTAAAACAGGGGAGCTGATATTGTTGTACAATCATTTGTCAGTCTCAGCTGTCAATCATCTCCAGCCTTATTATAACATCAAATAAGTAATTAAAACCAAACTTATCAGAAAATGAGGACTTCAATACGTCTATGTGATGAAAAACTACAGAATGACAGACATCATCTGGTCCATGTCCCATCCACTAACATGGAGGAGGTGGGGTTTATGGCCTACACTGCAGCTGGGGGCAATCCAGATGATTTGGCTACACTTTTGTGGAAGTGTCACCTCATCCAAAGTTTTATACAGTCCACCATCTTGTTTTCTAGTGTGTTAACAGGCCAAGACACTTAAGACAAAGTAAGTTGCAGTTTGCAAAAATAAGAATATTTATCTTATACTTGATCCACATTGTTTTCTGGACTGACTGAACAAGAGGGAGTCGTCCCCAGAGCCACTTAAGAGTGGTTCAAAAGTGATAAATACACATTTTACTGTGACGCAGCAGTGATGCACCACATGTACACAGTTCTTTTTAACGTGAATATTTATCACCCTTAAACTGAATTAAGCGGAAATTTCACACCTGCCTGAAACCATCACAGAGCAGCTCCATCGCAGCAGTCAGTTTCAGCGCTGTTTGGGAATTCAATGATACTTGTTGAGGAAGGAAAACGTCTGGTAGCTAATCACCTGCTGCTTCCAGATTTTCCCCGTCCAGGGACACAGTTTGAGACTTTGGAGGTCTATTTCAATATTTTTATTTTAGTGTCCATATTAATTTGCAAACAATATGGCTGAACTGATAAAAAACTAAATGCTAAAACAGAATGGAAACCAACTGTATCCCCCAAGATGACGTTTTAAATATCATTAGCCTTTCTCGAACGCAGATGAGGACTTCAAAGAGTTATGGGAGTACAGAAACAAAGTGCGCTCTCTCTTTGCCGCGTCTTCTTCCGGCAGTTGGACATGGAGAGAGAGAAAAAAAAAAAGAAGCCCAGCACAGAGGAAGCTCATTTGTATAATCCTCATTTAGTGCCGGCGGTTTATGTTTCACAGTCATGGACAATCAGTGAGCTCTAACATAATAGCGCTACCCATCCTAGCCCTCACACAGTCTCCCTCACACAGATAGAAAACAGGAGCCATGTTTGTGTTGGGCACACTCCCACAGCACACAGGATGATGGATTATACTGGGTTGCTGTTTATTTATGCTATGCTGCATGGGTAGAGGAACACGGGGAGAGACCTCATGCATACAGCCCGTGTATGGCAAATACAATCAGCCGTAAAATAAGATTGCATATTATGAATGAGCAATGCGTCCGCACAAATACATGAAAAGTACTTGGCTGCAATCAACCCCCCCCCACCCCGCCGAAACACACACATACACACACACGTCTTTTTGCGGGGGAAGCTTGTCTTGATTAACCTGGCCGGGGGAACCCGACATGTTTTTCCTTTTACGTCATGGTCTGTTCCCTGAGTGGCTCAGTGGAAGCCATCAATTCTAGTTTGTCTGCAGTTTGTCTGTTTGAATTTTTTGCTAATCTGTATTATTCATTGATGTCCTGTTGGCCCGGCGCAGGAAGTGCTGAGTGAAGACTGTGGCGGTGTTTTTTTTTCTTCCCAACTTGGGACATCATACATCATGCTTTCTTTTTCTTTTACGAAAAATTGCATCACTCAGCTGGACCACCTTCCGCCTGCCCTGCGCCCCTGAGAAATGAAAGTTTCTGGTATTTTGAAGTTGCAGGTTTGGTTCTTCGCCGAACAGTTTTTTCCATGAGAAGAAGACAAGGATTATCAGCATTATCCCTGAAAAACAAGTGAGGACCATGAGGGACAAACAGTTTCCTCGCATACGGCTATTCTCGTAGCTACAGCTGATCACGGCCTTGACAACTTTTTTTATTTCTCTGAGTATCACAAGGCCCACACATCAATTTGGAATGGAGGAAAAGATGCCATGCTTGATTATAACAAGAGGTCATGTCTTTGATGCTGGTACGGTGAAATTTGTTATACGTTAAGCCAGTGCTAATGTGATTATGGACATTGATCCATTAAATCTACTGTAAAAATGCAGCCTGCACCAGTTTTGAACTCGATACTGAGCAGAAACGTGAGAGGTACTGTGGAACATTAAAGACGCTTTGATGTAATATTTAACCCATCTGCAGCGAAAAGGGGAGGGGTGTCCATAAAAACGCATTTTGGGTTGGAGCGAGAGAAATGAGATGTGTGATTTTTCTCCCCAGCCTGTCGTGGTGCCGTCGGAGTGTGGGCATGGAAAGGGGGCAACTGCCTGCCATGATTACCCCGAGGGACGTTTTATCAGGGCAATAAAATCAGGCTCTTTGTGCCTGGAATACACGGTGGAACTCACCCGCCTTCAAGGAGTCTCAGCCTGTCACCTCACTCCTCTTCCACCATGGACAATCAGGATAAAGATTTACCCCAAGTATGGCCTACAAACACAAAGAGCAGTGAAGCAGTGAAGGAAGCGTTTTAAGTTTTAGACAGCGTATTTGATTTTATGCCTCCTCAGTCTGATAACTCTGCTATTAGGGAAAATCTAGTAACTGCAACAAGATACAAATGTCAGAAAATCAGATTCTGGTCTTCACTCAACTTTGACCAAGAAGCATTTTGTGGGTCTTGTACCCTTGGATCCATGGCAGCAAAGCGATTGTGCGCTAAAGTCATCACGTTTGAGGACGGAGCGCGTAACTGACGACTTCAACTTCCATCTCTTTACCAGACCACGAGGAAATGACTTAATTCAATTGTGGGTTAGCAATAATTTCTAAGGGGGTATCCTACTTTTTATTGTACAAAGTGTGTCTTTCTCATTTTGTAATCACAATTTGTCCAGTACATTGGATCTGTTAACGTATACTGCATGAGGCCACCACAAATGCTCTGTATGAGGTAGTGTTTGGCTTTATCTGATTAAGTGAGTCTGCCATGAGCAGTTAATGCGGTGTAACTGGCTATAATGTTGCACTAACAATGTCGCGTTGTCTGTGATCAAACATCTGATGATTTATTTAGGATTAACCAGATTTCAGATCAGCACTTTTTAAAAACTTAACTGATTCTCCTCTATCCTTGAAGACAGAAAGACAAACCTGGGACTCAGGCAGTGGTGGAGGAAGTGCTCTATAAGTAAAAGTTTAAATAAATAGACACATATATACTCAAGTTAAAGTAAAAGCACCACATTAAGTTTTTCTATTTGAGTAAAAATAGTAATAGTAAGTACTTCCCTTTAAATATGTTTAAAGTATTAAAAGTACCTGCTGAGTGTGGCCTATTCTCTAGGTCTACTACATCATCATGGATGAGTCTTGGCCTCTTCCCAAACATCTTATACTTTGTTTACACCAAAATTAGCAGGTATACGCAGGTTTTTTAAAATGTGGGTAAACCTGCTAAAAAAGGGCGATTGACTCTTCTCCCACTGCCAGTAGAGGAGTTTGCTTTTCAATTGTTTTCACATGTTCAACATCACGAACAAACGCCAAAATCTGAGGAGCTCAGCCAACTCACTGCATTTTGCACCAAGAAAATTGCTATTGCATGTTGTTCCCAAGATGTAAAAACAATATGTGCACAAATGTTCAAGGCAATTTACGCCCAAACACATGGAAGGTCAGTGCGCAGGATAACGTCACACAGAGAAAGTGCAACATCAGCATCTAGACTGCCAAAAGTCAGGAATAGAAAGTACAGATATTTGCTGATTTATGTAGTGGAGTAAAATTTTAAAGTGCCTGAAAATACAGCGAATACAGATGAATGATGACTTTTATTTAGGTGTCAAAAAGTCTTCATCATTGCGTCTGATTGAGACGTCCACAGTGCGTGGCTTTTCCCCTCTAATATAACAAAGGTGTGGTGACTGAGTAATCTCCTCAAACAGGCTTCCTGGCAAAGCCATAGATTCACTCCCGGGCCCCAACTACAACCCCCCCCCTAAGATCCCAACTCTGATAAAGCGCTGATGACATCACCGTCTCCCCCCCATCCCGCCGGTCCTCCCTTATTAGCATGTGCAGTGTAGCAGGCAGCAGGAATAATAACGCGTTCGCCCTATCACGCCGGCAGAACTATTCAGGCTGTGACCACAGAGGCCTCGGCAGCAGCCAAGCTAAATAACAGTGAGGGGGAAGATGGTCAAAGCATCACAATTAGAGGCAGTTTATTTTGTATTCTGCCTATGCCAGAGGGACTGCAGACTATAATTTGCGCCAAAGATGTTTGAGAGTTTACGCTGATGGAGGAATCTGCGGAAAGTTTATGAAGGCTTGCGATAGAGGAACGCGGTCAGAGGTGATGCCGAGGGAGAGCTGACCAGTAACGTGGAAATGATACAAGCGCTGTTTTGTGGAAAACATCTACTCGAGCTGGACGCGATTCAGATGAGTTAGTGCAAAGTTCAAGGAACATACAACCGAGCAAGAATGAATGAAGTGCCTTGTTCTTAAAAAGGGCAGCGGGGAGCTCAGACAAACACTCCCCCCCGTCCCAATATTAACAAATTATTCAGCGATTGGAGTTGTAACTTTGACTTATGATTATTATTGATCAGTTTATGAACCGCGTCAGGAGAAAGTCAAGTTTATGCCACACAAGGGTCCTGTCCAGGCCTGGCTCGACCATATACAGCCAGAGAGGGCTCTGAGTTCAGTCAGGCACATGTGGGATTTCCCCCCTCAGACAGTTTCAGCATTATTATAAATGCTATGTTGGGTTTTTTGGCCTGTGTACAATATGTTGCCTGTGAGGACCACTGCTGCATTCTTCGACTCGCACAGGGTGAAGCGTTGCCGTCGGTGCAGATTACAGATGCAGAAGTAAAAGTTTGATTTGCTGAGATTATGGTCGAGCAGACAGTTCCAAACGGACCCCTCAGATTCACGGTGAAAAGAAGTCCTGCCCCCATACATTCTGCATTTTTTCCCCCTCGGGTCAGAAACAGAACATACATGTATTAACACACTTTACTCTTTTGTTACGTGAAGATCAGTGATTGAAGATCAGGTTGGAGAAGCGTTAAATCTCCTACTATTCAGTAGGAGAAATTAGTCAGTGGCCACAGAGATAGACTTTTATACATATATGTACAACAGGTAGACAAAATAATGGGAATTACTTGAAGTATCAGCCCAAAACAAAAACATTAACATCTCTTCACAAAGTCTCCACATTATGTTAAAAAAAAGAAGCATTATCTCCATTTAAAACAGTTGGAAAACTTCACTGTGTACAAGTGGAAAAAAGCTGAGTGCTGGAGGAGCTGGAAAGTGCAACTGAACACCCAGCCAGAAACCATAAAATGTTAAATGGGCTGTATTTAATGTAGTGCTCTTCTAGTCTTATCAACCACTCAAAGTCACATTCACACACACATTCATAAAGTGCTACTATGTGCAGCACTTTTTCTATCACACACCATTCACACACTGCTGGCACGTCCGACAGGGGCAAACTGAGGTCCAGTACCTCGCCCATGTGGAGTGCAGGAGCCGGGGATCGAACCACCATGCTTCTGGTTAGTGGACGATCCGCTCAACCTCCTTAGCAACAAACTAGAGGTGTTTGTTATAGAGATTACACAGTAATGTACAAATACAGTACATGTACAGTATATGTGTATGTATATGTATATGTATATATGAGCTGGACTTATTTTACCCGGTAACTTATCTTCTACTGTATTTGTGCATATTCTTATTCAGCATCTTTGTATATATTGTATTATAATGCACTTTTTTTTCTTTTTTAATCTTTTATTCTGTTACCTGTTTTCTGTATTTCTATCTTTTGTTATCGTCTTGGTATGTATATATATATATATATATTTCTATTCTTGGCTGGAGCGACTGAAGCGAAACCCAATTTCCTCCAGGGAAGTATTTCTGATTTTATATATGTGAAAATGTATATGAGTATATGTATACGTATGCATATGTACGCTCAGTCTTTCATCATCATCATCATCATCATCGTCAGTATTAACAAAAATATCTTTGAGGCCACCATAAAGTATTGACTGTTCGGTTTGGAATCAGTGTCATGTATAAATACAGACAATCCTGAACATGTTCCAAGGTACAGTAGCCATGTGTCATTTTACATTTTTATAAAACATGAGACTGCTGTCACCTGCTTGCTACTGCCTCATATGTGCCCAGTAGATGGCGCTATAAGTACATGGAAGTGCCCCATCATCCAGGAGAGGGCCTCCGGCCTTCCAGCGGCTCGGCTGCCGCTCCCGAGCAGAGGCCAGCGGTCAGAGACAGACACCTGATCCGGCCTCATTCCCCTCATCACCGCCCTTAATTAGCCGAGAGAACAACGCTTCAGTTGGGTTAAAGCAAACTGTCCTTTGCCTGATGAAGTTTTGAATGGAAACCTTTGAGTGCCC
Organism: Hippoglossus stenolepis; assembly: GCF_022539355.2. Classification (NCBI taxonomy): domain Eukaryota; kingdom Metazoa; phylum Chordata; class Actinopteri; order Pleuronectiformes; family Pleuronectidae; genus Hippoglossus; species Hippoglossus stenolepis. The sequence continues at coordinate 11,502,082 of NC_061501.1, read as the reverse complement.
TGCTTTAAGACAAGAAACTCCTCCGTTACTGCAGTGGACAGCCACTCTTTAAAATATCTCTTTTAATTCTTCTCTTTTTTAGGGTGATGGTCAGAATGACAGAAATTTATTATTACTTGTGTAAATATAACAATCGGCTACATACAACAATCATAAATGAAAACTCTAATCACAATTTGAAACATTGAAACTTAAAAAGATTAATAATAATATTAAAACAAAATGAATAATTAAAAATATGGAGTAAAATATATAGCTTAATTAAGATTGCTTTTAAAGGAAAGCAATCATTACTTGTAATTGCTGAAGCTGCAAAATAGTGGGGCCTGTATAATAGTAAAATAATACATTAAATCTGAATCAGCGTGATTAAAAATGACCTCATAATTAGAGTTATAAAATAATGTGATGCTGTTATAACAACCTGGAGGCATAATCAGGTACAATTTAAAAAGCATTTAGCATGCGTCTATATAGGTGTGATTTACACAAATTGCTATTTAACATTGTACTTAAATAACTAGTTTTTTTTATTATTATTATAAGCGTTTTTATTCCTGTTCGACAGTTTTTGAATAGATCAAGCCACAAAAAAATAAATAGAATATAAATGCAATAATTTCCACTCTCACAATATTATTTTTAAACTGTAAATTGGATTATAGATTATTATTATTATTATTATGATTATTGTTATTTAGATATTACATTGTCGGCTTGTTGAAGTGGTTGAATAATTTACCACAATGTTACCCATCGATCGAGAGTAGAGAAAAGAGGCTCTCCGGTGTGCAGCATTATGGGCCACAGTAAATGTCTCACTCACAGCAGCCAGTGATCAATAATCCCGGCGGTTTGGGACAGCGAGGGCACGTCACGTGACGGCAGATTCCATGAGAGAGGCAGCAGGACAGGGCCAACCTTGACACTAAAAGGACTATTGAGTTTCAAGACAGCGAGAAGTTCAGGTTTCATACCTAAAATGAAGTGGCCACACTTAATGAAACTGGAAAATCACCGTTGGTAGACGATATCTAATCAAAGCTGGCCCCTGTGTTCTTTTAATTGTAAAGTTATTTTTGCAAAAGCAGTAATTTGAAAACAATTTGCAGTCATAGTGAAGCAGTGTGTAAAAACGATGTTCTCAATTGAAACCGAAAGCTCCACAAAGCTTGAATGAAATGCAAAACCATGACGGGCTGAAAATGACTTTTCACTTTTCATTCAGGTCTGACACCAACAGGCTGCCGCCCGGCCTTCAATAATGTTCCCACCTGTCCTGGAAAGTGATAAAGCTCTTCATCTCGCTCGCATGCTTTGCCAGGAAGTGACGGCCTAGTGCTCCTACTTAATGATTTCCACAGGATAGGTTGTGCATGACAGACGCCAGAGAATCAGGCCCTCGACACACACACACACACACACTGACACACACCAATATCTATTGGAGGGACACTACACTTGGTCCAGCACGTCTCAGTCCTGCCTGTGTTTGTATAAGCTTGATTTTCACAACTGGAAAGTAATAGCCATCTGCCCAAGCAGGCTGGAGGGGTATCATGTGCGAGCAGGTAACTGATGGCTATTAAAATCACACACACACTTAGTCCGTGACTCCTCTCACTTTCTTCCCCTCTCTCTCTCTCACACACACACACACACACACACACACACACACACACACACACACACACACACACACACACACACACACACACACACACACGACAAGTTGCTTCAAGACACTAAAAGGAGAAGGGGAGAGAGGAAGAGAGACAGATGAAATATAGTTCAGGCGCCGGTCTGTGTGAGACTCTGACACTGGCAGGACATACCAGGCCAAGGAGCATGGCGTTGATGATGAGGAGGATTTATAGGTGTAGCCGGGCTTTTGATAAAACCTACAGAGCAGAAGTATAGATGCGGAAATTAAGGCCAAATTATATTGACCATTTTTTATTTAGTGTTAATATAAAGAAATAGGAAGAAGAAAGCCAAATGCTTCACTTTCAGAACAGACAAAGAGTCAGCCAGACTGGCATAACAACATAAATCCAGGACGCTGCTGCTTAGGACCGGAACGACAGGTGAGCGGAGTCAGTCAGGTCCAGGTTATGGCTGCATTCCCAGGCCCCCGCCCCCTGCCACCGTCGCCCCAGGTATAGTGTGGGAAGGCGAACCCCCCCACCCTCCACCGCCCCTCGGCCGCCCCTGCTCAAAGGGCGTGTGCGACCCCGTGATGACATATGACCTCTTCAATGGCCCTCCCGAGCCGCATCTGTCATTTCCCACAATCCTGCTCCCCATTTTCATTTCAGGGTAAGCTGGAAATTACAGGAAAAGAACAGTGGAACTTCCCCCTGACTATGGCACAAAGTCAATTTCAACTGTCTTTTCTTGATAGATGCAGGCAAATCCAGTTTGTCTTTTTGTAGGTTGTACATTTTTAAAGATCATTGTAAACAAACATGTTTTTGCTCAGTTTTGCATTTTGTGCATTTGTGCAATACTTTTTATGTTAAATATTTTCTGGGAAGAAAAGGGAACATTCCTCTATGCATCACTAATTGAAAAAAAAAAAAAGTGGCTGCACATTTAAACATCTCATTCATTCAGAAGACACAGGGAGCGCTCATTTATTCCCTCGGCTATCTGTAATGGTCTAATTACCCTCTAAAAGCTTCTCCGCTGGCGTCTGTGTAATGAGGCCCCCGTAGAATACAGGTTGACATAAGACTGCCTTCAGCTCGCCCCGCTGCGCCTTACCCCGCGGCTCTCGCCCCACCTCCGCCATGCATCCAGCCTCGAGGGCCTGCATCGGACGGACCAGCGGCGGTCCATCTGCACAGGACAGGCGGAGCACAGACGGAAGCCATTGAGGTGGAACATCCAGGAGAGGTCCTGACAAGATAAAGATATCAGGAGCAGACAAGGGCAAAGGAACATATTGATGGAGAGGGCCTCTCTCAGGGCACGCTGACACCAGATACCTGCTATTTAAAACAGTGGTTTCGCTTGCTCATGGATTTGTCCATGCTGCAGTGCCATAACCTAACTGGGAGGGCCGTGAACTCTCTCTTCCTCTATCTCCCTTTCTCTCCACGCCCTCCTCCCCCTTTCATATCTTCATGGTCTCGGCGCCTTAACCCTCTTTTACACAGTGTCAAGCAGACGAACACAGTCACCCCTATAACTGCTAATGCTGCCGACATAAGGCTCCATCTTTGGCCTCTAATGAAACCGGAATATGTGTTGTGGAGTTCCAAACTGGATCATATTAAAACGATCCTCTCGTCCCTCTCCCCCGGACTCTTCCGCACGGCTCCATTCAGAGTTAACCATTAGTGCTACTCCAGTCTTTCAGTGCGACAGGGGCCCCGGCCCTGGCCTGTCTGGCTGAGGGCCAGTGCCCCTCTGAGGACGGATGCTGAGATCCTGTCTACCCATTGGCCATGCATTTTGTGTGTGTGTATGTGTGTGTGTGTGGATCCAAGTGACAGTGAGTCTTTGGCAACAGCTGAAAGGCGCTGGCAGTTTGAATCTATATGGGGGAGGGCTCCGTCTGGTGTGAGCTCGGCCTAAATCTCACAAAAATGGAAAGAGTACAACAGAAAAATGTAGTTGCCGTCCACAGCGTGATTTTTATTTTGGATTTGTAGTTCCTTGCCTACAAGATATCTGGATTCGTTTTTCTACAAGTTTAATTAAACTTTTTAATCAAATCTTTCATGCTTTTCCAGTTTTCTCAGCAAAAGTAAATGTTGACACTAAAACTCAAGTTGTTCTCTTTCATAGAAATGTATGCTTTTATTCACCAGGGTGTTTTGACTCAGTTATATAACCAATACATTTCTGATGGCGCAAATGACTAATGGTGCTGAAAATGACTAATTTATGATAAATTATTCATAGAAATTTGTCCCATGTTACCAGCTGTTGCTTCCTAATGAGCAACGTCTTCAGCTCGTCCTTATTTAGTTTTGTTTGAATGATCCGATCTGAGTTGCATCACGAACATGAACAATTTTGAGCAATTTCAAACTAAAACTTCCAATAAGATGAGATAAACTATATAGATCCCACACCAGAGGAAAGGCCCTTGGCACAGCAGCAGAGGGTCAGAGTGAGGAAGACAAGCGGACACGTGAAAGTATAAAATAGAATAAAACAGAAAGAAATAGAGTTTATATTTGATAAGTCAATTTGACTTCTTCTGCGCGCACACGCACACACCCACACACACACACGCACACGCACACGCACACGCACACACACACACAAACCTATTTCATTGTTTCAGACACCAGCCAGACACCCCTCCCTCTCTCCCAGCCCATTACCCCTCTCCATCCTTCTACAGTACACTGGCCTTTCCTTTCCTTATCGCCACCCCACCCTGGCCCCTCCCATGTCCCAAAGCCCATTACAGGCCCTCAGTCCCTTTACCCCCACCCCCATCCCTATAGTCCTCGCTGCTGCCCCCCCTCCTGTCACATACCCCTGCCCCTGCCTTGTCACACCCCTGCACTGATGGATGGTCGGGGTCAGTGGTTCAGCTGTGGAGTTCAAGCCTGCGGGCTCCACGGAGCCCCCCCAACCCCACCCCTTCCACCTTTTACTACTCCTGCTCTCCCCTCCCTCTCGGATGAAAACAATGTCAGAAACTTAAAGCTTGGCGCTCAGCTGAGAAAACTCATAACTCTCCCCTCAGCGCCCAACCTTCCCCAACACCCACTGTTAACACTTTCATTCCTCACTGGGCACTCAAACAGACCCCGGCTTACTGGGGCCACATAAATCAATGGGAGGGTCAGGCTGGGCCTAGAGTCAGGCACTCACCTCATGTTGAATGGACAGGAGCGGGTCACTCACTGTCACTGCACTTTGACTTATCTCTATATAATGACGCCTTTCGGCTGTCTCTGAATGTGTGTGAGCACGTGTGCATGTGTGTGTGTGTGGGAAAACGATTTTTTTTTTTGGAAAGCACTTCTCAACTTTAATTTGGCCACTGAGTCACATCAGCACAACTGTTTCAGCTACTCTTGGCTGAGCTCTGCATTAGCTCACCATGCTCCTTGTGGTGCTGTTTACTGTCTGATTGCTCGGCCTCAACATGTGGAGCTCAGGCCTTGTAGCGCCTGATCAACCCTGTCCTAACGACTCCATAACAGGGGTATCTGGAGAGTCTCAGAACACAGGCCTGAATCTATACTGACACACACTCTGCTCTTATGCTAATCACAATCTTTAGGAGCATTGAACCGACAAGGGGGTCGGGACAGGGCCAGACGGATTTGGGTGGGAGGCCCGACAAATTCCAGTAGTTTTGAAACGTGGCAATTATCAGTATTAGCCTGCACTCCCGACCCAAACAGCCAAAGTGAGCGGAAATGGCAGCAATCAGGCCCGATTTCCCTCGGAGATGCTGGATGGGCTGGACACACACATCCCAGAGACATGGGCCCTGGTTTCTGGGAGGGAGAGCAGCACCAGGGCCCGGCGAGCCCCTGACAGATGGAAGCGGAGCAGGGCAGGTCCTGGGGCTGACAGCAATGTTGCCAGAATTGCTCTTGGATTGACTAACAATTAAGATATCAAAAGAGATCACGGCAGCTCACTGACAGCTGCTTCAATTGTTTGCACCTGCTCCTCTGGTGTTCTGCACATGTCTGGCATGGATTAGGGCCGACTCATGCTGGCCACATTTCACCTTTCCACAAGCGATTTACTCCAGAATCATCCTCCCGACTCGCTCGCTTGTCGAACACGCCCTGTAGCTGCTCTCCCATTAGGAGGAGGGTGGGAAGGAAGGAGGGAGGGCAGACAGGGTAATGGCACCATTATCATTCTCACCGTCATTAGCAGCATTGCTATACGTCTCTCATCTCTTCTTTTACTGTTTAACTGCTGCAGTAGTGCATTTCCGTTTGAAAATGCATCAACTCTTCAACAGATAAACCTGGCATCCACACTACTCGAGTGTTTTAGAGTTGCTAAAATGGAGAAGTTCGGAAACGCTGCTGGCCCCATTTAATTAGTTTGAAAGCCCTGGGGCTGCATTTTATTCTGACAGGCAGAAACAAAGATTTTTGGAAATTAAGATGTAGACACTCACAACCACTTGCTGATTGTTTTTTTTCAGTCACAACGTAACCTTTGCTGATTCAGCAGGCTCCTACCACACAACCTCGTTCTGGGAAGCAAACTGGCGGTAGCTGAGGTTACCAGTGTAGAACACAACATGGATAATCAATTACAAGCGTTGCTGACCCCGTTGTCTTAGCTAACAGCTGGTCTGCAGTTAAATTCTGCATTTTACACTGATACAACTAATAACTTGTTCTGTACTAAGCCATTATTCAAGCATGTGTATGCCTTCCTGTTTACACTGGCATGCACGAGCCCAGTGGGCGTGAGTGGTCACTTGATATACGTTTTTGTTTTTAAAATGAAAACGCAGTAGTATGGATGTAGCCTATGCCCCTGAAATACATGATACGTGATAGAGACATGAACTTGATGTGCTGCGTCTATTTGCCGATCACTTTTCTGTCTGTTATTTACACATCCCGTCTACCTCAAATGTAACACATGTGTGTGGGTGGTTTGTGAAATCCATACAGTCTACCTCATAAGTAGGGGTGTTTTTCCCATTGCTTTTCAGCACGCTTGCAGAAGATCTTGATAAGCTTGTGAAAACTGAACTCTGCTGGGTCTGAAGCCCTGTTGTGATAAAGAAACTCTTTGTGTGGTGCACTCCTGCCCGACGGTACACAATCCCTCCATCCCTCTGTTAGGGACTGATGGGTAGAGGTGGAAAACAGGTAAATCAACGTAGAACCTGCCAAGCTCACCAGACCTGTTCCTGCTGTCCCTTGCAGGTGCATAGAGTTTGGTGAACAGGCAGCAACATATTTGGGTAGAGCAAACTGAGGTGCTGCTGTGATTGGTCGAGGAGAGGTGTGGGTTATACTGTCTCTTTCCTTGGTGAGCATCCCCGCCCTTTGTCCTCAGACGTGTGTTTGTAGAGAGAAGCAGCTGCAGGTTAAATGGCGAGGAGCACCTGTGAGGAGCAGCACTGTCGGGAGAGAATCACAAACATAACGTGCATGCATGCATGTACACACAGCTTGTATTTGTTTCTATCTGTGTGGATATATGGTTATAATGCATGCAGTTAAAACATGGCAACCTATTATCATTACATAAGCTTTAGGCTCCATTCAAACTGTGCTCCTTTCTGCACAATAACACTAGTATTCTATCTGTCTGTGTGCTGTCATTGCCCAGGCCCATAAGGCACGGTTGCCCTTTTTTTCTTCCCTACCTGCTGGAAAGCTTCCTCTACATGTGGCTGCATATGAGTGTGCCAGTGTGTTTCAACAGTCTTGCTTATGGACTTGTAGACAAACTAATTACCTAAGTATGTCCCCCCCAAAAAACACAGAACAGGAAGGAAGGATGTAGAGGTGGCAGCTGGTATACTCCTACCACTGCCATTCTTATACGCCAGCGTGCACACACACACACACTACTCCCCATGTCTGGCAGGAGGAGACAAGGCCAGTTGTACCCAGTGCCAACCCCTCTGGAGCCAGGCCAGTCCCGCTGGACCCTCTGGATCGTATTCTGGTCTGGGCCGTTGTGGCTGGTTGGTCCCACTGTGTAACTCTAGCTTGGCCTCTGACACAGTACAGGTATGTCCCCTGTGGCCCAGATTACCAGGGGACTGTGTAAACAGCCCTGCTAATCTGAGGAAGTATCCTGTTGGCATATTTCTGAAGGCTGCCCCAGCGACAGGTTTGGTATTTCATTTGGAGAGCAACCATAAGACTGACGGTGGAGGAAGGATTCAATATATACATCTTAATTATTATTTTTTTTAATTTCCTGCTGTAGTGTCACTTCGGATATAGAAAACTTTACATAAATGTCACATGAGAAAAAAGCTAAGATCTTCTCATTTTCATTACCTCCGTCAAAGAGGTTGTATGTCTCCGTTTGTTTATTTGTCTGTTAGTTCGCTGGATTATTCAAAAACTACTGGATGAAACTTGGTGGAAGGATGTGGCATCCGTCAGGAAAGAAGCAATTAAATCGTGGTGCGGATTTGCATCAGGGTAGGATCCAAGAATTTTTTCCCACTCATTATGGGAAAGGGCTTTATTTTTTTCCCATCATTTACATTGATTTCTCTGAGACTAATACAAGGATCTTGATGAAAAAAAATCAGACAAGTTTAAGGGGCTGATATTCATGAGTGGGTGCAATTTGGTGCAGATCCAAATAAGGATCTGGATCGAGTGCATTTTAATGTGGTTTCATAAATGGACTGTTGGGCCTTGGCGGAGGTATGAGCCATTTTAGTTCTACATTTGCATATGACTTTAACTTCCCACAATAAAATTTCATTAGATTTTTTGTGGAGATATTATAAAGGTGTAGAAAAAACTTTTCACTACTGAAAAATATTCACATCTGGACAGAAATCTGATAAAACAAAAGAAAAAGCAACTTAAAATAGGCTTTAAACCCTGTTTTTTAGATATGGTTTGGTTCGGGAAGGAATCGCCAAATTGAGTGTATGAATATCATCGATGGAAATTAATATCTATAGTGTTTGTATGTCTGTGGCATAAATTACACTCCACCCTTCAAACGACCTCAACAAAATCTCTATCACCTGCTTTACCTTTGTCATGCAGAATTCAGGCCCCTGCATCTTTAAGTCACTTTAATCTGCTAACAGCTTGGACTTGGGCCACTCGCTCATTTCTTTGGCCCTCTTTCCATTGTCCTATATGTCATCTCCAGGCAGACACTGTTTAGATATTAATGGCTGCATGATGAGATGGCCTCCTTACAAGGCTGCCCTTACTGGATAATTGATCATGCAGTGAATGACATGATGTGGTTCAGGTTTAGGTCTAGCTGCTTCGCCGGGGAGACGCCATCAAGATTTTTCCTTTCGCGGCACACCTTATTCTTTGAGGCGACAACTTCATGGTGTCAGGTGGACGGATAAAACATTTTACGAGGTTTGATAAAAAATTTAAGGGGAATCTCATTTACACCCAATGTACAGAACAGAGCAGGAGAGAGGGGTCGAGCCAAAAGAGGAAAAAAAAGGAAACAGAAGTCCATGGAAAATTCTGAGAGACATAAATCACACATTTAAATAATAATTCTAACAGTGTAATACAAACAAGTTTAAGGAATCTCAGTGTGGTTTCTTTGATGACTTTTCTATTGCAGTAACTAATCCCAGGGCCAAATGAGAGAAGTAATGAGCATTCTTTTCTGACATGAGTGTGTTTATAAGAGTGCAACTCTAGCATGTAAAGAGAGATGCATGGAAGGACTTCTCTTCCTTGGAATAAAGTAATTAAGGATCTCCCTCCCTCTTTTTTCTTCTCCCGCTCACAGCCAAAGAACGTAGCTTTCTGTGTGTCAGTCGATCATCGCCGCAACTTGACATCCTGACCCGCGTGTTTAATTTATTGATCTTCATTTTATTCGGATGTAAGGGCCCTTTGCTCTTTTAAATTAATCCAGGTTAATTTGGCCGGGCCCCCGATCCCACCCAGCATGAATGGGCCCTCTGTCGGGGCAGAGCTGGCCCTGGCCACCCAGTTTTATGGGAATCTGCAATGAATTAGAAAATCTGTCAATGCGAGAGGAGCTGCACTGTGCGGATATGCCGTGTCACTCCACCTGTAAAAGAACTGCTCTTTGTCCATTATCTCCCAGGCTTACCTGAGGAGAGTTAACCTTGAGGTCAATAACATCTCCATGGTGTTTCATGACTGGCTGGGCCTGGGCCGGGGGGTCTGAGGAGAGCCATTGTTAACACGGGGGCTGCAGACCCACACTTCCTCCCTCTTTGGCTCTCCCATCAAATACCTCTGGGAAACAGATCTGTAAAGAGCAGTGACGGGAGCCATAAAGATGTGATCACTTTCACAGGAAAGAGCAGCCACTGTACCGGTTTGTCTTCATTGTGGTTAATATAAACGGGTCATTTCTGTAAATGAAGTTACAGCGTCAGGCCATTTATTCCTGCAGGATGTATAAACCCTGCAGAGTTTTTATCCGGCAACCATTTAAATTCAGCCTCATAATTACACATAATGTCCAACTAGACTGATACACCATCCACGAACCACGCCGTACCCCTGAAACCAAGGATGTGGAACTTTTGGCTGAACGCTCTCTTCCTCTTATTTCCCCCTTTAATATGAATCATGCTCCTCTGTAGCTCGGTCTTTGTAGTTAAGCATGCTGGTATTCAAATCTAAGCATCCCAGATTGGACTATAATTTGCCTGTGCATATCTGTTGCTCTGCCCGTAATCATCCCAATGGTAGAAATAATTGTAAGATTGTAGGAAAGTTTTAGGTAGCGTGCCAGACAAATAACAAGTATTTTGTCACAGCAGTGCAGCTTTATTTCTCTCAATCCCACCCTGCTGTGAGTAATAGGGAAGATATTTTTGTTTACTGTTGCCAGAAATAGATTTAGGATGATCAGGAAATACTCCCTAGTGAATTAATTTTAAGAAAATATGTATTTCATTATAATTTCTAGGCCTCTATTGGCATTAAAACAATTACAGATTGATGTCTGCAGCATTATTTTTGATTATTTTTGTCTGCAGGGGCCTTATACAAATGAATGCATAATCCCATATCAGTTGAGGAGGTCTGTTTTGAAACGCTCTCCTGTTTAGATGGAGACATTTGAATAGGATTTGACCTGCATGTAAATGGTGGGTTGGGAGAAGTTTACACTGAGAGCAGGCCGGCAGGTGCAGGGCACAGGGACGTCCAGGTGCTCCTGCTGCTGACAATGACACAGATCCTCTGTGTTTGCTGTTTGTCTTCCAGCTAGAAACCAGACGAACATATGATTTACTCTAGTGGAAAATCATTTGGTTAAATGACGCCTCATGTACCTTGATATTTTCACGTTCTTACACTGTGCAACTCCGTCAGGGCACACAAGGAAGAAAGGATTTGCCTAATTTGAGTGGATATTTTCAAGTCAGTCAAGCATTTGTCAACACAGCACAACAAAGCGAGACGGCTCTGCACTCTACGCAAGCTGACAGCAAATTAAGCGCTGGGCTGATTACGGCTTGGATTTATTTAACCAAACAGCGGAGACAACTGTCTTTTATTGAGCTGCTCTATGGGAAAAATGTATTTTTCCCATGTTAAACACAACCATGCGGGCCACAGCCCTGCAGCTCCCGGGCTATATATGTTAATCAAGTATTGATCCGTGCCCTTTTTTTTTTGCTGCTGCTCCTTTTCTTGGAAAACTATGTTGTCACTGCATTCACCAGCAGCCCCAAGGGGGTGGTGTGGAGGCAGGGGAACATGTCGGGCCAAGTGCATCACCTGTTCCTCAAACCAAAATAGGACACAACTTGAGATTCAATTTTAGCAGCCAGTGGGACCAACCGACGGCAGCGACAGGGCTGTAATGGCTGGTGATGAGTGACGATCACCGGCCCTCACTCACAATCAGCAGTCCCCAGTGGCCTCATTTCTTTATACCTGCCACTTACTGTAGCCTGCCATCCACTATTAATAACCACGGATACTGGGTTTCTACTCGCGCCTTATTTGTAACTATTTACAGCACAGAGATTAAATTGTGTTTTGTTAAAAAGAGGCACTTTCTCTGATATACCAACGTACACTGAGGGTTTTCTTTAAGGTTTAAAAGAGTTTTTTTCTGACTAGTAACGAGGGAAATTAGAACAAAGCCGAAACGACAGAACCAGTTAAATTAAGAATACCCTCTGAGAAAGTGAAAAAACTCTTGTACACTATGAAATCTGTATCTGAGTCACATATACAAAAGATTAAAGCTTTAAAAACTCAAAGTGGGCAGCAATCAAAATCACAAATCTTCCTCAAAGGAAGATTAAGTCACGGGCTATTCCCGATCGTCACAGAGACAGATCCTTTTCGTTGATTTCAGCAGCTGCGTCTCGCTTTTTTTCCCCCTGCGTTCAATTTGCGTCTCGTCTGGCTGCCACATTAAAACACAATAAACCACAAAACAAATATTTGTTTTTGTTTTCTCTCTGGAAGTACAGGGCTTTGAAATCCACACCAGCCGCCTCGTCGCTCAAACTGGCGCTGTGAAATCGAAAGTGACAAAGCATTTTTCTCTCTCCCTCCGAAGCCCCAGCCCAGACTTTTTTAACCTGCTAAGAACTGCAGATGTTTCACTTTTTCATCATTTGGAAAATGTATACCTGCCCTTTTTCTGCTTTTGTATATTTAATCCTTTGTGAAGGCCTGTGGTTATTTGTGGTTGCAATTAGGCTGTTTCCATTAAGGAATATTACTGCTAAATGGATCCATTACTCTAGACCCTGCTTCGTCATAGGAAAATGCCTGACCACCTCAATGATTGGAAGGAGGCCCAGCTCGGATCTCAAAACAGAAACCACTCACACCTGAGAGAGACAGCGGCAAAACCAGAGTTCCACATCAGGATCGGAATCCATTTTCTGCTGCTTAGCTAAAGCTCTAGTTTGAAGTGGCTTCAGGGTAAACAAAGCAGGTGCAATGTCATACTTCCTACTCATATCCTCCAACTGGACCCTGGGACGTTACAGATATAACATGTAACAATTCTTCCTTAAAATGTCTAAAAGTAACTAGACCTATGTTATATATTTTGTTGACTTGGGTACTTATATAATCCAAAATGTTTCAAATAATGTTCAAACCCAGAAAATCCCCAACTGTGTCCTTTGCCCAACCTCCGGTGCAAACTACACATGAGCTCTGAATAGTGACCAAAATAATTACATCATGATGCAATAATGCAATTCCAAAGTTTTACATGTGTATTTAAAATTCTGCCTTGTGCATACTTGATCTAAAGATAGTTTAGCCGCTCTGACACTGGGCCCCTCCATGATATGTAAATCATGTGCTTCCCACAGAACTAAGTTGGCTTCTTGGGAGGTGGACAAGAATATTTCAGTCGTCTCAAACCATAGATCATTTTAAGAAACAACCATGCAGAAAAAAAAAACACACCCGCTGAAAGAGGGCAACGTTTAGCTCGTACAATAATTGAGGCCTTATATAAGACACATTGTCTGCTTAAGGTCTGTGTTGAAAACTTTGACTTCTTTCCTCCCTGTCAGAATCACGCCAGCATTGACGGAGCCCTACAGCCCGCAGCGTCTCTTGTCACCGATACGTCTGTATCGTCCCCTAAATGGGTGACACTGACACTAGGATGTCACCTGGACTTTGTTTCTTAGCGTGCCTCCACCTCCCCACCCTCGGCCCTCGGGGTGATTCCCAGCCTCAGCTCCTCTCACTCCTCCCTCCTGTATTGAGGGACCGAACAATGGCTCCCCAAGCCTCTGGGCTATTTTTACACCTCCTGGCTTTGTTGTCCTCCCTGCTCTCGTGAAAATGCACAAAATGACAGGGCCGATCAATTGCAAAAAAATATTTTGGGAACTTTGGAATAAGTGAATGTGGCCCATAGGGCTGCTCCACAAAGGGGCCTTATTGTTGTTGTGTGCCATTATGGTGGCAGCCCATAGCGTGACAGCGCTTTGACAACAGCTCCTTTCAGATTTAATGCTGAGTGACGTATTTCTGATAATCATGAACAGATTGAGATCCTCCATGTTGCATTTGCTGCAGTTGGCATCCACCACATGGAAAAAACGCTGCTGTTATGACTATTGTTTCGGCAGTGTTTGATTTAGTTGATGGGAAGCACCCTCCTCAAAAATGAAGTATTACTGTCAATGTGAAGGAGAATGAGCTTGTTTTCATAACCATGGCAGGAGCGGTTTTGGAAGGTCTTTTACACTGCGTTGAGTTGAAATCGGTTTCTTAAAAAAACATACAACCGTGTCACAGTAAACCAAGAATCCTGTTTGATTATGGACCTCAAGTCATTAGAAAATAATGTGCGTCCTTAAGATCTTTGGTGAACATAATAGATGCTACAGATGCTACAGAGAACATGCCAGTCCACAGTTGACTGCTGTATAAGTTTGGCGATCCGTCCCTCCAACATTCTGCCCGGCCAGTGAAGCGTGCCCATGGATCTTTCCCTTCATTGTTATTAAGTGCCTCGTATCCTTTGCCTAGTCTTAACCGTGATGACAATGCTTTCCAAATCCCAATCATTTAGGATCCTGTAAACAGACCACTGCTTTCATGTGAGCACAAACTACACAGCGAATACCCTCTAATAGCGCATATCAATTGCTATTAGGAACAAGGGGGAAAAAGAGGAGAAAAAAGACAGAAAAAAACAGGGGGGTCCGATTATCCCTGAGTCTCTAACAGGCCAAATAAATAGTACCATGTGAGTGATTTGGCCCAGATGGACAGCCAAGTCCAGGGGAGTTAGAGTTGTCCAAAAACCATCAGAGTTTAGGAGGGACGTCAGGGTACCTGCCTTACCTAAGCATCCCTTCATCATTAAGGGCTTATAGGTCCCAAATGGATTTTACAGTCACTGCTCTGGGACACACATCGGCACGGAGGCTGGGAGTCGCTTGAGGCTGTGCAGCCCAATGAAAACCACTTGTGGAGTCGGTGATGCACTTCTGACTGAAGGGAAGCTTTTGAATGGAGGACAGCGAAGAGAGCATACCTCCTCCTCCAAGGCCCAAAAATCCCCCTTCTGACATTTAAATGCACATTCATAAATATCAGTCCCCTTAACACACCTGATTGTTTTCATCAAGATCCATGAATTTTTCTCTGAGAAATCAACGCCTTATCTCACAATGTAAAAAAAAAAATGAATTTCCTTGATAAGCCCCTGCTGTGGATCTGCACCAAACTTTAATGGCTTCTTTGCTGCACAACAACGTATCCTTCCACCAAGTTTCGTGGCAGACAGACAAACAAATGCAGATGAAAACATAACCTCCTTGGCAGAGGTAATAAAACCCCATCTGAATATGTATGCACTCAGAGTGGTAAGTGACATTTTATCAAATTTGACTGATGTTCAGAGAAGACAGGGAATCCAACAGAATAATTGTGCTGTCGAATGCAGATCCTGACAATCTCCCCGCCGGTGCAACATGTGACTCTACTGTCAGGCTGATTTGTGTGTGTAAATAAGCCTGAGCCTGAACGACACTGGCCTCTGGCTCAGGCATCAGCGATGGAAATGAGCCACAGTGTGTCAACAGCCTCAGAGCAGCTCAGATCTGCTTGCTCATCCTGCTTCATTTAGCATGTGACAATGCTGACTGCCCGATGTGATGGCTGCTGTTGTAACATGTCTATCAGCTTGTCTTTTATGGACAGATGATTTCATTTTTGTGTATCTGTGGCTTGTTCTTCCTGCCGAAAACATCTGTTGGAGAGACAGTGAAAAGCAGCCAACCTCCGTCTACCTGTCAGCCCCGGCGACCTGCTGACACGTGTTTGTATGATTAAAATATCACAGAGAAAATGTCATGTAGCGACCACATACAGCCACCAGCCTTGTGTCATGCTCCTGCGGTGAGTGCGGTGACGCCGAGTGAGTCCAGAGAAAGTGTGCGCTGCTTCCTAGTCATGGGCCTGTATGTGTAAATGCAGCAGCACATGGAACCGGTTGCAGTGGGACTGACCCCGAGCTGCCCAGTCGGTCCTGTTTGTGAGAGATGGAGCCTGTCTTTTATCAGTCCCCATTAGAGGGGACAGGGGTCGTGTGTGTGTGTGTGTGTGTGTGTGTGTGTGTGTGTGTGTGTGTGTGTGTCTCCGTGTGTGTGTCTCCGTATGTGTGCCTTGCTGAGCCGCCACATTAATCTCCATGAGTGAGCGCTAGCAGGTGTTAACCTATGTCACTCCTAATCGCCATGGCAACAGAGTCATGGCACCTGGAGGTGTGAGGGTGTGTCATGTTTGGAGCATCTCCACACACACACACACCCACACACACACACACACCCACACACACACACACACACACACACACACACACACACACACACACACACACACACACACACACACACACACACACACACACTGTACATGTATATATTCTATATATGCATAGTCGCTCTTTTTCCAAGAGTTAAGAGAATTTTGGTCTGTATGGTAAACATGAAGCCGCAGCAAGAAGCCCATTAGCTTTGTTTTATTAAAGACTGGAAACAGAGGGAAAAAAACTTCTTTAACGTAAATGGACTGTACTCACTCATGAAGTCACATTCAGCCACCCATACTTCACAGCCTTCAGGAACTATTCAGGGTTCAATATTTTGCCCAAGGACACTACAACATGCAGACTAGAGGAGCCAGTGATCGAACCACCGACCTTCTCGTTAGTGGACAAAGAGCTCTATCTCCTGAGCCACAGCCGCTCTTATGACAAGCTAGTGGTCTCCTGACTTCTGCTCTCTGTTGCACAACTATGTAAAGTGGCATCAATCTTGAAATCTGCAACTTTTCCTTCAACATTTAATGATGATATTTTAGTCGGGCTGTGTTGACTGATTGCAAAGTAATGAAGTATTTCTGAATCAAACAGGCATTTCCTGAAATTATAAGCGACTGAATGCAATCATTTTCTCCGAGGGCAGCATCAATTCATGCCCTGTAGGCCTTTAAGCACATGATGAGACTATCTTTTGGGATCAACTGCAGAATATCTTCCTTACAGTGTAATCATTTCAGCTGAGGTCAAGTACTGATGGTTTTCGGGAGAGCCCTCTTAATGCACCCTTAAGTCCTGCGGCTCTTTGGCTACGTTCGTCTGGCAGACAGAAGTAAGCGATGGCTTGGGGAGGAAATGCTCTGGGAGACTTCTGGCTGGAATGTGGCGTGGTTCGCTCCCGGAAGGCCGCGCTGCAGTGGGCCCCTAGTGTGGCTGCCACACGCCGTGATTGCCAGGGGTCACCGCCCAAGCCTGGACCCTTCATCCGTCAGGCTCCCTGCGCATGATTCGGGGTTCACGTGTCAGAATATTTCTCAGCTCGCTGACCAGTCCCCGCATTGTTTCACCACCCATCCTCCTCAGGGACCGCAGAAAGCTGAGGGATGTGTGCAAGACAAAGGCCAAGTGTCAGATAAGCACATCCAGATCAGAGATAGAGAAGACAAATTAGAAAAGCGATGGAGTGTGACATAGAGAGCGGTGATCTTGCAGAGGGCGGTGCTGTTGTTTACCCTCTGGAGAAGGTGACGGCGAAGCCAAAAGCACCGAGCTAATGCTGGGTGGCAGCTCTCTGAGGCCGGGACCCCTGGGCTTTCTGCTGGCTGGCCCAGCTGTCATCTTTCTAATGATTTCTTTATTTTGCAGGAAGAGCTTGTCGCCAGGGGAAACGCGCCACTTCCGGCAAGGGGAAACCCGACGCTGGGCCAGGCTGACGCTGGGACCCGCTACGTCTGCAGCCACATCACAAGGGACCAACACACCCTTTCATCCTACTTGTGTTTCTTTGCTTTCTTTCTCCCTGTATCCACACAGTCATCAGTATCACCCTTTCTTGTAGAGCTCCCACTTGTCCTCAGGGGTTTTAACTTTACTTCTCAGTAGTAATAGTTTTCTTTTGACGCCAAATGATTATTTAGCGTGCCATTTTGTAACACATACCAGTGTCACTGATACTTTGATAGGGTCTAATTACTCTCTACAAATAATTTTACATGAAGGGGTGTAGTCTGGTTAGAATACAAGAGAGGAACAGTCAGTTTTTTACTTTGTAAATTCTGACTGGTTATTTTTGTGTAAAGATTAAAAAACAGATTATTGCATTTTCAAATATTGCATATATATAAAAAGTAATATGTATTTATTCAGACCAAAAAAACTTGGTTGTTTTAACGTCACGTAAACGTATAAGCATGTTAATCATAAATCATAATCGGCCACGTTAAAATGTTTTTGACCACATTTGAACCTTGCCATTGATTTTGTAATGGATCTGAAATCCATTAGTGAGTTTGGCCCTGGCCAGTTGGATCGGGGTGAGTGGGGTTACTGGCCCGCAGTGACTGATCTCACCCTGGTGAAGCTTCTCTCCCAGGGCGAGCTCGGACAGATCCCAAGAGCCCTCGCTTTTTTTTTTCTTCCAGCCCTCCGTCAGAAACCTTGAGAGGGCCTTGAAGAAAAGAAAACTTCACCCCCACCACCTCCACCACCCCATCGCTGAGTCGAGCATAATCAGGCCCAGCCTCCCAATCATGAAACCCAAGTTGAGCGCAACTTACAGCCGTTGTTTCCCCCCGCGTTTCTCTCCAGGGCCCCCCGCCGCTGATTGTTCCAGAAACAACAGATGGAAATTGTGAGCGTAAACATGTAAATATTGCAGGAGTCATGGCTGAGAGCAGCGTGGAGCAGAGGGCCGCTCCGCCATCGCAGGGAAGCTATTACAGCATGAAACGGAGCAAAGCCTTCAGAAAACAACCACTTTGTGTCAGAAGTGATAGCTGTCAGGATCCAACACACAGAAGCATAAACACGCACATGGCCACATAAACACACGCAGGGCCAAGCAAACTGACAGAAAAAGAAACACTGAAACACAGGGTACGTGAGTGATTCAGGCTTTTTGGTTTTTGGTCAATATAATGTGATGGAGGATACATGAGGATGAAACTTTGATGAAGCAGAATTCAAAATCCTAATCATTAAATTGGGATTTTATGTTGAAGAATGAAGCAAAAAAACAAAGGCCAAAAGTTAACACAAAGAACATATGTATGACTCCGTCTGCATGTATGTGTCCTGTACGTAAAATCGCTCTCATTCCGAGAGATCTTAATTGTGGTAGCGCAATCTATACAGGGGCACCTGAGAGTCGAGGCACGCAGCACAGTCGAAATGTAAACATTTTCAGAGACTGATTGGTATCCAAACCACAGGACCGTTACCTGTCAAGTCTGAGCAGCACTTACTAACTTGATGAGATGTCTGTGCGTGTGTGTGTACGTGTAAATGTGTGTGTACGTACATGATTATGTATGATTGAACCAGAGGCCTGCTCAAGACACACACAAAAAAAAAGCTCTGGTTAAAATCAGAGGGTCTGCTCGGCTCCACGCTGACAACGCCATCATACAATCTAAATCCTGCTTCATTTGATTTCTGACGGCACACCGAGGGAAAAACCAAAAAAAAAGGACGTTCGCACAGAAAATCAGCCTTGATGAACCAGACAAATGTTTTTTCAAGATGATGTGATGGTCAAAACCTGGCAGCTGACACGTGAAACTGAAACAGTAAACTGATTCGGCTTGAACAACAAGAAAAACATGTGGATGAACACAACCCTGGAAGTTGATTAATCTCTTCTAAAGACATATATGTATTTACTGATTATACAAAACGTATATGCATTTACAGTATATACATGTATAACCTCTGAAACAATCAATCACTCGAGGGGCACATTTCTCCGCCAAGGTCCACCAGTTCACAGAATTCACATTTAAATTCACTAGACCTCAAATTTGCTTCGGTCTGCACCAAATTGCACACACTCATAAATATGATTCCCCTTAATGTGCCTGATTTTTTTTCATCAAGATCCATGAATTATTGTCTGAGAAATCAACAAAAACATTGAAAAAACGTCCTATCTCACAGTGTTAAAGAGACTGAGAGCCCCACCCCTCCACAAAGTTTCATGGTAATGGGTTGGGTGGTTGTTTGTTTTATCCTGCTAACTAGCAAACAAATAAATAAACTCCTTGGTGGAGGTAACTGTGGGCTTTGGTTTGCGTTATTGTAAACAACAGTCATATTTTAACATTGTATAAACAGCAAATTGATGAAATTAAACTTCTAGATTCATAAAATCAACACTGAGTAGCACAAAACTAAAGCTTCTTTTTCACCCCACAGATAAAAGATATCTCTATATCGTCTGTAATATAAATAATGCAGGTCTGGAAAGGTGAGACAGAGAGAACCAACAGTTAAACCCAAACTGATTTTAGAATTGAATTGAGGATTTTATTGCAAATCTACAGATTTTAAAATCTTGACGTTGTACTTGGTAGATTGTCAAAGTTTATCAGGGAATTTCCCATATTTTCTGTCGAGGTTACATTGTTCTGTTGTGTCTATATGTTGCTCGCTGCATAGCATCACATTGTGTTTGTGTGTCTGCGAGCTCCACCATTACAACTCAGTGATTGACAACAGGGCCAAGCCGGGAAACTCTGCTGGGGGCTCAACACTACGGGGAGGGTGCCATCGATATCCGTTGTGTAATTTTCTATTGGCAGGTGGGTGATGGCTGTGATTAAATCTGGGATTTAGCCCTGCCATCAGCATTATTGTGTCGGGATTCCCCGAGTCCCCGCTCTCCGGATCCTCTGTCACATTCTGTCATGCCAGCTTCGGGCCCTGCCAGCTGGCCCCGTGGCACGGCATAACACAGACCATGTTAGCCCCACAAGGGCCCCTTTCCTCTGCGATCCTCTCTCTCCCTCACACTCACACATTCTCAGTCATGCCTTCTCTTTCTCTTCTCCCCCCTTTCCCACCACCCGCCATCACCCACCGTTTAAAGCCTCACGCTGTCATCCGGCAGCATTGTTTTATTTATTTTGGTCTTCTGTCATTCTCCAAAGCGATGCATCTGTCCGTCATACTTTGCAGATCATCTGGGTACGGCCACCAGTGGAGGAGAGACGGGGGGGGGGGGTCACACCAGGTTTACGATGTATTTTTCGTGTGGGCGAGCTACGTGGGTGTTAGTGATTACTGCAGAATGTCTGGGACGTGCAGGCCTGGTCTTGGTGGGCACAAGCTGGGGCAGCGGCTAAAGGTCAGGTGTGGTAAAACAGAAACGCTTCCTATTGATGTCTGACTGGCGTGTTTGTCTAAGGGCGAGGAGGCGAGGAGAGCCACGGCTGCTCTCATCGGCTTTGGCTGAGGCCTCTTTACCTCACACACATAATTGGGGAGGCTTCAGGACGAGTTTGAATCATCTCTGGGCCGTCAACATCATAATTACCCCATTGGCCCTCCAAACACTGACAAATTATTCTGAGGTAATCTGACCTCCTCTGAAAGGGCAAATGCTGTGATTTCAAATACTTACTCTGACATAAAATAATAATTGCAAAGCCGTATAGAAAGTTTGGTGGAATCCTTCAAATTGTTCAAAACTATTATATGGTAGCACGAGTGTTTATATGATTTTATTATCTGCTAAGTGTATACATTTTAAAATTCATATAAATTACATGAGATGAATTTGTTTCCATTAATTTTCTTTGGACGAGAGTTTAATGCACGCAAACACACGCACACACACACACACACACACACTAACATAGGTTTGTGCAGCTAGCCTTATAAGGACTTTGCATTGACTTCCATTCATTGAGGACAGCCAAACCAAAACTTAACCAGGACCTCAGAAATGATATTTTGCACGTGCACACACACACACACACACACACACACACACACACACACACACACACACACACACACACACACACACACACACACACCTAAAATATAGATATCTAATCAAGTATTAAATCATGATATGATATGATATGAATTGATTTTAAACATATATATTAACAAATGTATATATTTAACCCATGTTTTCACATTCATGAACTATATATACGGTGTGTAAGACACACCAGTCTGCATGTGTCTCATCCCTCAGAGTTACATTCGAACACTGTATTTCCATTAGGCTCAGCTTTCCTTCATTTTGTCTGGTGACCGCGGCACTTTACCAATTCAGAATTAGCCCGTGACACGTCAGGTGCGTACAGTATATCATGAGCGTGGCGACCTCTTGAATAGCACACCTCATGCTGTGAATGTGTCAATATTATGAAGTGCTGTCATCTGATCTAATGGGGTTTCATGTCAGTGGACAAGCTGTGACCCATGCCTGCACGCACACACACGTACACACACACACAGACACACACACACGCACACACGCACACTGGGACAGAGTCTGTGTCACCCTGCCTATTCCTGGCCATTGTGGCCACAAAATGGTTTACCCATGTGCAATTTGTTCAGTGTTGTATCTGTGACTGAACATATATCTGATTATGCTCCTCCTTCCATAAGAAATTGTTGACATGAGCGTTTTTCATTTGAATTTGCAGATTCTGTGACACCACTTCTTGCCTGTCAAGTCAACATCGAGGCCAGCGCAGTCTATCCCACGCCCGTGCTCTGAGCGACATGTCATGAACCGAGGGGTCTTGGAACACACCATCTCTAAAATCAAAACGTGTGTGTGTGTGTGTAGACGCCAGTGTGATGCCCGTAAAACACAACAAATGCCAAAACACACAAGAGACATTGGACGTGTGCTCAGAGAGAGCCTGTCATGCAGACATTCACACAGAGACGTGGAAAATTAGATGTTGAAAATCATTATTACCGCTTGTTTTCATTTCATCTGCCTCAGTACAGTCTTGACCATTGATGTTGCCTCCTTTAAACTCACTTTATTGTTTACCTTTAGTATCTATATCTGTTTACCTTGGGCGTGGGGGGATTCCTTTGGGCGCTTGAAATGATTAAGCCGATGATCTCATCCAGTATACGCACTTGTCAAGTAAGTGTGGAATTGGTTCATACAGCACTTTCTGGTGTGTTCTGGATGTAAACGATATATTTTCTCACATACTTGAAGAGTCTGGGAGTCGGGCGGGTTGTCACCGAGGCAGCCAGCGTGTTGGCAGCGTGTGCTCATCTCAGACGGCAGCACTGTCAAGTAGAAGGTTGTCTCACTGCCACATGAGAATACCAAAGCTGTGACGTACACTTCACCTGCCATTGACACCGAATCAAAACACGTCACACAATTAGGTCCATGATGAGCATAATGCATGAAATGATTCTGTGTGATTCCTACGAACACACTCGGGGGCTCACACACACCGGCTGTGTCTGGGACTCGATGAATCCCCAACGGTGAAAGCCACATTAAAGGTGAGTGTTGTTATTCTGCCTTTCAGTCCTGCTAGACTCATCAGTTATCCTCTATGGCCTCCAGGATGTCTGCCATCCCCTCCCTCCTGTTTGTTTTAAGAAAAATCCCACTCTCAAAGTGGGAGTATGGAGTGGGTGCGTCTGACACAAAAGTAAAAACACATCTTTCATGTCTAAATAAATCTGACAAAAAATGCTTTATGAACTGCCACCTGAAGGTAGCCCTAAAAGCCGCAGTGAGCAAAGTGGCCATAACGCTTAATCCAATTGGCTTCCTCACTCCAAAACCGTCTTAGCAGATGGTCGGCTGTAATATGAAAGTTATTCACCCACTCACTACGGCAGCGCGTCTGTTATATCACCATGTCCTGTTATTCTTTATGGCTTCCATAGGCACTAAAGAGGAGAGAAGTTATTTTCTTTTCATTACTTCTCTCTCTTGGGGAACCGGGAGACTTGGTCCAGCTCTTCCCCTTCAGTCCAGAAATTCTTTTCAATTAAAGGCCTATCCTACCAGATGGTAGAGACGTTAGGGCAGCGCTCCGTTGATGTGCTGCCCCTGCAACCGATGGACAGCCATTTCATTTACCAGGCAGTAAATCTTAAGGCACCTAATGCCCCGCAGCCGAGGCCGCCAGCACCCGACAACGCATACCAGCCCCAGCCGGAGTGTTGCTCTGAACTTTTACCGTTCGATCCTCCGCTCCCTTCTCAATCACACATGTATTGTCTTTGCCACGGATCAATTAAAAGGATGGGGTCTAAAAAAAGGGCCATTTGTAAAATGGACGTCCTCTAAGAAGGGAAACAGCAGCAGAGAGCATTGGAAGCGTGAATAATTTATCCCGAAACCCTATCACAGGGTTTGTATCAGTTTCCATCATAAAGCTTGGCGAGGGAGAGCGGTTGGAGGGGAATACATCAGCTTGTGTGACAGGCTCTGCAGGGAGGGTACAGTAGAGGGTCTTCTAGGCAACCACATACACATAAATCCACTCGCTGTCTCAAAAGGAAGAGGTGGAGAGGAAATGGCACGATGAGAGCGTGGCATAAGGACCTCGTCACTACTCCAAAAAGAATGTAGCTCTTAAAGGAAATACATTCTTTTTTTTTATAGTGACAGCAATGGATTTTTGACGCCATAAAGGCCTTTGGTGAACATCATAAACAAAAGCATGAAAATCATAAATTTTTACACACATTCCTTCACACGACACGCACAATTTATAGCATCTAGTTCTGTGGAGGCAGGCGAAACCACATGAATCGCCAGGTGATGCACATCATTTGAACTTTTTTCTTTTTTAGGGAAGTGGCTTTTTTTTTTTTGCACAAGGCTTAATATCTACAGCAGCTACTGCAATAATATACACGGTGAAATGAGAAGCCTCTGGAATCACAATTAATTTCTTCCTGTCTTAATCTCGACTTTGTTTTACAGTGAATGGTATGTACGAGTGTCAAAACAGTTAATTGACACCACATTCTTTTTCCTCAGTTTCGGGGAAATCGGGATGAGCTTCAGAGCTGTGAGATGCGTGTGAGTGAGAAGGGGGTCATCTCTCTCTCTCTCTCTCTCTCTCTCTCTCTCTCTCTCTCTCTCTCTCTCTCTCTGTTTTCCTCTGTGTTTTCACCGACACCATGAAAAGATCACTTTGCGTTTCGGGGCCAATCCGCTCTGAATGTCTGATTCCATAATACATATACCAGACAGTGATTGCTTATCGAAGGATAATGCATGTTAAATTTCGCATGTGTTCCTCCTGTATTGTTTTAGCTTGCTTGAAATACGAGTGTGATGGGAAGCAGAGATGCTCCACAGGCGGGGAGGCAATATGGAAAAAAGGAAGGTTTGTTGGTTGATAATGCACAAACACACAAAAGACTGGAGACAGTTGTCTGTAGAGACAAAACAGATTTCCTGTAGCCTGTACACCTGATTTGATGGTAATGTGTGCGAAGGTCGGCTATTGTGTAAATACTGTCTGAACAGTTTCCAGAACATAAATGTAAATTTGAAATTTGACACCTGATAAATACAGACAGCTTCCCTCATTGGTTGATTTATACATCTTTATTTTGTGTCTGCTTTATAGATGCTTGAAAGTCAAGGATAGATGTAATTGTATGATATATTTAGTCTGAGGGGGGAAAACAGAATCCGAGTGTGTGTTTTGATGAAGGACATCATAGCTCATTTGCTGCCCGTTTCCCGTCACGTTTGGAGGCTTGTAATAACAGAGCTCCTGGTGAGTGAGTCAAAACGAACTCCACCTCAGCTCTTGTCCCGGCCAGCAATCACAGCCCGTAACTCCCACTGTTCGGAGCTGCCGGGAGAAGAGGAGCCGGGGACCGAGCGGCTGCGACTGCCAGCGGGCTCACCGCGATCTGCGTCTGAAGCCCGAGCCAAACCTGGCCCGTCCCAGCGGAAAAGTGCCATTTTCTGCGAGAATGAGTGAAAGCCTGGTGTTCAGACGAGAAGGCAGCTTGTTAGGCTGTTCTCTCCTCACCCGCTCCCCCGTTCAAAGGGAGCTATGGGATATTGGAGGAAATCCCACAGAGCTGAAAAGAGACTCAGTCAAAACAAAGGAGCCTGTCAGGGCCCGAGACCACAGCCGTTTTCACACATTGTTCTACCTGGTAAAGGTGTTTGCAGTCACTATGGTTTGGAGAGGGATCAAAGTTGGTATGATGTAATGTACTTTACATTTAAAGCAAGATTCCAGTTTTTAACAATTTGGGCCTAATTTCACTGGTTTTGGTCAATTGATAACATTCTCATATGTGAGCACTAACCATGAAACCACAGAGTGAGTTTAGTTTAGGGTAAATTGGAAGCAGGGAGAAAGAGTTAGCCTGGCTCTGTCCAAAGTAAAAAAAACACCAACCAAAACCCTTTAAATTCAATAATTTCAATGAGATCAATTATATCACATTTGTTTAATACATAAACTGTATATAAAGATGGATGACGTGTCTCCGCTTCCTCCTGCCATCCAGAAATGAAGCCAAAATATTCCGGATACGAACGCTCCCCTCTTGCCGATTGGAGCCAGATTCTGCGCTGTAGCGATGGTGGGATGGTGCTTCGGTATCAAAGTCCTGCTGATACATGTGCTCAACCAATCGCGAGTCATTCTCAGCTATCAATCATGACGTTTCACCCCATCAAATAACTAATTATAACCAAACTTGCTGGAACAAATAACACAAAAATCTGTGTGATAGGAACTACCTAAAATGATAAAAACCATTATTTAAGATTTAATTTTTTGTTTGTAGCATGTCCCATCTGCTGACATGGAGGAGGTAGGGTTTAGGACCTATTCTGCAGCCAGTCACTAGGTGGTGATCAAGACGCTTTGGCTTCACTTCTGGGAAGCTGTCGTGGCGTCCATCTTCAGTCTATGGTTTAATCTGTACATAAACTGAAATGTAAAAATGAAAATGTTGCTTGTCCATCTCTTGTCCTAATCTGTCCCGTCTGAAACACATCATAGTGGTCTGTCTTTTTTTTCCTTTTCAGACAGAGGGGTTTGAGGGTGAAGTGTCATTTTACTCAGCATCCATAAATAGAACGTGTGGAGCGTATCCCCCATGGAGGTGAATGCCTATCATGTTAGCAGGGCTGAGGAGGTGCTAACCTGCTGCTGGCAACCTTCACACTAAACAATACTTGTTACAGAGAAACACAGAAATCGGATCAGTGTTGTGTGAAAAGTGAACTAATGTTATGTGGAGAAAAAGACAAGAAAGTGTAACACAATCTAATGCTTATTGTTGTCAAGTGCCGGTTCCCTTGACAGAATTACATTACAAGTAATTGAGTAACAACAAGGATGTCTTTAGGTTGTGTTGTGTGTTATGCCCGATTCAAAATAGGTAACATCTTCAACATGAACAATGTTAAAATTGAATTTAAAAGCTGAAAGAATTGTAAATAAGACTGTGTCCTGTTTTCATTTTGAACAGTTTGGGAGAGTTACCAAAGACAGATGGAAGATCGATTTCAGTGTGGCTGGAAATATGCAAATTTAACACAACATTCAGGTTAGGTACAACCATAGATTGTATATAAAGATGGATGACGCATCTGCACTTCCTCCCACTATCCAGAAATGAAGCCAAAACATCTTGGATATGAACGCTGCCATCTTGCACCGAAAACGTAATTTAGAGCCAGATCGGAAGATGGAGCTGTGGTGATGAGGTCCAGCCGTTACACACGCTCAACTTCATTTAACCCAGAAGTGACTGTGACCTTAAAGCCAAACTATGTAACTTACTATTTAACTGAATGTAAGATGCTGTTAAAAGTTAGCTTAAATGCTGCAAAAGTTGAGAAATGCTGCTAAAGCTTTTAGCAAAATGGTAGCATAGCATTTTGCTAAAATCATGTTTTATTACTTAGAAATCAACTTTTTGAGAGGAAGGATATTTGTAATCTGTCTAAACAGTCTCATTTTAAAGAGAGACTGCAGCAGTTTTGTTTTTTTATTAAATCTCTCTGTTACTAACTTTTCTTTTTACTTAAGTGCTGCCAAAAATCTGTAACAGATTATCTGATCCCATCTGTCCTTTCCAGGCTTAATCATCCCCGACCATTAAATACAGGTTGGGCCTTGTGGTGAGGTGAACAACAACGTGTAAAAATGACATGCATTAAGCCAGTGTCAATTACACAAACCTCAACACTGCTATTAACATAGAATAGACACGCCACCATTTTGAGCTTAGACACTGTATATTCACCTGTACCAAAAAATAACCCGGGGCATCGAGAAACCACCAACAATGCTGCTTCCTTCCGAAACACACCCCGTCCCCCCCGCACAGTGAAAGTCTCAGAGCTATGCCAGCGAAAATTAAGACAAAAAGACATGATAGCTAATATAGTCTTGGCTACCTCTGTGTGCCCTGCAGTCATATAAGCCCATTGTTGCCAAGCTCTTTTGAAGCCTCGTAAAAATATCAAAGTGTTGGAGGCTGACAGAGCTTTGAACAATTAGACTCTGGCTCAGTGACAGAAAAAACTTAGACAACAAGAGAAAGAGATGACAGATAGTGAGAGAAAGTACTGAATGTGTGTGTGTGGGTGTGTGTGTGTGCAGTGATTTTGGCTTTCCCAATTTCTGAGTGATGGGGGCGAGGCTTGCAGAGGGGGGGCACCTCAGATGTTACTGTGCTGAAGCATGACAGCTTGACAAGGAAGCGTTACAGAAACACACACATCTCCGCGCTTATGGACACGCTCAGGAATGTGTTTTAATCTGAAAAACTCGGTTGCAAGGTGGACTCTGTGTCTTTGCATTGAACAAAAGAAGGAGACAAGGCCAGGGTAGATGCCAAACACCCCCGACCATCCTCATTTCAAAAAGTAATGAGCCTGTCAAATTATCATCCTCCATCTGACTGACAGAGCAGGTCAGGAAGAGAAGGAACGGCAGAGGAGGAGAGCGGAAAAGAGAGAACGTCTGGTCGAGCTACAGCCTGTGCTGCTGCCTTGTTCCCAGCCAGTGCAGGAAATGAAGAAATAGGATAACATCAAAATATGCAAGCCCTATCATCCCCGGCACACCTCTCCAAAGGCCACAGACAAACCGGCGTAGGATTAAAGAGATTAACCTTTTGCCAGATGAAACAATTCTATGGAGTTGACTAAGAAATGTGTTTTAACGATGAGCAGAAAAATGTGTGATGATGACGACGACAGTAAAATAAGCCAAACGGCTGTAGCGGTCTGAGAGACTTGGCGACCAATAGGAAACTTCATTAAAAAGAGATTCTGAAGTGATAATTAAACAATCAAAGTGAAGAACGACAAACACATCACTGTTTGTGCGTCACTCGCTCTGATGAAGTGAACAGAACTGTGCAGACAAGGCCACACTTAGAGGTTCACCTGAAGAAAGACAGATTCTTTAGGGATTGTTTTTTCCTCCTGTGGGCAGAGAATGACAAACACTCAAATCGGAGGAAGAACATTACAACCAATCATGTTATGTTCTACCTCCTCATCATGTGTGCACGATTCATAAGTAATGTATCGATAAATATATTTGATTACCTCCACCGAGGAGGTTTTGTTTTCTCCTGCACTTCTTTGTTTGTTAGCAACATTACGCAAAATCTATGCAATCGATTTCTTTTATATTTTGTGGAGGGATGAAGTATGTCCCACATTTTGGTGCAGATGCAGATCAGGGGGCAGATCTAGGATCCCCCCCCCCCCTTCTTGATCTTGATGAAAGAAAATCAGGTTTATTGTGTAAAATTCTGATAAAAATCCAGATGTAATGAATGTAAATGTGGTTTCCAACGGGGACTGTTGGGCCTTGGTGGAGGTGTGCACTCTACCGAGTGTCACTCAGTGTTTGTTTTATTGCCCAGCCCATCCCATGGTCACCAGGAAATGTAAATTAAATCCTGTTTTTGCAAAGTTTACAAAAACATACAGTGCCCAGCTGTTTTGGGGATATTACAGAGGGGAAAAAAAGAAACTATAGATGTGTGGCCTGTTTATAACTTGAGTAGGAATGAAAGGGCCTGGGACTGTGCGCCACAGTCGAGGTAGAGAAGTCAGTAAGCACTGAGAGAGAGAGAGAGAGAGTGCTAAAGAGTGATGGTGGGTGGGCGGCTGCGGTGGGATGGTGGCATAAATATATAACCGGAGCAAAAGCTGTGAGAAGAGGAAGCTTGCATGCGATGGTTTTGGAGCAGGTAAGGCTGTTTCCCTCCTACTGGGCAGTGATTACTGTTGGCTGAGGTCCACCCTGCCTGCAGCTAGATAAACATTATCTATGGCTCACTAAATTCCCTTTTATTTGATTTGATCCCTTTTTCTTCTGGGTGAGAGTTTCTGTGGTTCCGTGACAGGAGCCCGTAACGCATGCACAAACTTTGATGCCTCAACAGTTTGACGCATGCCTTCATAAATCCCAGTTTTAGTTTATAGGTTGTGTTTATTGTGTGATGTTATGGAGGGGAAAGTACAATCGTGGAGTGTAAACATGTGTGTCACAGTGGAGCTCATCTGGGGAGCAAAACCCAGGCCCCTGATTAATTTACTGCTGGTTAACAACACGCACACACACACACACACACACACACACACACACACACAATATATTTATCATGATTAACACGCGTTTTTTTTCTCACTACGCCATATCCATGAATTCCTCTGCAGCAGAGTCCTGAAACTCTTTGCAAAAAAGATGGGTATTATTCTTTTTTATTACAGGTCTTTGTAAACTGTGGATGTTTATGGGATACACTCGTAAAAAGGGTAAAGAGGAAAAACTCGCACGTGGGTATCAGCTGGGTTTCATTCCTCTCTTTTTTTCCTCCTTTTCTTCCGCTGCTCTCTTCATTGAGACATGGGGAGCTCATAAAGAGGCTGAGAGAGAGACAGGATCCGGGTGATGTAATTTGCTCTTAGCGTCAGCGAGGAGCAGTCCGGTGATTTAGCAGGAGTGTGCTGAAGACATGACAGAGACTAATTGCTTTCATTAATCACGTTTTGCAGGGCCCATTCCGAGGTAAACTAATTGAAATCCTCTTACCTGTCAGGACGCCAACCATTGTGCGCCCCGGCAGGGAGGAGGGGCGAGCGGCTGGGTTGAATGAAGGTGCAGCGAGAGAGTGCAGGAGAAGGAACGGGGCAGGAAATGAAGCTTTAACTACAAATAAACCATGTCTTTGTCTAGACAAATCTCTTTTCAAGCCGTAATGCTCTCTGAAATGTGTTAATGTCATGTAAAGTCTTTCAGGGGGCTGCGGAGCCGAGGAGAAGCCAAGCGCAAATGTGGCTCGGGAAGAAAGGCTCTTTTCCAGCATAAAATACCAAATCAAATTATTCCCCCGGCCCAGCTGCCAGTGGCGTCGGAGAGAGAGAGGCTTTAGGCCTTAATACCTTTGTGTGTGTGACAGGGGCCATTACTGAGGCCCCTTTACGCCGGAGCACAGCGGAGACATCAGAACAGCCCGGCCTCTGCACACAGACGGACGGGGAAGAGATAGAGGAGAGTGGATTGTCGGAATCAATTACTATATTTTATCTATGTGTACTCAACACTGGAGTGGTGCAAAGGAAGCCGGCTTGTTTGGGATGCTGATGTTCACGTCTCACGAGGATGAGGTTTTTGGGGAAGATTCTGCGAACACTGCTACATCTTAATGAACACAACTGGTACAAGGCCCTTTAAACGTCCAAATTAGTAAATCAAAAGCTCACAATACTGCATAGAAGTCACTGGAATGACAGATCATTTTCAGAAACAGCTTCAGTCCAAGCTGTCGACGAAATAGACAAACTATATTAAAAGACGACCTAGAACAACATGCTTTTGTTATGAGTCCATATTCTCTTTCATATTGTCATGGATCCTTTATGATGGTACACACACTATGTTGAGATCATAAATCAAGTCTTTATGATTACTGTGGATGGTCTTTTTTTTCTTCCTCCGGAACATCAAAAGGTAACCAATCCTGTGACCACACGTCGTGAACCGGTCCACCTCTGCCAGTCAGTGGGGGGTTTTGGATTTAAAGAAGCTGTCACACCTGTATATAAGCGCACACACACACACACACACACACCTTTTTGGCAGTGGTATTCAGGAGTTGCATAGAGGACAAATCCAAAAGTGATTGCCGTGTGAAAGGCCCTCCTCCTGCCTTGAGAGCGCGTCTCCAGTTACGAGGTCACAGACAATTAGAGAGAGAGGATCAGACAGCCCCACTGTTGTCATGGTGCTGCGGAGTGACTCTCTCTCTCTACACACACACACACACACACACACACACACACACACACACACACACACACACACACACACACACACTCACAAATGCACACAAATAAGTTCCCTGCTCCATGAAACACATACAGACATTCCCTCGCATGTTCTTTAATCATATACAAAACACCAACGTCCATGTATGCAATGCTGTAAACACACACGCGTACACACGTAAACACACTTTCATAAACACAGCCTACTGCCCGGGCCCGCCGTCAGTTAACACCTTGCACTTCCTCTCCCCCTGCACGATACCCCCCCACCCTCCTCCTCATCCCCCCCTCCGTCTCAGACAAACACTGCCTCGGGCTTCGAGAGCAGACATTTTTTCGAGAGGTGAAAATGTAATTTAAGGTCTTGGAATGAATTTATTTGCCAAAAAAATATTATCTGTTGATCTGCAGGGGTGTTCGCTGCTTCCTCTTGTCACCGCACTGCCTCCCATCGTGGTGCAGCTAGGAGGAAGAGGAGGAGGAGGAGGAGGAGGAGGAGGAGGAGGAGGAGAAGGGCCTGCAGGGACACGGGCCGACTCCAGATCTTATCGCGGCTACCATCCCATATTAGGTTACATCTATTTTTTAATTTAACATACTGGGAGACAAGTCCGCATTCACAATGAGGCCTTTATGATCCGTGTCATCTCGGTGCCAAAGACTTCATTGTAATGAACAGACAGCCGTCCAACTCCTTCAGCTCTGACTAATGAGAACATTAAAGAAACATTGCAAAAGATGATATTTGAAGCTTATAACATTACATTTGTGGTGAGAACGTGTCAGCGGGGTGATGATTTAACACAGCGGAAATTTGCAGGGCTTGTGATAATACACATTGTACAGAAGATTTGTGCAGAAGTAACATTGCTTCACCGATTTGCGGTTCCCAGTGACAGCGGCGGCAGCTTTAGTTTGGGTTCAGTGGCAGAAGAGGACGAGTCAGAGTCCGAAACATTCATCATGTCATTAAAAAGTTTGTAGGAGCCTCAACTGGTGCACGGACATTTCTTGTCTTCTGGTTTCTGTCGCTTCTCTGCAGCACCTCGAACTTATCAAGTTTGGATGTGAATGCTTACAGATACTTTCTGAAAAGCTGTGTCATCTACTCGGTGAAAAAAAGATTTAGTATTTTTCAATTTTCACAGGTGCCAAAAATAGAAAATTATGCTTTCTTTCCTTTTTTCATCCTAAAATTTTTAATAATAATTAACTTCATGCTTTTGCTTATGTTTTTAAGTTGTGTTGTTTTATTTTGCCTGCTTAAAAATAAAGTTATTATTGTTATAATCTGATCAATTATCCATGAACCAAAACAGAACTATAAAATACATATGAACAGGACAGTCCTGGAGATTAGCCCCTCACTGTTTATCATCCATACATGCATTGCTGCTCTGAACTCATTCTCCCATGTTATAATTCACAGAGTAACAGTAATAGGCCTAGCAGCTTTTTGTCAGGAACAATATCCTTCTATGTGTTGAACAGTCCTGAGCAGCTCTTGAACCCACTGAAACAATTAACACAGTGAACTCTGTCAATGCTCTAATTCTCTGGGCTGGAGGTTCAGAGGAAGGATCATGAATTATGGATTGTGGTTTAAACATCCTCGTCTCTGTTTGATTTCAGGATACAGGTCTACAGATTATTCATAGCAAGAATTGGCTGCGGAGAACCTCCAAGTGTTATCTTCGATTTGAAAGAGGGATTGCACAACTGCACGGATGTCAACCTCTGATAGAGGGAGAAGAGCTGTGGGACTGAACCTGTGTCCTTTATCCACTTCAGTAGCTGTGTGGGTTGTGTGTTTGTGTTACAAATGGCGTACTGTACAACATACCTGTGTACAACATGCTTGGTATGAGCGATTCGAGTGAACAGGGAGGGGGCGCAGGATTGAGGGCATAGCAGGGGGTGAATGTAGGGTGTGTGTGTGTGTGTGTGTGTGTGTGTGTGTGTGTGTGTGTGTGTGTGTGTGTGTGTGTGTGTGTGTGTGTTGGGGGCAGCTGGGGGCACAGGGGAAGAGGAAAGGGTGAGGTGTAGGGATGTGGGGTGGGGGCTTGGTTTCCTGTTCCCCAAATTCCCAGCTCCTGTCTGTGGAACAGGTACACAAAGCCTCCCTTGAAGGTTTTGGAGAGGGGCGGCAGGATGAAACGCAGCTACTGATGGTTAACAGATCTGTCCCCCTGGACGAACCCCCTCCCCACCTCCCTCCCCCACTCCCTCCCTCCCTCCCCTCACTGCTAGCCAGCACCGCGTTTGTTTACACTCTCCCAAGCCTTTTAGCGTTTTCTGGCCCAGGCCGGGAGACTTGGCGTGGCTCCATGCTGCTGATTGCCATATTCCCAGACCAGAAATGTCACTTACCACTTTGCTCTCCTTCATCCGCCAGTTAAACCCTCTGTAATCCCCCAGAAGAGTGGAGTCACCCAGGATATAGAATATTTTCTGCTGTACCAGTGGCTCCTTGCCCCCGTCCTGCCCCCTCCGACGCCTCTGTGTCCCCTGACCGGAGAGAGGCCGAGCACAGAAACCATTTCAGCCAACTGGAACGGGACATTAACATTCCTACTTGGACAGTGCGAGCTTGAGAGAGACAGATAGACCAAAGAGGGGATACCAATGGACCAAAGCTGCTTTCAGACATGCACTGAACTCCGGAAAATCTCCTGAAATTATCCAGAGTTGCTGTATGTGCGAATGCAACTGTCCCAATTTGTTGCCTCAGACGTGCTCCGGAGTTTCTCCTGCCAGCCCTTTAGTAAAATGTCCAGATAATCTTCAATTGAGTACATGTGAGAACCAGCAGGAGATTGAGATGAGTGGTCATGTTACAAATATCTAAGAAAGAGGTGAAAAAAGAGGCACCACACACAGAGAAGACACAGATGAAGATGTGAACTTGTAAAGACGACATTAGAGCTTTTGATGATAAGGGCCGACTGAGGTGATGTGCTTTAAATAAAAAAGAGAAAACCTGTGATCTCTTCAGCGGGATTCATATGTTACGTCCTGATTTCTGTTACTGTCATACTGTGGAGGTCAAATACATTTGTGCAATATACCGTACAAAAATTACATTCCACAATTTTAATAGCAACATGTAAAGGTTCATTTGAATAGTTTATACGATAAAGTCCATTTTCTTTCTATATCATATAAAACTTCTCTTCTGTTTTTTCGCAGCAAAGTAAACATCGACACTTCTCACTTTTTCTTAAACAGGTTAAAATAAAGTTACGTATGAAAGTAAGTCTTTTACCTTATGTGTGTGTTACTGGGCTAAAATACACAATCTGTGTTGCAGTAAACTTCTGAGGCTCCTGTATATAAACTGAGTCTTAGCTAGCTAGCTAACAATGTGGCAGTTAACACAGTCACAAAGCTTAATACTGCTTCAAAACATTCAGTCAGTGTGTAAAGAGAACATCAGCGAAACAGCCCAGAGGACATGTTCAACAGCTCAGCAGCACTTTACTACAGTGGCCGAGAGAGCTCAACGCACTGCAAATCAAGAAAACATCTTCATCAATTTGACGACACATGCGCTGCAAAAAGTCACAACCCATGTAAATACAGTAAGAACCTCAGGGTGGGTTGATGAGGTCAGTGTTGGGTGAAAATGTAAAATGATGACATTACTTTACAAAGATTTTACAAAGACCGAAAATATTACATGAGCTCCAGGCATCAAAGAACAGAGAGATATCACATCGCCAGTGACAAAGACATTTCATGGAGATAAAATTAGAGATTCAAAGATGTACTGATTGTTGAAAAACAAGAAATGACTCACAGGGGAGGTGCCAAAGGGAAATCCTGAGTGAGAGGAGAATACTTCTGGATCAATACCAGTGAACTTTACACCCTAATGGCCTGAAAGAAGAAAACAATCCAGCTGACATTCTGTGAATCATTGCTTTTGGGCCTGTGTGCGTTCACTGTTTAATGAACACACACATCGTCCACTCCTTTAAATTATGACATAAATTCGAATTCTCCGATTTCATTTCGTTCCTCGAGTTTGGTCACAGATATATAGAAAAAAATCTGATACTCCAATATATGTGGTCATGGCTGTGGTCATAAAATAAAGTAATTAAATGAATTTTCTTCACTGTGGTATATTTCAGGACATAAAGCAGGAACAGGACGGGGGTTTCGGTTGTGGGAGAAAAATAAAAAAAATCAAATGAGAGGGAACACACAGTCTACCTTCAGAAAACTGGGTTCACCCTTCCTTCATTTCTACTTTTAGAAAAAATACGAGAGGAGAAAGAAAACATTACCCATGACTTATCGAGCGAAAACAAGCCAAGGTGGGACGCGGGGCTGTTTTATTAACCGGATGACATCGAGTGTATAAAACTGGCCGAGAGGCTCCTTCTCCTGCCAGACGAGCGGGAGCTTGGCCCGCGTCCGACTCCTAACTGGAGAGAGCTGGCCCAATTAACACCCGGGAGGGAGGTCCTTACACACACACACGCGCGTAAACACCCTGTGCGTGGTCACACAGAACATACAGGGAGGTCTGAAGGGCCTGCAGCGGCCAAAGGAACCCTCGGGGAGCTGGTAGCCCAGAGTTAGCTAAGAAGTCTTCACACGTGCACGCTCACTCGCACACTCGCAGTGGTAGGGTGGCCCGAGTTGACATATAAATCTCTGCCACTCACCTTCAAATGGAGCGGTGCGGTGGGCCCAGTAAATGTGTATGTGTGTGACCACAGATGCAGGTGGCCCTGCGATGTGGTCGGGCAGAGAGCAAGCGGCCGCTGCAGCTCCGGCCCTGGCGACGCCGCTCGAAACACTTTCAACCCTGCAGCAGCAGCAGCAGCAGCGAGTGAACGTGCTGCTTCAACTTCCAAAATGATAATAAAAAAGAAAGTTAGAGTTGAATTTCAACATGTTTCTGCTTTTTGATATTCAATCAAGAATGCTACTGCGGCGCTGGTGTGGGATAGATGCATCATGGGAGCCTCCTACAATGGCTACCACTGTATGTCAGCGCTTTATTGGAACAGCATGGGCTTTGTCAAAACAACTACATCTGGTAAAATTACACATTATTTGCAGCTCTGGATGCCAGAGAACCTTAATATAATATATACACTGCAAATACTGTCAGACCTTGTGGGCACCTGAGTGTGTGTATCCCTCTCTGAGCTCCGACCCAAACCCTCCACCAACATGCATTAATAGCATTGTCACAGTCTAGACTCACTTGGGAATGCCTGGTCTCTGTGGGACAGGCATAGCTGCGGACGCCCCGGCCCCTCCGGAGTTGACACTCCTGGCCGGGATCCCTGGCATCCGCAGCTTCCTGATCACCAGCTGTCCGTGCCCCACTCTCCCTGTCAAATCCCAGTAACTGAGAAATAAACAAACAGTAAACAAAGGGCCTAGTTTAGCGCCGCTGCCCGCCGCAGCATGACAACAGGTTTGTCACTCTCGCTGCTCCCTGCCAGGGCCGAGTGAGAGCCGCTCTCTGAAGTTCTCCCCATCTTTAAAAAACCACCGGAGGAGGAGCTGCAATCAGTGACAGTTGGTTTGTCTGCGCCGCCTCAAGACAAACAAGCGTCGGCCAAACCGAGAATAAGGGAAAAACAGGCTGAAACAATCAAACAGCATGTCGCTCCGCTTCTCGGATTGAGCAGAAAACTCCTCGCAGCCCGACTAAAGACAGAGGCTTTGAGTCTAATTCTCCCCCTCCCTCGCTTTCTTATTGTTTCAATCTGTGGACATCTGCTCGCTGCAGAGACAAATTCCCCTAACTTGAGACACATTAGCCACCAAGAGGAGAACACAGGCCTATTAATAGGCTTCCTGCTCGTAAAGGAGATGTGGCAGATCAGGTTTTTTGGGGGGAGTTTGATATGCATGTAATACAATATTAGTTCAATTGTGATGCACCGTCAGAGGCCCCCTCTATGGAAATCTGCATGAAATCACTGTCTGGGCAAAGTCATAAATCACCAGCGGCGTTGTTTATTATTGCAGTACAGTTTTATGGAGGGCGGGCGCTTTGCCGGGACGTCCCGGAGAGGAATGCCCAACAGAGGACCTGCGAGGTAATGGCCCCCTTCATTTCCACGAGGGGGTTGTTGTGAGTTCAGCGAAGATCGAGCCCTAACCCTAACCCTAACCCTGGAGAACAACACGGTCCCTTTTAGGCCTGATTAGAGCACAGGGACACTTCGACCCATCAATAGCAAACACGCGACATTTTCAGTGAGCAGCGACGACACAGAGGAGACTGTGAAAGTTCTGGATTGTGAGTCAGGTACATGACACAAGCCAAACAGACACAATCTAGCTCTTATTTTTCATTCCCATCTGTTCTGTACGAGCAGCCAGTGTGGCTGGCCAACATGCCACAACACCCACTTTTTCTCTCTCGCAAAAAAAACGTCTGGTCTGGTTGCGTCTGACTTTTTCCTGCCAGGTCTCCGAGCATCAGGAAAACTTATCAAAGAGAACAGACCTTCATTCTGTGCTGAGGAGAGAGCAGCTCTCCCCTCCTCTGCTCTGCCAGAGCCAGCGAGGACCTCAGACGCTACTCAGTCTTTCAGCTGTTCGGAAGTTGAGGGGGGAAAAGCACTTTTGGGGTCATTGTTGCTGCTGCATTCCGGCGGTGGCGGCCCGACGTGGCCCGTCCAGCCTGGCAGACGCACATACCCCGGACATCACTCCCACTCCATACGAAAACATAATTGATATTGAACGACTCTAAATAAAATTCCACGGATGCTCGATTTCTCCAGCGTGGTTTTGGAGGCCGCGCGCTCTCTTCCCCGTCCAGGCTTGTGTTACACGCCGCACTCTCTTAGTTTTGACCACCTCATAAAATTAGCCTCATAAATATTTTTCATGTGTCATTTAGACTAACCCGGCTTCTCTGTGACTCGGAGTGGATTGATATATGTAAATTATGCACGGCGGCTCCTGCAGACGTACACGATGAGGCCAGAAACGTTCGGCCGGGCACTGGCTCGGCCTCAGGAGCCTCAAGAATGTGTGACGCATGTTATGCATTGTTGAGGCTATCGGGGAAAATCCAGCACTTTTCTCACAGGAATTAGGAAAAAACTATCTAAAATAATAGAAACCACAAAAATATAAAGAGCCTGTGTTATTCCAAAAGTCGCATGATTGATTCCAAACAAAACTCAGAGTATTACATAAGTATGTGTGTACTTTATTTATTGCCTTGATGTGAAAAAGTATTTCATAGCAGCTATTGTGTGGGTTTAAAGGATGTGATTAGCATGTGGGTGTGTGATGTTTGGTCTCGACTCGCACCAGCTCCAGTTTCTACTTGCTTCCTGGTAGGATTAGTGGCTGAGGCCTGTGACATCAGTGTCAGTCTGTAATGTCATTCCAGTCATATTAATACACAAAGATATGAGAAGAAATATGGACACAGACAAAAGTGAAGGGACTATTTATGAGGTGGATTAGGGCCATGTAGAAGAAGAAAAAATAATCGGAGATTTAGAAAATACAGTTGTAATATTCCAAACTTTGTTCTTGTAAAATTACAACTTTAGTCCTGTAGTGTTGTGAGTTACTTCTCGTTTATGACTTTATTCTCGTATTATGATTTTTCTTCTTGTAAAGTTTCGCCGTTCCTCTGGTAAAATTCTGACTTTTTTCTCTCAATATTACAACTTTGTAGCATGACGAGTTTCTCCTCAATTACAACTTCATTCTCAAAATCTCCGAATTTTCTTTTTTGCTCAACATGGCCCTAATCAATCGTATCTTTTATTGTTTTAAATTACCTTATAAGATGTAGTTTTCAATAAAACAACTCAACAAACAGAAAACAATATTTAACAGTTCACAAATCAGTTTTATTAATTTAAACACAATCAAATAATAATGTCAAAAACATCTGTACACATATTTTGCAGACACAACAATCTTTTGCGTTTCACAATGAGGCCCATGTAGTGTAAAGTATTTCCAGTTTGCATTTATGATTGCAACATAATAAAAAAAAAAGCGTGCTGTATGAATCTATAAAACATTTCCTCTATTTACCTACCATTACCTTGATCTAGCAGCAACATGTAGATACCCCGCAGCGCGGGAGGAGAAGTTGTTTTGAGTAGATGTGGGGGTGGGTGGGGGTATGTTAGGGGGGAGGGAGAGAGGGATCCAAATTGAAATGTAAAGGCCAGCAGTGATCATGTGCAAAGGAGGAAAAAATGAGAAACACGAGTCGAGTTTCTGCTTAAGAAATTCACAGTCGATAGCACATGTCCTGTATGTTCACAAACCCCTCGAAGTTAGTGGCTTTTCTCTAAACGTTAATTATGGTTTCCCCATCCACAGATGTAGAAGCGCTATGGAAAGGGCTTCGTGTAGTTCAGCTACTTCAAAACAGGGACACAGAATGTATTTTCAAAGTCGAAATAAAAACACTACATCATACAAAATTACGCTCGCTGTACAAGAGTTTTTATAGCGCCTGTATAAAAGATAATAAAACCTATTCAAGCCTGCCGTTTTTTATTATTTTAAATATCAGATTTATTCAAATTTGTTGTTAAAATGGCTCATAGGAGGCAGGAAACTGCCGTATGCCACTTCCAAAAAGCCTCATCAGATTTCAGTTTGCCTTCAAATATATATATATATGGGGTCAGGGCTGCAAGCTGGTGAGATGCCGTAAGGAAACAAGTTGTGAGCTACCTTTCCGAAAAACAAAAACAAAACAAAGAACACAAATATTTCTTTCCCTTTGAAATGAGTCTAGAAAGGTTTTTGCAATCGAGGAGACCTGTTACGCTTTAGAAATGAATGAAGTTTCCTGTAAGGACGAGAAAACATCACAGAATCAGATGAAAGGTCGTTGACACTTGACATCCATGCTTTTGGTCTTGACAAAAACGATTTATCACAAAATCCCCATTTACTGAACAAAACTCGAACACATCAACACTTCCAGGCGTCGCACAAAGCGCGTGTGCGATGGGATGCCTTTATTCTTTTTTTTTTTACTTCAATGAAGAAGCATTGCCGCCTTTCAAGAGCACGTACCTAAATGAATATAGGAAGGAATAGTCCAGTGATTACAAACTTACACACACAAAAAAAAAGATTTCCTCTGTACACGATTGTCTCAGCATTGTAAATAAAGTTTTTTGTAATTTTCTTAAATTATTAGAAAACCCCTTTTTTTTTTTGTTTCTTCCATAAACGTCTTCCTCTTGCTGCGGTGGAAATCAATAGTACTTTGCAAAAGGCACGAGTCTTTTGTCGTCGAGGTACCTTCTCGGTGGCGCGGCGCCACGCACAAAGTCTCCGTTCATAAATAAGAAGCACAGGACTCCCAGGCCGACAGTTAACAGAGGAGCAGTCGCTTTGTCTGTCCGTCCCATGACAGGGGGTAAAAGTAGACGGACAGAGAAGGAAGAGAAAGAAGAGCAGTGGGAGAGAGAGGGAGGGGGCGAGAGGGACGGAGAATTGTCACCAGCAGTAGTCGAGGGCCTGTGGTTTACTGGAGCTGAGTTCTGTGGCGAGGTGAGGCGAGGCAGGCGGGGCCGTCAGTAGCTCTGCTCTCCTCACAGGTGTGAACCCTGACAGAGTCCCGGCACAAACAGGGCGCCGTAAAACACTTTGACAGCTTCAGAACGCCGCCA
Organism: Hippoglossus stenolepis; assembly: GCF_022539355.2. Taxonomy (NCBI): domain Eukaryota; kingdom Metazoa; phylum Chordata; class Actinopteri; order Pleuronectiformes; family Pleuronectidae; genus Hippoglossus; species Hippoglossus stenolepis. The sequence goes on along the minus strand of NC_061501.1, from coordinate 11,460,685 downwards.
ATTCACAGTAACCAGGGCGAGCAGCTGCAGCGCCGTAAATTCACCTCTCTCCTTCGCTTCCAGTTAAAAAAAAAAAAAAAAAGGAAAAAGGTTCAGGTTAAGACGAAGTGTGACCGTATGTCAGCACATTAACCGTGTGCTCAGCCTTCTTTTTTCTTTTTCCATCCTCCTCTTCTCTTCTTCCTGTGAAGTGGAAGACGGACGCCAGGCAGCGCAGGGGGGCGGTTATTTTTTTTTCTTTCGTTTTTTCATTTTTCTGGGCTGTGGGGTCTGCGGCAAGCGTTTGACGGGGCTGGAGGGCGAAGGTGAAAGGTTGCAGGGGTGTGAGGTGGAGCACGGTGTTCAGTGGTGGTGTGGTGCTACAAGTACTCCAGGTCGAGAGCGTGGTGGAGGGCCATGAGGTCTGAATGGCTGGAGATCCTCCAGAAGGGCATGTTGTGCTGTGGAAGGAGACAGCATCATGTTATACACGGATTTATTTTAAAAAATCCAAAAAGAAATCTACAAATAAAATATATATATTAGCTTATTTTTAGTGCAGAAGCATTTAATTGTGTTGATCAACGCAATTTAATTAATTATTGTAGTTATTTATCGAAGACAAATCCCCCAAATTCTCAGGTTCCAGCTTCACAAATCATTTTAAATGTAAAACAAAAAAATCTAAAAACAACGATTGGACATTGGGGAAGTTTAATGAGCATTTTTCACTTGATGTCACGCACCCAAAATAAAAATCTTAACTTGTAATCGACTTTCTGAACACTGACAAAGTGGTGGGAAGACGTTCTACTACATTCACTGAATAAAGTGAGACAGATTCACCAGGAAAAGAAATCACATCAGTAACACCCCCCGACTGCTGCTCATGCTCCCTCGTGCACGCGTCTCTGCAGCCAAGTAGCACATCTGTACCTCTAACTAATTTCTCTGCTGCAGCCGCGTGTAGTTTTAAACCACCGCACTCGTCCGGGAGCCGTCCTCCACCTCGACAGAAACCAACTCCCCACAGTGTCTTTTCACCGTCCACCTCCTGCCTGCCGGTGTGTGTTTAGGACGGTGCAAATGAGCTGTTGTTCCCAGGCAGAGGACGAGGGGGAGAAACCCGAGTCGTGCAGAATGAAAGGAGCTTGTCAGGTAGAGTCCTCAGCTCCTCAGTGTGTGGAGCCCATTACCCTCCCCTTATCAAAGGTATGGCCTCTCCCAGGCATATGTTCCGCTTAGGAGAGCCTGCACTGACCCTTAAAAAGCTCTTTGCTTTTTGTTTTGTAAATTGTCTTTGCTTTTAAGTTTAAAAGCTGGAGATGTTATCTCCGCCCTCCTCTCCCAGGCGATGGTAATAACTGAGGGGAGAATTGTTTCAGGGGTCTTTTTTCTCTTAAGGTGAAGGAATGAGGGCCGAGGGGAACTTTTTAGACGTTTGCTTTTGTAGTTCCACGCAGTGTCACGTTTGATATGCGCCTCCTGACGGGTGAAATTGTTGTGTTATTACACGTCCTCTCTGATGTTGACACAGAAACCTTTTACCGCATGGCGTGTCGCGGGGCTCTCACACCAAGATGGGGGAAACTGCCTTAGCCTTCCATCAATGTCACACTTGAACAACTCAAGACCGAGTAAAAATATTTGCATCTTTTTCCACAATCATCCCTCAAGACCATATTCCCAGGTCACGTTCGCTTTCCATAATACGGAGCTATTGCTTTTCACACTTATCCAGGGTAAAGGTGGCTACTTCTGCCTAATCGGCGCCTAATCACTCTTCATCTGTCCTCACGCTCCTCTCCGCTGTTTACTGAGAAACAGGTGAAAAAGGAGCTGGAGGCTTTTCAAAGGGATACGCCGCATCTTCACCCACTGACACCAGAACTGTCAGTGAAATATGCTCCTGGGCCGCGGATTAATTTGCTAATGAATATGTTTTGCCGCGTGTGGCTTTTGGTTTACATCCAAAACTTGGCAGAAACGCTGAATACACACAAATTGGGGAGCAAGAGCCAACAGGTAAACGTGAAAAAAAAAAAGGTCATCAGATTCAACCGTCATGTTCGCCGAGAGATTGCAGGAGATGTCGGCTTGGAGCCTTTCTTCATCCGTCTCGTGCTAACAAGCTTGTCATTGCAGTAAATATTCTGTGTTCGTCAACAATGATTTAAGTCTCCTTTATGCGCAGTCTGTTTACGATGTGCCTTCAACGGGCCTGAAAGGGCCTGTCTAGCATTACACACTCAGCATTCACACTGCTCAGGGCACCAAGCAGGGATATATAATTATGCCATCTCTCCCGTCCCCTGCTTTGTAAACCTGAGATGGCGGAGGAAGAGCCCTGATTACACACCACGGACTTTCTCTCTTGTACTCCGATGCACTATAAGAGGATAAACGCATTAAAAGTGAAGGAGGGCTGCGGAGGAGGGGAGCTGGAGCGCTGATTCCTTTCTTTGGAAAGACGTGGCAGGTATGTTTTGTGTTCTGTAATGAACTCCTGACCTCACGGAAAGCAATCACGAGTCCAAACATTGTCTTTTCTCCGAGCCCTGCAAACGTCTGATGAATGCTTCTCCCAGATGACACAACAGCAGTATCTGTTATTCTGAGAGCTCTTACCTTTTTCGAGCCTTGCTCCTCTTCCACGCCATCTCCAACGACAATGTAAACAACTTTCCTCCCGAACCTTTGAATTACCCTCTCGAAGCAGCTCTCCTTCCCTGCAGAGGAGTGCACAGGAGAACGTTAGCGGAGCGTTGCATGGAGGCAAACAGATACACAGGTATACACACACACACATACATTTGCAAAGACTCGCGCTGAAGAACCATCAAGTTGATTCAGAGGCACAGGGCGACAAGAGCCCCCTTTTAAAAACACCACACGCACAGAACAGGGCCGAGTGTAAACACTTTGAGCTCAGAGAGGAGATGTGATAAGATCAGGCTTCAGATAAAGACAATTTGAAAAGCATTAAGTCACTCCCTTCTGCTCCTCAGACATGGGACGAATGGACTGAACCAGCATGTTCCAGGGTCTGCTTATTGGAGGGCCAGTGTGCTTAATGCTCCGAGGAACCCTGAGCTGAACTCTGCTCCAACTCTCTGCTGATGGGCCCGAAAATGGCATGGGGGGGGGTGAAGCTTGATGTTTACTTTGCATTTGAAACAGTGAAGAAGGGGAAGAACCGGAGGAAAGGGGGGAAGGAAAGGAGGAGGAAGAGAAGAAGGGGAAGAGAGGGAGGGGGGGGGTCCCGTTGCCTGTTGCTGTGGAATGACATAAATGTGCAGAAGTGGTTTCATATGCAGAGACTGAGCAGCAGAGGCCTGGGGAGGCCCAGCTCAGGCCCAGCTCCAGAAAAATAATCCCAGGCTGATTAGGCTGATTCCTTGGTAGAAGAACATCAACCCTCTCCGATGACTAAATGTCCCGCCCCCGTCCACACCTCAGCCCTGTCACTTAGGTAGCGTGTGTGTCTTAACTGTTTACGCTCACGTCGCTGAAATAATAAGCACTCACGTCCCCAAAGTGAAAGATTGGCGGCAGGAGGAGGAACATCACAAAATACAGTAACGACGATAACTCAAATCACACACACTTCAGGATCATTTACCTATTTTGGTTGCACTATAAATATTCTCGATAGGAAAGACAATTCCCAAGCCATAGAGCAGGACCTTAGCCAGGGCGGGGATGAGCTGCGTGGTGGTCACCAGGATATTCACACAGTTTGACCTGGATTAGGAGAAGGAAAAAAAAAAGGGGGATGACGTCGTTTTAAATCACTCGGAGGGAGGACAAAAGAAAAACACAGGGTGCTGGAAATACACACAAAGTCATGAATCAGTTGTGTAAAACATGTCCTCAAAAGAAGGATTAGATCTCAGCTCCTTTTCAAGTCGACGCTCTTAGCGCACTTATTTTTCTAAATCAAAAGGCCGAGGCCTGTCAAGAGAGACAAATTTGGAGCGTTGGTGTTTTCTTTAATAGCCTGGGAGTATGGACTTGACTTATTTACACCACATGCGAGTGTATATATGTGCGGTGTGGGACTGGGTACAATTTTCCTTGCTGGAGTCCTACCTTGAGTGGATTAATGTTAGTGCTTTCAGTGCCAGTGTTAACCAGGAGTCCGTCAAGGCTTCAATTTCTGCTCGCAATTGCAACCAGGCTTCCCTTTTGGCCGGGCCCAGCAGACCTGAAACGCAGGGTAACATTGTTTGGGTTGGACTGGCCCCTCTGAAATACCACTGAAATTTAAAAAAAAAAACTACCCTGACCAAGTAGTGTGGCATGTGAGCTCTTAGAACACACACGCGAAGGCTCTCTCACACTCACACACACACTCACACACACACACACACACACACTCACATACACGCCCACGCAATGGGGGCACGTACATCTGCAACCTCATTTCTACTCGACAGATCTGTGCAAAGTGGTGCTGCTCGTCGGGGATTACCTCCAACGTTATTTTTGTAGGTGGTGTAGATTTCTTTTACTCGTCTGTAACGGAAGGCCAGCTTTCTCATCCAGTCCACGCCTCCGCGCACGCCCGTGGCCAGACACAGGTTGGCACTGGTCGCCGCTGCATGGAAACCGTCCGCGCCAAAGTTATACGTACTGATTTTAAGAAAAAAAAGAGAGAATCTGTTAGTTTGAGCTGTTTCGTCATAATGGTGGCTGAGCATGTGACACTTTTCATGTTGATAAATGAACCGAGAAGCCATGAGGAGTAACGTTGTACCTTAGATCCTGGCCGTTGTCATCGGACGACACATCGTCAATATGTACCTGGTCACATTCCTACAAAACACAAAACATACTCTGTGAGTGGTGTGAAGAAATAGAATTCAGACAGATTTTATTCTTCTTTTTGGGAAAGGACACTTCCCATATGTTCCACGTTATACAGGAATCTGTGCTCTGACTGGACACCTCAGTATTAATCCTCCTTCGCCTCGACATTCTCTTCCTTTCAGTGGTGGGATGTGACAAAGTACATTTACTGTACTTCAGCATATTTTTCATCTATTTGCACTTTACCTCAGCTACTTTTCAATATTACTCCAATCGATGATGCGAGGGGAATTGGCCCACTGATCCAATCAGAGCGGGCTCCGGCAGCATCAACATCACTGGTAAAGAAACAGCTAAAATAGATTCGATAGAGGAAGAGATTTTTCTGCCCCTACACCCTCATATATGACTCTTTTCAAACAATAATTAATCTCATCATCAGTCTGAATGGACTTCTACCACTAGAGGGGTCTAAAGATATGCAAACCCACAGACATAACCAATGAAATCCCCAATACAGCAAGTTTTACCAGTCGTACCATTCATACTGCTTCATCTGGGAGCATACATATACATATACATATACAGTACATACAGTAGAGGGATGCATGTAGGCCAGGGGAATACTGTGTATAAAGAGACTTGGCTCTAATAGCCTGTGCATGTGAGCATCTCCAAACATATGTACGCAGATCTTCCCCTTCGGGCTGGGGGGTGCCCGGCTCTTCTTGGAAAGGTGGAGAGATTCTGCAGCTCTGCACTGCGCTGATTCCACCGGTACGCAGTAACACAATCCAGACTTTCTGGTAAATGTAACCTACTAGAAAAATTGAACCTGATGCTAACCGCCAATGAAATTATGACCTCTGATTGCTGCTGCGCCACACACCAACACAGCCCCGGGGCCAGTCAGCCAGCCAGCCGGCAAAAGAGCGCAAGGAGAAGGCAGACTAAAAATCTGTTATTAGTTTTCCATTTATAGGATCACTCTAGTGCCTCCCCCTTCCTCTCCGCTCCTCTCTCTCTCTCCGCCCCCCCCTCAGCAAGCTTGAAATGTGAGGGAGTCCTGCCTTGGCATTCACATCAACACATTTCACATGGGACGGGGCAGAGAGAGTCGACATGAGCTGCTTTTAACTTAAACTTGAGGGTTGCAAAACATTTTTACTGACAGGAGGTTAAGAAATAAGACTGTTCAGAGCAAAAAGGCTTCAAACTGAATGTGACATCCACCGTTTCAGTTTGGTTCAGTCAGCTCGAATACAGAACCAGAACAGAGAGACTATTTGATTTCTCTACGAAGTAACCTAAAGAATTTCTCTGGAAAACTACAGGATTTCAAAATTGGTCGTCCCGCTGCAAAAGAGGTTTCTCTCACCTGTTTAAAGTTATGCGAGAAAATAATAATTGAAACTTGAGCGAGAGAATTCCTCCGCTCTTGAGTATGAAAAATCCTGATTTTGTAAGCTTTTTAATTAAGTTTCATCCGGCTGTTAAGACACCCAAACACAGAAAAGGACTTCCTTGTTTTAAGTCAATCTAACTGAGGCCAAATGCTGACGTTATTGCATTCCTCTCTAATGCTAGAGCAGGGTAAGGGTAAGGGCTTTCGACCGTAAACCTTTTTTATTTTACTGGTTCCCCTCTGAACAAATTTTTCATCTCCCTGGATTTGTGGGGAGAGGGAGGGGAGAGCGACGTGAGGAGAAACTCAAACCAGCTGTTCTTTAACAGAATTAAAATCTTGACCCCCAACCCCAGCTCTAATGCAGCCATTCTCTCGCCAAGCCTCTCCCAGCAAGCCCCGAGATCCAAAGAGGAAAAGACTTTGACCCCGTGACCCCTCTCCCCTCCTCTCCGGGGCTCCGGCACCCCGATAAGGGGGTGGGAGGGTAGAGAGCGGTGGATATGGAGGAGAGCAGCGGGTAAACGCTGGGGGAGAGAGAGTCCAAAGTGACCTCACATGGAGCAAACTCTGAGCCCCGCGTTCCAGAAGATGGACTGCCAATTGAAGCCGAGGTGCAGGCGGGGGCTCTCTCTCTCAGTTCCGACGGCCTAATCTGTTTCCAGACACTCACCAGCAAATCTTTAATAGTCGAAGAAAGCGGCAATTTGTCCCAGCTTGATGATCCACTGGCAACAAGCTTGTGGATAATTTACGTGCGCAAATTATCCCCCGATCCTTTCCTCGGAGCGGAGCCCAAGCCAGGAGTATTGATGTGCCTAATTCCTTAAGTAGTGCAGGCATGTCTGTTTGTTTAGGAAAACAAAAACAGCACCCTGGGTTAAGCACCACGTAAAGCCGCATTTCAAAGACCTCCCATTCTGGTGCAAGTGACTGGAATGCTCCTATTATCAAGTAATTACCTGCTGGTGAGTCAGACACAATCAGCACAAAGCTCCTGCCACCTCCTGCACTTTCATTCAGCCCCGCTCGTTTGCCATATCATTGCCTAACAACACACTGTGTCCTGGCACCTCATTGGATGACAATAGCTCCTCATTTTATTCCTCCTATGTAATGTGTTTCTTTCAGGGTCTGACAGGCAGCATAGATCAAACCAGCTATCTGAGAACAATATTACTCAGCGAGTTAATTATGGGGCGTGGTGCATGAGCCAGAGCCAAAACTCCAAATATGACCTGATATACACAAATACATTTCAGTAATTAGGCCTCGCTGTGGCCATTAGAACTGACGTCTGCTTACGAATGATTTTTCATAGACTTTTTCCAAATCCTTTGAGCTAATAAACACGTCGAAACCTCAACAATTGCAAAGTGTTAAAAATCCAGGAGGCCAAGAAAAATACGGTCTTCAGGGTTTTGAATCCTTTTTGATTTTGTGCAATTCTGTAGATGTTACAATGCAAACCAGACAGAGGGTTCGTCTCCGCGCATGTGTGTGTGTGTGTGTGTAAAGACGGAGGGGGACGGCTTTGGAAAAAATGCACAGACTCCAACAATTACTGGTCGCAGCTGGGGCTGGCGTAAACCTCTGCACTGGCTCCCTGGGAGGACGGGGGAGAACTAATGGAGGAGGTGGCAGCGGGTAATGTCGTACAGTAACCCTTACACATACTCATTAGGAGCCACTTCTGAAGGTCTCGTAAACACCACACAGCCATGGACGGTGCAGGCAGGTTCAAGTCCGTTAAGTACAGTCATATAGTCAAAGTGGTGGATGGAAGGCATCGTTATGGGGAGGAGAATTTTACTAACTGATGGGACTCGCTGAAGGTGTCAATTGCAGGCCGCCATTGTTAGAGAGATGGATTTAGGACTTTCCTGCATATTACTATAAATGTGTAGAAACGTTCTTATATATGCATTCATTTTCTGCATGTGTAGATGTTTTTATTGTATTGTTTATATGACTATGAATATAGTAGGCTAATATTTCATAATACGTTTTTATTATCTCTGCCAACAAGGATAAGTTGCTTGGTTTGTTTGCAGGATTATGCAAAAAACAACTGAACAGTTTTCCATTGAATGTTGTGGAAGGAAAAACCCATTAAATCCAGCTGCGGATGCGGATCAGGGGGCAGATCCAGGATTTATTCGTCACTTTCTTTGAAATTGTGAGATGGAGAGTTTTTCAACATTTGATTTCTCAGAGAATAATTCATGTTTACAAATGAAAAAAATCGGACATGTTCCGGGAACTGATATCTCAGAGTGAGTGCAATTTGGTGCAGTTTGATTGAATTTAATTGGACTGTTGGGCCTTGGCAGCGATATGTTCTTTGACGAGTGCCACTCTAGTTTTTAGTGTCTTCTAAGGACGTAAGAGAAGCCGATGCTCGAAATCAGCTAATGAATTCTAATAAAATCATACGAAATTCTAAAAGTTGCATAAAAAAATGACAAAAAACATTATTGTATGTTGTTTTGTGGCTCTCACGGCTGTTTCATAGGCGCCCAGGACTTAATAAAACTAATTCACAAGTGCTTTAAGTTCCTGTAACTGACTGAATGAAAAGCTTAAAATATCAAATAACAGGCTGCTTTTATTTTGTTTGTACAACATTACCAATACAATGACAGGCCTTCACGATGGTGACACACTGAGGGCAATGAGAATCGAAGAATTTCTTAGAACCTTTTGAACATCTCTTTTCCATCAGATCCCCCCCGTTCTCCCCTCACCGAGCAAACAGTGGTCTCTCTAAAACCTACAATCACCACTAACTCGCACCAGATGTTCCTACTGTACTCAGGAGTGAAGACCCTCCACCAGAAGCCATCGCAATTACTCCTTATGCAAACACTGTCTTTCTGTTAAATTCATCTGTGACACATTCTTTTCTCTTCAATCTGAATTCATCCAGCAACCAAACAGTTTATTTATATATCTACACAGGAAAGACGAGAATAGCAAAAAATGCACATGTGAAGCCAGGAGACTTCTGCCTCAGGATGAGTCCATCTCCACATCATTCACTCTTCCTTTCGCCGTCTCGCCACTAGTCTGCAGACAACTTCTCACTGGGGAGGAAGTTATCAGAGCCCTCTTTGTTCCCCTGGCATCTGTCATTAAGCAATCAGTAATGACGGCCTGAGTCTTCCTGTAGCCCTGGAAAGAGCTCAGAGTGGTGACTGCAGCACTCAGAGCCAGATAGAAGAAAAAACTCAGTAACGCATGTTACCAAAACACAGGAAGGACCGCGCTATCGGAACTAACCTTTAGACCTGTGTTTCCCGTGGAGGTCTCTGTCACTGCCGTACGGACAGAGTCCACTCTTTAGATACAAGCCACCCCTGGTCGCCCCCCCCTCTCTCTCTTCTTCTCTCTCAGGTGAGCTGCTGGGGTGGGGGTGGGTGGTCAAAACCGGCGTGAGCGATAACAGCCGTCATCACAGCATTCTTTCTGACCCTACAGGCTAATGCCATGTGAAAAAGGCTCATCCATGGTTCGCAGGTTCTCAATACTGCCACTCCACCGGCAAAGGCTGTCATCCCCCCCCCCCTCTCCGTGGTCTGTGACCCCCAGCAACTTCCTTCTCTGTTCCCACCACAGGCACCCTTGTCTGGGGTAGGGGGGGTGGGAGAGGAGGGGCTGTGATTACCTGGGGGTTGAACACAGGATGTGGGTAACAAAGGAAGAGTTCTTCGAACCCACTTCATTCCAATCCACAATCTGTGCTTGAACAGTCACGGAATTCAAACAGCGGCGCCAAACAAAGCGCAGGTAGAGAGATGCTGGTTTTTACAGAAATTCACACAACTCTGAGAAGTCAACCAGAGGCAGCACGAGAACCCACTGAACTGAATTATAAACAAAATGTCTGCAAAGTGCTGCTATAATGACTGGAAAACACTCCACAGGTAGGCAGCAAGAACGAGCTGCTTCTCATTATTTCCTATTTTTGGAAATGCAATTCCAAAACCACACCTCAAAGGAGTGCACCATTAAATATAATATCAAATCTCACTCATCTCAGAAGTTTCCCCTTTGCAACAAATCAAAATCAATAGAGGAGCAGTTCATTCCTGCCAAGTGGACTGTTGTTTCTCTCCTTCCACAGACCACGCTGGGCAGGTGCCGCGTGTCTCCAATTTAAAATCGGGACAAGAAATCTTAAATATCATAATTTGTCACCAGACAGCAATGTTATATTTTCCGTGCACCCTCAACCCTTATTGGCACACGAGTTGGCTATGTTGGGATAGCGGGTAGAGGCTGGGAGCGAGGTGGAGCTCTGCGGAACAAAGATTGACAAAGTGGCTTTTAAAACCTCCACTTTCTCTCTGTAGTCTTTCCAAAACACAGCAGCGGCCGCGCCTCAAGTCTTGATGGAGTTCTGTCGAGGACGTGACAGAACTGCTGAATCAGTGGCCAGGCAAATTGTGAAATACCCACATCAATGTGTGCAGACGTAAAGAAGAACATCTGACAAAACAGAGCATGTATGAAAATGGCAGAGGTTCCTGTTGCAATTTGGTTTCAGAGGCAGATTTTAAACTGAAGGAACATGAACTCTTAATCTCTGGTTTTATAGCTTTCCCCAGTAAAGATCTTGACGGGTTACTGTTCTGTTATAATGGAAGATTTTTTTTCCATATATGACTGGCACAGTTAGCGTTAAGTTCCTTCTAACTGGGAATAAAATCACCCAAAAAGTCAACTATCAAGGAACGCACCATAAACCCACCAATCACATGGAATGGCGAGTACAGGATCTGACCCTCTACTGTGGGACATAAAACCAACAGAACCGCTCCACGCTAAGAGGCTCTGGAGGGCCATTTCAGCCACTAGGAAAAGGTAACCGTGCGTTTCACAGCATCTCTCATTAACAAGCAGCCCCTGGGTGAGAGTGACAGAGGAGGTTTTAAACCAGCGAGTGCGGGGTGGGAGCTATAAAAGGCAGTCGGCTCACCGTGTCACAGGGTTGTTCCGCAGGTATGTGTGTGTGTGTGTGAGTTTCATACAAGTGTGTCTGCGTTGGCCGGTACGTGTGTAAATGAAGACTTTGCTGCACAGTGTGTGTGAGAGAGTGGTGCACACAGCGTGGAGGCATCGGTGGACTAATTTAAAATGTTCCCACCTTTAGAGACCTCTCCCCCTCACTCTCCCTGTGAGTGGTTTGCCCCCATGCCCTTTATCCTCCAGACAGGGAGGGTTGTTTTCTCACCCAGGGAGGGGGGAGACGGCAGCCCCCGTACCCCACTGAGAAGGGGAACACAGGGGGCTCGGGCCAACGAGACAGAGGCCTCTGGTTCCCACATACTGCTCCGTGTTAGGGTTTGGGCCGCAGCGGCGCACCTACAGTAAACTCACACCCTGAGTCTCAGCAGAGCTGTCAGTCTTCCCAGTGAGCTCAGCCTCAGTGGGCTTCATTACACACATCACTTTAGACCATCAATTATCTCCACCCCCACCCTTCAGCTGTCCCATAAAAACGACATCCAATAAAGCAAACCGACTATATTTCAAAAATGAGATATATGAACAACAAATGCTCTTATAATTATATTGTTTTGAAAAAGAAAATCAAAAGGTTATTTCCTTTGACAGAGTGTAATTCTAAAAATAAAATAGTTAATTATGAAATGACTGATATAACTCAACCAATATGATGTTGCTTTTAATTTAACCAACATGAGAAATTGATTTTGTATCAGATTTATTCAGATTATGTGTTTATCTCTGTAGCTATTGAAATACAGCTTCTTCTACAAGGACAATTAATACAGTGGAGATCAGATCAGTGGGGATCACATTGCTATGAATTACTTTACTAATACTTCCTTCAGCGTGAGAGTTTTTTGATGATAAAAACAGATTGTGTGGTTCATACAATCCTACACCCGTCCTTTAAAAGAGCTGAGCGGCAAATGGTTTGTGCGGGGACGATCGATGGAGAGATTTGTGTGTGTGTGTGTCTCGATCGGGAGGGGAAATCTTTTGGGGGAGGTGCAGTATTTCTGAGAGCCACTATCTAAGAGTGAAAAAAAAAAGAGAGCACTGATCCAGGAAAAGGTTAGAGGAGTGAGACGGAGAGACGGAGAGAGAGAAAAAGAGAGAGAGAAAGAGGGAGACGTAAGGGTGAAACTGATCCCTGTTGACCCCTTCGGCATGCCCTCTTTCTTTTTATGACTTTCCTCTGAATCGTCACTCACCAGCTCTATCAACACGACTCAGCCTCCATTCACACACACACACACACACACACACACACACACACACACACACACACACACACACACACACACACACACACACACACACACACACACACACACACACACACACACACACACAGGACATTAGAGCGCGTTTGCTGCAGCTTCGGCAGATGGAGCTCAATATTATGCTTAATTGTGCTGTTTATACGGCTGTAAACAACCCTTATGAGTTAAAACCGAAACAACGGCTCTTAAAAACAAACATTTAAATGAATATGAACTGCACATACTGCAACAATTTAAGGAAGCAGAGTCCACATTTAATGTTCCTGTGCACGGCCTGGCAGGACAGCAGTGTTAAGACTCAGATGGACCACTCACTCACACACACACTGTTGGGCCACTAACTCTGCACCTGTGTTTCTGCACAGCCTCTGGGGTCTCCCTTTATGGCTTTGACTAAATTAGATGGACCATATGCATTTCTGCACATGCTTAAATACATAACTGCTGCTGGGTGCGGTATTTATAGCTGGACTCTATTTAGCTCTATCTTAGATGGACGACTGTAAATCAGCCGAGAGGAAACACAACTGGTTAGGCGTTGCTGAGGACTGGCACTTAACGCTCGCACCGGGGCCGAGAGAGGAGAGATCTGTGCGCCTGCAAGAGAGTGTCACCCCTCTTCTGGTGTCACTGTAAATAACGATCACAGCAGTGTCTGCAGAGAGTGAAGTCTTTACGTCGCACTATTCAAAGACACTTCGCTCATAAGCCACTTTCAGACATGCACTGAAACTTTTCCTGCCAGCCTCCTGGTAAAATGTCAGCGTGAACCCAGGTGAGAGTAAAGCAGGAAATTATTTGGAATATTCAAAGCGAGCAAGAGGACATGTTGACTATGTTTCTAACACGTGATGGAAGCAAAACTGTAAGAAAAAATATTAAAACAAATATCTAAGGATGAAAATTAGGCGCCAGACAGAAATGTCTTCATGGAAAGTCAACAAGATTTTAGAGCTTTTTCGTGATTAATGAAAAACACTTGATTTCCACAGCAGACATCATGTCCTGCCTCCTGCATGCTCTACACTTCACCTGGATGTTGTGGACATTTTCCCGGCGTTGTGAACGCGTCTGACTAGAATAATCTCCTGCTGCGTTTCTCATATGTGGAAGACAAAATCCGAAGAATGTCCAGACCCAATTTTGTGCACATTCTCTGGTTTTCATGTCTGAAAACTATAATGAAGGAAGGCTTTTAGGTGTCATAACAAACTGCAATAATTTGGTTTCTGAGATAGAGCAGAAGAAAATAGATTTAAAAAAATAATAATTGTACAAGCAGTCCGAGCGGCCAATTCATCTGTGAACGGTTTCATCACACATGAAAAGAAATCAAAACACAGGACAGATGTTGAGCAAAACCACATTTAAGTGTTGTCTCAAACTGCCATTTCTTTTTTCAAATGATTGGGGCACATCTATTAAATAAAGTGCAGCTAGGACTGGATTCTACATGGCGAGGGCATAAGGAAATATTTAACCAGCCAATTGCAGACAATTAACTTTGATCACGATGACTGCGTTTGGAATCTCAGTCACACGTCTGTCTGGGGAGTATGAACATTTTCTCTCTGTGTGTCTCTCCCGGTTTTTTCCTCCTCCTCCTCCTCGGGGTTTGCTTCATGTAACAAAGCCGAACATGGTGGTGAGTAATGAGACTTGGCAGACCGGCCACAGATCTCTTCACACTTAAGTATCAAACAAAACATTTCCTCTACTGTGAGGTCAACCCAAAACAGGACACTGAGGAAAAGCGCTGGGTCAGTGGGATCAGATTCACTGGGAGAAAAGAGACCGGGAGGAAGAAGCAGGGACAAAAATCAAGGAAATAAAAACTCAGGAAAATCGTAAGACAGAGAATTGGACAGAGCAAGTGTTGACAAAGAAATATCCTGAAGATGAATTGCTCTGTTTATTGCTATAATGTGATGAGCACGGAGAGCTAGCTGGGTTTTACGTCTCGATCTGGACAGAGGGTAGCGGGTGTATTTCATGTATACGAACAAATGGGGCTCCCACTTCTCTGTACAGACAGTCTGAGCCTATAGACATCCCTGACCCTCTGCTCCCCAGACACCCCATCACATGCACACACACACACACACACACACACACACACACATCTCCCTACCCTTGATCCCTCTATTCCTGTGCCCCAGGGGCAGATTTTATACTAGGCGTACATGAATCAGGGGGGTAAAGAGGCGTGGGAGGGTAGACGGCAGGGGATTTCATGCTGTGCGACCGGGTCTGTGGTGTAGGTGGACAGCGACACCAAGCACACAGCATGACACACAGACAGCGTGGCCACAGAAACACTAGAGCTTGACAAATTGCGCTAGCCGCTATGGGAGTGGGAAGGAGGTGGAGGCGGGGGCAGGGCTGGTGACCCAGGAATGACAGAGACTGACAGCACATGTAAAATTCATGGTATCCCTTGGGCTCCGAGGTAATACTTCACCACTATGGGACTGATAACTGAGAGATAGGCTCCACACCATGAAACAACTGTTGCTGATGTTACTAAAATCTTAATGAACCCTCCTGTTTGGATGTATAACACTACAATTCACAAAAGGTGACAAGAAGGCATTTTTGCAGAATAAATAAAACACAACACAAAACACATAGACCCACCTCTAAGTCGTTAAAGAATAAGTGTGTGTCAGCCAAGTTGAAGATCATTTCTTCCATCCTCAGGCCTAATGATACAGAGGTCGGTGGGTCCTGAAAAATAGAAAAAAAGAAAATAAATTGAAATAAATTCAGTTTCTTTCCCCCCCTGAATATTCCTCTGCAGACTATTTCTATTTAACAAGATGTTAGCTGCAACTTGAAAGTTTGAACCCCTGTTTACGACTCCCTGAAAGGTACCAAAATAGTCATCAGAAATGCCACAGACTTGAATGAACGCAGTGAAAAACATGTCTCTTGTCAGGAGTGGTGGTCAAGTGGGAAGAGTCGGGGTCACAGCCCTGTCGTAAATCCCCCATTCTCCACATACTTGCGCTGGTGCATCATTTGATTGCTCTGTAGCTGATAAAATACAATTCTTTCTCAGCCTAAAATGTATTTACATCATCAACAGTCACACTGAATTTAGGAAAATTTAAAATAATTGAAATATAAAATAAACACTGTAATATTTCCTTTGATTGGAATTTGTTTCCTTAAATCATGGTCTCTGTCAGTAACGTGACACGTGCTGTAATGCTGATATGGTCGCACTGTCTGTAAAATGACACCCAGAGAGGAGTCAACTACACTGTAAATAGTTAATGAGCCTGTGATAATGTGTGTGTGCGCGATTTTTCCCTTTAAAAACATAATGAACAGGCAAAACGTCATTGATGCAAATTAACACATTTCCTTAGAAAACTCACAATTATTAAGTTTCAGTTCAGGGACAACACAACATAGAATATATGAAAATTAATTACTTAACAGAAGAGAAGTGCAAATTGATTTTTTTCTTATCTTAAATCTCTTATCAGCAAATTGTCTTCAGCAAAGGATGAAGACAGACAATAGGCGGCTGTGGAGGAGGATTTTCTGCAGCTGCGTGAGGCTACTTTTAAAGACGGGCCAGGCAGCACCAGGAGCAGGGATTACAGAGCTAAACCACCTGAAGACTCACCTGAGCTTTCTGCTGATTACCTGTCACACCCCACAATGCTTATGTTTTCACTAAAATGACAGAGGGCAAACCACACAAGTAGAGCCCAATCCCCCACTTCTGGAGGCTTTCTCGCGCCTCTTAAACTCCCAGATCGAATCAAACTTTCAGTCAGAATTCATAACAAATAATTAGCCGCCCACATCAACGGGCTGCCAGCTCCCTCTGCTCGAACTCTTTGGAAGCTCTCGGGGAAGCTTTGGTGGGAAAAAGGCGGACTTCTCCCGCCCGAGTGAATCCTTTCCAATTAAATCTAAACAATCAGTCAGTGAGGGAGTTAAGAATACAAGCAGGCCAGAAGGCCAAAGTGCTGCTGCTGTCATTGCTCTGGCACCACCTGTCCCGAGATGTCAGTGCCATCCGCAGGGGCGCCAAGTACCTCCCTACCAATAACACCCCCACCGTCCCAACCCCATTTTAACCTCCTGCTCTGTCCAGCCCAATATCGGTACAGCTGGCCTCAGCCATCAGCTTTATGGGGGTGAGCTGCCTTGATGCCAATTAAAAGGGCTGATAAGAACAGCAGTGTGTTTATGTGTGTATGAGGGAAAGAGAGAGAGAGAGAGCGGGAGGGAGGGAGGGCGGGAGGTCACAGTGAGAGAGAGAAAGTGTTGATGTGCACTCACTCAGATACACGTCTATTTATAGTGAGCTCGGAGCAGCAAGGAGGGAAAAATATTTAGTAACTTTTTTGTTTATGCCGCTAAGATAGGGATGGCATGACTGACAGACCGGAGGGAGGAGAAGAGGGAGAGGTGGGGGGGTGGTGCTGAATGGGTGGAAGTGGGGGAAAGTTGGTCTTTACGCATTGGTAGTTTACAGATCTGGGTTTCTGATAGGCTTTGAGGTGGCGCGCTCTGTGGTCTCTGTGAGTAAGCATGTCTTATATCGCTTTGTTGGGATAATGCCGGCAGGAGAGGAGGGAAAACTTCGGCGAAAAAGCGACGGAAATCCGCAGCAGAGGAGGAAAAACAGGGAACAAAAGAGAAAGCGAAGTGAGAGGGACTCCAGCGGCTGTCACATCCTATAGCTGAGCTCTGATGGAATGAGCCCTTATGGAGTCAGGAGTGTTTCCTGTTTCAGAGGAGCACACTGGAGACCCTGTGTATGCAAGTGTGTGTGTGTGTTCATATGCATGTGTGTGTGGTTGAAGAGTCCCTCGTCACCGAGCCGCAGCTCCCTAAGCCTGAGCTCTCTCTTTACCCAGCATGCAGGGCTGAGAATAAAGTAAATAAACAGTGGAGGGTCGCGGGGCAGCCCTCTTTCACCCCAAAAACAAAACACTGCCCCCATCAAACACCCCCTCATACCAGAACAAAGGCACAGAGCATGGGCCGCAGACACTAAGCTGTCTGACATATGAGGAGCAATATATCATTTTCAGCTTCACAACCAGACACATGCACAGACAAAACAACTGTTGGTGATTAGAAATGCTACATTTAGGCAAAAATCTAATAATATGTTGTTTCATTTGTCATTATTAAACCAGAATTTGTCTAGAATTGATGTCAAGATTCTACAGTGTGTTTTTTTTTTTTTAGCTCATGTGGGCTAAATCGAAATGGGAAAATCAGAGCACTTAGTGAGCTATAGAGAACTTATGACCTCAACAAAACCATGAGAATAAGATTCTGCTGTATTTCCCAAATTGTTTGTTTTGAAAGTTTAAATTTAGAGAAGCAATTTACATGTAACAACAAATAGCAAAGCCTGGAGAAGCAAACTTTGTTTAATGAGCATACACAGTGACATGGGACAGAGAATGACCCTCCAATTAAACACACACACACATATATATATGTATGTGTGTGTGTGTGTGTATGTATGTGTGTGTGTATAGTGAGTTTGTCTAAATTACATTTGGTGGGCTCCCCTCTCCTGCCAGGGTCTCAGGGGAGACCCCTTCCTGAAAGCGATGGATTGAGAAGCACTTAATTAAACTAACAATGTGGCATTTCTGAAGGAGAAAGGAACACTTAAGATGTGTCAATAGACATCCTGGGTGCAACTGTTGTGAGCCCCTACAGCCGAGCCCCGACCAGCCACGCATAGCTCCAACAGCTGCAGAGAGCAGTCAAATACTTGCCAAGCCTTATTGGACCCATTTAAAAAAAAGAAATAATTATCTGTACACTGGCAGAGTGAAATCTATCCTCCTCCAAATGGCCATTTCCCCCCAGTTGTGATCCTCTGTTTTTCTCTTCCTTTTAATATTTATGTGTTTTGCTGATAACGTGAACCGCTACTGCCACAGTCTGATGTCACTCACCCGTCCATATCTGTTGGCGTAAGAACCCGTAAGCAAGGAATGGAAAACGATGATTGTTTCATCCAGGTCCCAGATGAAAACTCGCTGGAGAGATGGAGGTGGAGGGAAAGAAACAAAGAAAAACAGAGAGAAAAGAGGCAAAATCAATGGTGCACTCTGTAGGACTGCAAGGTGATCCTCCTGGTCAATAGGCCAGGAGCGTGTATTCGCGTGCCACTGGGACCGAGATCCATTTGCTTGGGTCGGTCACCACAACACTCCTCCCCTCAGCCCACCGCACGCTTTCCAGCCCCTGCCCTTTACATTAGAGTAATCAATAGTGACAAACTAATTAACTAGATATGTTAACATGCCATGATGTCAGCGCTTTAATGGGCGCTATTAACCTTGTTCAAATTCATATCATATTAATGAAGAGCCTCCTGAATTACCAGGAGTTTATTTTGACATATGGTCGCTATCAAAGTGTTTAATGGTGCAGACGTAACCATTGTTAGTCACAGCTAGAGTCCGATCTTTGATGACTATGAAATATATATTATTCACTTCAATGCTGACTCAATTATTCACATGCTTCATTATGTAATCATGAGGTATACGTGAGAACTTTATATAAGATGAGTGTTTAGTGATGTCATATATTCCACAATGCATTAGTAATGCAGAGATTGTTAGGGAATCAAATATTTAAGTACTCATGCCCATCAAGTGTTAAAGCTGGTGTGGCAGCCATATAGTAAGTGGATTAGTGTCCGCGTGCCTCAGACAGGGCGAGGCAGTCTGTCGCCAAGGTAGCGGGCTCACTCTACCTCAAGGTCAGAGTCGGGCGGCGGTGATGGGTTGTTGTTCCTTCTCCCCCGGCCACGTGACTTTCCATCCGAGGCCCGGCGCAATCGATCCGAATCTGAATCTTTAATGGGGGTTGATGGACTGTGGATGGTACTGTACTCTCCTGGAAGGAAGGAAAGAAGGAAGGAGGAGAGCATGAAAAGAGCGAATCAAAGATGAGCGATTGTTTTGCTTTTAGCATAAAATGTTTGAGTGACTATTTGTCTTGATGCAGGACGGACAGCTTCCTGGGACATTATTTAGGGATTAGGCAGATTGACAGGTAACATGCATCATAAATCAGTCGCAGAGTATATTATAAAACCCATTGTGCTCCATAATGATTTAAGGAAACCAGAGGTAACAGAGTACATGTCAACGAGAAAAAGCAAAGATGTAATGCATTTAAATTGGATGTGTGTGTCTGAAACTCTGCTTAGTTAAAGTGCTGTGTACTTGGTGTTGATTGATGACAATTTTAAAATCAATCATGAATGTTTGAGAGACTTGTAAAGCTACAATCTGTACTATAGAGCTAGATGATGCATTATTCTAAATTCTTTAGTGCTTTCAGTCTGAGCTTTATATGATGAAACCATTTCTTCTTTATGCATCGTCTTTGCCTCTGAGTTAAGATATTTTAGTTAAGACCTGGTTTGATCCTTACCTGCAGAGTTGTCTGTGATACCAACAGAGTTGTCCGTGAGCGCCTGGCTAGTGATGCCAGTGGGCGGCTCCTGGAGGGTATAGGTGGTGGTGGTGGAGGGTGTGGTGGGACTGGTGTTGTTACTTGTCATGTAGGGTGAAGTGTAGGGGGAACTGTTGTAATACTGGGCATACTGGCCCTGGCCAAAGGCTGGATAACTTGAGTATTCCTGAGGAGAAAGAGGGGAAAGGGAAGTGGTGGGTTACATTTGGACAAAGATAAGGTAAGAGGAGAAGTAGAATCACTACCTTGCAGTTGTACGCCTCTGCTAAACAGTCAAAGGATTAAGTGTATTAATTGAGATTTTACCACTATATTTTCATCATCAATGGGACAAATAGACAGACGAACTGTAGTTAAGACCTTGAAGGAATTTATTTAAAAGGTTTTAGGTGTATTGTTTTTAATAATTAGCATATTAATTATTGGGCTATGGCCAAAATCCTGTATTTTTCTAAGTCAGAGTGAACTTGACCTTTGACCAACAAGTTCTAATCAGTTTATCTTGGAGTCCAAGCAGACATTTGTTCGAGACATAATTAAATTCCCCTCCAGATGTAATTGATAATTCGCGTTCACAGGGAACGGGGCAGACGTGAGGTCACAGCGACCTTGACCTTTAACCCCCAAAACCTATTCAATTCAACTTTAAGTCTAGGTTTTGTGCCAACTTGGAAGAAATTCCTCCGGGTGTTGCTGAGATATCACATTCATGAGAACAGGCAGACAAATGGACAACCCTCTGTTGTGGCTGTCACTGGTGCAGAGAGATGGGAGGAAAGATAGGCACATGGTGTTGGTGATGGAAGATTTTGGGCAAAGAGAGACAAAGGGTAGCTGAGTTGAGGTGCAGAAGCAGGAGATTTGGCAGAGTAATGTGAGATATGCCCTGCGCCGGTGTTGCTACTTTACAGGGCAGATTCCAAAACGTAAATGCAAACACATGTCTGTTCTGTCCTACATCTGGACCATGATCTATCTTTTTCTTTTTTTCGTATTCTTTTCCTCTGTGGCATAATGCATATGTGTGGGAAGAAGGCACAATAGGTGATTCTGCATATAAAGCCTCCGACATCCTGAGTGATTTATGTTCGAATGTGTCACGGATGAAATGTAACATATTGAGTGTGCATGTTTCATAAAGGTTTCCAGGCTGGGGAAGAGAGGAGTCTGCAATTCAAACTTATATAAACTGATGCCAGATCAGAGAACTGGAACAGAGGGGGAGAAGTTCACAGCTACCTGTTGTGTGCTGTTGAAGCCGGTTGAGTTCGTCAGGGAGTTGTTTCCTGGATACAATCCTGAAGTTGTTGTAAAAGTACCACCTTTAAAGACAAACATAATGGGAGTGTGAGTCATCAACATATTTTATTAAAAGCTCATTAGAACGCGGAGCAGTGATAGACATGAAACAACACATTGTTAGGGGGAAAACAAAGATTAGTCTTTTGTGAAACAGCTCGGTGAGGTGGTGAACAGAGGGAGGCCTGAGGGAGCTCCCAGCAGTGACCTTATCTTTCTCCTCTTCCTTTGTTATCAGTGATTGGATCAGGCCACGATGAATGACGTGGGGGAGGGCGGAAAAGGGCGAGGGACGGACAGAACCTGCTTCCAAAGGCGCCCAAGCTCGCACAGTGTAGGGGAAGACAAGCGGCTGTTGTGTGCAAGCTACTGAAGGGTGGCGTAAGTGCGGGCTGGAAATGGGAAATACAGTGAGACAGAAATACATTCGGGAAAGGACTGTTGAGGTCACAGTGAGTCACCTCAGCCTCAATAAATATGTATGTCCCTCTTTACACTTTGTCTAATGACGGTCCACCAGGGAAACAAACTCTTTCACAGGAGATGATAGCATCTAATGGCTTAATGATACACATAACATGAGGGGCATGACTTCATGAGTGACCATCCACCTGCACCGTCATGTCAGGCCAGGGAGCAGCAGGAGGAGCAGCTTACAGAGGACTTGGTTATTTTGCTCATTTTCTAGAAATCATAACTATTATAATCATTCACAGGGTTTCTGCAGGTTAAGTTAAAGACGTTTTTTAAGACTGTAATGAATGAAATGAAAGACCTATGAAGAAGAGCGACAGATATGAAGAAAAATCACAATTCCCCTTAACTTAAGATAAATGTATACATGCCACAAAAAAAACCTCCAAAGACTTAAGACCTACTCTAATGGATTTAAGACCTAGTCCTTTCTATTTTAATGTATTTAAGATTGTTTAAGGTTTAAGATTCAGATGATAACATTTCAGACTTTTTAAAACCCTGCACAAATCCCATTTGAACAATCTCCGAGAATAATTTAGTTAAACTTTACACTCTTTAAATCTATACCTAAAAGTTGCTTTAAAATTGCAAATGTTTAAATGAAAAGAAAATGCAGGTTGCCATTGAGGTAGGAGCTGTTTTGCCTGCGCAGCCACAACCAGTTTGTAAAGAACCTGAGCAGGTAATCAGGAAGTTTTCTGAGCAAATGCCTGTGATTGCTCAGAGAATTTGACACATAAAAACATTACATCAACCTAAATCGAATTAATTGTGAAAGCCAAAATCCTGATTGCAATTAGTATGCGATTACTTGAGGAGCTTAGTATATCCATTTTATTCTGTATGTTAATAATGTTATATAGAACCATGCATTTGAAACAATATGTTCTGGGGAATTGTGGACTTTACAGTCCTATTAGGTACTTAAGTTTTACAGGTTTTATTACAAATAGTGTATTAAAGAAACATCTGTGTCATAACAGCTCTAACAACCTTTACAAATACGACCCCTGGGCTTTATTATTCCTTTCCGTCCATACACAGTCACTCCAAACGCTGCCTGGGACATTCATCTGTTGCTACCACTGCTTTAGACAGCTTCTTCACTTATCACCACAGTGATCCTCCTGCAGCCAGAAAACTATCCCATCAGACTCAGTGAAAACGAAGGGGAGAGATAAATTTACTGTTCCTAAATGGGGGCGTAATTACACCTTTGTTCCCAGAGACAAACACAGGGAGTTCCTTTCATCCTCTGGTCATTGGCCCCATCAGGAGGGCCCTCCCACACCGTGACAAACATGAAGCAGCTTTCAGGGCGGGGGGACAGATCAGGGAAATGGGGCTGGCGGTGCGGGGGGGACTTGAAGGGTAACGTATGGATGAAAGCACGGAAAAAAATAAGATGTAGTGCAGTGTTTTGCCCTGTCAGTTAGCTAAGCACCCAGGACTGTGGCTAATAAAGAGAAACAAACACCTCCCGAGCTCCCAGGATTATCAGGATCCACTAATTATTTGTGCAGTTCCTCAATCTCTGCTTCCAGCAATTACAAACACACAGCAGATTTTTACCATGTTTTTCACCCCGGACTCAGAAACGTTCTCTCCCTTTGTTGTTTTGTTTGATATTTCACGGCCTGCGGGGGAACTTCTTTTTTTATTTATTTTTTAACTTTAACTGCATTCTCCGCAGAAAGTTCAACATCAAGTGAAAGTCCAGGACAGAACAAAAAGACAGAGAGAAGGAGCAGTAATGCTGTGAAGGACAACAAATTAGCCTAATGCACAGTTCAAACAGTCATAAAAGCTCTCGCTGGCAGGGTTTGAGGGTTGCTCCGAGGAGAACAAGGAGCCACATAAAAGCCGAGGGGACCCCTGCTAGCCGAGTGAGAATGAGCCCGTGCTGTTGGGGAGTGGTGGTGCAGGTTATAGCAGGGGGAGAAAGAAGGGTCTTGGTTTCCCCGGGGGCCATGTTTTCTCTCCCTCCCCCTGTCCTGCTCCGGTTATTTCACTCACTCAAGACCAGACATCGTCCCTCCCTCCTCTCCACCTTCCCTCATGCCTTCTGGCTCCACAATTGGAAGTCCATTTGCTTTGCTTGATCAGTCCCCTTGCCGTGGGCTATGTCTATCATCAGTGCACAATATTTGTAGCAGAAGTTTGTATGCCCCACTTGGGAATAGGCTATCAAGTCCAGATGGGGCTCTCCTTTTTTAAAACGGCAACCGAGGCTGCAGCTTTTTCAGCTTGCACCGCCACTGGGACAGAACGCTGGAATCCAATTATTCACCTAATTAGCATCTGCTCGCTTCCACCATCAGTTCTTCTGCACACCTCTGATGTCGTAGTCTTTTTTTACGACCATCCATGAGATACACTCCATAAATTCCAATAATCGCAAAAAAAAATTCCGGGCAGCACAGAAACGCACTTGCACCCTTTTTTACGATTTTGGGCCACAACTTGAGCACCCACACAAAGCTCCATGGCATCGGACACAAAAGCATGGAGCAGAAGCATTAATCTAATCGTCCTCTGCCTCGACAGCTGGCTACAGGCTGGTGGCAGGGGCACAGACAGGGAGAGGGGGAGTATCACATGTGGGGAGTTTTTTGGTTGGGACACCCAGGCCTGAGGCACCTCACCCAGCACAGATCAATAGGCAAGAGAGAGTAATGACAATGGCGTGGCAGAGGGCCAGAGTCACGGTTAGAGAGGCCAGAGCCCCAATAGTGGTCAATCTGTCATCTAACATGGCTGTCAATTACTAACGCACTTAAAGCTACGTGGGGCATCCGATAGCCAGAGATAGCAGGAGAGAGTGAGGGAGTGACGGAGATAGACTGGGGGAAAGAGAGAGACAGAGTAAGAGCATAATACTTAGAAGATGAATGGGCACATAATACTGTCATCGTGAGTTAAACCACTAAAGGCAGGATAGCAGCTTGTGCATTCTGCCGCACATGCTCCGTCTCTTGTTCCCGTTCTTTCTCTCTCTCTGCCTCTCTGTCTCTCTGCCGCTCCTTTTACAGGGGCTCTGATGCACGCTGCAAAACTCTGGCTGCGGCCGGCTGTATTTGGTTAAGAGGCGTGGAAAAGAGGCTTCCCCGTGCCACATCTGCTGCTGAGCTGGCGTTATTTATTGTGGGATGCTCTGGAGGATTTTCAACAACATGTGGGGATGTTTCTTCTGTCACACGTTGGATATTACAGGAGAAAAGGCTTCTGCTCCATGTTGACTAACTGTCCTTGCCCGGTGCAGGTGGTGTCAGGGAAGTGCAATGAGCTTTTGAACCAATACAAACGGAGAGGAACACAAACAGAACATGGCAGGAGGCCTGATCTGCACTTAAACTGGCTGAAAGACTGGACAGAAAGAGCAGAAGTGGGGGAGTGCAGGCGCAACAACTCATTTTTATCGGTTTCAAGGCCGTAAATCTCGATGGTCTCAGCTCTTAAACAAATACAAATATGATCACAGGGAGAGAAAAAACAAAGGCTGGGGAGTGGGGACATGGCTGGTGCCTCCTAAGCGCCTGCCATTTTTCCATCTGTGTTGATTCTTTTAAGAGGAGAAGAGAAGCAGGCGGCCTTTGCGGCTGCACATAACGACTGCTGGGATGCAACCATCTTCTGGGGTGAAAGCGAGGGCCGTGTTGTGAATCAGTCTGTCTCTGAATGCTATTAAATCAGGCACAGAGACCTGCAGTCTCTCATCTTTTTGAAAGAGCGGAATAAACTTTATCGCCGAACACATGGCAGACAATGGAATTACACAAATCGGTACTGAAGGATGGAGGAGATGAACTTTGAACGTGAGGTTGAAAGGATGAGAATGGAAAGACAGAGAGGCTGGTTAAGCAAAAATGAAAAAGACACAAACAAAAACAGGAAAAAAAACAACCTAGAAACCAGATTCCCAGCAATGCAGAGTATTTTTAGATCAGCGGTGAATTAAAATCTGATTTGTAGTTTTTAATAGAGCAATCACGATGTTGAAGCCATTTCTGCTATTTAGTTGCAAACATGTTATAATTATAAACTTGTCAATTTTACGACATAGTGATGGTATTTCACGCTGCATTTCGACACCCAAACTGACTTGTGAGCATGCACAGAAGAAACGATGGAGGATTCTCACCCTGCATCTGGTAGCTGTAAGGGGCTTGCCCTGTCTGCGGCGTGGTGAAGCCAGAGCCGTAGCTGAGGAAGCCCGTCTGTCCAGGGGACTGGGACTGGCTCAGGCCCCCCTCCGTCTTTATGCCTGCCCACAATGGACCTAAATCAGTTAGTGACACCAGATCGGTTTGATGCACAAAACAACAATCAACATACAGTTTTAAATTACACTGGCCTGTTGGTCTGTTGGCATTACACGCGAATCGCAACGGACGAGCGCTGGTTATCTGATTTGAACCATCTCCAGTTGTTAAGAAATACTTTCTTTCACTGGGTGCTGTCAAACTGCAAAGGAGTTGTCTATGTTTGGACTGTGTTTGATTTTATGTTTTCATCATTACAGTTATTATTATCATGTAAGATAAATCATCAGTGCACAGATGCACAAGCAATAAAACATTTTGCTTGTTTTTCTGAGCTAAACCGGCCACTGCTTACATTGAATCAGTCACGATGCAGTTTCTGTGCAACGGTAGGTTGCAGGGGCTCCATTCAAATAAACAGTGTAAATTCCTCCACATATTGCAGAGTCTTTTTGGGTCAAAACACTCCAAAGACTTTGGACAAATAAAGCCCACAGTGAGGCATCCACTCTGTGCTTTCTCTTGCAGTGCCAGAGGAAACCAGTTTTTGTTTTCAGATTTATATCACTAATCTTTCAGATCTATCTGAACAGCTTGACAAGCAAATTCCGTTTTATTGCAATGGAGGAGAACATGCAGGCACTAAACAAGAGCTCAGCATCTCTCCTGCTCTTAGAGGAGCTGTGGGAACATGGCTTGTCATGAGCAAAGTCTTGGTCCTGACCCTTAAGGAAGGAAAAATATTTAGTGGGACATTTTTCTTTCTGTGCATGCTGTTTACAGAACACTGAAATTGTTAGCAGGCATGTTCAGCAAGAGGAGAGGAGGTTATGAGTCGTGTTAGAGAAATCTTACCATAAGCTGGGATGCCATACGGCTGGCCAGGCTGGGGGTAGCTAGCATAAGCTGCGGCCTGCTGCATTCCTGTGGTGTACTGCGTCTGCCCATACGCAGCCATATTTTGGGATGAAGGGGTAGGAAGAATATGCGGATATGTTCTGCTATTTGAGAAAAGAAACAAAAGACAAAAAGTGAGACGGGAAACACACACACACACACACACACACACACACACACACACACACACACACACACACACACACACACACACACACACACACACACACACACACACACACACACACTTTCGCTAACTGACAAATTCCATGTGATTGTGCGACCTCACTCTAAACACGGAGCCAAGCTGTGAGACAGATAGCATCGCGCGGCTCATATACATTGGTGAAAGAACAACAAATGGCGAAGGAAATTTTTGCAAGATGATAATTACAACAGATTTCAGGGTGCGCAAGCTGCAGACATCCCGGCAAACAAAGCAAGCGGAGAGCCCCCCCACATCTGACAGGAGGATCTAATTAAAGATCCAAATGAAGTTGGATGCTGCTTATTTTTTAAACAAAAATAAAAGGAGTCTTACTTGGACGGATAAATCTGTGGAGAGAACTGGTGAGTTTGTCTTGGGCTGAAGCCACTGGTTCCAATGGCTGAGGAGAGTTGAAAAGAAAAGAGGCAAGCACATATTTAAACATTAAGAAATAAGGTCAATATTATCTTTTGCCAATAGAACTTCTGGATTCCAAGGAAACAGTAATTACATTGCATTAGTCTATTTATTTCGGTAACCTTATTTAAGGTTGAAAACCGGAGAGCAATAATGAAGTAAAATAATCAGGTAAGAACATCAGGTTTTTCTGCTGACCCGCGCATCTCTGAGATACGTCTGGGCTGCTATGACGACCGCTGGCGTAAACACACACAGGACAGTTTGAATCAGCCTCAGTTGGGTGGCTTCAGCTGCCCTGCTCGGCTTTTCAGGCCACAACCACATTGGAAGTGACATCACTGATTGCAGGTAATTAGTGCTACTACATAATCATTCCTTCATTAGGCGTATGACTGTGTGGTTCCATGGTGCCGTTCACTTGTGAAGGTTCAGCCGCAAATTACTCACAGAGGAAAATTTGTTTGGATGCTGCAGTTATACACACACACACATCTTCTTCCACACACAAGAGTCAAATCGTGATTTAAAATGTGAACTTTATATATATATATAGTGTTTGCAGGATTCAAACCCAAAACTTGAAACATAAAATTTTGGAAAAGTAAAATAAATAAAATAATAAATTAAAATTAAACACACAAGAACCTCGCCTAAAATTAAAAAGTACCATTATTTGTTTTAATTTAAGCAATCATTTTTTAATAGTATGCATAATTCATTTAAAATATATCTACATTTTCAATAAAAAGCAACCAATGGAAGTCTGACTTAGATTATTTTATGTTTGATATAACATCTGCATTAAAAAATGTTAAAATCACAATTAATAAAATGCACAGTCAAATTCACAGTTGGAACATTTCAGACCGGCTACAATCAGTTCTGGTGTTTAACTGCAGCCGAGTGGCACAGTCTCGAAACATCTGTCTAATTGGTCATGACATGTAAAATATGGGATTTGGTTGCGGGGGAGAGCTAACTGTATGTAACTGTATGCTGTAACCCCTCACACACGTTATTAATATTGAACACTTTTCCCACATCGGCAGCACCTGCCACTGGACAAAACCTGCTCTTCTGAACGCAGCTTTGGGTTTCCCCCCGCAGAGGATACGGGGTGTAAGATTACTAAATTTCATTAATACTGTCACAGTCAAAAGTCATAGCAGTGATTTATGCACTTCTTGTGTTAAAGTATCAAGTACTTAGTGAAACCGTGATGGGAAAACAGGAAAATTAGCAGCAAGATAATACCACACGCGGTCGGATGTGATTCTATTAATGAAGGTTTATAGAAAACGTAACATGGAGCTGCTGGTTGACATAGATACCACTCACAGTGGAAAAAAGAAATAAGCAAAAAAATTATCACATTAGAGATTTTTTTTCTTTTTAAATTCTTAGAATGCTCATTAAACTCATTATACTACGTTATGTCAGTGTGTGTGTGTGTGTGTGTGTGTGTGTGTGTGTGTCTGTCTGATGTTCCCGTGCTGAGGGGAGGGTGTCAAAACCCTGGCACTGACAGGGCGATAGGGTAACAGCCCGTGGAGAGCGAGGGCCACTGGGACGCCATGTCACTCCACTGGACAGACAGGCTCAGTGCATTACAGGTCATAATTCAGTCCTCGCTGGCATGGGAACCAGCAGTGTTACACACAAACACACACACACACACACAGACACGAGCAAGCATAGCATATATATGTGCTGACAAAGGAAAGGTAGAGTCTCTTGTTCTTTAACACACACACACACACTCACACACACACACACACACACACACACACACACACTATATTGGAGTTTTAGCTGCAGGGACACTTCCTGAGGCCCCGGCTTATCAGTCACCCATCTCTCGGCTCATCTCTCACTAATCAGTTCTGCAGCTGTGTGTGTGTCTGTGTGTGTGTGTGAGAGAGAGGGAGAGAGAGAGAGACACAAACACACACACGGTCCTCCCCGCTCACCTGATCCTGAGAAGCTGTCGAGAGAGGTGTCTGCTACTGAGGTGATGATTTCGCTGCTGCTCATTGGCTCGGTTTTAACTGCAAACAAAGAAGCCACATTGTCACCAAATGCACCAAATCAACATCTGCAACAGAAGAAAAAAGAAAAAAAGAAAATATCAGATTCAACCACATCAAACTTTCAGATTTTCACATTCAGAAAATTAAATCAAAACAAGTACTCAGTGCAAAAAAAATTAAAAATACAGAGGTGGGGCGTAGTAGTCAAACTTTTCAGCAGTATCTACAATGTCAGCAAATTTAGATGGATTATGTATAATATATTTTCAAAGGTTTCTATATATATTTTTTATTTTACTTAACTATCTTTATTTGGTTTTGAAGGGATTTATTCAAGAGACTTTATCTTTATATCTGATCCTTATCTGACGACCTGGAGTCATTTTCCTAGTTTCTTTATTTCAAAAATGCATTTAAACTATTTTGCAGGAGCAACATTAATAACCTCACATACTAAATAAAACTAAATAATAGAATCTTATATCATCACTTTAATTTAATGATGAATTACAGGCTTATCTGTACTTAAATGTAGCATGAAATAAAACACTGTGGATGTGTGTTAAGAGTCAGTGATAAAAAAACACAAGCACAATTGAAATGTCAAGGAAATGTATGGCGTATAAAATCTTTTTGAGAGTGTAGCAAACGCTGTTTGACCTTGACTCCATTAAACAGCTCAACGATAGATCTGCAAAGACAATTTCACAGCTATCTGACAGCTCGGGAACCTTTGAAATCAATCCATTTCACTTCAGGCGGGCTGCAGGTTTTTTCTTTTTTCTCTTTTTTTTTTTTGGCAAAGCAAATTGACAATGTGGGCAAAGGGAGTCATGCTCAGTGGAATCCCTGATGGTTGAAGAAGCCATTTGCTGTCATGTTTTACATGTTTCTGCTATGCACGTTCGGTGCAGAAACATATGTAGACGAGGGGCAATTCTTTTTGAACAACACACTGATGAAATATAGTGGCGAGGTGCATGCATAAACTAGCACACTCAGCGCACGGAGCAAACAAAAAAACACTGTAATCAGGAAACGTCATGGAACGTTCAAACGAAAGCAAAATGCACAGTATGCAACTTCACAATCTGAACATTCACTCAACAATGGGACTGAAAATCCAGTTGCGTCAAACCATGCTTGAAACATAATACCACAACAGTTACAGCAAATACCACAGAGTTTCTGAATGAAAGGCACAATAGTTGAGGTGACGTTTTTGCAGCTGATAAATTGTGTTTTTTTGTGGGGTGACAAATTAAACTTTCCTCACAAGAGTGGTTGGTGGCTCAGAAAGAAAAAAACACAAAAACTCCTTTTGTTCTTGCTCTCAGATGAGTTTAGGGAAATCACCAAGTATTGTGCTTTCATTGTGTCACCAAGAGTAGACAAACCTGCAGCGGACTGTGAGTTAGAACCTAACAACCAGTCTGCAGTGGTAAGCATTGTGATGTTATCACCTATGGGAAAGACAGAATGGCAAAGGGGACACATGACAGTCGGCACCATGTCTACGGGCCCTGTGTCATAAATATGCAGAAAAACCAACAACAGACTAACGTGAAGATTACGTGACAGCGGGTGACGTTTTCAATAACTTCACTAAACAAAGGCTCAGATTTAAGGCACAGGTGAATCACCTGAGTAAATAACTACATGTACAACCTCATGCAAAACTCCATCATTTCCATGGCTGTAGGTTTTGAATAATTACATGGTTACTTAAATAAACAGCTAAAAGTCACCGGAAAAACAACTACTAGAGGCACTGGCATTTTTAAGCTGCAAATGATAGGACAGCAAATTGTCTATACTCAACACTGTAATCCACCCCATATAAAGTGCATTCTCTCTATTGTTTTACTGGCTGTTTAATATATATAGGTGTTTAAAATAAATAAAAAAATTCTAACGCTGCAACAGCTTTACTGACTTTATTAAAAAGTCAGTTTCACAGTGAATGTGAGGATACAGTTTCTATCCCCATTCTCAGCTTTTTAAAAATATTTAATAAAACTCCACATAACAGAGAGAACAGCTACAGCGTAACAGCAGCAGCAGCAGCGCACACATACCTTCAGTGCCATTGGGTGTCATGGAATTGTTATTGATGTGTGAGTTGTCGAGGTTGGGACCATTAGGAGATTCACTGCTTCCACTTACTCGGCTGTGAGGACTGGCTAGATCCTGCATTTCCATAGACCTGACAGGATACACACACGCGCACACACACACAAAAATCAAATTACACTTATCGCTCTGGTTTCAGGGAAGACACGCAGCTCTGATACGCAATGTTGTGCACACAAAATGCCTAATACACTCGTCCAGATTTAGATAAATGAAACGGTGATGATACTAAAAAGTAAAAATAGAAGTTTAAGTATTATAAAAGAGAAGATTAGTTTAATATATTCTTTTACATTTGCATTTAAAGTGTAGAATTTACTGCGATTTCACAAATGGCTATTTTGCATGTGATATTTGCAATTCAATTCGAACTACCGTCATTTTTAAATGTTGCACAAATGTACTTGTGACATAAAAGAAATATAGATTGTCTACAAAAATATGACACACTCACAAAAACTGAGGCATTACAAATGAAATAAACACTAAACATTTTGAAAAGACAGACACAATTTATCTTATTACAGCAGCCCCACAACAAGTTGTACAAGATGTGAACACAAAGAGTTTACTATCAATTTACTCTGAGTAAAAATGGCCCTTAGTGTATATTGTATTGTGTGGTATCGAAGACTGTTAACAGATGTTTGCTGGTCTGAGGCATCAGTTAATGTGCCTGTTAAACGTGCAGCACTCTTGCCTGATTGTAAGAGCCCATGCCTCAGTGATGGGCAGATGAGAAGCTCATGAGGCGTGTGTTTGCTCTGGCAAGCTCCTTAATTGTTTCTGTGTTTATACGAAAGACCACGCCACCAAAAACATTATTCTATCTCCTCGTTTGTGCGCTCAAAGGATTTGATCGAGTGTAGACAATGAAGTCGAGGGGAAGGCACGAGTGATTTGAAAAGCACAGCCACAAACTCCAGAACCCATTTGTCTGTGCCACCGTTCCCATTGAAACGGCGAGTTAATGAAATTAGGACAAAATGTTTTGTAAATTATACTGACATTTCCAATTATGTCCCAGGGTTCTGGGTATCTCTGCTATCGATAAACATTGGCCTCTTCCACAGGGCAACACAGAGATAAATGCTCAAGTAACTGTAAGTACAGTAGTTTGAGTGCTATCAGATGGGGGGGGGGGAAAGAAACCAGAATAAAGATAAAAAGATTAAATTATGAGATATATTTACTGTATTTAAGATTATATTAAATACAGTTTAGCAAACAAAGTATTTTTCTTGCAGGCCTAATCCAATTTAAATATCATTGGAAAATAAATATTTTTCAGCATTCGATTAAAACAAATTAAAACACTGAAATGCAAGTAATAAAAAATATTCTTAAGGATAATTCAATCTTCTTCACACCGTCCAATAACGGCTGCATTATCCTTTCCCAATGGTATATTCATTTACTTCTGCCCTTAAAATATCACACCCGCAAAGCATACAACCACACAGAGGTGCAAATATAAGCACTTAAGGACTGTGCAAGGCAAACTAACCTCTTTCCTACATCTCACACTCAACCCTCTTTTCTTCTCCTTTGCTCCAAACATTTTAGTCATTAGCTGACATCACTATCTCCCATCAGAAGACACAGTAGACTGAGAGAAGTTGACAGTTGTTTAGCAGAGTGTCTAAGACGATCTCTGAAGCCCCCGCACAGAGGTTAACGTCCCTGATGCTGCAGCGGCTTAACTGTGCTCTTACCTGCAGCTAGAATGGCTCAGGGTCCTCTCAAACCAACCACACTCTGCCTCCACCTGCCCAGGCAGAAACAATGTCACTCCTTGTTATTGCAGCTCGATGTCACAGTCCAGAGCCATCCCTGACACAAAAAGGCATGTCTGAGAAAACATTATTGTTATTCTGGAGCAGAATGGGAAGAGGAGGCTTGCAGGGGGAACAGAGGCGCGCATTGTCTCCCTCCCGAGCCGCAGCCCTGTTCCACTGTTGTTTCCTCCGCCAGGTCCTCCCTCCTCCCTGAGCGAGGGGAGCACGGCCAAATGACGGAAAGGTGATTCATCATTGGTCTACGACAGCTGCAAACTGGATTAGCCCTCCCCCAATCAACATGCAAAGCTGCTTAGCCAAGGTAAGCAGGAAGGGGTGGTGGTGGTGGTGGGGGGGAGTTGTTGCGGGGGTGAAGGTAGGCAGAGGGTGAGGGCTGGGGGATCGCAGGCTGAGGGGGCAGCAGAGGGTGGGAGAGGCTGCCTGCTTTCCTGCTTGAGGTAGCCTGCTGCTGGGAGGAAGATGGGACTTGTTGAGGAGAGACAAGTCAAGCGTGACACCCCTAGCATCTTCAGCAGATCTTTCATCTGCAATTGACACTATCTGAAATTTATCAGCACTCCCGATCCCAGCAAACTGACAGGTCCTAATGACCGTCAGGGCTGCTTTCCGTGGGCCTGCCCCAGCCTGGGGCCACAGCACAGAGACACACAACTTCCCTCTTCACACAGTCACAATGGGCAGAATAGCAGAGAAGGGGAATAATACACACACTCACACAGGCCTTATATAAATCTTTTCTTTTCCTGTGGCAACATGAAAATTCATGCTTATGTCTTTTTCTGTAGCACACACAGAGACACATAACTCATGTCCGCATGTGTGCACACACTCGTGCACGGGGCACATCGGAGGCCCCCACATCAGTGGTGCACACACACACACACGCATACGCACACACTCACACATGCAGGGCACTTTAGAGGCCCCCAGATCAGTGGTGCATCTCAGACAATGAAGGAGACTGGAAACAAGAACACAGAGAGCATATGGAGCCACATATGTTTCCTATGACGCTACGAATGCCTCTATTACTCTCCTTTAGCTGACAGTTACATTCTGCTGTCCACTCCCGCTCTGCTCGTCTCTCTCCAAACATAAAGCGGAGCCATATACTTGCACGACTATAACACTATATTTGACCTGACTCCTGCCCACCATGGGGACACAGGGTCCAAAAGAAGGTCAAAGGTATACAGCTGGTCATGAAAGGAAAAATAATAAATTGATTTTTTATTTTTTCAAAAATCCTGGCATGATTTTTTTAATAGCTGACTGTTTACATGAGCCAGGGTAACCTGAGCTGCATGCATGGTCTTAAGTTTTTTTTTTTCCTTCGGTTTTTTTCACCAGGCTTTGCTCTTCACACCAAGGCAAAGCCTTCATGAATACCATTCCAGCTTTACAATTCGCCTCCTCTCCTGCTGCTTATGGTGCAGCCATCTTAGCGAAAATAACCATTATATTTCATTTTCACTCCGAGAAGCCACGGACAACAGCAGTGCCTCCTCCTGGCATTTCACAATATTGAAATATGCAGAAGGGATTTCAACAAAACAGAGAAATATAAATCCGCAGAGGTAAAACGCCAGAAAGACGAAAGAGAAATTATTTTTGCCACAGCACATTAACAGCGATCACAGAGTTGAGGGGGGAGTTGTGGAGAGGGTTCTGTGGTGGGTTGATGTGGTGTGTGTGTGTGTGTGTGTGTGTGTGTGTGTGTGTGTGTGTGTGTGTGTGTGTGTGTGTGTGTGTGTGTGTGTGTGTGTGTGTGTGTGTGTGTGTGTGTGGGGTGGTTCTCTGCAAGCCAGTGAAGCCATTACCATGCTGGTGTCTCTGCCAGTGCCAGCAGGTGAAACCAGCCAGGTGAAGAGAGAAAGAGAGAGAGAAGGGGGGCGGGGGGTTGCACGGGAGATGGGAAAGGAGAAGTCAGAGAGGGGGTTGGGGGGCGAGCAGGGATTTAAAAGCAAAAACAAGCCTTTCTTCTGCCACGCTAAATATTTATCGTAAAAAAAAAAAAAGGTGGACGCATTCAGCATCTTTGATGTGCGTCTTAGTTCAACCTGAACTGCCAGGTCTTTGAAGCGAACAAGAACAAAGCCCAGCTACAGATGAAGCGGTGGAAGTGTCATCAAGCGAAAAAGAAAAAAGAAAAAAGGAAAGGAGATGAGGTAGAAGAGCCACAACACGCTTCACTCACGGTTGTTTGCAAGCCCTTTTGTTTCCCTTTTCTTATTTCAAGACCTGCGTTTTCCAAAGGTAAACATAGTCAGCCAAGCTTTTAGCATAGATCATCTCGGCATGCAGGCTGTCTGACCTGGCACTAATCATTTTCTCTCTGTGCCTGTGGGACTCTAGAGGTGAGGGTTACCTATTTTCACATGTAAGATGTTGTGTCATCTGCAAAAGTATTTTCACATTAGAAGAAGAAGATCAAACAGAAGATGTGACTGCAAAAAAATACGAGTGTACTACGCTTTGTTTATGTCCATCCTCCACTCGCTGTATCATCTTTAACAGATATTAATTTTACAGGGCAAAGTGCACAGTCCTTTGTGTTCTGCAGACTATGTAAAGCCATGTGTTGTGAGTTACAATTTTTGAAAAACAATGCTTTAATCAAAATCTAACTTTAAAACAACTAATCCCCACTTAAGCTGGTCAGCTGAATCCACATGGTGGCCCAGGAAAAATAAATCCACTCGCAAAGAATGTAGATGCAGACAACAATTGAACACAGATGTGAGTGGAATTAGGCACAAGTTTACAAAATGCTACACTTCACTTGTATCTCTATACGTGGCTGAAAAAACGAGGGCTGCCAACAAATGCAACATTAAAGAGCTTTGGGGAGTTTTTATTGTTTTTTTGCATCCTCAAAAAAGTTAAATATTGTTGATAAGACAGCTACAGCTCATTTTGAAATAAAATAGACTTTCGAAATTTCATGGCTGTGCAGGTCTGATTTCAAAATTTATTTTTTACAGAATAAAGCACACAAATTATTTTAAATAAAAGCATGAGATGTTGCTTCTTTGTTTTTTTTATTCTCCATTCATATCCTGCATATTTATTTATACGGATTTAACTCACTGTTGTGGGATATTCAGCGCAACTCACAAAGAGACTGATGGCGACAAATTATGCAACCACACAGGGCTTCACGTGCAATTTAAAATGTTTGCACTTGCACACAATTAAACGCACAATTATTCACACGTGTGTTGTTTGTCGCTTTGCAATTTGTCTCTCTCATTGGGCTCAATCTGACACGGTGCTCCAGCAATTCACTCAATGGCTACATTAAATCTGTTAATACTGTGCTCTTCAACCCTCAAAATTATTTCCAGAAGGCCAGCTCGCCTTTGCGGGGCCATCAAACAAGATTTAAGGTGCACGTTTTTATCACGGGCTGCCCACCACACGAGACCACCGCAGAATGATAGAGGCTGTGCAGCACCAAGATGAAAGAAAAGTCCAGTGACAAATCTGACGCCTAAATCACTTTAATGCTCGTGACTTGTTGTTCTAATTCTCCCAAATCTGACACAGACCTGTTCTGTGAAGGGAATTATAATGCATGAAGGATTGGAAGTGAAGCAAATTCTAAAATTGCAGAGGATGTTAAAAAATATACTTCTTTTAAAAGCAAGAAGGATTTATAATGATCTGTGCAGAGGGGCGTTGCACTATAGGCACGTTTGCAATACAATTCAATCTCTACAAATACAATTGTTTAGACTCAGCAGCTTCCCAATTACCCGGCTCTGTGTAAACATATTGCCATTTACAAACAAACACACAAGTGGGTATTAGTGATTGAGGACCTGTAATGTCAATCAACAGAAATCTTTAAAGCTCATTTCCTGCTCTTTCAGCCACACAATTCAGATCCAAACAGAGGTGTGTTAACAAAATAACACCCCGCAGTATTTAGTAAACAACCCCTGGTCGCCCACTATAGGGCTACTTAATAGGAGGTCACCTATTTCCTTCTTCTTTCTCTCGCTCTGTCTCCCCCTCTCTCGCCGTCTTCCGAGCGAAGCAGGATCAATTAGCCCTCTGTGTCTTTCACCGTTTTCAATCTTCCTCCCTGAGAGAATAGGACGAGGGTTCGGCCCCGGCTAAACACATCCATACGGGAGGCATCAGGCCTTGGGCAAACAATGCCACCGTCGACCACTCTTTCTTCTGCTCGCTGCTGCTACACATGCATGAAGCTCCGCAGCCAGGCAGGGAGAGAGAGCGAGAGAGAGAGAGAGAGAGACCCTGATCTCTGCCTGCGTAAAGCAAATACACAGTGTAAACAGCCCCTAAATCAGCCAGCTCATTATCTGTTAATTGGATAAATAAGGTTATTGTGTGCGTGAATGGTTGCAGCAGGCGGTCGCACACACTGTCATGTTTGTCTACACGGAGCGAAGGCCACTCTGGCTCTCTACCCTAACCTCTCCACTTCCTCTCTTTCATCTGCTAACACACACCTTTCTAAATACAGAAAAGGAGCAGGCGTTTGAAAATGACAGGAATTAGAAGATGAAAAAGGACAGGGGAAAAAAAATAAAAAAACTTTCAGAGATGAAATGCCCCTTCAAACAAACACACACACACACACACACACACACACACACACACACACACACTCGTACACACCATACAGTAATTCCCTGGCTTGTGATGTAAACCTGTGATCACGCACACAACATTAAACCAGAACATCCTTCAATTAGCGAGGCTAGTGATTACAGCAGCTGAGTCATCTCCACTACACGTGAAACACTGGCGAGCGGAGACGCAGCGCGGCCGGGAGTCGCGGCCTGTTGTCTTGGACAGACGCTGGGAGCCTCTCAGGTCTCCTCGCAGCATTCCTGGCCTCAGCAGATGGCATTGGATGTCAACTGCTTTAACTGTGTTGGTTTTGTTTGTTCTGCCAGTCGAAAAAGAGACTCACTGCAGGGGAGCAGCGTGTTTTCCTCGCTTGACCAAAAAAATGCAGACTGGGCCAAGGAGAGGAGGATACTATATTTGTCAATGGAATTGGGCACTGATGATATTGTTTTCAAAACAGACGTAGATTATTTTTCGACAATTTTCAAATGTATTTTTAATCACAAAAAGAGGAAATCTTGAATTATATAAATTTAATTGAAAGATTTTTTAGCTCTAAATTGCCGTTTAAAGATCTAATTAAAGTAATTGCTTTTATGGATTAACATATTTATCAGGATGTAGGTTGTATTTATTGAATTTAATTAAAGTTAAACATTCACCTAGAAAAAATATTTTTTGTTTTGCTATTATCTCTCTATCATCAATGAATTACATCTGCCATGTGCCGAGTCTTCTTTAATTTATATTATTATTTTCTGTACAGCTCTACACTATTACAATTTTAGCAATATTGATTTTATTTTTAGGTTGTTTGTATATCTGACAATTAATGACAGTATAAGTGCAAAAATTTGTTTTTTACTCCAACCTCTTTGTTGACGTAGCTGCTTTAAATGGGAATTATCTCTTGAATTTAAAGCTGATGCAAATCTATGAAATGAAAGGGCTATTTTCACACACACACACACACACGCACACAAACATAAATACACACACACTGACACACTCGAAATTAATAAAATTGAGACAAGACAAGCATCAGATAAAACATGAGGTAGAAATTCAAATTATACTTACTACAATTATGGTTGAATCCCTGCGTGTTTATCCCGTCCTCTTTCTTAAAAACAAAAATCGTCTACAGACAGATCAGTCAGTCCAGCAGAAATGGACAGCAGACTCTCTGAAGCGCTTCTTCAGCTGCTGCCAGAATCTGTAGCACAGTGAATGTAAACTACAAGACTACTTTTTCTTTTTCATTTTAGGTGTTGGAACCCATGGAGCCCCGCGCCGTATCTCAGGAGACCCAGTCCCAGTGAGAAAGAGAGTTGTCCGATTACTGCTTCGAGCAGTGACTAGTGAGTGTCTGAGGAAGAGGGAAAAAAAGAGAGAGAGTGAGAGAGCGACGGCTGGAGAGGGAGGGAGGGAGGGAACGAGGGAGGGAGAGGGAGGCTGCTGCCGTTTGAAAAAGCAGGAAAGTTGCTCGGTGCTCTCTCACAGGAAGACTTTGGGTCTGGAGGAGGCACGCGGGAGTTGTGCCTCACACCAGCTCCCCATGTGTCATTCACTCGCAGCTTTAAGCAATAGAGCCCTCTCCAGATCGTATCAGTGGAGACTTAAGACAATGAAATGGCAGATCCCTCCACTGGCCTGACCAGGCCGTGCTCACACACCCCGAGGGCCCACACTTTTCTTCTCCCCCCTTTTCTCCCTTGTTTTTGTTATGCTCTCTCTTCTTCTTCTTTTTTTTTTTTTTTCTTTACCACAAACCACATTTTTTTCTGCTCTCTCTTGTGAGTCTTAGGTCACTGCTGGATTTCTCTCTCTGAGTCGCAGAGGAACTCCAGAGGGTAAACAGGGGTTCAGGTCATTAGCTTAGGTGATGGGGTGCGGGGAGGTTTAACAGCGGCCCGAGCGTCCCGGCTCTGTCCGTCTGCACTGCAGTCTAGTGGAAGTCCTCCGTCAACACATACACGCCGCGCCTGTGTGCAAGGTAATGACTGCCTTCTGTCTGCTCCAGGTTATTATTTCAACTGTGCGAAGCTGCTAAACAAGGCCACGCTGCTACTGATGAGCTCAAACTGGTGATTTATGGAAGCTGGTGATGAGGCTTGTACAACTTTCGCTTCAATATGCTATGACTTTTCTTTCCCCCCCCCCCCCAAGAATATCAATTCTGTGTAATGAATGGTTGGGAGTGCAATGGGCCATTTAAAATTTAATCTTCACGTAATAAAACCGAGGGTGAAATACCAACTGTAATGCTGAAAAATGATTTTCAAGGAAGAGGAAACCATACATTTACTATGGTAAAGAGGTGCTGAGAGAAAAAGAACACCCATGGCTGAAAGAATGGTCTACTGTGTTCGTGGTTGGTCTGTGTATGCACTCCTTGTATATCTGCTACTTATGGTCAGTGGGTGAAATAGAAATTGATCACGTTTGTGACAAAAAAGAGCAAAATCATAGCTGTTTTTGTCACATGCCACGATCAAAAGGAAACTGATAGATTAGTAGATTTCTCCTGGACCAGCCACTGAGTTCACAACCCGCACTGAAAGCAGGTCAACGCCAACCCACCTCTGTGCAGCAGCAGTCAACAAGGAGCTGACAGAAATAGATCAGAGCTGTGAGCCCAGCTCCTGATTTAAATACGCAGCAGCAATGAGGTGTACGAGCTGGAAATGCAAGCGCTACTTCCTTTTTACCCATAGGTGAACCGGTGGGCTTGTGTTTCAGCATCAGAGCATGAAATATATTGCACATTCAACAGGTAACAGATAACTCGATTGACTAATAGATGCTGGGGGACTCTCAGGTGACGATTTCTAATAGCGGTGGGGTACATGTGCCAATTAACTTGCTGGATTTACTCTGTTGATCTCTATTTCAATAAGCGAGATGTATGAAATTAGCTGGAGATGTAATTTTGCAAGTGAGTTATTTTCAAATTGCACAGTATCATTATCCAGAGTTGTTTATGTCTCAATGACTGAAGTCAGATTTTCCTCTTTCTCTCTGTAAGCACAGTATGTTTTGAATCAAGGCTCCAATCAACCTATGCTGTTGTTCTATTTCTTATGTTTGACAGAATGAAATACAAAACACAAGTTTACATAAGTTGCAAAGAAAAACGTGTACATTTTTTTGAGTTGAGTTTAGGAGCAAAGATGTTGAGTTTAGGAGCAAATTTCATATGGATTTAAAATATTAAAGTTCAAGAAGCAATGAGACATATTCAATAAAGCCCCTTTTCCACTATAGAAAAAACCCACTTACATCCACTAAAACCCACTACCATCTGGCTTTTGTCTGCAATGGGAATAGATATTCACTGGGCATTCACTCCCAGTAAAATGACATTGCATTCAACACAGGTTTTTATCGTCTCCGACTCCAATCAGCAGTGATGGAAACATGACACCCGGGTGAATCCGCTTATTCCTTCTTTCTTCTTTACTTTGCAGTCTAGATGTCGACACGGCACCTTTTCCAGTGCGATGTTATGACACAAATTTTACTTACGGCCATTTGCACATAAATAGCCAGATGAGTGTTTGTGTACTTATAATTTTTTACAACAGCATTTTTTTCTTTGTATCGTGCAGGATGCAACACTGGCAGGATGACAAGGTCAGCGCTTCTCAGTTTTTGGCGTGTTTGTCTCGCACATGAGAGACAGAAAGGTTAGGTACTCTACGGGCAATGGTCAACGTTAACAATACGTTAACAATACATTGTAAAAGACGTTTAAAAGATATTAGATGCAGTTTTTTTTCCTTCTGCAAATGTAAAAGCTTAGAAGCATCTACATCTGCCAAGTGGAAGCTTAACAAAAGATGCACCGATACTGTCCAACTGACATCAGCGCTAAAACGCCACTTGCCAAAAACTATATCAAGGAAGAAATTTGAGAAGTGAGCTAAGATTAAATGTGAAGCCGTTCTTTATTAAGGATTATCTTGATGGGACTCAATGGTCTTCATGTGGGGTTGCAAGGATGCCTGCCTGCAATT
Organism: Hippoglossus stenolepis; assembly: GCF_022539355.2. Taxonomy (NCBI): domain Eukaryota; kingdom Metazoa; phylum Chordata; class Actinopteri; order Pleuronectiformes; family Pleuronectidae; genus Hippoglossus; species Hippoglossus stenolepis. The sequence continues at coordinate 11,418,559 of NC_061501.1, read as the reverse complement.
TAGAGTGAGGAGAGATCTGCACTGTCCCCCACTGCCAACAGGTTATCCACTCAGACCTCTCACACACGTGGAAATAGACTCGCTCTCAAATGGCTGATTACATTATGGAGATAACGAGTGGATGGTTAATGTACATCTAACTGGAATCCTAGTACTTGGAAAGTTTCAGATCCCTAACTGTGGGATCCCCCCCCCCTCCTGTTGTTCCATAAAGGAGGACATCTCAACAGAGTGAGTTTACTTATCTTGACAAAGAATATATAAACAGTGTGAAAGAAGCAGGAACGGTGTAACAAGGAATCAAATGGTGCAGATGAAACGAAATGCTAACACCCCGGTGACACAGTTGCAATATTTTCATATGCATATACGGCAAATTTGTTTGGGTAGAGCTACTACTAGTGTTTATACAATGTCACACATGGGGGGGATCAAGTTCCTTTTTTGACACAAGTCTCAGCAGAGCATTATTCTCAAAAACCTTCCTCCAAGAGGAGAAATCTGAACTTGGGATAACTTTGGATAAAATAACAGTTTTTATATATTTACACAGGCATTACCAGGTGAAGTGCTCACCTACTGACTAATGGGAAAATAAGATTTTGAAGAAAAAAAAACTCCTACCCTCCAGCATTGCTCCTGACACAAGTGGGACATTAAGTTTGCTGCATGGCAATTTGTCAAAGAGCTCTGTAAGTGCTAGGTACTGGATATTCCTGAGTTATTCAATGTGCAGGGTTTCCTGTAGAAAATAAAAAAGCTGCACAGAGTGACACATGCTTGGTAAAGCAAAACATCACTGATGACCAAGGGAAATTCAAGATCATTTTCAATACTATTCCATTCCTCTTCCGTGCCCACTGCTTGTGTTTTCATGAAAGCTCCCGAATACCAACTAGAAAGCAACATGCATAGCAACACTGACAGCAAAAACACAAAAAGGCACAAAAACATGCTACTTTCAGTTCAAGCTGCTGTATTCAAGTTTATACAATATAGGATTAACCCATCCATTTACCCAGGCTTTCATTAAACTCCACAGAAAATCTTTGATGCTGACAAGTTGCCGCCACAAAAAAAGGATTTGACAGCACAGACAGATAATTTTGAAGTCCCTCAAGGTAAATTAGTAGCAAGTCAAGTGCTTTCATGTGGTGAATGAAAGTTCCAAGTGAAGCCTGAGTTCCTTATAAATAAACATCAGGTTGGCCTGCCGCGGCCGAGGAACTGTGATAAAAGTAAACACGGCATACCTCAACCTGAAAATACACGAGGAGCTTTCCTCCGCAGCGAGAGGGGAACAAAGGAAATGGTTAACCTCAGTGGACGTCACAAACGTAAATGAACAGCGTGACCTTACTGTTGCAGCCATTTTGGTTCCAAACAAAACACGGGGGACATGTTTTGAGTTAAGGGAAATATTCATTTGTCTTTAGATTATATAAAAGAAAATACAGCAAGCCCACTTCAGCTCAGGCACTCTGTTACAAAGGATCTTCGAAAAGTAATTTAAAATGTTTGCATTTGTTGACTTGAAAATCGCAGTGCAGGCTCAAAAGTATTTTGCTCAGTAGGCACATTTATCCGTGACTGTACCCTGAGAGACAGGCTTTACTTTATGACCAGAGAGGCACACCTGGGGAAAGTCTATGAGGACCCCGAAAATCCTCAGACAGACACTTTATTGCTCTCCAATGGCCCCAAAAAAGCCAAACAAGCACCCGTTAGAGACCTATTACTCATAATGAGACATCACTATGGCTGCACGAATCACTACTGCAGGCATTACGCTGAGAATATATAGCCTGTTAAAAGATAAAGAGAATGAGTAGAGTAAACTCAGCTGAATAAGTCACTTAAATATGGGTTGTTGAGATTCATGTCTTCCTTAGAAACAAGCTTTAGTTATAAATAGGTTAAACTAAGACAATAATGTTTTGTGAGAAGTAGAAATAATAATTTTAAATCAAATGAATCACAGCTTTTGCCTTTACTCATCAAGACAAACTCAGCTGAGGGGGAGGACCTTGGCTGTCATATTTGCTTCCAGGCTTTAAATTATCTAAACACTACATTCAGCAGCTTGGCCTATGGGATTCTAAGTAGGTAAAATATGCATGGTGAAAATAGAGCTTGCATGGCTGGGATGTAATTATTTTAAATAATTTTGATTCAAGAAACAGGCTTTAATCTACAACTAATTATTTTCAGCATCACTAATAGCACTAGACCAGATACAAGAGCATTTTTCATTTTTCATACTTATTAAATTAGTTCGCCTTTGTGATATTAACTTTACTGAAGTTTTTTAAAAAGTACTTTTAACACAATGCAAGCATGTGGATAAATTCACAAGATAGAACAATCGAACTCTTGAGGAATCTGATACACAATGGAACTTTGCAAGCTGAGCACTGATTCTTAAGGTAAGTGGATGGCATGACTAAAGAAATTCTCTAGCACTAGTAATCTGGTATTTAGTTTTAAAGACAAAACCTCAGCCAGTAATGCCACTAACTCTGAATTAGCTGCACCCTAGAATACCAATATGTTTGGTAATAAATTTGCAGCACCCCTCTAATGGCAGCATTTGTCAAGACAGCCCCAACTGTCTGGGGCTGGCTTCTGACTTGCGCAACCCAGGCGGCCAGAAATGTGGCACTCCCCGTCTCCTCCACAGCTGCATGTCCAGTTGGGCCCCGGTCATCAGAGCACCGGGGGACGAGCCACTGATCAGCAGGCTCGCAGTGGGTCTGGCCCGTGGAGGGGTGGGTTGGGGACGGTGGGGGCGGTCATCACTGGGAACTTATGTTCACCACACCACCAACTCCCAGTGGGTTAGAGTACAAAATGCAGAGGTTATAGACATAACTGCTGCCTTGCAACCCCACCCCCTCAGGCTGACTCTGTTCCCGGACCCCCTCCTCCCCCGAGTAACAAACCAAACCCCCACCAGTCCAGCCACTGTGACATTTGTGAAGCCAGGAGTACACATAACAAAAACACATTAGGCAAATGTCTGGGGTCAAACGTCTGTTTGAATTGGACAGATGAAAGCCACTTAGATTGGGCCTGTGCCATTCTGCTTAGTGACTAAAAACAGTTTCAAAAGAGGTAGGCCTGTGCGAGCCGGTTTGTCTCACTGACAGAATATGCTTCCACATTCAAGTTATGAGGCCGTTTGCCAAGGGATGATACAAAAGCACAGACAAGGCTATTTAAGCCTGGGGTATTACCAATCAGCTATCTATCCTACATAAATAAAACAGGAATACCTCAGACCGGAAAATAACTTATATTTAACCTACATCCACATTTGTTCTCTAAGAAGCAAGTGCAAGCGAACACAGCCGGGGTATTTGCAGTGATGAATGGGCACTGCCATTGGACACCAGTTTTCAGTAACTTTTAACTTGCGGACAGACTTAACAGCTGGGCTTATCTGTCTACCCGGCCTCCTTCTGCATGTGCACGTAAAGAAGCCGGCGCTCGGATTATCTCGGCACCAAATGTCACTCATTTTATAGAACAGCAGGAAACCTGCTGAGCCGCACAATTTTTCACAGCCTTGAGGACAGTGTGAACTATTAGCAGCTTGCCAAACCAGTAGGTCCCTCCGATCATGCCGGTGTCGGAGAGACATGAAGTATGACAAGAGGTTCCAAAATAACCGATGGGATAATCACAGTTTAAGACTATGCAAGAGGAGTGCTGATGTATATGCTAATACCTCAGCCCAAAGTACCTCATGGTGACTTCTGTGCATGTCTGGTACTTGTCGCTGCGGTCATCATGACTGCGGGAGACAACCTTTCATTTATTGTTTTTACTAGAGCACTACTGCTGTGCTATCAATATCCAGTGGACAGGAAGGGCTGTCTAAGTAATTTTACATATGACAAAACAAAGACGGCATCATCCAAGGGAGGAGACTGCTAACAGTGGGTCACAAAGCAGGAAGAAACTACAATGGAGCACCCAACAGTTCCCTTAATTTCAATCTGCTGCACCAAATTGCACATACTCATAGATATCAGACCACTAAATATGCCAGAAGAGTTTTTTTATCATCTCCTGGATTTATTCTCCAAGAAAATCTGTGAAAATGACAAAAAGCATCCTCACTATGTGCAGCGCAAGGGATAAAAAAGTCCTGTGTCCTCCCCCCGATCCAGATCCACACCAAATTTGTATTGGTTCTTCCTTGACCCATACTGTATCCTTCCACCAAGTTTCGTGGTAACCCTTCCAGTAGTTTTGCTGTAATCTTGCTTACATACAAACCAACCAACAAACATATGGACAAGGGTGAAAACATAACCTAATTGGCAGAGGAAATAACCAATACTTCCAAGAATCCATTGGAAGTAAACCTCGATTCACTCTGTCCAGGCCAGAAAAGCTCGTCCACTTTCTTGAGATCTCAGACTTCATTTGGACAAACATATCATTGTGGAAGACATCAATAGAACCGACTGGGCTCAATGATATGCCAACTTTCCATGTTTGTTTCCTCTTGATGTGTTCGGAACAGCAGTGGCCCTGTTAAAAGGTGACTTCCTCCATGAGGAAATGGAATTTGCAATGCACTCCTTACAGCACACTCTCTCTTTGTACTGTGTGAAAATATGTTCTATCTCATCTGACAAGAGCTGCCCTACGGTCTCATATTCTGCTGTTTATCTCTCTTCATTCCCCATGTCGGGACAGTAGGTCTCAGTTTAAGTGTAAACAAACTTATTATATAGTTAACACATATAATTTCAGAATGACAGAGCTCAACGACAGAGTAAAAAACAGATGCTCAACAAAAGGTAAATACATCAAACGACCCGTTTCTTTAAAATGACCACTTTTGGCAAACCTTACACAGAGTACAGTCATTTTGGGAAGATGTGCATGTCATCATAAAGTATCTTCTGGGACATATATATGACTAAGGGCTTTGTGTGTAAGTGGTTGTGTCACTGCTACTGATAGATACTGAGCTAATACATTATTGATCACAAACTAAAAGGAGACATAGGAAAATAAGAATTTCTTTACATTGATAACTTGTTATTTCTGCATATTTCTTATACTTTCTGCTTTTTTTTAATCATTTATTTCTCTTCGTCTTTCTGGATGTAAGATAATCGAACACCCTTAATGCTTTTTGTTGTATCCTCAAAAGCTCAATAAATATTTAAGAAATAAAATGCTCACTTTAAAGTGCCCGTTAGATAATTAAACGTTTCATCTTATTCTCTTGTAGAATCATGTTCGTTGCAAAGCAGCGTTACAGGAATCTAACAGCGATCGTGAGGAAGTCTGTACAGTAAAGGTTTCAAGAGGAAGGTAACAAACAGACCATGGGAGACGAGTAACCACAACAATGTTGTTAAAGGGTGAGCATGAAGCTGAAATGTATTGACAGGTCAGATCTACGTGCATTAAAAAGCTTTAAAAAGAGAGAAATGATTGATTGTTAGTTAAGTTAATGTATCTGGTCCATAAACTAAATGGATTCCTATTGATATCTCACCTCTTTCATCTCATTCCATCTGTTGTGTAGCCTCCTTAAATCTCATTTGAGGACTTAAACCTTTCATAGTGTTTCTACATTTGGTTTTCAAGAAGCCGTAGTGCTTTTTTATTCAGGAATGTAGAAGACTCAAAGTGAACTTTGAAAAGTGTTTGGAACAACTGCAGTAACACCTACTGTTTATAAAGCTGTGGCACAGACATGTACATGCACATGTATAAAAGTAATAGAAGTCAGAGACAGACGAAACTGGAGTTAAGTCGGATACAGCTGCCAACTGCCTTGGGGGAGATCTCTCCATGAACTCTGTAAATGACACCTTTGATAATTAATATACCTTTATCTCCGATTCACAAGGTCAACCCAACATGAATCACAGATAAATTATCACTTTGATACGGAAGGTTCCCTGATTAACCTTTTGATAGGGATGCACACGGTGAGGGGAGATGTGATGAACTGCCAGAGACCTCTGATGATGAACTTATGACTCATCAATACCAGCAGCTCTGTGCGTCTTTGCTAAAAACACAAGCGAAACCACAACAAAGAAATGCCGGCCATCCGGGGCATTGCCTCTGACTCCAAAATAAACATTACGTTTTGTTACAAGGATCCGCTTCGGCGTTGAGGGGGGAAAAAGCAGACAGTGGGAAAACAGGGGGGGGGAAAGAGTGTGAAGCTTTTCTTCCTCTTGACTTTGTGACTCGCTGGAGCCCCAGGTGTTTTTTGTTCTCAAAACATCCTCTCACCTCTCTGGTTGACGTTCAGCCTATGAAAAGCACCAGAGAACTTGTAATGTTTTCTGTGCCTGGTAGTACCAGCTAGATAGATCCTATAAATAGCTCCGCAGCCTGCCATGGAAACAAACAACCGCCTCGTCCCGGATCAGTTACAGAAGTGGCAACTTTTTATAGGTCACCAGAACTTCCTGTTGCCTTGGAAACAATGTGGAAGAATAGTGCACTTTCGGAACAGGTAATACTGGTCAGGGCTATTAGAGGGCCCATGTTGGTGAATGGGAGTTATCACAGAGCGGGCTTGAGGTAATTGGTGGGTTTGCTCAGTCACTGGTCACAGAATGTTCTGCGAGCGCTGCACCTGGGCCTGGGCACCCTGAACAAATCACAATGGAAAGAAATGCCTGTTTGTTTTCTGCAAGACACAGGAAGTTATCTGTTAAAGGACAGAGCTGGTGGCCTAACAAAAGGCTACTATCTAAATATTGATGTATACTTTGACTTGGGTAATAATGACCAATGTACTGTATCTGCACTGGCTACGATTGGGTTTAGATAATGAAGCAGCGTATTGCTTTTCTGTACGTTATATAAGACGAACTTCTCAGAGACAAGAGTCACAAAGTGCAGTGCAGGACCAAAACAGAGTTACACCATACAAAATGTAAATACACACACACAAACACAGAAAGGGAACAAGTCCAGTTAAATGCAACTAATAAATGCATTAGTCACCTGACTGGTTGTTTAAACGGGTATTGTTTTTACCTGGTTTTTGAATGGTTCCACAGAATCAGCAAACCCTGAAGATGTAAGAAGGGTATTCCACAACTGGATGCTATTGTCTCAAGAGCTTAATCAAACAGTTAATGTTTATTTCCTTTTTGCTCCGTGTCTGCTTCTGATTATTCATGTGCAAAAGAATAGTTTGTCTTTTGGCAGGGAAGGTGCTGCCAACTGTCTCTTTGAAAGCCCTTTGTTTCCACGCTGCTTTTGTTGTGGATACCTGAAAACAACGCAACAACCACAACTGGATTCAATTCTTCGCCGTGTACCTGTTACTAAACTCCTGCAGGCCGACCTACGTTCCCTGCTGGGACTCTCTGTGAGGCCCGGCCCGGCCCGGCCCATTTGTTGGATGATGACTATGCAATTTGCAAAATTACAAGCTAGCTGAAACCCTGTCCTAAAGAAGCCCCAGACTCTGCCTGAATTATTAATCAAGTATTGATGAGGGCCTAATAAATGCACTCGGCTCACTGTCCCAATGACATTCTTGCTCTCCCTAAGCCACTTCTGCTGCTCGGCCTGCCTATATGTTTCTGTCAATGCGCTCATTTGAATCACAAAAGATAATTGTTTTCAACAATATATCGGCTTACAGATCTCCACTGTACCGCTATCTCTCCTGCCCGGGAACTCAAATAAACACACTTCCATGCCAGCTAATTACAGTTTCACACTGTGTGACAGTCCACAATCTTCCCCTAGTCTGTTGGCCAGCCACCAAAGTCTTCTAATGTGCTCACACAAGGGGAATCAGCATGCCGACCTGATTGGGGTATACAAACATCAGCAGAGAATCACAGGCATAATTTTGATTACTTCCATGCCTTTAGGTATTAATATAAAATCCATCTAGCTTTGGGGATAAATCTTCTAAATAAAGAATATATGAATTTATATTAACACACCAGGAGAATGTATAATACCACATATGTACTGCGGGGACGTTAATTTATCAATTTAATTCACGTTATCAACTGAGAGTCGAGCACTTCTGACTGACCTCTGGGCCTGGTCGTCAATAACTCCACCACCATCGCCTCTAGCAGCTGAAGAGCACTTAATAAATTGCACCTTCAACAAAAGGAAAAGGTGATGAATTGAAAAATGTTTAGCCAGTTCATGCATTATTAATGCAGCCTCTCCCTCAAATCGGCCACTGATAAATAATTAAAATTAATCTCGTTATGGGAGTTTTCATTATAGGATAATTTAATTAAATGAAAGCCCGGGGACCTCTGAAGGCCTGGAGCCACTACAGGGCCCCATACCCTGCTCCTCTAATGGGTCAGGACAGGAGAGTGCACTGGTAATGCACAGGAGCCCATACATTATTTAATGGATCCCACTAAGTAAGGACGGATCAATGAGAACTTGTCATCTCGTCAATGTGTTTGAATGGATTCCAGATCCCTCTGCAAGACAGATCCCAAAAATGGAACAGACAAATATCTGCACGCACACACTGGGAACCCACACACATTTACTGTAACTGTCATTTCAGGAAGCAGCTATGAATATTCCCGGTTTGTCCGTATTGAAACGCAACCCCAAATGTAGGATTCCTGCGTATTTTACTGATGGGAAAGCAGCGGACGTCGAAAGATGACGGGAGAGGACTTGAAGCCTGTTGCCTACGTTACGTTTAAGGTCAAACGTGCTTCTTTGTAAACGGCGATGGGAACAAGGTGCATCGGATACCGAACAACAAATGATATCAGCGCGGAATGGGAGCCATTAAAGACTTGGTGGTGAAGGAGACGAGGGGCAGAGGAGGAAGAGGGTATCTGAGTTTGTCTTGTCTCCAGGAGCACTTAAGCACTCTAATTATCAGACCACAGTGAAGATGCACACATCGAGCTCACATTGAGATGACTTAAGCTGCTTTTCCGCCACGCACGGATCGAGTTCTCCTTTCACACAGGCACCAAAATAAATAGCGACTAGAAGTTTTGATATCGCAAACTCTTAAATGCTATTTTAGTTCACCCTTTCTTTCTCAATATTAAGAATATTACATGGTGCATTGGGAATGTAACGAGACAGAAGTATTCTCATGTTGCTGTAGGAACGGCATCAATAACACTTATATGACCAAGGACCAGCAGTTGTGTTCAAACAAGTGTCCAACATTTCAACATCTTTACAGATACCGATCTAAATGATTTCCACCACTATGCTGCGCTACAGTCAAAACCAGCATCTCTACTCCTCATAAAATACCTCACGTCACATTTGAAATTACATTTAAGAATGATGGATAACAGAAATGTGGGTTTTAAAGAGGGTGTGTTTATGTTACCCTTATTTTCCAAAGCCAGGCAAGTGTGTCTTCTTGACAAAGACACCGGTCTCTCTTTTAGACAAACACAGATGGATTTTACTTAAAGAGATACTGGTCAGTTCATTTGATCTGGTTTCAGCTGCACTCAATAGCTTGATAATAGCCGAGGCTCATTTTGGTTTCCACATGATTTCCTCAGGACCACTCCCTGCAGTAGATTTTCTAAATTTGCCAAAAGTGTCATTGTATTTTCAACGAAGAGCCAAATGATTTTGGTCAAGGCCACATTTGACCCAAGGGCCAAGTAGAATGACTCATTCTTCAAAATCGATGTGCCACACCATGTGTTCTTACTCAGACTTTATTGTTATTGCCAGACTTCTGCAAATGAAATCGATGAAATTATTATGCTTGATAACGAGGAGCATGTGGGACAGATCTGCATTAAAACATACAAAAATCTCACGTTATGTGTTATGCACGTCAGGTGAGCCTTTCGAGGAGGAAATCTTTAACATAAACATTAGCGTTTTGTGAAAACAAAATGAGTAATTAGTTTAGGGCATAATAAGCTGGGGTAGGCACACAATGAAAGAAAGCATTCTGCCTTTAAAATGAATAAAAATTGATTGTGTCCCAATAAAAAACGAATTGGCGGAGTGTTAACTGGATTCCGCATAAACGTCTGTAGCAGTCCCTGGCCGCTTTATTGTGTGCTAATGCAATAGAGAACACTTAGCAATAAATGCTCCTCTCTGATGAGCTCACAGAGGCTTTCCAAGATGGCCTGATGAAATTGTAAAAATTAGATTTGAGCGAGCTGCTAATGACTCCTAAAACAAAGGAAAATCTCTAAATAGAATTAGCCTGCCCTCTCCTTCTCTAAATACATCATATGTAAATTACTGTCATTTGGAGAAATATGCTTGCCTGGAAGGTAAAGCCTTCATTAGAGATCTCAGTAGGTTTGGGACTCGAACTAGAACTCCTCCAGGACATTTAAAAAGTTTGAGCGCTCGGAGAAGGGGGAAGGCATTGTTCACATGTGGCAGCAGATCAGAGATATAACTAAGTATATATTTAATAATATATATTTGATTTATCTGTTATGTCAGATGGATTTAGTTCCAAGGCTGAGGACACAAATCACTGCTATGAGGAACAAATACTGCATGTGTGAAATTGTCTTTCTCTAAAAATAGCGTTTCTCAGCCTCTGATATCTTTGATGAATCAGTTCATAAATGCACCACCACAAATACCAGGATAGCATCTCAGTGAAGATTATTCTATAAATCAGTTAAAGTCTGAAATAGCTGCACTTTGAGAATTAAGTGCAATCAATCTTTTTAAGCTTAAGGCTTTTTATTAGTCATTTCCAGCGGCACCATGAATTATTGACTTTTAGTACAGCAGATAAAATCTTTTTAAATGTCTTAATATCTCCAATTATTATGTCACTATATATTGTATCTATTGCAAACCAAACCACTGTTTTGAATATATAATAACTGGTCAGGGTAATCCGACAAGGCTTAAATAAAACATAATTTAATAATTAATACAAATCGCATTAGTTTTCATAGTTACATTGACAAACCAAATGTAGTTTTGCAAGACTGATTTCTTATCAATAATAATCTTGATAAATAATCTAATTATAGTATAGTAGTTTCTTGACCCATTAGATGGTCTTAAAATGATGCAACATCCATTATAAAAAAAAGTGCTGCATTAATTTGAAATACAAAGAGATACTTGGTGTTGTTGTAGTTTGGTTGGGTGAATTCATTGTGAATTTTTACATCTGATGCAGTGACCAACAAATGACTTGGCAGACTTACAGCGAATTTGTGTGGTTTTTTGTAGAATTCTACATTTCAAACATCTTCAATAATCTGAAATGTACAGGCATTATTCTCAGTAGCCTACACCAAATAATTGACTTGATATTCCAATCTAACTCTGCCGTGGTGATTGCTCAAACTTGAACAATGCAACTTTGTCGACTGAGGGTTTAGAAGTGTTTACACAATTCCAGCAACCAATTATTTGCCCGTCAAGAGAAGCCACTGAACCAGTAAATGGCCATTACACACCCTCCATTGTTTGAACAGGGCAGGAGAAAGGAGACATATATGACAACTTTGCAGGAATTATGCAGCAATTAAACAGGACAAGATGTGTTTGCAGACGCCGCTCAACTGTTTCCTAATACAAACACAGGGGCGGCCAGTTGCCTAGCTTCAGGAAACAGCCCTTGTGTGTTCCAACCAGGTAGGTAATTCAGTTATCTGGGCATTGTTCTCAGTTCATCCCTGTTGAATCACATGGCTTTACCATAAGATTTGCCCAGCTTTAGATAAAGCCCCCCCCCCAGTACAAGCGCAGACCTCACAGGTTTCCCCAAATAAAACCAGGCAGAATATTTAGTGTTACCAGGCAGTTACATGTGACGATAACAATTTTAAGTGTTTTAAAAGAGAGGCATTGTCCAAACCACGGGTTTCATGTTGCACAGTGAAAAACTAATGGGCTGTCAATGATGTTTTATACTAAACTAATTTATAAAACAGGCAGAAAATCTGTATATTCATTGTGAACCCTTTGCCGGACACGTGTCTGTTTTCGCTGCACCAGAGACCATGTCTGAAGTCTGAGTGTTTTCTGGGGGGTGACAGGAGGATCACATATGGAGCAGCAGCCAGACTGCAGCTGTGGGGTATTTCCACTGTCCATAAGCACCTCCCTATTAATGGGCTTAAAGAAACACGTAATAAGTCAAGTCTGTCAAACAGTTATTCTCTCTTATAGATGCAACAATTTCTTATCAAATCAAAAGCAAGCGGATACACTATGTGATACTTCCTGTGTCCTTGCTTTCATATACTGAGAAATAGATAACAAGGGGCACAAGGCAAGAGTAATTTTGAGAATATTCCCAATGCAGAACCCTTGCTTGCTTGATACGAAGGAGTATTAGGGTCATATTGAAGGAAATAAACTCACATTCTGGGAATAAAAGTCGTTATTTAATTTTTAAAAAAGTCATAATATTATGAGAGTAAAGAAAAAGGATATAAGTAGCAAGGAGAACTTCCTCTCCTTCTGGATCCAAAAACTTCAACTAATCTTGCGGTTTCTTTAAAAACCATGAAACCCATTTGGATGCTAACAACAATAGTCTTTCAGTCGACCACTATTATCAAACATTTCCACTTCCACCCAAAAGAGGCAATTTCCGTCAAGTCTTTGTGGTTCTTTCTTGAAAAATAGAAACAGTTTATTGCACAACTTTTTTCGAAGTCCTGATACTTACGATAATAAGAATTTTGTTATTTCTGAAACCTTAAGTATAACCTTAAGTATAAAGTAAAGTTTCAGAAAAGATGCTCCACATTCGTCATTTTAATGCAGACTAAAAGTTGATCTGATATTCCTTGTCTCACATGACACAGCCTACAAATATGACTTTATTCTTGCAATATTACAAACTTATTCTCATAAATATTTGACTCTGTCTCTTAATATTTCGACTTCATGCTCGTAATGTACAACATTTTTCCCACAATATTACGGCTTTATTCTCATGAACGTACGATTTGTTTTCTCATAATATCACAACTTTATTGTCAAAATCTCTTTTTCCCCCTAATACTCAATCGTAGAAAAACGAACAAATACAGGAAAATAAATATTTTTTACATCAAAAAATAAATCGGCCACTTCTGATATGTACTGTGTAGGTGTCACATCAGATGTATCTGAATAGTTAATCGCGCCTGATGTTCTTGCAGGAGTCAAACAGCGGATTACGGTAATTGAGAGCCCATACTGTGACAGAAATAACTGTTCTCACACAGGGGCTAGACCCACTGGTGCCTTTTGCTGTCTGTTGGCAAGAACTAAATATATTTTCTGCATTCTGAATGGCATTCCACTCTAACGCATACGTGCCAGTAGTTAACAGTGTATGAGAATAAATAGCTTTCTGGGCCAAGCCTTGAAGACATGTCGAAGATGGGCACACATGCATGTGATATGTTTGTTTGTGGAACCTATTTTCTAAGTTTGTAAGCAGCTGTAAAGAAGCTTCCATGTCCGCATCTTAACTTCGCGTTTCCATTTATATCAGTTTACATTAGTAACAAGTCAGATAAACTCATGCTCATGCATATTGACAGAGTAATAACCCTTCTGGCAGAGCAGCAGAGCCTAATTTCTGAGGATCTTCGCAGTGAGCCAGAATTATGTCACTCCGACCACCTGTTCCTCTGAAAAAAAAAACTAAACAAAAAAAACGTCATTGGGCTTAAGTAGTTCCGGCACGCATCCAAAATGTGAACTTCTGAACCGGAGCGCTTAACTTTTTCATTTGTGTAGAAGCAGGAGACGGTGGCGTGTAGCAACAGCCACTCTAATTTCGTGGCGGTAGAGGAAGGGTTTACATAAGGGATGTGCTGTCCTGTGCCTGTCACTCAATCCGCCTGATTGGCAAACGCATCACTGAGGCTGATGCTGTGTCGTGTCACCGACAGGCTAATGAGGGACTAATCAGCAGAAGTAGAAATGCTAAATATTGCTCTAGTGTTCCAGCAAGGAGTTCACACATGCAGCTGTGGAAATGATGGCTGGGCAATTCAAAAATAATCATCGCTGTATATTTTTCATAAATAGCTAAATAAAAGAAGTCCAATATATATTTATATATTGTTTAAGCATTGTGTAAGCACAGTGAGGAGGTATCACATGTAATTGATCAACCTAAAATTTGTAAAATGTTGCAAAATGTTAACTATTAATGTGACATGATAATAATCGATCAAATAAGTAATTTTTAAATAATATTTTTTGCAATATGACCCTCAAATAGACATTTCCCTATTGGGTAAATGGAATAGGACTCATAAAAAGCATCTATACATATTAAAAGGAACAAGAATAATGTGATATCTGTACATGGGTCTATCAAAAATAGAAAATGCAATCATCTCAAGAAGAAAGAGGCTTTATATCCTAACACTTGGTTTTGATAGATGGTCAGAGAAATAATAGCTGTGTTCAACAAAACTAATCTCTTCTCTGTCAAGGGAAGAAGCTGAATGTTCTGCTGCTAACACCCGCGTTGCATTGCAGGTGTAGCGCAAACATACAGTGTGCGTCTTTTAGATCGCAGCTCTAAAATAGCTGTGCAAGCACTGGTGGTCCACACACAGCTGTTGGTGGAGTGGTGCTGCTTACATCATTGGCGTTTATGCCAATTAGCTTTTCTCCCTATTTGCAGGGTGTTTGTCATGGATGGAAATAGATGGCACCCCCCACAGCCGTGCAGCGCCATGTTGGAGACTTACTGGTGATTAAAGCAGAGGTGTAACTGTATATGTTTAAAAGATATGAATAATAATAGACTGTGAAGTTATTAAACGTCACGACTTATTTCGGATGAATGAGTCAAATAGCCGTCAGGAGCTCCACGGTGAGACGTTGCACTGGCTGCAACAGGACCTGTTCCTGTTAAGTGAAACAGGCTTGCTGAGGAAGCCGGCCCAGCAGTGGTCCGTCACGGGGAGCAGGGCAACCGCCGTACTGTGGCAGCCTTGATGAAATCAGCTCACACTAAGGCCGATGTGCTGACAGTGGGGATCAGGGGCGGTCAGAGTTATTCCAGGGGTCCTGCCACTCTGCAAACCAGCGGCTGACCTGTGCAAGAGGCCGATAAGCCACAGACACAGAGAGGCCTTCTCCACACCGTAAACTACAGCAAAAACCTACAGTTATGTTTCAATCTTTGGGGAGACCAGACAGGCAGGCAGGCAGAAGAGGGCAGTGTTTTTCTTCACTGTTACACATAGTATAGTGCAATGATAAAAAACGTATTAAAATACCATAAGTAAGCATTAAAATCTAAGCTTACGCTAGTATACAAAAAGAGATTTTGAGCTATTTTTATATTGTGGATTCTCCGATAATCCAAAAATTGGCAAATTAACATTTGAGAATAAGAGACAAATCTATTTTATCTGTTAACTCCTATGATAGTGCGCCCACTGTGAAAGCATCTCCGGTTGAGGCAGCCGCTGTCTGTCCTGCTGCAGTAAAGAGAAGTAGCCACATACTTCACTCCATTTGCTCCATGTGTTAAGGTGTCTATCATGTGTGAAACAAGCCGTTTTTCTTCAGCCGTGCCTTTTTGACTCTGATGACATAATGCTGGAGAGAGCGCGCTGGGGGAAACTTTCCCCCACTCTCACTTTTATGCACCTATTTAAGAACAGCAGCCTTTCACACCGAGTTCAGCAGGAAGAAGCAGTTAAAATGAAATGGGCGAGACCTACAGTATTTCATAATTAATAGGTAGCAGCGAGGGGAGAATGGTCCAGGCTGACGTAAAAAGATCAACAAGGTATAAAAGTGATCATTCATTCTGCAGAAAATTACGGATGAAAAACGTGGTGCCATATGTTTTTTCCCCCCCAAAATCAAAAGCATAACACATTTGAAATATGCACGGAGCGTTTTATAATCTCTGATTGCTTTGCTTTATTTGGAGGTCGTACAGAGCTGCTCCTGCGCCTGCCTATACGATCTAATTTGTTTCTGAGGTGGTCCCCAGCTCACACCAGGTCACCACCTGCAAGAAGTACTGTAAATTACTCGGTGGGCCTAATTGCCCATGTCCGCTGTATTACTATAAACCACTAGTGCTGTGCTAACTCTATTGTCAGGTACTTAATCAGGGCCACCAGATTTATTTCCTTGCTCTAACTCTGGGGACAACCACAAGCAGAGGCCTGAGTAATTGGATCTTATTTTGCATCTAAAATTAACCACCTATTCTTAGTGAGGGCCGGGACTTGGAAATGATAACAATAATGATATCAACCAGCACCATATGAGGCTTTGCCTTTCATACTGGGAGTTGCATAATGCATGATAGGCCCAGATGTTGCTCGGAATGACCTTACCTGGGGGGGTATGGTGCCATTATGCCAATCAAAGTGTGTAGCACTTGATCAGTCACAGGCCCAGAGCAGACTGAAGGAACTCAATTATTCAGTCTCTTACCTCACACGTGCACAGCAGAGGCAACAGGCGTTAAGGTTTTACCAGGCGCTGCCGCATGGATCTGATGGAGAGAATGACAAAAACTGAAATTACTAAATTAAATTAAACTTACGACAGGGCTGATTTAACACACATTATAAGAGAGAACCTTTCATTTTCTACAGTTTTCACGGCTATTTTCATGTTAGACAAATGACTAAAGGAGGAAGAAGGAAGGATGGATTGAATTTATTCTGTAAAAGACATTTTTGTAGTGTAAAACCTGTCGGGCAATATGTTGAGAGAACTTGTATCACATCACATTGGAATAAGTCAAAAAACTGAGACAGGACCCATTTGAAAGAGAAACTCCTGAAAAACACCATCAGAAATTTCAAATAAAAACATTAAAAACATACTCTGCCAAATAGCAATGTATTTCTTGGCACGACGATGGACTTTAACTACAATTATTATATTAAATGTTTGAAATTAATATGTAATCATTTAATTTTTACATATTCTCCATTTCAATATCTGTCAGTAAATGCCAGCACACGGCGCTTTGTAATATAACTCCTTTTTGTCAATGTGGTAGGTGAAGCAGTGCCGAGTGAGTGGAGAGCGAGCAGTGAGCATGCAGAGGGGATGTGGTCTGTGTAGGGATGTCAGGAGCATAATGGCCAGCTGAGTCATAGGTTATAAAAAGCTGTCATTAGGGATTTCTGTCCTCAGCAGCTCATCACACAGGACCTGTGAATTATTTATTACGCTGGAAACTCAAGTGCCCCGTTACTCGAGTCCGCCTGGTTTCCTGCACTTCCCCTTTTTCCTTGGGCTTGTTTAATGAAGGCGAAGCATTTAGTTGTTATAAAAGTATTTAAATTGGATCCAATTTATAAACAGGAATTCCTTTTATTAATGTCTCTGCTGTGATTATGTTTTTCATAGTGGATATAACAAATTATACACCAACAGAGTGAACCTAATGAGGGCATTTATAAAATCAAAGTGTATAATCAAAGTGTTTATATTATTTGAATGGACCTGGTATTAGGTTTGCCTGCAGTCAAAATGACCACATAATTAGCAATACAATTGAAGGGGGATTTTCTTGCTTTCATTTATCCTAATGGCGACAATAAAGTTTTTAGAGGAAATCTTTGCATGAATGGAAATGTGACATAAACATAGTTACACAAACAAATCCCAGATTTCTTTTAAGTAGATAAGGATTATATATCATGAGCAACATATTCCACAAATCAGCAAAAAAGAAAACTACATCTCCCCTAAATCAGTCCCACTTCATTTTTCCCCCCACAGCTTTTGTCGATGCAAATCAGCTCAGGCGTTTTCCTCACTTTGTTTTGCTCTCGCTATATGAAAATGGTTAAAAATCCCATGGGTCAGTGAAAATGATCCTTCCACTCCGGTCGCCTGCTCTAAGTCAGCCAAAACATTCCAGACTTCAAAAGGCAGCTTTGCCTACCAGGGCCATTTCAGTGTCCCAACCTCCGTGGCTCAGGAGGACTTGGTTATTTGGATAAATTAATTTCTGGAGTCTGCCTGAGTTGCAAAAACAACCTCCTGCCTGACAGCAAATTAGTCTAAGTGAAAAACCCGAGAAAACGCATAAGGTTTAAGAAAACAGCTTCCCCCCTCTTTTTGAGCACATTATTGATTTTCTGTTTACCAGCGACTCAGCTGTGTTTAAGATTTCCTAAATTTTTTGGTGAGTTTACAAAGAGAATAGAAAATATTGTGGAATACATGCGTAAATCTATCTGCTGGCAGGTGAAGCGGTTCAATAGGCAACATCAGCACACGGGCTGTAAAACGCACGCACTGTGTACAGTACACAGCTGACAGGCTGTATACCATAAAACAGGCTGATGTAAAACTTTTAACAGCTGTCAGTGGTATTGAAAAATGATATAAAACTGAAATCTCTTAGAAGACTCAAAACGTTTAAAAAAAAATAAACCGGAGAGCACGGACTGTGAAAATGGGGGAAAAAATGGTTATGGAGGGAAAATTATGCAAACAGATGAAGACAATCCAGAATTAATGGTCCGCAACATTTTCAGGCACTCCGAGAGCTGTCCAAGGACACCATAGGGGAGACTGCATGGCCCCAGTAATTGGAGGAGCATGTAACTTCAAAAGTAAGGAGAGCAGACTGGAGAACTCTCCTCTGAAGTCAAGTCTTAAAGAAAACGTGAAGCACATGTATGCTACAGTAGGCAATCCGGTACATGTGTGAATGAAAATTGTTCTATTCATTGCCGCGGACATGATACACTGCAGTGTCCCCGCTGAGCTACCAGACTTTTATAAGTGCATGAATTCACTTTCTGAAACTTTTAGGCCACAGCTGCTCCGTCTGAAAATACAGAATGCAGCAGCGGCAGCAGAAAAAAGAAAAGAGAAGGGAAAGTGGGTCAAAAACAAAACAAGATATTCCACATAATGTCAATCAAACGTCCATAAAATATATCACTCAGCAGATGTAAGATCACCCAAAGAAGAAGAAAAGTGCTTTTTAAAGTGTAACAAACTTTAGTCACAATAAATATGTCTTTTACAGTGTTGAGGATTTTGACTGTGTTCCCCATCTTTCATGAAATGGATGATGTTTCAGCCGAGCAATTCAAGGACGGGATCGTGAATCCGTGGTTTTGTCAGATGACGATTCAATCACAGTATATGAGGCGTATTTCAGTATTCGTAGGTGTGGTGGTTTAAGTATATTTTAAAGCAAATGTTAGGGTTTTGATGCTTTTCTTTGTCTGTGACTGCCCGTTCAATCAATCTTTAGTAAAGTGTGATGAGCATCTTCCATAGAACAAACTATTTATCAGGAACATGATAAGTTTATTAATCAACATTGAAAATAACAGCACTAAATATTTTAAGAAAACATCTACATCAAGACGAACTTTGTAGATAATCCTATCTCTATCATTCATGATGCATGTCTGTCACCGACTGTATATAAAGATGGACGACATGACGGTCCCCCAAAAGTGAAGCCAAAGCGTCTCATTCACTACCTGGTGGCTGGCTGCAGTATAGGTCATCAACTTTGCCTCCTCCGTGTTAGAAGATGGGACATGGACTGAGCTAAAAGTCCAAGTACACATCAAATACATTTTTCTCAAAGAAGGTTTCTGTAATTTTAGGTAGTTCTTATCACACTGATTCTCAATATTCCAGTTAGTTTGGTTAATTACTTATTTGAAGCTATACAAACAAGGTAAAATGTCATTCGACTCACAAACTGACTCACGATTGGTCGAGCATGTTTATCAGTGGTACCTCTCGACCTCTGTCGCTCCAAAGGCGCAAGTTGGCAGCGTTCGTATCCAGACAGTTGGAGGAAGTGTGGATGCGTTGTCCATCTTTACATTCAGTCTATGTTGTCTGTGCACTGAAAGCTAAAATATAATTTGGCTTACGTACCAAGAAAAGCTGTCAGATGACCAACATCAGGAGTGTGACGCAAACAGGTAGAGCAGTATAAGCTTTGACTAATATTTAAGTATAAGATTAAACAGGATGAGGCAGATAGACGCGGCAAACATCATCTGCCTAATCTTTTGCTGCTTTTCTACAAGTGCAACTGCGGCACGAGATGGTTTGTGCAACCATGGACCCGTGGATTTCCAGCCCGACCTCAGAAACCAGCCAATACTCAACAGTAACCTCATCATAACCAGGTGCACACATATGGCGGCTTCTTGAGTTGATATTTAGACACTGATTGAATACCCATATTCAACTATTTTGCTCTGCAAGACAAAGAAAAACATCCCATCAGGGGAGCAGTCGACTCGGCGAGATGCTGATTCAGGCCTGCTGCACTATTGGAAGGCCTGCCTCCGCAACCTCGCCTGTTATCATGATGGCATAACTTTGACATAACATACACTTCTGTCTTGATGATGTGCTTCGGCTATACATCATGAAAATGAGCCCGGCTCGGAGGAAAATGAAGACAAACTGTATCACGTTGGAATGGGAAAAGCAGAGGGGAACACAATCTTTCCAAGGTCCTTTTTGGTCTGAGGGAAGAACACCGTGCGTGCATGAGTCAATCCAACCTACACCGACTGAGGAGAAAACGTCCATTTTTAACCTGTTATCCATCACTGTCAAATGTGGTGCACGGTAAAAGAATTAAAAAAAGAAAAAGGAGGAAATAATTAGACAGAAAAATGACTGCAGCCCGGGGCAGGATGAATGAGAGTAAAAGCGAAGTAGAGCTGCTGTTAACTTAAGGTCGAATGATAGTTTGATAAATGTCCCGTGTGCAACTTGTACCATACCTGCATCGCCCCTTTATTTTGTGGGAGTGAGAGCATGTTATTCTCTCTGTATGTGACACTGAGGGAAAATGTGAGACGGCACATGCAACACAATACTGTGCAATCCAACTGCACACGTGGGTCTGACACATAGAGGTACTCGTACATTACATTACTTCCCAGGAAGTATTTTTGCACCCTCAATCCATTTTTTGCACTACTCTCATCCAATCAAACGTGTGCCTTATGACTGCATACTATGTGTATACTATGTCGTACTGTGTACTATGTTTTGAGTACTTGTTATACGTACTTGTATGTTCTGTCTACTTAAATGTTTACACCGGGGATCAGAGAGAAACAGCATTTCAATCCTGTCTAAGTCCAATAAAGTTGACTTTGACTTTTAGCAGCAACTGAATGATGCAGAAGTACTTTTTTTAATTCTAATATCAATTACTGTTGCAGCAAAACAATACTTTACAAGAAAGGTCAACACTTTCCAGACAAATTTATAATTAAAATATATATTAAAAAATTACAATATGGTAAAACCACAGCCTGTTTTACCGTGTTTGTATTTGTCCCTGCGCACTAGTCCTCCTGCCACAGCTATGAATCATGGAGTTGTGTCACTGTGTCTCCGCCCATGTTGGAAATGTCTCCACCACACCGCGCTGTCAACACACACACACACGCACGCACGCACTCACACACACACACAGGTGAACACGTGTGTGACAAAAAAAACCCCACACAAGTAACAGAGGAGCGGATGAAACACACAACTGGAGCCGCGTCACAGCTTCGTACCTGCGCTGTGTGTCAGTCACCGCATGCAACAAGTCCTCAAGCCCACGTCCACGTCCACGTCTTCTCCTCCGTGTCAGCGACCCCCGGTGTCACTGCAGCCCGGGTAACGTGTCCGACACGGGGGGGGGGGTGACAACGCGACACCCCCCGGAAAGTTTTGGGAGCAGCGGAGTCGGAAGGTTACACTGAGCTGACAGAGTGAGATGACACCATCAGATACATCCGCCTGCTTCCTTGTGCGCGTGCTGCTGCCACTCACCGTGTAGCACGAGGAAACAGAAAGTTCATAATATTATATTATACAGTAATATTACACTTCACTTTTAGCGCGTGTGTGTGTTATTATAATTTCTTATATAGTTTTATTTATTTAACCAATGCAAGTTAAGGAATATTTCAAATATATCATGTTTTTATTATGTAGAATATGCAAAAAGTCAATTTACATGTGTTTTATAATGTTCAAATTGTGAAAAGAACACCATCATCATATTATGGTAGCAGTAGTACAGTACAGTTCTCCATCTCTCTGGATATGAACTACAGCGCCACCTATAGGTCTCTATAAGGCCTCGATATAAATATAGGGATAGTTAGATGATTTTTAGGGAGTGGGTGCTTCTGTTTTTGACTTCAATCAAAAATATCACAAATAATAAGATAAACTATTATCATTATTATTATCTGGCCTATTATTATTATTATTATTATTATTATTAGTAGTAGTAGTAGTAGTAGAATAAAATCCTAAATGCACAAGCACATGTAAATTGTTTTGATTTCTCAGACCTCTATCTAGTTTTTACTTATATCTTTTTAAATTAAAACTTATATCTTTTTAAATTTTCCTTCCAGACATTCAAATGTAACATCTGAGATCAAATATGACTGAGCTGTACACAACCTATGATGAGAGGTCACGAGCTGATATTGCTAGAAGGAGTCACTTGTAAAAAAAAAAAAGGGTTTACCACCAATTGAGTTATTATTTAACTTCCCCTGCTCTCATGGTGCATATAGGGAAGAAAACAGGCTGAAAATGCTTGTATAAAAATAGTAATCACGTGGTTCTTTATTCTATGAGTGTTTCTGGAGTCTTTGTGAATTCTCTATTTCACACACTGGAGCACACAGCAAGACTTCCAGTATTTTAACAGTTCAAGATTGAGACGAGAAGCATTTGAAAACATCATTCATGTTCATAGCCTCCATATAATATGTGGTAATTGTCATTCTACTCCTTTGACAATATCAAGTGATTGGACTGGATGGTTGGATGGACAGCCCTTAACGGCCTTCAGCAATACATCACGAGACAATTCAGATAATTTGTTGCATCAATTGACTGTTCACGTAATCACATTTGGTTTTGAAAATGCACTCATCCAAAGGTTCACGTCCGAGCCTTCATTTCAGCATCGCAGCCCACACACCTTCGGATAAAGGGATGGAGATTGCCGCACATCCTTGAGAGCATTTTTTAATTTCTTGGTGCTCCATCTGTTGAAATGATAAAGTGCAGCCATAATGGAGTGCAACAAGATTAAATTAATCAGGTTTGTCCATTATACCGCCGCGGGCTCCTCACAGATGATTGCAATTTTCTCTGTCAGGCCCATTATTGTAAGATCTGTTTAGTGGGTTGATGCAATTAAAATGGACTTAATGTAAATTTAACAATACAAATAACACTTCTGTCTGTGTATGTTTGAGAGGGGCGCGGCTGGAGGGTCCTGAAGTGCAACGGTAAACACCCACTGCAACCATTTTTAACTTCAAACAAACGGGGCTGCTATTTGATTAGCGCGGGCCTCGGTGATCAATAACTATGTTTCATGTTTTCATGTTCGCCGCGATGTCAAAGGATCTGGTTGCACGGACCACCCTCGTCTGGATTGTTGGCTGCAAGGAACACAACACCTTCCACAAAAGCGGATCATGATGCCCATAGATCATTTCGAACCCGGAGAGTTTAATGGAGTCGCAGTGCTGAAAGTGCACGCCTGTACTCCTCTGCACGAATCTCACGGTTCAGCGCGGTAGGTGAGGCAGACCTGAGAGAATTTTTATTAATTTTTCCCGGAGCTGATCTAATATCTCCCTGATTGGTTGCTTCCTCCGGCTGGATCGGGTCGCTGCCAGGGGACGGAGCGTACAGGATGTGTGCTTAACAGGAGGAGATCTCGGCCTCGCGCCACAAAGCTCCCGCCGCCATTTAAACGGGGATGGCGGAACTGTCACGCCAAAAAATGTCGAGGCACTTTTTATTCTCAGCACCTCTATAATTCTCGATTCATGCTGCCCAGTAAAATATAACAATGCACGAATGCTTTTTCTATATTTGCACGAGTGAAAATATTCGTACATGCATTTGATGGTGGTGCCGCTGCCCGGAGACACATTCCTCATAGAACTGTCTGGAACCTTTAGAACCACATCTGTTTCAAGTGATTTTGCTGGATTTGAGGCGGCTGAGCTTAAGGTTATTGTGGCTAAATGACGAATTACCATAACCAATCAGACAATGCACTTTATTACATTACACATATGCTACGTTTCACTCTGAGGTCAGGTGTTTTGTGTTAGTCTCCTATCGCATTACGAGCAGAGTGAAACAACCCACACCTGGAGAAAAAAAAGCACATATTTCCTTTGATACAAAGGAGGAGGCTGTGTTTTTATTCAGATATTATTTTTTCTCTTTTTTTTTTAATCACACAATGAAATCTATAATACCTGGTGTGCCACGCTCACCCCCTCCTCCACGCAGGAAACCTGAGGAGGTATGCGCCAGTGTGTTTGTCGGAGGCACCTTTCACACGAGGCACATTCCAGTGGTCCTGACAGGCCAACAACAAGTCAATCAATCACATTCTGCACGCCGGTAATTTAGTAGGTGTCATACTATCTCTTTTGTTAGCCACAGGACGACAGAGTGAGTCAGGGAGGGAAGCAAGGCAACAGAATGCTTTGGAAACAGCTGAGGACACATACTGTAAAAAAAAAACGTCCCACCGCCTTTTCTCCCACCGGACGAAAAAGAAAACAGATTATGCAACATTTTATGAGGTTTATATGAATCACTGATGGACTGTTTCATTCAAACACGCTCAATTTAATACAGTAACACCAGTAACACTTTTTTAAATGTAGAAATATGATATATCTTTTATATGATTACAGTCTGACACTTTATTAACCACTGCAGACTAACTGAGGAATAAAATGACAACTTTAAAGCTGGTAAATAATCAGCAGGATGTAAACTCAACATAGTGACATGAAGGTCAGTCTGTCAATTAAAGGTCCAATCTGAAATCCATCCATCCATCCATTTCATCCATTCATCCATTCATCCATCCATCCATCCATCCATTATCTATACCACTCATGGAGAGCTGGAGGCGGGGTACACCCTGGACAGGTCACCATCAAATCGAGTTGGATACCAATCATTTGACCTTTTGCCATTCGACAACATTGTGAAAAAGACTCTCAAGCCCAAATATTGTGGAAAAGAAATGAATGCATACAACTATTATAATATATCCACAAGTATGTTTGCAGTGTAGATCCATGGGCTAGAAATGAGAGCTTAATACCACAAAATACAACCCACTGTGTCTTTCGGTATAGTTAATTTTATATATTTAACTTGCGAGACATCCAAACATACAAATACAATAACAATCAAAATACTTCCTTGCTTCAGTGGTATATGACCTCGAGGGGAAAGCTGTCCTCTTGCCAAATCAAACAGCCCTGCAGGTACCGTACAGAATGTAAAACCATGAAAAATGCAGCCCAATCTGTCCTCTATCAGCGGTTATATTGGAGAGGAAGTATGGCCAGTGTGTGAGACTCCAGTGCAAAATAATGATCCACCCTGTTCCAAAAAAATGTTTTATACAAACATACAAGCACCGGCATCAAATGCCAGAATCTCCCACAAAAAGAGCTCGTGAAGCCTCCGTCCAGTGGGATCGCATAAGTATGGGAAATTTGTAAAGCGGAGGAGAAGTCCTCCAAAACTGCTCAGTATGATTATTTGGTACGGGTGGATTCTTTTTAATGTGACATGAAGGAGTCTGGCGCTGACTGCAAGACCTCGTCTTCCTCTTTTACTCACTCATGATGGATTTATGGGATGCCCAATAAGTTGACTCCTTTGTTTTAACATTTCAGGCAGATCCCTTTTTAGATTATATCCAGGATCTTTTGGGCTCTTAACGGAAAATCACTCTTGGAGGAGATAATGTGTGTGAAGGTTAAAAACGTCTTAAGGAATACCAGAGAGGGGTTTTCTTATCGGCTCTTCTTGGATTTAATATGATTCCACTGATGTGCCATCTCTCTACTTTCCTCTACTGACACCATTTTCCGCAGGTTTGTCTCACATATCTGTGCTTTTATATAATAATACAATAACTGTTAGATGTTCCGGCGAAGAGTACTTGCTTATAAAAATATTATATGTATAAAAGATTCTGCTAGATTTGAGCTTTAAAAGCATTTATGTGCACATTGTCATTTACAGCTACTATCATGCCATTTTAAAGCAGAAGGTTATATTTCATGATGATGTTATAATTGAGTTTTTAGGGGGAAAAACTTATTAGATTTGTTAAGTGTCCACCCTGCTGTTTTATAATGTCTTAAAAACAGGCCACAGCCCATATGGTGTAACCGAGTTAATCATTACACATACATGTATACATCCAGCAGGACTTAAATGTATTGAAGGTATCAATATCCTAAAGCGGCAAACACACATTGAATGAAAATGTTTTTGCCTTATAGCTATAGGTCAGCAATAGGTGTGGTTGAGTGCGCAGACGGATAGTGATCATGTGGATTAAACTGCATTTAGCCACACTTGTCTCATGGGATTTTCCTTGGCTACATGCAGGCGGACGCCGAGCCAAGCACAGCTCAGTATTTTGACAGCCGAGCCAGAAAAAACAAAAGTGTTTTGCTTTTCCGTTAAAAAAGAAAGGAAAAAAAAAATGCATGAGAGAGAGAGAAAGAAATGAAGATGTAGTGGAGAGAAACGGTAGTCCCTCAGCCACTGCCTTACTCAATCCATATGCGAGGCTTAGAGGCAGGAAATACCCACAATTCAGTGTAATCAGGGCAGAGGCCGCCTACCCCATTGGAACGGACCTGGTGGAACTGATTGGGCACCATTAAGGGCGAGCGAGAGCTAAATACGCAGCACACTCAAATACGTTACACTTTTCATCCAGCCCGGGACACAGTCAGAGTAATGGAAGGGAACAAGTTCTATCTCCCATGAAAATTTAAGTAGAAATGGATTTGTGGAGGTTGCTGCTGTATGAGTTTTAGCTTCACCTTTAATCTAACAGCTTCAGCCTCCTGCCAGATCCACGCGAGCCATGTCGACGCACACTTGCCGTAGTTTGGCATGACACATTTCGAAGTTGTTGAACGTCGGAGCGGTGCGCAGGAGAGCACGTTATGTAGAAATCTCCCTCGCTGCTGAATATTCTCAGCTCACTTCTAATCACAGAGGAACACGTGTATTGTGCCCAGTTGCTTTGTTATTTCACAAACTGACTCTTTTCTGCGGTACCAACATTCAACCACAAGCAAGACTTCTGCAGAGCAGACGACAACGTGCTTCCCCCCCGAGAAGACAACAGTTGTTTGACAGGCCGGTGGGTTTGTTTCATGATGAGGAGGAGAAACTGCTGGCATGTTAAACCATAATAACACTCCCCCCCCCCTCTAACTAGCGTGCCATAGCTGCGTAGCCCTGCCTCAGAACCAGAGAGGGGTTTCCCAGATACACAAACAGAGGTCGGGCTGCAGCTTGTTGTCCGTAGGGCTTGACGTTGATGGAATCTGAGGAGTCTGCATGTTTACTGATCGTTGGTTTTGGTTTGTGCTTATTGAGAAATAATTGGGGAGGCTGGAGGAAACAAGGGGAGCGACAGCTGATGTGGTTTCGGTCAAAGGGGGATGAACATCTGCACTTGATTTAACGTGTGGCCCAATAAAGACCCGTGGCATTACTGCAATATCTGTCTGTCTCTCTGTCTCCATCTATTGTTGCATCTGTCCGTCTCTCGCAGTACATCTCACTCATTCAAAAAGCATCATCCTCACAAAACAGCTCCCGATTTTGTGATTCCTCCTTTTAAATATCAGAAATTCGAGAGCCGAGCACCACCTCGAACACAATCGAACATGGTCCTATACGTTTTTTAGTAGGAGAGACGGCTGAAGTAGTTAAATCCTTGATTTGTACGTCTCGAAAATTCTCACAAGTCCCCCGTGCCGCTCCACCCCCGCTCTCCACCTCCCACACAATTCCCAGGTCAACAGAGCTCTCAATATGAGGCGCGTCTGGTCTACTGTGACAGCATATGGTTATCCACTTAAGGTGTCCGGAGACACTCGCTCTTCATGCATTTCCAATAAACAATAGAGTGAGGGGCTTATTCAATCAAAGTGGGTACTACTTTGAAGAAACAAAGAACTTGTCTGCCTCAGTCAAACTAGTGCAGTGTCCGTTCCAAACCTGCCTGTTTGGAATGGGCTGTTCTCTTGTACTTGTTGACGCTCCAGAGCTACTTCAGAATTATTCCTGGTCATTAGTGAGTCCTCCTCAAACAGTTCGACAATAAACTGTCACTGTTTATTGTTTTTTTGTTGTGTGCAGAACTCTCTATGGTGCAGAGTGAAGTTAGAAAACTTTGTGTTCATCCTACCTGGTTTATCTGCAATGAAAAAATGAACCTGAATTTGCTTTATTGCTGTTCACGTGTGTGCTTTCTATATAGGTTTGAATGATTCACTGAACTGCTGTTATTTTTTCATACATTACATGTCAGCTATTTCAAAGGTCTGTTAAGCAATCTACACAATCTTCAGACCCCAGTTCACAACTTTTTTCAAAATAAAAGCTCTGCAATTCATCTCTTTATAAAGCATGAGAGCAAATAAATGAATGTTGTGCTTTTACTTTGAAAATAACTTGCAAAAGAGAATTCTACGAATGTTGTGTTCATGATGGAGATCACATTGTTTAAAGCAAAATGATCTGGCGTGATTTGACCCAGTTGCTGCTGTGGTTTATCCAATGACGTGGAAGAAGACACCTCGGTCCGCAGACTGAGGCCACACTGCCCCGCCCCCACTGACTGATACTGAGGGGGGGGGGAAGGCTGGTCGCCTGTTTATTCAATTTCATTTATAATAATATTTATATATATTCATATTTGATAGATATTGATCAAAGTGAACTGCACTTTCTCGGGCCATTAACAATGCACATGCCAAGTGTGAAGTTGATTAGATGAAAGGTTCATGAGAAACGTGTTCTCCAGACAGACAGACGTTTGTAGAATTAGTAGGTAGAGGCAAAAAATATATATCTTTAAATATCATCTTCTTGATAATATGACATTTCAAAGCTGTATTCAAATGGTAAAATAATAATACAGTAAATTTGATTTCAACAATTTCTGCCTCTCCCTCTGCTCTCTTTCAATTTTTTGCAATCAAAGTATCTCCTTTTTTTTCCCCCCCTCAAGTGAAATGTCTGGCAATGTCTCCGGCCGTACTGTACGCGAGCAAAGAGTAAACACACCAAATTAGATGCTGATTACATCTTATTTTGAATCGGGGTGGAACTAGAATGGCATCACATGACGTTTTATGAGCACTGTCAGTTACCTTTTAAATGATACACTCACTATGGAGATGATGTTTACGTAAAGAAAACAAGTGTGCGTTTTGCCTGTTAGAGGCAGCGCTCCCTAAGTGCTCGGCAGCACCGCGCAGATGTTTGCACTGTAAACACCATAGTGGATATTAGAATGATGTAAACCCAGAGCGTCTGCAGTCGATTACCACCTCTGCTACTCTGCCTCTTTATTTCTTACGTTGGAGATCTGCGATAAAGCTAATTTTATCCAATCCTCTGCAGCACATTTCACTCACGTACTGTATTGTGTGATTGGATGATGGACAGCCGCTTGCCTTTCCATGGGTTTGTGTGCGCTGCAGTTGTAATGGCGACAGAGCAGCAGGGATGATGGAGACGTGTGCTCGGATTGATAGCATCTCTGAAAGGCAGCTCCCCTGGGTTAATGGGGGAGTTATCCTATTAGGGCCCCTCCTCTCCCCTCCCTCCCACGCACTCCTCCCTCTTTCTGCAGGAGAGAGCACCCATCACTGCCCGGACTCTCCTGCAAGAGGGGAAGAGGCTAATGGCCTCTGCTGCACCGTCCTCTCCTCAGTCTTCTCCTCCCTCTCTGTGTCAGTCTTCTGTCTCTCTCTTTGCTCGTCTCTCTGCGTCGTCCTTGCTGCTGATTTCCAGGATCGATAATTCTCTGCGTGTGCCCCTTGCACTTCCCTCCCAACATGTTGGGGCCATAAATCAGCCCTCAGCGTCTCGGGCAGGAAGGATGCCTCAGCTAGAAAACATCTCAACCAAGTGCAGGTCAGGCGGAAAGGTGAGGACAGCTTAACGGACTGTCCCCAATAGCATGCCCTCCTCTTTCGTTTCTACAAAAGAGACTTTTTTTTTCTTGAGTCAAAAGATGGGTGGGGAAGTAAATTAGGAAGCCACATTAAGCTGTCAGCCGAGACTTAGAGCAACACAGACACATGGCTTTATACATACGTGCTTTTCGAGAAACCGCACCAAGCAACGCAAAGCCACATTCATAAATAAAATGCATTAGGTGCAAAAAAAAAATGGAAGAAGTGAACTTTATAGAGTGTTTACTCCTCCTGAGGTTTCTAGGATGGGGTTAAATGAAGCCAGAGAAAATGTTTTACTTAAATGTGATTTATTGCCGTTGCCCGATTACGTATTGTTTAAATATCTCTGCTCAAATCAACCGCAGCCGCCGGAGAGGCCGCACCACAGGAAAAAACACAACCACCCTCTTTTAAAATTCTTTCAAAAGAATCTTGTTGTTTAAAACCATTGGACTGTTTATAAAGATCGACGACATGACTGCTCCCCAACAGTAAAGCCAAAGCGTCTCTATCGCCACCTGGACACTGGGTGCAGTATTGGCGTTAAATCCCGCCTCCTCCATGTTAACGGATGGGAGATGGACCAAACTAAAAAGTCAAAGTACACATTAAATCAAAATTCCTTGTCATTTTAAGTCAATTTTATCAAATATTGTGCATATTTCATTCGGCTTCTATTAGTTATTTGATGCTTGCGGGTCGAACCATCATGATTGAAAGCTGAGACTGACTTGCAATTGGTGGAGCATGTCTGTGGCTGGGATCTCGATATCACTGCTCCATCCCCTACTGCGCAGACTCTGGCTCCAAATGTGCAAGATGGCTGAATCCGGCATATTTTTCCCTCATTTCTGGATAGCAGGAGAAAGTGGAGACGCATCGTCCATCTTGATAGCCACACTATGTTTAAAACTTAACTCTGCTGATCCATAAGTCACACTGTCTTCCTCTTTCAAAGATATTTCCATCATATATACAGTGTCCTCATAGCACTTTCTGTATGTTTGATAATGAAAGTCAGAGATGAGAAATCTTTGAAGGTCTCAGGATCGTGCATCTGTGCTCCTTGCAGACTGTTCACTCCTTCCTCCAGAGCTGCTGCTTATTTCCCCGTGGCTTCTGAAGGCAGCACAAAGACGTTGACCTGTAGGCCTCGGTAATGGCCCCTCGGTGGCCATCCTGTCCATCGTCAGCATAGCTGAGTGCTGAGGCGCATGACATTTTTATGCTGCAACATATGCAACTCAACCATATCGGCAA
This sequence comes from Hippoglossus stenolepis, assembly GCF_022539355.2. Taxonomy (NCBI): domain Eukaryota; kingdom Metazoa; phylum Chordata; class Actinopteri; order Pleuronectiformes; family Pleuronectidae; genus Hippoglossus; species Hippoglossus stenolepis. Next base: position 11,387,285 of record NC_061501.1, on the reverse strand, counting down.
GGGTGCACTTGCAAGACGTTACTGCGTCGGAAGTGAGGAGAGAACCGTAAAAAGTTGGAGAGATTAAAACAATCTTATAGATCACAGTTGACTAGGGCCTACATGTGGCCGCGCTCTCGCTCGGTCGGACAGTAATTACGAATTGTGCTGCAGGATCTTCAGGACATCAAAGTTGGTATGGGTGAGGTGACTCACCCACAGCGGGGGAGGCTGATATATGGTATGAGGAGGGAGACGGTATGAGGCTCGTTGAGGGGCTCATGGGGAAACCTCTTGGACAAACTCTAACTGCTCCGCGTTCGCCCTTGTGACCCATGATCCTGACAGCGTTTGGTCGGGACTGGAGAAATATTGTTGCTTTTTCCGAAGAGAAAATTCTTCAGGCAGAACAGAGTCAGGCATTCGATGTGGTTTTTTGTTTTTTACCGAGGATGAAGGATAGAAAACATAAGACAAGGATCGTGTTTATCTTTCAGCCTTCCACTGTTTTAAATAATTATAATTTTCAATGGGGACTGCTCCACTTCTTGGGTCTCAAATCCAAGCGCTCTGCTCCTTTATTTCTTTAGGATATGAATATTAACAGTGGAGCCAAAAACTCACAACTAGTTCAAACAGTGTGAAGAAGTTTCTCTGCCAACACTTTATGATTTTGAGTCAAAGGTATTTCCAGACGAAGCCAATGTTTTCCCCACCAGACTATAATTGTGCTGATTTACACCAGGGGACACTTCATTTCTCCTCCTCCCTCCTGCATTAAGCTTCAGTGCAGCACAGACCCACCATTATATCTCTGCATTACCATAAAGAATACACAGATAAGTGGAGACCGCTACCAGACAATGGCTTTTCTATTGCAAGTGTGGGTAATCGTCTTGAGGAGGGAGGCACTGTGTTTTGGCAAATTGCACCAGATTCATCTGGCTATAGGCATCCCCTTTCCTGCTCGCTCCTCAGGTTTCCCCCGCCCCGTCACAGTGGAGGGGCCTTATCGTGCTGCCCGCTCTCAATAGGCAGGGGCCGACACTGAGATTTCAGATGCTGGCCAGCCTCTCTCAGGGAACAGGTGTCCCCTCTGTCTGGCTGCGGTCGAGGTCCCGCGGTGGAAGCATGGGAAAGGGCAGCCACCGCAGAGGTTCTACCCCAGCGGACAGGTAACAGTGCGCCTTTCAGCTCAGCCATGAATTCAGCTAAATTGGCATCCTTTTAGGGACCACGGAAGGCAGTTGGAAGTAGAAAATAAAGAGCGGAAATTCGCCCAATGATTCCCTGTTGGCTTGAGGAGTAAGGTGTTCTCACAATGGGGAAGAGAGAAACGATTTTGATGTGTAAATGAGATAAGAAAAAGGGGTTTTGTCCTGAACTACTTTACATAGAACGGCCCCGACTCCAGTAATAAAGTCAGTACATTCACATAAAGGAATTATTTAGTCTGTCATTGTTTTCTGTAATAGCGGATTAGAAGAATATCAACAAAGTAACAAGCATCATCTCCTGGGGACAAACTCTTTTTCTCAGACAGAAAATCTGACATGAGACGAGAGGGATTTGGGGCCTTGTGGTGAGCAGGTCACCCTGAGATCAAACGAGCGGCGGTGTCAGCCCCGAAGGGTCCAGCTCATCTGAGATCAATGGTGCAGGTGTGGAGGGGAACAGAGGGCAGGTAAATATCTCGGAGGCTCACACCACCCACTCCTCATCACACATCTGCATGAGCGTGGACAGATGTGGTGAAAATACAACTTCAAGTCAGGATTTAAGTCCTGAAGTCGTAACCAGGGGGGGAGTTTATTGGTCAGGAAGCCACTATAATTAATGTCTAAGTAATGAAAAGTAATTAATGTTATTGGTGCTGCAACAGTTAGGCTCTTCATGTTAACTCTCACTGACAATACACGCGCCCTGTGATCTCCTCCATTCATAAACGTGGCCCAACATAAACAGATAAATCATCACAGTCAACCGTGGCCTGGAGGAAGCTCTGGGGCTGAGGGAACAAAGGCATTTGCAGATGTCATGACGTGACCTCTGCGCAGAAAAAATTCTGCGGAGTGATAATATATCGATGGGGACACCATTAAAAACAGTTTCAAGGTCCTCCGCGGATTCATTTGCGCTGACCCAGAATGCAGTATTTTCTTAACACAAGCAGCAGGCCGCTTTGATGTTATCTCCCTATCCAAACAGTGGAGGGCCGGCTGCCCCCGCCCTGCCTGTGGCCGCGGAGGACGGCGTCGATTAATCACAGTGAGGCCTGTGAGAGCGCGCCCATAAATCGCCTCTCCGCTCCTTAAACAGGAGAGTCCCAGGGCGCAGCGCCGTCATTTATCAACACTCTCCCCTCACTCCGGATGAGGGGTAAATAAAACTCTGAATATGTGGCGGTGGGGAGCAGGAGGAGGGTGTCCTGGGATGTTGAGCATATCCAGTGGTGTAATGGTAAATAAAGAAGTGCCTAAACTCTGACCTCCGAGCAGTCATCAATTTATTTTGTTTGGTTATTGAGTGTTTTCACACATTTACCTTTGAGGTACTTCATAGCGTTGATATTGTACTTGGGCAACAATCGTATCGATTACATCATTAATGGCACAGAGTTTAATAATAAAAATAATGGTAATAATTGTGAATTTATAAGGAAGAAATGCACAACAGACAAACATTTCATTCTATTTGAGTCTCTGTTGCATTAAGTCCAATTGGAACTTTGTTAAAGCTTTGCTGTAACATTTTTTGCTGCCTTTGTTTATTTTCTTTTTCTTAGTCAAAATCTATCTCCCTGCACCAAAAGGCACCTTGTAGAATTTTTTAACACATATTTCCAAACAGATGAGAATATTGATATCTTTCAAGCAAGCATGCTAAACATCACCAGGATTTGTTCATCTTATTCGACTATTTTAGGTTTTGCTGCTGCTCAAAATTTTTTCGAGATGTTTCTTTGAGCAACATCATAATTGATTAATTGAAAAAAAATTGCATCTTTTAAAAAAACTAATCTGCATAATCGTTGTCATTAGTTGTGTTGTTGAGAGATAAATGGTGATAGCGATGCATAATGTTTTCCTTGAGTGGAAGTTGAGAAAATAATTCATTAGCTTGTTGCTGAGAAAGTTTCACATTATAGTAAAACTAAGTGCAGTGGATTGTATTGAATTTTATGAGACAAAAGCTCAGAGAATGTCAGTTGATCAAGTTGGGCTGATTTCTATTTGATTTCTAACTATAAGGTTAAAATCATTTCATGTCATCTATGTGATTACAACAGACAGTTTTGGACAAGCCAGAACAAAGTCTGGATTTATATTTCATAAATTTTACTTTTATTATTTATCGCAGAGAAAACACAACTCTCACACTTATATACATGTCAAGGTCACACAAGAAGAAATGAACTTCCTCAGATCAGCTCCATTTCTGTGGATTTCAACTTTGAATCCTTGTTTGGACGGATGGAATTTGGTAACTTTTTTAGGAAAACATACTTTAGCATCCATCCTTAAACACAACATCACGCTGGGAGCAATCATGAGTAAAAACATTTTCCCAGGATTCCTCTCTGGGCCCGGCGGCGGGGGGTGTAAACATTACTCCTTGTGTCCGGCAGTAAGACTAAAGTCCTGTGAGACTCTGGGAGAAGCAGCAGCAGCAGAAAGCACTATCTCCATCATCGGTGCTCACCGGGCCTGTCCTCACACTGGCAACCCCACAAAGCCTGCCCGGAGACAGATGACAGCGCCACAAAGACAACACAGGTGGCTGGCTGCAGACCACCTGGAGCAGAAAGAGCTCGGCCACGCTAAGACCTCTGAGAGACTCCACAGAGTTTGGAAATGGCGGTGGGGGAGAGAGGGAGAAATATTATGAAGGGGGTGGTGAGGGGCAGACGAGGTAAAGAGTTGGATGAAGAAACAGACAGCTACCGAATGAAGGGAAATGAACAGAGTGAGCTGAGACAAAGTTGCAGGAAGTTCTTAGCTATGCTGGGATCTCCTATAAGCTTTTAGGAAATAATAAGAGATTTCGGTAAATGCACCTATTTATCTTTGTAGCTGAAAACTTAAAGAAAGTATTGTCATGTCCTGGTGGTAAATATGAACCAAATCTGCATACCAGCACATGGAAAACTCCTGCACTGACTAATATGTTATGTCTTCAAGATACAAAGGGAAAAAAAGAGAATTTGTGGTTTTAAATGGATGGTATTTATGTCAAGCTTTTTCCAGTGTTATCGACCACTCATAGCACTTTACAATATCGGCCTCATGTACCCACACATTCATTCAGCGCGTCTATATGCAGCATGTTTATCACACATCCATTCATATCTGATCGGCAAATCTGGGGTTTGCCCCCAGGGAGCCAGGGAATCCAACCACCGACCTTAAGGTTGGTGGACGACCCTCTTTACCTGAACATGAACCTTTTTGACAGCAGGTAATGCTGCAGACTCCAGGAGCGGTGACTTGCCACTGTTCTTTTTTTCACTTCAGTTTTTATCTAGATTAAAAGACACAATTTGTGTATTAGTGAGATGTTTGTTGGCAGATTTTCTTAAACCTTTTAGATCGATTCCAGACCAGATATCTCCCCATCTGTCCGGTCTTTGTGCTAAGCTAAGCTAACCAGCTGTTCCACAGACGTGTGAGTGGTGAATCTCAATCAAGAAACGACTCCTTCAAGAAATGTGTTACCTGCACCAAGGTGGTTATATCAGAGTTTGTTTGTATGTTAGCTGGCAGGATTACCCAAAAATTACTGGACATAAAATATCCTAGTAGTATTTTCATTTGTTCATTTGTTGATCATCTAAATTGTACAAATTGTTGTTTTCTTTATTCTGGAATGGGCCATTTATATTTTAATACTTTATATTTACATTGGGAGCAGATCCCCTCTACAGAGGCAGCCATGTTTTCTACAGGAGTCCAGACTGGACAAACTTAACACCTTTTTAAAGTTTTTATGACAACTGAAGACTGCAACAGGTTCTCTTTCATGTTTGGAAGGGGAGGGGGAGGTGAGGGGTATTCAGCTGCAGCATGCAACTACACCACTAGATGTCACTAAATTCTACACACTGAACCTTTAATAGGTTTGATGGCTTACCTTGTATTTCCCCCCTTAATTTAATGCAAAACCACAGTTTAAACAGATGAACATAAATTTGCACACCAAACATTTTGAATTGTATTTCGCTCCACAAACATTGGGCTCTTTTGTCTTTTTAACATTTTGTAAAGGAATATATCAGATGTATAAACATATATATATAAACACATAAAATACTTGTCACCCTTTAATGACACATACTCCATGGTTTTATTTATAGTGATGGATAAGCTCATCAAAGCGAAACCTACATCTATCACCAGCATCAGCGAAGGCCTCGTCTCAAATGTCACAATAAGGCGGCTCACATCAAATCTGACCTCTCCCTCTTATTTCCTTTAACAATAGCCTATACCATTTAATGATGATATGGTCTGTCATGCTCCATAGTGCAATTACATGCATTACTTTCAAGAGGTTTTCTCCTGACCAAGATGAATCTCTCCTCGAGACCCGTGTTCGTGTCCACCTTTGAACTGAGAGAGATGCTTTAGTGCCGTGACCTCAATCCATTCCCCTTTACAGAGCGCTGTGAACTTTTATCCAGACAGCACAATCCCCTGGATCAAATTCTCCAGCACCACGGAGAGTCTCTGGAGCCAGTGGTGGACGTCGAAGCCTTTCAGACCTCAGATCAAGTTTTTTTTCTGTGCCGGACATGACCAAAAGTTAGGCTCTGCAGAAATGGAAGAAGGTGAAAGACACGGAGAGAATAAAATAAATTCAGACAGCGCGCTGGTCTGGATCAGGGTTGATTTGAAATACAGGACGTGGCTTGTACTCCCAGCGGTTGCCAGCTTCAATTCTTTTGACCTCCTGCTATTGTCGGGGCTTTTACACGGCTGTAATAGCAGATATGACCTTACCTGCTGCTGGAGGAGCAGCATTGGAACATCATCATGGCAGTTTGATAAGCCTCCGTTCTGTCATTGTGCTGAAAGCCACCCACAGGTTTCCTTTAAAACATACTGTACACACACACACACACACACACACACACACACACACACACACACACACACACACACACACAGAAAAGTCAAGGGTCTGTTATTCTTGTGTTAGCTTTGGAAAATAATCATTCCCCGTCCATTCTTTCCTTTCCTTTTTTCCCTTTTCAGTATCGTTGTTTCCGTCTGTCCTTGTTGTCGAGTGTAATTTTTTCTTCTTCCCCGTGTCAGTATCCCTCCTCCATTGCACACACGTCTCTTTTCGACCTATTTATAATAAAATACTCCCCCCCTTCTCCTGATCTCACCTCATCAGTAGCACTTCCCCATGTGCGCTGCAGTCTCCCGTGTATCTGCCTGTCTTCCATCTGGGTCCTTGGTTGGGAGCCCTTCACCCCCAGCGCGAGGCCTGTCTGTCTGCGAGCCACCTCAGCAGCTGTCATGAAAACCAAACAGACACTCTTAATTGGTGTTCCAGACTCGAGGAAACTGGACTAAAATATTTGCATAATTTCACAGAGGACGGAGGAAATTGTTAAAACATGTGGGGCCGAGGCCCGGGCTGATGTAACCCTACACCCGCCAGCCGAGTGGCTCTTGGGTGCCACCCAGCGCCAACAGTGCCAGGAAGGAATGGTGGTGGTGGTGGTGGAGGGGGGTGGTCGACAGGGGTGAGGGGAGGGCAGGCGAGGAGAGAGAGGTGAGGAGTGAAAAGGTCATTCTGGCTGATCCTATCAGAGCGTCTCACCTTCTCGCTCTGCTCAGAGCCAGAGAGGACCCGACACAGGCGGAGCCGAGGCTGTGGTATCATATGAACACTGCACTGGGTGTTTCTTGTTAGGGAGAACTTTTCTTTTTTTCACTGAAATGTCCCCTATTGCTCTTAAAGATATATGCATGGCTGTTTGCATAACTCACTAAAGTCTTGATTTTTAGAAAGTAAAGTAAACAAATAGGTTTCCATTTTTTATTTAGTTTAGTTAGTTTTTCTTGTATCACTTTGTGTGTGTGATCACATCACAGTATAGAAAAGAATAAAATATCGCTTATATTAGTAATTTCCTATATAAATCGTAGGGGTCACCAGATGATTAACAAGTTAGGATAGATGAATAAATACATATTAAAAAATGATTGCCAAAATACAGGACAGTTTTAACAAGACGTTTTCATATTGAACATTACGCGCATGTAAGAAAAACGTCTATTACTGTTTAAAATCATATTAATTAATTAATCTGTGTAAATGATGGAAAACAAGCAAATAAAAGATACATAATCCAGAGTCCAATCCAAAAAAAGACTCTACTTTCTTAAAGTTGATGTTTAAAAAATCCCAACACATGGTGCATTGCTTTTTTTGGTGATGTTACTGACAAATAAATTCGCCATGTCCATCATTTCTTAAAGATTACAGTATATAGTCCAAACTGTCTCTCTGGAATGTACGGGAAGCAGGACAGTACATATTTGTGCATCCAGGTATAACATAAACTAAGATTAGATATCATAGATAAGACAGACTTTATTAATCCTGAAGGAAATTCTTGTGCCATATTACAGAAATACAATAGAATAAAACAATAGTGTAAAAAATATAAATGAATAAATAAATATAAAGTGTATACTGAGGGGCAAAAGAAAGTAGTAATGAGTGTGTGTCTATGTGGTCCTGTATGAGTATGCATAAGAATGTTATATTATTATACAATATAGAAACTATACAGTACATTTATATTTTGATGGATAATTGTTTAAATACCTAAATTAATAAATAAATCATAAAAATAGACATAACAAAATGCACGAGGATTAGTACATGTGAGTGTTGTGCAGCTCTGGTGCAGACCCTGTCCTCCTCCGTCCTGGTTCCCACATAACAAACCCGAGTGGTGGGCGTTCACAGTCACTTCTGAGGCAGGGCAGGACAATTAAACTAGTCTGGGCCATGTGGAAAACACATAGAGCTTTAAATGCCCTCGCTGGAGATAACATGAGCGCCATGCAGATAGATCACGTGGGAGCCCCCATTTACTGGGGATGCCAGCTGCAGCGAGACACTGCGGCGAGCTTTGTCACCTTGTAAACCGAAGACGAGAGACAGGGAAGCGTGGGGGGCGGTGAGCGGTGCCACAGTGGGTCTTTTTGTTGCACACCAGAGGCGGAGGGAGCAGAGAGAGGGAACGAACTGCACGGGGCTTCATAAAAAACGTGGAGGAGGCCGGCACGAGACGCCTGAAGTGGCTCAAACAAGCATCAGGTGTCTGTGGGATTTCAAGGGAAATTTCATGTTGCAAAAGTGTATTTTATGGTCGTCGGCGAAGAGAGACTGTGAAACACAAGCCAGTGATTGTTGAAAGGAGATATCATTCGGGTTTTCCTTTTTTTTTCTTTCTTGCAATATAGATGCAAATGAGCCATCACGATTCCTACACTTCAGTTTCGAGGAAAGGGCTAATTACGAATTCACCAGAGCTACAAGTAATTATTTAAAAAAACATTGTATTGCCGAGGAAGCGATTAGATCTAATCAAGTGGGGATAAAGTGGGTAAACAGATCATTAAACATCAGCTCCTTATGAATACAACATAATTATTAAATGATTATAGTGATTACACACCCACCAGGGTTTGTGGCTTGTCTTCATTATCACACTGATTAATCAATGCCACTGCAGGCTCCGGCTGCTGGAATATCTACAGTGCATAGGAGATGCATTACGAGGTTAGAAAACAAGAACATTTCTATAGAACAATGAAAAATATAGAAAACAAACTCAGATTTTGGTCATAAAAAGCTGAAGTAAATATTTTTGATGCACTTTTTTATATTTCTAATCATTCCTTCAAAATCACTCCGATTTAAAATACCCAACTTTTAATTAAATGTATTGGAAGACTTTGTAACTATATCATCATAAAATATATATCTGCTTTTTGCATAATATATAAACAATGGAAGAGGAGTTCTCCCTGATATCCATTGTGTCTCCTCACAAATTAATCAATGTCATCGGCCCAGAGAGCAGGAGAAGGATGATGGATGGAAAACGTCTGCATGGCACCCATGTGACACAACCATGTGTGTGTGAGAGCATCTGTGATGCAGTGACAGAGGAGGAGAGAGAGCATGTGCCCGTCTCACTGGTGCAGAGAGGAAGGAAGAGACAGCCAGAAGAAACAGTGTGCGTGTGTCTTTTTTCAAGTGTGTGTTTGAGTACGTCTTTCTATGATGACAGAACAAACGACCTCCCCTGTCATGCGTGGCCTTGAGAAACCTCTGTGGAGTCAGGGCTCCCATCAGCCCCGCGGCGCTCTCCGGCCGTCCTTGGAGCTGCCTGTTTGTCTCTTTCCACACCGCCGAGCGGCCAAACAGCAGGGTCCTCCGTCTCTCCCACGGGTCAGGTCCCTCTCAACCCCTGGGAAGCTTTGATCTGACGGACAGAAGAAGGGGGTCTGAGAGGGGCTTTGGGAAGCTCTAAGCTCTGGGTAAGTGTGATGGGGGAGCAGAAAGATAGACAGGAGGGGGATGGTCCAGGTCAGCGGGGGTCAAAGGCCGGTGTCCATCTCGACTGTCCTTCTGTTTGTTGGCTGCAGAAGAAAAACTGCTACCACACACTCGTACAAATAAAGACACACCATTTAAAGCTGAATACACTTGCAATAAAAATGGATCTAATTATGTAAACCTTTCATGAATCCACTCTAACAGCAGCCAAAATCAGGGATTTGCTGGTGAGCACAGTGGAACATTCAATGTTTAGGATCCAGATATCTCCATTAGATTAGTGTGGTGACCAAAACGGAGCTTAAAGTAGGCCGAATAATCAAGGAGTGAAAAATTACTGCAAATAAATGCTAACCCTCTCTTTTATATGAAATAGTTAAGTGTTTGCTAACAGGTTTACCATTTTAACTCAAACATACAACATGTAACTTATCAAAACGATAACAAAAGACCCAGTTTGATGACATTATGAAGCAGTGTGGGATCATGGGAGTTGCTGCCTCCACCAGCATTGCCGAAGAAAATCTACCTGACGTGACTCAGGCACAAATCATGTTCGCAGATGAGGTAATGTTTCAAAATGTTTATTTTAATACGCAGCAAACGGCAAAGGAATTAGCATGATCCCTTTCGAGTGTCGAATGCAAACAGTGACTGACTGAAGTGAGTTATTCCTTCTTCATGCGTCGTTTGCCCCAGAAGTTTTAGCAGAGAAGGACAAAGCCGCAGGTGAAGTGGATATGACGCAATTAAAAAGCAATAAAAAATAAACCTTGGATAATGTAAGTACACAAGTCCAAAAAATATATAGAACATGGGTCTAATTTATTTAAGAGATTTTAAGGAAGCATTGCTACATATTATATTTTTAAAAGGTCAATTTGGTTTTGCACCTTATTTCTGCAACAAAAAACAAAACAACAAGTATTGCAGGTTTACACAATCAGAAATATAATAGAATATGTTTGTAATTATTATAAAATCTGAATTGAACAGTTTTTTTTATTTATACGAATGTGGATACAGCTGATGAGTCACATTTCCAACAATTACGCCCAGAACAGCCACGACCAGAGAGAGACTGAAATCCACCTTTTTGCTTGTTCACCTGTGTGAGTGGTTGACGTGTGTGATCACTGGGTATGAATGCAGAGCTCCACATGTGCCCCCCCCCTCTCATCCCTCTGCCTCTTCCCCAGGGGCGGCCTCTCTGACCACCACACAGCCATCAGCCGTCCGCTCACTCCCACCCAGGACAGCCCCCTTTTGAAGGCTGAGTAATTAACGTGCCATCCGATACACCATCCGGCCACAGAGGCTCTCTAGGGTGACACACGCACACACACACACACACACACACACACACACACACACACACACACAACACACACACACACACACACACACACACACAAACCTGCATGTGCACTTGCATGCTTACACGCACAGGTGATCCATCAAGCAGTGTTAACTGGCTGAGTGTCGCTGTCAGCTGCGTCTTGGTGTATGATGGTGACCCTGGGGTCGGCCCAAAGAGACCATCATGTGCCATAATGACAATCCCCTCTTCACATATTTGGAACGGGATGCACAATAAAACCAGTCCTGAGGATGTGAGCCTTTAACAATTACCCTAAAGGGGCAATTCCAATTTTTTTTTTCTCTCACTTTAAAATGTAGTTTTATTCCATTTTGTGAAATACGAGGGTGAATAAAGCCTCATTTTGTTGGATGTCTAATCTAAAGGCTACTTTGAACAGACCTGCTCCATTATTGAGACAATAGATTTTTTCTTCTGGCTTTTCTTTCAGTAAAGTTTTCCCTCATACAAATACAAAAAACGAAATAATTAAATCATTATTTAGTGCAACATTGACAAATGTTAAATGTTATATTAATAAATTTGACCAATATTAACAAATATTTTCTGTAATTTTAAACATTAATAAAGCTAATTTAGACTTATCACTCAAAAAAGGTTGGTTTTGGTTTTAATAATGATTTACTTTTTGTGTATGTGAACGTTGTGTATGAGATGTGTGTGCGTGTGTGTTTTCCTGACGCTGCTTCATAACATTACACATGAAGCTTCCTCTGTGTTGCAAAACTCCACTTTAACTTTAACAAAAGTCACATTAAAAAGAGTAATTGGGGGAATTGTAATGATGATGAAGTCTTTGAAGGTAATTCATTAAAAGCAAGGATCATTATCACACAAAAATCAGTTACTTGGCCTCCGTTCTCAAAATGTAAAACACCCACAATGACCCCCGTTGCACCTGTGCCGACTCCGCTGTCTTCAAAGGCAGTAAACAAGAAAAGTGACCACGTCTCAATAAATTTCTCCCGTTTCTCCCCGGAATCTTTTCGGGCGTCACGTTCTGCACGATGACCGTGAAATCAATTTGATTTCTGGTGTGGTCATGCAAAGTTCAGGCCTCTTAGAAGAAAGGTTGGATTTTGGGTTTAGTTGCTCGTATGTGGCCATCGGAGACGCATGACAGAATATTTTTTGGAACGGGGTTAAAGGTGATGCGGGAGGCTGTCAAAATAAGACGGATGCCAAGGAAAGCTATCCTTCCTGACATTTATTTGGACTTGTACAAACATTTAATTTGAGTAATTAGCTTGATCAAAATGATGCATCCCTTCTAAAACTATTTGTCAACCTTCCAGAATAAAAGCACCCTGGATAAAAGACTCTTTTATTTTAGATGATCGCCTTCACATCCACCAAAATCACCTTGATGAAAACACAACAAAAAGGTTCTGCTCTCCATGTGCTGTCCACAATTGCTCTGGGCAAGGAAAGCCTGTTTTATCTTTTTTCTTTTTTGTGTGAAAGAGCACTTTTGATGTGGCCAACTCTGCCACGGGCAATGTGTCAGAAAAGAAAGACAAAAAAGGACAAGAGAGGAGAAGAAAAAAAACTTCTAATCCGTAGTTGCAGGTGTGTTTCACTTTTGTTGCCCCACCAGAAGTTCACAACAGAGTTGATGACAAAGGGCCGAGCCCCATGCAGCCCATTGTGGCCCGCAGAACAATATGCAGGCTGTGAATGGCTAATCCCTCTGGACCGCTGACAGGTAGGGCCTTCAAGCAACCTGGGGACTCATTTCTCCACTGGGCTGGGCCGCTGTCTGACAGGGATGGGAAAACCCAGACTACTTACAGCGACTGAGCCTTTCGCCCCCAGAGCAGAGACTGAGAGCCATTGTGAAGGGAAAATATTATCTCCATTGTCAGGTTGTGGCCGTCTTTGTAATGTCAGAAGATGAACTTGGGCAGAATGTGCCACCGGAGGGGGCAATGGAACAGCGGAGGAGCCGGCTCTGACTGTGTGAACGGTCTGAAACCGTGTCTCAAAACAAGTTCTTCTGACCTCATTCGGGTTACACATAAAGGCCGGAGTCCAAGTATCAGTTTGTGTTGACATTTTCGTTGAGTTTAACTGTGGAACAAGAAGCAAAGTAGCTACAATCTGGTAAAGTGACATTAATACGTGAGCTCTTCCCCGACCCTTTTAAATATAATAAATAATCAGAACAGAAAAATCCTTTTGCACATCTATTAAGTGACATGTGCGTCACAGGAAAGCAAGTGGAACAAACGTCACAGAGTAAGATATTGATAAGCCTCTTTCAATCAATTATCTGATACCTCAAAGTTTTAACTAATATTATTCATGTCATTCAAATGAAGAATTCTTTCAACAAAAGAAATTTAACTTGGATATCAATTTCCCATGCATTGTTTTGTGTATTATATGTTTTCTAATGTCTCTATGTCAGTCCACTCATTGGGACACAGATGACACGATTCTTGACCTTTGTGCGTACATGTGTGTGTTTGCATACCTGCAAGAGCACACCCCAGGTGGACAAAAGGGAAACATGTAGTCGGTGTGTATGTGAAACAAGCCGGGTGAAAGTGTACTGCTGGTGTGAATGTCTTTCTGCGGGAGACAGAAAGGCGAGAACATGATAATAGGCCAGAGGACCACCGCCCAGTGCTTGTAAACAGGGCCCGGATAGCTCCACATGCCCCGAGCGCAAACACTAAGATCGCTTTCTCTCGGCCAACCAGGACACCACCCAAGTAGTTCAGCGCCTGCTCCAACCAACAAGCAGAGCAGGGATGATATTCACCTGTCGCCCAGTTCAGGAGACAATGGAGGATGAGGCCGGGGGTGCTTGTGAGGATGTTGTTTCATCAACCCTCCCCACCTCGCGGCCTCCTCACCCGTCCACGCCAATTAATGCATCTTCCCTTCCCGTCGTCTTCCACTCCTCCTCGTCTCCGTTTGGCTCGACCTTCCCTCTCAGAGTGTCCAGCTCATCCTGCCACAAAGAGCCTCCATTCTCTCCTGAGAGGAGGCTGCCAGTCCCGCGCTGTAACCCAATCACCTTTCTAACAGAGGAGTGTGTCGTCTCCGCAGAGGAACAGGAAGTCTCGCACACAAGGCAGCGCTCCTTCTCTCTGCCTCCGTCTCTCTCTCTCACTCACACTCAGGGATTACACTTAGAAACGCAAATCAACAAAATCCCTGACAAAACGGATTGACATTTAGATTCTGGAGGCGTTTTCTAATCCCTGACATGAATGTTTACTTTGAAATGAGCCTGCTCTTTCATTGACAAGCCTGAATATAATATATCAGATATAATAGGTAGATAATATAGATAATATACTGTATTATACGTATTAAAAGTCCAATGAAGAGGCCAAAAAACAAGAACTCAAACCTTCTAAAATGTGATAACTGTGTAGCTGAAGCCCGACTTACTCCTGTATGTATGCCATAGACAACTGTTGTCACACACACACACACACACACACACACACACACACACACACACACACACACACACACACACATACATGAACAAATTGCAAGGAATATTTAAAGACCTTCGGCGAATCGAGCATTTTCTCCCCCCTGCTTCAACAGTGTTGCAGTGGTTAACCTGTGTGTGCAGGTACATGCATGTAAGGTTTAGTGGCAACTGTATATGTCAGTCCTGGGATACGCTGGCAACCTGTCGATAAGCGATAATGGATGAATACTTCCTCCGATCCAAGTCCAGTTCTGGATCTGTTGCATGTTTCCTGAAACCGAGCTCCTGTTCCACTGATTGCAGCCTGTTATCAAAACACAACATCCCCACATCCATGTTGCAAAACTATCACAATCACAGCACGTTCCAGAAAAGCGACACCTCCACCGTTAATTTAAATGTCTATTTTAGGACGACAGCTCTAAGTTCAGGGGTCAACATTTTCATACCTGGAAAGAATGCATTTTCTAAACAAAGCCCGGATACTCGAGAGGAACTAATCTCCCCATGAGGAAATATATGCATTAGGCCAACGTGATTAAAATAGTTTGGGATTTGCATATCCTTTTTCTCATTAGTGGTATGGAGTGACTGGATATTGAATAACAAACATGTCAGAAGTGGGTTTGGGAAGCTCTGAGGCAGAAGGGCCTATAGTTAGTGTTTCTGAAGCCCTGATGTTGGCTTTGGATCTGTAGTATCTTCCTGTTCAGGGAAATTCTTCCACAAATGAAAATTGCTACAGTTGTCCTCAGTCCAAAGAAGGTTTAACTGAGCTGACCTTCGATTGCCGGTGATCTGATTTTATATCAAAGCAATGTTCAGCGTCGTCTAATTTAATATCTGAACATGTTTGTTAAAAAAAGATGGAGAAAAAAGTATTGATCATTTAAAAAAATAAATAATAATCATGTGAAAATCCCACAAGGTTGAATAAGTTGAATAAGTCACATTAGGTGATCATACAGACGTCACGTTGCCAGGAAAGAGCTTCACTCTGTTGTGACCATGTTGGCCAATGTCAACAGTGAAGATATGGTGACCTCTGCTGGACACAATGGGTCATGGTTCTTAAAAATCAGGGGGCTCAAATTGTGATCCTGTGTCCTTTAACACACCGACAAATGTCATGATGTAACAACAACAACAACAACAACAACAATAATAATAATAATAATAATAATTAGCAGCTTATTTCTACCATCATGATGTCTCCACATGAAGAATCCTGTACTACTAATCATACCCTCTTTCTTTCAAATTTATTAATTATTAATTACCACCTTTGCCTAAAGCAAGCACAAATTCCGCAGCGTGTAAGATCACCCCACTTGTTTCCAGTGCAGCTTGTAGATCGTTGCATTAGTATCACGCACGGTGCCACTTCAGTGTATTTGCATACTTAAAATAAAGTTGTATGGTAAAATTGTAATTAAATTGATCATAAAAATAATTATGAGTCAGAGTTTTGCAGCCTCAACACTCTTGGTGTCTTAAAGAATGACTGAAATAATGATATTCAGTTCTGCACATGTACTTGGTTGGGGCGGTAATTGCAACTCAGCAACACTAATAATTACCTTTAATTTCTCACTAAAAGGGTCACACTTGATATCCACGGTGAAGTGTCTTTTTCCACATTAAGAGACACAAAGCATTGGATGTTATATTAAAGTCCTCATGGGTCAGCTGCTCCATGTGTTCACATTCCTCACCACTAGATGCCAGTCATGTATCATCATCATCATCTGCAGGAGGCGGGATGGAACTGGCCACAGCAGAACTGGGCCATCTCTGCAGCAGTGTTTGCAGCCGGCCTTGGCACAAATTGGCCTAAACTACTTTTGGTTTCATGGTTTTCATTTGTAAAAACGTCTGAGATGTGAAAGCTGTGATCAACTAACTGCAGCAAAGCCAGGCCCCCAAACTCCAGCATGTTGTTGACATGCCAGGTTTTGATTTATGGGCCCTCATTTTGGACGCAGTCAAGATGCACGTTGGACATTTGCAAGTAGCTCTCCCCGGGTGCCTCCTCGGAAGTGGATGGCAGCAGAGAGGAGCTGAGACGGAGTGTGAGAAGGCAGCTCATTAGCTGTCCTGCTCCAGCAGAGTGGCTGCTTTGTCCCAGGAGAGAGCTTCAGAGTTCTGGGAAACTCACCAACACACCGACAGCTGCAGCTCCACATGAACCTGATGAAAACTCGTCCTCTCTTCGTCTGCTTCTTCATCTGAAGCACTTTGTTGCTCTGTCCCTCCAGACTGGCCCGGCCCTGGATTTCCATCCATCTGTACTCACATCATTTTGGGGTTTAACTGTATTAAAGGACTCGTATAGGTCAAGAGATCACTGTCACAGCCACTCTCTCTTTGTCAGTCAGATGTGTGCAAGTGGTCATGAGTGTGTGACTGTGCACGCACAATGTGTGTGTGTGAGAACTTCAGCTTTACTCTGAACTTTTTTCCAGTTTTTGTGACGGTTTCTTTTTTATTTTATTTTCAACTTGTGTAGATTCTCCTTAAATCCATCAATTTTAAATCTACAAAGGATATTTGCACATTTAAATATCACGATGGTGTGTGTGGTACTAATTAAGTTCACTTTTTAGCGAAGAAAAAATGAACATAAGCTTATGCAGTGAAGAATAAGCCTATGAATAAGAGTCAATTGTGATCTGAGTCTTTCCCAAGTGCACAAATAACCAAAAGCTGACATTATTTTATTGCATATGAATGACGCAGCTATTGGCCACATTTCATTTAAACCATCGAGGATCATGGAGCTGAAGAATGTTCATTTCCAGTCACATTACAACCTGCGCCCTGTGATTCAGACAGCTTGATGTGTGCAGGATGTCAACACACAACATGCTGCTAAAATCAATGGAAAAATAAACACTCCAAGTTTAAGAGCAGGACAAAAACATTGGATGATCAGTGTTACCAAACTTTTATCTGAAAAGCAAACATTTTAAAGCATAAAACATACAACAAACACAATAAATAGATCTCCATTACTGCTGCACATGTGGGCCTTATGATGCTTGATATGTTCACATCTAATAACAAAACAGAAACTACATAACCGCACTCAAATACCTGTCAAAAGTACCAGAATATATAACCTTCTATCTAGCTGTAATATACTTTCCAATAATCAACAGCGTAAAAAACCCAAATCCAGAATATAGGAATCAAACGTAAATGAAGACAAGAGGTCACACACTCATTGTAAACTTGCACGACAAAATAAAGTTCCAGAGTTCAGGACGTGGGGGGGGGGGGGCACACATGCACACGGGCCACACAGGAACAGTATTTTTCAAAGATGGGAGAGAACTGGATTGTTTCTGTATCATCTCCTCTCGCTCCATGGTCCTATAAGAGTCTTTATGCTGTAGCTCCACAAAGTCGAACAGCAGCAGTGGAGATGTCCTGGTCCTCGGAGCGGACTGTCATCATGAAAGGCCACGTCTGTCAAAGCAGAACACAACAGGTTCATCAGTCAGGAGACACGTGCGAGACAACTCTCCAAGAAACACACCGAAACGCACAGCAACAAATGAAATGGATCTGCAGAGATATCACTTGAGTTTCACTTCAAAACAATTATTTCACTTTCTCACTCTGCATGCTTGCTATAATTCTAAAAAATCAAACTGAATAGACGAAGTTGTGTCCTCCTACCAGGCTGACAGGGCGCGCAAAGCTGTTCTCGAAGCGGTCCTCCTGCAGCAGCTGCCTCAGGTGGGATATGTAGCTGGAGGCGAGGCGCAGCGTGTCCAGTTTGGACAGCTTGGTGTCCGCCGGTACCCAGGGCAGGCTGGTCTTTAGCCTGGAGAAGGCTTTGCTCAGCACTCTCATCCGCGCCCTCTCCCTGGCGTTGGCCGCGTTCCTCTGCGTCTGCCGCGCCTCCCTCTGGTGCGCCCTGGAGACCCTGCGCTCCTGCTTGTCCTCCGGCTCCTCGTCCGAATATGGGTGAGGGTCGTAGCAGGTCGTCTTCCTCACAGTCCTCCCCAGAGGGTCTGCGGCTCTTCTGAAACACGTCTCATAGTCCTCGGGGTCGCTCGCTGCGGAGCCAGTGGACATGGCTGCTCCACCTGCGCCCTGGAGGCGGACAGGAGTGGCACCTCCGGGCACTTCTGGCAAGTTTGACTCTCAGCTTGATGCGATATTTGAGTGAATTCAAAAAAGTTTTCAAGTCAGCAGTGTGTCCCACTTATTTCAGCCTCAAGCTCCAAAATGGCACAACTTGACAGGACTACAACTGCATGAGGTCACATCTGAAAATAACACCCAAACATGCCTCATTGCTTTGCCACCCCTCTAATTTAAGTGTCCTGGACTTGGCATGTGTACAGTTTTTTTTTGTGTGTGTGGGACATTTCTCCTCCCACTTTTTTCTCCAAAGCCACCATGACCTCAGCAAGACCACAACTGTGTGTAAACCTTTCCTCATCCGCAACCTGACTATCGCACTAAGCCCTGTTAATGATCGCCTCATTGTAGGGGCAGAAATGACTCTGAGGATGTCAGAGGATTGATTATTTCCAAACAGGAATAATAATCCCCTCTAATGTTGGTCCACGGAGGGGCATAACTTTCCCTGATGGTAACACACACAACCCATGGCAACATTTTGGGGAATGCACACACTGTGTAAACACTTCCCAGGTTTGTCGGTCCCACAGATGTGTTTCGTTAATAAAGATGTCTGAAAGGACCTTATCAAAAGTGCCTAATCCTCTGCTGGTTTCACAGAGGGATTGGGTTTCTGCAGATGGAGCAGCTTTTCACACGCAGCCCGAGCTCACCAAGCCCAGCTGTTATCGGTTCCCATGACATCTGGAGCGTTGGCATGACAAGGGTGTGGCAGAGGGACGAGGAGGAACGATCCCCATTCCCATAGTGGGTTTTTTCTTCCCTTACTTTTTTTTCCTGCATTTGTTTTGTGTCCACCAAACTTTTCGGGGAGAGTATCAACCGGCAGCAATGAGAGCGGGTTATATTCTACTGTGGATTGAGATCTACAGCAAACAGAGGGGAGTGGAGAAGGAGAAGATGAGATTGCTCCAGGCCTTGGAGGAAGCTGCAGAGTTGCACAGTGTGTTTGCAGAGATATCAGAGCTGCCGGGAAGGTTTCAGAGAAAGAAATCCTGTGTATTTGTTGTGCCAAACACTATACCCTTCAGACAGAATATCAGATGCAGTCTGTCAGATTTGTGAGTGCCACAAAATAAAACACAGCGCGTATTGCAATGCGAGTCAAGCTGTGGGGGGAAAACAGGAGTTTGGGCGCGTGGGAGCTGCCTTTTCTCTGAATGACTGGGAAGTTCCATATACAGGAATCCATAGATGTTCCCAGAAGACCCCAGGTCCCTGCTAGCTATTACTCTGTATAATATGTGTGAAATTTAGATATTTTTTTACGACAATTGCAAGACTCTGCCAAGGATTACCTAACTGCAGCTGAGATGCTTGCTTGATTTTTGGTAGCCGGCCATGCCAGGGTCACTGGAGGGAGGAATTATTGCTCTGCACTGGTCTGAATGCTGTTCTGAGGGCGGCGTGTGATTTAAATCATCTCACTAATATGCTAATATGGTCAGTCATTAAATATTTGATGCCTTCGCTGTCCACATTTGTTTGTTTATCTGTTATTTAGCAGCATTTAACAAAAACTACTGGATGGATGACCACGTAATTTGGTGGGAGAAGGCTGTATGGGCCACTGAAGAGCCCATTGAGTTTTGGTGTGGATCTGGATCAGATAACAGATCCAAGATTTTTTTTTTTCACTTTCTTTGACATTGTGATATAAGGCGGGTTTTTTTATGAAAAAAGCAAATCCTATTTTGGGAGTTGATATATGAGTGTGCACAATTTTATGAATTTAATTTGATTGAAGTGGACAGTTGGGCCTTGGCGGAGGATATGTGCTCTTCTAGTGCTACTCTATAATATCATTGGTTTATAATGACGTTCCAATTCAGTTTTTCAGTGTCAAAGTGCATTTCGCTGGGATTTTGAAGCGCTCTGTGGTTTTTCCTCTGCTCAGATTTCCGGCTCCCCTCTACCAAGAATGCTTCTTAATCCAAGGACACATTCCTGTGCTTCCCACAACCCCGCTCTTACACCACTTTCACAAAACCCCCAACATCAGCTGGACCTTTTGAGGGATCCCTGCTCTTAGCTTAGCCTTGGTCCAGGCAGGCTGCCATCTCTATCCGCCGTCACTGCATCAGTCAGCAAGGTGAACGGCCTGACGGAGGCACTCAGAGGTGCAAGCGAAGGGATTCTGCTGTCGGATTTACTCCCACGTTGATAAACCGTCTTTTTTTTTTAAGCATTGCATAAAAAAAGAATTGGCTCGGTGACATATTCCAACCTGCTGCTTCAGTCACTGCCAAACGGAGGCAGGTTGACATGAAACACTCGGCTCATTAGTCATTCTCCAGACGCTCAAGTAAAAGCAAAAAATATTGTGGAAAACATCGGTGTAATTGATGGTTACATGGTTATTGTATTAGCCCTGGGAATTATTACATTCAGGGCCAACGGTAATAAATATCACTTGAGACTTGACTTGAAGGGAGAGCCAGCGTTTGTCTATCAGCAGAGACTTTCAGGGGTCGCGACCTTCACTGGGGCCCGGTGCTGGAGAAGCAGAGGGACAGGTGCTCGCTCATGATGTCAGAGGCCTTTGTCTGTTTCTCTCACAACTTCCTATGATCTCCATTCAGGCAAGCGTAAGACTGTACATTGTACAAATCATTTATGAATTCAAAGTTATGCCGTTAAATTATTATCGTCTCTGTGGCTTAAGAGACACCACAAATGAATACTAACCAGATTCAGGACGCTGTTTAATAATTAATAATTTACATAGGATTCACTCAGACCTATGTCTACACCGCATGTTTCGATTGAGAAGTGTTAAATTCTTCCCTGAACCGGCAATAGGCTACACATCACTTTTCCAGCTGCAAGAAAAGTTCTTGTCAGTTCTTCACTAGACTGAAATAATAAAGAGAATATTCTAGAATGTTCTATCTTTGAACATTTGAAGGTTCAGACAACACGTTTTTATCCGTCTCTTTTGAAAACACTGTCTTTGCGAGATGTAAAGATTTGATATAAATCATTATTCTGCAGTGATAAAAAAAAAAAAAATGAATTTTTGCCACACCAGCAACAAACCAAAACATGGGAGATTTTCCTTTAAGCTCTTATTGCAGCCATTAATTATGCCTGTATTGTAAATACAAAATTTGATCAAAACTAATAATAAAACACACCTTCCTTTTTATTTTTACATTTGAATAAATGTTTAATGTCAAGGTGGAGGTGACACATTGTATTAAATAGATGGAGAAGCACATATTTCACAGAAAGGCGTATGAACGTATGGAAACACTGCATCCACACAGCTACAGGATATTTATTCATCAGTGAGTCCCAGTTAAAAGTTACTCATATCATATATTATGTAATTTACTGGAACACCACTATGACTATAAACTTAAACTCCATATGCAACAGTATTTAGTCTTTAACCTCTAATTCTTTAAAAACCACACAACAGTTACTTAGTTAATTGCACTTGATTGAATATATGTAGATATTAGATGAATTTAAGCTTCACAAAGGCTATCGCTTGATTTAACCGAACAACATCGTGCAGTAGTCAAGTAATAATGCCACGATTACCTGCATAATGTGGTGATATTTCATTCTGTAGGGTTAGATAATTGCTTCTGTATCACTATTCTTATTTTTCCTCAATCGATGGCCTTCATCAGCGGGACCCAGCGAGACACGGCGTGTCCTCTCGACTGAGCCCGACTCAGAGTCGGCCACATGCTGCCCTTGACGTCCGGGGGGCCGTCGGAATCTTCGGCCTCCGAGACGATCTCCATCTTCTGGATGACGAGCTTCAGGAGGCTGTGCTGCTTCTCCAGCAGACTCGACATCTCTTTCATCCTGCAGAGGAGAATGTCGGTTTGTGTTATTCAGTGGCAGACCTTCATTTGTGTGGAATTGTGTTCAGGCTTCTAGAAGCGATGCTCCTGCATGGTTTCATAGCTAATCAGAGAAAAGGGACACATCTTTCTTTGACCTGGCCACAGTCTTTGTTTCTTTAAATCCACTAGGGGCTGCTCATGCATCAAGAACAACCATTAATTGCTCTTCAGCACAGTGACTTGTCACCTATGCATGAGATCATGAACCATTTTAGTCGCCTTAAAGCAATTCGTTGTATCCGTTATCTATAATCTCAAAGGTAATTTTTTATTTCATGAATCAATGTATTGAAGAACACACTCTCGTATCATCACCATGTGTTCCGCTGTGTGCTTTACCTGCTCTTCTGCTTCCTCAGCTCTTTCTCTACCACGGTGCAGCTCTGAGACTTGGCCTGCACACGACTCCAAACTTCAGCTGGCTCCTCAGTCCTAAAGAATAATTGCTGTAAAAAGTTCTGTAAAAAAAGATGGTCAGGGTGAATGAGGGGGAAAATCCTTCTGACATACACAAGTTAGAGAGACAAATCAATATGTTGCAGAGTATCTGTTCGGAGAGTACCCGGGAGCACTTGCGGTTGGGGTAGATGGTTATGGAGGGTTTGTCGACTCGCTTCAGGAACCAGTAAGGGAGCTTATCTTCCAGAGCAGTGTGGAGTTGAATCTGGGGTCAATAAAGTAAAGTAAATCTGTCATATGAAATTATCTTAATCTTACAGGCTGTGTTTGTATTACAAGCTGAATATCCTTGAAGCTTTAGTTGGGTTTTGCTGCATATTTTGAATTTCATAGGCTGTCCATCTTGGACACGTATTTAAACTAGAATGGCACTCAGAGAATACAATCCTCCACCAAGGCCCAACGGTCACATTTCTATTTGGCTCTGCACCAAATTGCACACACTCATAAATATCGGTCCCTTAAACATGCCGGATTTTTGTCATCAAGATTTCTGAATTATCCTCTAAAAAAAAAGCAACAACTTTTTATTTGAAATGACTTATTTCAAAATGAAAGTAAATAATAAATCCTGTAAAATATGTAAATCGGTTAAGTAGGTTTTTGCAAACGCAGATGAAAACATAACCTCCTTGGCGGAGGTGAAAACTCTAACCACATACAAGCTGGTTCAATACATACCTGCATGGCTATTCTTTTCAAGACAGCATTTCTTTGTACTTCAGCAATGTCACCAACTGCTAAACCAATCTAGAATGCAACCAAAGACAAATAAGAACCATCTAGTATATAGATCTAATGTATGAATACATATAATACATGGATCACGCACTATACTATTGTTCATACTTATTAAATTATTGTCTATAATATGTGAGTTCCACTGTGGATTGTACTCGACAAGCAGAATCCTCCCCACCAATGAAATGTATCTTTTAGCATCAATACCTACTTGCATAGCTTTATGAAATCCTGTGAAATGTAAAGACCCACTTACCATCAGGTTCACCAGCAGTATGGGCATGAGCAGCACAAATTGCACCAAAATTGTGAAAGTCAGCGGACCGAAGGGAAGCTTGTCTTTCATGTAAACTTGCAGAAAGTTGCTTTGGTAGTTCAGCTCCCCGACCATCATCACAAAGGTCTGCATCAGTGAGAGTGGCACGGTGTCAAACTCTTCCTGACGGGGGGACAAAGAAATGTATCTCACAGAGTTAAAAGGTACACAACATCATGCATCGTACGTGACATTGTAATAAAATATGTATCGACTTGGTGGCCCACATGCCCTGAAGTTTAAAATGTTTGTTTTTATAAAACGACATGTCTCCCCCTGTGAATAGAGTGCAGTAAATTGTAGCACATACGCATAGAATACATGCCACACACAGCATATGCAATAAACTGGTTTGATTTTGCAGGAGACAAAACTAAAACAACTGTTGCTGAACCATTAGAGCGAGGCCTAAAGATGGTGATGTCGGCTGTTTATCAATAATGTGCTTAGTCCCCCCATCTCTTTATTACAGAGCAGATTATTTAGACAACTTTGGCCCAACAGTTATGATATTTGTAATGAATATTCATGCTATGAGGAGGAGGACTAGGTTTGGTTTTTGTGATCTTATAACTTGAGACAGTGGACCAGCTCCACCCCCATGTAAAACTGCTAATTTGCTTATTGCACAGATCAAATAAAAAACATGCATGTTAATTGATGAGTTTTAGAAGTGTTGAGAGATATATCTTATCATCTTTTGGTGAAAGTGAAAATGCAACAAACTACTACTTTGAAATACTTTTGTCAACTTTGATCCTGAAAATCAATGGGTTAAAAATAATATTTGCTAAGGTTTTTACCTTTTTATCCACCCACAGTATAAAATAAGAATTAGACTGGGAATACACACGATTAATGATGTTTATTTTCAATGGGTGAACTGCAAAAGGCCCTACAGCCACTTGATATTTGTTTTTTTTCTCTCACCTGGTTGAGCATCAAAGCATGGAACGTTAATCCAAAAGCTAACAGCAGGTATAAGAACAGCATCATGATGCCGAGCAGGGTCTTCAGGATCTCTCCAAACATCACAACATAGATTCCAACGCCCTCAAACCTGGAGAAACCGGAAGTGAATTCAGTTTTTACCTTGAGCACCATTTAAAAAACACCTGATAACGAAATGGGAGCGAACGTTACCTCTGGAGATAAAGGAGAAATCCAATCCACGATTGTAAGACTGCTAATGCCCCTGCCTGCCAGTGTAAAGAACCTTCCACGTTGAGCATGACGGGGATGATGAACAGCAGAGAGAAGATGGCAGAAACCCAGTCGGTGCTGTTGGACGAATCTTTCAAGTAATTCCAGCGCTTTTACGAAAGAAAAAAAACAAAATAATGTGACAAATAAAACAACTTTACAGAGGAAATATCCTTGACCTGTGAAGCCGGTGCAGTGTGTCATTGAAAAAACACTTGAACTGTATACTACAGGACGTATAATGTGAGATGACAGTGTTTCTCACAGCTCTAATCAAAATGACCAAGTGTGGAGGTGACACTGTGACTGCTGTCACCCAGTTATCCTGCAGACCTAAATCACAGTGCGCTCATCCGTCACACCTGATCGCTACTGTGTCCATACAGACCCGCTGCTGCTCAGCCATATTTATGAGCACCGGCTTTATGTGAGCTTATGACATTTTTTTTTTGGCGTCACAGTACCTCTTGTGATATCTGCACCACCTCCTTCACAATGGAATAGATGTTCATGGCCAAGACCATCCCCATAGAGATGGACCGGTCCACACTTTGCTGTGAAATGACAACGGAGATTTACTTCATCTCGAGGGACTGCTTTAAAAGCCACATGAATCGTTTATCTATAATACAAGGTCTACGTATGAGCTCTAATTGAATTCCCGATCAGCAATGTCATGAGTACCTCTTTGAAAGAAACGGGCACCATGATGATATCGTGCACCCCCCCAGTGGTGTTCATGCTGGGCCTCAGAGTCACTATCAGGTGAGTGAGGGGCATCAGGCCTAACATGTACACAAACATGTTGAGCAAATGAGCCTTGCTCCCATATGCAAGCCTGTGGATTAAAACAGACAGTTTTTTGTCAGTTGTGACATTAGAAGAGCGATATTCAAAGTAAATAATGCATAAATAGTTGAGTAGAGAGAATCAGTCAATCTGATTGGCTGTCACAACATATCCAAATGAAAACGATCACTCTCTGGGGGTTCATACACACCACTTTGTTGTCAGGTACTTTTTGCTGACAGGGTGTTCGAGAAGCTCGAGCCGGTTGTACTGCACCATCGCCTGCAGAGAGAGGGATCAGAAAATCATTGCGCAGTGAATTGCTTCATAAGGTTGACAAAGGAAAAAGAAACTGTTAGAATTTAGAAAACACTGAGCAGCAGGTCCATGAACATGTGTACACATAATGCAGAGCAGAAAACACATCTCACATCTTATTCCCACCTGGGCCCGCGAAAGATAAAAGATAAATGACGTGACAGCTTCCTGAAACGGTGAGCTAAATAATCCTGGTCGCTGCTTGGTGATTGGCTGCAGTATTGGTTATAAACCAAAGAGGAGGTGCATATTTGCTCATAAGAAAAAGTTGCTTACATTGAGTGAAGCCAGTGGTTGGTACTTCTTGGAAATGTCCGCTTTTTTTGTTACGAGGGGAGCTTGAAGCCATTGGAAGTTATATTCAATCTACACCACATGGAGTTAAAACTGTTTATTTTATTTTGCATGGCAGATACAGTACATTTAATAATGTGTATATAAGATATGTATGGATGTGTTATGGTGTTGTGATGTTTACGTGGTAGTCAGGACTGTTGTTGTCATCATCAGATTCCTTAACACAGCGGTCCAACAGGTACTATTGAGGAAAATACATAAGCACAGTGAGAGATGGTGCAGAGTGATACAGAAGTGAACTCAAGCAATAATCAAGAGGATTTTTGTTCTCTCAGATGTACGATATTAATGTGTTGTCAGTCGCAAACCTTGTAGGTCTCAGGCAGAAACTCGATCATGTCTAGTATGGGACATCTCTGACTTGAGCCAGGTGTGAACGTTGTTAATGCCTCAACAAATCTGGAGGCAGAAATACAGAAATCAATCTTAACACCTAGAAATTAAACCTTCATGACATTGAAGAAAATAACTCCTGACATCGATCGACACTACTTCTCCCAGAATCTGAAATCTGAAATGAATGTAACTGAAAATTTGGTCATTTTGGCTTTTTTCTAATAAACTGGAGTACTGAGTGGGTTGAGACAAATTCTCCTGCTCCAATAAACGATTAAAAATCTGTTGGATTTCTTGAAAAATGCATTGTCGCAAAGGGATGGGTTGTTCTTTAATGACAACTTAAGGAAAAGTTAGTGTTTACTCAAATACATGGTTTTTGCGAAACATCCTCGTCGGATAAATGCTGAACAATTGCAGTCCAATTTCTTTCAAACTGAACTTTAGGCTACTGCAGTTTTTGCGATATTAACAACGTACCTGTCACTGTCGATTAGCGCATAGACCACATCTTTCTTGCCGTTCTGCAGCGCTTCATGCAGGAACGAAGTGTCGTTCTTGTTTAGGATGAGCTCCGCTCCCCGAGCCAGCATCATGCTGACTGCAGCCACATGTCCCTCTTTTGCTGCGATGTGCAGTGCAGTGCTCTGGTAAATAACAGGAGACAGACTGGATTTATTATACAACAGCGATGACTGTATTATTCACTGCCACTTGTACAGTATTTATTAGTGACCTGGCTGAGGACTGAGCTGAAAACTGCTGAACATATTCAATTCTTCTTAAACCTAAATATTCATGAACTGTACAAAATGACTACAGTGGCCTACACATATTCGTGCAAAATTAATTATGGTCTGACCTATTTTGAAATAATAATGCATACCCCGTCATGGTCGGTTTTATCCAGTAACTTGGGATTGTTTGAGAGGAGGATGTCCATCGTGTGTGTGTATCCTTCAGAAGCTGCATGGTGCAGGCAGCTCCAGCCCTTATAATCGCTGGAGACGAGACAAAAACAACCAACAGGAATTGGTGTGAGATGGTCTGAGTCGAGGGGCCATAAAAAAAGATGGTAGGCAGGGAGACTCAGGAGACTTCTTGTAATTTCACAGGTGAATAGTTTTATTTACAGTGTTCCCCAATCGCCAAGTAACTTAGACAAAATAACAATCAAACTATACAACCCAAACAAACCATGCTGGTGACAACTCAACTTCTCCTCTCCTGTGGAACTACAGGCTACAGCTGTTTATATAGTGTGTTCAATTCACACCTCCAGCCTGAACCATGATGAGCAGGTAACTAGACACAGTGCTCCTTCTGCACAGATATCGTTATTATCTTTTACATTATTTTACCCACTAAAGAAGCTCATTCGCGTCACTCTTTAAAATGAAATATATCGAAACACGACTACTACTGCTCAAAAATCACAAAAGAAAGAAAAAGAAAACCCCTTCCCTTGGTTTGTCCCAGTGATGTCATCCATGGCATCACCAAGAGTATAAAAAACAGGAAATGCTGGGCGGCGCCCTCTCATGGACAATAATGCATAGTGGCTCTGAACAAAGGTGCCAACTATTAGATAATGTTTGAACCTGCAACATCATGTCTATGTCTATCTCTGTCTATCTCTTTCTCTATAGGTCTCTCGCTCTTTATTTTTCTATGTCTGTCTTTGTATTTATCTCTCTCTCTCTTTATGCCTCTCTATCTCTCTGTCTTTATTTTTGTCTTTCTCTGTTTCTATCTCTTTTCGCTCTCTATCTCTCTCTCGCCTTTTATCTCTCTATCTCTTTCTCCATCTCTCTCTAAATCCCTTTCTTTGTTTCTAGCTCTCTCTCGCTCTTTATCTCTCGGTCTCTTTATCTTATTCTGTCTCTATCTCTATCTCTGTCTCTTTCTCTCTCAATCTCTATCTCTATCTCTATCTCTATCTCTTTCTCTTTCTCTTTCTCTGTCTATCTGTCTTCAGCTATCTCTATCTCTACCTCTGTGTCTAATCTATCTATCAGAAGATGCCGGTGACAAATGGTGAGAAAAGACGATTTTTCACCGACTTTGTCACAATCCGTCACACATGAGAAAACTGTACACAGATGTGAATACTGCAAACAGCAGAAATACATCAGAACAGATGTTTGCGCTGTGGATCTACCTGTGAACGAGAGCTCCTTTACGCAGCAGCAGATGCACCACCTTGGTGTGTCCCCCTCTCGAAGCCAAATGAAGCGGAGTCATGCCTCGACCGTCACCTTCGTTCAGCAAACGAGAGTCTGTGATGGTCTCCAGTAATTGTTGACACGTATTGATGCGGCCGTACCTTAAATAGAAGATTCACAATTAGAAGAACCTTTTTCAAACGGAAATGAAAATGCCCACATCACACTAAAGCCAAAGGTCGGGGGCAGCGACACTTCCTCTTGGTGATTTAGCATATTGCTCAAGGACACGGTGTGGGGCTTGAACCTGTCGTTAAAATATGGAATAAAAGTTTTGCGAGGGTCATTGATAAATCGAGCCACAGGCTGCGAGAAGATCTGAACAGAGTTGACGTATTATCTTGCTCTGTGATCTTTCTTCATCTCCCAACCTTTTACGAAAGGTCGGCAGCACTTTGTGTGGAGACAGGTGGATGACTGAAAGTATGATATCATAGCAGCGCGGCCTTCATTCGTCCTCCAACTCTAATAAAATGGCTGAACATGATAGCAAAATCAATAACAATAATGTCGAACATCCCCTCATTTCGCACTATTAGCAGCATTTCTTCACGCTAATTGAATTCTATTCTTGTGACAATTCCTCCGGGTCACGGTGTAATAGGTGTGTCACGGCAGTTAATCTTCAAACGGAGGAAGGGTACAGACATCTCTCACAGCTGAGCGGCGGGGTAACGGTTTCAAATGTGGTTACACTGCTCATTTTTCATCTGACCACTGTTATTCAATTACCAAGATGAGTCTTTAACCAAAGTCTTTAAGGCCTTGAGGAAGATTGTGTGTCAAAGTCCTTTAAAGAGACACCTTTTAAACTTAAGACTTATTGTAGAGTAATTAGAACAATGTCTTTGTCTGACCTGAAATTTACGGTTGGCAAATTTCCGAAACAATTTTTATATTATTTGTTGAAATCCTCTTCATGTATCGATACATAAATAAATAAATAAAGTCTGCCTCGCACAACAAATCGTTTCATTCAGACAAAGTGAAATGATGTGTTTTGGGGGTAAAGCTTGGACGAGTGGGCCGCATTTTTCAAAGTGTAGCCCGCTCTTGCTAGTTTTTCCAGGATTACCTACCTAACCTTTAAGCTGCTTGTGAAAGTGCATTCTTTAGACAGGGAAACTGAGTAATGTATTAAATAAGAGCTCCACAGTTTTAACAGTAATACAGTGGGATACTTTCTGTGGGTGTGAATATTATAAAAGAAGCCAAATAACAGGAACATCCCACACTGGCCTGTAGCAGTGACATCGCTGCTACTTCTATGATGAAATTTGCAAAGTCTAAGCAACTCAAATCATTATTGTTTAGTCCAGTGGTATGGACAGCCCTGATGCCCTCAGGGACCAATTGAACTCACTGGGCGGCAAAGTGCAATGCAGACTTCTTGTCCTTGGACTTGCATGCAAGGCCGACCTTCCCCGAGAGGCCCAGCATGTTCTTTACTGAGTCATGGATACCCAGTTTGCAAGCGTAGTGGAGAGGGGTGCAGCCGTCGTTGTCCTCGCAGCTCAGCAGCGCCTTCACACTGTTGTTCTGGAGTTCAAAAACATTATAGAGTCCATTGCATTGAGACATTATGACGAACATTTTACGGTAACGTTGATTTAACAATGCACAAATCCAAAAGACTTGAGTCTGCTGCAGCAGTCATTCAGCATAAATGTCAAACTTTTATAGCTAAAGTTACAGCACCCACACCCATATACACATATACTGACATTTTATAAATAAGCTAATAAAGCTTTGTAATGATATTTGTACAGTGACTGTATTCACACACTGTCTGAAAATAATCATTAAATGTAAATACATCACCCTTATCTGTGGCTCATTTGAGGGCTTTGGCAGGACTATAGCTTATTATTATTATAGATAAACCTTTCAATATCTTAAAGGACTATAATCTGGCTAAGTGAGAGTGTAAAGAACCTCATCCGCTGGTCTTCAACACATGCAGCTGAGGCTCAAGGCAAATTGAACGAGCCATTACAGAAATTGGATTTCAATCTCTTGATGACATCTTTACCTAAGCAGCATAACATGCATAAGCAAACAGACGACTCTGATCGACAGTACCTGCAGCAGTTCTTGCGGAAGATTCTTCAGACCCTTAGGCTGCAGAATGGCCAGGTGGAGGAAGTTACGACCGCATCTGTCTGTCGCATTTACATACGCCCCTAAACATATATAAAATCATGAGTGTGCACAGCCTGCATTTCATATGAGCATTACTTATGGTAAAATACAAAAATGTGGCTCACCTTTCGACAGCAGCAAAGACACAGTTTTCCATGCTCCACAGCTCGTGGCCAGCAGCAAAGGGGAATTTCCTTTACAATCAATGCGGTTTAGGTCTGCACCCTGAGTAGACAGTACACTAAAACCTTAACATTACCATATCAGTCACCACATCAATGGTAACACACAGTGAAATGAAAATTTAAGTAATTCATGCTCTGCGTAAGTTCAGACATGCACCGCGAATGAAATGAAATGGGCCTTTTCCGATGCATTTTGATTGTGAAGATTATTTTTAAGTATGTTGGGAAATAACTACCGAGGCCACTGCGACATTAACCTTTGACCACACAAATCTAATCAGGTCATCTATGAGTCAAAGTGAACATTTGAGCAAAATTTGAAAGGATTCTCTCAAGGTGTTCCTAAGATAACGCGTTCACAAGGCAATTAAACTTCAGTTCATCAAGTGAATGTGTGTACCAAATTTGAAGAAATTCAATATCGCATTCACAAGAATAGGATGGGTAGTTCCACAGACAGACGGACAACCAGAACACATAATGCCTCTGTCCACTTGCATGATTAAAATGTGTAATGTGCCATGCATGAGCAGGCAGACACAGTAGGGGAGGGGGAGTCAACACTGAGCAAATGTTGGATTACTTGTGCCAAAAACACTTTGACATTACTCCTGTATAGTGAAATAACAGATTAAAACACCATCTTACAGGGCGGATACTGAATGATGGTCAGTGTTCGTTGCCAGGTGATGTCACTCTGTCGGGCATTTCAGAGACAAACACGCTCAGTTTGTCTCCCGCTGCAGTGTTTGCTAACAGAATGAGTTGACGGGAGATAAAAGTTCTTTGTTTTCCTAGCAACATAGTTCTGTGTAATTGGACCATTGAGTGTAACAAGTGGTGACAGATGGTCTGCAAGCAACAGGTATTCTGCTATTAACCTCTACTGAACTGAGAGGTGTGTTTGAATTCGCTAATCGTTTTCTGGTGGCAATTGAGCAGTGAAGCCACTCAGACTGGAGATGGTATATAAACATTGGATAAAGCCCAAATCATCTTGATCACCCCCTGGTGACTGGCTGCAATATAGGTCATAAATCCCGCCTCTTCCATGTTAGTGGTTGGGACCACCAGGGCCCAAAATCTTTAGCGGCGCCCCTGTCTTCAAATGTTAATTTTTAGCAGTAACTTTGGTTTTAATTAGTTGCTTGATGCTTAAAAAAATGGTTTAAACATCGTGATTGGCAACTGAGACTGATTCGTGATTTGTCAGTCGCTCTACTATGGCTCCATCGCCCGATCGCGACTGTGGCTCCAAATTGACAAAATGGCAGCATTCGTATGTGGGATATTTTAGCTGCATTTATAGTGCGAGGAACTGGAGATGCAACACCCATCTTTATAAACACTCTGCGGAGTAGATGCAAAAATTAATTTGCACATTTTCAGTATTCACGACAAAGAAATGCAGCTTTTCTGTCTTTTCTGTCACCTAAGATTGATAAAACCTGATAATGAAGTCAGAAATTTCCTGTGGATAACTGCTGTGAAAAGTGTGTGTGTGTGTGTGTGTGTGTGTGTGTGTGTGTGTGTGTGTGTGTGTGTGTGTGTGTGTGTGTGTGTGTGTGTGTGTGTCATATTTACCAAAGAAATGAGATACTCGGCCAGCTCTGTGTGATCAAATATTGTTGCCCTGGAAAAGTAAACACAGTTGACTTGAACGGGCCGCACACCATGTGACTTTATGAGTTTAGGTCTTGTTGTCAGATGTCAAATAAGGACGTTCTGATTCTGCTGCAGCAAAGCACGACATAACAAGCAGATTTACCTTTGTCGTTACAACTCTTAGCTGCGGGATAGTAATGATTCAGTGACGTGTTTTAACAACTAGTTCCTGGTATTCTTGTGGTATTCTCTCTCATAAGTAGAGGAAAGATGATTTCAACAACTGAAATCTGCAAACCACAGATAATGCTGTAACTGGGGGACAATAGGAGCATTGCTGTTGTTGTTAAAGCAGATATAAGTGAGACCTTCATTCAGTTTGGGAGGGGTAATTGGAGGAGGACTTTTTGTTTCCAGATTAAAGAAACAACAAAACACATTCTCACAACGGTCTGACCCCTTTACCACGTAGCGGCTCTTACTCTGCTGCTGTATGTGCCAACACAAATAGCTTTTAGATAAAGTTAATGTAGGAAGCATATCTTTATTATGCATTCCTCATTATCATTGTCCCCAATTAAAGTTCATTATTCTGCCGGCCCTGCCAAGCTTTTTATATCTTATGTTCTTTGTTTATTACAGTGTTGCAGAGCTGTTATAATGCAGATTGATTGGTGCAACTTTGTTGGGACAATAATCACAAATCTATATGCAGTGAATGCATTGGGTGTATGTTTTAATAGGGGCTAGAATCAGTGCTAACGAGTATTTGTTAGTGATGTTGTGAAGACATGTTATATCTAGATTTAATAGAAAAGATCGATGCGACTGTACAATCAACATATGCTACAGCCTGCAGTTGTTAGTGTAGCTTAGCATAAAGACTGTAAACAGAGGGAAACAGCTAGCCTGGCTCTATGCGAGAGCCTCTTAAAGCTGACAAATGAACAAGCTCTGTGTCATAAAATTATAGTATTATGGTTTTACAGGTGATTATATGCCAACGTTCTTTGCATTACAGGAATTTATATTGGTTGGCTGGCAGTTTCACAGTATTGACTCCAGTCACTGAGCCCAGCCAAGACACACACATAGCAACTCATGGTAAATATCTAACTCTTGACGAAAAAGCAAACAAAATTATTTGCTTACATGTCAAACTATGATTTTTAAGTCCTCAATGGTAAGCTCAGTGTTCAGGTATAAACACGAGCATTGGACCGCCACAAGCGTGATTAATGAATTAGTCCCAGTGATGGAGGGATAGGTGAAGCCCACCTGTGCAGAGGGGTCTGACATGCCCCGTCAGTTAGATTGATGATGTCTTCCACTTGGTCGAAGGAGGAGAGCATCAGTTTGACTACCTCAGTCGCACCCTGGGTACAGGCCAAGTGCAGCGGCGTGGACCTGTCATTCTGGAACGCATCGGACATGGAAGCGTTATGAGTTATGAATATTCACAAGCTCTTCAAACATGCTTGTGTCTGCTCCATACGGCGACACAGTGACATACTGAGTTGGACAGAGGAGAACATAAACACACTCAAATTAGCACGCACGCAGGCTCTCGTGTGCATGTACACTTCCCCCCCCATGTGTATTAGCATTAGCAAAGTATCTCCCAGACTTGCTGTCTGAACACCGGGGACTGTAACACAAGCCTTTAATGAGATAACCAGGACAGGCAGAAGGAGGCCAGTGATCGCTCCTCTCGGCTCCACAGTGTAAATGGAGGTAATTTGTATCAATTTAGCCAACTGAAGCTATTACTGTACTCACTATTCCTGCTGTCGCCCTGGCCACTAGCCCAGGGCAAAACACAACGATCACTCCCAGATGGGCCTGATGAGACTGATGTTCGAGGTTGCAACCCTTTGCCAGGGAACACTTTACACATGTAGGCGAATGAGATCGAGATTCGAAAACAATGCAAATCTGACATAGCATGGAATGATCACACGTCCGTAGCTCCCAGGTGTGTATGTATTGTTCGGTTTTAATCCAGGACCATACGAACACACCTGAAAACACATATCATGTGACCACACATAAACACTGGAAGCATTTGGTTCCGAGCAGTTGTATCATTGTAAAATGCAGAATTTCACTGAACAACAACTGTTAACAAAGACCACAGGGTCAGTTACACTTGTAATTGATTATCCATGTTGCACTCTACACTGGTAGACAAGGCTAATGGTTGTTTTGTTCCTGTCACATGATAGGAGCCTGACAAATCAGCAAAGGCTACGTTGTGACTGAAAGACCTAATCAGCAACGTCATTGATTCCAAACATCTCAGTTTCTGCTCGCCCAGACGAAAAAGTAGCCCCCCCAGTTTTCAAACTAAAATGGGGACAGCAGCGTCCAGACTTCTCTGTTTTATTGGCTCTAAAACTCTGGAGTAGTATGGACACTAGTTGTATACGTAAGCAGAGTTGATGCGTTTTCAAATAAAAACTTAGTAGCATGGATGTACCCTAAATTTACTGAAGTGTAAACCAATGAAGTGCTTTCAGTACCTGTTGCTGGTCAACTTTGGCCCCAGTGGCAATGCAGAGGCTGATGGCTTCAATATTCCCACCATGAACAGCCAGGTGGAGGGGACTACTCTTTGACTTGTCTAAATAGTTGATGTGATTTACAGTTGAGTGGCCAAACTCCTCTCCTACGGGGAATAAGGAAACAGTTTCTTAATTGTAAATACTGTAGTTAATGCTTGTTGGTATAAGCATATTTGTTTTTATTGCTAACAAGCTCTCAAGGGAATTTCAATTGCAGGACCCCTTTTTTTTGCATGAAATTAACATTTAGGTTCTTTGTTTTTTTTTTAGTAAAAGGAAGTAATGAGCAATTGAATCTGTTCTTCCTGAGCTTCTCGGTGGGATTTCACAAACTGTAAAAAGAACCCATTAATTCTCTTGCCATACAATAGCAGAGTCATCATAAATATTTTGTCCCCCTGACTGAGCCTTTCTCCAAAAACACAAGATTTACCCAGCGACCTCCCACTGTGGATAAACCCACTGTCAATCTGTGGCATCTAGCCTGTAGACAAAGTGCCATGAGAATTTGTCTCTGCGGACTGAGGTGAACTCTCTTGTTATCTATCAGCCTAATGTGCAGTTCGGCCTTGTGAAAACTTTTTCATTATTGTCAGCACTTTCAGCTTTTTGATGATAGATCATTCATTGTGTCCTACCGGCCTTCAGGATCACTTCCATGGCTTTCTTTGCACCTGCGAAGGCAGCTGCGTGGATGGGAAAATGGCCGAGCTTGTTCTGTTGGCAGAGCCGCGCTCCATGCTTTAACTTTGACAGATTGGGGAATTGATGGGGAGGAAGACAAACAGAGACAATTCATTGTCAGAGACAAAACCGCAGTGTAGTGACTGTCAGTTTAAAGAAGAGCTAAGTAATCTGTTTTGTACTGACAGGCAGTTTTCCTTTAAAGACTGAAGGTACAACACAACTGAACAAAAACATTTTGTACACACCAGTATGCGTATAGCCTCACAGTTATTGACAGAGCAGGCCAGTATCACCGGGGTGTTCCCAAGGTCTCCCTCAAGACTACAGTTTGTGGCAGTGTAAGACAGCAGCAGCTGTAGGGGGCAGAGATGAAGACTTAACAGTGATCTCCAGCTTGTCCTCTATATACGCGTATGTATATGCATATGTGCGTCCTTCATCTTCCACCATACTGTGACTGCAACCTGTGTCAGTTTGTGGACAACAGCCAAATGCCATGGGGGTGACATTACAAAGACTTTCCAAGCAGACCGTTAAGTCCGGTTTTGTCAGTCATGTAAAAAGTTGCCAGATGACTTTAGAAAACAACAAGCGTGCAATGACAAGTTCATGTGGTTACAAAGATATTATGTAAAAAAAATAGAGAGAGATTTCAAGGCTACATTCTTTCTCCTTTAGCCCACAATCAAGACAACTTTTTGGTATGATGGGTCCATCAGAGAGCGCTTTTAACTATCATGTATAACCAGCACTGGCAGGAAAAAAGTCCTGTGTCATTCATATCTATACCATAGCAGATTGTAATTAAAGATGGACGACTTGTTGCTGTAAATGTGAAAAGTAATGATTAACAGCAGGTGACTTTGACTCTTTCTTTTCTTTAAACAAGATGGCATTGATTGTATTTGACTTACTTCAGCTTCATTCCTGTATAGTAGGAGGAAGTGGAGATGCACCGTCCGTCTTTATATATGGTTTATGATCGATATATTATGATGTGTAAGTTTACTGTGTATGTGCACGTATTTGAACATGATCAGCGTATCGGGTGTGTGAAACACCTCTGCAATGACCTTGCTATCACTGAGAAAACCCTTATTTCACTTGAACACTTTTAGCCTGTTCACCTCCACCAGGTTGTTGTGTCCGCGGTTGACAGCCAGGTGCAGAGGGGACAGCAGGGCCGTGTTGAGGATGTTGGGGTTGGCCCTCAGGTCCATAAGAGCCCTGCAGCTCACCTCTTTGTTCCTCTCCACTGCCCAGTGTAGGGGCACGTTGCCCTGCTCATCACAACTGTTCAGCTCTTGGAGAGGACATGACAACACAAACACACACACAAACACACACACACACACGCAAACACACACACACAAAAATGTGAATACATAAAGATTTGTGTACTTCCACCTCTTACACGTGCCAGATACAAATCAAACACTCCGTTCGATACAGTAACTTAGAGGCAGAATTATGGTGATTCACGATCCACATATTTTACCTGTGCTGGAGTGCAGCTTATGATCGATGACTGAGGCATGCTTACCCTGTGAGTCTATGACAGTGGTGATGAATCGGATGAGGGTGACGTGGCCCCCTGCGGCAGCGTGATGAAGGGCACTCGCTCCACATTCATCTTTCTCACTCAGGACCTTTGGGCTCTTCCTCACCAGGTTCTGAAGGAGAGCGAGGTCGCCCTTCTCGGCCAACTAGAACATAATGGAGAAGAGAAGTGGAAAAGACGTCTATCCACGTGGACCAAGAGATATTTTAACAATCGCCATTGTGTGGTTTCTGATGTAATAGATGATATAAGAGATATTTGTCCAATTTTCACTGCACTCACGTAACATTATTATACAATCAGGTCTGTATTCGGCTCTTCACAATGACTTTCTTTAAGGTTGCACAGAACTGGGATTAGTGATACAGTGTTACATAACTTACATTGTTAAAGACTTGCAGAAGAAAGACATCACGTCTTAAAATGTCTTTTAGAAACGTTTGGTTTTTCTTGTTTGTCCATTGACCTCATAAAAATCAATCTTTTTCAATATATATATATATATGTAAGTTTTTCGTACAGTTTCATGTCAGTTTCACCTCAAACAAATTTAGGCTTGCCAGGGCGGGATCGTCTTCTGCTACCACACACGTATACGAGCTCAGCTCCCTGTTGAAGTTCATCATTCAACAGAACCTCTGCGGAGACGAGCCCTCATGTAGAGGGACGACAGTGACATGCGTC
This sequence comes from Hippoglossus stenolepis, assembly GCF_022539355.2. Taxonomy (NCBI): domain Eukaryota; kingdom Metazoa; phylum Chordata; class Actinopteri; order Pleuronectiformes; family Pleuronectidae; genus Hippoglossus; species Hippoglossus stenolepis. Next base: position 11,348,684 of record NC_061501.1, on the reverse strand, counting down.
TAGACACAACCACGTACACACACACACACACACACACACGCACAACAAAGATAGTTTCAATTAGGTCCTGTACAGTAACCGAGCACACAAAGCCTGTTTACACGCGAGGGAAACATAAAGTGTTGTGTGCCAGAGAGGGCAGATGACGCCTTGAACCATAGACTCCTCTTGAGGAGTGTATCCCACGAGGGGATGTGGGTACAGATGACTTTGACTCCACCCAGAAGGGCATTCAGATCTGCCGAGTGTTCGGAGGTCGAAGCCCCCTCTGTTTGAAGAAAGCAATTATGTTCTTCACAGCTGGGGGGCAGCGTGTTTGAATCCGTCCCAGGTGTCCTTGCGTGATCCTGTGTGAGCGCGACTGAGGGAGACCTTGCAATTTGTGTCGCACACGAGGCCCCTCGGTCACATTCATAAGGGCCAAACGACATGTGACATTTTTTTGGTGGGTGAATTACCACGGTGCATTTATGTCGGAAATTCCTCTCGACCTTATGCCGCGGCGCTTTCCTTTCGGTGTACACTGTGACTGATCGAAATTGTTTCTCAGGTCAAAACAGCAGCTATGTCGGGAGTCACATTTTGAGGAAATTATTTTCTGTTTCTGTTGCTCACTTTTGATTTAAATCACATTTCTGTACAACTTTGCTCAAACACCACTTCTCAACAGACAGGCGCTTACTGGCTGCTTTAAGGTGAGCAGCACAACTCTGACTCCGATCTCCAGATTAGAGATCAATAATTAACTTTAACCCTTAACGACCATGGTCACCATGGCGATTGATTTAATTCAACTCTTGTCAGACAGCTCTGCAGATTGGCAATAGATTGTTCTTACCTGCAAATGAAGAAAAACAACCAGCAGGCAAAAGTGCAGCTCTTACTAGAACATGTGGGCTTCAGGTGACTTCATAAGGATTCACCCTATATGCAACAGCTGTGTGGTAGATACACAAAAACAGATTATTTAGTGAAATTACAGAGATCAGGAGCCAACTGGTATTTTGATACATGGCATAAATCAAAATACCAAAGTTATTGTCTCATAAAGAATAGCTATATTCTAATCTTTTGTTTTACTTCTACTTTTTTGTTTCACTGTCCTGGGTATGAGGACACAAGAGTTGTTCTTTTGAATTTGTGCTCATTTCTATTGGTTGAAGGATTTTAAAGGTGTGCTTCAGTCAGGGAAGTTTTGTTTTAGTTTGGTTGTATAGATTTTATTTGCGAGGCTTGGGAAAGAGGGCAGAATTCTTGGTTCATGAGGTGTAAAATAATTGACAGAGCACTGAAACTGTGCTTTTTGTGTCCCATAAACCCATGTTTCATGTGCATGACATGAAAATTAAGAAAACAAACTTGTAGGCTGGTGTTATTTCTCCCAAGGAAGAACCACATATGCAAGCGATTTTTGTAATATGATATTGCCAAATAATTTCCACCCAAAAAATCCATTATGATCCATCAATTATTAAATACTCGGTTCAGCCTTGCACTTAAGTCGTGACCACAATATAAAATAAACGATGATTCATAAAGAATGTGCGGTGGGCACCTGTCATCTGCACCTCATACATCCTCTATGGAACCATGTATGACAGAAGGAAGTTTACAGCCTTGTTTTCCTCTAATTTGGTGACTTTGATAATGACCCAGCGTATATGTACCCTCCCTGCTGATTCCTCATTTCCGATCATCAGCGGTAAATAAGTCTCATTGTCCTTTGTAAATGAACCTGCAACTGATCTGTTTGCAGAAGCCGAGTGTGCAGGAAGCGCACTAATGGGCACATGTTAAACCGATTTCCACAGCTGAGGAACAAGCAGGAGATGAAATTTGATTTAATTGCAACATCCTTGCATGTAGAAATGTGCTTTTATAGTTCAGTCTGAACCATAACTATGTACTATAATTACTCAGAACACTTTCAATAATAGACAGATTCCTAATGAAGAAACAATTTTTTCAGCAAAATAACAAAAATCTAATTTAAAGAGGCTCAACTATTAGACAATTGACCATGGAACTTAAAACACAGTGATTATAAAACTTAATGCAAAACTTTATAAATAATATGATTATCTCAAATGAATGTAGAGCATATTAAATGAGTTGCTGTGTTCAGTGTGCACACCTGTTGGATGTTAAACACACGCTGCAGTCTTAAGTTAAGTTTACATTTTAAGTTCAAGTAACTTTGAACAAAAACATATTTTCCTCAATGAAAACATTTGTAAGCATCCAAACTCGCCCGTACATTTCCATGACTGTAAAGTTTTGAGCGTTAAAGAAGGAGCTAAAGTGTACTCACTGTGTTTGCGTGATGCTGCTGACGAGCTGAGCAAACAGGACGCTCTTCCTCGCCACTGCAACAGGGTTTTAAATACTACAGGGAGAGAGCTACTCCCCAGTCTGACTCCTGATGCCCACAAGATGCTGCCCCCCTGCGACAGAACGACTCTCATGATGCTTTCACAGACGAGAGGGCGAGTCCGCATGTTGTAACATGAGAGCGATGCCTTCAGCAGCAAACACTGCTCACTGCTGTCTCCACTCTTGATAAGCTAATTAGCCTGGATGCTTGACACCCTATTTAGGAGAAATGTGATCTTTAATTTGAATGGCGAAAAAGTGTTTTGGGGTTTAATTGCCGAACATGAAACTCATGCGGGAGGAAGCAGAGCACGTGCTCATGTACAAAACAACCTTTTTAATCGTTTTCAAGTTTCCAGTCCCGTCCTTATTGCTGTATGGGATTTGATGTCATCCTGAAGTTTAAACAAACTAAAGCAGCAACCTGACCACCCAACTGCGTTTACCATATCGTATACCATTAATCAAACAGTTACCCTCCGCCCCAGACAAGGCCTGGTCTGCTGCATATGCTCAAAAAGCAAGAGACTCTTGACAAGAGAGAATGAAGACAACCTCTAAAACCTCCTTGTTGATCGTGGGGATTAAGGAATATTCCTCAGGGAATCTTTATCGGGCGGGATTATCAGATAAGGTATATCATTAACTAAGGATTATACTCGCATTTCTACCAGCATCATCATTAAGCGAGTAAGTGCGACTGGCCTTTCAAGACTTATAACGGATACTCGCCCTGCCTTGCTAACAGAACGGATTTTTTAAATATTTAGTTTAGAACTTTTTATTCCAATACATTAACCTGAAATTTGAAATTATTCTTTGCAAATTCTGAATTACCAATAAATTATATAATAAAATACATTTTAGAGTAAGCTACGAACCTGTATAAAATGCAGGTAGTAACTGCACAACTTTGCTGTGATATTAAAGTGCAGCCTATGTGTTACTGCATTTGATGTATGTATTTTGATTACTTTAACTTTAGAAGACTTTTGCTTAACGTTGAATTCAGGACTTTCTTTCTAAAAGTAGTAGGAGTATTTATTCCACCAGACCAAATGTATTATTATTATATTTAGATTCTAGGGAAAGGACCTGTACAATTGAACAGTAATGGTTCCAAGATGATGCTTCACAATGACTTCAGATTTTTGTTTTTAGTGACATTTCTCAACAACTATCAAATGAATTGCCACGAAATGAATGTAACAGATATTCACGTGTCCCCTCAGGATAAATTCTCTTTGGTGAAGCCTCAGCATTTCATCTTTTGATATCATCAGGTCAAATTTTCAATTCATTACAATACTCTGGTACTCCAATCTTATTTTGTCTTATATGATAATTAATAATAATAAGAATGCCAACACGCTAAGAAGAGAACTTAGATAGTACACACACAAAGACACTGAGATTGTGAACTATCATAATGTAAATTAGTCATAAAGCTTTTTGTAAAGTGTCGTAAAAACTTAAAAAAACAAAATTACTTGCCGTTGTTGACACAGGACTGATTTATTGCAGCCGTATAATAATTAATGAACCAATACATCCACAAACAAGCAGTATAGTATTGTACTTTGCTGCCAAACAGCAAAGTACAATACTATCCATCACAGTAAATGTCAGCAGGTATGCTTTACTGAGAACCAGAGTCCACAGCTCTAAACTAATATTTGCCCGGTTATTGTTCTTATCTGTGAGATGTCATGTCGTCTAAGCAATATTTGCAGAAAAGCCACACATGCAGCAGAAGCAGAGCACAAAGGGGATCATTATCTCTCCTGCTTAGCTTGATGAATGGCTGGGATCGGGCTGCATTACAAATAAAAACATGAGTACATGCAGAACAATCGTTTGAGTTTATCTTGGAAATTGGCGGTGGGGGCTAACGTGCTGCACACAGAGAGAGATGGAAGTGGAGGAGAAGTCAGGTCAGGTGATGAGCATCTGTGGTGTTTGGACTAAATTTGTTTTGCGGATTGACTTTGAGTGTTCCTGTCTGTCCAATGGATCAGTAACAACAATATGATTTGAATACCATGCCATTCAGACGGTGGAAACGTGTACTTAGCAGTGGAGGGATTCTAATGTCCGGATGTTGCACTGCATCTGTCGAGGTGAAACCGCAACGGCTAATAAGTCGGTGCTAGGAAGCCGGCTGAGGACTGAATTCTACATTTACACCATTGTAGCATAAAGTGCACACTGTAAAACTCACCACTGCACAAAAATGTAATTCCCTCCCCACATTCTCACCCGTGCATGTAGTACCAATATTACTAATACACATAAAAACTTGATTTCCCTGTTTTACACATTTGCCCTGATTTCCATATTGAGCGTTTTGCTGGAAACAGAACATCCTCGAGCATTATGGGACAATCTTTGAAAATCATGTCAACCATGAGAGGTGTCATTGGTTTACAGAGTGTGAAAAGACCAAGTGTAACGTGTTGTAACGCGTCTCCACTCCCACTATCCAGAAATGAGGCCAAAATATCCCAGATACAAACAATGCCATCTTGTGTGTGTTTGGAGCCGGACTCTGGACAGTAGCGATCGGGGGAGATGGAACTGCGGTAGCAAGGTCCAATCGAGTCAGTCTCAGCTTTCAATTATGATGTTTTACCCTGTTTTTACAGCCTCATATAACAAACTGAAACCAAACATAGTAGAAAAACAAGCACAATGTCAGAAACCGTCTTTGAGAAACATGTCTTGTCCATGTCCCATCCACTAACATGGATGAAAAGGTTTTAGTGATTTATGCTGCGGCAGCAAAACGTTTGGAAACAAGATAAAATCTGCACACCCAAAGCTCTCGTTAAAGGATTTAGCCTTGTTGTCAATCTTAATATACAGTCTGGTCGCGCCACACAGAAAGTGGCTGAGAGCAGCGATATGCAAAGTGCATTAACCGCTGAGATGTCAGTCCGAAGTTCATCACAGCCTGAGTGGTGTTAGCGTGTGTGGTCATGTGTGGAGCCGCGGTAACGTGTGGCATTGCGTCGGCGTTCCATCACTTATAAATGAGGTTTACCCCATAAGAGTGGTGGTGTCCTCGGGGACGGAACAGCTGCCACACAGCTTTTTGACACTTTATTTGTCGCTGCTGAGGAGGCACTCAGCGTGTTTGACTTTTACATCCAGATCCACTGAATCGGAAACTAAAGCCACTTCCCTCGTCAATTAGGCCGTCGTGACTCAACACAACTTTTGTGATAATTCTGCGAATTGTGCACAATCTCCAGTTTGTGACATGCCTTTCAGACAGTGTAAATCATTTGGAAATGGGGACGCAAATTTCAATATAAATGTGTTTGCACGGGGAATCTCTTTAGTCATACCGGGGATTAGATTCTTTCAAAGCATTAGGAGCAAATACAATACTTGTGTTTCTGGGTAATTAAGACTTTAAGAGTGAACAAGACACTTCACAGGAATGTCCCTGAGGACCTTATTTCACAATCTGCTGCAGATGTAGTTTCAACAAGAAGTCTTGCCTAAAATACACATGTAAGTACATGTTTTGAGTGCCTGTGCCTTTTTCTAACATGAGAGAAACGTCACTCAATCCCCCGTGCCAGCAGTCTGCACAGGACACTGCAGCTTGACTGGTTACACTACAGCCCATTTATCTGGTGTATGCATGAAAAGAAACTAAATTAAACGTAACAATGTTACTTCACTGACATAATGTGTTTTGATTAACTTAATTTACAATTCACAATCAAAAGCAATAAACAACTAAAAAGCTGCAGAGAGTAAGTAAAACTATGGGACTATCATTTGTCATTAACTTCATTGAACTAGTGCAGTGCTTGTCCTAAACCTGCCTGTTTGCAATGGGCTGTTTGTGGTGATGCTGGTTGCAGCTTTTTTCTTAAACTCTGCAAGTGACCAGCAGTAATTTAGCCGTGGCAATTAAAAACAGGCTGCAGGTCTCAGTCCACAGAGCCCTGAAATCACCGCTGCTGCACAAACAGCGTTTCACCTGTCTATTAAAAGTTCAGTGAAAGTCATGATCAACAACATCACTTATGTTGATGATTCCAAGCCACCACTGCTACAGAGCACTGGTCCCCTCTTTATTTAAAGTTTATTAAAATTGTACGTATCCTGTGTCCAAATCGCCATTTTACATGATGAGCTGGTGGAGATTCTCCAGTCAGTCTGAGAAAGGAGCATGAGGATTCTCAGCTGACATGGAGAAGAGGGAATAATGGTTATGTCAGGTCAGCAGGAGCAACTTTACTTACTTTCAAATGATGCAAAATATATGAGGTAATCAAACACTGGAAAAAGAACACACCGTTGGAAGATTAATGTTTGGTTACATTTACATTTACATTTTTCATTTAGCTGACGCTTTTATCCAAAGCGACTTACAATAAGTGCATTCAACCATGAGGGTACAAACCCAGAACAACAAGAATAGAGAAAGTACAATTTCTTCAAGAAAGCAAAACTACAAAGTGCTATAAGTAAGTGCCATTTAAGTGCTACTAAATTGTTAGTCTAAAAATGTTATTCAAGGTATAGTCGGAAGAGGTGTGTTGTTAGTTTGCGGCGGAAGATGTGTAAACTTTCTGATGTCCGGATGTCAATGGGGAGCTCATTCCACCATTTAGGAGCCAGGACAGCAAACAGTCGTGATTTTGATGAGTGTTTAGCTCGCAGTGAGGGAGCAACAAGCCGATTGGCCGAAGCAGAGCGGAGTGAACGGGCTGGGGTGTAACGTTTGACCATGTCCTGGATGTAGACTGGACCCGATCCGTTCTCAGCACGGTACGCAAGTACTGGTGTTTTGAAACGGATGCGGGCAGCCACCGGTAACCAGTGAAGGGAGCGGAGGAGCGGAGTAGTGTGAGTGAATTTAGGTTAAAAACCAGTCGAGCTGCTGCTTTCTGAATGAGCTGCAGAGGTCGGATGGCACTAGCAGGTAGACCTGCCAGGAGGGAGTTACAATAGTCTAGGCGTGAGATGACCAGGGCCTGGACCAGAACCTGCACCGCCTTCTGAGTGAGAAGGTGGCGTATTCTCCTGATGTTGTACAGCATGAATCTACAGGAACGTGTTGTTACAGTAATGTTGGCAGTAAGGGAGAGTTGGCTGTCGAGTGACAACACCCAGGTTCCTAGCAGTCTGAGTGGGGGTTAACACGGAGTTGTCAAAGTTAATAGTCAGGTCATGGGTGGGAGAGTCTTTCCCTGGAAGGAAAAGTAGTTCAGTCTTGTCAAGGTTCATTTTCAGGAGCTGGGAAAGTCTTGTGAAATCTAGGGAGATGGAAACGTGGGGGGAGTGGCTCATGACACAGCTCTACAATGGAATAAGATTTTACAAAAAAATGTAAATCAATAAGTCATTGTTTGTGAAACTGAGAATTGTATAAATACTTCTTTATGAAAAAGGCTCGGAGGACGATTCTTCAATGTTGCCCAGGTCACACTGATGAGGGAATGTGGACATGTGATCTGATGTGTTCTGATGTGTCTGCGTCTTGTCTTATCAAACGGTTGATCAAACCTGTTTAGCTTTGAATGGGAAAATGCCTTAGGAGATGTGACAATTTTCTCCCTCTGCTGCTCATGTTACAAACAGTCCAAACAATCCAAACAGGACAAGACTAAGCTGAGTGAAGCTGCTGCTCCCACCATCTCAGAAAGAGGGGAGCCCCTGTACCTCTATACATCCCTACACCTGTAAATATACAGAAACTCGGACTACTTTTCATATATGTTGTTATAATGCTGTTATTTCTTCATATATAAACTTTATAAAACTCCTTTTCAACTTTACATACAGGCTCATGTATGGGACCCTGGAGATAAAAATACAAAAAAATGTGGGAGTTTGACAACAAATACATTTTGGGCTGTTTAAAAGATTCAAAGTTTCATAGTTTGCTTTAAAACTTAGATTTTTTGCCTCATGTTTCATTTTTAGCTCGATCCTTGGAAACATTTCCCCTCTGAGACAAACATGTTGTTCTGACAACTTAACACAATAATGTTCAAATGTAATTATAAGTGACCGCAAGATAGACGATCGTCCTTATCTCCAGGAGACTTTAAAGTGTTGTTCCAGAGTTTCTGTTTGTATCACTCCATCAGCCTCTTCCTCTCTGAGCCTTGTTCTCCATCTCTAAAAAGCCTGCACCGGTCTTTGCTAAGCTGAAGTGAGCTCAGCCGCACATTGTCTTGAGACTAGCATGAGCATTATGACTGCTGGAACCCCCTGAGGTCTAAATCCCTGATCCCGGTGCCCGTGATTATCCGTGTGGATTCGCACCGGCCGAATTGGAAAAACAATCATGAGCCACGCAGGCTTGGTAGGTCAGAGACGGTATCATTTTCTATCCCGGTGACACCATCTGCTCAGTTTGTAAGGCCTTGCCCTCGCTGGGGATTTGTATTAGTCTGCATTCCAGTTTATTTCTCAAAATGTTTAAAGTTGTGATCATGTGTTGTGCTTGACAAAGTGCAGTACGCATCCAGATACCATTATTATTCATTGCCGCCTGTGGTGTGAAATACACACAGTGGATTACGTTCATATACAGATTAATGCAAAAAACATTCTGCAGCTGTTTTGTGTGTGGCATAAATTGCCCTATTCCTGAACCTGCTTCTTTATGATCTTTTAAAGACACGTCTGTGATTTGTTTTTAACTGAGTAACTCTCTGTCCCCCACCAAATCTTACTGATCAGCAATAACTCCGTGCCGGGACCGAGGAGGAGAAGGATGTGAGCTGCAGCTGCTTCCGCAAAGCGATCGATGCCCTTCATGTGCTTCCACGAGGACCACTTCCCCTGAGCCAACGTTTAATCCTCTTTAGAAGTATTCTTCCATCTGTCAATGTTGTGCCCTGCGCCAATCATTACCGCTGCATTTACACTTCAGCGATCCACCTGGTCGATCCGCTCCCCCCATAGGGGCTTACAACGTCGGCAACAGCGAAGTAAGCTTCAACTCTGCGATAAGCAGCGCTACGAGCAAACAGAGTGAAACTGTCCAAAATAGGAAGGGACTTATTATTTAGTGTGTGGAAAGTGCTTTTTAAGTTCTTAGTTAGAAGCCGGAAAACTGAATGATTCACCCCATACATCGGAAGTCAACGTACCATCACCCGCTGTGACAGGACTCCAGTGGCAGTTTTATAGGAAAAGGGAAAGTCTATGTTACATTAAACTGACTGTCCTTTGTACATTTGAATACTACTTTGGGCTTGGTGTCAATGACTGAACATGAAGATGGTAGACGTGTCTCTACTTAGTCCGACAAAGCCCAAATATCCAAAATACATTCGCTGCCATCTTGTGCTGGTGACGTCATTTGGAGTCAGAATCTGTGGAGTAGCGGACAGAGTATGGAACCTTGGTATCGAACTCACACTGATGCACCCGCCCAGCCAATAGCGAGTCAATTTCAGGTGTCACTCGTGATGTTTCATCCCATGTTTATAGCTTTAAATAAACAATCAAAACCAAATATAAGAAATAGATATTGCGACAGAAATCGTCTTTGGTAAATTTGATTCATATGTATCTTAATTTTTTGTTTGGCCCCACATGGGGGGGTGGGGTTTATGACATGTACTACAGCCAGCCACCAGGAGGCCATCAAAGTGTTTTGCTTCACGTCGTGTATTTTTAAATGCAGACGTTGCTTGTCATTTGTAGTGTTCATGCATATTGAGCGGAGTTAGCCTAACAGATGCACTTTAGATATTTAGTATGAGTTTATTGGCTTGTTTTGAAATTCAGGGCATATAGTGGTATTTTTTATAAATAAGATATATAACATGTTTGTAGCTTACATCACATGAAACATGTCACATCACATGTTTTCATCAATAGTAAGATCATATGACTGTATGTCTTGCATTCATTCAACTTAAATTACATCTTGCACTGACAATAAATATAATAAAAAATGTAAGTTGTTGATGAATCTCTGGAAAAAGAGAGCTTTTATTATTATTATTGTCCATGCAACAGTTATTAACAAGTGTGTGAGCTCCTCACTATAACAAAATTCTTAAAGTAAAAAATGATATTTGATGCATTTCTGACGTTAGGTCAAAATGAATCTGGTCACATACAATTGTCTGGTCAGTGTTTGCAGTTCAATGATCCAACTCATGGAAGCTACCGATGCTGGTGGTGGCTCAGTAATCCGATCATGAGTCATGGTTAGTTCCACTTGGCTGCAGACAAAGCTTGTTAACCCTGACACCAGGGGGGTTATGCCTGAGTAAACCCTGCCACGACCAGAGCTGACCACCCGGCAATGTGTTGCCCGAGACAGAAAAGCGGTTTATGTATAATTGCAGTGTGTAATCACTTATCAGCCCTCGGTAGGTAAAACATCAATAAGTGATTGATTACTGATTAAAGTATTAAAAAAACAAAAACAGTATGCATGGTTTAAATTTTTTTAACCTCTGGTGTGGGCGAAGCTGTTTAAGATTTGAAAAAAAAGATAATTTTGTCTCAATGGAAAATATTCTTGCATATTTTTTAACTGTTGCATAGCAAGAATATAACTATAAGTATTAATTGTATGCATACAGCCATACAGAACCCTATATTTGGTATTAATGAAGTTCTTGGCTCAACGAAGTGTCAGCTCAATATTGCATGTGATTGAACTACTAAACTATATATATATATATATATATATATATACTGTATATATATATATATACATTATTCTCTATGGCTTATTTGAATATTATATGAATTACTTTTAAAAGCTGTGCTTGGACTTAAATACAATTATCAGCCCCTTGTCTTTGACTGAGGAAAGGGTCAGTATTAGAAAATGCATTCTTCCACCATTTGGACCTCTCAAGGTAAAGTGAGGACTCACATTTAGAAACCTTTAGAATGTGCTTCTTTCTGAAACGGTTCAGAACATACGCCACCATCCTATCATCTTAAACTACAGTGGACTCCGCAGTTTTGTTTTTATTGCACAATGTGTTGTTTTTCTGCCACTGTAACATGGCACGGCAAAATGTAGCGTAACCCCCTCATGCCCGTACATGAAAACATCTCAGGTCCAGAAATGTTCCTTGTTTTTAAGCGCTGGTTATTTGCAGAGAAGCGGAGCGAGGGAGAGTTTAGGTGATGATGAAGAGAAAGGATGAAATGCAGGGAGAGACAGCAGAGGAGATTGGGTTGGAAAAGCACAGCGGCTTGAAAAAAAAGGGGACAAATAGGAGACAGAGATGAGAGTCGCCACTCTCCAATGTCCTGTTTACTTGCCCTTATTAAGTGATCGAGGACGTGTGAGCTCGTGGACTGACAGGCATTGAGGGTAATGAACTGTCTCCACTCTTTCTGCAAACCATTATTTTGAAGGTCAGTGGACGGGTCAAGACAGCCAGCTCCACGGACCGATACCTTCCAAACCGTGGTAATGACGCCTTCACCGCCTCACTTCACTGAGCCGCTCTGAGCAGTAAATGCTTTCGTATAGTCACACTCGGCACTCCACACTACGGGATAGCGAAGGTCCAGAGCCTCTCAACTGACTCTAATGACTGCAGAAATAGAAAGAACGTGCTCGTTATGCAAATCTTTTTTTTTGTTAATTACAGGTTTGCTTCGCTCTACATTACACTGTTGCTTTCGGTGAGCGGTGCAGACGTGGGGGGAGAGAGAGGTTGTATCACCCACACGACCAAGGAGATGGATGGACTGTTGTGAACATGAGCCGCTACGTTCAGCTAATGAGCATGACTCCACCTTGTGGAGACAACACGGACTGGATGCTGAGGGACTTGTAGACACTCTGCATGAACCCATTCAGAAATATCATACTGTACTTAAACAGGAAATCTGCTCAATTTTTCATGTGAGAGGAAATGCTTATCAGACAAATTTACAAAAAAATGCTTGTGGAGTGCAGTTCCACCCAGAAGCCCAACACCTCCTACTAATCTAAAAAAAAAATGTTTACCTTGTGGCCACTCTATCCCACTTCTAAGGACATTGGTTTTGAAATGTGTTCCACTTCATTATTTAAGAGGTAACACCAAATCAAAAGGAGCCCCCGTCTGCCCCCCGAAATCCAATCAGGGTCGATGAATCTGAAATTGATAGCAAATCTTTATGGGCGCCGGCACTTACTCGTGCGCGATGAGGGCAACTGAGAAATGAGAGGAAGAGGAGGTGGAGGGAGAGATAGCCGGGTGGAGACAAGAGAGAGAGAGGAAGGGAGAGAGGGGGGTGGAGAGGAGTGAGGATACACCGGGTAGATTTATGACTTCTCGTTTGGAGCATACTGCTGAAACAGACTCATAAATGTTTTTGATGGTCCGCAAATAAATAACTCCCAGCATGTCTGCTCAGCACACAATAAATAATCCTCAAAAGTTTAATCATTCTCAATCCCCCCCAATTTATTCTGTGGATATTTATGTGAGCCTATATAGTCTGTATGCTGTGAGGTACATACAGACGAGGCAGTGCACCAATACCCCACGTGTCAACTTTGATTCGGTGAGATTTTGATGAAGCTGTATGCCGCATTAAAGTATAAATGTTAGGCCTGCAAGATTGTGAGAAACCGAGAGTCGGGTTTTGTTTTCTATTGGTTGTCTCCTCTGTGCAGGAAATTCAGTGTCTTGTTCACCCTCTAACTTCCTCCACGCTGACGGCAAACAGCTTCCCACAAGCACAGGTCAGGAGACTCTCTGTAAAGACGGCCTCAGTATTCAACATAAGGCAGAGAAAGGATCAGGGGCTGCATGTGTGTGTGTTTGTTTGTGCGCACAAATGTATCTCCTCTATTTACCTGCGTGCATGTGTAAAAAGGTGCAGTTTGTACTGTCAGTGCATGAGCATGCGCTTCAGGATGCACTTCTGTGTAGGCAGACATTTGCAGTGATGCATGTGTTGGAGAGGTGCCTGCGATTGACCAGTGTGTGTGTGTGTGTGTGTGTGTGTGTGTGTGTGTGTGTGTGTGTGTGTGTGTGTGTGTGTGTGTGTGTGTGTGTGTGTGTGTGAGCTCATGTGTGTTGGCGGAGGTTTCCCTGGAGAGGCCGAGCAACAGAGCTGACCTTGCAGTTAAAAAAAAAAGACGATAATGTATTCATTGGCATTGCACAAATTTTTCTCTATCTTCTATTAGGTGTTCGGCTGTTATCTCAGCTGTTTTGAAGCGACTCTTTCCTGCACTCTGCACAGTATTGATTTCTTCCAATACTCCGTCTTTACTCTAGGACATCCAGATTGAGATCCTAATTTATGATGTAATCAGTGCTCCCTCAGTAGCTTCTCCTTCATAATTTGGAATCAGTTTGATGCCGCTTTATAGAGCCACACTTACCCGCCTCCCCGCATTGTGTATTTTTAAACCCTGAAGCTTAACCTCACTGTAAAAATGTCTCTTATCGGACAGGGTCCAGCTGGCAATGTCAAACCAATGGCTTTATACCCTCTAGGGTTTCCATCCAGAATAAATTAGATCAATAAAATACCAAGAGGGCACTTAGGGAGCAGACAATTAAACACCTTGCATAGAACGCAGTCCAGCTGTATTTCAAATGAGTGAAAGATTATACTGATGAATGCCGTCATTAAAAAAGACAGCACTCAATAGCATTTCAACAATGGAGAGTAAACACATGAGCCGAGTGAAGACGGATTCAGAAATCACCGTTCTAATGCAAACTTGGGCTCAGTCGGTTTTATTTAAAGAGTGCATTACGGAAAAGTGTTGATGTTTGCTTTGGGTTTAAATCTGTCATCCATTGCGACGTTGAAAGCTCTCAATTTGTGTTTGATGCACGAGTGAACGAGTTGTGCCACCGGTATTCTTGACAACATAGTCACTGTGCTGTATAAACACTCTAATTCATTCCAGTAATGGGAGCCATCTATTGTCAGCGGGGCGCGTGATTAAAGGCTTTTAAATTGCTTGGTTCAAATCAAGCGGCTGCAGTTTTGGGGTCTTAACTCACAGATTTTGTAAAGCAGGGATAATGAACGTCGCAAAAATGCTACTTTAATGACTTGAATGAATAAGTGAAGGAAGACGATTTATTTTCCAGGACTATCTCCCCCCCTCCCCCCCGCCCCTGCTCCTCCTCAAGTGTCCAAACAACTATCCGGTGATACTTGTTGGTGGCCACGGCAATCCCACCCTGCATTGCACTGCCAGAAGCCACGGATAACGATGAAACTTTAATTGAATCCTATACTCAACATAATTAAACTCTATCAACTTAATTACCTCTGCTCCTGTCACAGTAATCAAATGGATGGAGTGCGGCTGTGCGCTAACCTTTTCCTCAGGTGTGAGTTACAGAGCACCCGGGGGATAGCGTTACCGACGCCGCTGAGGGCCTGTCTTGTCCGTTCTTTTTTGAGGGCTTCATTTATTTTTCTGTCCATCTGCCAGGCCCGGAAAGGATTTTCTGCCACAGGAGCTCCTGGATACGGGTCTCTATCAGTGCCGTCCAAAACCCAAAGAAAGTATTCTTGGAACAATGATCCAGCTTCCTGGTGAATGTCAGCCCGAGCCTGATCCCTTCACAAGATGAGGGTGCCATGATCCCACGACCACCACCTGTCCTTTGGGAGAGAGGGGTGGGGGGGTACTCTCTTTTTTACAGTGACAGCAATAACTCATTTCGTTACTTCTAATCACGAATCACGCTTTTGGACGAGGGCTCAGACCTTTGCGCCGGGCACGGAGGACGTGCTGAGCTGTGCATTGTTTGCAAGGCACACACCGCATGATGGATGAGGGGGAAGAAAGTCTTAGTCCTAGCATGGATCATTCAGCCTGCCTCGTCATCAGGGATTTGGAAGCGCAGGGCTCGTGTCTGGCTTTAAAAAGTGCCGTAAAAATCAATCAGGAAACTGTTTTCCAAAAAGAGGAGTCAAAAGGCTGAGATCATCTTATCCCACTCACATTTCTACCTTCAGATATTCTTGAAACGCAGATACTTCACCTTTGAACGACTTATACAGTACATGTTGGTCTATCATCACTTCATGGATTAACTTTCCTTTTTACACCTCCAGGAATCTATCCAACAGGGTTTTTCTTTGGCTCAACAGCAGTACTGTATGTGTGTTGGTACCTAACAGGTACACAAGGGATATGGTCTGGTACCTCGAGTGCATTAAAAGTTTACGATTCGCCCAAACAGCAAAACTGCCCTTTTCCCAAACACAATTTAAATAGCAGAGAGGAAACATTTAAGTGGCCTGTGTCAGATTTACAGTGATAGGAAAAAAAGCCTATTGACTTCCTCTGATGGCTAAGTGTATTAAATTTAAAGGCCATAAAGAACTGTGTGTAAAACTCATGACATGCGCCACACAAGCAGACCTTAGAAATACACCGCGCTAAAAGACAAATGCACACATCAGCCTCGCAGCATATGTCCGTGTGCTATTATACGACAAAAGGGCGTGTGAAGACATAAGTGTGATTGTCAGATCTATTTTTACCAGGTATTCAGATACATTAACACAGTCAGAGATGACTTCATGGCATCAGCCTTTTGAACTTCTGCTAGTGGGAGCGAACAGGGAGGTAAAACCCAATGACGCCTTTCCTTTCCTGGGCAGCTTTAAGAACCCATCAGTGATATAATATGTAGCAATTCTTTATTAAAATGTCTAAAAACCACTCTGTGTTATATATTTTGTTGACTTGTGCACCTTCTTTATCCAACATGTTTCCAACAATATTCAAACCCAGATAAATCCCCAAAGGTAACGGGGTGTTTCATTCTGGTTGCCAAACTAGGTTTTTGTAATTGTTTTGATTGAGTGTCCGAAGTTACATATTGGACGCATACATTTTGATTTGGATGTGAACCAAGGGGCGGATTTCTTTTTTTCATTTAACAAATTGCGTTGGTTATTTGACCACTTCCTTTTTTCTGTCATTCTGATGACAGAGGAGAGAAAACAGGGGATGACATACAGCACAGGAGCACAGGTAGAATTCAAACCTGTGACGCTGCAGTTAAGACTCTGCCTTTACCCATAGTGTTGCTTAAGTGTGCTACCAGTGCACCCTAGCCCACCCTCTTCTTCCTCTGTGTAGAAAAACAATCTTGTTCTAGTTTCGGCTCCTTGGAGATATCTCATGCCCAATTTACTGACTTCTGCGTCTGCCCACCCCAGTCCGTGTGGCATCCAGAAATAATAAGGGTGAACACATGCACCAGCCTCAAACAGATTGAATTTGAGAGCAACTTTGTGTGTGTGTGTGTGTGTGTGTGTATGTTTGTCTGTGTGGTTTTTGTGGGTAGAAAGTCTGAGAGAGCGGAGGGCAGAGAAAGACACACAGAGAGGACAGGAGCAATTTATCTATTTCACAGTAGAAAGCAAAGGGATCCCTGGACTGCGCCATTTGAAGAGAGCACTTGTAGAAATGGTTCAAGGAGTTCCAGAAATGGAAGAAGACGAAACAGACAATTGCAGAATGAGTTGAAGTCATGGCTCTCACAGTAAACGCTAAACTGGGATGACGACCAAAGTGATGCTGTTCTTCTATAGATATAATTCTACTTCTCTGTCACCTGATGGGTCCCTGTCAACCCCCCCGTGTTCCCCTCAGTTACTTGTACAGTTTTCATATTAAACACTGGAAGACCGCCTGGCTCTAATTTGCAGTGGGGCGCTTTAATTTGAAACCCGTCATTTTAGAATCAAAAAACATCCAGGTAATGTTTTTAAAACTCGATTAGGATTCAAGACTGTCTGGAGATGATGTAATAGAGCAGTTGATATTGTGCTTTAGTGGATCACATTCCCCAACAAATTTTCAACACACCAGTTGATATACGGCACAGATCGTTAATCCAAGCTTGGCCCCCAGCCCCACGCATCCCATCCTCTGATACCACGACGCTGTGGGTCAATCCCTGTGTGACCCACTCAGGGGGGATCGCCTAGCGTCAAGGACAGGATCCAAGATCAGCACCGGTGACCTCTTTAATAGACTGCTTTAAATTAGAAGGCACTTCCATCAAGAGTCCATCAAGAGTCTTGACATCTCCAGCAGTTTGCATTATCTTTAAAGTCCAATATGTGTAACCTTGAAGGACGTGAGCGAGATGAAACGATATCCCATCGCCACCGGACGCTGATAGTGACAGAACATATCAATTGTGTACATTGGATTGGTGCACGTCCGGTGGCTTTAGGAATTGGTAAATGCAAATGTCCAAGGTTATCACTCACTCATGTACCACACATACGTGCACACACACACACACACACACACGCACACACACACGCACACACACATACACACACACACACACACACACACACACACACACACACACACACACACACACACACACACACACCAGTTGGCTGAGGGGACAGAGGATTGGATGTCAGTGTGCCCCATTTGTAAACATTTCTCAGCTATTGGTGTGTTCACAGCGGGAAACGAAAGGCAGACATGAATAAATAAACTAAAGTGAAAGAGGCTTTAATCGAGCACGAACAAAATGAATTAATGCAGGCGGGAAAAAATTTACATGAAGAGGTAAGAACTCCCACAAGGTTTTAATGTAACAGCATCTCCCACTTTATTTAGTAATAATAAACTTTATTTGTAGAGCACTTTCATTCTAAATTTAATAAAGCATGTGTAATAGGAAATAGGAAATAATTCTTGTCTGTTTTAAGTCTTTGCTAAAAACATACTTTCTTCAGAAGGCATATTCCTGAATTTCCTTGGGGTGTCATCCAGGCTATTGTTGGTCTTTTACCTCTATTATTGTTATTTTTTACCCATTTGTTTTCTCGTTGTGCAGTACTATGTGCTGTGAATTGAAAAGTGCTCCTTAAATTCAATAAGTTTAAATAATAATTACAATAATAATAATAATGAATTGTATTCAATTAATAAAATTGATTAAAATTTTGTTTTTTAATTGAATTGAATGAAAGTAAATATAATTCAAAATTCACCCAGAATGTTTTAAGAGGGGATTTTAAGGCAGAAACCAATGTCGCACCTCGCTTGCAGGCTCATGGGGAGTAAGTGAATCCTCGATATAAACAGGGGCTCGGTTGTTTAAATCTTTAAAAGTCATCAATAACAATTTGAAATGGATGGGAAAATAAATAGGGAGCCAAAGCAGCGAG
The DNA here is from genome assembly GCF_022539355.2 of Hippoglossus stenolepis. Taxonomy (NCBI): domain Eukaryota; kingdom Metazoa; phylum Chordata; class Actinopteri; order Pleuronectiformes; family Pleuronectidae; genus Hippoglossus; species Hippoglossus stenolepis. Next base: position 11,330,165 of record NC_061501.1, on the reverse strand, counting down.
CCCAGAATCTGTGATATGTGTTCACCTTTTCCTGAACTGTGCAGTAATAATCCTTGCAGCAGCATTTTGTACCAATTGAAGGGAAATATAGAGCCTTATAACTTATTATTGATTCCCATAATTAGCACAAATTATATATAACATTTTAATTTCTTAGTCAAAGACAGGCTTCAGAACTTGACCTCTGTGATATCTGGTTATATTTACAAGCTGCTGTTCCTATTTGTTCCCATTATGGCGTCTATATTGAAAATAAAATACACACTTTCACCATGTTTTGATTCCCTTAATAGGATTCATATTATTATGCCACTTTCAAGGTGGAGACACAGTCAGCATTACCCACCCCCAATTTAAAAAGACCCCTTCTTTCTTCTGTGTTCCTCTGTGAGAGGAAGAAAGAAATTTCACAATATTCCTCTCAGGAGTGGTTTTGGTTTCCTGTCCAGATGATTAATCATTCACATTCTTTCACAGAGGGACTCATAACACCCTAACACTACCTGTGGACCCAATTACAAAACTGACAGCAATATCAATGCAACTCCCTGACTTATGGAAGCGTAACACGGCAACCTTTGTGTTACATCAGCACAACTGATACACACAAGGAATATGCACAGACCAACAGCCTGGCTCAGATGCATAAACATGGATTTATGTAGTTTGGGCAGTTTATACTTATAGTACTAAAGTATCACCAGATCCTATGATTTAAAAACCCATTCGCTAACTGGTTTGTTTGCAATTCTTACTGCGATATACCACAAACTATAAACTACAGCCCCTTTAATATCCCAGGCAGTGTTGTGTTCTGAACGTAAAATGGCACAATTAGCTTGGAAACATAAAAACAAGGCAGGTGTGGACTGAATGTACTTAATGCTTCGCCCCCGAGCTCAGGTCCAGTCTGAAGTGTCTTCATTGCTATTCACACCGCGGCGTGTCCTCGCTGTCTTTCACTCCCGTGTACATCACACAGTAATCACTGGAACACGCTCGAGGTGCCACACCTGCCCTGATTACATAAACGCTTACATTCTCAAGACGACTCTCGACGGCGGCGGCGGGTCAGATTGCCAGCCCGGTTGTTTTCACACCAATTAGACCGAGTGCATTATATACACATTATCATGCAGCCACGAGCACTTTGGGTTAAGGTGCAGCAGTGAGTGTTTTGTCTACCCTGCAAGGCAGCAATATTCTCACTGATGAATGCTGATGAGTGTGGCACCAAGTCGTGAAGTGTGGAGGTTACACTGAAGCTGTGCTGCGAGGGAGGTGGAATTCTTTACCTGGTAAACGGTGATGCTGCTGTTTGGAGTCAAGGCGGACTGAGGCATCTCCTCGTGTTTTTTATTTCCACCTGCATGTGTGTGTGTATGTATTTATGCAGCTTTAGCGTGTGTGTGTATATATGTATATAGATGCATTTGCTGTGTGTGTGTGTGTGTGTGTGTGTATGTATGTATGTATAGATACAGTTGCAGTGTGTGTTTATGCAGCTGCAATTGTGTGTGTGTGTCTATGTATATATGCAGCTGCAGCACGTGTGTGTGTGTGTGTGTGTGTGTGTGTGTGTGTGTATGTATATGTATGTATATATGCACCTTGAGCTGTGTGTGTATGTATATATGTATAGATACAGTTGCTGTGTGTGTGTTTATGCAGCTGCAAATGTGTGTGTTTATATATGTGTATGAAGCTGCAGCACATGTGTGTGTGTGTTTGTTTGTATAAATGTATATATGCAGTTGCCGCAGAGATCCCAATAAAATAAACAAATGCACAGACACACACACAGTTAGTGATCCATGGCCTTGGATGTACTACGCAAACAAACCCAGAATGATGAGTAGTAATCAATCATGTTTGTTTGTCCCTTGGTAACAGCAGCATCTGATGGAATGCAGTTGACAGAGCGACACAGACATAACATAGAGGGGAAAACGGTATTTCTTTTCAAAGACAGTTTTTAGGGCATTGTTGCCGTGCTGTGATTGATGGGAGGAGAGAGAGACAATAACCACGAGGAGATCGGGGGGGGGGTTCCTTGGATGTTGACATGTTAGTGACTGAGACTGACACGTCACCTGGACACCAAACATGTGTTCTGTTTTGCACAACAAATCACCAAAGCACGTTCCTGCTCATTGTGTTGTGTGTATTTCGGACACGCTTAGTGCTGTTGGCAGCATCAGAGGTGAACAGGTGTGTTTGGGGGGGATGAAAAGATGACATAGATTAATGACTCTGGTCTGTGGCAGACCATTATATCGAAGGCCACTGCTGCCCACTGTGGGTGGGTGGCTTGTGTGGACCTTGACATGGCCAGCAGCTAAAAATAGCCAAAGAGAATAAACAGGCTGCTGCCATGATGTGTTTCCTCCCTCTTATTGACAAAAACACACACACACACACACAGGCGTGCACAGACGCAGCCACACAAACATTAACACACACGCACGTTTGTTAATAATGTATCGTGGTGCCCTTACAGAGTCTTCAAACTCATAGTTGGTGGCCTCACGTCGAGCCAGTCATGAACCCTCCATAACTTTGAGTTTCACCGAATAATAAATGAAGCCTTTGAAAATTACATTATATCCGGGCCCTCAAAATATCAGGGAGCAGGCGGCAGAGAAAAAAGTGAGAGAGGAAGTGTGGATACATTTTTTAAAAACCTTGCCTGCCCATGCAGTCTTTTTTTTTTTTTTTCATTACAAGCATTCAAATCTATCGCAGGTTGCTATTAATAGAAATGTGTTGCACATTGATTGAATGCTTATTATTATAATTTAAGTGAATGTGACTCTTGCTCTCCTCCTCCTGCAGGAGTGCGCACTAAATTACAGCCCTCCACATTTCTTTCTCCCCTCTATCTCTTCAACAGCACTCAGAGATTCATTTCACATGCGAGACAAAATAGGTCAATAACTTAAATGTGCTCTACCTTTGCGAAAGAAGAACATGTTTATGAGGGTCTTTATCACGCACTGCAGTACTTTACGAACCTCACACAGCAGCAAATTCTTTATTTAAGCGAATGCATTCAGCTGATTAGATGAAAAGCTCGAAATGCTCTGTACATTGCTCCTCAGTGTATCTGTCTAATGAGTGCGTTATAAAGAAATCATGACGTGTCTCTCTCTTATGAGCTGACAGCACAGAAGAGAAGCTCTGGGGCCCAAGTGTGTCCGCGGTGTTGTTTGGACGATGGTGTGGACGCAGTTTATGATAAATTGGAAACGGGAATCACCAGCAAGCGGTGAAGGACTCGGGGATGAGGCAGCCGCAGTACAGTCGGTCCACTCTTTTTTTTCCGGCGTGGGAGTGATGAGAATACGCCCACAAAAGTAGAACCTGTGGGAGCGATGGGCTCCTGACCTTTGAGCTCTTCATTCCTTACTTTACTTTTTCCCCCCCACGTGTAGAATAACCTGAATAAACATCTGCGTATGGCGTTCAGTCCTCATTATCACATCACATTATCCCCGTCAGACTGTAATATATTCTGATAGATACAGACACCGGAGGTTAATTGACCAAACGGGGGATTCAACTGCTGTCACAGAGCGCGGCCACGCCAGCTCTGCAAAGCCTCCCTGGCTGCATGCATGGCCCAAAGTGTTTCTCCAGCATGATGCTACAATTTGAGTTGCCATGGCAACAGCCCACACAAGCACACATGCCCACATTGTACATAGGAATTAAAAAAGAAAAAGAAAAACAGGCATAACCTCATCTCTGCGAACAACCTTGAGGGGAAAGAAAAAACATTTTTTTAGTCCTAATAACCTGCAGAGCATCAACACATTTCTTCATGGTGAGTTAGTAATTACAGAGATGAGGCTGGTAACTAGAGTCATTCCGCCCACATGGTAGGACGCAGGCTGGCTGCAACTCCCCAGTGAACACATGCATGCAGGTGGTGTTAGTATAGAGCTGGAAGCATCTACCGCACTAAGTATTACATTACTCCACACCACACCTCACTGCAGTGTGCAATCCTGCTCTGCTGATCATTTTCTACCTACGCCACCGCTTTCCCTCACACGTCCTGACTCATAGGACACATGACTGGCCTCCAAGTTTGAAAATAAATAATGAAAAGGCGGACGCAAGTCAATCACCTTTAATCTGATGTCTGTACCTTAAGTAATTAACAACTGCAGCATCAGCAGTTTTGCCATCAGTCAACTCGAGGTCAGGGAGATGCTTCCCTACTTTAGGCCTGAGCGCTGCCAAATTAATGTCAGCCTGGTGTCAAGGGTTCAAGGAGGAAATTCAATCCGCAAACTGTACATCAGTGGTAAATATTGTGTTGTACCTAAGTGAAAAAAAATGTATATATATATTTTTTTTAAGTGAATATTTGCACCATAACTGCATAGTTTCCACACGACTCCTCTAACCCTCTCATACTCAAATCACATTTACACAGCGGCAGCCCCGGGTGTTCTCGACAGCCAGAGTGTCAAAGTCCCATTCAAATAATTAATTCGATCCATATGCGACTGCTAGGAATACGGGACGCAGTGGGAATGTCAATGCGCAGAATATATCCCGCAGATCTACATGTGACATAGAGACAGCAGCGCTAAAGCCTTTGACCTTCAAATAACACGGTTAAAGACACATAATACGTGCACACAAAGACCCTGTTTAGTCAATGCGGTCATTATTGATCACTTGTCACTGGAAGGAAGGAACATGGCAGGGAAATCAATTACACATATGCAGTGTATAATCAAATTTCTGCCAAAGCGCTGGGCTAAGGGGAAATGGTGAACTGACATATAAGCTCTCTACGGGGGAAATATCATTGCTGTATTGAACACTATTCATATGAACTGAGAGTGAGGGAAAGAGGGAGAAGGGAGAGACCGCTCCGGTGGAGTAGGTAACGATCTTAGGGATAATAAGGGATACATTATTTAATATCTCTATTTATTCATTTAAAAACAGGGAGTAGGGAGATCATTATATATTGATAGCTGATAGAGAAGATGGGTTTTGATTACGTGGAGGAGGCATAAGGTGTATCTGCCTGGGTCCGTCACTGACTTACTGCCGATTGCTGTCTCAAGTGGTCAAGAAAAGTGGGGGCCGGCCATCTTATTGTCATCTGCGGATCAGATTACTTTCCGGAGGGGTGAAATGGAGCATCTCACATGGTTGGTTCAGTTGCCAGTTGTTGCATTTTGAGGTCTGGGCTGTTTTGCATGGTCGTCGACACTGGTAGTGTGTCAGAATGAGTGGAGGGGATGGATGTTGTGTTTACGTCCTAAAAAGAGGAAGGGAAATATAGTTTCCAGTCAGTTTTAGAGGAAATCTGTTGCCAGGGGCAGATCCAGGGATGGTGCAAGGGGGGCACTGGCCCCAGCTGAAAACTGGAGTGCCCCTGTCCTGTCTAAGCTTTTTATTTTCTTTGCTTTTTTGAAATTAAAAATGTGCATTGTCAGTGTTTCTAATTTTGTGTAATTGAGGTGGAGGGTTCAGGATATCCCTCTGGGTTTTCTGCCTCCTTTACTGCACAGCTTAATATTATTTTGCATTTGTGTGACGTAACCTTGCTCAAAGCTATAGAACTAACAATAAACCAGGAATGACTTAAAAGTGCACCTTGCTGAATCAGGAATTGAGCATGGTTTGGACCCTCTGTGTAAATTATGGCCCCCCCTTGTGGCCCCCTGCTTTAGAAAAATCCTATATACGCCCCTGTTCTTTGCAGTGCTGCGAAGAGTGTATTCTGCATTTATAGTCACTGTGTATATCTTTATAGTCATTTCACTAAAGAGTGTGCACCTGATTCCATTAGACACTTCAAACCCAGCCTTTAAGGGACCATTGAGACAGGACGGAATCATGGGAGACTATGATTTGATGTTTGCGATATGAAATAAAGGTTATAATATGTGTGTATTACACTATTATAGCAGTTATTATACCCGAAACAGTAAAAAAAAAATCTAACATGAAGTCCATGCTGCTACATCGTGTTTGCGTTTCTATAAAATAAACCTGCTGCCAAGTTGCATTAGTGTTTTCACCTCTGGGATGTGGTGCAGCCCTTGTGCCCCCTCTGCCTGCTCCTCCTTAACTAGTGTGCAGCGGGACGGTCCTCTCCGCAGTTCGCTTATCCCGTTCCCTCCCGTTGGCTTTTTACGCGCACGACGTCTGCGACCACAGTGATTCAGTGGAGCCCGTCTCCTCCGCACGCTCCCAGCTTTTATTTGGATGAGGACTCTTTCCACAGTGTCCCGATGGCGAAACCAAAACGCCGCCCCTGTGTCCGCAGCCGCTGAGGAACACGTTTGTCTCTTTATCTTTCTTTCTCTTGTCCTCGCCTCGACTCGTTTTCAACAAAATGCGGGACGCGCGGTCTTTGCGCAGCGTCCGCGGAGTGCTCTGCTCGGCCGTGGCCGCTTGACGAGAGGGGGATCCCGGCTCCCTTTTCCATCCGCGGCTCCTGTAGGACCGAGAGGAGTTTTGCATGCAAACGGTGGCTTATCCCTGCAAGGTGAGCCTGACTTCAATTCTCTTTGTGTTGCATTTTACATTCTAACATCTACTTTTAAACAGAGTCGAGAGGAAATCCTGTGCGTTGCCAGCACAAATTGGATGTAGACTGATTTAGGTGCACGTATATAAAGGCATCAGAGAATTACTGAGCACAAGAGGCGTTGTAGCGTAACAGGTTTGAATGTATTCAACTGCAGAACAAGTAGTTTCCCCCTTTACATCCATATCTACTCCTATTTGGAATAATACTATGGTACAGTTGTGATCCAAGCAACTAGGCAGTGGCGAATGTAAACTGTTGCATTCAGGAACAACCTCTTGGTGGATTCTCGACACTGAAATTACAGGTTTAGTCTGAATTAAGATGTGTATTTTCTTAAATTAACACAAAAAAAAATTGTTGTTGCATTTATCCAAGTGTAAAGCATATTTAAATTCTCTGTGTTTGATTATAAATTCTCTAGAGCAGCTTTTTTCACACAAACACACACAGAAAATGTGACAATAACAATTAAAGGCATGTGGTAATGGGGGCTTCGATAAAAAGACCCCGGGACCTGCTGTCAGGTGCCTCCTCCATCCACAGTAATAATACATGAATGAATTTCAAGACTCCTTCCGTCCCACTTGTGTCCTGACCCTACCCCGGGGTCCACATTTTGACCGATGGTGCACCAACAGGGGCTCATCTCCTCGCCACAGCCACAACAGTTGCCAGTGTAAAAGCAAAGCAGCCATATTGACTGTTAAAACAAAGTCATTGATTCTGTCTCACACCTCCGTGGAAACGTGATGACGGGATCAATGAAGCTGTGCTATTTTTGACTGACAATATGAGCTAACAAGTGTAGAGAGTTGATTTATTATTCAATTTTGTAAATGTGCACAGGCATTATATTGTGATTTACTGTATCCCCCATATTGATACTGAAATTGACTCATGTGTCATCAGTCATTTTGTCATGTTTCAAACTATCCTTTTTCTCTCCTCAGCCATGGAGGGACTTGCCTAAAGAGGATCCAACATAATTTAAAAGCATTTTGGACTTTTTTTTTTTTGTGTCATCGTAACATCTCCCTCACGTCAAGTCTCCCTCTCCATCACCATGGCTGAGAAGCTTGGACCAGCAGGGCTCAAGCCCCCCAACGCCCGGAACAGCCCCTCGCTGCCCCCAGAGCCCATCGATATAATCCGCACCAAAGCCCGCTCGCGCAGAGTCCGCCTTAACGTTGGGGGTCTAAACCACGAGGTGCTGTGGCGGACCCTAGACCGACTACCCAGGACCCGGCTCGGCAAGCTCCGAGACTGCAACACCCACGAGTCCCTGATGGAGGTCTGCGACGACTACAGCCTGAACGAAAACGAGTACTTCTTCGACCGGCACCCGGGGGCATTCACGTCCATTCTGAACTTTTACCGCACGGGCAAGTTACACATGATGGAGGAGATGTGCGCCCTCTCATTCGGCCAGGAGTTGGACTACTGGGGGATAGACGAGATCTACCTGGAGTCCTGCTGCCAGGCCCGCTACCACCAGAAGAAGGAGCAGATGAACGAGGAGCTGCGGCGGGAGGCCGAGACAATGAGGGAGCGGGAGGGCGAGGGAGAGTTTGATAACACCTGCTGCCCGGACAAGAGGAAGAAGCTGTGGGATCTCCTGGAGAAGCCCAGCTCCTCGGTGGCTGCCAAGGTAGGGAACCGAAACTGGAAGTGTGATCACACCGCCCCCATCTCACAATTCCTGTTCACATGCAACGACGAACACGCTGGATCACAACACATTACATGCACACTTATTCGAGACCTGCTCCCACCATAATCATCATGAGTTCATTGATTTGGATCTCAGGCCACCCTGTGTTGTTCTCTCGCCAGGTGCTTTCTTGTCCGACCTGTTTGTTTTCCGTCACTGGAAACAGGGACAGCTGTTAATGGTGAATTGAACGCAGAGAAAATGTGCAGTGTTGGGGATGTAACGGAGAAAAAGAAGCAGAGGATGGGGAGTGACAGTGGAGACAAGGATGCAAACATGGTAAAGTCACATGTAAAGTTATGCAAGTGAAACACCGGGAGTGGAAACACTACAGGGTCTAGATTTACACTGCATTAGCTTTGACAAGATAATTGGTAGGTGAGTCAGCCTCGAGTGTCGCTTTCTCTGCTTAGATGAAGTGTGTCAGCGTAGATCGGACCAGTCAGTGACTTGTGACGTGACACATCTCTCGGAGGGAGAGAATTGTCGCCGCTCGTGCCACATCGCTGATTGGATGATCATCTTTACGGAAACGACAGGATGAATACAGTCTCTTTAGCTCTTTACTATTTTTGCTTTGGCCATTTTTGATTTGAAGGCTGGGGAAGGGGGGGGGGGTAGTCATGAGTGTTTCTCCCTTCCCACGTACCACATGTTTCAGAGAGCTGCAGCCCTCAGTCACATTTTCATGATGAATCCTGCAGAAATGACTGTGCGGCAATGTCAAGCACCCCCGAAAACGATGACATCTCCCTCAAATCCTCCCCCCCACCACCCATGCATTCCACCCCTGCTCTGACTCAGTCCCTCAATTAGGTAGGTCAACCTTGATGAAATCCAATCACTGGTAATTTACGTTGGGTCTCCAGTATCCTGATCTCATCATCGGCCAGTGCAGGGCTGGGCTGGCCGGGATTATTTTCCATGTCAGAGGATCATAAAAACAGGGTCCAGTGTGTGTGTGTGTGTGTGTGTGTGCGTGTGTGCGTGTGTGCGTGTGCGCGTGTGCGTGTGCGCGTGTGCGTGTGTGTGTGTGTGTGTGTGGGAGACCAAAGCCACAGCATCCCCTCTGTGTAAGAAATGCAGCTCCTGATCATGCGTTGTGCTGGTGGTGTACTTGTTGTGAGCACTTTCCCTTTGAATCAAAGGATGTCTCCCTGGCCAAAACATTTTTAGAAATCCTGATATATTTAACTTTATATTCCTGGTGTCTTGGGCTAAATTTAGAGCTCAGTATTATGCTTTTAAAAATAGCAAAAAATACCCAAATGAAACTGAATACATAGATCCAGTTACAGGACTTCTATTTGATTCCCTGTGCTATTCCTGCATGGCTTGTTTTCCCCGAACAAACTGCTGATCTGTGATTGACAGGGGTCTCGTCTCATCTTAATAATTGTTTCCAGCCTCCATTGAGAAGCCGGGTATCGTATGAATCATTTTAAAGGAGGCTGCCAATATCTAATCTAAGGCAAATCAGGTGATGGGAGCCAGGTAATTTGATGTGCTGTGTGATATTCAAAGTGATTTACCTTCTCATTACGGGCCCCGCATTCTCGAGACACATCTCCGTACTGCTCACCTGTTCACTATCGTGTGGGGAAAGCCTGTGGAACCTTAAAGGGAAATCCCACTCTAATTCAAAATTGCATTTACATCCTGCTGAGTGCTCTGCAAGGAGGACTTTAACATGACTCTAATGGCTGGGCCCTGTGTGCGCACTACAGCTGAAAGTACATTTGGAAATACACTGCAGTGTCCGCTCGACTGTCAGATGGCAGCTCCCCGGGGTCGGGGAAGCCTTTTACGGGGCGCGCACCGTGCAGTGTGAACCCTTAAAGCTACTGACCGAGGAAATGTCATTACTAGGCTGGTACACAACTGAGCACTTTGATACAAAGCAACCTGAGCCTTTTTTTCCAAATGCAATCACAGATTATGGCATATAAATATTCTCTCTCATTTTCTGTCTCTTTCTCTTTCACTCCCTTTTCTTTTCTCTTCTCTTAATCTAATATTAGCTCCCGATGTGTTGCTTTATGGCACTTGTGGTCCTCTGTTCCCTTAAACAAAGGTTAAGCACGAGAGAACTGACCTTTTCAACAGCGTCAATCAAACCAGAATTACAACCATCATGCTTTTGCAGAGTGGGAAAGAAAAACGACTGTGGAACCAGCCACGCTCCACAATCGGGTTTTTTTGGTGCAAAGTTGGGTGAGGGGTGTTCGGCGTGACCCACAAGTGAGGGAGGAGAGGTGGTGGAAAGGGTAGTGACAGAGGAAAGCCCAGAGAGAGGGTGATGTAAGCGGTGCAGTCATGTAAATAAGTCACGCCTCCGGATGCTGAGCTGGATCTTTGCAAAACCTTTACCGATGAATAATGAATGAAATGGTCAAAACATAAGAGGACACGGGCTAATGCAGTGGCCTCTCTGTGTTTAGGTTGAGTAAGGAGGAGGAGGAGGAGGAGGAGGTGGAGGAGGAAGTGGAGGAGAGTTATTTTGTGCCCCGTTCTATCTGCTGCTTGTCTTGTCACAGGTCCATAAGGTGTGTTTGGGAAGTTTCTATTGGAATTTGAATCAGGGCATCGTAATCTTTCCGACTCTGTTTGTTCTGCATCGCGGTACATTTCTATTCTGTCCGAGTGTCAGCTCATAGCCAGGAGGTATAATGTGCTACTAAATTATACAAGAACTGAGAGGCCATCATGTCCAGAGAAACTGTAATTTCTATTAATCCAGCAGAACGTGTCATCCTTGATACTGAGCCAGAAGGATTTGTGCTGCCCTGACCCTCCTTTGTTTACAATGAGTCACGGTTGTAGTTGTACAGCCAATACACTTAGCATGAGCTCATATAAGGGAGCCATATCCAAATTACTGGACTGCTTTAAGGGCTTTTGAATTCCAGCGCCTTTTGCTTTATATCTCCCCGTGTAAATGTATTAAAAATGCATATCTCCATTCCCGCGACAGCCGATCTTGCAGCTTGTAACTTGCAAATGTAGCTTGGAGAATACCTGCTTGTGATTTACCACTGGAATTGTGTTTTTTGCTCCGCATGACGTGGGACGTTATGCAGAGAGTGTGCAGTAAATATCAGGCCCTCACCACGTGTTACTCCACAGCAGTGATTTAAGTGAGAGCTTCAACTATAACATATGAATCCGGCTCTGTCCCTGGTATCATATATTACTGGTATGAGTTGTTTCCATTTAATATATGTATAGAATATTTTGCAAGAACAGCATCTTTTTTATTTTGATTTGTGCTCACGCAGAGCTCCTAGATAAGCTTTTCAGAATATTAACTGCGTAATATGAAATATTAAAGCTGTAATACACTCGTCACTCCGAGGCTGAAATTATTCCATTTTCTCGACGTCAGACCTCAGTCAGTCTGTGTAAATAACGGCTGTGGATTCTGGGCATTTTCAAAAGATCGACGTTTCTACTTGCCAGACAATTTCAAGGTGGACTTTTTCTGTCTCCCTCCTTCCTCCCTACATCGGCCAAGTCCATCCCCGTGCTTGCTCTTAATGTGGATGTGCACCATTACTCTCTCCTTTATCTAATAAGCTGGTCGAGCTAGTGGGAATGCTAAGCAGTGGGCCTGCATGGGCGCAGACGGGTGCTGTTTGGTCCTCCCACGCTTGGAAGCAGCCAGAGTCAGTCCACCACAGACACTGATGATGATGATGATGATGATGCCACAATGTGATGAAGCTGTAGAATCACAAGGTATCATAGCAGACAAACACCGATATGCTGATTATTGACCTTATTCTTAATAACACTTTTAATTTCTATTATGATGCTTACAAGTTACTAATAGAATATCCTGTTCATATTTCTGTTTACATGTTACAGAGCGTAGTCGTTGCGCCATTTCATCCGACGTTATCCCGATAGTTTTAAAACCCTGACCTGAAATATTAAAAAAATTGCCAACAGCCATAGATCGGTATCACAAAATGCTGGCAAAACATGATCGGACGTTATCATGCAATTAAGACTTATACATCTCTCTACATGTCCCTACTTGATTGTTGCACATTCAGAATATGACCTTATTCGGGTTAAGATAATCAGAAAATGCTGTTTTCATAGCAGTGTCTTACTCAGACCATTGGCTTCGTCAGGTTAATCTTGGAATATCCGTGTTAATGTAAAATGACTCATTGTTGTCATGATCATCTGTCTGGATGCGCTGCACACTGTTGATTCATTGTCGTTTCAGCCATGCACAACTTATAAAGTGTGAGAAAAGTTCCACCCACTGCTTTGCTGTAACTTCACAACAGGAGTCCCAGTCCTGCACGGGGTCCATTTTTGCAAACCTGCACCCGCAAAGCTCTGTACTGGAACCGCACAGACAGGTTCACCTGATCTAATGGGTGATGGTGTCCTTGTCCTCCTGTTTGCGTTCTTGGGAAAATATCTGTAAAGTGATGCAGCACCTGTGCACCTGCAGCTGTCAGTGCGTTTCCGACTTGCCTCGCTTGTGGCTATAAAAATGCTAATACCTTTTCGGCTCTTTTACACATACACTTTTAACGTATTCATAGCTGGCCATTTTTGTCTTTATGTAATCTGTTTCAATGTAATAGCAGTACGCTGTTTGTTGAGGGGAAGTGAACGGGATAAGGGTGGTAGGTGGTAGGCTTTCACAATAAAACAAATCCTTGCGCCTGATTGGGCTTCATATAAGCTGATTTAGATAAAAAGAATCACTGCACAATCAATTTAATTTAATTGCTCTCGCCCGCTGCCCGCCTGCATTTAGTTCATGATTTTGTATAAATGTATATTTTAACCGATTACACATCCTGGTGCAGTGAGAGTCAAAGAAGAAGAGAGGCAGGGGATAGAGAAAATGAGTGAGAGGCCTTCAGTCAGCACTACGTCAAAAGTCCTGTACAGTATGGTTCAAGCAGCAGGTCCACTACCTTTTGCCTCATTATCATCCTTTCATCTCTGCATGAATTGTGATCGGTCTTCAGGAGGTTAAATCAATGGGAACTGACATTTTATGGAAGAAATGTTCTCAGCTTGTTGGACAAATGGATCGTAGTTACATTTTTGCTTATTTTGTAAAAAAAAGCCTTTCCCACTGGCTGCTGTTCACGGCTCCTGCAGCCATGTGAAATCAGATTTTTGCTGTTTATGGCTCTTCAGTCATAATTCAGATGCTAACTTTCAAGTCGGACATTTCTCTCGTTGCGACTCCTCTGTGCAAGAGGCAGAGCGGCTGATAATACCTGCAACCTGTCGGAGTTATTATTCCACTAAAGTATTGCTGTACTACATTATCTTATTTGACCTTTAGCAAGTTATCGTGATGTATTATAGGAGCGTGGTTTATCATTTAGGTAGAGCACACCTTCTCCCCTCCTGCTGCCTCCGAGTTACATAAGCCTTCCAGCAGACCTCTAATCAGTACAGCCTAGCATTTAGGCAGCAGCACCTAAATCCTCTTTACCCCGCAATCATAATCAGATAAGAGAGAACCTCCCTAGATTATAGGCATGAGTTCTTATAGTGTCTGTGTTGGTGGAGAGAGGAAGCAGCATTTATCATCTGCATGCTCCAGGACACACTTTAACCCCGGACCCCCTGTACAACGCCCTCTTTCTTTTCTCTGGATAAGTCAAGTTTATTTTTATATTTTGTATGAAAGGCAAAGACTCAATGTGCTTCAAAATAAAAAATAAAAGATACAACATATAATATGTGACCTGAAAATCTATGAAATAAAATAAATGAATAAAAATAAACTCAATTTAACTCCTTCTAAATTAACACGAGGAACAATTTCATCAAACAGCAACAACCTGCTGTTACCGTAGATACTCCTGATTTTTCTTTTTTTTTAAATCCATCTGCAACCATCCCTGTTGTTTTCATGTAAAGTGACTGATTTGTCTTATATACAGTAAATACTCATCGTAAACTCTAGTTTCCTCATATGGAAAACAAACTGCACCAGTTGGAATTTATAGCTGCATGTTACTAAGCAGCAAATATCAACATTCACAACAGCAGCGATGCACGTTCACCAGGATTATGGTACAATTAAAATTAATAAAAAATTCTATGAAACAGTTCTTGCAGTTCCAGACGTAGCGTCTGACCTGTTTACATAATTTTTTTCTGAGTTTACACTGATGCTGCAGATGCATTTTATTCCTGCTGATCATGTTGAAGGACCTTTGTGTGCAAGAATAGAAATGCATGTGGTGAACATTAAACAAGGAGAACATCAAATCAACAGTTCACCACACTAATGCTATTTTTATTTTTAATTGCTGTAAAAATTGCACTCGCACTAGATGACCTCCGCCTGTTAAAAGGGCTGACGAGACCTCATTTGGGTTTTACAGTAGAGGTGTCCCAGGGTCATATTTGTAAAGAGGAGGGAAGTTAGGACACTGCAGCCCTTTAATGGTCCAACTAAAACGTTTGTATCTGTTGAGTTTCACCTGCGGGCTTGAAAGGGAATAATTCAACTGAGGCGGAGGAGGAAGTAGTTGGAGAAAAAGCAGCAGAAAGCTATTGCTGCTACTGACCATTAAAATTGATCAGTTGAAAACATACTGTTGTACATTTTTAATTATTCAAGAAATGCTCATTGATCATCGTGTAGCCTAATTGCAAAACACAAATGCACCCTCTTCTTTTTGCTTTGCTTTTTTAACAAATAACCGACGGCTGTTTTGCAGAGGAATGACAATGCTGCAAAAAAAATCACTGGACTGTCTCGGGGCTTATTGCGCTTGACCGTGCACATCGTGATACACAAATTAAAGCCGCCATTAAGTGAAACCCCTGCACGGCAGCACAACACTTTGTTAAGTAGTTAAAGTAATGAAGACCGGCGAGGACAACGGGCGAAGCATGATTCAGTGGAACTTCAGTGGAACAAGAAAAACTCACTTTAGCACAAGTCTAGTATAAACGACATGGCCAATACAAGCCAAGGCTAATGAGCGGCCAGATGGTGTGAGAGGCCTGATGGTTGAAGTCTCATTAGTAATTCCACTGTCATCCACAGAATACACCCTCACAT